>NW_027518619.1:3797863-5063818 GCF_049243985.1 Paroedura picta
CCATCTGTCGTATCCTCATGGTGGTTCGGTCAATGACGCCATCCCCCCGGCCGTATGCTCTGTGCATTACACCTCGTTTGATGCTGCGGTGGCCATGGTGCGGTCTTGCGGAGATGGGGTGCTTTTGGCAAAGAGCGACATCCAGTCAGCTTTCCGGTTACTGCCCATCCATCCGGAGGATTTCGATCTGCTGGGAATCAAGTTTGGAGACCACTGGTATGTGGATAAGTCCATGCCAATGGGGTGCTCAATAGCATGTGCGGCCTTCGAGGCCTTCAGTTCTTTCCTTGAATGGGCGGCCAAGCGCAGGGGCCGTTTTAAGGAAATGGTCCATTTTTTGGACGATTTTCTTTTTGCGGGTCCTGGGGGGACGGACGAATGCGCAGAGAGACTGGGTTGTTTCCAGTCCTTAGCGGCCGAACTGGGGGTCCCCCTGGCTCATGATAAGACGGAGGGTCCGCACACTAGGCTTACATATCTGGGCATTCAGCTGGACACCGTTGCCGGTACTTCCAGCTTGCCCAGGGACAAGCTCGATACCCTGCTGGGCCTTATCCGCAGTATGCTGGCCAGAAAAAAGTGCACGCTCCGGGACATGCAGGTCTTGCTAGGCCACTTGAACTTTGCGTGCAAGGTGGTTTTGCCGGGACGCGCGTTTTGCGCACGGCTATCGCACGCCACTCGGGGGGTTACCAAGCCACACCATCACTTGCGAGTTTCTCGCGGGATCAGGGAAGACCTGTTTGTTTGGGAGGAATTCCTCTCGACGTTCAATGGGGTGGCCATATGGCAAACCAACCTGCATTTAGGCCAGGAACTGCAGGTTTGTTCCGACGCAGCAGGGGAGAAGGGCTTCGGGGTCATTTTCAGGGACCGATGGTGTGCCCGGGCTTGGCCATCGAGTTGGCCGCAGGAGGTCCGGCGTGACCTGACGTTCTTGGAATTTTTCCCGATTATGGTGGCCGTTGAGCTTTGGCGGGAGGAATTCCGGGACAAAAAGGTGTTGTTCTGGTGCGATAATCAGGCAGCGGTTCGCATCCTTAACAGTCAGACGTCAAAATCTCCCCGGGTCATGCGCCTAGTGCGCCGATTGGTGCTGGTCTGCTTGTACAGTAACATAACCTTCCGCGTGCGCCACATTGCGGGGGTGCAAAATGTGCTAGCTGACAGTTTGTCTCGGTTGCAGGTCGAGAAATTTCGGTTGCTCGCCCCACAGGCCCGCCAAGAGCAGGACGAATTCCCGGAGGACCTCTGGGCCCTTGGAGCCGTGTGATATGGGACGGCGTACTCGGGTTGGTCGCTCCTTCGACGAGGCGGAGCTATGAAGGGGCTGCTCGGGATTTCTTGACTTTTGCACGGAGCAAAGGATGGTGCGGCCCGTGGCCGATGTGCGAACAAGCCTTGCTGAGCTATTTGGCTTGGTTGAAGGGACAAGGGCTGTCGCACAGGACTCTTCGTGTCACGATGTCTGGGTTGACTTTTTTCAGCAAAGCCTTTAGGTCCTGGGACCCCAGTTTTTCCTTTTTGGCAAAAAGGGCGCTCCAGGGTTGGGGGAGAGCGGCCGCGCCCGCATCGGACAGGAGGCGGCCCATCACCAGGGAGGCGCTCCTGCAGCTCGTGGGGCAGTTGGGAGGGGTTTGCACCTCGTCATATGAGGAGGCCCTCTTCCGGGCGGCATTTTTGGTTACTTATCATGGGGCGTTTCGCTGTGGGGAGGTGGTGGCGGCTACAAGGGCCGCGTCAAGTTCCCCGGCCCTTCGGACGGAGGATGTTCAATTTTCGGGCCAGGGCTTGTTTATTTGGATGCGGCGGTCTAAGACCGACCAGAAGGGGCGAGGGGCATCAGTTTTCTTATGTGGGGATGCCCAGTCCCGGATTTGCCCGGTATGGAACTTACGCCGGTACTTGGCTCTTCGGCCGGCTTGTCCGGGCTTGCTGTTCATCCACAAGGATGGGACGAACCTCTCCCGCTTTCAGTTCGCAGCGGTGATGAAAATTTGTTTACGAAGGGCTGGGTTTCACCCCGGGTGGTTTGGGACCCATTCCTTTCGGATTGGGGCTGCCACGCAGGCGTTCAGAGATGGCAAGTCTTTGGGGGATATAATGAGGATGGGGAGATGGCGCTCCAACGCCGTCAGGTCGTATGTGCGGACCGGTAAGTGGAATTAACTTATGCTCCATTTCAGGTACGGGCCCGGTGCTACCCACGGCGTTAGTCGTGGGGCATAGCATTGTCTTTTGGTCTGGACGCCATGCGATGACCTCAGGATGGGAAAAGCATCAGAACTTGGACTGTGCGTTGCGGATCCGGTGGTCTGGTCATCGAGGACTACGGTGGCAGGCGCTCCTGGACGTGGTTGCTAGAGAGGTTTTCCTGCATGGGCCCCCGGCAGTATTGGTGATCCAGCTTGGTGAAAATGACCTGCCGGCGGTTTCCGGTCTGGAGCTCCGGAAGATGATATTCCAAGATATACGCCTGCTGCGGCAGAGGCTTCCTCATACCTATATGGTTTGGTCTGAGATGCTAGATCGCAAGATTTGGAGGTCAGCTTATAGACCGGAGAGGGTTCACCTCGCCAAAGAGAAAGTCAACAGGGCAGTTCGGAAGCTGATGGCGGAGGTGGGGGGAGCCGTCATTAGGCATCCCGGGATCACACATAGTTCAGCGTCCATGTTTCGTGGTGATGGGGTTCACCTCTCGGAAAAAGGGGTGGAATTGTGGTTGGACAGTTTGGGCTCCGCCCTTCGGTTATGGTGTCAGTGCAATGGGGGGTTGGCGGGAACGAGAATTATTAATTCTCGTCCTGTGGCGGAATAGGGGGCACGAGGTGGAGTATATGGCACAGGTACCAGTTTGCGCACTGGAACCTGAGGTGGGGGTCTCCTTAAGAGATCGGAGACACCGAGCGCGGCCTCACCCGGCTGGGGAGGACAGGGGCTCGGTGCCAAGAGGTGGGAATGGTTGCATGCGGTGGACGCCCAGCAGCCATGGCTCACCTCTTCCCAGGGGAGGGCTTTAAGGGGCAAGGGATCCTTCCTCCCGGCTGGGAGGAAGGGGGACCCAGGGCGCCCCTTGAGCCCATATCAGCAGTCGGACGACTGCGCGGGAATACTACCTACCTCGTGCCAGGCCAACCCCCAAGGTTGTGTTAATAAAGCTGTGGCCCGTTCATGCCAAGAAAGCCGTCTCGAGTCTTCATTGGCCGGATACATCATGCCAGTCAAAGAGCGGCCGCGGCTGGACGAAGGCCGCAGTTGACGGGGCTGATGGGCGGGCCCCAAGAAGACGCGACGACGCTTGGGTCAGCGAGCGTCGTCGCAGAGAAGATGACGGCAGCGGCAGGGAGGGGCCAGGCACTTTATAAGCGCCATGCGGCCGGTGAGCGCCCTCTTTGCCGCTGCCGGAGCCAGAGGACGGTCCCCTCCCGCCCTCCCTTTGTTTATGTTGCAGTTGGTCACAGCGGCGGAATAGGGGGCACGAGGTGGAGTATATGGCACAGGTACCAGTTTGCGCACTGGAACCTGAGGTGGGGGTCTCCTTAAGAGATCGGAGACACCGAGCGCGGCCTCACCCGGCTGGGGAGGACAGGGGCTCGGTGCCAAGAGGTGGGAATGGTTGCATGCGGTGGACGCCCAGCAGCCATGCCTCACCTCTTCCCAGGGGAGGGCTTTAAGGGGCAAGGGATCCTTCCTCCCGGCTGGGAGGAAGGGGGACCCAGGGCGCCCCTTGAGCCCATATCAGCAGTCGGACGACTGCGCGGGAATACTACCTACCTCGTGCCAGGCCAACCCCCAAGGTTGTGTTAATAAAGCTGTGGCCCGTTCATGCCAAGAAAGCCGTCTCGACTCTTCATTGGCCGGATACATCATGCCAGTCAATAGAAAACATACAGGACCAAATTACACTATAAAACCATCAAAATCAACCCGCCATTCCCAAACATAAATAAAACAACTTTAGAAAGCATTTTTTAAAAAGAGTTAAAATGCACCCGAAACACTTAAGAGACATTTATAAAACATAAAACATTGGTTACGAAGATCATTGAGGGCATGCCAAATGAAAGTCTTCATCCACTGGTGGAAGATGGCAACAGAAGTGGACAGATGGATCTTCCTGTGGAGAGAGTTCCAGAGTTTGGGTGCCGTGACAGAGAAGGTCCTTCTCCCAAGTTGCCACCCACCTAATCTCGGAAGGTGGCGCACCCAAAGAAGGGCCTCCAAAGATGACTGTAATGGTTGAGCAGATTCATAAAGGATTAGGCAGTCTTCCAGAGATGCTGGTTCTAAACCTTAAAGGGCTTTGCAGATCATGTTCAACACCTTGAAATGCACAATATATAGATGTGGTAGAGATGCTATGATAGGATTACAAACTATGGTAGGTAGGAGAAGAAAAAAAAACAGTTTTCTAAGCAGAGTTGTTTGTGTGCATGTGAAATGCCATCCAATTCATTCTGACTTATAGCAACCCTTTGAATTAGTGACCTTCAAAAGATCCTGATTAACTGCCTTGTTCAGGTCTTGCAAACTGAGGTTTCCTTGATGGAGGTCCTCCGTTTCATCTGGGCTCTTCCTCTTTTCCTGCTGCCTTCAACTTTTCCTAGCATGATTCTCTTTTACAGTCACTCTTGTCTTCCTGTAATGTGGCCAAGCACAATAGCTTCGTTTTTCATTTTGAGGGACAGTTCAGACTTAAGCAGAGTTGCCTCTCTCTAAGTCCACAGGCAGCAATAGAAGAAGAAGAAGAAGAAGAAGAAGAGTTGTTCTTATATGCCGTTTTTCTCTACCAGAAGGAGTCTGAAAGCGGCTTACATTCGCCTTCCCTTTCCGAATTCCACAACAGACACCCTGTGAGGGAGATGAGGCTGGGAGAGCCCTGATATTACTGTCCGGTCAGAACTGCTTTATCAGTGCTGTGGTGAGCCCAAGGTCACCCAGCTGGCTGCATTTGGAGGAGGAGCAGGGAATCAAACCCAGCTCGCCAGATTAGAAGTCAGTGCTCCTAACCACTACATCTAGCTGGCTCTAACCACTACATTAAGCCTACTAATAGGCATTAGGTAAAGGTAAAGGTATCCCCTGTGCAAGCACCGAGTCATGTCTGACCCTTGGGGTGACGCCCTCTAGCGTTTTCTTGGCAGACTCAATACGGGGTGGTTTGCCAGTGCCTTCCCCAGTCATTACCGTTTACCCCCCAGCAAGCTGGGTACTCATTTTACCGACCTCGGAAGGATGGAAGGCTGAGTCAACCTTGAGCCGGCTGCTGGGATTGAACCCTTATGGGCAAAGCTGTCAGACGGCTGCCTTACCACTCTGCGCCACAAGAGGCTCATCACTAATAGGCATTAGTAGGGTATAATTCTGTTTAGGATTACACTGTAAAACATTTTACAGTGACTCTCCGGTGGAGGACGTTTAGCTTCATGTGCAATTAACTATATTTTTTAATAACTGACTTTATGGGCATGTTGTGCTGTGTCGTGTTTGCATTATGTCCTATGCTGTTCCTGGAAATATTATTTTGTTATGACTTTCTCAGGACAAAAAAAAAAATAAGTCTGTCTGGTATTTATAGGTATTTATTTTGGCAATGAAATACCTGGCCTTTGCAACCTTTGATACTTTGCTAAGCAGGATGTATGGCTAGTCTTATTTGTTTTTTCTTTGTGGGACATTCAAGCTATGGTACTACAGATGCATTCGGGGAGTGTTCTCAGTCTTGTGGAACCATCTTCCAGGAAGAAATTTGAACAAGGTTGCCATCAGGAAGTTGGGCCCCCGAGAATTACCTGGGCTTCATTTGTGGGCCTTTGGGGGACGGAGATGAAATGGCTTCATTTGGGTCACCTGGGCTGGCCAGGGAGGCCTCTTTATAGGCTACCCAGGTTTTCCTTCCCTTTAACTGGCCTATCAGACGCCCCCTGGCTAGCCAACATCAACAAGGGGATTTCCATTGTCTGACACAGAATATTGGACTATTGGTCTGATCCAACATAGCTTCTCTTATCTCAGCTGAGATTTTAAGAGCCCTGCTGTGTTCCATAGCTTTGTGGCTTTTCCCATCCATCCTTTCCTTTAGCTCTTGCATTCCAGGTATCTCACATCAGGTGTCCTGTGCAGTCTGCGGCTTACTTTCTTTAATTTTATTTTCTCTATCACAACAGCATTGGGCGATATCAGCATTTTCAGGGGAAAGGTGGCCTGCATGCCCATCTCCCCCATATCCGGGGATGCCCTTAGGCTTTATTGGGGTGGGGTGGGGGGGGGCTTATGGTGGACCTGGCCAGCTTGGGAACTGTTCTAAACCCTCAGTCTCAAGCGGCAGGGGAGACCGTGCCCACATGTAATCCTGCATCCTGCCCTCCAGCAAGCAGATTGGGTTGGGATCAGGTACATTGGCTGACATGAGGGTTTGTTGATACGAGGATCCATTGTGTCAGAAAGTACAAAGGCCCTGAGAGCTGCTGTAGCCAAAAGAATTGTGTCCATTTTCCATCCAGAAGAATGCCGTCATTCTTCTATTTGCTGAGGTATGGATGTTCACCTCACCATCTCTTCACCCTTTGGTACTAGGACTGCAAATTTATCCGTTCCTCTTAAATGAAACGCTAAGGCCACCGTGGGCTGGACCTGTCTGGGATTGGGGCCAACACCGATTCGCCCCTCACCCAGACTGACAGTAATTCGAGTCAGTCAAGTGAGGGGCCAATCGGCAGGCGCATAGTGCCTGCCAATGCCCACTCACTTCGCTGGCTTGAGCGGTGCAGAACACATGCACCAACAAAGGTCAGCCTTTCCCCGCTGCTGGTGCAGGGCGAATCTGCGGCGACGGCAAGAGGAGGGCACCGGGGAACACTTTCCAGGCCCCGCAGAGCATGCCTTGAGGATGTGGGGGGTGTGCTCCGTGGCACCTGGTGATAGCAGGGGGAGGAATCCGTGGGGGGAGTGCCCGGGAAATGCTCCCTAGGCCCTGTGGAGCGCGCCCACTGATTCCAGGAGGTGGTGGCTGCGCTCCGCGGGCCCTGGGAACAGGAGGAAACCCGTGGGGGAAGGGGGGAGGGCTCAGGGGATGCTTCCCCCCCATGCACACCCATGCCCTCCCTGGGAAGCTGGGTGTGCTCGGTGCGCCTGTGTGAGAGCCCTTCAAAGCCCGTCCTTAGGGTTGGGCTTTGAATCTAGTTTATTATATTTCTATACCGCCGCTCTCCTCATTTGCTGGCCCGCAGTGGTCCACAAACACATCATAAAAATAATATCTCAACAATAAAAATATTCTTAGTTAAAAGTTCCCCTAAAAGACTAACAATATTTATAATAATAATAATGATATAATGGTAAAATGGTAGTACAAATTTATAGAATTTTCCCTGCAACATTTCTAGTAGTTGGCGACAGATCATACACGTGGCTGAAGATGGTAGACAGGGAAGATTTATAGCAGCTCAACAGATTAATACTTAATCCTAAACCTGGAGGGAAGGGGAGCCCGTTCTTATCAATGGTACCATTGATACATCCATGATACTGTGCTAAGGAGGCCAAAGGGCCATTCCTCACACCTTGGATAATGCACTTTCAATGCGCTTTTGCAGCTGGACTTTCCTGTGTGAAACAGGAAAATCTGCTTCTAAAGCTCATTGAAAGTTCATTATCCAAGGTGTGCGGAAACGGTCAAAGTCTGTTTAAATTTGATCTTCTCCCTTTCCTTAAATTGGGGGGAGGGAGTGTGGTTTGGCCCTGGGATGACACTTCCCACTCAACATGAGTTGCAAGTTGAGGCCAAGACTCTAAAAATCCTATAACGAAGGATCAAGTAAAGTGTTGGGGTGTTTGTCAAATTGAAGGAAGTCAAGCGGCAGTAAGAACGATCCCAAGAACTGACCTTGGCTGGTGCTCTCAAGAAATGTTGGAAGCTTTTCTGCTCTGGACCCAGGCAGGTGCCCTCTATTCTATCTTATGAATACAGCCATGTTGTCTCCTTCATCTGATGCAGCATCCAGCTGTCCCCAGTCTTTGTTTTCCCCTTTCTAGCATGAGCAGATGGTCAGCATCGTCTTTCTCCAGCATAAAGAAGTCCTTGACTTTTCTTTTTGCCATACTAGTTTTCTTTGCACAAATGATATGAAAAGCCAAGTTTACAATCTGTGAAAAATGCCCAGCATGGAGTAGGAGAAGTGGTAAGAATTTTATAGAGCATTAAGCATTCTCCTAGATTTATTCCATTGTCAATCCTGTTGAATTCAGATCACTTTGAACTCAGATCTTCCTCTTTCCCCCCCTCCCCATTGAAACAGGAAAGTCTTCTGCACGTGGTTAGGGTAGTTCAGAATGGGGGGGGGGGAGCCAAGCCTCTTTCTTTCTTTTCTTGAAGGGGGGGGGGAGAGGAGCCAGGCAGGGAGCCTCTTTCTTTTCTTGGAGGGGAGGGGGAGAAGATTGAAAAAGACAGAGAAGGGAGAAAAGATCCAGGACCAACAGAAGTTGAGAGAAATTAGGGGCTTCTCCTTTAAGGCAAATTCGTCACATGACCACCTGTGGCCAATCACGGGTCCTCTACCACGGAGGAGAGCCCAGATTCAAAACAGCCTGGTTTCTGTAATCTGAATCTTGAAATATTGAGCATTAAAAGCACTCTAAGATATCGCACAATAAAGATAGGGTCACTCCGGATCAATCCTTCTTGCTGCAGAAGGAAAATTTAAATTGCCCCAAATCCAAACGTAAATCGCATTCTGTTTAAAGGGCAGGGACTGAATTGATCTGGGGTTGGAATAAAAGCTCCGTGCAGTTTACACCCAGAAATTCTATGGGACTTATTTACTGCCCCTCCTACCCAGCGCAGACGACTCAAGGCATCTTCCAACATTCCGACTACAGCTTACAAATGTACAAAAATACATTCAATAAAATACAGCTCAAAATTTCAACATTAAAATATAGCAGTAATTAAAACCTGTTAAAACAAACAAACCATCTCTTAGCCAAAAATAGTGCTCTTCCAGTGTTCTTATTGTTTTAGGGAGAACAGACATATGGAGGAAGCCCTGGGAATATTCGTGAAGTTCATTGATGTTCGCTTCTTGGACAAGAAATGCTGGTTTTCCTTCAGCAGGATTGATGTCTAATACTTTTATCTTTGATTACTCCCAAGGGGGTTTTGGAACTCTGGTCAAGGAAAACATGGCAGGAGCCAGTGGTTAACTGACAAAGGCTCCTGTTGGTGCTTGGACAAGAGGACACCGAAGAGCACTAAGTGATGGTTGTTTGGGGAGTGCTTGGGAGGAGCCAGCCCTGTGGAATTTGGAATGACAACTTGTTGATTGTTCACGTTGGCTGAGCAACTATGAAAGCTGGAATCATAAACAGATTGTGCTTAGTGCTTACGAGAGTTCATGAAGAAGTCCGATAGCCCCTATTGGTTCAAAAGATTGAGATGTCAAGTAGGTGAAAAGATAGGGTTTTAGTGGGTTTTAGGGTTTTAGTTTATATGAGCCTCTTGTGGCGCAGAGTGGTAAGGCAGCGATATGCTGTCTGGAACTGTCTGCCCATGAGGTTGGGAGTTCAATCCCAGCAGCCGGCTCAAGGTTGACTCAGCCTTCCATCCTTCCGAGGTCGGTAAAATGAGGACCCAGCTTGCTGGGGGGTAAACGGTAATGACTGGGGAAGGCACTGGCAAACCACCCCGTATTGAGTCTGCCAAGAAAACGCTAGAGGGCGTCACCCCAAGGGTCAGACATGACTCGGTGCTTGCACAGGGGACACCTTTACCTTTACCTTAGGGTTTTAGTGTTCGCTGTCTATTGTTGTTCTGCTACTAAGCTGGCAATGAAGCATTGTTTGGAAAGAAAGGGCAATTTGGCTTCCTTGGCAGTGGTTTGGGAGCTGTGGCAGAAGGCTGGTACTTTGAAGATTATCTTTACAGCCAGACAATGTGAGAATCTGCCTCACCTGAAAGTGCCAAAGAGTGCAATCCTAAGCAGAGATGCACCACCTGAAGCCCACAAAGGGCTCTGAAGGGTGCAATTCTATTGAGGAGGATACAGGCATGGTAATGGTTTTATGGGAGCAATCAACATCGAGACAATGGAATCGTTGGAGTGTTTTGCAGCTCTGCCCACCTGATTTTGATACTGCCATGGCCATGCAATCAGTCAGCGTGATAGCTGCAATTCCAATCCCAGGCCAAGTCTCTCAACAGAAATGTTATGGGGGCTGTTGGCTTCTGCAGTTGGGTCATAAATCTGGGCACTCAGTTCAGAATCAGAACCCTTCATGCTGACATCTTGTGCCAACTTGTACTATCTCCTAAGACCACCTCTGAATAAAGCAGGGTGGGGGAACACATTCATTGCCCAAGCCTATCTCAGGTCGCTCTTGGTATCCGCAGTGAACAGTTGGATCCTCACTAGATGCCCTGACCTGGGTAGCCTACGCTAGCCCAGTCTCAACAGATCTATGAGGCTAAGCAGGATCCACCCTGGTAAGTACTTGAACATGAGTCCTCCAAGGAACTGCAGGATTGCTATGCAAGATAAGACAACAGCAAATGTATCTTGAAAACCTAATGGGTCCCCTTAAGTTGGGCGCAACGATGGTACTTTCCATCCTCTCCCTAGATCTGTGCAAGGAAGAAGTAGCTATGGTTGCCCATCAACACATCTGAGATCTGTCCAGTGGGCAGCCTAGTTTTTCTAGCACTCCCCTCCTCCAAGATACATATCTTTTGTTATTGCTGTTATTTTTATTTAATATTAGCAGCCAAGGTAGCAATATAGAGGTGATACAAAGAAAGACAGAGGGGCAAAGCATAAACTGTTGTACGAGAGTAAGTTGAAAAGCCTTGCTACAAAGTCAAAAAAACCTTTGTTAAACAAAGATACCGAAATATGAAGCTCTTATTTCTTGACATATCCTCCATCAAGGTCTATATACACTTCATAAGGCAGCGTTTCCATTTCTCTAACTCGTCCCCAAAATGGAAGTTTGGGCATTTCTCAAGAGACTCATGTTCTCTGAGTTTGGGGAACCAAAGGAAACCTGAAGGGGCAAGATCAGGGCTGTTGGATGGACGGGGTGAAGTTTCCTAACATATTTTCATGGTTGTCCAGCCCTTGCTACCCTCAAAGAACGAGCAGGTACATCGTCAAAATGGGGAACAATTCCTTGGCAGAACTTTTCTGGCTTTCCCCCCCACCAATGTAGTTTGGGGTTTCCTTCAAGCTTCTCAATAAACCCCACTATCATCCTGTGGAAACTCAAATGTACCACAAAGGGAAAAACATTTGTTTGGAATAAATGTTTTGCTTGAAATAAACCCGTGCATGTATGAACTGAAACCCTCGTGAGCAATATTCTTTTGACTTCCCATCACACAGGATCAGTATAGAACAGGAGGAAAATTTTCTTCCCAACATCCTTTTCACTATAACCCTCAAAACATTCTCTACAAAATACAATATTTCTTACTTCGTATTTAAAATTTAGATTTCACAGTTCATACCTATTTAACAGCTATATGATTGATTTCATTGTTACTACATGCTCTGTTTTCTAATAATAATAATTATAAAATTATTTAATAATAATAAATGGCTCATGGCAGGTTACAGTGTCTTAAAACCCCGTTAAAACTCCCATTAAAAGACTTAAAAACCATCACTGTTTTTATTATTATTTATTATTATAATTATTATTATTTTATTTCTTTATCTCGCCTTTCTCAATTTGGCTCGAGCTTTACTTATTCCTTCTTTTGAACATATTTGCCAAAACTGCTGATCACCACTGTGGGATGGTAGGTGAATTTCCTCCAGGCCAGGCTGGATTCTGAAGATTTTGGGGGGTGGGGTGGGGGGAGGGATCACTTGGGCATGAAATTCGGGTCACTGTGGGTGGGCAAGTACCTGTGAGTTCCTGCATTGTACAGGGTGTTTGACTAGATGACCCTGGAGGTCCCTTCCAACTCTATGATTCTATGATCGGACTAGATGACCCTGGAGGTCCCTTCCAACTCTATGATTCTATTATTCTAACTTCCAGGGCCGTTCCACACACAAAAAAAAGCCTTATGCCAGTGCAATGGCGTAATGCTAAAAAAACCCACACCTCCCGGAATTCCTCACCTGCTGGCTCTTCTGTTACCATCTTGCGCTTCCTGTCATTTCGCAAGCCTGCTTGAAATTGCAGAAGAGGGGAATGCACTAGACAGGCTCCCCTCTTCCACCTGTCAATCAAGACAGGTGGCCAATCACCTTTCTCGCTCTTTTAAAGGGACTGCAATGCCCGCTATTTTTTTTAATGAGACGTATTCGTTTACATGCATATGTGTTTATTCATGGATGCCTAGGGCTTCTTTCACTGCAATCCCTCTTGCAATCCGGAGCCTTGAAGCTTTAAAAAAAAATTGGACGGGGGGAGGTGATTTGTTTGGGTATTTTTGGTGGGGAAGAGGCATGCTTTACAGGCAAACCGGTGGGGAAAAGTTTATTTTGTGCTCTGCCTGGGTGACTGTGTGTCTATTCCTTGCTCTAGGCAGTTTTTTAAAAAAACGACAGCCCTGTTCCAGGTTAAGAGAGAGGGAGGTGGGCTCAGGGGTGGGCACTGGAGCTGGAAATCTCGCTACTTCAGCCACTTTGGTAACTCACGTGTCCTGTGCACGTGTCTTGCTGGCTGCTTTATCCTGCTAGTGCTATATGACAGGGCTAATTGAGTATGTGATTCCCCTGCAAGCGTTTTAAAATGGAGGATGTAGCAGCCGGTTTGCAGATGTAACACAGGATGTTCACAACGTCGTGCAAAACACCAAAAATATGGCATTTGTAAGACTCCCACTTTTTAAATCGGGTGCGGAATGGCCCCCAGTTTAAAGACTTTTAAAATCTTACATTTAAAATATTTTTGTTCAAAGCTTGTTTTTTTATACCTTTATTTTCATACATTATTCTCATGTATTTTTTCATCTGCGTTACAATGACGCATTTCTATGTTGAATCTCTACACCTGTCTCTTCTCTTCTGCCCTGCTCTAGGAAATTCTACTTCCTGCATTCAATCTCCTACTGAAGAAGGTTTCGTAAAGAAAAAGGTAAGAAAAATCCGCACTATTATAAAAAAGCAAAATACTTGGAATGCAGAGATGATACCATGGGTGGGGTGTGAGTCTAGCTCGATTTTATAGGGTGTGTGTGGAAAACATTGCCTTTCTTTTTTGAAAAACAAAAATAAAAGAGTCAATGTAAACAGGGAAATGATACTAGAGAGATGCAAGAGCATTTTACCAAACAGGCATTTGGGTATGCATGGAAGATTCATGCTTTCGGCTGGCCATTCTTTCCCCTATGCCCTTTCAAAGGAACCTTAATTAAGTCTGACAGTTCTTAACTTGATAGCAGTGTTGGGCAATTTTACTGTGTTATCTTCCTTCCTTCGGCAATATTTTATAAAACGTTCTGTCGGGCCGTGCTATGGCTTATCTTCTTATGAGTAATATTTACAATGCAAGAGGAAATGGAGGAAAAGGGTGTCTCATTTCAGCAAGCCTGCACTACTAGTGACCTAGCAGGCTAAATGCCCACTGTGGACTTCCTGTTTACAATACTTCCTGTCACGGTAACAACAAATAGGCTGATGGACCTGGCAGACTGGGCTTGCATTATTAGCCTTATGAGTGCTGAAGGGTCTCTAAGTTGAGTAGATCTCCTTCTGTGATAGAAACGTTTTGGACATTCTTCCCTAAAAGGGTGGAAATCATGCTCATGTCTGTGCCCTTCCATGCACAGGACACTGCTTTGCAGTGAGTCCATTTATTTTGGTATTGCTAGTACTGACTTAGCAGCAACTCTCTCGGGACTTTCCCATCGTCTCAAGGTCTTTCCCATCATCTGCTGCTTGAGATCACTTTAAAGTGCAAATGCCAGAGGCTGAACGTGGATCTTCTGCATGCAAAGAATGTACTCCACCACTGAATTGCATTCCATCTCTAAGTGCCAAGAACAAAGAAGCCACCCTAGGCTTCCATGCTTCAGATTAGTTCATTCTTTGAGGGCCGATTCATCTCAAATGTATTTCTTTGGTAATCGACCAACCGCACCAGGCCTATGGTTAGTCCTGTCATCCAGTCATCAATGGATCAGTTAGGTCAAAATCAGTTCAGCTCTACATTAGCACTAAACCCAACATAGTGAAAGATTGGAGGGTTCTAAAGGCTTAGGGTTGCCAGCTCCGGGCTGGGAAATACCTGGAGACTTTGGGGGTAAGGCCAGGAGTGGGACGAATTCAGGGCGGAGTATAATACTATGGAGTCCACCCTGCAAAGCATCCATTTTCTTCAGGGAACTGACATCTGTTGCTTGGAGATGAGCTGAAGAACCAGGGGATTCTCAGGTCCCACTTGGGGACAGGCATCCCTAATGGTTACATCTACCTCTCAAGGTTTCATTCACTGTGAGATACAAGTTGGTGAAGGGCGGGCTGTTTAAGATTGGGGAACAGATTCTCCCCTCTTTGCAATGCTCTCTGGTGGACTGTTCTTCAGCTTCTCTTACAAAAATGAATGGCAGGTCTATGCTTGACTAGGAGGCCCACCAGTATACAATATACCTATGCCCAGAGCATGGGCATTAAAAAGGAAGAGCTCGAGCTTCTCATGCAGGAAGAGATATATGATTTAGTAGGCATCACAGAGACTTGGTGGAATGATTCCCATGACTGAAATGCAATAGTGGATGGATAGGAATGGTGGACAGATACGAAACAGAAAATGTCAAAAGGAGGTGGAGTGGTTCTATATGTGAGGAGAGAGCTTGCCTGTCAACCGATACTAGAAGAGGAGAGTGACACTGCAGTGGAAAGTATCTGGCTGAAGATAAGGGAGGGAAAAACAAAGTATAGTGTTTGACATCTGCTACAGACCACCTAACCATGGTAAAGTTGTGCATGCCGCCCTCCTTGAGCAGCTTGATAGAATATCTGAGCTACAGGCCCTTGTAATTATGGGTGACTTCAGTTTTCCTGATGTGTGCTCGAAACAAGCGTCAGACAACTTTCTGATCTACCTGGCTGACAATTTCATTTATGAAATGGTGAAAGAACTTACGAGAGGCTCAGCCATATACGACTTAATACTGACCAACAGGCAAGAGCTGGTAGATGGAGTGAAGGAGGTGGGGACCCTGGGAGGGAGTGACCATGTCCTCTTAGAGCCATCCATGGACCAGAATGCTGGAAGAGAAGGGGGCAAGTGTTGGGTGGGCTCTCTTTAAACAGGAATTATTGCATGCTCAAGCCATGACTATTCCAGCAAGACAGAAACCTGTTAAGGCAGTGGTCCCCAACCCCCGGTCCAGAGACCGGAACCGGTCCGTAGATCATTCGGTACCGGGCCGTGGCTCCTCCTCGTCCTCCTCCCCAGCTGCTGCCTCGGGGGCTGCCCTGCCACTCTGCCACCGGCTCACCTTTGGTGTTCTCCAGCGGCCGCCATGGCTGGAGCTCCCCCACAGTCTGGCACTGCGCAGCTGCTGCTGGCAGCGCCCCCCAGCGGGCGGCAGGAAATCAGGGGCGCCGGCAGGAAAGCAAGTGGAGCAGGGGCTCAGGCAGCGGCAATGTCCCTTGGCAAAAGACTACCCCACCGGGCCTCAGTAAAATTGTCAAGTGTTGACCGGTCCCCAGTGATAATAAGGTTGGGGACCACTGTGTTAAGGGATCCAAGTAGCCTATTTGGATGAATAGAGAACTCCAGGAGGCGCTAAGGATGAAAAAGGAAATGTTTAAGAAATGGAGGGAAGGACAGCCCTTTAAAGAAGAGTAGGTTACTAGGCACTGTAGTCAGCATCAGAGTGGCCAAAACTGGGAGAGAGCTGAGACTGGACAGGGAAGCCCACTAGAACAAGAAAAACTTTTAAAGATATGTGAGGAACACATGTAAAGTAAATGAGGCAGTAGGCCTGCTGTTGGGTGAAGATGGAGGGAATCTGATAGAGGACAGTGAGAAAGCAGAAAGGCTCCATTCCTATTTTGCCTCTGTGTTTTCCAAGAAGGATATGGACACATCTATGGATGATCGTGGGCAAGGTATGGTGTCTGGGTGGTGGGTTGACATAGAAAGAGAGATTGTCAAGAGGCACCTGGCTGCATGGGATGAATTTAAATCTCCTGGGATAGATGGTGTGCACCCAAGAGTGCTCAAAAAACTTTCTGGAGAGTGTGCAGAACCCTTGTCCATCATCTTTAGGACCTCTTGGAGGACTGGAGAGGTGCCAAAAGACTGGAGGAGAGCAAATACAATCTCAATCTTCAAAAAGGAAGGAAAGATGACCTAGGAAACTATAGGCCAGTGAGTCTGACCTCAATTGCAGGGAAGGTAATAGAGCAGATTTTAAAGGGGGTAGGAACCTCATCTGAAGGACAATTTGTTGATCCAGGAAGGTCAGCACAGATTTGTCTCCAACAGGTCCTGCCAGACCAACCTTCTTTAACCGAGTAATGGGATTATTAGATTGTGGAAATTCAGTGGATGTTGTTTAACTCTGGATTTCATTAAGGCTTTTGACAAGGTTTCCCATGATGTTCTGATGGTTAAACTGGAGGTTTGTAGACTGGATTTTCGGATCCAGAAAAGGATGGTTGTCAGAAAAGACCAGAAAAGGATGGTTGTCAGTGGTATTTCATCAGAGTGGAGGAAGGTGAGCAGCAAGGTGCCACAGGATTCAGTACTGGTCCTGGTCCATTTCAACATTTTTATCAGTGATCTGCATGAGGGGGTAGAGGGACTCCTCATTAAATTTGTGGATGACACCAAATTGGGAGTAGCGAACACCCCAGAAGATAAAGTTCAGCAAGCTCTGAACATGCTGGAAAAGTGGACAAGTGAGAACAAGATGCAATTCAATAAGGAGAAGTGCAGAGTTCTACATTTGGGTCACAGAAATGAGAAGCATGCATACCGGATAGGAGGTACACTTCTGGGTAGCATCACGTGTAAATGAGATCTTGGGTTACTTGTGGACTGTAAGCTAAACATGAGCAGACAGTGTGATGCGGTGGTGAAGAAGGGAAATGCAGTCTTCCGCTGAAACAACAGAGGCATCACATCAAAATCACGAGATGTTATAGTCCTGCTGTATACTGCCTTGGTCAGACCCCACCTGGAGTCCTTTGTGCAGTTCTGGACTTCTCACTTCAAAAAAGATGTGGTCAAAATGGGGAAGGTTCAGAGGAGAGTTACAAGAATGATCCAAGGCCTGGGGACCGAGCCCTCTGAGGAAAGGCTGAGGGACTTGGGAATTTTCAGCCTGGTGAAGAGGAGGTTGAGAGGGGACATGGCTGCCTTCTTTGAGTATTTGAAAGGTTGTCACTTAGAAGAGGGCAGGGAAAAGCCCTGTTGGCAGCAGAGGATAGGAATGGCAGGGAAGGGTTTAAACTACATGAAGAATGATATCAGCTACATATCAGGAAAAATTATCTCACAGTCAGAGTAGTTCAGCAGTTGAATGGGCTGACTTAATGAGGTGGTCAGCTCCCCCTCACTGGCAGTCTTCAAGCAGCTGTTGGCCAGGTGCTTATCCTGGATGTTTTAGACTGATCCTGCATTAAGCCTGTATGGCCCCTTCCAACTCTATGATTCTATGATGAATTTTATATATGTGTTTGTTTATGAACATAGGGGTTGAAACAAGAAGAGGGTTTTTTTTTGTACCCTGATTTTCACTACCCGAAGAAATCTCAAAGCAGTTTCCAGTCACCTACCCTTCCTCTTCCCACGACAGACACCCTGTGAGGTAGGTCAGACTGAGAGAGCTCAGAGAACTGGGACTGACTGGCCAAAGGTCTCCCCTTCATCTGTGTAGCGCCCATCCTCTGGTTGGTGTCTTGGTTCTGTTGTATATCAGGGGCCAGCCCACACTCAGCCCAGCCCCATCAGTCTTGCTGGAACCCAAGGGGCCAGACTCAACAAGTAAACCAGCAGACCCTTCCCCAAGTCCAGGGGAAGCCAGGGCAGCACAGCCACTGCGGAAAGAGCAGAGCTGGGAAAGGAGAGTCATTCGTAGGAGTGGGAGACCATCAGGGATTGTCCTGGCAAGACCAATGACGCCATTGGCCAGCTATGGCCTGGTGAACTCTGGGACAGCTAAGGCCTAGTCCCCAAGGACCCCAAGACAACCAGGGAAACAGGCCTTAAGTCTGAGGCTGACATTAGGGATGTGCGCTTCAGTCACATTGGCGATCACTGAAGCCCAAGGCGGTGCGTTGGAAGCCAGCGCCATGGTGCAGAGACGAGGCTGAACCGAACTGAAGCGCACATCCCTAGCTGACATCAGCCTTCTTAGCAGGTCCTGCCATGGCAATGGCTGAGGCCAGAGGGAGGCCTAGATTAGTCAAAGAAAAGTTCGGCGAAGGAGGAGGCAAAGTGTGGTCTAATGTTTTAATGAGCGAGAGTGTTTGCCAGGCACTCTTGCATCGTCAGATTTTCATGAGGCATGTTATATGTCCTTAGTACATCCCAGTTCTGCTTCTCTGGACTTCTCCCTGCTCAGGGTTGCTGGCCTGGCATCTGCAAGAGCTCCTCTTTTTTAATTTTGAAAGTCCATGGGAAGAAACTAGCCAATAGACACCACCTTTGCTAACTTCCCGAATGATCAGTGGCCCTATCAAGGCCCCGGGGAAGGTTTTGTTTCCCAAGATGCTTCTCTGCAGTCGCCACTGTTATAGCATGAAAAGTGTTTTTCGTCGAACGGCAGGCAGCCTCTGGAGAGCAACGCCAAGTTCTCCTCAAAGAAATCACTTAGGCGTCTTAAGACAATGATTTGTGCAACACAGTGGATGGGAATGATCCGGGCCGACTTTACCTTGATCAGACGCACATGACAAAGGCTAACATTATTTCTCAATGACTTCTAAGGTGACCCTGCTCCCCTGTGTTGAAGCAACAGTTCTTCCTATTCCTCAGCCTGGAAAATTGCCAGTTTTCTGTGGCATGCAGGAAACAATGGCGAGGTCTTCTCTCTCTCTCATACAGGCACAAGACTTCAGTGTATTGCGCTGAGGGAAAGCTAGAGAAGAACTAGTCCTCCTGATTGCTTTTGTATTGTGTCTACCTGATATGGAAAGAGAAAACAAGAGCTCCTTTGGGGTTTTGCCCTACATAGGGTTGGGTGCTTCGACATCCGAAGCGGCCGTTCCTGCCCGAAGCAGCCATCGCCACGGTGCGGGGGAAGGGGAGGGGGAGGTGCGGGCGTTGGTGCGCCAGTTGGCGCGCATGCGCAGGCGCACTCTGCTGCTTTGGACGCCGAAGTGTCCAACCCTAGCCCTAAATACGGAACCAAAAAGGCGGGGACAAAGAAAAAGAAACACACAATGCAAACGTACAAACTGACATATATAATCTAATAATGCTTTCATTAATGATTTTAAGGGTTTAATGTGAATGTTTTCATTATTATTGTATTAGTATTAATTATTTTAATTTTTTTTTTACAGGGATTCTCTCCGGAGTATAAAAGGTATTCTGCCCTGAGTTCCCAAAGATAGGCGATTCATTCAAATCCCATAAAAGAATAAATAAATGTCATAACATGCAATACAGCTAATAACACGCTATTATTTATTATTTAGAGCCTCTTGTGGCGCAGAGTGGTAAGGCAGCAGACATGCAGTCTGAAGCTCTGCCCACGAGGCTGGGAGTTCAATCCCAGCAGCCGGCTCAAGGTTGACTCAGCCTTCCATCCTTCCGAGGTCGGTAAAATGAGTACCCAGCTTGCTGGGGGGTAAATGGTAATGACTGGGGAAGGCACTGCCAAACCACCCTGTATTGAGTCTGCCATGAAAACGCTAGAGGGCATCACCCCAAGGGTCAGACATGACCCGGTGCTTGCACAGGGGATACCTTTACCTTTACCTTTAAGATATTATTTAAAAACAACAATCCTGCTGTCTGTCATATAAATACCTAATTCCGAAATAAAGGCAATCTAAAGTCAATTTACATAAAAACAGTATACATACACTTTTTTTACATTAAAAAGTATATATTGTCTCCATATGGAAGAACCAATTTCAAAGGTATTCTGGACCCTGGTCTTCCTCAGGGGTAGAATTCAGCCTGAGCACCTGGTTAAGTTGACAAAAACAGACATAAAACGAATCGTATACAGCAGGGGTAGTCAACCTGTGGTGCTCCAGATGTCCATGGACTACAATTCCAATGAGCCCCTGCCAGTGTTTGCTGGTGGGGGCTCATGGGAATTGTAGTCCATGAATATCTGGAGGACCACAGGTTGACTACGACTACCCCTGGTATACAGAATGGATCTTACTCACATGACGATGTTCACGCGTGGACTAAATGGCACCAAATTTTCTTATGATACAACATGGGCAGCTCATTGCTCCTTTGACGATAGGTTTTCTTAGGTTGAACCTGCAATGCTCAGGGTTCCAATGGAGTGCTCAGGAGCAACTAGAAAAGAACCAACCAGACGTCCCCATGTTAAAATGTTCCTTTGGCAGCAGCTGTCACCACAAAGCAAGGCTTTTCCGCTTGTGACTGAAGGTCAGCTGCAGCCGCAGTTCTGTGTATGGCCCTTCCTTCTGCAGCAGTCACCTTCTGTCTGTGCTAGGGTTGCCAGCTCCAGGTTGGGGAATACCTGGAGACTTTGCGGGGGGGGGGCTGGGATATAGAACAGGGAGGGACCTCAGTGGAATCGAAGGCCATGGAGTCCACCCTCCATTTTCTCCAGGGGAACCAATCTCTTTACTCTGGAGATGAGCTATATATAATTCCAGAGGTCCCCAGGTCCCACCCGGAGGCTGGCATCCCTAAGTCCACCCTCCAAGGCCGCCATTTTCTCCAGGGGAGCTGATCTCTTTAGTCTGGAGACGAGCTGTAATTCCAGGGGATCATCCCTTCTGTGTCCATCACCCTGCTCCTGAATTCCGAAGGCTCAGAAAGGTAGGGGTCCCCCTGATTTAGATGAACACCGAAGGACAGGGTTATTTTTAAACACCGCATTTGTTTATGCCTGATGATGATGCATATAATTTGGGATAAATGTAACTATCTGTGGTTTCATCCACACAGGAAACCATTTTCTCCCTGTTGCGTCACCAGAGGTGAATGCCACCAGGCTATTGAGAATGTTGTTAACATTTAATTTTCTTAAATATGTGCGCACAACAAAGCAAATGCCAACAACCGAACCAAAAAGAACCATGTAAGCCATAACACCATCATGGTATGGTGATGGTCCAGTAGAAGGGGAAAAAAGAAAATATATAAACCAGTAAGAGAGAGAAAAAAGGAATAGATAAAAAAGAAGAAAAGAGAACGGGGGGGGGGAGTTTGCTTCCAACAAAGGTGGGCCAAGACTCGGTTGACTCATTGGCACTGTTGATTGGCAGGCGGGCATGTGGGCAAGCAAGACACAAGTTCCATTGGAAGTAATAAGACCATCGCTTTATTGTTACACAGCCTCCAGCTGGAGGGTTGGCCTGGCACGAGAAGTAGAGCTCCTTCTTGGCCCTAGGGGTGCCCTGGAACCTGTTTCCATCCCAGCTGGGAAGACATCTCCTTGCCCCCCCAGGGTCCATCTTCCCAGGAAGTGGCTTGGTGGGTGGCCAATGGGCGCCCACCTCATTCGGTCACCTAGCCACCTGGCTAAAATACCCTGGCTTACCCAACCGGGTAAACCGCGCTCACACAACCCGGTCTCTTATGGCGCCCTCCCCAGGGCTCCAGTACACAAACTGGAGCCCTGAACCCATGGGCTCTTTTCTCCTGCCCCCTTTAAACCGCTGAGATGGAAATGAGAACAACAACAAAACCAATATAAAACCATATAATTAGGGTGGGAGGGTGGGAAGCTGTGGCAACTGGCAGCAGAGAGGCCGGGCCTTTACACGTGGCACCTTAAATAAGTGCCACAAGGCCTGCCCCTGACACCTCTGATGTGCCACCCTGTCGCGGCGCACCCACTATGCTGGCAAGTGTCGTCACGCCTTGCCAGCCTGCCCCCTGCTAACTGGTGGCCGTGCTTACTCTGAGAAATGTATCCTCTCATATAAGTATTCAATGCCTCGCTCAGATTTTTCAGGCAAGGCTCCCCCCATCCATTAAAGAAAATTCTTGAATGGATTATAATCTGGAAATCCCACTAAGCAAATGATAAAGCTGTTCCAAAAATCTTTAAATCGCCTTTCTCGTTCTCCTCTGAATGAATCGCATCTTATTTGTTCGTTTTTCAAGTGTCGCGGTATCGCTTCATTTAGCATGCCCCTATCCAAGGGGAATTTCAGCTCATCTCCAGACTACAGAGATCAGTTCCTCAAGATAAAATGGATGCTCTGTGGCACTGTGCTCCAATATGCTCCCTGTCCTCCTCAGGCTCCACCCCCAAATCTCCAGGAGTTTCCCAGCCTGGATATGGCAACCCTACCCCCTATCCCCTGCTAGAGGCCAGAGGGGAATCTAGCAATCCCATAGCCGAGTCATATGGTGAAATTTCAATTCCACAACGAAAAAAGTTTCCAACTTCCTTTTTAAAGGAATAGAAAGTTGGGATTAGTAGAAACAGGTAGCTCAAACATTTGCTCACAATAGAAATTACTGACTGGAAAGGAAAACCTTCAAAAAGTTCTCTGGTGGTCCAGCAAGGAAAAGGATGTTCCTTGGTGGAGGAATCACCTGGGCATGAAATTGGGGTCACTGTGGGTGGGCAGGTAGTTGTGAGTTCCTGCATTCTACAGGGGGTTGGACTAGATGATCCTGGAGATCCATTCCAACTATGATTCTACCAGGGGCCAGAAGGATCTGCAGCCTCTGAGCCTCAAAGGGAAATGGGAGGAAGAGGGGGACGGAAGGCAGTTGGCTGGCCGCTTGACAGACAGGCAAGCCGGTTGGAAGAGGAAGCACTCAGGGGTGGGACAGCCGCCCTGAGTGGGTGTTAAGCGTTGAGTGGCACTTAAGCCATGAGACACGCTCCTCCTCCAAGGCCTTATCAGAAATATATTATGTGGAACAGATGGCTGGAGTAAATGCTGATTGCAATGTACTGCATCATTAGGCCAAAAATCAGTGAAATGACTTGTCACACAGCCACGAACAGGCCAGTAAGCCAGTGAACTTATCTGAGGGACAGCCTCTCTGAATACGTTCTCCAGCGAGCATCTCGATCAAGCACAGCAAACAAACTAAGAATCCCTGGCCCTAAGGAAATCCACCTGGCCTCAACCAGAACCAGGGCCTTCTCGGCCCTGGCTCCTACCTGGTGGAATGAACTCCCAAGAGAGACCGGGGCCCTGTCCCCGCAGGGCCTGCAAGGGCCTGAAAGATGGAGCTCTTCCGCTAAGCCTATGGTTGAGGCTGGCTCGACAATAAACAACACTGCATCCAAATCTTGTGGGCCTCTCTCCCACTCCCTCTTGCCCTCCTTTTCCCTTTGGTTACTCCAATTTTTAATATCTAGTTGGCTGCGCATTGTTAGTATTGTTGATGCAACAATGCTAATTGTGATTTGAAATGGTTTTAAACAGTTTGAAATCCTTTTTAGCATTTTAATTGATTGTTACTGCATTCATCTATGGAATCTATACCTGTAAACCGCCCAAAAAAACAAACAAACAAACAAACAAACAAAAATTGCATTCCAGTTTTTCATCGGCAAACAGGATGTGAGCCAAACTGGCAGGGAGATGGGCACCCAACGACCGCATGATTTACATACCAGCTTAAAAATGTCACAGCTATGGCATGGGATATGCTTTTTTTGTGGGTTCCTCCCATGGGGTGTGACAGCATTTAGACTTTAAAGCAGGGATAGTCAAACTGCGGCCCTCCAGATGTCCATGGACTACAATTCCCAGAAGCCCCTGCCAGCATTCGCTGGCAGGGGCTCCTGGGAATTGTAGTCCATGGACATCTGGAGGGCCGCAGTTTGACTACCTCTGCTTTAAAGGCTAGTCTCTTCACCCCGTGAACGGAATAATACAATCAGCCCAACTCATGGATCTTAAGGAGATTTTTTTCTCAGTCAGGTCACAACCAACACGTCAATCCCATGGGGGTTTCAAGACAAGAGACCACCAGGAGTGGTTTGCCATTACCTGCCTGTGCTGTGTGACCCTGACCTCCCTTGGACCGTTTACGCACTGGAGGTTTCATGCCAGGCTGCAGGCTGGAGTTTTAGTCATAGCAGGTTGCCCCACCTCTTCCTGCACCCACATGGGGGAATACTTGGCCTGGGGCACCTTATCCGCCTCCAATTTGTGCTCCTGCATGAGAGCTGGGGCACTGAAGTTCCCAGTGCATAAACGGTCTTGGTGATCTCCTGCCCAAATACTAACCAGGGCCCGCCCCCCTTAACTTCCAAGAGGGTCCAGGAGGCAGAGGAGGCAGAGGAGACACAGCCAGCAATTTGATGCAGCTGTTATCCAAATTCAGCTTCCTCAGAATAAACCATCACACTGTCCTGCATTAGTGGAGAATAGAAACGAAGCGATCCCAATGGGACGAGATTCTTAGAAACAGGAAGGTTCTTTAAACATTGATTTCAAATTAACCCCCTCCCCCCACAAAGGTACAATTAGAAGAAAGGTTTGAAAGGCTACTGAACAATCAGCCTCCATTGCGTAGGAGAACGGGGAGTTTCCCCAGTTTATGAGCCCCAAATGCATAGGAGTAGTAACGTGGACCGCTTCTGGAAATGGAATACTCCCCCCTATTTTTGGTCTATATGAGTTACCTATTTTGCTCCTATTATTGCTCAGTCAACACAATAAACCACCATCCAGATGGAGGTTAAAGGGGGCTGTGTTTCTTAGGAAACATTTATTGTGTCTATAAAGTGATGAAGCCCTAAAAGATTATAAATAGTCCAGTTTGATCAGTGGGAAAGAGTGGCTGAATCCTACGGACGTCAACTGTAACAAAGGTTTGGGAGGTGTAAAGCAGGCCGTTGAACATGCACATGAATTAGGTGGTAAGTCAGAGCATCTATTATGGAAAAGTGTGACTTTACAAATGACTCTGTGCTCAAGGTAACGTTTGGATAATGACCCTGTCCATGGCAGAGCAGCACAGAAAAACAAGGCTGCTTTAATTCATGGCTCTGGAATGTGGACGTTAACCATTTATGGATTTTATTTACTTTCTTAACACCTAGGGTTGCCAGCTCTGGGTTGTGAAACACCTGCAGAATATTGGGGGGAGAACCCGGGGCGGGGGTTAAGGGAAGGACTTCAGTGGGGCAGAATGGCATAGAGTCCCCCCTTCAAAGCAGCCATTTTTGCCAGGGTCACTGATCTCTGTTGCCTGGCGATTTGTAATTCTTGGAGATCTTCAGCCACCTCTTGGAGACTGGTAACCATATTGACATCTCATCTTTCTCTCCTGATGGGACCCAAAGTAGCTGACATGGTGCTCCTCTTCTCCATTTTACCCTCCCAATACTGAGAGTATAGGATTGGCTCAAGGTCACCCAACAAGCTTGCATGGCAGCATGGGGATTCATTCTTGGGTCTCCCAGATCCTCGTTCATCACCCTAATACGGTTGCCCAGTCATGGTTGGGAAATACCTGGACTGATTCTGCACTGGGAATTCGGCCTGACTTACCCCTCATCCAGTCGCAGGCCCAATTCCCACTCCGGGCGATGTCAGTGTGACTCAGATGGCCTGTGGCCAGGCAACTCAGAACTTCTTTGCCTTGGGGGTCACCAGGGGCTATTCCAGGCCAGGGCTGAAGAAGGGCGATCCTGACCCGACTCCTCCCTGCCCACACCTGAGCATGGTTATCCCAATCTCTTCAGATCTCAGAAGCTAAACAAGGTTGGCCATGGTTAGTACTGGGATGGGAGGTCACCAAGGGAAGTTCAGAGAAACACCTCTGCTTGTATAGGTTTGCCCTAAGTTAAAGGTAAAAAGGTAAAGGTATCCCCTGTGCAAGCACCGAGTCATGTCTGACCCTTGGGGTGACGCCCTCTAGCGTTTTCTTGGCAGACTCAATACGGGGTGGTTTGCCAGTGCCTTCCCCAGTCATTACCGTTTACCCCCCAGCAAGCTGGGTACTCATTTTACCGACCTCGGAAGGATGGAAGGCTGAGTCAACCTTGAGCCGGCTGCTGGGATTGAACTCCCAACCTCATGGGCAAAGCTTTCAGGCGGCTGCCTTACCACTCTGCGCCACAAGAGGCTCTTCCTGCCCTAAGTTCGCTGTGACTTAATGGCACTTGCCATCAACACCATCCATATAGCAATCCTATGAGATAAAATATACCAGGGATAATGACAGGGAGCTCAAGGTCCCCATGGCAAGGAAATAGAAAGTCTTGCTTTGCTCGTTGAAATTGAATGTTCAACTCTGGAGATCATTCCTTGAATCGATCCTTGAGGGACGTGGCATGGAAGTTGCCACTTTTTCTATGGACAAAGGACTCCTCCTTTGACTTCTGTCCAATCGTTCTGGCTTGATTCCAAGGCGCAGAATCTTTCCAACTCTCGACTGCAGCCTTGTGTTGGACGTACAATGACATTTCCTTTTTTAAAAACAAAAACCAACGAGAATCATGACATCTTTACAAGGTATTGGCTATCGTTCACCCTGTAACTATTATTGTAGGCCACATATTGTAATTGTGGTCAAATGGCTGATTACAGATTTATATTGACGGCTGGAGTCAACTCCTACATTATGCTCCTAAATTTGGACAGGTCCACACTGCCCCTTGGAAGGGCGCCATGGGTTCGGCACTTGGTGGATCAGTCATATCTTGTTTTTTACGACTCTTCTTTTTTTCATACCACTGGGTTTGCACTATTTATAGAAGGATGAGAAAGTAAAGCATGCCTCTTTTTAAAGTCTGTCTTTTGCCCTATCCTGTAATTTTGGGTAATATAATAAGTGATTTAGAATTAAAGATTTGAGACGACAGTTCGGCATTAGTGTTCTTAAGACAAAACATTCAAAATAAAGCCGAAGCCGCAAGAGTGAGCTCTATCATTAAATGCCTGCTTTCAGCTAAATTTGTACCTATGACTCCTTCCGTCTCAAGTGGTTTTGTTGTGACCTCCTGAAGAATAATAATAATACAGATAGAATTATTCGCTGCGGCTAAAGGCCGCATATAGCATCCCCCCCCCCCCCAGTTTCCTTTGTTTTTAATATTTCTACAGAAGAACAGCAAACTAAATTTTTTTAGCAATAGGGAATAGACACAAACTTAAGCAATTTAAAGTTCTTCCTCGAAGAAGTTTATTAGAAGAGTTCCTGTTTTTTCAAGTTCCTTTACACTTTGGCCTTGCTGCAAATAAGTTAATTACTGACAATCCTTTCGTCTCCCCAGCCCGGAAATGAAGATTCAGAAATGTATTCTGTTTCCAAAATCTAACAAGCACAACAGGCCGATATACCTTTAAAAAAAAAAGGGGGGGGGGGAGAAAGAAATCCCAGCAAAGGTATTAGGACACAGCTCTTTAAATGGTACTAATTATTTTACATTTTAGAGCTGTGAATTTTTCAAATTAGGAAAAAACGTGGCCTACTTCTCTTAGAACTGTACCGAACTGTAACCCTCGCACAGGTAACATTCTACTGTAGATGTGACTTGTGTAAGTGTAACAACATTGGAAGTTTACAACTGTTCGACTCACTGTATGTTGTTAAAGGTGTACAGACGGTGGCACAAAGCCTTTTAATATATAAATCAAATATCAGTTTCTTTTCCTGCTCCCCACATGCAAGCCGCTGACAGCCAGCAATGCTAAATCAAAACATAAGGAATGCTGAAAGTAATGCATGTTGCGCAGTTCAACGGAGTCCATTAACTGCGTTAAGACAACTTTCCCCCAGTCACACCTCCTTGCAAAGCACATGTTTCCCTTCTAATGATGTATTCATATACATAGCTCAAGGGAACACTTCTTTACTGGCTGAAAGCAGAGTCTGGAGGGCATTCTGTTAAATAACATCTCCAGGAATTCTAATCTTGACTCTGCTACTATCTCAAACAACAGCCTGTGCAGATTTCTTGGTGTGGAAGGTACTTGCCAATATGAAAACTTTGAGCTTACCCACATTGACCTATGGCTCAATTGGCCATTAACTGGATTTAGCTGGAGTTCAAAGAGCTATGGGCTCTTAGTCCTGGATAGCTCAGGGTAGCCCAATCTCACCAGATCTCGGAAGCTAACCAGGTTCTACCCTATTAATTAGTACTTTGATGGAAGCCCACCAAGGAAGTCTAGAGAAGTTATGCAGAGACAGGCAAACTAGCTTTGTCCATCTGATGTCCTAAAAATTTGACAGTGATTCCACCACCACCGTGGGCTCTTCATCTGTTGCCGATGGAATTGAGAGTTCATTCAGTTTCAAAAAAGAAAGTCACATCATTCCTCATAGTTGACTGGGCTGCATGTTCCATATTTCATGTGATCAGCTGCATGAAGATTGATCAGGCTCACTGTTTTCAAAATGGATGGTGAAATCTTGAGCAATAGGTAAGATTCAATAGGTAAATCTGCCAAATTTGGTGCGGGTATTTGATCACGTAGGAGCCTTTTGTGGCGCAGGATGGTAAGGCAGCAGACATGCTTCTGAAGCTGTCTGCCCATGAGGCTGGGAGTTCAATCCCAGCAGCCGACTCAAGGTTGACTCAGCCATCCATCCTTCCGAGGTTGATAAAATGAGTACCCAGCTTGCTGGGGGGTAAACGGTAATGACTGGGGAAGGCACTGGCAAACCACCCCGTATTGAGTCTGCCATGAAAACGCTAGAGGGCATCTCCCCAAGGGTCAGACATGACTCGGTGCTTGCACAGGGGATACCTTTACTGTTACCTTTATCTGATTACGTGGGAGAACAGAGGTCTATGAGACTTGGGGTTGAGTAGGATCTAAGAGCCCTGCCCTGGATAACTTAGGCTACCTCACTCTTCTCAGCTAAACAGGGTCAAGCCCTGGTTAAAATTTGGATGAGAGACCACCAAAGAAGTCCTGGGGTACTATGCAGAGGTAGGCAAAGGCAAGACACCCCTGAACATCTCTTGACTTGAAGACCCCACCAAGGGTTGCTATAAATCAGCTGTGACTTGATGCCAAAAAAATAAAGGACCTATGAGGAGTATTTGGAGTTGGATGGGGCAAGAATGACTCCAGCTAGCCAGTTCTTTGCTATGTTGATGAACCTGAGTTGAAATACATGAAACCATGGATGAGCAAGATCTTTAGAGCTTCAAACCAACCTTCCTGTTACTTTGAATATTTCACTGAGGTACTAAAAGGGCCTGTGCTTCAAAGTTATTTTTGGAAATACCTCCTGTGTAGGGTTACCATAGGATCAATGGGGAGGGATACTTTCCACCTCAAGCAGTGGCTGGAGGGAGAAATTTTTTTTAATTGCCATCCGTGATGGGGCAATGTCACTTATTGGGAAAATTCATGACATAATGCCTTTCTAGGAATTCCTGGAAACTATGGTAAAACCAGAGAGTTTGGGCAATTGCTAGAATGGTATCGTGCCACTTCCGGGTTATCCTGGAAGTCAAGTCACATTGCCCCTGATGGCCACGCCTCATGACCTGCACCTCTGGTTTTCTAGAACAGTGGTCCCCAACCTTTTTATCACCGGGGACCACTCAACACCAGGGACCACTCACCGGGGACCACTCAACGCCTTTTACTGAGGCCCGGTGGGGGGGTAGTTTACTCTCAACCACTGCCCTAACGCTCTCTGATCGCTGTGGTAATGTTTAAACATCCCTTCAAAATAAGATACAGACACGCCACAACAATGAAGTGTGTTGTAAATGGCTGGGGGGGATGAAGTAAAGGGCCAGGGGAGGGGAGAGAAGGCGTCCTTTGGGGCAGTGGTCCCCATCCTTTCTGAGGCTGGGGACCAGCAGGGCATCGGGCCGCGCCTGCGTAGCAGGCCTTGCCCGCACATCGGGCCGCACCTGCGGGCCACGCCCGCACGGGCCGTGCATGCGCGAATGCGGCCGCGCATGCACGATGCGCGGCCTGGCTCTGATTCCCTCTCCCCCCCTCCTGTAGTAAGAAGCTTCCCGGGCCGCAAGCTTGCGCCCTGGGAAGTTTTTTACTACGGGGGGGCGGGGAGAGGGAACCGCGGCCCGGCGCCATGGCCTTCACGGCCCGGCGCCATGGCCTTCGCGGCCCAGCACCGGGCCGCGGCCCGCAGATTGGGGACCACTGCTTTGGGGCCCACCTCCAATTAGTCGAAGGACCACAAGCGGTCCGAAACCCACAGGTTGGGGATCGCTATTCTAGAAAACTAGTTTGTTTTCAAAGCTTTTTCTTTCAGTCCCCCCAAACCTTATGTAAACAAACTAAATAAATTATTATAGGAATTTTGGGAAATTCATAATTCATCCGTGCTAGGGCTTTTTATGCCTTATACCCACTTGTAGTGTTTTGGTTGTAATTTAAATACTTTCTTAACCATGGGATCATGGGCACCATCTGCATTCTTTACTCAAAAGTGATGGAACTCAGTGTACTGCCTGGCAAGGAGACTTAATTGAGGCTTGGTGGAGTGGTTAAGAGGTCCCTTCCAACTCTGCGATTCTATGAAAACAATATAAATCAGCACTAAAATAGTAAATAAGAGAATGAGCAACACAAATAACAACTACTAATCACCAAAAAAATCATAAGAACATTTCTAGATTACATATATCTACCTAACCTTCAATTTTTCTAGGTTTTTGCTGTCTGCAGGACCACTTTGGCCCTTATTTTCTTAGCCGCAAGGGGAAATAAAGACATTCTGTTGTCTATGGTAGTGGGCCCCATCTCAGGGTAAGCCAATACAGGGCCTGTCTCTGGCTCTTTTCCGTGCCCAAGCTTTCTCCTCGCTGCGTCCACATCACACGGCCATCCAAGCCCCTGATGGGCAGCTTCACAGCTCTAAATAGGCTACATGGTGCAGACAGCTGCCTCTCTGCCAATCTAGGGGAAAGCTACAGGTGTGCTGGGGGAGTGAGATCGGCTTAGCCGAAGCTTTCATCCTACAAGCCTACATGTTTTGCTGTGAAAATCAGGTGTCCCCTGCCTCCGTGTTGGTTCTGTCAGGAGGCCAGCTCTTTCGCAACAGGCACCAATCTGTCTCCCTCCCGCCTTCCCCTCTTTGTCAGTCAAAGGTGTCAATGTACCATCTTCTCTCTCCCCCTCTTGAGTGGTGTCACTCATTCCTGTTTTCCCTTTTTATTAATGATTTTTTGCACAGATATGTCATTACCGTTCTATCCTCTCTCTCTCTCTCTCTCTCTCTCTCTTTTTAAATGCAGATGGCACGACTGTGCATTTTAATGGCAAATCTGTTTCTCACATAACGACTGAACTGCAAAAAGATTTTGACAGACTGGATCCAAGAAAACAAACTGGATTTGAATGCAGCAAAAACTAAAACAATGCCTTTTTGGCTTTCCTAATCATCCGAGCTCAGATTGGGGCCTTGCTCTGGAACTCGCAGGTCTTCGAGAACTGAGAATTGGACTTGGAGTTATGACAACCTATGTCTTTTAGACAGACTGAAGTTCCTTTACAGAATTATGCAAATATTTAAATTTGATAGTGTTGGAGTGAGCGACTGGGCATGTCTGGACACAGGGAGGGGTGTGTGTGGATCGTGACATCATTCTAAAGCAGGGGTAGTCAAACTGCGGCCCTCCAGATGTCCATGGACTACAATTCCCAGGAGCCCCCTGCCAGCGAATGCTGGCAGGGGGCTCCTGGGAATTGTAGTCCATGGACATCTGGAGGGCCACAGTTTGACTACCCCTGTTCTAAAGGTATGTATTATCTCCTTGAATTATCTCTTTGTCTTCATCTGGGAGGAGCCCTCTGACTCCTTCAAACTTTGTCCTCTCCATCACTTCCCACGGCCTTCCTCAGAGACACCTGTCTCTGCAGGTGTGTCTGGTAGATACATCCTAGGTCAAGGGAGATTCTTTTTTAGAAGCACTTCAGCATAGCTATGGAAAATCCACACTAAGCATGACTCTGCATGACTGGCCATCGCTCTAAGGGTGTACAGGGGTTATCTCCTTGAATAAGATACCTCTCTCTGCCCGTTTCCACATGAATGATATGGTTCAGATTTACATTTTCAAAGGGTTGATTCTTTTAATCCATTTCTGCATTAAAAAGTGCTTCTTCAAGTACAGACCCTTGCAAAGGAGTCCCCAGGAAACTTGATTTCATCTGTCCAATTGGATCGAACAGGGCTTAATTCAGGGCTGCCCAATATGGAAAAGCATGCAATTGGGGTATTCCCCACACCTGCCATCTTGAGTTCTTTAGGCACGCCCCTTCCTCATCGCCATCCTCCCTCCCCCCTCCCTCAGTTCCAAACAAATATGCCATTTTTAAAACAAAAGGGGTTGATCGCTTTACAACAGTGTTTCTAAGTTTTTTTTTAAAAAACAGTCTTGCACAGCCTATAACATTATAACCCAGGGTTGTTGTTTACCCTTAAAAATTAAATTCAGGACACTTTGTGGGGGGAGAAGGAAGGAAAGAGATCAAGGGTGCAGAATTGTGGGGTTAAGGCAGGGGTAGTCAAACTGCGGCCCTCCAGATGTCCATGGACTACAATTCCCAGGAGCCCCTGCCAGCGAACGCTGGCAGGGGCTCCTGGGAATTGTAGTCCATGGACATCTGGAGGGCCGCAGTTTGACTACCCCTGGGTTAAGGGGTCCAATGAAAACAAAAGATTTTACAAGTCTAGTTCAGCCATGGAAAGGGCTGCCTAAGGAAGTGGGGAGCTCCCCTTCACTGGCAGCTCGCCCTTGTTGAGTGGAATTAGATGGCCTGGATGGCCTCTTCCCACTCTAGGATTCTTTGATTCTTTCCCTTGCCACTCTCAGACTCAAGACTCTGCCAGACAGGTTGGCAGCTGCCCAGGACACTTCTGTTTGAATACACTGAATCAGCTGAAAGGGTCAAGTCGCTCTCAAGCTGCTGGGTAACTGGTTCCCGGCTTGCGACAGATGAGCAGAGTGTGAGCAGAGGGGGCAGGAGGCCTGGGAAGGGGGGGTGGGCATAGCAAGGCTACTATGGAGCCTCATCCAGTTTGTTTGGGCCACTCTTTGCACATAGTGTGGTACAGCACAATGCACGGTCCAGTTCCATGCTGCATGCAAGGATTGGCTCAATGAACTGGATTGGACCTAGGGTTGCCAGTTCTGGATTGGGGAATACCTGGCGACTTTGGGGTCAAGCCCGGAGTGGGTGGGATTTGCGGTAGGGCTGGATCTCAGTGAACTTTAAACTATGGAGTCCACCCTCCAAAACAGCCTTTTTCTCCAGGGGAATTGATCTCTTTCATTTGGAGATGAGCTACACTTCCAGGGGACCCCCCCCCCAGGTCCCACCTGGGGATTGTCATCCCTAGCTGGGCCCACAGACATCGGGTGGGGTAAACTTCTTGTTCACAGTGGGGAGACAGGGCCCTATTCTGCACACCTTGGATAATGCACTTTCAATGCACTTTAGAAGTAGATTTACCTGTTCCGCACAGGAAAATGCAGCAGCCAAAGCACATTGAAAGTATGTTATCCTATGTGTGCGGAATGGGCCAGGGATCAACACAAAGTGCTGGGTGTTTGAACATCTGTGGTTTATTATGAGGTTTTTTCCTCTTGCACTGGTTAGCGAGGCTTTGGGCCCTCCTATAAACACTTGCTCAACACTTGTCTACTTTTCAAAGTCCCAAATGATATTAGCACTTTTCTGCCCTCCGAAAATCCACCCCTTCAGCTTGACTTCTGGAAGGGCTGCGTTTACCCTGGACCTTCTTTATGATTACAGGGCAATCTGGGCAGAAGCTCCAAGGGCTTTCTTGGCCATCCTGATAATACAGAGCAGGCATGGGTGCAGGAAACCATTCAGACTGTTTCAGATTCGGCCCAACCACCAGCCTTCCCCGAGCTGGCTCCTCCTTATGAGTCGTAGCGTTTTGCACTCAGTGGCTTTGCTCAGGGGTTAATCATTTTCTGAGATGTAGGGAAAGGGCCTATTGAGATTATTGACTTTAGCAAGGCTTTTTGTAGGGTGGGATAGAAATAGTTCTCGATAGCTGCAGCTCGGGGGGGGGGGTAGGTGTGAGGTTCAGATAGCGGAGAGGCATTCTTGTCCCCATTCTTTGTCTTTCCCCCCATCCCACGCAGCTGGATGCCAGGACCACATCATAATGAGAGAAGCCACTGTCCTTGCCACCCAAGGACACTATTAAGGTTTTATGCGCGACCTTGAGGGAATTGGGCAGTGTTTGTTCAGCATGGAATGGAGGTGGGAGACTGGAAACCATGAGAGTGTTATTGACATCGCCGGGGTGGGAGGTGGGGGTGAGAAATACATCCAGTTTCCATTTCCCCTAATTGGCCACTCCCTTGCAAGCAAACCGTTGAGCTGAGCTGGGACTGAGCCAGGATTCTTTGCAGATCAGCTTTCACAGGAGGAGATTTTGCACGTGCATGTATGTGTGTCTAACAATGCCACAGAATGACTATCTTTCAAGGGTCAACAAAATGGCCCAAGAGCAAAGAAGAAGAGTTGGTTTTTCCTGCCCTGCCTTTCACTACCCGAAGGAGTCTCAAAGTGGCTGACAATCGCCTTCCCTTCCTCTCCCAACAACAGACAATCAGTGAGGTAGATGGGGCTGAGAGAGCTCTGGCAGAACTGCACTGTCATAACAGCTCTAACAGGATTGGGACGAGCTCAAGATCACCCACAGCTGGCTGCGTGCGGAGGTGGAGTGGGGAATCTGACCTGGCTCTCCAGATTAGAGACTGCTATTCTTAACCATGACGCCAAACTGGCTCCTTCTTGGGATTATTTCCTTTCCAAATAAAGGATGGATTAGATGCTTCATGGAGTTTCAGGCCTCTGTAGTTGTTGGGGTTTTTTTAAGATCCCAAACCAGGGGAGGACAGTCTGCATGAAGAAAAGGGAACCAAAAGGTTTCTTTCCCCTTGATCCTTTCCAAAACTTGGCTTGTCTTGCCAAACTGAGTCCTTCCCCACAGGTAGAATAAGATGTCGCTTGAGGTGTGCTGAATGGGGTTAACTTGAGGCAGGAAAGGGGCAGGAAAGGGACCAAACTTCCCGTGTCTTTCCCACTCTCATTCTCAGCCTCCAAAGCTGCTTTTCAGCAACAACATATAAATAAATATAAAAGAAGGGGGTGGAGCCTGTCACGTGGAATCCTTATCAATTTTTGCCTAGTGTGAAAGGATACAATAGAATCAAAACACAAATGGCAACATATATGAGGATCATCACAAGAGATCATTTAGGTCCTCTGTTACTGTTCAGCTGACAGCCAAGCAGTCTTCCGGCGGGAGGTGATATCCGCTGGCGGAAGAGAGCCAGCTTGGTGTAGTGGTTAGGAGTGCGGACTTCTACTTTGATTCCCTGCTTCTCCCCCACATGCAGCCAGCTGGGTGACCTTGGGTTCACCACAGCACAGATATTGTTCTGACTGAGCAGGAATATCAGGGCTCTCTCAGCCTCACCCATCTCACAGGGTGTCTGTTGTGGGGAGAAGAAAGGGAAGGCGACTGTAAGCCGCTTTAAGACTCCTTCTGGTAGAGAAAAGCGGCATATAAGAACCAACTCTTCTTATAGGAGCAGATAGCTTCTTCCGCTACCGAAAACCTCTGTCGTCTGAATAAAAGAACAACAGGATTCAAGTGTATATTTATGACACAGGCTTAAGTCAGTGTGAAGACATTTCATTGACGAAGCATATTCCTTTACAGCCAAGTAACCGTCTACAAAAAACTCCATCGTGGATTCATAATATCACAAGACTACAGTTTCCAGGACACCTTGGGGAAAACCTTGCTAAGTAAATCGATGCCCCCCACAAGATCACAACCACGCTATTTACGTTGAGAACCACAATGTTTGCTGTCCCTGCTGATGAAGCAAAGAAAGAGTTGGGCAATGAATAATTGTCATTATATTAAGCTACTTTGGAGAAGTCCTAAAACAACAGTTGTGTAATCCTTCTTTATGGGGACCAACAAAAATATTCCCAAACCGTGAATAAGCTTTCAAGTTTCCCATCAGGCTAGATCAGGCTTGCCAATGGCCAACCTCCAGCTGTGGCCAATGTATTTTTGTAACCTCCAGGTGGTGATTGGAGATCTCCAGATTTCCGAGATCAGCTCCCCTGGAGAAAATGGCTGCTTTGGGGGGCCTTATACCCTGCTGAGGTCCCTCCCGTATCTAAGCCCTGCCCTCCCGGACTCCACCCTCCAAATCTCCAAGAATTTCCCACTTGAGATTTGGCAACCCAACCCAACTCTCATCCAGTAGGCTGGATGTTCTATGCAAGCCAACAAAAAGAAAGCAGAGTAGGAGGAGAGAGAAAGATCTTTCTGAGTGTGGTGGAGCAGATGACTGTCTGCAATTTGTGGTCTAAAATTATTCATGATTGTGACTCAGGAAGATGGGAATATAACCTGGAGAGCTTCAGTGTAAATAAAGTGTGCATGCCAGCCGTGAGGGGTGAAGCTCTCAGGAATGAGAGATGCTTACATTTGACAGAAGAGGCTTCTTATTTATTTTAATTTATTAGTGGCTTTCTAGACCACCCCTATAGGCCCTGCCGTCTTGGGGCGGTTGACAACATTGTTAACATGCAGAACAATTCAAATCATTAAAACAATAAAAATGAATAAATAATTAAGCCCATCAGATGTTGGGGTGAGCAAGAGCTGTTGGATTCCATTGGGAAGGCCCATTATTACTTGAATGCTTATTTGTCTGAACTGGACTCAACTGTAAGTCTGGCAGAAGAGCCCATTTTACTGGTCCTACGGAACTGTATTATTTCCACTAGGGCCCTGATGTTCTCTGGGAGCTCATTCCACCAGGCAGGGGCCAGGGCCAAGAAGGCCTTTGCCCTGGTCAAGGCCAGTAAGATCTCTTTCAGGCTGCGGATCGCCAGGCAATTTGTTGCTGCCGAGTGATTCTTGATTCCATTTGTATTCTATATCAATTTTCAGTTTTGTTGCTTTTTGCTAGTTAGTCACAGCTGACTTTATGGGGATCCCCATAGGGTTTTCAAGGCAAGACACAGTTTGCTAGAGGTGGTTTGCTTTGATGTCATGAACCTGGTATCCCTTGGATCCCATAAAAATACTAGCCAGAGCCAACCCTGCTTAGCTTCTGAGGTCCGTTGAGATCAGGCTTGCCTGGGCTATCCAGGGCAGAGTCTGCACTTACTTTGTTTATTCCATTGTCAATCCTGTTGAATTCAGATCGATTTGAACTTGGGTTTCCTCTCCCCCCTCGCCATTGAAACAGGAAAGTGTTCTGCACATGGTTAGGATAGTTCAGAAGGGGGGTGAAGCCAAGCCTCTTTCTTTCTTTTCTTGAAGGGGGGGGGGAGAAGAGCCAAGCAGGGAGCCTCTTTCTTTTCTTGCAGGGGGGGGGAGAGGATCGAAGAAGACAGAGGAGGGAGAAAAAAATCCAAGACTGGCAGAAGTTGAGAGAAATTAGGGGCTTCTCCTTTAAGGCAAGCTTGTCACATGAGCAGCTTTGGCCAATAAGGCCAAAGGAGCAAAGCCCAGATTAAAAACAACCTGCTTTCTCAATTTGATTCTTAAAATATTGAGCATTAAAAGCACTCTAAGATATCGCACAATAAAGGTAGGGTCACTATGGATGTTCTTGTTGCAGAAGGAAAATTTAAATCGCCCAAAATCAAAACAGAAATTGCATTCTATGTAGATGGCAGGGACTGAATCAACCTGGGATTGGAATAAAAGCTCCATGCAGGTTGCACCCAGGTCAGTGGTTTCAGTTTACAGTCTTCAAAAAGACTGCATTTGCTTTGCATGTAAAGATGGGACTAATGCCTTATTTATTTATTTATTATTTAAATTTATTGCCCGCCTCTCCCCGAAGACTCGAGGCTGGTTACAATGCCTGGATAAAAACCCAATAAAACCCCTTAAAACACATAAAAACAGACATAAAATTCGAATAGAGTTCAAAGCCCCATGATGATAAGATGCTGTGGCAAAAAAACTCATCTAAGTTCTAACAAACCCTATAACAATCCTCTTCAGTAGCTCTCTTCCCTTAAACACAACTTTCCAATTTTTTTTTTAAGTTCTGAAGTTTGATTTGTTGGCACAAAAAATATCAGATTAGGGTTGATTAATGCATGAGAGGTTTCCTCCTTTGTAACTCAGAAGTCCCCTCCATTATTTGTTGTTGTTATTTCTGCACATGGCTCTGCTTTCCAAGCGGATGTCCCTGTGTGTGTGTGTGTGTTTTTAATTCCACTCGGTATTTTCTCCCGTTGTTGGTGAGTACCCATTCCCTTCGTGTTTTCATCACAGTATTTGAAATTTGCTTTGCAACGCTTCTCCCCTCGCCCTTTCTTTGGTTCCTGGATGAATTATTTTTAATGCAGAAACGTTCTGCTGCTTTTTTCTCCACCCTATCCTTCATCCACCAATTGAGTGAATAGACGGCCCCTTGCTCTGCACCGCCCACCAATGAGTGTCAAGTAAACAGGAGGAAGGACACCCCCCCCCCAAAAAAAAAGTGTTTCCCCAGTTTCTGAGGTTTTTCTGCCTTTTTCATGTTTTTTTTTCAAGTTTTTGTGCAGAAATGTTTTCTTCTTCTGTTGAGTACAAGAAAGGAATTGTAGAGGACTCCCAGGGCAAGAATCTTACGGCTTTCTGCAAAGAGAAGAAGTTGGATATCAGAATGGTCCAAAAATGGCGGGCAGAATACGATAACCTCAGTCTACAGGTGGACAGAGGAAATGCTAAGAAGCGCAAGTGTGGTTCAGCTCAGCAACCTTTATTTCCTGAGCTGGAAGACATGATCAGTGAATGGATTGCTGACGGGAGAGCAAATGCTTTGGTGGTGCTGATATTCAAGCATTTGCTCTTGCAATGGCACCACAATTCGAAATATCCCCAGAATTTAAAGCATCACAACACTGTCTGGATGGCTTCCTTCAGCGATATGAATTGTCTCCCAGAAAATCAACAACATTGTTTAAGTTGGAAGAAGCTCAAGTTATTAAGCATCCAAATAAATCGTCAACCAAAATGGGATCCCAGGTTAAATAACCCACTTTCTGTCTATCTTCGTCAGTGGTTGCTTTTCCAATCCTTATCCATGGTTCCTCTATATATTTGTGAAACAGCCTGGGGGGGTGGAACATGTCCGGCTGTCCAAGTTAGAATAGATCCAATCAGGGTGCAGCCAGCAAAGCTGGCTGTACCCTGATTTGCCCTGCCCCTGCAGCTCCTGCCCTCTGTCCCTGGACTCTAGCCTTTTTGCTCTCAGACGTGCCTCAGTGCCTGGAGCCAGCAGCAGGTAAGGGGAGAGGGCCCTGGTTGTAGTAGAGGGCCTGCTAACGAGGGCCTCCAGGCCTGCTGCCTACTAAAGATCTCTGTCCTGGGTCTGCTAACGAGCTGGCCAGCCCCTGCCTGCCCATGCCTGCCCCACTTGATCTGGCTGTGAGCTGCAGCCCAAAGCCACCTTAAAATGCCTGGCCAGGGACCAGGGGAGGAGGCCCTTTCAAGGCCCGTTCTTAGGAACGGGCTTTGAGGCTAGTGTTATATTAATAGTAATAATACATATCACATTGTCTAATGCTCATCACAGTCTGGGGATTTAACACAGTGGAAGAGCAACCACTGATGAAGATAGTCCAAAAGCGGGTTATTTAACCTAGGATCCTGTTTTGGTTGACTCTTTATTTGGACTTTTATTAATAATACCGAGAGTGCTACTATACAACATTGCCTTGTGATTTCTTTTTTTCTCTCTTCTGAGCTTATATTGAAGAATCCACGGTTCTGTACTTGATTGAAGTTATTAAGTGAGCACTTGCATTCAAGTCCTTCGTTGATGGCATTGACTTTTCTAAATACCAACGTTGCAACATGATTGCTGTGGATGAAACTGGTGTGTTTATGGGTCAAGGAGCCCAAATGACAATTGAACAGAGGGGTGCCTCCTCAATCTACATTCCCTCCACTGGTCACAAAAGTTCACGTTACCTGTATTTTGGCAATTCATCTGTGTCTTATTTTCGGGGAAACATGGTAGAGACGAACAAACATAAGCAGGACAGATAGACTCGTTTTAGCAGTATCTGAAGAAGTGAGTGGTGACTCATGAAAGTTTACAATTTGCCACAAATTTTTGTTAGTCTTTAAGGTGCTCCTGGCCTCTTGCTGTTTTCTGTTGCTACAGACAGACCAACATGGCTACCCATCTTGATCTATCTAGCTAGAGAATCTTATGCATTTCAGTGTTCTTTTACACAATTCTTGCATGGGTCCGTATTACTAACAGCAACTGTTCCATTCCTTTATTATTGCGGAATAGGTACTGCTGTTTATAATATTCCTTTATTTCACTCCATTCTGCATTCTGTTCCTCTCCAACTCTGACTGAACTAGGAGAACGAAAGCACATTCCTTGGAGTCCTTGGTTTATTTTATTTTTTGACCCCTTGGCATTGCCAATATGTGAGCACTGAAGAAGCATCAACATTCTTTTTGTCTGGGGTGTAACTGAGGCAGCTATGAACCTGCATCCTGGGAAAATACCACTAAGTGATACTGTTACTACATAAATAATCACACCATGCCTGTTCTTATACAGTGTTGAGATCATAGATTCATAGAGTTGGAAGGGACCTCTTGGGTCATCTATGCAGGACGCTCACAACCCTATCGCTCATCCACTGTCACCTGCCACCCCCTTGAACCTTCACAGAATCAGCCTCATCGTCAGATGGCTATCTAGCCTCTGTTTAAAAATTTCCATCTGACAGGCATCTGATGGAGAAGCTGATTCTGTGAAGGTTCAAGGGGTTGTGTGAAGGGATTCTGTGAAGGCTCAAGGAGATTGTGGATATACTTTGATACCAGAGAAGGTGGGGGGGGGGGGAGGCCAAAAGAATAGAATGAATGGAAGGCATATGGAAGCCATACAGTACTCTGTACAAAGCCCATAAATCAAATAGTAGCACAGTTGAACTCCCCTAACTATGAGAATTTTGATGGGAACACAATTGCTCATGGAATGTCTGCTATCAGAGAAGAGCACATATAAACACCAAAGTAGCAAGTCTCAATGAAAAGTATAAAATGTTTATTTGTAAGAGTGTGTCTTTTAAGTTAAGGATCGCAGCAGCAGATACAGGGTGAAGGGGTCTGAGGGCAGCTTCCTCAGCTGTAATGCGGCGGACCCTAGACATGTAAACTTTGCAGGGACATAAGCACTGTGTTTGTGGTTCCATGATTGGGTATTGGTTGTGGGGTGTTGGTGGTTGCCATTTAGGTATGGATGTAGGTATTTGTTATTCTGCTTGTGATCATTTTCTTTGCGTACCCCATTTCTTTAAAGTGCTAAAGGTATCCCCTGTGCAAGCACCGAGTCATGTCTGACCCTTGGGGTGACGCCCTCCAGCGTTTTCATGGCAGACTCAATACGGGGTGGTTTGCCAGTGCCTTCCCCAGTCATTACCGTTTACCCCCCAGCAAGCTGGGTACTCATTTTACCGACCTCGGAAGGATGGAAGGCTGAGTCAACCTTGAGCCAGCTGCTGGGATTGAACTCCCAGCCTCATGGGCAAAGCTTACAGACAGCTGCCTTACCACTCTGCGCCACAAGAGGCCCATACACCTCTTAAAGTGCTAAACAACAACAAAACACCAAAAGTTATGCTTGTGTTAATAGTATGGGGAACAGAGAACTTAAGTCCCTTGTTTTCATAGATTCGGCCCATCAGAGGTCCTTCTTTAAGTGACCAATGACGTTTGGCATGTGGGTATGTAGGTATGTAGGCCTTTTCCGTGGGGGTTCCTTTGCACGTGCTCTTTATTCATTTCAAAATGCACAGGCCAATTTTAGACACGAGAATTCAGGGCACAGGCCAGTTGTTGGTTCTGAACAGAGGTCGGTTTTAAAGAAACTGAAAATGGTTATGCATTTCCAAAATGTAGTTTTATCCTTTTCAACTTCAGAAATGGTTAGGGTTTTCGTTTTGTTTTTTTTTAAGGGAAAAGGGGAGAGCATCAAGAAACGGATGGCTTGGACAGGAGGAAGGACATTAATCTTCCATAGGGTTTGTCTGTGAGTCATTTCTATGCTTGCAGTTGTCGAAGAATACTGCTTGCATGAGCACTGTCAAATTGAGATTGTAATGAAAATGAAAAAAAAAGTGTAGATTTAGGAGGAACTGAAATCTGAAATTTGAGATCTGCTCTTTGAGTGACTGTTAAATAACGGCCAGTTCCGCATGGGCGGAAAAGGCTGGGAGGGCGGACGTATAGCAGCGGCGCTAATCCCTGCTTCCACATGATGCCACCGGAGTAGGCCTCTTCCCCACCAATGCAAGTTAAGCTCCTGTTGCCCAACTTTAAAGGAATGCAGATATTTTCCACGTTCCCTTAGGTGCTCTGGGGTCAATGGGAACTAACCTGGTGAAGATATATGTGGACGGGGAAGAGCTGGGCCTGGAGGGGACCAAAAAAAGCCCCACTTGGCTCTGCGGGGTTCCATGACACTGCACGGGAATTTTATTTGCAGGAAGGTGGGATTATGTTTTCATGCAATTCCACCTTCCCACACACACACACCCCGCCAACACCACACACAGCAGAACCATTCCATCCTGGCTGCGTCTGTCAGTATGCACAAATCTGGGGCAAACTGGGTCCGCCACCAATACGTGTCCCCCATGCTGCAATGCACCGGTGGGAACCTGGAGTGGTGGTGCTGGGGTAGGTAGAATCACCCTACCAAACCTTTAATTCTATTATAACAAAGTCCGGGAAACCTTGGCATCATAAACACACCCAAATAGTTCGAGTCCAGTGGTAGCTTTAAGGCCCACAAAGTTTTATTCAAGGTGTGAGTTTTCATTTGTAGGCACACGTCTTCATCCCCCCCAAAATGGAAATCACCAGAGAAGGAGAGAGTAAATTAGCATTAAAGTAGTAAACAGAATCATGAAAATATCCAACAAATATGCATTATAATAAAGATGTTGTGCTGATTTGAGAGCCTTGCCAGGATAACAAGTGGAGTTTATAAGGTTATCAGATGATCAGTTTGAAAAACATAGTAGAGGGAATAGAAATGTCAAATTTTGTGATTAATGGCAGATGAATTCCCAGTTGTAAAACAGAGTGATTAAAACTGACCTGTTACTAGCCCCATTTGTCTCCACCCAATCATGAAGGTATCTCCACAAGTGATAGGCCATGTTGCGTTAGATCTTCCGGTCCTAAGAACAGAGAACTAGATCCTAATCTTCCATTCTAAATTACAGTACATACTACAATTCATTATGTTACATGACAATCCACTACACAACTTTACTATCCCAAATGAAATAAAAAGAAGAGGGATATAGGTATAAGAGCTGAAGGAAGTTGGCATATGTAATGAGATAAGAAACCAGTATCCCACTTGAGTCCTGGGGGTTCCATTGTTTTGAGTGTTGTAATAGCATGCAACTCCACCATTTCCCTTTCCAATCTCTTCTTGAAGTTCCTTTGTAATAAAATAACTAAAAGAGTTTAAGACCAACAAAGAAAATGTATCCAGCATTAAACTTCGTTGATCTTAAACATGACACCGGTCTCAAACTTTCTTCTGTTGCTTCAGACCAACACAGCTACCTACCTTAACTTGAAAAAGTTAGTCACTGAAAAATGTCTGCTGAATTATTGTTAATTTAATCGGGTTGTGGGGTAAACCATTCAACGTCGCAGTAATCCAGGTCTATGCCACAACCACTGTTGCTGAAAAGGATGAAGTTGACCAGTTCTATGAAGCCCTACAACACCTTCTAGAAGCAACGCCAAAAAATGACGTGCTTATCATCATGGGGGATTGGAATGTTAAAGTAGGAAGCCAAAAGATAACCGGGATAACAGGCAAGCTAGGGAGTTCCAGAAAAACATCTACTTCTGCTTCATTGACTATGCTAAACTATTTGATTGTGTGGAACATAACAAATTGTGGCAAGTTCTTAAAGAGATGGGAATACCAGAGCATTTTACCTGTCTCTTGAGTTACTGTGCTTTTGTAAGCCTTGGCAATTTTCAAAGTGTAGTCTTTGTTTTGCTATAGTGCACATAATGAAAGGGGGTGTGAAGTGAGGTAAAATGAAAAGAAAAATATTATAACTATTATATATACAGAGTTGACCCCAGTATGTCTGATGTGCTCTAGAGTGCATGCAAACACAATTAGACTGTTTGTAACGGAAAGGTTAGACATAAAGGATGGCAGTCAAAGTTACCATAAACCTTTGGATTAGTTTAACAATCCATTCCTAAACCTTGTCATGGTTCCAGAAGTATGCAAGTGTAACAGACAGTGAAAGATAGCTGTGGAAGGTTAATGTGTGAACCCAGTCTGAGAATCTAACTAAGAAAGAAAAGGGAAATGGAGGGAAGGACAGAGCTCTAAAGAAGAATACCTACAGGTTACTAGGCACTGTAGATCAATCATCAGAAAGGCCAAAGCCGAGAGTGAGCTAAGATTGCCCAGGGAAGCCCACTGTAACAAGAAAAGATTTTTCAGTTATGTGAGGAGCAAACGTAAAGTAAAGGAGGCAATAGGCCCACTGTTGGGTGTGGATGGACAAACTCTAACGGAGGATGCAGAGAAAGCAGAAAGGCTCAGCGCCTATTTTACATCTGTTTATTCCCACAGGTCAAAAGGTTTAGGCACATCTAGAGATGGCAGTAGCCAAGAGATAGTGTCTGGGTGGCAGGTTGACATGAACAGAGAGGTTGTCGAGAGGCATTTACCTGCACTGGATGAATTCAAATCCCCTGGGCCAGATGAAATGCACCCGAGAGTGCTCAAAGAAATTTCCGGAGAACTTGCACAACCCTTGTCCATAATCTTTGGAACCTCTTTAAGGACTGGAGATGTCCCTGAGGACTGGAAGAGAGCAAACGTTATTGCAATCTTCAAAAAAGGAAGGAAGGATGACCCAGGAAACTAAAGACCAGTGAGTCTGACCTCTGTTGTGGGGAAGATAATGGAGCAGATATTAAAGGAAGCTATCTGCAAACATCTGGAGGACAATTTGGTGATCCAAGGAAGTCAGCATGGATTTGTCTCCAACAGGTCCTGTCAGACCAACCTGGTTTCCTTTTTTGACCAAGTAACAGGTTTGCTGGATCGAGGAAATTCGGTTGATGTCGTTTACTTGAATTTTAGTAAAGCTTTTGATAAGGTTCCCCATGATGTTCTGATGGATAAATTGAAGGACTGCAATCTGGATTTTCAGATAGTTAGGTGGATAGGGAATTGGTTAGAGAACCGCACTCAAAGAGTTGTTGTCAATGGTGTTTCATCAGACTGGAGGGAGGTGAGTAGTGGGGTAACTCAGGGCTTGGTGATCGGTCCGGTACTTTTTAACATATTTATTAATAATCTAGATGAGGGGGTGGAGGGACTACTCATCAAGTTTGCAGATGACACCAAATTGGGAGGACTGGCAAATACTCCGGAAGATAGAGACGGAGTTCAACGAGATCTGAACATAATGGAAAAATGGCCAAATGAGAGCAAGATGCAATTTAATAAAGATAAGTGTAAAGCTTTTGAACATCAACAGGCTATTTAGTTCCTCTTCACTTTCTGCCATTAGAGTGGTATCATCTGCATATCATCTGCATATCTGAGGTTGTTGATATTTCTTACTGCATAACTTTGCTAGCATGAGAAATGAGTGCAATGGTGCGGTAGTCTGAACATTCTTTGGCATTGCCCTTCTTTGGGAATGGAATGTAAACTGACCTTTTCCAATCCTGTGGCCATTGTTGAGTTTTCCAAATTTGCTGGCATATTGAGTATAGCACTTTTACTGCATTGCCTTTTAAGATTTTGAATAGTTCAACTGGAATGCTGTCACCACCACTAGCTTTATTGTTGCCCAGACTTCCTAAGGCCCATTTGACTTCACATTCCAGGATGTCTGGCTCTAGGTCAGTAACTACCCCATCATGGTTATCAGGGATGTTAAGCTCGCTCTTGTATAGTTTCTCTGTATAATTTTGCCACCTTTTTAAAATCTCTTCTTCTGTGAGGTCCCTACCATTTTGGTCCCTTATCATACCCATATTTGCATGAAACATTCTCTTTATATCTCCAATTTTCTTGAAAAGATCTCTGGTCCCCCCCAGATAGCTCCTAGTAAAGAGAGGTGATCTTTGTCATGTGATAAAGGCATACGTTGGATCATGGAGAAAGCTAGGGAGTTCCAGAAAAACATCTACTTCTTCTTCATTGACTATGCTAACGCCTTTGATTGTGTGGAACACAACAAATTGTGGCAAGTTCTTAAAGAGGGGTACACCAGAGCATTTTATCTCTTTCTTGATAAACCTATATTCAAATCAAGAAGCAACAGTGAGAACCAGGTATGGAATCACTGATTGGATCAAAATTGGTTCAAAACTGAGAAAGGAGTTCGGCAAGGCTGTATACTGTCACCTTGCCTATTTAACTTGTATGCAGAGCACATCATGAGAAAGGTAGGGTTAGATGAGTCACAAATTGGGATCAAGATTGCAGGGAGAAATATCAACAACCAAGCAGATGATAGCACTCTAATGGCAGAAAGCAAAGAGAAACTAAAGAGCCTGTAGATGCGGGTGAAGGAGGAGAGTGCAAAAGTTGGCTTGAAACTCAACATCAAGAAAACTAAGATCATGGCATCCGGCCCTCTCAATTCCTGGCAAATAGATGGGGGAAAATGGAGGTAGTGACATATTTTATTTTCCTGGGCTCCAAGATCACTATAGATGGGGACTGTAGCAAAGAAATTAAAAGATGCTTGCTCCTGGGGAGGAAAGCTATGGCAAATCTAGACAGCATCCTAAAAAGCAGACACATCACCCTGCCAACAAAAGTGTGTTTAGTCAAGGCTATGGACTTCCCAGTTGCAATTTATGGCTGTGAAAGTTGGACCATAAGGAAGGCCGAGCGTCAAAGAATTGAGGCTTTTGAATTCTGGTGCTGGAGAAGACTCTTGCGAGTCCCTTGGACTGCAAGGCGAACAAACCGGCCAGTCCTAGAGGAGATCAGCCCTGACTGCTCTTTAGAAGGCCAGATCCTGAAGATGAAACTCAAATACTTTGGCCACTTCATGAGAAGGAAGGACTCCCTGGAGAAGAGCCTAATGCTGGGAGCGATTGAGGGCAAAAGAAGAAGGGGACGACAGAGAATGAGGGGACTGGATGGAGTCACTGAAGCAGTAGGTGCAAACTTAAATGGACTTTGGCGAATGATAGAGGACAGGAAGGCCTGGAGGATCATTGTCCATGGGGTCGCGATGGGTCGGACACGACTTCGCAACAAACAACAATAACAACAAATTATATATATTTGATATATAATTATATACACACACACACACACTAAACCTTCACTTTACTGAAGAACCTATAACCAATGGATTCATGGATAAAGGAATATAGGAATATGCTGGGAGGGGGGGAACGTTGGAAGAAGATAAAATTTTAACTATTTTTTTCAAAAAGTGCATCTGGTTACAAACTATTTGCCAAGTTTCATGTGAATTGAAGCATCGATTTCCTTGAGGGGAAAAAATGGAATTGAAGGGGAGCTGCTGGCAAACCCATGAACGACAGACGGACTGGTGGGTGCAGCTACTGTATATATCTGTTGTTGTCATATAGACTCTTGTGCAATAAAAATAAAGCTCTCCGTCCGAAGCCCCATGGAAATTTGATTGACTCTGCTCCGTAATTACTTACCATCCTCGAAGATACTTTTTGGCATTTAGGAACCGGCAAATCTGTTTCACATTTCGGCCAGCTTTATAAATACACCCTGTTCATATTAAAGGGATAGACAAATATATAGAGAAATGAAAAACATGACCGCAAAGATTTTTGTTTTCCCTTCCCAGTTTGTGGTGGGGGGGCTGGGGGAGGACGACCCTAAAAACTGCTGAAATGGTAGATAAACTTTTCCCCTGCCCTGGTAGAACTCCCTTAGAGTCTCAGTGGGACCAAGGGTCTTTTTCATGTGGTCTTTGGATGTTATGTAAGTAAACAATCACTGCCCGTTTCAACTTCTTTATTTTGTGGGCGGGGGTGGGGGTGAGGGAATGGTAGTTCTCACTCTAAATATTATAATACCATGTTCTTAAGAGCAAAAGGACTGTGATGTGAGAACAGAAGTATATTTTCCTGTGCGATGTATAGATTTCATTTTGAATGTTCGCATTTGAATGCCTACGGGTTACCACTACAAGCAAGGGGAGGTAGGGGGACTGGGACAGAACAGAACTAGGGCTGCGCGCCTTCAGTTGGGAGCCGGAGATCTCTCAGAATCGCAAATGATCTCCAAACTATAGAAATAATTTCTCTGATGCCCTCCTCCTAGAGAATATGGCTGCTTTCAAGGATACACTCTACTGCATCATACCAAGGGAAGGTCCCGCACTCCCGTAAACCCTGACTTCCACAGGTTCTAACTCTCCCCACAAGCCTAGAGATATTTCCCAACCCAGAGCTGGGGCCTGGAGATCCCATGGAGTTCCAGCTCTTCTCCAGATTACAAACATCAGTTCCCCTGGGGAAAATGGCTGCTTTGGAGGGTAGACACTTCAACATTGTACCCTACAGATGTCTCTGCCCTTCCCCCTAGGCTCCATCCCCAAATCTCCAGGTGTTCCCGGATCGGGATCTGGCGACTTGAGCTGCAACCCTAAATGGAATGCTTGCTTAGCCCATCTTTTAAAGCTGTTTTCATGGTCAGCTTCTAGACTGAGGATTGTTGAGGGGTATCATTTGAGGCCGCTGGATTGGGTTTTATGTTGTTTTTATGCCTTCAGCCTGCTCTTATGGCTTGCTTGACCACTGAGCTCTCTTGCATTGTTGTTTCTATAATTTTGCTGTATTGGTTTTGGTTTGGTTTCTGACTATGTGAGCAGCCTAAGCAGGTCTCAGGGGAGGCAGCAGGGCATATACATCTCCCTAGATAAAGAAAATGGAAATGTATTGTGTGCTAGGATATGCAATGATGGTTGTGTGCATGATTGTATAGCACATGAAGGAGCCTTGGAGATGTGTACTGCAGGGAGCCTTGGAGATGTGTACTTAACAAAGTTAGGTAGGAACTTGCTGGAATTTTTCGAATATTCTCCTCCTGTGTCCTGATTGGCTGGAACTGGAGACATTTTTCAGTACACTTCCACCCTGCCTGCTTTCAGATGAAGAACCGTTAATCAATTGATCAATTCTGTGAATTTAGGCAGATTGTGGGTGGGTGGCCAGAAAGGATGTGTCCATGCTTGGCTCCGGTGGCCCTTTCTTACATGCCCAAGGAAATGCCAGTCACCACTTTGGGGTTGGAAGGTGAATTTCCTCCTGGCCAGACTGGCCATGGATTCTGGTTTTCTTTTCCAGGAGGGGGAATCATCTGGGCATGGAATTGGGATCACTGTGGGTGGGCAGGTAGTTGTAAGTTTCTTGCATTGTGCAAGAGTTGGACTAGACAGATTTAAAAAAAAACTATTCATGTCAATTAAAAATGAAGAAGAAGAAGAAGAAGAAGAAGAAGAAGAAGAGTTGGTTCTTATATGCCGCTTTTCTCTACCCAACGGAAGCTCAAAGCAGCTTACATTCGCCTTCCCTTTCCTCTCCCCACAACAGACACCCTGTGAGGTGGGTGAGGCTGAGAGAGCCCTGATATCACTGCTCAGTCAGAACTGTTTTATCAGTGCTGTGACTGGCCCAAGGTCACCCAGCTGGCTGCATGTGGGGGAGCGCAGAATCAAACCCAGCATGCCAGATTAGAAGTCTGCACTCCTAACCACTACACCAAACTGGCTCTCTAGCAAGTAGTGAATGAAAACTAGCAAGTAGTGAATGAATGCGGGGGAAGGACACCGCAGCAGAACAAGGACACTGGGAACTAAACCACCGGCCCCCGAGGCAGAGCAAAAGGCAACAGCTACCTTGCTTGTTGCAAATGAATGAAGTTATCCAGGTATCATGAGGTATCTTTATGGCATATGGGCTGATTAAGGAGTACTGTCTTTCTTCTCCTTTCTTAGCACTTTGGTGCCAGGGGGAGAGCTTTTTCCTGATTATCTCAATACAGAATCAAACTCCTACTGGCAACAAAACAAAACAGGGATTGGGAGAGTTCTGCAACTTTTGGACAGTTTATCAAAGTTGCAGCATTTTAAAGAAAGCAGAATATAATCAGCACAAGCTACAGCTTTGTCACTCAAACATGATATATCTAATTCTCAACATGGCCCCATTTGTGGATTCTTAAATCCACATTTAGGGGCCATGGAGAGAGGGGGGGAGGGAGAGAGAGACAGACAGACAGACAGACAGGCAGAGATCTCCCTAGGTTTGCAAAAATAAATAAAACATTAAAAACTTTTAAAACTGGAGAAGGTTTTATATCCCGCTCCAGAAATTGAGGGCTGCTGCCCGCGCCCTTGTAGACAATGCATGTCTAGCAACCTAGCCTCAACAATGTCTGGCACATGCCATAGAGCTGGGCAGGAGTACAGAGGTAGGCAGGGGAGGAGGAGTGGGTAATCATCAGAAATCATGCCTCGCTCTACCACAAACTGAAATGTCCTTCCATCAAAGGAACTGCATGGTTAGAGGGACATCCATTCTGAGTTTAATTAAATTAAGTATATACACCTGAGGAAAAAAGACAGGAACCACCTGTGTTTTTGCATTCAGGGGAGCAAATCAGGCCAAAGAAAGGAATTTATAATCGATCCTTAGTAGCCATTTAAGTAATTTTTGGAATAAGCAAGGTCTGGTGCACAAAAAGGAAATGAAGAAGACCCTGCAGGGGGCAGCAAGTGGATAGGAAGATAAGGTCAGCACTTTCTCTCCTGTTAAGTGTCATTCCTTGTCTGTCTCCAGATTGCTACTCTAAGGGCAATGTCCTGCTTCTTCTCAGAAATGCCACATCCACAAATTTCTCTTGCTCTCCCTCCCTCCCTCCCTCCCTCCCTCCGTCTCTCTCTGTCTCTTCTTTTAACTATTGAGTACATTAATTCCTGGATATAGTTTTTCTTTGATCAGTTTTGTGTACCTCTGTTGGGCAATCACTTTGCCAACACCAGTAAATAAGCTTCAAGTGGTATACTAAGGTAAACTAGCAGATAAGTTATTTAAAAGCTGTCAAACACGAGAAACATCCGGGAAAATGTTGGCAGAGTTTAAATACGCAAAGGAGCACAGCACCAGACAGCATAAAGAATACAATAGGGGAGTTTTTGTGAAGAGAGAGGAGAGAGAGTGCTACAGTCTAACTGTAGTCAGTCTGTTCTGGAGGCAAGCAAGGAGGAAGTGTGCTTAAATAAGCCAATCAGGACACAGGAAGAACTATTTGACAGATAATAGGAAGTTCCTAATCTAACTATACTAACATCACATCTCCTCCAATGCCCCCTACAGGCTATTCTTTTCATGATGTTAAATCATGCACACTACAGATCTTGCTAGAAATCCAACAGCAACACAGCCGGATGACATGAGCACAATCAGCTAATTAAAAGCTTAAAGCTGTGATCAAATCAAAGCTGTGATTAGCTTGAGCCAGTAGAATACACCATACTGGCAAAATGCCATTTGAGGAAGTAACTGGTGAACCACGAGTATATCTCTTTCTCAATGCTAAACAGTTTACTACAACAATGAAGAATGAAAAAAGCTGACAGGAAGAAAGTGTATTCATTTGAAATGGGTTAGAGTAGAGTTTGTACAAAAACTGTGGACCACCAAAAAGTAGGTTCTAGACCAACCCCAGATAAGTGGGCTCTAGAACAATTCCAGCCTGAATTCTCCCTAGAAGCTAACATAGCTAAACTGAGGCCATTCTACTTTAGTCACATCATGAGAAGACAAGACTTGCTAGATGAGACAAGAATATTTGAAAAAGTTGAAGGCAGCAGGTAAAGAGGATGATCTGATATGAGATAGATTGCCTCACTCAAGGAAGGAAGAAGGCCTCCTGAGGGAGGCCCGAGCAATTGTATGCTTCAGACTCTGTTAAGATTTGCACAAAAGAAAAAAAGACCACTAATGGCTTTTCACAACACTGTGAAGAAAAAGTTGCACTTGGTGCAAAAGCCTCCTCAAAGTTTGAACCTGACAACTCTTCTTGATAACACTTTGAAAATACCAGTTCAATATAAAAATTAGAAACGGGCTTTCCGTTTGCAGGATCTGGGCAAGGCTGTTAACAATAGGATGTTTTGGAGGACATTGATTCATAGGGTTTGCCATACGTTGGAAGTGACTTGATAGTGTCATGTTCTGTGGCAATTCTCCTTGCAAGGCAAATTCAGAATCTTGGTTAGAAACACAGTAGTTTATTGAGGAGACTACAAATGACTACATAGGATACTTTGTTGTTAAAGCTAGAGCCAAACAAAAGTTTGGAACAGATATAGAGACCCCGACCTCTGAGCTATTTGTTCCCACAGCCTGCAATTTAACAGGATGCACCACCTTATCAGCAAAGGTATGCATGGTTTAAAGTTTGATGTCTACAGGCAAGAAAGGGCAGCCATAGCATTCGGAGCACGATAGGAGTCCACAAGGCCCGAGAGCTTGAGAAATGGGGTGGGAGGGACATGAATGAGGAAGCTGTGACCATTCCAAGAGGATTCTGGGACTCTTGTCAAGGGAACTATAGCATGAGCCAGAAGCCATGGCACTTTACACCCACGCAAATACAACTGAACAAACTGAAGATATGGCATAAGGCAGCACAGTTTTCTGACAAGAAGGCCAGCTCTGTATGAGAAGGAAGCCCGTTTCTCTTCAGAAAGGCAGAATAGCCAAGATGGCTCCAGTCACGTCAAGCTCAAAATGCTTCTCGTTTGACCCAAACGGAGAAGTTGTTTCCCTTTCTAGATTTTGAGAAGCTGAAGCAAACAAGCAAACAAAAAAAACCCCTCAACAGCTCTGCTTGACACTTTTATAAACAGAAGAAAGAATATTACGAGTTTCTTGCTAGGAGTCAACTAAGTATTTCCCTTGTGGAGCCTATACAACTTCTTTGCTTGGAAGCCAAGAGTTTGAATGATTTCTCCAGGCAGTCGAAGTTAAATCTTTGGACTGAGTTCACTATACAGGGAAATTCACCTCCCCCCCCCCCCGGGTTAGCAGAAATAATTGTTCAGAAGCTGAAAGTTAAAGTTGGAAACCTTTCCGATACTTCTCATCACACCCTTTTCCATGGGAAGTTGCGTGTTGGCTCTGGTGCTATTTTTTTTTTAAGTGCAATTTGTGCTGGTTGTGGTGCATCCCTTTTATTTCCCCCAGGGTGACCTCTCGGTGGTAGCTCATGCCTCTTGCAAACCACAAAGGATGAATTACTATAATTCCCTCTGAGCGGGAGTCTCTAACCTGGCATCTAAATTGCCTGCCACTTAGTCCAATAGCCGTAACTTGTTTCTCCTCTGATGAGGAGAGGATTAGCCATAATTATATTTCATCTTCTTGGCCCACTCAGAAATATGTGTGTGTGTGTGTGTGTGTGTATGATTTAAATCACATACTGCTCGCTTCTTTGGTGTGTCCCCATTTTGCCTGTCTGCAGACTGTCTCCTCTGAGCGACTGTCAGCGTGACAAAAAAGAGCAACCGTGTGGATTGCCACGACAGTCAATTAAATCTCACATTTGAACAGCAAGGAAAGGCAGAATCCAAGTATTGCGGATTGGGCTGGTTGCATTCGGGAGATGCCAGAAAAATGAATGTTGTATGGTATCCAAGGCAAAGTAGGAAACTGAAGTTGGCCTAGCTGCATTGGCAAAGGCCTTCCCCTCTTCTCCTGTCGATTAATTATAGACTGACTGTCTTCCGAGATGCTCAGGTGTTGTGTCTAGGTTTCCCTCCTAAGCCTTTGTCCCACAGAAGTTTTGTGAAGGAGGTTAGACTGGGAGTTGAAAGGGCTGCCCCCACTGGTGAGGGTAGGGGGTTAGGGGAAGTCAGCTCCAAGCTGAGAAACTCCTGGAGTCTTGAGGGTGAAGCCAAGGAGGACAGGGACCTCTGTGGGGTAGAATGGCAGGGAATCTATCCTCTAAAGCAGGGGTAGTCAAACTGCGGCCCTCCAGATGTCCATGGGCTACATTTCCCATGAGCCCCTGCCAGAGCTGGCAGGGGCTCATGGGAATTGTAGTCCATGGACATCTGGAGAGCTGCAGTTTGACTACCCCTGCTCCAAAGCATCTATTTCTCCAGAGGAACTGACCTCGACAGTCTGGAGATGGGCTGAAATTCCAGGAGATCCTCATGTCACACCTGGAGGCTGACATCTCTAAGTGGGATAGCCGAAGACGACTTCATGAACTACGTCATAGTCCAAAATACCTGGTGTTCTCCTATCAAAGTGCTGCTTTCAAGTGTTGAAATTGTGTCGCATCCATTCCAAATAGCTATGACTCTCAGTACTATGGATGTGCTCAAAAATTAGAAAGGAAGAGCTCTTACCAAATTATGGATGAATCTTTCGTCATTGACATGCCAATAAAAGCTTGTTCCTCCTTTTGACAGTAAGCACCAGAGGTCTTTCCAGAGCAGATGAAAGCCAAACTATGGTCTTGTCTGCGTTGAAGTAGCTCCAAGAGTTAGAAGCAGCCATTCAAGACCATTTTCCCATTAAACTAAGAGTACAGGTGTTGAGGTAAGTAGGTCTTTTGAAAGGTACTTGATCTAGGCTTCAAAGCAATATTAAATGAAGCATTAGTTCATATTAGACCAGCTTTGAGCACCAGTTCGAAGCATTATGTGGGACCTCAAGAGCATGGGTAGGGTGGATGTGTATTGTAAAAAAAAGGAAACATATTTATTCAAGTAGTCAGTCAGTCAGTAACCTTTTATTGGCATAAAATATGTATAAGACATATCAAAATAGGGTTTAAAATTTCAACAAAATAATAAAATAGGCCATGGGGGTTACATAACCAAACAGATCTTAAAATGATTAAATAAACTATAAAAGATAAAATACAAGGTAGGCAGCATATTATAAAAGCATCTTAGTTAAAACTCTGGCAACTGAAATGGTTACTTCTGGGTCTTTGTCAGAGAGCAGAAATTGCAAGGTCATCGATTTACTTACAGAAGGCTTGTTTCCCAGCAAGGCAACAAAGCTGTCATCCCGACACTGCTCATATAAGGGGCAATCTAACAAAATGTGTGAGACAGAGTCAGGGCAACCAGAACCACACAGACAGAGTCTCGCATGGTATGGGATATGGTGGAATCTTCCCTCTAAGACCTTTGAGGGGAAAGCATTCATTCGTGCCAGGAGAAAAGCTCTTCTCAGGGGTGGGACATCAAGGAGATGCAAATATGTAGGCATAATATTTCTCTGCATAATGATGCCAAAGAATGCTGATGAGCAGACTCGAGGCTGGGTAGGTATGAGTTCCTGCTGCTCATGGTCTAGTATTCTCTGTTTAACAATCCAGAAGATACATTTTTCTTCCAGAGGTAGTAGGGAGTTCAGATCGATGCCAATGGAGACTAATTTTTGTTCAATAGCCTGGAACCATCGAAATTTAAGAGGGTCACTTTTCAGACAAGTTAAAAGGCTGCCAGTTTCTACTCTAAAATATAGTCTGACCCAAAATTTAAAAGTAGCTATCCAGGCCCTTGTCTCTACCCTAATTCAAGTAAGATTCAGTTCACATTCAGGTTGCAGTCAGCTTGTCCAGCATTATGTGCATCGAGTACAAGGGCATTGTTTCCACAGAAGAGACCTGAAGAGACATATGTCTCTATGGAAGGCCATGTGGAATGAGGGAGAGGACAAAGAAAGAGAGAGAGAGAGAGGAGAGGGCAGACATTAAGACAAAGTGAGGAATCCTATTAAAGGAGATAACACCTATACACCCTTAGCGTGAGGTACCCCCACACACACCATGTCCAGTCATAGACCCATTATGCACGGACTGGAAGGTTAGCATTCAGGGTGGAATGGCGTTGGCTAAAATCACCAATTATGCACGCTGCAGGTGGCAACCAGGCGCAGAGTCAACGTATGCCGCCGAAAAAGCATGGACACAGAAATGCTTCCCAACCATATTCCGCACAATCGCACCACTTCTGGGGTTACTTGAAGTGTGAAGAATGTTTCAGGGGTTTCTCAACAGTAAAAAAGTTGAGAAAGGCTTAGCTAGGTCAAAGAAACATCGAGTCCTGTAGCACCTTTATGATCAACAACATTTTATTCAAGGTAGAAGCTTTCATATGCATGCATACTTCATCAGATATAGGGGGGAAATGATTCACTTTGAAATTTGCCATCAGAGGACATTTCTGTCAAAGCTCTTTTCAGGACAAGAGAGGTACTTTTGAATGAAGCGAAACCCTACCATTTTTTTGCTGAGTCAGAGGGAACCCCTTTAAGGAAATCCTTCAACATAAACAGTAATCCTCTGAACAACTTATATTTCCCAAAGTCCAGTTGAACCTGAAAGACTAACTAGATGTGTGCAGGGAAGGTGCTTTCGTGAGTCCCTGCTCACTTCTTCAGTAGGAAAGAGCCAGAGCCCAGGAGCACCTGAAAGTCTAACAACACGTGTGGCAGGGGAGGAGCTTTCATGAGTCACAATGTACTTCAGTATCTCACGAAAGCTTATCTCCTGCCACATATTTTGTGAGTCTTTCAGGTTCAACTGGACTTTGGGAAATGTAATAAGCATGAATAGATATCGTACCTTTAAAACAAAACCGAGTCCAATAAATCTCAATAAATAAATAAGAACAAAATCATAGATTACTACTACTACTACTACTACTACTACTACTACTACTACTACTTACTACTTAGTATTGTTTGTTTGTTTGTTTATTTCCCGGCACTCTTGGTGGAGCCGGTTTGTGGCAGGTTACAAGATAAAAATAAAAATACAAAGTCTCTTAAAATCTCCACTAAAATCACAACAATAACAAAATACAGAGTTCAACAACAAGTGTGGCGGCAAACCAACCTCCTACCTACCCCCACTGGGGACTAGGGGAGAACTGATGGCCACCACTCTGAAAATGTGGTTGAATACCTTCTTTTTTTTGGGTGGGGGGGAGGCTCTGAAAAGACCCAAGAAAGGAATGACTCTGTTACCAGTTCAGACTTGAGACCCCCCCCCCATCCCCACTGGGCCAGACTGCTTTTTAGTGTACTGATTATGGCTGCTATGAATAATTTTGTTCGATATGGATTATTTTATTCTTGCTGATGGCATTCAGTCCTAACCTAATGCTCATGCCGTGGTTGGACTTCATTGGCCCTTGTGATTGCATTGAGACTTGCAAACCCCCTCAAAAGCCCTGGAGAAGAATCACTGTATAAATATATTGAATCAAGGACAAAACTCTTTGAACCATCGCAGCACTGGTAACCCCTTGCGTTACCCGGGGTCTAGTTTGGTGAGGTTGCCAGCCTCCAAGAGGTACTCGGGCCAAAAAGTTTGTGGTATTAGAAGTGATCTCCCAACGACAAATCTGAGAAGGGTTCCCTCTGAGGCACTGTGCTGAGACAATTTCCCTTCATAGACCCTGCCTCCTTCAGGCTCCTCCCCCAAATCCCCTGGTTTCCCCAAACCAGAGTTGACAATATTCGCATACAGCCCTCTGCAAACAAGAGGTACTTGGGCCAAAAAAGTTTGTTGACTGCGGCACAATGGTTTGTCTCCAAACATTAAAAAAAATCCTACAGAAATGTTCCCATTTGGTGATAGCCTTTCTCCACAGTGCCCTAGCTGGAGAGTGGTAAAGAACAGATTCCGTTCGCAGCAGTGCTCAGAAGGTGAAATACAGTTTTCAGCCATCAGTGTTTTCTTCCGCGGTCCCAGAACATTTATTTTTGTTTCTGTCAGCATGGAAGTTTTTGGCAGGCAGGAATTGTCTGAGATTTAAAACTGCATCTGTGGGGAGGGGGAGGGGATGGGGAGAGCGATTTTCTAGCTATATACTTCCGGCTCTAAGCATCAGTCCAGAATAATTCCTAATCAGCTCCAAATGGTCGAGAAGAACTCCTTTATTCCTCGTAATAAGCAACTATCAGTCAAGTTTTTGGGGACGGGGAGCAATTTTGGAATGCCCCAGGTCACAGCCTTTGGTTTCCACGGACATGTGGGAGGCATTTCATGGTTTCTAAAGGGAATTATGCAAAAAAATATTGTAAATAATTAAAAAAAAAAAAACTCCACTCCGTACGGGTTCTGAGGAAACTGTTTTCCCCTTACTTCTGGGGAGAAAAATCCACCAGCTGGTTCTGGTCTAGCCCATCCTCTCAGAACCTCTGACAGCGCTCCACTGGAAGTACTTTGTTGTCCCTTTAGAGCAGGGGTGGCCAAATTGTGGCTCTCCAGATGTTCTTGGGCTACAATTACCATGAGTCCCTACCAGCATAGCCAATTGGCAGGGGCTTGTGGGAATTGTAGTCTATTAACATCTGGAAAGCCATGGCTTGGCCACCCCTGTTTTAAAGGTATTGGCTTTACTGCTTTCTTCTGTGGGACATTACACTTTTGGGGAAATACTGTTAAGATTTTCAAAGTAATTGGGCGGGAGGATCAGCGTCTTTCATGTGTGCCAACTGTTCCTTAGAACGCAAAAAGAACATAAGAGCATTGTCACACAGTGACCAAAACCCAGGTAACCATCAGGAGGTTCACCAGCAGGGCCAGAACTCCAGAGGTCCTCCCACTGTTGCCCCCAAACACCCTGAATACAGAGTATCATTTCTCCAGACAGAGTGATCCAACAAACTTTGTGGTTTATAGAGTGCTCCACCTATACCCTGTAGCTGACAGCCACTGATGGACTCCTGCTACTAAGAACATACGAGAAGCTATGTTGGATCCAGTCCAACACTCTGACCATTTCCGCATGGAGGAGCAAAACACGAGTAGCTTCCTGCTTGCAAACGCGGAATGGTAAATCTTGCGTTTGCAGCCCTCCTCACGAGGAGACCCCTCCCGCATTTCCCCTCCGCCCCATCGTGGCTTTTGCCTCCTGATGAGGCTGCCAGGGAAACAAGCAAAACTTCCCCCTCCGCTCCTTGGCTTGTCAATCACAGCAAGCCACCAATCACAGCACAGCAGTTCTCTCGTGGACTGAAAATTTCTCACCCCCAGCCCCGAAGTTAATTTTTTTTTAAAAGCACTTACGAATTGTTATGCGGTAATGCCACAGCACAGATGCATTTTTAATAAAAATCAACACTGCCTCATTGCTATGAAGAAATGCCAGCTTGATACAGCATTCTCCCTCCCTTTTTAGGATTCCTGTTCTTTGGGACTTCATTTCTGTCTGGGTGGATTTCTGAAATGCTGAACATGGTCCTTGGAGCCCTAAAAGACATTTTGTGTTAATTGCTGGCTTAAAAACAAAGTACTCAGACCCCTTATGATGCCCAATCACTCCCCTCTTTCCCAGCATCTCCCACCTCCAGGTAACAAAATTGGGGCTCTTTTGCCTTCCTGAGTTGTGAGAAGGCTGGACATGTTCCCTGGAGCCCAAAAGGACATTGTGTGTTAATGGTTGGCTTAAAAACAAGGTGCTCAGACACCTGTATGACCAGAAGAAGGTCGCCTGATCACTTGCCCCTCCCCCTTTCCCAGCCTCCAGAAAACAAAAAAAAAAGATCAGTTTTGCCTGCCTGATCCCAAGATCCCAAGATTTTACCTTTGATAATGTAGGTTTGCGATCACACTGCAATGCAGACCACACCATTAAAATTTTTTTTTAGCGGAGCAGGAAATGGAGAGGGGAAGTCGGGTGTGAGGTCGGGAAAAAGCTGTCAAGACTATTGTGCATTTTCCCCTCCTTATGGGCTTATCCCTGGTTGCTCACTGATGGTATGCGGGATTTAGGGATGTAAATCCAGTTTTGGCGATTCCTGAAATCACAAGTTAAAAACGGGCAAAACTCGACCCAGCTACTGGACAGACTCAGGATGCAGGTGACGTCATGTGGAGGGGGCTCTAAAACCTACCAGCATTCAAAGGCTGTCCAGTAACATATTCCTTGTGCGGAAATGATCTCTGTATCACACAGACCATTTCCACACTAGCAATATCACTCAGATTTGCATTTTTAAAGGGTTGACTTTTCCGTCCATTTCCACATAAAAATCCTTGATTCCAGGTGCAGACCCAAATTGCCTTCTCACTTACTGTGCCATTAAGGAATTCTCGGTTACAGCAATTTCATTTTTTTGAGGCAGAATCTAATTTCGGGCTACTCAATGGAAAAATGCTTGCATACCCTTCATCCCCCAACAGAAAGAGCTGTTGCTGCACAAATGCTGCCTGCTGTGGAGGAACTTGGTCACCATTCCCACGAATCTGAGGATCCAGATGTCGGAGTCTCTGCATGAGTGTCACCCGGGCGTTGTGCACATGAAGTCTCTTGCACACAGCTATGTCTGGTAGCCGAGCATGGACAAAAGAATCAAGGACTGGGTTGTTCCAGGCTAGCTGGCCTGAAATGCCTCAAGCCCCTGTTGTTCAGCATTGGGAGTCAAAGCAGTCACCATGGGCCAGACTGCACTTGAACTTCACTGGGCTCTTCCAAGGTCAAACTATCCTGATAGTGGTGCATTCATACTTCAGGTGGCTGGAAGTCATACCAGTCGCCACTATGACCACGAGAGTCTGATGAGGGTGGGGTTTAGTGAGAGGAGGGACTTCAGCTAATCTACCTTCATTGAGTCCACCTTCTAGAGTGGCCATTTTCTTCAGGGGAACTGACCTCTGCCATTTGGAGCTCCGCTGAAATACCAGGAGATGCTTAGCCACCAACTGGAGATGGGCAAGCCTAGCTCTGACTCTGAGAAAGCTTAGTTTAAGTTAGGCAAAGGCTTGGAGAACCAGTTGCTTAAAGAATAAATACCTACTTTGGGAATTGAAACCACTTTGCAAAAGGAGAGAGAGAGAGAGAGAGAGAGAGAGAGAGAGAGAGAGAGAACCCTAGCTGTCTGATTAATTGTTCTTCATCTGAAGGCCCACAGGGGGGAAATGTGCTCAATGGAACAGGAAGTCTCCAATTGTTCTTCATCTGAAGGCCCACAGGGAGGAAATGTGCTCAAAGGAGCAGGAAGTCTCCAACTGAGCCAATCAGGAGATTATCTGAAAAATACCAGGAAGTTCCTGATCCAAGGATGCTAACTATACATCTCCTTTGATCTCGCCTATTCTGCCATTCCCTTCCCATGACCTTAGGAGAAGGGAAGGGGGACCGACCGATCCAGGGCAGCTGGGGGACTGAGCCCAAAGGAAAACACGGGAGAAGGTTCTAGAACAAGAAACAATCTGTGGGTAATATGTGTGAGGATCTGAACTTGAGCCCCACTGATCGAGGTTCCAGGGAGACCTGGAGATCCATGATGAAGTTCATGAAGTAACCTTGGGCCTCTTCTCAGCCTTTGGGCAGCCTTTCGCAAGCCTTTTGAGAAACCCCTGATAACCAACTGCTCTGGAGCCCTAAAAGCTTACCTCAGACTTTCTCAACTTTTTTACCATTGAGAAACCCCTGAAATATTCTTCAGGCTTCAAGGAACCCCAGAAGTGGCGCAATCATGCAGAATATGGGTGGGAAGCAGAGCTGGATACATGCCCATCTGGGGTCCCTCCCCTTCCTACCCCCTCCAGGCCCATCACTCACCATTTTGGGAGGAGGGAATGGGCCAGAAAGACCATACATGGTCATATCACCCAATAAATGTTTAACACATTATATATATATATATATATATATATATATATATATATATATATATATATATATATATATATATATATATATATATATATATATATATATATATATATATATATATATATATATATATATATATATAAAATTAAGTCCCACCCATTCAGGAAACCCTTCCAGGGCTGTCAAGAAACCCCAGGGTCTCACAAACCCTGGCTGAGAAAGCATGGCTTATGGACACCAGCCTTCAGATAGGACCTGGGGACCCCCTGGACTTAAACCTCAGTTCCAGGCCACAGAGATCAGTTCCCCTGGAGAAAATGGATGGGGGGAGGGTCTAAGGCACGGTACTCCTCTGGGGTCTCCATCCTCCCCATGCTCCCTCCCCGAAATCCGCCATGGTTTTCCACCCTGGATCTGGCAACCCTTCCCCCCTCCAGGCTCCAGGTTTTGCTGGGGTGAGGAGTGGGGACCAAGGGAACCTACAACTGGGAGCACAGCAAAACTGCCTTTGTTCCAAAGAGGTTTTGTTGAATTTGGCCATAAAGGAGCCTCCGGAGTCCTCCCAGCGTCTGCCTCGCTACTACCGGGATGCTTTGTCAAGCACTAACAACTTTATAGCTTCTGGCACAGCCCCGGAACAGAAGCTTCCATGCCAGGGACTCCTGCCTGCCCAGAGCAAATATAAATTTTTATCAGTACAGTAAATGTTTGTCATTTAGAATGTCAACAGCCACCTTAAAAAAAAAAAAAAAGGAAACGAGCGAAACTCTTTTTGCAGACTCTGGGTCGGTAAGGCATGGCTCCTGTGCAAGCTGAAGGGCATTAACCCTGAGCAGGTTGTGGTGACAGAGGAAGGCCAGCCTCCAGGAGGAACCTGGGGATTCCCTGGGATTCCAGCTCATGTCCAGACTGCAGAGATCAGCTCCCCTGGGGGAAATGGATGCTTTGGAGGGCGGACTCCATGACACCGTCCTCCTCTGTCCTCCCCAGGCTCCACTCTCAAATCTCTAGGAGTCCCCCATCCTGAGTTGGCAGCCCTACCCCATCATCCTCCACCACTGACCGGGGGGTACCTGATAGCTATAAAGTCCACCCACCAAAGCAACCATTTTCTCCAGGGGAAGGCTAGCGACCAATGAATTGTTATACAACAGGCTTTTCTGCTAGTGTAAAATAAAAGTCAGTATCTAAGAGGGTAGCCAGCCCCTAGGTAGGGAATGCCAGCCTCCAGGTAGAAGTTTGAGACCCTCCCCCACCCCCCAGAATTACTGCTCCACTCCTGACAACAGAAATCAGATTTCCAGGAGAAAATGGTTGCTTTGGAAGGTGGACTTTATGGCATTATACGCTGTCAAAGTCCTTGGGCCATTCCGCACGAATACAAAGTAGCAGAAGGCTTGCAAATGGTAAACGCTACTAATTTGCCGTTCCGCATGACGTCGCACACAATCTGCAACAGTCCTGCTACACTAGTGCTAAAATCGCTTCTTTGTAGCAATTTCCGGTGAATCCAGAAAAGTGGATTCATCCGCAGAAAATCGCTACACTCCTGCCAGCAATCTGCAACACTAGCGGGAAAAGACCTGTGCGTTCTTAATGTGGCGGCTGCAACAAAGTCCCTCCCCCTGGCTCTTTCCTCCGAACTTCCGGCGAAGTGATCACCATTTTTTCCCCCTCGAAGTGAGCGAGGAAAGCAATGAACCAGCGAGGCTTCATTCACCCAGCGAGGCTTCTCCAGCTACAGTCCCTCCACATAAGTGCTTTAAAGCTCCCCTAAGTCCCCAAGCACAACACAGCCCCCTGTTTGCAAGTTCCTTTTATTTTCGGCCGAAAATTTCATGTGTGCGGGGGGGATTTTTTTTTCACTCGGGGGAGCATGGTAACCATGAATCGCCAGCTCACACGCCAGCTAGGTGGGTCTCTCCGTTGCAACGAATCAACGCATATGCGTTGCAACGTCTGTGTGTTTCTAAAACTATGCTTAAAGGGAAAGGGACTTTTCCGGAGCATGATAACAACCGCCCATTGGCTGTTTGTTTGATTGACGGCCAAGGGCAGGAACAGGCACAGAAAAAATCGCTTCCTTTCTAGTGATTCCTGCGAGACCGGAAACCTGTGGGGAACGAATGAAACACTACTGGATTCCACTACAAGTACAGGTATGCAGAACGCCGAGATTCCACTATTTAAAATAGCATTTCCGCTTTGTGGAACCAATTGGCAACATTGGTCCTTGTGTGGAAAGGCCCCTTCTTCTCCCTAAGCCCATCCTCTGCAGGCTATACCCCCAAATTCAGTTTTTTCCTGACCTGGAGCCAGCAACCTTACTGGGTGGGGCCTAGAGATCTTCCAAATGTATAGCTGATTCCCAGACAGCAGAGATCAGTTTCCCCTGAAGAAATTGGCCATAGAGTCTAGTCTCCAAAAAATCCATTGTCTCCAGGGGAACTGATCTTGGTCATCTAGAGATCAACTGAAGTAATGGAAGACCCCAGGTGTCACCTGGAGCTTTTAAAAAAATGATGATTCCTCACTTAGTCAAAGGTGAAAAAACAAAGGAAACGAAAAGGCTGATCAATAAATTCCTCAAACTCCAAAGTATTCTCTGTGACCATTTATGCACTGGGAACTTCACTGCCCCAGCTCCCTGTAGGAGCACAGATTGGGGGCGGAAGAGGCACACTGGGCCAAATGCTCCTCCGTGTGGGTGCAGGAAGAGGTGAGGCAACCTGCCAGAACTAAAACTCCAGCCTGTAGCCTGGCATGAAGCCTCCAGTGCGTAAACGGTCTGTGTGATTTATTTCAATATCATGAGTAATCAAAAAGGGGACCAGGGCAATAAACCCATTTTCCAGGAGCTTCCTTAGTGATTACTCCTTCAAATAGTAAAGCAAATATGTATATATAAATACAAACTATACAAAATGACAAATCTAATGAGAACTTTTTATACAACTTAAATCGACAACATACCTCAGTATATGGATGGCTTATTACAATAATGGTCAATTCCATAGTATCACTTAGACCGGTGGTCCCCAACCACTGGGCTGCGGCCCAGCCGCGGCTCCCTCTCCCCGCCTCCCCTTGCAGTAAGAAACTTCCCAGGCCGCAAGCTTGCGGCCCAGCAAGCTTCTTACTGTGGGAGGGGGGAGAGAGGGAAGCAGGGCCATGCATGCGTAATGCGCAGTGCCGCACATGCGCAGAATCGCCCTCCCTGCTGCCGCCGGTCCACAACCTGTAAAAGGTTGCAGACCACTAACCTAGACAACTGCTCAGATGTTGTGAAGTCTGTTCATAGAAGTCCCCAATGAAAGTGTGAACTCAAAAATACAAATGTTACATTTGTAATACAAATACTACATTTCCTACACTGAAGGTAACGTCAAAGTATTAGCTTATTTCAGCCAAGGGGTTAGAAATTCCCTAATGTTGTGTCCTTTGCGCCAAGTCAAAGGAGGTTTCTTTTCACAGCTGGGCCTATTCCGCACACCTAGGATAATGCACTTTCAATGTGCTTTGACAGCTAGATTTTCCTGTGCAGAACAGGAAAATTTACTTCTAAAGTGCATTGAAAGTGCACTATCTATTGTGTGCAGAATAGACCCTGGTATTTGAGTTACCAAGTGCCAGTGTCTATGGATAATATTTATCGTTTCATGAGAGAAATCAGAAAATTCAAATGAACACGTCAAGTGATCAGTACCAGGTCAATCCCTATATGCCAACAGAGAATCTCCGTCAGAATTATCAGCATGTTCTTTGGCTGCCGAAATGGACCGCACGGGGTAACCCCGTGCTTTTAAATCAGGTTTTAAAGCAACACGTGCTCGTTCATTTGTTGTTTGTGTCGTGTTGTTCCTTTTTAAGCGCAAAAATTGACCCGTCGGCAAATTTGTTTTTAAATGCCAAGGGTGAAATGAACTGAAATGTGATAGAGTATTATGGTCTGTTTTTTAATGATATGAAGACACTAGCAATAGATTTTGCTGGGAAATGTAGACCAAAGTGTCTAAGAATGAAGTCTTTTGACGATAAGATCGGATTGAAAATTTAAGTTAAGCCATGGTCCAAATGCTTCAATGTGTTCTGGATTGGAGGAAACCATAAATAGGTCATCTAAAAACCTAACTCATTCATAATAAGGGTTAGTTTCATTATTTCACAACCATAATTTTCCCCAACGTAACATAAATAGGGTTCAGCACTACAATTGCTGAGCCCACTGCTAGACCGTTTGTAAATATGCTTCATCATCACACAAAAAATAATTATTTTCCAAAATGATATCAGATAAGTCAAGGAAATGGGTAGGTTGATGCAAATTTGTACATTGATTTAAACATTTTTTCCACCACCATGCGTGCCTCTTTGTGCGGAATATTTGTATATAGCGCATTAATGTCTAAGGTAAGTAAGTAAGTGTGCTCCATTTGGTACAGTTACAGATTTGATACTATTGATGAAATGAGTAGTATCCTGTAATTACTTATGGGTAATAATGTCTGTAAATGAAAATCTAGATATTGAGAAAGAGACTTTAAAGATGATATACATTGAGCTACAATGGTTCTGCCAGGAATGGGCACCTGCTTGGAGTACTTGTTAGGAGTGCAGACTTCTAATCTGGTGCACCGGGTTTGAGTCCTTGCTCCCTCATATGCAGCCAGCTGGGTGACCTTGGGCTTGCCATGGCACTGATAAAGCTGTTCTGACAGAGCAGGAACATCAGGGCTCTCTCAGCCTCACCCACCTCACACAGTGTCTGTTGGGGGAGAGGAAAGGGAATATTGGGTAATATGAATCTTGGGAAATATGTATAAATGTGGACTTTCTAAAAATTGTACCTTATTTTTGGAAATATAGTCCAATCCTAATCTTTCTTGTAAAGTGAAAGTATCCCCTGTGCAAGCATCGGGTCATGTCTGACCCTTGGGGTGACGCCCTCTAGCGTTTTCATGGCAGACTCAGTACGGGGTGGTTTGCCAGTGCCTTCCCCAGTCATTACCGTTTATCTCCCAGCAAGCTGGGTACTCATTTTACCGACCTCAGAGGGATGGAAGGCTGAGTCAACCTTGAGCCGGCTGCTGGGATCGAACTCCCAAACTTATGGGCAGACAGATTCAGACAGCATGACTGTTGCCTTACCACTCTGCACCACAAGAGGCTCTTAATCCTTCTTGTACTACTATACAAAAGATTCTCAATGGAGCATGTACTTTCCCATGATTGGTCTTTGTGTAATGGTTTGTGTTAGAAAGTTGCCTCATCACTTCCTCATGATCCTCTAATTTGTCCAGAATGACAATGGCCCCAACTTTGGTTTAATTATGATGGAATTGTCAGTTTGAAGACCATGCAGAGCATCAAACTCTGAGAGGGTCAAGTTGGGTCTGTAATGCTTGTGGCATTTTACCATTAAAGTTAAGTCCCTTAAGACAGTGCTCCACTTGCTTTCCCGCCGGTGCCCCTGACTTCCCACCACCCACTGGGGGGCGCTGCCAGCAGCAACTGCGCAGTGCCATGCCAAGGGGGGAGCCCCAGCCATGGCAGATACTGGAGAGCACCAAAGGTGAGCTGGCGGCAGAGTGGCAGGGCAGCCCCCGAGGCAGCAGCTGGGGAGGAGGACGAGGAGGAGCTGCAGCCCAGTACCGACTGATCCACAGACCGGTCTCAGTCCCCGGACTGGGGGTTGGGGACCACTGCTTTAAGACCACCTTTTCAAAGGTAGAAATCTCACTAACCTCCTGAGCAGGAATAAATTTAGATTTTATTCTGAAGGTCTCTAAGTTGGGAGCAGGGGATAATGAAAAATATTATCTATAGACACTGGCACTTGGTAACTCAGATAACAGGCTTTGAAAAGAAACCTCTTTTAGCTTGGTGCCGATGATACAACATCAGGGAATTTCTAATCCCTCAGTTGAAACAAGCTAATACTTTGACGTTACCATAGGTATGGGAAATGTAATATTTGTAAATTTTTATTGGGAGTTTAATGAGTATACTCATTCTAATCAATTTTCAGTTCAGATTAGAGTCTTCATTACATGCAATTCAAAAAATGTAATTTATATGATTAAATGTGGGCGTAGAGTGCCATATATTGGCATGTCTACCAGATCTTTGAAAACCAGGATTATGGAACATAGGTCTAGCATTTGGAACCAGGGTCCAAGATGCCCCGTTAGTCCTTCTTTGGATCAAGCACAATCATTAATTGGATGATTTTACATTTTTCGGAATAGAGACCATCACTCCGAGTCTCTTCACAAACAGCACCAACCAACCAACCAACCCACCAACCAACCAGTTACTGACCTACTTAGTTTGGACGAAAATGTTGCTAATAGGTTCAGTGGAATCCTAAAATGCCACCTCACCATGCTGACGTCATTTCCAGGTGATGATACACCCTGGGGGCAAGAGCAGTTTTCATTTCCCTGCTACCCTCTGTCTCCTGATAGTTACCAGCACTGGAGTAATAGCCCTGGCTCTTAAACAGCACTGACCATCTAGGAGTCCATATCTCTGGCCTCCAAGAGGGCACAGAAGATCCACTGGTTTTTCTTTAAATGTTTATTTTAATTTAAAAAATGAACAAAAACAGAAGTAAAACAAATGCATACAAAGTTCCAAAATACAACTCACAAAGCTGCCATCAAAAACATCAGTCATGCAAGCTCGAGATTTATTTCTCGTGGTAGATAGGCGATCATTTCATTCTTCAGATTTATCAGACATGACAGACACGCTGGTTCACATAAAGGAATAGATTCCGCTAATTTCTCTAGCCAAATCTCTTCCTTAGGGTTTTTGTTCTTCTTCCAGTACTGAGCAATAATTAGCCTTGTAGATGTTATGGCACTAAGGGCGTATGCAAGAACATCTATAGAAGGAAATGTTACAAGATTTTTTTTTAAAGGTGTACTCTTGCACTATTATCTCTGGATCAAGCCCATAAGTATTAACATTTCATTTCTTGTTCTTCATCATGTCATCAGGATAAATTTAGATTTAATATCAGGAATGATTTATTGACTTCTATGGCAGTTCTTCCTGGTTGAATTTTAACTCCCAAAGTCCAATTCATCTTGTACAGCAGCCTAGAGAATAGTAACTAGGTCTCTCCACACCACTTGGATGGCTTCAGAGTCCCCCACCCCCAGTTCAGCCAATTGTGAAGTTTCACAGCACCTATCAAATAAGCTAATCAAGCTCTCAGTATCCAAGATTGACCTAGTTTTACATTTCATATAAACACCAGTGGCCCAACCTTCTCTCTGCATTAGGCAAGGCTGACAACTCCAGGATGGGAAATTAACATAAGACAAGCTTTGCTGGATCAGGCCAGTGGCCCATACAGTCCAACACTCTGTGGCACACAGTGGCCAAAACCCAGATGCCATCAGGAGGATCACCAATGGGGCCAGAACTCCAGAAGCCTCCCAAGCACCAAGAATACAGAGCATACCAAGAATACACAGAAAGAGTGTTACATCTATAAGTTGTGGCTAAGAGCCACTGATGGACCTCTGCTCCATATATTTCTCCAATCCCCTCTTCAAGCTGTCTATGCTTCTGGCCACCACCACTTTCTGCAACCGTGAATTCCACATGTTAAGTCCTCTTTGGGTGAAGAAGGGCTTCATTTTCTCTGTTCTAAGCCTACTGCTCATTAATTTCATGGAGTGGCCATGATTTCTTCTATAAAGAGAGAGGGGAAAACATCCATTTTCCATAGCCTTCTTTATCCCATGCATAATTTTGTAAACCTCTATAATGTCATTCCTCAATTGCCATTTCTCCAAGCTAAAGAACCCAAACCTCTTTCACCTTTCATCTTGGAGATTTGGGGGTATAACCTGGGATTAGGCATAGGAGGGCATATATCTCCATAAATTCCACCCTCCCAAGCAATCATTTTCTCCAGGGGAAGGGATTATTGTAGCCTGTAATTCTGACAGGCCTCTTGGCCCCACCTGGATGATAGGAAGGGGATGGGGAAGGTTGAGTTCTTGGAGCATGTTATAGTTGAGTGTGAATTACACAAACACATCCAAGAAACTATCATAGTTCCCTTATGCGCAGTAACCCCCAGGAAAGATTTTATCTCTACACATTTTTGGGAGATAAGAATGAAGAGATTACATTCAAAGTGGCTAAGTATGGTAGCCCCTGTGAGGGAGATTAGGCTGACAGGGAGTGACAAGCCCAAGGTCACCCAGCAAGCTTCCACGGCGCAATGGGGATCCAAACCTGGGTGTCCCAGATCCGAACCCAACACTCTTATGACACACTGGCGGCCTACATGTGTACAAAATGATTTCCATCGATTTTTAATTAATTGGTGTCCAAGGACTAAAACATATGTATTGAAAAAAGAGATTTCTTGTCTTAGAGGAGCCCCCTGTTTTTAGAGGGATCTCCCTCATCCCAATAATTCACTGGGAGCAGAATAGTGTTGCTAGATCCAGACTGGGAAATATCTTGAGATTTTGGAGTAGAGCCTGGAAAGGGAAGAATTTGGGAAGGGAATGACTCTAAAAGGATATACTGCCCTAGAGTCCCCCCCCTCCAAAGCATCCATTATATCCAGGGGCCCGTCTTCTAGAGATCCGTGGTAATCCCAGGAAATTTCCAGCTACCAGCTGGAAGTTGGCAACCCAACACTATCTCCAACAATCCCCCCCCCCCAATACCATTTATTTCAGTAACTCAGTGTGCATGCTGAAAGGGGTCTGAAAATGTATGGTTTTGTATGGCATACATGACAAAGTATGGCTTTGTCATGCCATGTCTTATGTCACATATATATCATGCCATGTCTTGTGTCCTATATGTAATGTCTCATGTCTCTTTCTTTCCGACTTTCATTGTTTATTACATGTTGTAAACCGCCTTGAGCCAGAATTTCTGAGAATGGCGGTATAGAAATCGAATTATAAATGAATGAATGAATGAATAAATAAAGCCAGTGGGCTAAAAAGTGCCTCACTCCCCCTTTTATTAGTAGAAATCCATGGTAATGATGTACTTTTTATATAGCGACAAAAAATAAGCTATCAGCTCATTAGGCAGGCGCCCCTTTAAGAATGACTGAGGTTCAGTTCATAACAGAGGCAACTGACATAAAATGGGGACTCCATCTCGCCAGATTAGTCTTGTGAAACAATCCTGCCCCTTTCAAAAAGAGTCCAAAGAGCAATTATTACGGGCGTTTCACGGGCACTGTAAAGCCATCGGTTCAATCATCATTGACCAATTACTGCTTTTATTATATTTTCTTTTTATTTTTACAACCGGGGAATGGCATTTTTCCCACAACCAGTCCTTGAGCACAAAGACAATAACAATTAAAAAGAAATATTTAAAATCTGGGCTTTATCTGCACAAAGGGACCCATCCGTCACTATAAAGATCAGTTTTGCGTGCAGTTGCGTTTCAATAAAAAAACCATATTCTCAATCTACTGTTTCTTTTGCAAAATCTTTGAGGCTAAAGGTGGGGTTGGGTGTTGGGAAGATGGTGTTTTAGCCCTCTGCAGAATATCTGAGCTCTTGGTGACCTTATAATGTATTTAAACGGCCTGCGTTTACAGAAACGTGTGCGTGATAAGGTTGTGTACGAGGCTGATCACAGGCCAGATAAGAATGATTATGGTCGCACAGAGAACAAACTCGGGTATTATCCAATGGCAGCGGCCAAAAGAAATGAGATGCATGTAATATTATGATCAATGTGATTTAATTATGTTTTCTCAGACTGTGAATATAAGAACATAAGAGAAGCCACATTGGGTCAGGCCAATGGCCCATCTGTGTCACTCAGGGTGATTCTGCACCAGTGGCGCCACTCCAGGGCCCCTCTGGGGTATTGTAGCAGAACAGCATGCTCCACCACTTCCTGTGTCCACATGGGGGACACATTTTGGTGGTGGATGCTGCCTGTCCTGGATTTCTGCATCCTCATGGATGGAGACCCAGAGAGAAGGTTTCACTGTCTGTGTGTGTGCGTGTGTGTGTGTGTGGGTATTTTTGCAGGAAAGTGGGATTGCGTTAGAACGTAATCCCACATTCCTGCCACAAAAAAATGCCCTAATTGTCCCCATGGCGCTGCAAAGCACCATGAAGCTGAGTGGGGCATTTTTGTCCACCCTGGGCCTACATAGAATGGGGTGGAGCTAGGCCTGGACAGCCTGGATCTTCTGTGTCCACACGGGCCTGTGGGGGCTAAGCCCCATTGATCCCTGCAGTGAAAAATGGAATGTGTTACTTCCATGTTTCCTTAGTGTGGTGCAAATGAGGGCCGAATTCACGTTAGGCCCAGGTGGAGGCCGCCCCAGTAGCAATATCACATGGTAGCGGGGATTAGCTTCACTTCCATATGAGCACCCTGCGATCCTTTTCTGCCCATGTGGAATTGGCCACAGTGGCCAAAACCCAAGTTCCATCAGGAGGTCCACCAGTAGGGACAGAACACCAGAAGCCATCCCATGGTTGTCCCCCAAGCACCAAGAATACAAAGCATCACTGCCCCAGACACAATAATATAACAGAAACCATACTGGATCAGTCCAATGGCCCATCCAGTCCAACACTTTGTCACACAATGGCCAAAACCCAGGTGCTATCAAAAGGTCCACCAGCAAGGCCAGGACTCCTCCCACTGTTACCTCCCAAACACCAAGAATACAGAACATCACTTCATCAGGCAGCGTTCCACCTATACATTGTGGCTCACAGCCATTGATGGGCCTCTGCTCCACATTGTTATCCAATCCCCTCTTGAAACTGTCTAGCTATCCAATCCCCTCGTGAAGATGACTATCTTGAATCAATGGACTTTATAAAAGCACTGATATGACTGTACCCTAACAAAGCTTTTGGGGTGCATGGAAGCTCTTTGTCGAGTAGATGAGAGACCGTGAACACAAATGTGTGATGAGCACATCTGCTCACACCTAGCCCATTGAGAGAGCCAGTAAGAGAACCTGTAGCCTAGGTTCAGGGTCTCTCTCCTGGTCCCTATGCATCCAAAAACTGATTGACACAGTTGCTGTCTTTTTGCTAACACGATCCCCAACCTTTGTGAATGGAGAAACACACTAGACCAGGGGTGGCCAAACTGTGGCTCTCCAGAGGCCCATGGACTGCATTTCCCATGAGCCAGAGGCACTAGACCTTTTCATTTACATTGCAGCCTATGGAAAATGCCCTGTTCCTAACCCTTTCTCAGTGCAAAGAAATAGTTGGAGACAGTCATGACCATTGTCAGCATTTGAATATGCAGAGAGAGCAGAGCACCAAGCCGCTTAAAGAATTAAATAGTCTTTAAACAGTATGTATAGGAAGAGAGAGAGAGAGAGAGAGAGAGAAAGGGAGCTAACCATCTAGATATTGTCCGTGGCCACTCCACAGGGCCTGTAAAATGGAGCTTTTCCGCCAGGTCGTTGGATGAGGCTGGGCCGCAAGGAAGATCTGGCCCCCCTTACAGCAGCAGTAGCGAAGTGCAATCAGCAACCTCTGACTCCCATCCCCCCTCTAGAATCGTCTTATTTTTGGATAGTATAGATAATGATAACTCAAATACTTTGGCCACCTCATGAGAAGGAAGGACACCCTGGAGAAGAGCCTAATGCTGGGAGCGATCGAGGGCAAAAGAAGAAGGGGACGACAGAGAATGAGGTGGCTGGATGGAGTCACTGAAGCAGTCGGTGCGAGCTTAAATGGACTCCGGGGAATGGTAGAGGACAGGAAGGCCTGGAGGATCATTGTCCATGGGGTCGCGATAGGTCGGACACCTAACAACAACATAGATAGTGACTGGATTTTCTTGCCGCATCTGTTTTACGGTTTTATAGTGCTTTGTATATTGTATGTTCTTGTTTTATGGATTTTACTGTACGCTTTTATTGGGGGGTTTATATATTGTACCTCGCCTCCAGCCTTCGGGGAGAGGCGAGTAACAAATCTAAATACTAATACTACTACTACTACTAATAATAATAATCTGTTCAACCATTGGCCAGCAGGGAGGAAGTGCACACCAAAAGCAGGAAGTCTCCCACTGAGCCAATCAGGACACAGGAAGAGATCATCAGGAATTTCCTATCCTCTCTATGCTAAATATTTATGTTCTCTGATGCCCCCTGCAGGACACCCTTCATATTCTGTTCAATTCTACACACGGCATATCTGCATATTCCAACAGCTACCTCCTTCTCAATATGCTTGTGAGGCACTTGGTCAGAAGACTCCAATTTTCTGCATGGGCTTCACTGAAGGTCATGTCTCTAGATGACTGCATAACAACATGAGCTGTCCATCCTCACCTGACCATGCTTGATGGTCCTCAGGTCATCCTCAGTGGTGCTTAATGGTGAGAAGCTGTCAGCCCTCCAAGTAAGATTGCTAGTTCCATGTTGGGAAATTCCAGGTGATTTGGGGAGGGGATGGAGCCTGGGGAGGAACCTCAATGGAGTATGATACCACAGATAATTCATACAAAAACAAAGTTGTTAATCTACTCCAAGAGGAGCTTTCCAAAATATACAAAGAGTTTCATCAGCAGCTTAGCCTACATTTATCCCTCAGGCTTCTTTGACTATCAGGCCTGCGGGATAAATAAAGACTATGCTGCCTATAAAACACTTTGTATATTTTGGAAAGCTCTTCTTGGAGTATATGAAAGTCATTCTGCACCTCTAAAAACATAGCGTTAAGTAACCGCAAATAAAAAAGCACCCCTGCAATCTTTCGTCTCCTTGCTGTCTCACATTCTTCTCCCACTTTCTGATGCTTCCAGGCACTCCGCACGGCTGATTAAAATGGCTTCAGAGAGGGATTCGCAATACCAGCAAGTCTCCTCCATCTGTCAGTCATGGCAGCCAGCCAATCAACTGTCTCCTAGCTTTAAATGGAAAACAATCTCTCTTTTTTTAAGGAAAACTTCTCCATTGCTATGCTTATGCGTATAATCATAGATGCATAGTTTAATGCCAGTCCGTTTTGGAAGTTTGACACTTGAAGATGAACAGAAGTAATATTTTTCATGATGGGGGGGGGGGGTTGAGAAGCATGACTGGTGTGCCAACTGGTGGGTGGGAATTTTTTTTGTTCTGCCTCTATGGAGCAACGTATATTCATTGCTTCAGGCAGCTTGCTACAAAAAAACAAAAACAAAATAGCCCCGTTCCAGGGAGAACGGAAAGGGAGGCAGGCACGAGGACGGGCGCTGGAGACAGAGATCACGCTACTTCTGGCCACTTTGGTTACACACAGCCATTTTGCTAGTGGTTGCTGATTGCTCTTCTCCTGCTCATGCAATATAGCTAGCATTTTAAAATGGAGGATGTAGCTGCTGGTTTGCTGCTGGAATGCTGGATGCTGATGACATCGTGTAAAACGTCAAAAAAAGTGTCTGCAAGATGAATCCTTTCACTACATTTTCTGGGTGCGGAATGGCCATTTGTATATTTTGGAAAGCTCTTCTTGGAGTATATGAAAAACCTTGTTTTTGTATGAATTATGAATTGAGATGTCATATTAACAGAAAACAATTGTCTTGAAGATTCGTTGTGAACGCTTCAAGCAATCAATTGAAGGAAATGACTTTGGACAACAACTCTTGCAGAAATTGTTTATTATACTTTAAGCCAGTGGTCCACAACCTTTTTCAGGCTGCAGACTGGCGGGGGCAGGGAGGGCGATTACCCGGCCATGCATGCCGCGGCTGCGCGGCTGCACATGTGTGCATGCGCAGGAGTGCCGCGCATCCACGTTTGCGGGCGCACATGGGGCAAACACGCATGCGCAGCCCGGCGCAGCCCTGCGGAGGCAGGGAACAGCGGCCCGGCACCAGGCTGAGGCCCGGTGGTTGGGGACCACCACTTTAAGCCATTATTTGCATAGGCGTTTCTTTGGGTGTTTAAATACCTCTGTGCAAACCCGTTTCTTATCTATCATACCACAGAGTCCACCTTCCAAACCAAGCCAATATCGCCTGGGGAACTGAGCCCCGTAACCTGGAGACCAGTTGGAATTCTTGGAGCTCTCCAATCATCACCCGAAGGTTGGCAACTTCCCTACAAGAAAGAGATGTGGAGAGAGGACTTGACTGATCTCATTAAATATTTGAAAAGAAGAGAGCAGGGAGCAGTTCCCGTTGGCAGCAGCGGATAGGACCGCAGTAAAGTACTACGTGTAGAACGGCACTGGCTAGATATCAGAGGTGTTTGTGTGAAATTTAACAGTGGGAGTAGTTCAGCCGTGGAATCAGTTGCCTAAGGAGGTGGAGAGCTCCTCCTCACTGGTGGTCTTCAAGCAGCAGGTGGACAGAACCTTCTCCTGGATGCTTGAAGCTGATCCGGCATTGAGCAGGGGGTGGGACTAGACGGCCGGCACGGCCCCTTCTATTGAATCATAGAATCTAGGATTCTGTGATTCAATGATCTGAACACCAAGCCTTAATAGGCCTCTGTAAGACCATTGAATTTAAGAGACCAGCTGTATTTTTCTGCTGGACTTATTCATAATTTTGATAATTTGGACATGCATCCAGCACTTAAACATCACTGGACTTCTTCCTGTTGGGGCATCTTAGCTCTCAGACATTATAAGTCGCTGTTACCGCCCCTGAATAGATGTAAAAAGGTACCCTGGGAACAGGCAGAATTCCCACAATTCTCGGCTCTGCTTGAATGCTGTCATTTGCATATAATCTGCCTAACCATCAAGGTGATGTTCCTTACTATTAATGACAGTATGCTGGCTAAGGTTGCTAACCTCCAGGTGAAACCCCAGGAATGAAAACTAGTCGATTCAACGAAGAAAAAGGAGCGACCAAACCACTGTCCAATGAAGTACTTTTAATGGAGCAAAAGTCTCAAGTCTGTGTTATATGTAAAGAACTAAATTTGCCGGAGCATAGCCACAAGGTCTGAAGTTCCCACAATTTTTCAGTAGCTTGCTCCTAAATATACAATTGATCAATCAAAATTAAAGTATGCCACATAGCTGTAATTAAACCAAAGAATGGACTTTTATGCCATGAGGCTGACTCTGTTCCTTGAGACCCTATTCTGAAGGTTTGAGAAAATAGAAGGGAGACTCCATTTGACGACTGAGCTTGTAGCCCTTTTGATACTATAAGGCAGGGGTAGTCAAACTGCGGCCCTCCAGATGTCCATGGACTACAATTCCCAGGAGCCCCCTGCCAGCATTCGCTGGCAGGGGGCTCCTGGGAATTGTAGTCCATGGACATCTGGAGGGCCGCAGTTTGACTACCCCTGCTATAAGGTATGTTGTCATTAGGTAAAGGTCTCCCCTGTGCAAGCACCGGGTCATGTCTGACCCTTGGGGTGACGTCCTCCAGCGTTTTCATGGCAGACTCAATACGGGGTGGTTTGCCAGTGCCTTACCCAGTCATTACCATTTACCCCCCAGCAAGCTGGGTACTCATTTTACCGACCTCGGAAGGATGGAAGGCTGAGTCAACCTTTAGCCGGCTGCTGGGATCGAACTCCCAACCTTATGGGCAGACGGCTTCAGACAGCATTTCTGCCACTTACCACACTGCGCCACAAGAGGCTCTACCAGATTTATTAATGCATTTCCATGTATGGTGTAACTTTTGTACACTTATTGTATTACGGAATTTTTGCTTTCATATAAGAACTTATGAGTCTGAAATTGATTGTGCTGACAAAAGCTTTTTGCGCTCCCCCACATGCAGCCAGCTGGGTGACCTTGGGCTCACCACAGCATTGATAAAGCTGTTCTTTCAGAGCAGGAATATCAGGGGTCTCTCCACATCACCTCCCTCACAGGGTATATGTTGTGGTGAGGGGAAAAGGAAGGCAAATGTAAGCCGCTTTGAGACTCCTTCTGATGGAGAAAAGCAGCATATAAGAACCAACTCTTCTTCTTCTTCAGTAATATCAGGGCTCTCTCAGTCTCATCTCCCTCACAGGGTGTCTGTTGTGGGGAGAGGAAAGGGAAGGCGACTGTAAGCCGCTTTGAGACTCCTTCAGGGAGGGAAACACAGCATATAAGAACCAACTCTTCTTCTTCCTTGGTTTGCGAAAACACGTGTGAACTCTGGACCTCGTCGTGGCCATGGGCCGGCAAATTTGGTTCTTTATATATGACACAGACTTGAGACAAAATTAAATCTCCTTCAAATGACCCTTTCAAGGAGAAACAACGAAAATGGCTTGCTGCAATGATCCTTTTCTGTCCTTTTCTTCTTTTGCAACCATGAAGGCTAGGAAGTGATTATTTTTTTAAAAACATGAAATTTTCACTTTTTATTACGAGGTTTCTGAGACCTCCAAAAAGCTGCTATTTTCAATAAAACCCTGAAAGTTCCCAACAACCTTCATGCATTGGAAACAAGTCAATATTTAAATAGAATTCTTTTGCCAGATCATATGGTTTACTTCTTGCTTGGCATCCTTCTTTCTGATAAACACTTCAAATTTTATATAGTCGGACGCTCGGGGAATAAATACGTACCCTTTTCTTGGCTTCTCTTTATTTATTTTCATTTCTTCTGAGTTTGCGAATCTCTCTCATTTCCACTGATGTATTTGGTTGGTCAGGTCCACTAAGCCCTCTTCACCCAAATTTTATTTCCTTAAGTGACTTAATCAAAGGTAATTGGAGTTCGTCTTTCTGTATCAATGGTGGCATTTAAAGGGAGTTTATCTGATTTCCCTCCGCCAATTAAAGGCTTACATTTCTTGTTTATATCCCTCACCAATCTGACAAGGTTCTTGTGTTTGATTCTGATAGGAAATTAGGCCTTTGTATAATACTGAGGGTACTCTGTTGCACATTTATTTGGGTAAAATTATATTTTCAGGAGGTCCTTTTTCATCTAGCGAATGGCAGTTGAGGAAGGAGGGTGGCCTTTGGCTGGGGGATGGATCAAGGTTGACGTCTTTGAGACAACACAAGAAAGTGAGCAAGGGACCCTGGAATGAGAGACGTGTGAGAAGAATTACTGAACGTTTCACCGTCAGGAAGACAGAGCCGAATGTAGCAAGAGTAAGTTCCGTCAGAAAGGTCAAGAAATCAAGAGTTATTACAGTCCCAAGTTGTCCATTGACATTTAACTGTTCTGGGCAACGTAAACCACCTTTGCCCTTTCGCTTTAGAGACTCAAATGACAAAGGTTAAGGCCACGAGTTGTTCAAAGCAACAAGTTTGCATGAGAGAAGAATGCGGGCCTGACAGAAAAGAAATCTATACCATTTAATTGTCGCTAATTCACATGGATATTTAATTTTTTTTGGTCTCCACAATGTTCTCCAAGATAACCACAAGCAGAATAATAATCCACTACAATCAATGAATTGACTCAATCAAGGAAGCCATGGCTCTCAGTTTGCAAGGTCTCAATGAAGCTGTTCGTGACCTGAAGTTTTGGAGGTCACTAATTCAAAGGGTAACCATAGGCCAGAAGTGATTGAGGGCCCTTAGCATGCAGGCAGTAGATGGTCCCTCAATAATCGCATCTTCCTGCCCTATATTTTAATGATCTTTTCCTTGGTTTTTTTTTTAAACAAATGCATTTTAGCTTCGGTTTAATTGTTTTTAGGGTGTTTTTATGATGCTTCATTTTAACAGCTAGCTGCCATGGGGCAGAAAGGCAGGAGACAAATTTTGTAGATAATAATTGTTATTTTCTACTGAAGCCAACATAAATTGATTTCCAAAACACACACTAGTGTGGTTTAATGGTTAGTGTCAAACTAGGCTCTGAGACCCAGGTTCAAATCCCCACCCTGCCACGAAAAGCTTGATGGGTGTTCTTGGGCCAGTCATACACTCTCACCTTAACCTACTTGTTCAGGCTTTCGGAATAGACTTGGTTTTAGGTCCCTCCAGAAAAAATAGAGCTGCAGAGTAACAGAGAGTTTTGAAAGTATGCAATTATTAGTTACATTAGTGGATGAGGCACAGATCTAGACTCAAAGTGCTTTGAGGTTGAAAAGAATCTTTACTGCATGATTATTTACAGAAAATATATCCTATTCATCTGCTTCAGTCTCCTTGCTGAATCAGAGTACAAAAGCTTAAAGAGTAGTTACAAAAGCAGCATAGTGCAAGCCTCTGTGGCTAGGCTGCAGGCAGACTACATCTCACGGATCTGCAAATAGAGAGAGCTAAGCCTAATGGCTGCTTGCTTGTTTCTGCAAAGCACACAAACACTAATCTTCTTATTCCTGAAGAAAGAGGAAGTAGACTGGAGTCCACCTTAAAGAAAGGAATCTACAGTACATATGCTAAGGGTTTTTCCATTGCAACCTCACTTCTGACCTCTTGATGCCGCCAGTGAGCACACAGGTACAGCTCAGTGGTTTAAACAGCTTAACAATAGCTGTTTGAGGCTGACTTCACCAAATGACTCGCTGACTGCAATTCCAACACTACTTCACAGGGTTGTGGTGAAGATAAAATGGAGGAGAGAAGGAGGATGTAAGAGGCTTTGGGTTCCCACTGGGTATAAATGGAGCAAATTAATAAAATAAATGTTCATGCTAATACGAAAGAAGCACGCTCAAGTTTGCACAGTTACAAATTACCTGAAGCTGAATCAACAAGCATGATTTTAAAGCCAGCAGCTTGTATCTTCCTATGAGCGACTTCCTTAAATAAACAGGGAATTTGTTAACATTACCTTTGCCAGTTTCTGCTGCCTGCTACACCCACGGCCTTGCTAGTTAGTCCAAGGGAGATTCTTTTTAGAGACACTTCAGCATAATTATGGAAAATCCACACTAAGCAAGATATTTTAATGTTGGAGTGGGAGACTCAGCAAGACTGGACAACACTCTTAAGGGTGTACAGGGGTTATCTCCTTGACTATTTATTTATATGTATTGCTTTGTCACATTTATGCTGCCTCTCCTGGCCTAATAGGAAGCCTCCCTTTGTCTTTACCTGTGACCTGCCCTCTGACCCCTCCTCTCTCTCTCACTTTGGCCTCTCCCTCTGCCCATTTGTTTATTTTTATTTATTCTTTCTGTTTTTATCCCGCCATTCTTGGCATCACCAGCCTGTGATGGCTTATAACCATTTGAATGATATACAAGCATTAAAACCATACAGTAAAATTTAAAGCAACCCAATAAAGCATCATCCACAGAATTAAAACATTTGCAATCGACTCCTATGGGCCATGATGTTACACTCTGACCAGCAGGGGGGGGGGTCTTGGCTTTGAAGAAGGGCCCAAACTGACATTTGTGTCCATATCCTGGAGAGCTTGGTGTAGTGGTTAGGAGGGCAGAATTCTAATCTTCTAATCTGGCGAGCCGTGTTTGATTCCCCGTTCCCACATGAAGCCAGCTGGGTGACCTTGGGCTTACCGTAGCCCTGATAAAGCAGTAATATCAGGGCTGTCTCAGCCTCACCTCCTTCACAGGATGTCTGTTGTGGGGAGAGGAAAGGGAAGGCGATTGTGAGCCACTTTGAGATTCCTTCAGATAGAGAGAAGCGGTATATAAGAACCAACTCTTCTTCAATAAAACACCTGATGGAAGAGCTCTGTCTCACAGGCCCTGCAGAACTGAGCCAGCTCTGTCAGAGCCCTGAGATCTTTTGGGAGCTCATTCCACCAAGCAGGGGCCAGGATGAAAAGGCCCAGGCCCTGGTCACAGCCAGGCAGACTTCCCTCAGTCTAGGGTCAACCATCCAGTTGGTATTCGAAGAGCGGAGTGCTCTCTGGGGAACATAGGCAGACAGATGGTAGATCGCGAATGGCCTTAAAGGTCAAAATCAATACCTTGAAATGGATCCACAGTGCAACTGATGCAGCTGCCTCAGCATTGGCTGGATATGGCCTCTCCACGTTGTTCTAGTGAGGATCCTAGCAGCTGCATTGTGTACCAGTTGCATTTTCCGGGTCAGAGACAAGGATAGGCCAGTGTAGAACAAGTTACAGAATTCTAATCAGGAGGTGACCTGATCACATGGACCACTGTTGCCACATGCTTCAGGGTCAGATAGGGCATTAGTAGCCTAGCTTGGACCTTCTCCACACTTGAAATTTTGCTCAATTTGGAGCTTGCCTGGTTGCAGGGCTAATTCCCACTTCCTGATGACGTTGGTGCCAGTCTCGGGTGGTCCCAGCACTGGCATAATTTTGGCCATCAGTTGGCTCACTGCCTTGGGTAGAATCAGCATTCCCGTTTCTGCAGAGGGACTCAGCCAGTCGCAATTCGTGGCAGGGCCCTTTGAAAGGGGAAACAGAAATTCTACCTGTGTGTTTGATTTTTCTTATTTTGCTTCAGATATTAACAAAATATTGCAAAAACATTGGCATTTGATTAGTGACACTCCAGGTTGTAAAAATGGCTATAGACTGGCATGGAGGAGAAGTCATAACATTGGAGAGTTGGTAACAAAGAGGGAACAAAGGACCTGCATCTTGGAAGGATTGAGTTTCAAGCAATTCTGCTTGAGCCAGATCATCACTGCTTCCAAACGTCTGGTAAATGTTTCTGTGTGTGTGGGGTGGGGGTGGGGGGGAGTCAGGTCAGCTACGTATCAGGAGGCTGAGCCGGGTGTCATCCACATATTGGTGACAACCCAGCCCAAAGCTCCAGATCAGCTGGGCCAGAGGATGCATGAAGAAGAAGAAGAAAAGAAGAAGAGTTGGTTCTTATATGCTGTTTTTTCTCTACCAGAAGGAGTCTGAAAGCGGCTTAGTCGCCTTCCCTCTCCTCTCCCCACAACAGACACCCTGTGAGGTGGGTGAGGCTGAGAGAGCCCTGTTATCACTGATATCACTGCTCGGACAGAACAGTTTTATTAGTGCCGTGGTGAGCCCAAGGTCACCCAACCGGCTGCAGGTGGGGGAGTGCAGAATCGAACCCGGCATGCCAGATTAGAAGTCCGTACTCCTAACCACTACACCAAACTGGCTCTGAAGATGTGGGAGACAGCATCATACCTTGTGGAACTCCTCAACGGTGCTGGTAACACTGCCATTGTTTCTCCCCCACTGTGACCCTCTGTCTATGGTTCTGGAGGAAGGAGATCAGCTACTGTAAGGCTGTCCCACAAATTCTAGCCCTGGCAAGGTGGTAAGTAAAAAGCTCATGATCTACTACATCAAACAGATCAAGCAATACCAGCGATGCCGAACCATCATGATCCAGCTGACACTGGAGATCATCCACCAGGGTCACTAGAACCATCTCCACCCCATACCCAGGACAGAAGTCATACTGGAAAGAACATGGCCTTCTCTCTCTTCTTTCATCTGCAACCTGAAACCGGACTGGATCTACTTGAATAAATGCAAGCTCACCTTTTTGCAATATACTTCTCAGGGGGTTTATTGACTCCACTCAGTATCCCGCTACTTTGGCTGGACAAACGCTGTTATACTTATCAAAATACCCCAATAGTTAGACGTTTAGTGTGTGGAGCATTACCACTTGAGGGGGGACTCACTCATGTTTAGAAACTTCTGGGGATTGGGGGATGGAGCCTAGGGAAGACAGGGACCTCAATGGGAGTACAATGCTATAGCGACCACCCTCCAAAGCATCCATTATCTCTATCTTTTGACAGGGTTGTCCCTGTCCAGGTGGGGCCTCAAGATCTCGTGTAACTGCATTTGAGCCCCAAGCCACAGAGATCAGGAGAAAACGGCTGCTCTGGAGGGTGGGCTATAGAGCAGGGGTAATCAACCTGTGGCCCTCCAGATGTTCATGAACTACAATTCCCATGACCCCCTGCCAGCATTTGCTAGCAGGGGCTCATGGGAATTGTAGGCCATGAACATCTGGAGGGCCACACGTTGACTACTCCTGCTGTAGAGTATAATGTCACGTTGAGGTCTCTCCCCTCTCTGAATCCTGCCCTTCTCCTTTTCCCCCCACAAATCTTCAAGAATTTCATAACCCAGAATTGGGGATCCGATCTTTTGACTTGTTTTGACACGCATGGAGGAGGCCCTCTTTGAAATGAGCTGCTAATTGAACAGCTTGTAGGATCTAACGAGTGCTGGTTATAAATTTTAATTTTTTTAATGATTTCTAACCTCCTTTGAGGTTATACATATTTTTAAGGAATTGTCTGAAAAGAAATGCACAGCATTATTAATGATAATGGAAAAAAAGAGGGAAGATATTTTCCCACGGCTTGTTTTTATACCATCGCCCCAGAATCAAGAGAGCTTCAAAATTTTGGCATTTATAATTCTGTATTTTTCATAGGTTCTTAAAAGCTTGTTGGATTCATTTCACTGCAAGCTAGTAAATCATGGCATTCTTTATTTTTTAAAAAAAATATATTGTTTTGCTGCTATTTCAATTTTAGGTTTTTTTGCTTTCCAGGTTTTAACTTTCATTTCATACTCATTGAGAAAGGTGACCAAACTAGAAATAAAAAGGAAAACAAAACTGTAATTTCACAAGCTTTCCACAAAAGAATGCAAGCATTCTGTCAACAAAAAAGAAAAGAAGCTCTGCGTGTATTTTCTATAATTGGATTTAGAAAGATGTTTCCATTTGGAACAGCTAATAATATTTACAAAACTAAGTATTTATACACCTTTAACTGCACTGCTTGATGCCCAGGCAACCAAAAAGGTGATATAAATAAGAACATCAGTATAATTACATTATAAGTAAAGCAAATTCATGAAGCAATATAAGCTACCTCTCCAGAGACTCATATGAAGTGACTCGCACGACACTGAAAAGATTATATATAGCAAATGCAGCATTTTCATTTGTATGAAATGAAATTTCATATGTGTTATATAGGAATCTATATAACAAAATTTTGGGTTGGGCTGGGCTGGGCTAGGGATGCCAGCCTCCAAGTGGGACCTGGGGATCCCTCGGAATTATAGCGCATCTCCGGGCTAAAGAGACCAGTTCCCCTGGAGAAAAAGGATCCTTCGGGACTCACCAACATTCTACCCGATAGATGTCCCTGTCCTCCCCAGGGTCCACCCCCAAATCTCCAGGCGTATCCCAACCTGAAATTGCCCCCCCGAACCCCACCAGTGGCTGGTGGAACCTAGAATCATAGAGTTGGAAGGGACCTCCATGGTCATCTAGTCCAATCATAGAGTTGGAAGGGACCTCCATGGTCATCTAGTCCAATCACAGAGTTGGAAGGGACCTCCATGGTTATCTAGTCCAATCATAGAGTTGGAAGGGACCTCCATGGTCATCTAGTCCAACCCTCTGCACAATCCAGGAACTCACAATTACTTGCCCACCCACAGTGACCAAAATTTCATGCCCAAGTGGTTCCCCACCACCAACAGAAACCTCCAGTCGGTCTAACAACTTATTGCAATGGTTGATTTCAACCTTAACCAAGCCTTCATCAGGACTTTTATCTATATAAATAATTTTTTAAAAAAGAATATCATAGGTATAGTGGTTAAGAGTGGCTCTTTCTAATCTGGAGACCCGGATTTGATTCCCCGCTCCTCCACATAAAGCTAGCTGGATAACCTTGGACTAGTCACAGTTCTAGTCACTAGTCACACAAATTCTGTCTGAGCTTTCTCAGCCCCACCTACCTCACAGGGCATTGGCTGTGGGAAGAGGAAGGGAAAGGGATTATAATCTTCTTGGAGTCTTCTCCAAGGCCAAAAAAGCCAAAGCTGAGAGTGAGCTAAGATTGGCCAGGGAAGCCCACTGTAACAAGAAAAGATTTTTCAGTTATGTGAGGAGCAAACGTAAAGGAGGCAATAGGCCCACTGTTGGGTGTGGATGGACAAACTCTAACGGAGGATGCAGAGAAAGCAGAAAGGCTCAGCGCCTATTTTACATCTGTTTTTTCCCACAGGTCAAAGGGTTTAGGGCACATCTAGAGATGGCAGTAGCCAAGAGATAGTGTCTGGGTGGCAGGTTGACATGGACAGAGAGGTTTTCGAGAAGCATTTAGCTGCACTGGATAAGTTCAAATCCCCTGGGCAGGATGAAATGCACCCGAGAGTGCTCAAAGAACTTTCCGGAGAACTTGCACAACCCTTGTCCATCATCTTCGGGACCTCCTTAAGGACTGGAGATGTCCCGGAGGACTGGAAGAGAGCAAACGTTATTCCAATCTTCAAAAAAGGGAGGAAGGATGACCCGGGAAACTACAGACCAGTGAGTCTGACCTCTGTTGTGGGGAAGATAATGGAGCAGATATTAAAGGAAGCGATCTGCAAACATCTGGAGGACAATTTGGTGATCCAAGGAAGTTAGCATGGATTTGTCTCCAACAGGTCCTGTCAGACCAACCTGGTTTCCTTTTTTGACCAAGTAACAGGTTTGCTGGATCGTGGAAATTCAGTTGATGTCGTTTACTTGGATTTTAGTAAAGCTTTTGATAAGGTTCCCCGTGATGTTCTGATGGATAAGTTGAAGGACTGCAATCTGGATTTTCAGATAGTTAGGTGGATAGGGAATTGGTTAGAGAATCGCACTCAAAGAGTTGTTGTCAATGGTGTTTCATCAGACTGGAGGGAGGTGAGTAGCGGGGTACCTCAGGGCTCGGTGCTCGGCCCGGTACTTTTTAACATATTTATTAATGATCTAGACGAGGGGGTGGAGGGACTACTCATCAAGTTTGCAGATGACACCAAATTGGGAGGACTGGCAAATACTCTAGAAGATAGAGACAGAATTCAACGAGATCTGAACACAACGGAAAAATGGCCAAATGAGAACAAGATGCAATTTAATATAAGTGTAAAGTTCTGCATCTGGGTCAGAAAAATGAAAAGCATACCTACTGGATGGGGGATACGCTCCTAGGTAACACTGTGTGTGAACGAGACCTTGGGGTACTTGTGGATTGTAAACTAAACATGAGCAGGCAATGTGATGCAGCAGTAAAAAAGGCAAATGCCATTTTGGGCTGTATCAACAGGGACATCACATCAAAATCACAAGATGTCATAGTCCCATTGTATACGACACTGGTCAGACCTCACTTGGAGTACTGTGTGCAGTTCTGGAGGTCTCACTTCAAGAAGGACGTAGATAAAATTGAAAGGGTACAGAGGAGAGCGACGAGGATGATCTGGGGCCAAGGGACCAAGCCCTATGAAGATAGGTTGAGGGACTTGGGAATGTTCAGCCTGGAGAAAAGGAGGTTGAGAGGGGACATGATAGCCCTCTTTAAGTATTTGAAAGGTTGTCATTTGGAGGAGGGCAGGATGCTGTTTCCATTGGCTGCAGAGGAAAGGACACGCAGTAGTGGGTTTAAACTACAAGTACGATATAGGCTAGATATCAGGAAAAAGTTTTTCACAGTCAGAGTAGTTCAGCAGTGGAATAGGCTGCCTAAGGAGGTGGTGAGCTCCCCCTCACTGGCAGTCTTCAAGCAAAGGCTGGATACACACTTTTCTTGGATGCTTTAGGATGCTTAGGGCTGATCCTGCGTTGAGCAGGGGGTTGGATTAGATGGCTTGTATGCCTCCTTCCAACTCTATGTTTCTTAGGGTAGTCAAGAGCAGGGTATAAAAACCAACACTTCTACTACTTTTTAAAGGACTCATGAAACAATTTCAGCCATTTCCATTCTGTCTAGAGCCAGGCAAACTTACCTCTAACAGCGGCATCCTTTAGTGACCTGACCCTGGGTGGATGGGGGGGTGTGGGGAGACAATCGATTTCACCGTGTACCACAGATGCAAGAGAAGGAAATTCCACCTTCACTGTTACTGTTCTACAGGCACCATTTCACACACACACGTATGTAAATAACCTTGATCACCTTACCTTAGCATGAGCAGACGTATATGTGTATGTGTGTAGAGAGAGACAGAGACAGAGATTCCATGTAAGCCATCGTTTCCAAGAACGTAGGGTCCCCCATATACCCGCAAGCTAAATATCAAAGGCGGCACAGTGATAACTATTTATGAAATCAAATTTACAGCAATTAGGCTGATTCAATCCCCATCCCCTTTATCGGGGCCCCATAAAACATCCAAGTGGGAGAACGGGCCCCTACAGGAATAATAGATTTAAGCAGCTTTGACACCAACGCCTTATTGAGTAATTACATCAGGCTTCTCGGCTTAATGAAGATAAGATTTCCAAGGCGAGTAACAACAAGCTGACGCTCTTTAATGACGGGGCACAAAACGTTTCGGTTCGGGATAGAAAGTGGGACCGGCAAAATCCTAATGCTCGATTGCCGTCGGGGTAATATTTCAAAATGTGAACGATTCCTTTCCAAGGTACCTCGAGTTTACCATGATAAATCTTCGCGGCACTAAAAATCCCTCCTCAATCAACTCTGGTGCTCGAAATGGCATCTGCCTTTGAGCTATAAAAATAACAGATGATTTTTTGATAGCTTATCAGTTAACAGACTGCTTGGTTAGGAGAGTACATTTTTATGCTAATCTCTGGGCGAGGGGGGAGGGCGAACAGAGAGAGGGAGAAATGGGAAGTGTTCTGAAGCGCTTGACATTCCGTTCCCATTCCTGCCTCCTCTTTTCCAGCTCCTGCCTTAAGAGGACACTCCTCTTCGTCGACAGGCATGTGGAGCCGTCTAAACCGGTTTACTGGACAACTCCTTTATTTGATCGCTGTCCAATTCGCACGCAGCCAGCCATATGCAAATGCAGACCTCCATGAAGCATGTAGGAATATTAATTGCTGAGAAGTACATCCATTGGAACATCATTCCAACGTCGCCGCTGAATGCCAGGGTGACAATGAATTTGGCCTTGTGTGTGAAATGGCCTTTCGGCCAGGACTTCCTTGATCCAGAACCAAGGACACAGTGGGGAGTCGAGAGCCCCAGTGTCTCCCCCTGCCCTGCATAACAACCTGTTGGCTCCTTCTGAATCAGTTTTTGGTCCCATGGTTAATTTCTGGGACCTACAGAGGAAAGAGCAGCAGTGCGTGGACTAGGGCCCATTCTGCACACATAGGATAATGCACTTTCAACGTGCCTTGGCAGCTGGATTTTCCTGTGCAGAACAGGAAAATCTACTTCGAAAGTGCATTATCTATTGTGTGCAGAAAAGGCCTTGGTAGGGTTGCCACCATTGAAAGATGTGGGGTCAGACATCAGATCCCAGTTGGGGAACTCTTGGAGATCTGGGGATATCCATTGTTTATATCTGTTACGGTTCTGTTTATGTAAAGGAGCTAATATATTACAAAATTCATTGCTTCTGGTGTGCTGCACAGACCATATGCCAAACCATTGCTAAAGGCGGCAATGTTAAAACACGTTTGGTCAGTGACACTGAGGAGGAAGAAGAGGAAGAAGCAAGAGGAGGAGGTTCTTATGTTCCACTTTTCTCTACCCGAAGGAGTCTCAAAGTGGCTTACAGTCACCTTCCCTTTCCTCTCCCCACAACAGACACTCTGTGAGATGGGTGAGGCTGAGAGAGCCCTGATATTCCTGCTCAGTCAGAACAGCTTTATCAGTGCCGTGGCAAGCCCAAGGTCACCCAGCTGGCTTCATGTGGGGGAGTGCAGAATCACACCCAGCTTGCCAGATTAGAAGTCCGCACTCCTAACCACTACACCAAACTGGCTCTTTTAGTACATTTAAAGGATTGAATTTTATCTGAGCATGTACATAGAGCCCTTTGGTGTTTTCGATGTGGGAACATCTTTATCCGCGGCAAGGCACTGAAACAGCAATGGAAATCTACGGATGTGACCTTGCGTTCCACTCCCCACCCTTCCCAAGGGAGGGGGAAGCCACTGTGACGCAGGCAGGACATGGAAGATGAAGAGAGAGAAGGAAGGCGGTCCTGAAGGCTATTGCAGTCCCCTTTTCCTAGCCTACTGCCTGTCTGCCTGCTGGAACACCATGTCATCCCACTGCCACTGTGGTAGGGTACAAGGCCATGGAGTCCACCCTCCAAAGCATCCCCTTTCTCCAGGGGAACTGAGCTCTGCAGTGCAGAGATGAGCTGTAATTCTGGGGGATTCCCACCAGGTCCCACCTGGGGGACAGCATTTCTAATGGGAAAACTCCTGGAGATTTGGGGGTGGAACCTGAAGGGACAGGGAACTCTCCACGGAGGACGATTACATAGAGTCCCCCCTCCAAGCCATCTATTTTCTCTGGGGAACTGATCTCTCTAGTCCAGGTTTGAGCTGTACTTCCCAGGTAAGTCCCCAGGTCCTACTCTAGGCCCATGTAACCACCTTCTGGCTCCCACTGAATCTGCTTTCAGGGTTAAATTTTCAACCATACGAAGGAAACTGTGTCAGCATATGTACTTCATCATGTACTGAATCATCCCCCATCCCACATGTAATGGAGCAGGACCTCCAGGAAGATGTGTGTAGGTGTACATGGTGGCAAGATTCTCAGTCTGTTTTGATTGCCAAAAAAGCAGTGCATTTTTATTTTCGATAACTATAGATATTTCTGTGGGATGTGCTGTGAGAGAACAGCACAGAACACTGCGACCTTGCTTCCAAGGAGGCAGAAGAAACACCTCAAGAGGACATTTCTTGATCTCAGACACAAAGTGCTGTTTGTAACAAGCTCATGGTAATGGGACTGTATGTACACTGATGATATAGAGGCAAAGGTACTGAAGCTGATTCTCTGCTGATCTTTTAAGGTAAATGGCTACCTGCTCAATAACTTGTGATTGGACACACAGATCCAAATGTACATAGGAGACAGAACATTTCTCTAGCATGTGGGACTAAGATCCTGGACATCCAAGTTATAAAATTTGCAGAGGGACTTTAAGCCAGTTGCCCATGCTCAGCCTCACCTACTAGGTGAGGTTATGAAAATAAAATAGAGAATCTCAGAATATGAAGACCATAAGAGAATCTAAGACCGTTTATGCACTGGAAACTTCACTGCCCCAGCTCCCTTGCAGGAGTACAGATTGGGGGCGGGTGAGGTGCTCTCCCGTGTGGGAGCAGGAAGAGGTGGGGCAACCTGCCACGACAAACTCCAGCCTGCAGCCCAGCATGAAACCTCCAGTGCATAAATGGTCTAAGAGAAGCCATGTTGGATCAGGCCACTGGCCCATCCAGTCCAACAATCTGTCACTCCATGGCCAAAAGCCAGGTGCCATCAGGAGTTCCACCACTGGGACCAGAACTCCAGAAGCTCCCCATGAACCAAGGATACAGAGCACCATGGCCCAAGACATACGAGCCTAAAAGAAGACATATTGGATCAGGCCAGTGACCAAAAACAAGGCGCCATCAGGAGGTCCTCAACAGGGTTTCCAAGGCATTTGGGTTCCCTTTGGTAAGCAAAGTGAAATCCATCTATCCAATAAATTTAATGAACAAACATAGTATGTGAAACTGAAAAATAATATTGTCCAGGAAAGTTAAACACTCGGGCTGGGTTGTCCTACATGAGTCCTGAGGACTCTACTGCGTTGTTATTGCCTTGAGTGTGCTGCAAAGTGACTGACCATTGCTTGTGCTACACTGGTCTTCCACACTCCTCATTAGGGCCGTCAAGCTCTCTTGATTCCTCTTTACCCAGTTTCTTCCTGAATTCCTACAGAATTTTATTTCTTTGGAATTTGGAGTCAGTTTTTAATCAGTTCTGTTCTGATCAAAGAGCAGTTTGAACAGGGGAGCTGGAAGGGAGATTCTCCCCAATTTCATAATTTCCTGCTTTCTCAACCAGGGTTTCGTAAAACCTGGGGCTTCTTGATGGCTCTGGAAGGGTTTCCTGAATGGAAGTTAATTATCTTTAAATCTGTAAAAAAAATTGTTAAAGGTGATGATTGCAGGGTGAAGGGTCTGAACCAAGTACAGTGCTGGTGAAATTGTTGGGGCATGGCCACCGGGACATTTTCCTGTAGGTTAGGGCATTGCTGTCAGGATCTGTTTGTTTGCCCACCCTACTGCCATGTCACTTGCCAGGTATCAATGCTTTAGCAGTAGCAATTATATTGTTAACTGTCAAATGGAGAACTGTTCTGGGAAAGTCAAATTGTTTGTAATTGTCTGTTGCTTTGCCTCTGCTGTTATTGTGTAGACAAATTGCCATTTTTTTTTAACTTCAGAAGAGAGAATCATGGGGGAGGGGAGCCTGGAGAGAGACTGACAATTGCGGTGTTCAAAAAGCGCTGGGTGATTGAGGAAGCTCGGATGGCTAGCTGAGTCAGGCATGGTGGGGGTAAGAATGGATTCAGGCAGCAGAATGGCTCCAGCCAACATCAAGGATAATACCAGTCTACAGGTATCAGTTGTCGTCCTCAACAGTCTCCAGACAACCAAGGTCTCCAGTTGTTGACGATCCAGAGGTCTTCTTCGGGGAGGGGCTGTGGCTCGGTGGAAGAGTATCTACTTGGCATGCAGAAGGTTCCACGTTCAACCCCTGGCATGTCTAGTTGAAAGCACCAGACAGCAGGTGTTGAGAAAGAGCTCAGCTGAGACCCTGGAGAGCTGCTGTCAGCCTGAGTAGTCAATACGGACCTTGACTAATTCAGTAGAAGGCAGCTTCATGTATGTATGTTCTTGGCTCTCCAGCAGCAGCTGGGCTACTTGAAGGATGTCAATGTAAACTTGGTTGAAGCTCAGCATAGCTTTCTGCTCGCACTTCTTACACGTGCTTGGGAGTTAGAATCCTGGATTTGTAACGCCTCTAAGCGCTGAACACCCACAATGGATATGCACAACACCACCATTGTCCTTTCCAGAACTGTTTCCATGACCTATCTTTACCGGTTCCACTCCACAGACAGACCGGTCCCTTTATATTAATGCAGTTTTGTCAACGCTTCCCCTTTCCTACCAGAGGAGCCTCTTAACGTCTCTACTTAATGTTCTGATTAATGGGCATAAACAATGCTTTCAAGATACCTTTTACCTGTGCATAATGAAGCTGCCAGGAACTGCAAATGTCACAGATTTCAATAGTCTCTCGGGGACTTTTAATCTGTTTGCTTTTTTTCCCTTTCTTTCTATAAAGAAGGTGATTTTATTTTTGCATTAAGGAAGCATTAGCATCATTAAACGGGCTCCCACTTTATGATAACTGCAAATGTCACATTGATCCAGAAAGATAAGAAAATGTGCTCATCTTTGGAACAATATCCAAGGCAGGAGCGGCAACCCACACTATTTGCATTAAAAAACAAATTGTATAAATGCGGGAGATTGATGTGCCATCTGTTCCTGTCCTTCACTTTGCTGGCTCTTCTGCGTCGAGATATTTTTATGGAAGAGTTACGTTTATTATTTTTGAAAGTGGGCCACAGGTTCAAAAAAGTTTACAATGGGGAATATGAGTCACGGATATGGGCTTACTGTATCTCAAGTGTTATTATTTCAAAATCACCCTGCTAGTATTGGGAGTTTGCGATGCGTCTCTGAGGGACTGCCTCTCTGAAGATGTCCCCAGAAGAGCTCAATGATCTGCTAAGCCCAACTTGTTGGTGATCCCTGGCTCCAAGGAAGTATGACTGGCTTCAACTAGAGCCAGGGCCTTCTCATGCCCAATGGAACAAGCTGTCAGTAGAGATCCAGGCCCTATCAGACCTACCAAAGTCCTAAAGGGCCTGTAACATGGTTGAGGTCTACGTAAGCACACAGGAACCTCAAAACGGGCCTCCTTCCTCTATTCTCCTCCTCCTCCCCACCACCAGAGTACGAAAACTAGAGCCGGGTTCAACATTCAAAGCAGAAACGGAATGCAGAGGGCTTGTCAGAGTACCTTACATTTAAATATGAAATAAGTTTTAAATCGTTTTAAACATTTCTACTGAATTTTAAAAGACAGGTTTTTGATATTGTCAGAAATGGGTGGTCTACAAGCCTGATCTGTTCCACTTAATATTTCTGGAAAGGGGTTGGAGGAGGAGCTGGTCTCATGGCTTAAGTGCCACTCGGGGCTTAACACCCACTCAGGGCAGCTGTCCCACCCCTGAGTACCTCCTCTTCCACCCAGTTTGCCTGTCTGTCCAGAAGCCAGCCAATCGCCTTCCGTCCCCCACCCCTGACAACCCACTCCTCCTTCCACTTCCTTCCGAGGCTCGGAGGCTGCAGATCCCTGCCACGTGAGAGCTGCCCCTGCTGGTGAGTTCCCTGCAGCCTGCAACGTTTCCAGGTCCTGGGGAGAAGGAGAGGCCATATGCAGAGTTCTTCCACCCCACCCCACCCCAATTTAGTGCCCATTATATTCCTGAATGCAATGGACTTTGTCCCTGGTCATTCATAAATGAATAACTGCCAGTTTGCAGTGTGTGTGTATCCTCTGATCCTGGTGACATTCTTGCTGACACTGAACATTTCCAGAATACGGTTTCATGAGAGGGGACTGTGAGAAGTAGCAATGCTTCTGTAATTGCCCTTATATGAATTCCTGTTCAGATTTTGGAGTTCTGAGTTATCTGGTCGTCCTTTGGAAAAAGAACCAAATGTATTAAAGATGTTTTGTGAATTAACTTACCACTCCGTGCTTTGGAGCAAAGCAGTCTTCCCTGATTGGCCAGGGCATCAGTTCAAAGACTTCCTGGTTGCAAAGCTTCCCTTAAAGTGACTGCGCTCCAGAAGCCCTAACTTCTCTCAGCAGAGATTTCCCTCTTATTTCCCTCTCATCTGATGTCTCCAATCCTCTCCCTGCCTCTTTCAAGAAAAGCAAGAAAGAGACTCCTGCTGCAATTGATACCCCTCCCCGTTCTGAGCTTCCCCAATCAAATGCAGAACACTTTGTTTCAGTTAGGGGGGGGGGGACAGAGAAAGACCCAAGTTCAAATTGATCTGATTTTAGCAGGATCCAAAATGGGAAAAAAAACAAAGTAAATACAGAATCAGCCCTGGATAGCTCAAGTCATAGCCCTAATCTTACCAGATCTCAGATGCTAAGCAGGTTTGGCCCTGGCCAGTACCTGGATGGGAGACCACCAAGTAAGTTCAGGGTCGTGATGCAGAGACAGCCAATGGCAGACCACCTCTGAATGTCTCCTGCATTGAAAACCCCACAGGGTCACCCAATGTCGATTGCAATTTCATGGCAAGCAAACAAACCAAAAATGTTTGTATCAAGATTCTGTTTTTTTTTTTTGGGGGGGGGGGTGTTGTTCTACTAGCTTGCTTTTGCATTCTGTGTTCCAGACGTGCACCCAGACAGACAATAAAGACTTCAACAAGCAGGTTGCCCATCAAAATTTATGGAGTCACAACCTGATTTATGGCAGTCTTCACCAGAACAATGTGACACCCATTGAGATGAACATCATAGTTTAAATCAGCCCTCTTCAACCTTTTGACTGTGGAGGAACCCCTGAAATACTTTTCAGGCTTGGAAGAACCCTGGAAGTGGTGACACGTTCCTTCAGAGAAGTGGGCACGGAAGTAAGTGGCAGGAGTAGGCCAATCAATCTTGATGAGATAGTATATTGGTAGCATCACCCTGCCCTGGGCTGAAACTGCACAGAGCTTTTATTTCAATCCCAGGTCAATTCAGTCCTTACCATCTCCATTGAATGTGATTTCCACTTTGATTTTCATAGAATCATAGAATCATAGAGTTGGAAGGGGCCATACAGGCCATCTAGTCCAACCCCCTGCTCAACGCAGGATCAGCCCTGAGCATCCTAAAGCATCCAAGAAAAGTGTGTATCCAACCTTTGCTTGAAGACTTCCAGTGAGGGGGCGCTCACCACCTCCTTAGGCAGCCTATTCCACTGCTGAACTACTCTGACTGTGAAAAACTTTTTCCTGATATCTAGCCTATATCGTTGTACTTGAAGTTTAAACCCATTACTGCGTGTCCTTTCCTCTGCAGCCAGCAGAAACAGCATCCTGCCCTCCTCCAAGTGACAACCTTTCAAATACTTAAAGAGGGCTATCATGTCCCCTCTCAACCTCCTTTCTCCAGGCTGAACATTCCCAAGTCCCTCAACCTATCTTCATAGGGCTTGGTCCCTTGGCCCCAGATCATCTTCGTCGCTCTCCTCTGTATCCTTTCAATTTTATCGATGTCCTTCTTGAAGTGAGGCCTCCAGAACTGCACACAGTACTCCAGGTGAGGTCTGACCAGCGCCGTATACAATGGGACTATGACATCTTGTGATTTTGATGTGATGCCTCTGTTGATACAGCCCAAAATGGCATTTGCCTTTTTTACCGCTGCATCACACTGCCTGCTCATGTTTAGTTTACAATCCACAAGTACCCCAAGGTCTCGTTCACACACAGTGCTACCTAGAAGCGTATCCCCCATCCAGTAGGCATGCTTTTCATTTTTCTGACCGAGATGCAGAACTTTACACTTACCTTTATTAAATTGCATCTTGTTCTCATTTGCCCATTTTTCCATTGTGTTCAGATCTCGTTGAACTCTGTCTCTATCTTCCGGAGTATTTGCCAGTCCTCCCAATTTGGTGTCCTCTGCAAACTTGATGAGTAGTCCCTCCACCCCCTCATCTAGATCATTAATAAATATGTTAAAAAGTACCGGGCCGAGCACCGAACCCTGAGGTACCCCGCTACTCACCTCTCTCCAGTCTGATGAAACACCATTGACAACAACTCTTTGAGTGCGGTTCTCTAACCAATTCCCTATCCACCTAACGATCTGAAAATCCAGATTGCAGTCCTTCAACTTATCCATCAGAACATCATGGGGAACCTTGTCAAAAGCTTTACTAAAATCCAAGTAAATGACATCAACCGAATTTCCCCGATCCAGCAAACCTGTTACTTGGTCAAAAAAGGAAACTAGGTTGGTCTGGCAGGACCTGTTGGAGACAAATCCATGCTGACTTCCTTGGATCACCAAATTGTCCTCCAGATGTTTGCAGATCGCTCCCTTTAATATCTGCTCCATTATCTTCCCCACAACAGAGGTCAGAATCACTGGTCTGTAGTTTCCCGGGTCATCCTTCCTCCCTTTTTTGAAGATTGGAATAACGTTTGCTCTCTTCCAGTCCGCTGGGACATCTCCAGTCCTTAAAGAGGTTCCGAAGATGATGGACAAGGGCTGTGCAAGTTCTCTGGAAAGTTCTTTGAGTACTCTCGGGTGGATTTCATCTGGACCAGGGGATTTGAACTCATCCAGTGCAGCTAAATGCCTCTCGACAACCTCTCTATCCATGTTAACCTGCCACCCAGACACTATCCTTTGGCTACAGCCATCTCTAGATGTGCCTAAACACTTTGACCTGTGGGAAAAAAACAGATGTAAAATAGGCACTAAGCCTTTCTGCTTTCTCTGCATCTTTTGTTAGAGTTTGTCCATCCGCACCCAACAGTGGGCCTATTGCCTCCTTTACTTTACGTTTGCTCCTCACATAACTGAAAAATCTTTTCTTGTTACAGTGGGCTTCCCTGGCCAATCTTAGCTCACTCTCGGCTTTGGCCTTTCTGATGATTGATCTACAGTGCCTAGTAACCTGTAGGTACTCTTCTTTAGAGCTCTGTCCTTCCCTCCATTTCCTGAACATTTTCCTTTTCTTTCTTAGTTCCTCTTGAAGTTCTCTGTTCATCCAAATAGGCTTCTTAGAGCTCCTGCAGTGTTTTCGTATTTCTGGAATAGTCATTGATTGAGCATGCAATAGCTCTTGTTTGAGTAGCGCCCACCCTTCACATGCTCCCTTCCCTTCCAGCATTCTCGTCCATGGTATGACACTCATCATGTCTCTGAGTTTATTAAAGTTTGCCCTACGAAAATCCAACATCCGCGTCTGGCTACAAGCTTCCTTGGCTCCCCATCTCAAAAGGAATTCTATGAGGACATGGTCACTTCCCCCTAGGGTCCCCACCTCCTTCACCTCATCCACCAACTCTTGCCTGTTGGTCAGTATTAAGTCCAGTATGGCTGAACCTTTTGTGGGTTCATCTACCATTTGATAAATGAAATTGTCAGCCAGGCAGGTCAGAAACTTGCATGACTGAGGACGCTTCGCAGAGTTTGTTTCCCAGCACACATCTGGGAAATTGAAGTCACCCATGATGACAAGGTCCTGCCGTTTGGATATTTTCTCAAGCTGCTCACAAAGTGCAGCATCCACATCCTCTCGTTGGTCAGGCGGTCGGTAGCAGACACCAACCACCACACTGTTTGTTTTCCCCTCGCTTATTTTCACCCAGATGCTTTCCACTGTAGATATGCTCTCCTTCACTAGAATTTCCTGACAGGTAAGCCCTTTCTTCACATACAGTGCCACTCCTCCACCTCTTCGATCTATTCTGTTTTTTCTGAACAGTTCATATCCATCCACCATTACATTCCAGTCATGAGAATCATTCCACCAAGTTTCTGTGATGCCTACTAGATCATACCTTTCCATCAGCATGAGAAGTTCCAGCTCTTCCTTTTTATTGCCCATGCTTCGGGCGTTAGTATAAAGACATCTGAATCCTTTTACTTTTGGTTCCCTATGAGCTGGCCTTGCTGGTTGGGCTGCCTCCGATCGTTTTCCTTCCATACACTCCCTATGTTGATCGTCTCCTTCCCCTAGTGGCTTTAGTTTAAAGCTCTCCTGATGAATCTCCCCAGGTTCCTGCCAAACACATTCTTCCCCAGTTTCGATAAGTGCAGTCCATCAGGTGCTAGTAGGCCTTCCTCAAGAAAGCCTATCCCATGGTCCCAGAAACCAAATCTCTCCTGCCGGCACCAACTACGCAGCCAGTGATTCACCTCCATTATCTTCCTCTCCCGACGCATTCCTCTTCCCTTGACAGGCAAGATTGAAGAGAATACCACTTGTGCCCCCATTTGCTTGAGCTTCCTCCCCAGATCTTGATAGTCTTTTTTAATAGGAGCGATAGTATTCAGGGACATGTCATTCGTTCCCACATGGACCATCACAAATGGGTAGCGATCCGTAGATTTGAGGAGTTTTGGCAGCCTTTCTGAAACATCTTTAATTTTCGCCCCTGGCAAGCAACACACCTCTCGGGCGATCCATTCCTCTTAGCAGGGAGTCTCCAATTACCAGTACTCTCCTTTTTTTTTTTCTTCTCAACTCCATTTCCTTCTGTCCCCGTGGCCTCTTCCATTTTGGGCGATTTAAATTTTTCATCTGCAACATGAATGATTGATCCTGAGTGACCCTACTTTCCCCCCGCAATATCCTGAGTGGATATAACGCTTGATATTTGAAAAATCGGCATGAGTAAAGGTGCAGCTCTCTGCTTTTCCCCAAATTAACTTGCTGCCTCTAGCCTCCAACACAGAAGAAAAGCCCTGATTGGCCAGGGCATCAGTTCAAAGGCTTCCTCATTCCCAGGTTGCAAGGCTTCCCTTAAAGGGGAAGCCCTAACTTCTCTTTGCAGAGATTTTCCTCTTGGATTTCTTCCCCCTCCTCTGTTGTCTCCAATCCTCCCCCCCCCCTTCAAGAAAAGAAAGAAAGAGGCTCCTGATGTGCTTGGCTTCCCCCTTCTGAGCTTCCCTAATCATGTGCAGAACACTTTTCTGCTTCAATGGGGAGGGAGGGATAGAGGAAGACCCGAGCTCAAATTGATCTGAATTTAGTAGGATCTACAATGGAATAAACAAAGTAAGTGCAGAATCAGCCCTGGATATCTCAAGTTATAGCCCTAATCTCACCAGATCTTGGAAGCTAAGCAGGATTGGCCCTGGTCAGTACTTGGATGGGAGACTAGTTGTTTTTAAGGTGTTATCGGACCCAGACTTGCTGCAGAATAAGGAAGGCCAAAAAAGTGAATGTGGAAATGTTATTAAGAACATAAGAAAAATCTTGCTGAATCAGACGAGTAGTCAATCTAGTCCAGCATCCTGACTCACACTTACTATTTTCATTGTGGAGAAAGACACTAGGCTTGTAGACCAACAGGGGAAGTGGGCCTCAGTGGCGTCTAGTGATGTCAGCAGCCATCCAAACTTCTGGGAAAGGCTGTGTGACCCTGGGGAGCTCTCCCATGACCTTACGGTTCCCCAGAACCTGGGTTGGGAATCGCCGAAATCCACTTCAGCACGAGTGTTCTCAAATCATCTCAAAAAGGATTGTTGATTCAAAATCATATCATGAGGAGGACATTTCCGAATGGGGCTGGGTCAAGTATGATGGAGGGAGGGGCCTACCTGCGGCCTTGCCACTCCATGGAAGGTGGAGGAAGGGGGATCTTCAGCTGTGGTCCCAACCAGGTATGGCATAGAGGTGACCATTGATAACTGCCTCCTGATAGGCCCTATTGATGGAACATGGTTGAAGGGGATCTTCCACTGAAGCTTCAACCAAACATAGCCGAAGAATGCTCAGCTGCTGCCTTGAAACCCTCCAATGGCTCAGATGGGGGAGAAAACAAAGTGTGTATAATAGACAAACTGGCCTGATAAAGTTTCAGTTGGATAACCATGTAGTTTTGCAGAAGAAATCCAGTATGCCCTTAGAACCCAACAAGATTCCCAGGGTGCAAGCTTTCGAGAGCCCTCTTCATCGTATTTGAAAAACATTTGTTAAAAAGTTATACCCTGGGAATTCGGTTGTTTTTAAGGTGTTACTTGACCCGGACTTGCTGAGGGTTTGTCACAAACAGAGGATCCTGGTGCACGGAAGAGTCCCTCTGATTAAAATTTCTAACCCTTCTCTTCTCTCTATTATTGTCTAGAACACTGCTAAAGCATTCTCCTAGGTGCCAGGAATGCTAAGAAATCTATTTCCCCCAGATAACCTGAACTCCTAGGACACTTTGAAAAAGCTATATTACCCTCCAAGGAAGCTCCCCTAGCAGCCATCCGAGCGGGTCACAATATGATTGTTCGCAGGATGAACCCTTTGTCGATCCAGTGTATGATTAATGCTCTGTTAAGATACCAGCTGGATAAGACTCAAGTCCTAGGCTGCCTTTACATGCAGCTAAGTCAGATTTGGCTAGGGTTTCCAGATCGGTTGGCATTGCTGGTGCGGGGGTGAAAGGGCACTTTCCGGGAGCAGGGAGGAATGAAGCAATGTGCTGACATCACCCAGTACTGACGCTGGCAAATCGGGGACAACGCTCTGGGTTCTGGGCAAAACTCTATGGTAGAATTAGCTTCTCATGATACTAGATTGTCACCTCCTCAATGATCCTCACATGCCGACTTCACTTCCAAGTGACATCGGCATGTCATGTTAATTTGTGGCATTCTTTGGGTTTTGTGGGGAGAGTGAGGTGCATCCAGAAAACAGAGGATCCCCACCCAGGCCTGGGGAACTGGCAATCCTAGAGCTGGCCAAAAAGTGGAATGACTTGTTTCCTTTTTCTGCTTCTCCATGACTTGTCAAGAACATAGGACAGACTCATTGCTCCATGACCCCCAGACCAAAATCAAAGTTAGTATCAGCAGAACTAAACCAGAGGGCTTTTAGTACTTGTAGCTGATTTACCTTTTATTTTTATTACATTTATTACCCGCCACTCCCAAGCAGGATCGGGGCAGGTTACGGGTGTCCAGTTAAAACTCCCATTAAAATGGACAAGAAATACCACTACAGGAACTGACAACCCTGCAACATGGTGAAACCTCCCCCGTCCATGCCCAATTCCTACTACTACCTCCAGAGGGAGGAGAGACAAGATACCCAAAATTTGTAGCATCGACCTTCCCCCCACTGCCCCAGCCTGAACGTAGACCTGGCGGAAGAGCTGTGTTTTGCAGGCCCTGCAGAATACCGAAAGGTCCCGCAGGGCCCGCAATGTAATAGATCTGCATCATAAGCTTGAAAACACAAATATAACCTGTTCTTTATTAACACCTTGTGATAAAAAGTCCTTTGATTTCAAGGCGATACAAGTTTCAACAAAAGCAATTGCTATAACTTTTTAAATCTGCACGTTAACAGCAGAAGACAAACTCCCTCATTCACTCACACACTGGGGGCCTCCAAGAAAACTTTGGCATGTATGCATTAAAACTATAACAACTATCATTTACCGTTAGGAGTACATGGAACTAGTCAATGCAATTTTATTCTGCTACTTCAGACCAACACGGCTACCCATTTGAATCTACCAGAAACTCTATGGTTTTTTCATAGCTTCCATGATGACTGGAGACATCACTTCCATGTTTTCCCAAGCAGAGATGTCGCACCATTCCCCAGCTCTGCTCCCCCAGCCCACACTTGGCAACCCTAATGTTGAAGTTCTCCTGGTATAACTGATTTCCTGGCCTATGAGATCAGTTCCCCTGGAGGAAACGGCAGCTTCAGAGAGTGGAGTCTGTGAAATCCCATCCTCTCTGAGCTGCTTTCCCTCCCCAACCTCCACCCTCATTGAACCCCACTACTAAATCTTCAGGGATTCCTGAGACTAAAGGGGCAATCCTAGGGGGTGTTGTGAGTATTCAGAAATCTCCCCCCACCTGTCCTTTCAAAGATGTATCTACATGTGCTGAGTTTCAAGGTGACCATGTAGCTGAACATCTATTGTTAGTTTGGCTTAAAGAGGAAGCCCCAGTGTGAGGGTTGGATCCTCACCCTCACTGTCAAACATGGTGCTGCAAGGTGTCAGGGAACCATTTTTGAGTGAGTCTTAGCAATCCCCAAGGTTCCCCTTGACATTCCTAATAAATAGACTTTTAGTAGAAGCAGCGAAACAGTTGGGGGAGCCTGGTCTGTTTAGCCTAGAGAGGAGATGACTGAGAGGGGATCTGATAACCACCTTCAAGTATTTAAAAGGGTGCCATATAGAGGATGGAGCAGAGTTGTTCTCTCTTGCCCCGGAGGGACGCACCAGAACCAATGGGATGAAATTAATTCAAAAGAAATTCCATCTCAACATCCGGAAGAAGTTCCTGACAGAGCGGTTTCTCAGTGGAACAGGCTTCCTCGGGAGGTGGTGGGTGCTCCATCTGGAAATTTTTAAACAGAGGCTGGATAGCCATCTGACAAAGAGGCTGATTCTCTGAAGGCTCAAGGGGGTGGCAGGTTACAGGCGATGAGCGATAGGGTTGTGAGTGTCCTGCATAGTGCAGTGGGTTGGACTAGATGACCCAGGAGGTCCCTTCCAACTCTATGATTCTATGATTCCAAGCAGTTTGAATGCTAGAAGTTTGAATGCTTTCCTTTTCAATCCATCTCAAGAAGCTTGCAAGAGCCTGCATTAAAGGTGGGTCCAAGATGGCATGCTACTTCAGTTAGACTAGCTCACTTAATGAAAACAGACAGTAAAAATCATTGGAGAGGTTGCAGTGAACTAGGGATGTTTAATCCAATGTAGTGATATTGCCCAGTTATAGCCAGTTTTTGGAAATCAATAGTTGCAGAGGTTACTCAAATAAACCGGGAACAAATAAAACCCACTCGAATTAGCCCTGCTTAACTTGCTTCTCAATGAAAGCACCCAATGTCAACAAAACCAAACCCCAAAGTTATCTGTTTTCTTTTAGTCGCAGCCTCAATGCTGGAAGAATGCTAATCATTGCTCGGTCAGAACAGTTTTATCAGTTCTGAAAGAGCAGGAATATCAGGGCTCTCTCAGCCTCACCCACCTCACAGGGTGTCTGTTGTGGGGAGAGGAAAGGGAAGGAGAATGTAAGCCGCTTTGAGACTCCTTCGGGTAGAGAAAAGCGGCATATAAAAACAAAGTAAGGGTTGGTTTTGAGTGCACTTAATGATAATCCTGGATGACCAGTGAAAGACTTTTTGCACACAGGGTTCGTTCCTTCTCCCTTCCTTAAACCACACAAGAACTGGACTGGTCTTTGTCACAATAAATAGAGGGAGACACAAACTATCTGTCCTTCAGAAGAGCTGTGCATCGTGGCAACCATCTCCCACTTACATATTCGTTTGTGGGAAGCCTCTTTTCAGCGTTGCTTTCCGAAAATGCCAGGGTGTGGTAATGTGATTTTTTTAGGGGGGTAAGAGAAACCAATATTTATGTGACACTTCGACCACAACATTCAACTTCTCTCATTAAGTCAACAAGATTAAGCCTGCGCCCTCAATGATGAAAGTCAGAGATATCTGGCATATTGTTCTGCACTGAGCAGCTGCATTGTTTATGTAACACAAGATGTTTGCATAATGCAGTTGTGTCTGAGGAGAAGTCGGAGTTAGAGGATGCCCTGGCATTATCCGAAAAGAGAACTAAACATACTCAACAGATGCATTCTTTTCGCAAATTAAGATGCCCGACATGTATAAAAATGTGGGGAAGAATCATGGGTACTGCAAAACAGGCCGCCTGTAAATAATACCAGATTCGTTGACGAATTTTTCAGGGATCCCTGCCCACCCAACGCTCCACTTAACCCCATGTAGCTTCTGCTCCTCCCCTCTTGTCCTGTGAGAACACAGCACTTACTGCCCCCAGCTGGAGAAAACAAGCAATGCGCTCTAATGGCTGCCAAGGGCTCTCATAAATTCTGAAGGAAATGAATGATAGCACAGTGGTAGGTCCCCCTGGCTGGGAACATGGAGGTCCTGCACCGGGGCAGCTGCTATTCCCCTGGCATTTCTCTTTGATGGTTCACATGGAGTTTACCGGCCAGAGTTGCCCTCCTTCAGATGGTTATACAATATATGAGGAAATAACTGGAACCAAAAGCCGCACCAAGTAAATGTCTTCTTCTCCTCTTCAATTTTGTTTGCAGGTACAAGACTCACCAGAGCGTTCCCTGGTTCAGTAAATGCTTTCACAGAATGATTTTCTTAAGTGACAAGTCTGAATTAAGAAATAAACTTAATTGACAAAAAATTATAGCGTGTATTGTCGTTCAAGAGCGAGAAACTTAATTCATCTACTTACAATCCTTGTATGTTGATCGTAACGGCTTCCAACACCACTGTAAATTCAGCACGATTTTCTCTGACCTATGTGACATTAAGGAATCATGCTATTATAAGGGAATATAAAAATTGACAAAGTACCAACATATTCCCTTATAGGTTAGGTAAGTACACAGAGAGACAGTATACATACTATCAGCACCGATTCCGCACTGAAGGCTTTACGCCAGGCTGCAGGCTGGAGTTTGAGTTGGGGCAGGTTGCCCCATCTCTTCCTGCTCCCTCATGGGGGGAGCATTTGGCTTGGTGCACCTTGTCCACTCCAGATTTGTGCTCCCACATGAGAGCCAAGGCAGCAAAATTCCCAGTGCGGAAACAGTGGACAAAATGGCCACTTTAGACGGTGAACTCAGTTGCCTTATACCCTATTAAAGTTGTGCTCCTCCCCAAACCCCATAGTCCTTAGGCTCCATCCCCCAAAACTCCAGTTATTTTCCAACCTGTTGCCAGCCTCCAGGTGGAGAGAAGCTTGAGCACAAAGGCAATCAACATAGATTGTAATAACCAAGAAGACAATAATTCTTTTCCCAATCCATTCAGGTCTAGCCAGAATGATCTCCAGGGTCTTTAATCATTTTCAAGGCAATCTTCCTCAATGGCAAAGGCTCAATAAAGCATCCTAGAATAGTAAAGTTCAAACAAAACCCTTCATAATTTTGTTGTAGACATTCTCACAGGAATATTGTTTATGATGAATTTCAGCTCCACCTGCCTCACAAGGGGGCCTGTTGTGGGGAAAGGAAGGGATAAAGCTCCTGTTGTGGGGATTGTCAGCAGCTTTGAGACACAAGAGGCCTGCTAGGTGACTTTGAGCCCGGCCAGTTCTCTCTGGTCTGTCCTCACAGCAGTTCTCTTAGAGCTCTCTCAGCCCCATCTGCCTCACAAGGCACCTGTTGTGGAGAGTGGTAGAGTAGGTGATGGGTACTGGAAAATGGGGTATAAAAACCAGCTTCTTCTTTATGTCTTGAGCATTCTTTCCTCCTAAAAGCTCAGCAAACATTACCGAGATCAATTCTCACTTTCCCATTCTATCATAACAAACCTGTGAGGTAGGTTAATCTGAAATAGTAGGAGTTTGAACCTAGTTTTCCTGGATCCTAATTGCCCACTCATATCACTCCACCACAAGGGATGCAGACTGCGGCTGACTGCTGAGCAGTTTTCTTAACTCACCCCTGCTCCAAATGCCCCCTAGCCAGTTTCCGGAATGGAAATGAGGAACTTTAGGTCCTAAGAGGTATTTCTCTATTTTTTGTCCCTGCCAGAGGTAAAACATCCTGAAAGCGCAGGGGGAGATCCCATGATGGGGGTGGGGAGGGGGAGTATTCTCTTCTTCCCTAGCAAGATCACTAGATCCCGCCCCTCCCCCTCCCAAACAACCTCTTGCAATTCAGTTACTCATCTGGAAATCCAGTCAGAGATTTTTGGCACTATGTATAATTTGGCCCTCCCTAAATATCCCCATATTCTGAAGAGTTGCATTGCCTCTCTTTTCAGTGAGACAAAAAAGAGCAGAGAGTTTACTGGCGGGAGAGAAATCATCTTGTACCACCATCGTCGCAACAACAAAAAAAAATTACCCGCTTTGTATCTCAGATGTCTCAATTTGCACTTAGCGAAATCTTGGCAAAAGGTTATCAGCTCTGATCCAAAATCCCAACAGAAATTGTTTAAATGTGTAAAGTTAAGTTTTGATTTATGGAGTGACAGAAATGTAAATTGGGAAGAATTTTTGTCTGTACAAAAGAATTAATGTACTGTGTATCGTCATATCTGGCATGTGGAAATTTACTTGGACTCTGAAGAGCTCAGGAGAAAGAAAGAAAGAAAGAAAGAAAGAAAGAAAGAAAGAAAGAAAGAAAGAAAGAAAGAAAGAAAGAGACAGAAAAATAAAGAAGGAAGGAAGGAAGGAGGAAGGAGGAAGGAGGAAGGAGGAAGGAGGAAGGAGGAAGAAAGAAAGAGACAGAAACTAAAGAAGGAAGGAAGGAAGGAAGGAAGATAGAAAAATAAAGAAGGAAGGCAGAAAAATAAAGAAGGAAGGAAGGAAGGAAGACAGAAAAATAAAGAAGGAAGGCAGAAAAATAAAGAAGGAAGGAAGGAAGGAAGGCAGAAAAATAAAGAAGGAAGGAAGGAAGGAAGACAGAAAAATAAAGAAGGAAGGAAGGAAGGCAGAAAAATAAAGAAGGAAGGAAGGAAGGAAGACAGAAAAATAAAGAAGGAAGGAAGGAAGGAAGGAAGGAAGGAAGGAAGGAAGGAAGAAAGAAAGAAAGAAAGAAAGAAAGAAAGAAAGAAAGAAAGAAAGAAAGAAAGAAAGAAAGAAAGATTTCAGTATGTGTAGTTCAAGTTTCATGTAAAGATTGAATCCACAAAAAGACCTGGGAAAATTTAGACTGTCCAAAAGGGATAGAAAAGTTTGAGCATGCATCTGTTTATTTCTTAAGACAGGGGCTCAAACCTTTTGCAGCATACAGACACCTCTGGAAGTCTGACAAAATGGTTGCCAGGGGACACAGAGCTGACCGTAAAATAGTTTCTATGGGAGGTGGAGTCTCACACACACAAACACACAAAGGAAACCCAAGCACAGGAGACAGGAGTAATTGTTAGAAATGCACCAGGAAAAAGGAGTGTGAGAATAATTCTCATACTTTGGTGGCAGCTGCTACTGAAATGACATTGGGGGGGAGGAATCTCCTGGGTAAATTAAATCTCGGATGAAAACTCAGAAGCTTGGCCTCACCCACATTCTGAACTCAGTGGGCTGGCTCCAAGGAAGGTATCAGCATTACCACGGCGCCCACAGGTGCCATGTCCTGGGAGGACAGTATATGTATATATATATATTTAAAATTAATAATAAACAGAATATTGGCAACCCCCATCTTGGGATAATATTCTCCAGTTTGAGCCAACTATGGAAAGGATCATGGCACAGTAAAGCCTGATCTCATGAAACTTCTGGAAGATAAGGAAGGTCGGTACTCGGATGGGAGAGCACCAAGGAAGGCTCTGCAGAGGACGGCGATGGCAAGCCACCTCTGCTTCCCAGATCTTGGAAGCTAAGCAGGAGTTATACTCGAATGGGAGAGCACCAAGGAAGGCTCTGCAGAGGACGGCAATGGCAAATCACCTCTGCTTCCCAGATCTTGGTTGCTAAGCAGGAGTTATACTCGAATGGGAGAGCACCAAGGAAGGCTCTGCAGAGGACGGCAATGGCAAATCACTTCTGCTTCCCAGATCTCGGAAGCTAAGCAGGAGTTATACTCGAATGGGAGAGCACCAAGGAAGGCTCTGCAGAGGACGGCAATGGCAAATCACTTCTGCTTCCCAGATCTCGGAAGCTAAGCAGGAGTTATACTCGAATGGGAGAGCACCAAGGAAGGCTCTGCAGAGGAAGGCAATGGCAAACCACCTCTGCTTCACTCTTGCATTGAAAGGCACTTGCTGGGCTCATTGTAAGTCAGTTGCACCTGGATGGCACACGCATGCACGTACCACATTCTCCACCTTTGTGCCTATGCGACCTGGAAATGATGTAGGCAGTGAGGTATGCCATACACCCCAACCCCCAAAGCATCCCAAGTTCTCCAAGGGAACTGATCTCTGTAGCCGGGAGATGAGCTGGAATTCCAGGGGATCCCCTGGAGGCTAGCATCTCTAACTGGAAAACTTCTGGAGATTGGGGGATGGAGCCTGGGGGAGACAGCGGGGTAAGTGCCACAGGGTCCCCCCCCTCCAAAGCAGCCATTTTCTCCAGGGGAGCTGATCTCTGTAGCCTGGAGATGAGTGGCAATTCCAGGGGATCCCCAGGTGCCACCTGGAGGCTGGCATCCCTACACTTTGCGTCTAAAACAACATCATATCTTCCCATATGAAAACGCCTTCAAACTCTTCCAGTTATGGAAATCCTCGCAAGGAATAATTCTTCACATCGCTATATAAATAAAATGAAATGCAGCTTTTAAAGGAAAAAATTGGTAGGTTTCTTTCCCCTCTGTTTGTTTTAATTATAAGGGCAGGGCGTCCAAGTCCTGATATAACTTTATTGTATAGCAGATTTTGAGGAAAACACTGTTTATTGCAAAGGATGATTGCAGTCTCAATAACGGCTCCCTCTTATTACTTAAAAAAAAAACATATATTTAGTCAGATAGGAGGAACACTAATTTTAGTTCTGGTGGCGCTTCCCCCGGCTCTTTATAATCTTTGTATTTCAGCTCCCCAGATAAGCCATAATTCACTGGACGTGCTGAGCTCTGTCTTTACGTATCCTGTGTTTTAGCATAAAAGTCTAAAATTACAGAGATATGATCAATTATTTCTTTTTAAAAAATGTAAATGAAACGAAACAGCTTCAGAAAGGAGCCACGTTGCTCGCCGTTACATCCCCAGAGCAAAAAATAGCTGCATGCTAACCAGAACACAATCGTTTGCCGGGGTGGGGTGGGGACGGGGGATGGTTTTCTTACTCGGAAAGAACTTTAAAATACATATTTTATTTTATTTAGAAGGAAGCCCAAAGGAAACAGTGGTACAGCATAGAATAAAACTTCCATTTGAATTAGAGAATCTAGCAAGAGGTTTATATTCATTCTTCTTTTCACTTAATGGCAATTCTTTAAATTATTTCATTTCTAACAAGATCTTGACATACAAAACAGATTTAGAGAAAACAAAAAACATTCTACCTTCCCTAATACCTAATCTATTCAAATATAAAAATCTAATGCCTAATCTATTCAAATAAAAAGAATACTTAATTTTTTTAAAATTCCAATATAAACCTAGATTGCCCCTTTTGATAACTTCAAATTCCATGCCATGTCCTGTAGAACTGTCATTAAGTGTTAAAATATTACGTATATTAAATTATGTTATAATATTTTTACTGGAAAATATATATATGTAGGGATGCCAGCCTCCAGGTGGCACCGGGGGATCCCCTGGAATTGCAGCTCATCTCCAGGGTACAGAGATCAGGTCCCCTGGAGAAAATTATTAAACATATAATTTAAAAAAAAACGACTCCCTTAACCTTTCAGCATATATTCAAGGCAAAGAACAAAACGAGGCAAACAGACCAAAAAAGGGGGGGATGTTACCAATCTTTGAATACTTCTATTGACTCTGAAGGAATTCTTGAGAGAGTGGCCAGCCTGTTTCAACTGCAGAGTGACCGAGCTTCAAAGAAGCTCCTTTGCAAAGTTATGAACTAACAAATGACACACGTTTTTTTTACAGCTAGAGAAAGACTGACCTGGCAGAAAAAGCATGGTTGCAGACAAAGTCTGCAGATAGAGAGCTTGTAATACAAATTGCTCACTGCTCATAATGTTTTGCTGCAGAATCTTTATAAATCACTGGCTACAAATGGGAGAGACCAGTCGATTTCTCCCCAATAAGCAGACGTTATTGAAGAAAATCTCTTTGAAGAAAGGAAACAAGCATCTCTAAATCTTTGCTAAAATTGACACCTCTTAGAACCCCTGTCCCTTATCAATGTCCCATTCCCACAGCTCCCCCCCCTCACCCGTCACTCCAGATGCCATCCACCATAACTAGGCCCTGAAAAAAAAGTCAGACGCAATGGGTATCTCAGGCCCAAAAAGGATGAAATGATTTACGGCCAGATTCTCAAGCACAGCTACCCAAGTCTACCCTAGCTAGAAGAAGAGTTGGTTCTTATATGCCGCTTTTCTCTACCCGAAGGAGTCTCAGAGAGGCTTACAATTGCCTTCCCTTTCCTCTCCCCACAACAGACACCCTGTGAGGGCGCTTAGAGAGCCCTGCTATCACTGCTTGGTCAGAACAGCTTTATTAGTGTTGTGGTGAGCCCAAGGGCACCCATCTGGCTGCATGTGGGGGAGTGCAGAATTGAACCCGGCTTGCCAAATTAGAAGTCCAGGCTTCTACACCAAACTGACTACATTCACACCTACAGTAATCCATAATACGGGATCAGCGTTTAAAGAAGCAAATGGCAAAAACATGTGAATACAGAGTTTTGACAACAAACACTAAGGGAATCATAGGATCGTTGAGTTGGATGGGGCCATACAGGCCATCTGGTCCGACCTGCTGCTCAGTGCAGCAGGATCAACTCAGTGACAGAACGTCTGCTTGTCATGCGGAAGGTCCCAAGTTCAATCCCTGGCACCTGCAGTTTAAAGGACCAAGCAGTAGATGATGGGAAAGATTTCTGCCTGAGACCCTGGAGAGGCACTGCTATTCTGAGCAGACAATCCTGACCTTGGTGGACCAAGAATTTGATTCAGTATTAAGGCAGGTTTACATACGAATACTGCTCATAATGTATATCGATTTTTTAAATTACAAGCTGGGAATCCTTTCCTGAAATTCTTGGCTAGGCTAGATTGGGAACTATCTGGAGATTTGGGCAGGGTGGAGTCTGAGAAGGGGAGGGACCTCTGCAGGGTGTAACACCGTAGGGTCCACCCTCCAAAGCAGCCATTTTCTCCAGAGTCTGTTGCCTGGGCAGAGTCTGCACTTAGTTTATTCCATTGTCAATCCTGTTGAATTCAGATCAATTTGAACTTGGGTCTTTCTCCCCCCCCCCCCATTGAAACAGAAAAATGTTCTGTGTGTGGTTAGGGTAGTTCAGAAGCATGGGGAGCCAAGCCTCTTTCTTTCTTTTCTTGAAGGGGAGGAGAGGAGCCAAGCAGGGAACCTCTTTCTTTTCTTGGAGGGGGGAAAGAAAGGATCGAAGAAGGCAGAGGAGGGAGAAAAAATCCAAGAATGACAGAACATGAGAAATTAGGGGCTGCTCCTTTAAGGCAAGCTTGTCACATGGCCATCTTTGGCCAATCAGGGCATCTCTACCATGGAAGAGAGCCCTGATTCAAAACAGCCTGCTTTCTCAATCCGAATCTTTAAATATTGAGCATTAAAAGCACTCTAAGATATTGCACAATAAAGGTAGGGTGACTCCAGGGGCCATTCCGCACAGATTATTTGTAGCAGGAGTGTGGCAAATTGTAATCACTACTAAAATGCAGTTATGCACAACGTCGTAGACAATCTGCCACACTCCTGAAACCGATCCGCAAAAAGCACTTCATTGTAGCGCTTCCAGGGAAATCTCAAAAAGTTTGATTCACCCTCTGGAAAGCGCTACACTCTTGCAACCAATCTGCAACACTAGCAGAAAAGTTCTGTGTGTTACCATTGTTGCGGTTTTAGCAAAGTCCCTCCCCCTGGGTCTCTCCTCTGATCTTCTGGCGAAGCGATCGCCATTTTTTCTCGGAGCGAGCAGAGAGCAATGAACCGGCGAGCCTTCATTCACCCAGCGAGGCTTCCCTGGCTGCAGTAACTCTGTTTTAAGTCACCAAGCACCACATAGCCCCGTTTGCTGGTTTATTTTCCCTTTATTTTCGGCCGGAAATCGCGCCCGTGCACGGGGGGGGGGGATTTTTTTTTTCACTTGGGGGAGCATGGCAACAATAAAACAGAGCTCACACGCCACCTGCTAGCTAGATGGGTCTCTATGTTGCAACGAATCAACGCAGATTCGTTGCAACATGTGTGTGTGTGTTTTTAAACCTGCCTTAAAGGGAAAGGGGCTTTTCGGGAGCATGATAATGGCTGCCCATTGGCTGCTCATTTGATTGACGGCCAGGGGCGGGACAAGGCTCGGCAAATATCGCTTCCTGGATAGAGATTTTTGCCGAGACCGGAAACCTGTGGAGGAGGGAGAGAGATTTTGGTAGCACGGAAGCCTGTGGAAGGCAGAAAGGAAGGAAAGAGAAAGAAAAGAGGAAGAGGACTGGAGATAAGGAGACAGGGGAGGGGGGAAGAGGGGAGGGGGGAAGAGGGGAGGGGGGAAGAGGGGAGGGGGGAGCTCCTTCTGGGTGCCCTGCATCCCATAGGAATGGCAGAGAGCAATCCAGATAGCATGCTGCCACGGCACCAATTCAGCACATGTGCACAACAGCCTGCCCCTGATCCAGCATGTTTGCCATCCTGGTCTTGATTCAACACATGTCCAGCCCTGATCCAGGGAGGAACACATGGAGGCTTCTCCTGGACCCCACAGGGCAAGCCATGGCTGTGATTCCCTGGCACACTGCAGGAAGGCTTCCAGGTTCCACCAAGGCTGGCAGAGGCCTCAGTAGGCTTAGCAGGGTGGGGACAGGCCTTCATGGGGGCTTCCCTGCCTCTCCTGGCCCTGCACAGACACCAGCAGAGGCCCCAGCAGGCCCTGCAGAGTGAGGCAATTGCTAATAACATTAAACATCAAATAATTCATAACCTTGTCACAGTTTCTTCCTTCAATTAATATATTTAACTGATAGCAAAATTTGCTTGAAGAACTGAAAAACCTTTTAGTCTGTATATTCTTCAGTTCAGTTGAATATCGAAGTAAATCAAAAACAGCTGTATGTTACAATCAAACTTGAAAATATTGGCCAGCCAAGAAATTACAGAGAGTGTTGCAACTACTGCCTCTATGTCAGCTTTTCTCAACTTTTGTACCATTGAGAAACCCCTGAAATATTCTTCAGTCTTTGAGAAAGCCCAGAAGTAGGATCTCCAGGTGCTAGCATCTCTGCCATTGTTTGGGGATGCCAGTCTCCAGGTGGGACCTGGAGAACCCCAGAATGAAAGCTCCTCTCCAGACTGCAGAAATCAGTTCCTTTGGAGGAAAGAGCTGCTTGGGATGAGGATGGGGTGGGGTGGGGGCACTGCATAGTACTCCCCTCTACATACATACATATACAGAGAGAAAACACAGAAAGACAAAAGCATTCCTCCCTTCTCCAATTATGAGCCTCTTGTGGCACAGAGGGGTAAGGCAGCAACATGCTGTCTGAAGCTGTCTGTCCATGAGGTTGGGAGTTCGATCCCAGCAGCCGGCTCAAGGTTGACTCCACCTTCCATCCTTCCGAGGTCGGTAAAATGAGGACCCAGCTTGCTGGGGGGGTAAACGGTAATGACTGGGGAAGGCACTGGCAAACCACCCCATATTGAGTCTGCCATGAAAACGCTGGAGGGCGTCACCCCAAGGGTCAGACATGACTCGGTGCTTGCACAGGGGATACCTTTACCTTTACCTTCTCCAATTGCAAACCTTATGAAGCACACAATCACCTCTCCATGTAGGAAATACCTGAATGCTTTGGATTGCTCTGAGAAGCCATGAGCCAGAAGGTCTGTATTTAAAGGAAAAGAATCAACTAACAGCCAATTAGCAAGTCAAAAAAGACTTACACCATCCTCCTGCAACACCTTCTTCTACCTGTAGCTACATCTCTTTAAGGCAATGGCAATTTGTACAACCAATTTGTACTAGTTAAGAGTAGTGGTTTCTAATGTGTGAGCTGGATTGAATTCCCTGATCCTCCCCATGCTGGGTGACCTTGGGTTATTCACAGTCCTGTTAGAAACTGTACTCACAGCTGTTTCTCTCTCAGCCTCCCCTACCTCACAGGGCAGGGAGAGGAAGGAAAGGCTAATATAAACCACTGTGAGACTCCTTTGGGCAGTGAAAAGTAGGATATAAATGCCAACTCTCCTTCTACTGTAAAAGTGCTACTGGGAAATAGTCCCCATGGTGCTTCTGTGCCCTGTCTACACAGTTTCCCCATCTTGCATGCTATTGGTCTCAAATTAGCCTTGTTGTGGAAAGATTGCAGCAAGGCCAATCTTGGTATCTATACGGAAAGGGAAAGTCTACCTCTTCCCAATCCCATCCACCTCAGCATTATTTTCCCTGCTGCCATTGCCTGAGATGGCTGCCCCCAAAGCATTCCTGCTTTTTCAGATAGCAAATTGCAAACCTCACATGACTTACTCATGAATAAGCATTCCCAGGGCAGAGGCTTTTCCTGGCTGCCCTGAGTCCCAGAGGGCTGGCAGGGGGCCATTTCTGGGCCCCTCACAGCTTCCCCTCCAGAAGGTACACAGAGACTGTGCCTGGAGGCAGCTGCTCCCCCCTTCCCAAGTTGAAAGAGGCCAGGGTAACTTACTGGCAGCAGGGCATGCTCTGAGGCTACTTCCTCTTCCACCCAGCAGACTTCTGAAACTGGCAGAAAGGTAAAGAGCTGACCCTTTCGTGGCTGAGAGCTCTCTCCTGATTGGGGCTACACTACCAGGGTGAGTGATTCCCAGCTGAAGGCCATTTCCTAATGGGGGAAATATTTTCAGTGGGGCCAATCAGGTAAAGAGTGAGCCATCTGCATGCAATTAGAGCTGATTGGTCCTCGTTGGCAGAGTGCAATTTGAGCTGATAGGCCCTTGTTGGTAGAGTGATGGCACACTCCAAGAAGGGCCAATCAGGTAGTGAGTAACTTGTCCTTTCAAAAATATATGGTTTACTGATGATGATGATGATATGCTTCTGGGTTTGATTCTCTGCTTGAGTGGTTATTAACCTAAAGCCGTTATGTGTTATAAGCTTGTCTCGAGAGGTGGCTTGAGAAGGGGAGGGCATTTAATTCTTGAAAATCTGACCAAACAGTGATCCACGTGACCATCAGCTCCAGGTTAGATTACTGTAACTCATTCCACATGGGTCTTCCCTTGGCCTGAATCTGGAAATAACAGCTGGTGAAGAATCTGGCTACTCAGGTCCTCATGAGGTCCCCAAGGAGGACCCACATTTGACCTCCTCTCCAGTAGCTACATTGGTTGCCAGTAGAGTTCCAGGTCAGGTTCAAGGTGTTGGTTTTAAAGCTTTACGTGATCTGGACCCTGTGTATCTGAGTGATCTCTGAGTTTGTACCTGGTAGAACATTATACTCTGCTAATTCCAACTTGTTCGTGGTCTCTGGCCCCAAAGAAGTATGACCTCAACTAGAGTCAGAGCCTTCTCAGCCCTGTGCCAACCTGGTGAAACAAGCTCCCAGTAGAGATCCAGGCCCTATCAGAACTATCAAATTTCTGAAGGGCCTGTAAAGTGGTGTGCACAGGGTGCATAACCAAGTGACTGATCCTGCGCTGAGCAGGGTGTTGGACTAGATGGCCTGTGTGGCCCCTTCCAACTCTATAATTCTATGACTGGAGCCCACATCTGAGGCTAGAAGAAGAAGAGTTGGTTCTTATATGCCACTGTTCTCTACCCAAAGGAGTCTCAAAGTGGCTTACATTCGCCTTCCCTTTCCTCTCCCCACAACAGACCCTGCAAGGGAGGTGAGGCTGAGAGAACCCTGATATCACTGCTCAGTCAGAACAGCTTTATCAGTGCTGTGGCGAGCCCAAGGTCACCCAGCTGGCTGCTTGTGGGGGAGTGCAGACTCAAACCCGGCTCACCAAATTAGAAGTCCACACTCCTAACCACTACACCAAGCTAGGGCTCCTTAAGAAAATGGCCCAGGCTCCTGTTTCAAAACGGCTTTTCTGCCGATGGATATTTCCTACCCTGCTTGTCAAACAGTAGGTCCATGGCTTAGTCAGGGACAAAGTTATTAAGGACATAAAATGCCATCTGGATGATGCTAATAAACATAAAACGTAACCTTCAGATGCACTGCTGCAGTGGCCAGACTTTGCCAGGCCACGCTGCCCTTTATCTGCGTGGAGGTCTCAACTCTGCTCCAACCCTTTATTGGCTGCACTTAGTACCATATTTTATGCTAAACAGCAAAAAAATTGCAGTGCCCAATAAGTCAGCCTTCCAAATTGTTCTCTCAAGACGGCATCCACACCGACTCGCAAGCCTTATTATTATATAGATAAGCAGTCGGGCAATTACTTAAATTTTCACTTGTCGCCACGATCATCATGTTCCAGTGAGAGGAGTGAAGGAAGGAACACTCTGTGGCTGTGGATTTCCCCCCAAATATCTTAGAAGGAAATATTTCCAACTCCAAACGTCTCCCTGCAATAAAATAACTGCGTGAACACATGATGCTACCTTATGCTGAGTCAAACTGTTTATCTATGAAGGTGGGTGAGGTCTACCCTGACTGACAGGGGGTCTCCAGGACTCATTCTGCACATGGAGGATAATGCACTTTCAATGTGCTTTTGCTGCTGGATTTTCTGTGCAGAACAGGAAAATCTAGTTCTAAGGTGCGCTAACCCTTGGGTACAGAATGGGCCCAGGATTACAGGTAGAAATCCTTCCTGTTGCCTACCACATGACCCTTTTACCAAGAGAAGCTGGAGACTTTTTGGACAGTCCGACTCTTCCTTGCCTGACAGGCCTGGCCCGACATAGGCCCCAAATGTGACCGCAACACAGGAGGGAATGTGGGAAGAATCCATGTTCCCTTGTCGCGGGGCAACTGATGGCCTCAGTCGGGCCAGCCCCAGGTCAGTGCTGACGTAATCTGGAAGTGGAGATTAGCCCCTACAACCAGATGAGCACTGGCCTAGACCTAATCTCCTGTGTGGAAAAGATCTGGGTGATCTTTAATCTCATGAGAGACAGCATGGTGTAGTGGTTAAGAGCAGCTGCCTCTAATCTGCAGAGCCGCTTTGAGTCTCCTTAGGTTGTGGGGAAATGGAATATAACTGTTTTTCTAAATAATAAATTAATGAACCTTAATGCACTAGTTCTAAGCAGTCTGGCTCAGAATCCTAACTGGGTCTATTTAACGGAGTTTCCTTGCAGGAAAGTCTTTTTATGGATTCATTATAAGGTCATACCTCAGTTTCTCCTTGGTTATGTGCAATTGGTCTTTTTGTGTGTGTGCTAATACGGAGCAGGTTGTGCAATACAATCAAGAAAGCCCATGTTCCATCTTCACATGTGGACATCCTAGGGCAAGAGCAGTTGGCAATGCAAGCCAAGATTTGTTCATACAATTTTAATAAGAAGAAGCCTTTTAGTCAAATTCCTTGACTTTCTCAAGCATTAACAGGCATGTGTCTCTATGGCAGAAAAGGGGGACATCAGCCTTAGCAAACATTTCAGGGTCCTCTTACCCTTTTTGCTATAAGTTCAATATTATTTTGTCCTATATTAATATTTGGATGATATACTGGAAGTCAGTGATGATATTTTGCAAGCGAAAAGAAAAAAAATCCTTGGGCATTATTGATGGCCACTTAATAATTCATGGAGTAATATTTGCAAAAAGAAACATAAGTACAGAACTCAAATATTCACAGTTTGGGAATATCCATGTTTCTTTGCTAATTCTTCTAAAAGGGTTTTAAACCTAGGTAAAAGAAATCTGTACTCTCCCCTTCCCCCCATATGCAAAGCTTTTCCTTTCTCAGGGGCTCCCACACAAATCTGTACTCATGTGAACCAGTCTGCATTGTTGCTGTTTTTACTGGTATTAATAAATATTTCATTGCAGTGGCAGAAAATAATCATGGTTTTTAAAATTCAAAATCTATTTGGGAAATCTGAAGAACTTGAATGTTGTCTTAGCATTTAGAGATCCCAAGCATATCTAGTTATTAATTATTTCATTTATATCCCACCTTTCTCCCCAGCAGGGACCTTAAGTTGCTTTATTCTCTTATCCTCTGTTTTCTTCTCACAACAGTCCTGTGAGGTAGGCCTGGCTGGGAGTGTGTAACTGGATCAGGAACACCCATCAAACTTCAGTTGGGATCAGCCTTGTATCTCCCCAGTCCTGGGTGTGGTCTGCAAGGGGCTTTTAAACCAGCTTGAATAAATCCCTCCTGTCTACACTAAATTCGAATTGCACTTTGATTTTGGGCACTTTAAATTTTCCCTCTGCAACATGCATGATTGATATGGGGTGACCCTACCTTTCCACTGCAATATTCAGAAGTGGATATAACCCTCGATATGTGAAAAATTGCCATCAGTAAGTGTGCAGATTTCTGCTTTTTGCAAATTAAGTTACTTCTCTATGCCTCATAGCAAAGCAGTCTTCCCTGATTGGCAAGGGCGTCAGTTCAAAGACTTCCTGGTTCCCGGTTGCAAGGCTTGTCTTAAAGTGACTGTGCACCAGAAGCAGATATCTGCCTTTTGGATTTATTCCCCCCTCCTCTGCTGTCCCCAGTCCTCTCCCCCCCCCATTAAAAAAAAGAGACTCCTGCTGTGTTTGATTCCCCTCCCCACTCTGAGCTTCCTCAATCGAGTGCAGAAAACTTTCTGTTTCTCTCATGTACTTTCACTGAGATGCAACCATTTTCTAGGGGCCTAAAGATTCTGAAACAAGGAATGTTTTTGTAGCCACATAAGGAAGATTTCTTAAAAACAATAGAGCCTGCTGCTTTTTCCACCGTACTTTGTCATGAACAAAACTGGTAGGCACAAAGAGAAAGTATGGTTAAGAGCAGTGGAATGTGATCTGGAGAATTGGTTCCATTTCCACACTCCTCCTCCACATGCAGCCAGCTAGTCCCAGTTCTTTTAGGGATATTCTTCAGAATAGTTCTCACACAATCCCACCCTTGTGCAAATTTCTTTTTAAAAAATTGCCATCCTCCGACACTGTGGATCCTTTCTGTCCTGGCTGCATTGTAGCAACAAAGAAATCAGGAGCAGACAGGATCAGCTGCCGAAATAGGTGTAGTAAGTCGACACAGGGAGTGGTGAAGCATGCTTCACTGTAGCTTCACTGGTGGTGGTCTTTAGCAGTGCCTCTGGTGTGGTTATCTGAGTTTAATTGTCAGTGTTCCGCAGGACCTGTAAGGCGGAACTCTTCCACCAGGCGTATGCTTGAAGCCAGGACGGGCTTCTGAAGTTACCATCGGTGGATCCCCAATGCGTGTGTCAGGTCAGAGCCAGGGGAAGAGCTTTTGACCCATGTGCTGAAAAGGGGGTGGGGGTGGAGTTTTTCTGCAATTCCTGTCGACTGCTAACTTATTAATTGTTAATTTATTGAGGGGTGTTTTTAGGGGTTTAACTGTGTTTTTATCATTTTATTTTGCCTTTGTTCTCACTAGCAGTGGACCCTTTTGTACTTTCCCTTCTTATATTGTACTTTTATATGCCATTAAAGGCTTCTTGTTGTTGTTGTTGTTATCATTTTATTGTAAACCGCCACAAGTCAACCAAGAGCGGCGGTATAGAAATTAAAATAAATAAATAAATAAAAATAATAAATAAATAAATAAATAAATAAATCGCCCAACCAGAGCCTGTGCTTGCTGCCTTTGGCCTACATGCACTCAGTCACCAGCGACGCCATGCCTCCCCCACTAGCTTAATGAAGCACTCTGCTAACTTTTCTGGATATTGCAAACCCATATCATGGGGCCTGCCACTTGATATTCATCATAGAGGTCATAAGCCCAAGGTCTTTCAGGACCTTGTACAATCACTGAGTTTTCCAATCCCTCATGGGGATTTAAACCCAGGATTTAAACAACGCTTTTTGTTTTAAGGCTAGCGTTCTTAACATAAGAAGAGCAAACCCTTGATGGAAAGGACTTATCTTGCAATATTTGGTGACAGCTGTAAATGACAGCCAGTGAATGACGTTGCTATCCTAAGCAGAGTTTCTACCCATCTAAGCTCATCAGAGAGCTTCAGAAACGCATCAGTTGGCTTATAGGACTGCACTGTGATCTGCTATCCTGTCATAAGACGTCCGAGGTGGTTAAAGTCCTCCTTTGGGAGGTAAATAGTTTTGGAGGTAGAAACAGAAGGCGATAGCCTTCTAAATGCCCAGTCGCTAGAATGAGGGGGAGAGGCAGAGCCCAGGTAATTTCAGTAATTTCGGTTGCAAGTTCCCAGCAATTTACATTTCCACTTGGGGAAAGGCCTCCTTCGCTGGGACGGGTTTGTAGGAGGTGGAATTTTCCTTTCCCACTCGCCAAAGTTCCTTCTATTAAAGCCTTAACTATCGCGGCGAGGCTCTTTTTGTGCAAAAAGCATTCTCCGTAATGGATTTCTTGGCATCTGGTGGAGCCGAGGGACCGAGCCTGAGTCGCCATTGTATAGATCTGTTTTCCTTCATTTTGACTTTGTCCGCTGATTCTTAATCATGTAACGTGGCAGGCAGAATCCTGCTTTCTGCGACGGGGTGAGATGTTAGCGGACGATAATCCTTTTGCCTCTTATTACAAAGCATTCTCCCCCCCCCTTTTTTTTTTTTTTTTTTTTACAAACAATAAGAAAGAAAAGGTTTAGGGCAGCTACTTTTTCCATTTAACCGCCTCTTTGGAAGTCGATTTTCTTGCTGAGTGTATTATTTTGCCATGGGTTTAAAATTGTATTGACAGAATAATTTGCCACTATAAAAGCACATAAACCAGATTTATAGCGAAGGGGAGCTGATGGGAGCACGTTCTTAACATTTCGCGATTAAACAAAAGGGGGAAAGGGAAGCACCTATATTTCTAATTCTTTCCCAACACAAACAGTAAAGTAAGCACAATTGCCACCTTTCTCCAATGAGCTGAAACTGCTTAAATTAGGGACACTAACAAAATCCTCCTTGACACAAAAGCAGCAATGGAATAACAGGAATTGATGAGTGAAGGAACAAGCTCTATACTGGGCACATTTATTTATTTTCGAATTTATATACGGCTGCTCTCAATTTGTCTCACGGTGGTTTACAATAAAACAATAAAATATGATACAACCCCTAAAAATCCCCCTAACACATTAAAAGATGGTGATACAATACAGTTCTAAACTCCCACCCCCTGTCCAACCTGCGGTCAAGGAGCTCTTTCATTAGGAGCGATCTACCCAACACTACGGGATCCCCTGATAATAACTCCAGGACCTCACCCTGGCCTCAGCCATAAGGTTGTAAGAGGGGGTGTGTGTGAGGCAATTGCTTATTCCCCATTGATCTATATGGATGTGAAAGTCGGACAATGAAGAAATGTGAAAGTCGGACAATGAATAGGAAGAACATCGATTCATTTGGGTTTGAACGTGAGTTTTACGGACTGTCAAAGAGACAAAGAGGTTCTAAACCAACCCAAATCTGAATTATCCCTAGCAGCTAAAATGACTTCACAAAGGCGGCTGTAGTTTGGTTACAGGATGCTGGATGAGATGGACCACTGGTCTGGTCCAGCAGAGGTCTTCTTATGTTCTCACGTTCACATCACATTGGAAAAGGCAATAATCTAGGAAGAGTTCAGTGCAGTAGGAAAAGAGGAAGACCAAACATGAGACAGAGCGACTCCATCAAAGAAGCCACAACCTTCATTTGGCAAGACCTGAGTGAGGCTGTTCATGGTTGCATGTTTTGGAGGTCATCAGTTCATAGAGTCATAGACTTGACAGCACATAACACACAAGCATCTGCTGTCACTCCAGAGGCCCACTTGAGGCAGGATAAGAAATGGCGAGTTGGTTTCGACTAGCTTTTCCACTGGTGAACAAGGACGGGGGGGGGGGTCACTTGGACTACCCAAAAAAAGCTGTGCTGGAGATCATGGGATCTGCACAGACAAAAGCCACAAGGGGCAAAGTTTGTAGTAAGAAGAGAAATTAAGCAAAACCGAGTGAAAAATCAGCCTGGAACCAACTGGTTACTACAGGTTTTTTAGTCATAAGTTGCCTTTATCAATTTATCAATTGAGAACCCCCTAAAACTTTCTTCAGCCTTCAAGAAACCCCCGGCAGTGGTGTGATCATGCAGAATATGGATGGGAAGCAGAGCTAAGTACACGCCCACCCATGGCCCTTCCCCTCTCCAGCCCCCTTCATGAAAGCCTGTTCATAAGAATGTAAGAACATTAGAAGAGCCCTGCTCGATCAGACCAGGAGTCCATCTAATCCAGCATCTTGTCTCACACAATCGCCAACAGGTTACTATGGAGAGCCTACAACAGGAGATAGAGGCCAAGGCCTTCCTATATTGTCTTCTCACACTGGTATTCAGAATCTGATTGCCTCTGAACGTGGAAGTTGTCTTCAGTCAGCATGGCTAGTGCCACAGATACCTCCATGAACCAGTCTAATCCCATTTTAAGGCTGTCTGTGCCTGCAGCCATCACTTCATCCTCTGCCTGCAAATTCCACATTTTAATTGCCTGGTAAAGAAGTGTTGCTGTCTGGGCTGCAAGGATTTTGTGAACCCTGAACTCTTCCTTAATTTTGTTTATACGGCGGTTCTTGATCAGATAGGTTGTTTATGTTGATTTCCTTTTATTTCTGTCCAGCTCCACCCCCAAAGTTTTGGATCCTCTCTCCCAGCATTTGAAATGTGACCCTGAAACACAAACAAGCGGAAATAAAAACAATGAAATGGAACGTTCTTCAAAATTCCGCGGACACCTCCAAGCTGCTAATGCTTTCTAGCAAGGATTCTGCTACCAGTTTGCAGATGCTATCTGCATGCTTCGAAGGTGATTGGACGGCATCCTTTTCTCCATTCTGAGGCCATGGGGCAGCTGGCCATTGCAGCTGGGTTCTATCTAGATGGGAAAGGGAAGCAAATTTCCCAGAGTGCCTGAGCTCCGGACCAATGCTCAGACTTCCCCTTAGTAGTGTTTTTGCCTGTAAGGAGGATGTGTGTTTCCAGTCATCGCAACCTCACTGTCAACAAGATGGCAGCCAACCCAAGGTTTGCATTGCCTCTTCAAAGTCCATGTACCGAACAGCTCTGGAGAAAAGTCGTCAAGATACTGTTTTCACACTCGTCACAAAGTAGGTCTTGGAACCTCTGCAACAACTCCATAAGTTAGGCTGCAGACGGAAAAATTAGAGCAGCTTGCCTAATAGTAGTCTTGGGTGAATTTATTGTGTAGGGCCATAGGCTATGACAATATAAAACATGAACAGTACAAAATAACCTTACCATTGTTTTGCTTAATATATGCAAAAGGCCCAAGTGGGCGGAGCACTGTCTGGGACACATCTGGTGCCAGGCGCCAGGCCAACCAACTGCAGGGCTGTCACCCCAGCAGACAGCAGGAATGCGAGGTCACCCGGCAGCATTGGTGTCAGGGCTCACGAGCCACTGGGCCGGCCATGAGGCGCTCAACAAGCCTTATGGCCAGGCCCTGCCTACCCACCGAGGCGGTCACTCCTGCGCAGCCCCTCACTCAATTAATGACCCACCGGATGCGCAAACCAGACCAGCTGTGCGCCCGACCCACCAGCCAACAACCAGTCCTCCAGCTCAACCGCCACCCATCTGCATTACTGCCTGTGGGCCCATCATCCCGCCTGCCAGCGGAAACTCCATGTAAGGTGGCACCCTCGGGGAGGCAGGAGCGCTGTTAGCGCCTGTTGCATTCCTGGATGCAACGGGCTTTAAGGCTAGTATACAATATAACACACAGTGCAAAATGTGTGTTTTATGTGTGACAGTTAAAGATTTTTATAAATTCTTATAATAAAACAGTGTAAAGGAGACCAACAAGAAGCCTGTGGTCTGATGAAGCTGAGACACCCACTATGTATTTGTTTGCAAAACTTCCACTTGCTTGGCTCGTAGCTTCCTAGCAACCAGCGCAAAGAGGGCTACTCTTTCAGTTAATGAGTTCATCTCACCGGGAAAGTGTGAAGGCAAGACCTCTGGGATCAAAGCTCCTTCTCATTGTCCCTGTCCTGCAACGGCTCATAAAAGCAAAGGGATGGAAGAAAAAATGATGTCTGTTCAATTCTGGATGCAAATATATTAATACGCATCTGCCATGTATACAGGCAGTCTAACTCAGGCTGATTTCTTTTTAGTATTGCATAGTCTTTTTTCATAGGTTTAATATGTAGAGATGATAGTGTTCTACCTGATCAGGCTTGGGATGGGAAACCATGATTTGTTCAAGATATTTGAGCCTGGGAGGGAAGGCAGCTTGGTATATCCAGAGCTTGAAAGCTAAGCAGGGTCAGTATTTGAAAGAGAGACCACCAAGGAAGGTGATGGCCAACCGCCTCTGCTTCTCGCATGCCTTGGAAGGCCCCTTGTTGGGGGTCGCCACAAGTTGGTTGCAACTTGATGACACGTATATCTGTAAATTTTATCCTACCTCACTTTCACCTGATTGGAAAACCAATGTGACATAGGGGCTCACATGTCAGCCGAGAAAGTTACTGGATGACCTTGATCTCTCTCACCCTTGCCTACCTCACAGATTTGTTGTGAGGATAATATGGGGTGCGGGTGTAGAAACCGCTCTTTAAAACAACATAAGGACTTGGGGATCTAAACGATGAGGCAACAGAAGGTGGGGTGACTAACGCCCCAGTGGAAAGTATTATTATTTAAGGAGATCTGGATAGATTGGAAAACTGGGCCATAGCCAACAAAATGCATTTTAATAGGGAGAATTGTAAAGTATTACATTTGGGTAATAACAATGCGATGGCCTCATATTAGAACATGTGAAAGGGACTTAGGGGTTCTGGTGGACAATAAATTCAATATGAGCCAACAGTATGATATGGCCACTAAGAAGGCTAATGAGATATCAAGCTGCATTGCTAAGAACATATAATCTAGAGCAGTGGTTCTCAACCTTCCTAATGCCACAACACTTACATACAGTTCCTCATGTTGTGGTGACCTCCAACCATAAAATTATGCCAGTGTTCTTTCACAGAAATTAAACCAAAACTGACCGATGGCGTGAAGATCCAATGTTCATGATTGGATATAAATTTGCTTTTTCCCAGGGTTTCTCAGTTCAGCTCTGCCTCTTGTCCCACCATGCCGATCTCAGTCTTTCCCACTGCTCTAGACAGATGAACGCTCCATCTCAATCTACAATCTAGGTTGTTGTGTGGATGGTGCTCCCCCAGCCAAGCTGCCTCCCCTGCCATGACCCTTGTGAAATGGTCGTTCAACCCCCAAAGGGGTCACGACCCCCAGGCTGAGAACCACTGATCTAGAGCAAGGTTGGTTCTAATATTCTATTCCATGTTGTTTAAACCTCATTTGGAGTACTGTGTCCAGTTCTGGGTGCCACAGTTCAAGAAGGATATTGACAAGTGGGACCATATTCAGAGAAGGGCAACCGGGATAGCCGAGGGGTTGGAAACCATGGCATACGAGGGAGTTGGTTATGCATAGCTTGGAAAAAAGGAAAGCAAGGGGTGATATGATAGTGGTACTTAACTGCGTACAAGATAGATACATTGAAGAAGACGTCAGCTTACTCACTGCAGTTTTAGAGAGGAGGGCTGGGAGCAATGGGTTCAAATTACATGAAAGGAGATTCCACTTAAATATTAGAAAGCATTTTGTGATGGGGAGGACTGTTTGGAATAAACTGCCTTGGAGGGTGATGGACTCTCCTTTGTTGAAGGTTTTTAGGAAGAGATTGGATGAGCACCTGTCGGGAGTGTGTGATTTTTAAGTCCCCGAGAAGGTGGCAGGCTGGACTGGATGGCCTTCTGTGGTCTCTTCCAGCTCTGTGTGACCCTGATTCTGAAAAGGGGACCGGCGGAACAGTCCTCCTCCTCTGCCATGCCTACTCCTTGCCGCTATTCTTTTCACTTTACCCGATCGTTCTAATCGGTATCGACTTACTGTTTTTCGACGTAAAATATTTAATAAGCCAGTCACTTGAAATAAACGCTAAATGGCAGGGCCCTGCTTATTACTGCCGCGGCTGCTACCGGGCATGTTAAGGAATGAAAGGGCGAGAGCGGGAGAGCGAATGAATAGCAGGCAACAGCTGGGATTTAATTTAATAAGTGAATACGCAGGATGGAGAGCTGACTTGGGGAAGTGAATTACGGACTTTTCATTGCTGAGCTCATGCTCCAGAACCGATCCCTCTCATCAGGAGAAGTGAAAATCCTTCTGATTAAATAACGTTTTTAGGACTCCTAGAGGGAAAATATTTAAGCCACAATTACTCAGAGCTCAATTCACAAGTTAGCCGGGTCAATTCTCTTGCTGGGTTGCTATATATAAAAATGTCGGTGTCTTCCGGTTCTATTTCCAGTACGCGTAATATATAAAATTAGGGATTAAGAGAACGTAGTTTCCTACCTGTTTACAAATTGTGTGACAAAGAATACAAGTCCAATGGCATGGGGAACAATCTCCTTCTGACACAACTCGACAGCTTCACTTACAGACTGAGGTAAAGAATGAATCTTTTCTGGTTGGTACATTGCCCTCACCTGGGTGGCCTCGCCTAGACCTATGACATCAGATCTCAGAAGCTAAGCAGGGTCGGCCCTGGTTAGCACGTGGCTGGGAGACCACCAAGGACGTCCAGGGTTGCTATGCAGAGGCAGGCAATGGCCAACCAACCTCTGAACATCGCTTGCCTTCAAAACCCTATAGGGTTGCCATCAGTTGGCTGTCACTTGACTTTACACACACACGGAGGGACATGTTCAGTATATCAATAGCTTCCCAGCTTGGAATCTTGGCATACGTCTAAATTTACTCAGGAGTGCTCGGTATGAAAACCAGGAAGAATCTCTTAATGATGGCTCTTCCGCCACTGCCAATCAGTCACCCTTCTCAACACAGTGCCTTTGAGATGTAAGACTGTTCTACTCAGGGGAATGACTACGTGACGGAATAGGAAAGCCAGCAGCAGCTTTGGAGGAGGGGGTGTGTGTGGACAAGATGCTTTCCAGTGCCTTCTCTGCCCAGTGTGTTGTCTCTTCACATGCACTCATGCACAGTTTCTTTGAGGAAGGAGCATAGCCTGAAATTTGAACACTCCCTTCAAGCTCTGTTGGGACTGGCCAGATGAACAAGAATTTGGTGTAGTGGTTAGGAGTGCAGACTTCTAATCTGGCGAGCCAGGTTTCATTCCACGCTCCCCCACATGTAGCCAACTGGGTGACCTTGGGATCGCCACAGCACTGAGAAAAGTGTTCTGACCAAGCAGGAATATAAAGGCTCCCTCAGCCTCACCTACCTCACAGGGTGTCTGTGTGGGGAGAGGAAAGGGAAGGCGAATGTAAGGTTGACAAGAGAGCCAGTTTGGTGTAGTGGTTAGGAGTGCAGACTTCTAATCTGGCATGCCGGGTTCAATTCTGCACTCCCCCACATGCAGCCAGCTGGGTGACCTTGGGCTTGCCACAGCACTGATAAAGCTGTTCAGACCGAGCAGTGATATCAGGGCTCTCTCAGCCTCACCCACCTCACAGGGTGTCAGTTGTGGGGAGAGGAAAGGGAAGGCGAATGTAAGCCGCTTTGAGCCTCCTTCGGGTAGAGAAAAGCAGCATATAAAACCAACCCTTCTTCTACCTCACAGGGTGTCTGTTGTGGGGAGAGGAAAGGCTAGGCGAATGTAAGCTCCTTTGAGACTCCATCGGATGGAGAAAAGCAGCATATAAAAACCAACTCTTCCTCTTCCTTCAGCATGAGATGGAAGAATGCCCCAAAGGCCACTGAAACACTGAAAGGTTCTTTGGACTAACTCTCTATTCCCTGTGGGAGTAGACGGGACAAGCCTCTGTGGCCAGTTGGGCATCCTGTTCCAAGTCACGGCCCCTGCTAGATACTCAGCCACATTGCCCCTTTACACTGTCCCTGATTAAGGACAGGTGGGAAGAGCAAGACCTCCTGACATCTTCTGTGTTGTGGTGTCCTGTGGCCGATGCCAGTTGTGCCCCAGATTACGCCTTCCCAAACATTGCAAGCAGACCTTCTTCATCTTTGTTTCAAGAGACAATGAACGGAATTGTGAAAACCTTCTTCTTTCTTACCGCTAGATAACAAGGTCTTTTTCATGCAGTATAGTGCAGCCGGAATATTCTCTGTGATGTGCATTCATTTCTCAGTAGCAAGGGAATTGGGACTGTATTCAATCAACAACCTTGAGGACCTAGGCTGGCCTTTAAATGCTTGCTTCTGTTTATATAAGCTCCGCGTTCCCGGGCAGATCCATTCAAGGGCATACATAGACCTCACAACTGTAAACCAAGGGAGCTCTCCTGGGAGAAAACTGGAATTTATCACGCTATTACAGAGAGCACAATTCTCAAGTTCGCCAGTGGAGGAAGTCAAAAGCCAGTCCGAGTTCTGCCTGGCTTTCATTTAGGAGACCGAAATATTTAGCTCACTGTTGGGCAAGGCGCTCCCAGGAGAAAACCTCGTCGGGATGCATCTGTTTAGAGGCGAGGCAAGGTTCTGAATTTTAAAATGAGAAACAGCTTCACTCCGGCAACAAGCCGGCTCCATATTATGAGCCAACATGTTAGAGTCTTTGGTGGGACAGGAGAGCCAGTGGTGGGAGCGGGACAGGACCCAAACTACTTTGTTTCTGACCCTTGGACATTTCTTTAAAAAAAACCATTCCGTTTCGATTTCCCCCGAATCGATGGCACGATGCTGTCGTGGGGGAAAGCATATGGTCCTAATAGATATTCAGTCCAGATGTTAGTTGCCTATAATGTATCCTGCGCGGCTGTGTCTAGCAGTGTGCAGGGAAAGACGGTGAAGCGGTTAAATAAGGACCATGTGCATTCCTGTATTCTCACCCGTTTACTAAAGTTAAGAGTTCCAGATTGCGATACCTCCGGTTCTGTCACATTGAATTTCTGGAAAACGTTAAGAGCATGAAGTGTACCATACACATTAAAAAAGAAAAAGACCTAGAGACCGAGGACCCTCTTGAGAGTCCAAAGAGCTGCTCCCATACATGGCATAATGGGCTGACTTATGGTTATCCGCACAGGACGTTTTCCTGGAAGGGTTGCGCAGGTGTCTCTCCATTGCCGGTATCACTTTGACTGTAGCAGCTCTTTCGCAAGGTCTGAACAAAATGGACTGGGATGATGTGGATGCGTTAGGATTCCCCTTGTGCTTCTGGTCTGTCAACAGGAGAAAATGGATATTTTGGAGGGTGGACTCTATGGCATTGTGCCCCACTGAGGTCCTCCCCAGGCTCCATCTCTGAATCTCCAACCTGGATCGGGTATCTCTCCTCTCAGGAGCTGTTGAGTCCTTTTACATTAAAAGGGGGAAAGGGAAGAAGAAGAAGAAGAAGGAGAAGAAGAAGAAGAGTCCCAGTGAGACTACAAATAGCATTCCTTTCCAGACTACCCTGCCAGCCAAGGGTCAAGAAGGAGCATTTGACCCAACGTGATAGCCTGAAAAGTGACACTTGCCCACTTTTGTATGATCAACAGCTCCTGGCCACCGCATCACTGATCTCTCATGCAACTGCAAGAATTCACACCAGATCTCAGCATATCGTAGTGGCTAACAGTGGCAGACTCTAATCTTGAGAATCAGGTTTGATTCCTCACTCCTTCACATGCAGTCAGCTGGGTGAGCTTGAGCCAGTCACCGCTTCTCCCATAACTCTCTCAGTCCTACCTGCCTCGCAGGGTGCTGGTTATGGGGAGAGAAAAGAGAAGGCCATTGTCAGCCGCTTTGAGACAAAGGAGGTCTGGAGGGTGACCTTGGGCCAGTCCCAGCTCTCTCAGGACTCTCTCAGCCCCACCTGCCTCACAAGGGGTCTGTTGTGGGGAGAGGAAGGAAGTGCATTTGTAGGGAGTTTGTAGTAAAGAAAACTGAGGTATAAAAACCTACTCTTCTTTATATGTCCTAGATACTTCAGGATTACTATGGTATGGAGGATGGCAGAGAACTGGTATCAGTTAAACCTTTCAGACACTGAGCTATGTTATGTTCTTGACTATTTGTCAAGCAGATAGATCAATGATTAGCCTCAACACAGGATGACCTTGGATTCCATACCTCTTCCCCAAACTGGTTCTTCTGCCAAGCTACCCATGCGGCTTCTTGCATCCACACAATGAGGTGGTGGTCATGCACTCCATGAGCTTGGGGCTGTTCGACTCACAGAAGGTGGTGAGCATCCCCTCGTGGACCTATGCCACTGCCAGCCAAATCTGAGCTGAGCTCTGTCGCATGGCCCCCTGCACCCAATTCCTGCTGAGATGAGAGCTTTAAACCACCTTGATAATTTGTGCAGCATTTTAGACACAGGCACAATCCCACCAAGGGAATCCTGAAAGTATCTTCAGATGCTGAGTGTGAGGTTCTGGCCAGGAGATATTCCTGTGACCTGACCTAAAAGTCATTGAATAATTAAGCGAATAATTAAATTGCGGAAATTCTCTGCCATTTTATGTCGTAATGGCCATGTACCACAGGTGGTTTCAACTGGAACCTCCAAATTCAGAGGTAGCAGATGAATGAATGCTAGTGCTGGGAGGCAGTATTGAGGGAAGACTATGGTCCTATATGTCCTGCTTGTCCATCCTCCAGGGCAATTTGCTGAGGCCTATGGGAAACAAGAAGTGGAACCAGATGGGCCCCTTGTCTGATCCCTCAAGGTACCGCTTACCTAATCCTCAGATCTGGCATTAATTAGTAGGTGGCGCTAATAAACCACGGAGAATTTCTATTGGGAACTGATTCGCAAGATGGGTTTTGCTTTGGGATGGCGATTCGGCTTCACACGAGAGTCCTGTGTGCGCCCTTAGTTCAAGGTGAAGCCCATGAAGCCGTCTTCCTGGGGGGACCTTTACCAGACTCCTCTCAGCTTCTGAGATTAACCCCTTCCTCCAGCTAGAATCCAACCCACGTCGATCGTATGGCTGTCCCAGGACAACTCTTTGAGTAAACAAGCCCTTTGTTTCAATGGGCAATAAAAACCCTCCCCAGTGCATGCAGAGTGATGAATGCTTAGAATTTACTGCCATTCAAATTGCTGCCGGGTAACAAAGCATACCATAAAAAAATACAGTACCATAAAGGCAAAATGGGTGCAAGGTACCTGGCGGGCGAATTAGCAAGGAAATTGACCTCCTGCGCTTCCTCTCTTCCCTTTCAACTTGTGTCTCAGTCAGTTTGAAACTTACTCTCTTGCGACAATTGTGAAGTTGGAATAAAAATGTCTCCGCGATGCTTTTCTTTCTTTCTTTCTCCCCCCCCCCCCCGCCCCCGACAAAAGGATTTCGAGCCGCCGCATCTGGAGGCGCCCTCCCCTCCCTGCCTCCCGCCCCTCCCCGCTTTATTACAATGCAAGTTGTTTCTGAAATACTCAATTCAGCTATAAACAATCTAGTCTATCAACAACACGCTTTTGCACTTTTTGAAATGGTGCTTTGAGGCAGATAAATGAAAATAAGTATGGCAGCTTGCCAGTAAAAATTTCTGCAAACTGGATCATCGCAGGGCCGCGCGCGCCAGCCAGCATGTTGTTTTGTTTACTGTAGGATCTAAAAATCCATTTCTGCCCAGACAAAAGCTGTTTGTTTTCCTCGTTGGTCGATGTTTGCTCTAATCTTAGCTGACACTTGGAGATAGTAATGGTTCACAAGCTGTTCGGATCCATTTTGTAAGAGCCACATCACCTAGGACTCTTTGATTTCAGTGGTGTGCAACCAAGACAGGCTGGGAGGTACTCTTCAGAGGTCCTGGACACAGCATGGAAGCACCACCCTGACCTAATGGTCAAGAATGCCAGGTGGAGCAGTGACTGCTACTTGGCTTGCAGATGGTCCCAGGTTCAGTCCTCTGCATCTCCATTTAACATGATCTAGTCTTTTTAAATTATTATTATTTATTTATTACGGCCATTGACCGGCATCAACATATCTACAGACATACATTATTGCAGCGTTTTAACAGGACATTCGGCATCAGGGAGTTAACAAAGGCACAAAACATTAATACAGCATTTTGACAGTCTTTCACAGGATTCAATGCTGTTCCCGTTGGCTGCAGAGGAGAGGACACGCAGTAGTGGGTTTAAACTACAAGTCCAACAATATAGGCTAGATATCAGGAAAATATTTTTCATAGTCAGAGTAGTTCAGCAGTGGAATAGGCTGCCTAAGGAGGTGGTGAACTCCCCCTCACTGGCAGTCTTCAAGCAAAGGTTGGATACACACTTTTCTTGGATGCTTTAGGATGCTTAAGGCTGATCCTGCGTTGAGCAGGGGGTTGGACTAGATGGCCTGTATGTCCCCTTCCAGCTCTATGATTCTATGATTCATGGGAGATTCATGGGGGATGCAGCGGTACAGAAGGCAAGTTCAGGACTTGGACTGTATCAACAGGGGCATCACATCGAAATGGCAAGATGTCACAGTCCTGCTATATGCTGCAATAGCCAGGCTGTACCTGGAGTACTATGTGCCGTTATGGAGGCGTTTCTTCACAGGGCTTGGCCCTGAGGCCTTGGATCATCCTCACCGCTCTCATTGGAAACCCTCTCCAGAATTCAGAACAACAGCACTGTGTATCAGTACAAGAGCCAGTTTGGTGTAGGGTTAAAGAACCAGGTTTGATTCCCCACTCACCCACATAATGCCAGCTGGGAGAACTTGGGCCAGTCACAGTTCCCTCCGAACTCTCTCATCCCCTTGTAGTGCTTAAGAGCGGCAGCCTCTAATCTGGAGAACTGGGTTGGATTCCCCACACCTCTGCATGCAGCCAATCGGGTGACCTTGGGCCAGTCACAGTTCCCTCAGAGCTCTCTCGGCCTGACTTGCCTCACAGGGTGTCTGCTGCGAGGAGAGGAAGCGTAGGCAGTTGTCAGCCACTTTGACACCACAGAGGCCTGCTGGTGGACCTTGGGCCAGTCACGGTCCTCCCAGAGCTCTCTCAGTCTCACCTGCCTCACGGGGTGCCTGCTGTGGGGAGAGGAAGGGAAGGCGATTGTCAGCTATCTTGGGACTCCTTCAGGTGGTGAAAAGCGGGGTACAAAACACCACCTCTGCTTCTCTCTCTTGTGGATAACTGTCCCAGAAGCATTGCTCTCAGCCTGTGAGGAAATGGAAACTGTTTGCATGCTGTGACCCATGTCTAGGAATGCTTCATAGATTCTCAGAGAAAATGAAGGCAGAACGTTTCAGGACTGAGAGAGACCAGGTGAATTGAGAATACAAACAAATTGCATGGATGGGAAGCCTGTTTGTGCCTCTTGCACCGGAGGAAATGTTTCCAGAGCAGGTCACCCATGTGCAAATGTGAACCTGTCGAATTGCCAAGGTTACTGAGGCTGCAGAGACCGAGTTGACTAGCTGTTGGTTAAAACAGGAGAATTGCTACCAGGGGAGTGGGATAGGGGCAGAATAAGAACATGCAAAAGTATTTGTTTTGAAATAAGGAAGACAGGGCAAATTCTCCCCGTTTTCTTGCATCCTTACCTCTTTGTCCTAAAAGACAATAAAGACATTTGTCTCTTATCAAACCAAGAGAGTTCTCTGTTTCCTCTCTCCAGAAGGATTGCTAATAGCAAAACAAAACAAAACATTCCCAGAGAGGTGATCAGATCTCTGTGCATTTTTTTAAAAGTTATCATAAACACACAAAATCAGTGACAATAAATGCAAAGAAAGAACGTTATAGCCCCATGGTTCACAAAATAATGCCCATATTCTCTATATTTTAAGAGCTTCTTTCTTCCATATGTAACAATCATCATAACAAGAAAAAGGGAAAGATTATTATCCTAAAGCCTCATTTTACAATAATCAATAAATAGGAGCCATTTTTCTACTGAGTCATCAGCTGATTCATTTAAAACTGATCCTTTAATATATATCTTATCCATCTGTCAAAGAGGGGAAGAGCTGTAACTGACTGTGAACAAATGTCTTCTTTTCACAGCTGGGAATGGATCTGCCATTAATTGCTAACCTTAACATTTTTATTCCCCTTGTCCCTGGCCCAGAAATGACAACTGGTTAAGAATGTGGCTGCCCAGATCCTTACAAGCAGGGGTAGTCAACCTGTGGTCCTCCAGATGTCCATGGACTACAATTCCCATGAGCCCCTGCCAGCATTTCCAGATCAGGTTTAAGGTGCTGGTTTTAACCTTCAAGGCCTTACATGGTTTGGGACCAGTGTGTCTTAGGGACTGCCCCTCCAAGTGTACCCCCCAAACGGCATTTTGCTCTGCTAATACCAAATTGCTGATGATCACTGGCTTCACAGAAGTGCACCTGGCCTCGAACAGAGCCACAGTCTTCTCGGCCCTGGCTCTGGTCTGGTGGAACAAGTTGCCAGCTGAGATCCATGCGCTTTTGGAACTGTCAAAGTTCCAATGGGCCTGCAAAATGAGACTTCTTCACCCGGCATATGGTTGAGATCAAGGGTAACGCTTATTGACATCTGAATGGGACCCTTGCCACCACCACGCCTTTTTACTTCAACTAGGCCTGGGTCAGAAGGTCATTCAATTTGCCCCCAAATTCTTAGTGACACTGCATGTTTTCTTTGTTGGGGAATGGATTGTTTTAAATGTTTATTTTTTGCATGGACTTATAACCTGTTGTTAGCTGCCCCAAGACTGCTGCTAGAAAGGGGCAGCCTCGAAAATGATGATGATGGTCCTTTTGCAGATGGGAATTGAACCCAAAGAACTGATGAGTTCAGTTTGTTATTCTAACAAGGTATTTGATTGTGCTGGGTGACCTTTGGCTAATCACAATCCTGTTAGAACTGTTCTGACCAAGCAGTAGAGAAAAATGGCATATAAGAACCAACTCCTACCTCACAGGGTGTCTGTTGTGGGGAGAGGAAAGGGAAGGAGATTGTAGGCGCTTGAGATGCCTTCGAATACAGAAAAGTGGCATATAAGAACCAACTCTTCTTCTTCTACCTCACAGGGTGTCTGTGGTGGGGAGAGGAAAGGGAAGGAAATGGTAAGCCACTTTGAGACTCCTTCGGGTAGAGAAAAGTGGCATATAAGAACCAACTCTTCTTCTAAACATCATTATGCTGCATATTTGTTGGATATTTTCATGATGCTGTTAACTAATTTCCTGCTAATTTACTCTAACTTCCTGCTAATGTACTAATTTATATATGTGTGTATATATGTATATAAATATGTATATACTTTTGATTATTTCTATTTCATTGACTGAGGAAATGTGCATGATCAGAAAACCAAGATCAGTTCCCTTGGAGACAATGGCTGCTTTTAGGAAATCCGATCTCCAGGTGGGATTTGGGGATCCCTTGGAATCACAGCTCATCTCCAGGCAACAGAGATCAGTTCCCCTGGAGAAAACAGCCACTTAGAAGGTGGAATGTACAGCAATACCCCCCTTTGAACTCACTCTTCCAACCTCTGCAGGCTCCACTCCCAGAGCCTCCAGGTTTTCCTCAACTCAGAGCTGTCAACCCTAGCTGCTTTAGAGCAGGGGTAGTCAACCTGTAGTCCTCCAGATGTTCATGGACTACAATTCCCATGAGGCTCATGGGAATTGTAGTCCATGAGCATCTGAAGGACCACAGGTTGACTACCCCTGCTTTAGAGGGTAGACTCTGGCATTATACCCCACTAAGAACTTTCTTCTCCCCAATCCCATCCGCCTCAGGCTCCACCCCTGCCCTCCAATAATTTCTCAATTTGGAGTTGGCCACCCTGCCTAGTAGCAATGAAAGGGAGGTCTTTCTAAAGTCACCTTTCTCAACATTTTGAAACCCTTGAACCCCTCAGAAACCCTTGAAACAATCCTAAGGCTTCAAAAAAACCCAGAAATGGCATGATCACACAGAATATGGTTGGGAAGCAGAGCTGTGTATATGTCTACCTGTGGCCCCTCCCCACCCCTCCAGGCCCATCATTGGCCATTGAAAGGGACAGGTTGATATGGCCGTATGTGGTCATTATCACCCAATAAATTTTTAACAGTTTTTTAAAAAATATATATAAAAAATTAACTCCTACTCATTCAGGGCACCCTTCCAGGACCATCAGGAAACCCCAGGGTTTCATGAAACTCTGGTTGGGAAAGACGGTTTTAAAGATCTTTCCTTCCCTATTATCTTAAACTGATCTCTAATTCTGCCCCCAAGGACTCTGGGATATGTAGTTTCCCCATGGAACCTAGCCCGTGATGCCAGGACCCCTAGAAACTACGGGACCCCAGGCAACAGGAGGTGATGAAGGCTTGTGCTTCTGGCAGTTGCTTAGCCACCACAGGGAGCACCTTCCTCTTTGCCTGACCTTACAAAGCACCCAGGCTGATTTCCCAGTGCCAGTGGGTGGGTGTGAGAAGCAGAGGTCAAAAACCCGTACAAACCCAACTCCAGAAAAGCATCTAAAGTTACACAAAGCAAGATGCTGACCAAATGGGAATGGGATTCCCTCTCGCTCTGAGATTGGATTTAATACTTTTGAAAAATTCAGCATGGCCCTGTGCCGCCCTATGCCTGAATTAATTATGAACGAGGGTAGTAATTTTTAATTTTTTGTGTGCATGAGGAAGAAGGAAGAGGGGGGGGGATGCTTGCCAGATTTGACAATTAGAGCAGGGCAAGCACGTTTGCCTGGCACAATGAGAAGTCTATTCCCTCCCCCAGAGGTTTGCACGGGGGAGTTAAACAGCTGTGCTCCAATATTGACAAGCATACAATATTTGCATGCTTTTGAGGCACTGACCTTGCTGACTTGCAAAAGTCTTCTTCAGTCAGGAGCAGAACAGATTTCCTCTCAGGCAACCACTTACTACAGGTGTCCAGTGTTGAGCAGTTGCATGGTCTCTGCTTTGGAAAGGAGGGCAAAGTCATAGAATAGAATAATAGAGTTGGAAGGAACCTCCTGGGTCATCTAGTCCAACCCCCTGCACTATGCAGGACACTCACATCCCAATCGCTCATCTACTGTAACCTGCCACCCCCTTGAACCTTCACAGAATCAGCCTCTCTGTCAGATGGCTATCAAGCCTCTGTTTAAAAATCTCCAAAGATGGAGAACCCACCACCTCCCAAGGAAGCCTGTTCCACTGAGAAACCGCTCTGTCAGGAACTTCTTCCGGATTTTTAGATGGAATTTCTCTTGAACTGATTTCATCCCATTGGTTCTGGTCTGTCCTTCTGGGGCAAGAGAGAACAACTCTTATCCATCCTCAACATGGCAGCCTTTTAAATACTTGAAGATGGTTATCAGATCCCCTCTTAGTTGTCTCCTCTCCAGGCTAAACAGAACAAGCTCCCCCAGTCTTTCCTCATACACCTTGGTCCTCCAATAGCTAAGGAGGCCGGCTACCAGGTGGAACCTGGGAATCCCCTCAAATCTCTCCAAACTACAAAGACCTGGACAAAAGTGCTTTGGAGTGTGGTCTCTGTGACATCATGCCCCACGGAAGTCCTAGTCTTAGTCAAGCTCCAATCAAATCTCCAAGAGTTTCCCATCATAGATCTGGCAACCCTACTAATGGCATGTATTTATCAGTAACCAGATAGGCCTATGGTCAAGTAACTGAGCATAGAATTGTAGTCATTTTCACTCGGAAACCAAGTGAATTTTGAGTGAATCCCAAAAGAGGCAGTGTAACACAGTCACAAAATAACACATCAGCATCAACCCAACAGTGGATCTAAATCAACAGAACTCCAATGGCTTTGGTCAGCGATAACAACAAGTACAACTTAGACGAACCCCAATGAGGTCAGGCTGGCTCAAGTCATAGAGGGGGGACCCGTGGATGTTGTTGGGCCGGTTGGACTCAAGTAAGATAAGTCCCCATGGAGAAAATGGCTGCCTTGGAAAGTGGACTCTATGGCATTATACCCCTCCTTTCCCCCAACCTCCATCTTCCTCAGGCTCTTACCCCCCCCCCCCATATATCCAGGTATTTCCCAACCCAGAGCAGGCAACCCTCTCTGAATCCAACTCCTGATTCTAATTAAATTGGGCTTCTCATATGTTCCTGTGTTCTTTAGGACTATCAGGTGGAAAGGCAGTCTCAAAAAATATACTAAAGAGCCAAATAGTTCAACAGTTCCTACCACACCCTTCCAAATCTAACTCCAGCAGTAAAGAAACCTTTATATCCCAGTGTAGTTCCAAGGTCACCATTGAAGGACTATTGGAGGTAACAACCCAAAAATGAGTTTTTGATGTCTCAGGAACTTCATTCTCCATAAGGCCTAAGTGTGTATTATTCTCTGCCGGGTGCACCACACTTTTGAAGCAACCAAGCTTCTTACCCGGTTTGATCTCTTGGGCAATCCATATTTTTTTTTAAGTTTCCCATTTTCTGTTTGCATTACAACCGTCTGCCTTCCTTAACACATTTGCAGAATACCTGCCTTCCAGCTTGTCTCTTCACCTCTTACATATTGCAGCATTCACACCTCGAGGAATTATAATGGTATCAGTAAACAAATCTGTTCCGTCTATAAAAGCCAGCAAAATAGAATTATTCTGTTTTTTAAAAATTCTATCCTGCGTTACAAACTGAGATAGGCCTGCGTTTGTTAGCCTTTCCCTGAAAGCTCCTATCAAGCCCGAGTAACTGATGTATGCTTTTTTCAGAGAATAGCGCTTAGCAGGATCCAACTGCGATAGTCATTCATTTCACCAGTGAGGAGGTGAAATGGCTGTTGCTCCCAGCTACAAAACACTGAAGGCATTTAATTACTCACAATTAGGACTGCCAGCTCAGGGCTAGGAAATACCAGGACATTTTGAGAATGGAGCCTGGAGAAAATGGCTGCGTTTGGAGGGTGGACTTTTGTGGATCTCCACACATAACCAGGGCCAGACAAAGCTGGTAATGGGCCCAGGCCAGATCAGAGATGTAGGCCCCATTTCAGCCTGCTCATAAAGTAAGGTGACCAGATTTTAACATTGGTAAAGCAGGACACCATTGACCGGGGAGGGGAGGGATCTTGATTTAAAATTTGGTCTATATGGAGCAATAAAACGTTTCACAGAACGCATAGAACACAAGAATAGTATTGTAATATTCATTCATTCATTCATTCATTCATTCATTCATTCATTCATTCATTTATTTAGATTTATATACCGCCCTCCCCAAAGGCTCAGGGCGGTTTACATTAAAACTAGTCAATGATACATGAAACAGTCTTCGTTAAAACATACAGTAATTAATAACAGTGGTTGTAACCATATAACAGAATAATGTAACAGTATAACAATATAATAAAATAATATAACGATGGAACGGTGCAATATCACAACAGATCCAGAGCGCTCTGGTGGAGTTCTGGGAGGAAGGGGGGAGAGGAGGGGAGGGGGAGGAGCGGGGGGGAGCGGGGGCCCTTCATTCGCTGTTGGTTGTGCCTGGTCTCAACCAAATGCCTGGCGGAGGAGCTCCTTTTTGCAGGCCCTGCGGAATTGTTTAAGCTCCGTCAGGGCCCTTTCAACATAAGTGCAATTTGCCAGGTGCCCCCAGATGCCCCTCCAAAAGTGGGACAATCTGGTCACCTTACCATAGCATTATACAACACTGAGGTCCTTCCCTGCCCCAAATCTCACCCACTCCTGGCTCCACCCACAAAGGCTCCAAGTGTTTCCCAACTCAGAGCTGGCAACTCCAGCTTGGGTGGATTTTAGACAGAGAGGCCAGTATCGTCTTGATGTTATTTCCGGACAAGCCTCAAGCATCTGTCTTGCAAGTTCTGCAGAACTGCTTAAGGCCCCTCAGCGCCATGATCTCATTAGGCAGAACACTCCACCAGGTCAGGGCCAAAAATACCCTGGTTCTGCTCAAGGCCAATTTTACATTCTTGGGGCAAGGGATCCTGAGCATAATTTTGATTGCTTAATATCAGTACTCTTTGGGGCATATAGTTTTTTCTCTGGCTGTCCTGGCTTAGAGAACTGAAGGGCAAAATTAAATCTTTCTTTTGTCCTGATTTGATAATGGCACATGAAAGGCTAATAGTAAACCAAAACTAACAAACAGTTTTATTTATTTTTTTTACTTTGAGGGGAAATGGTCAGGTAGGAATCAGGTTTAAGACTTATGAGATGAACACACAACAGGAATGAAGTAACTTTATATAATAATAAATACCAGGCCTTTAAAACTTGAGGGGAGAGATTTCTTGACAGTCTTTGTTTACAGAAATTTCTAGGTCTCGCAGACACAAAAGCTAGTGAAGGAAGGAACATTCACACAAATTTCAGTTTCCTTCTTTATTCACTGGCTAGGGATAACTCCTGTCTTCTAGGAGCTAATTCCCTCAGACTTGTTGTGGATGGGCTAAGTGTCCACTTCCCTAACTCAGGATCCTTCTTGATACTCTTACAGTCTGCTTCATTCAGTCTGCTTCACTCTCTCACTGCCCAACTGTAACTCCCAACTGAAGAAATAAGTTTGAATCCTATCACTCAAGGTTCTCAGATTGCATTAAGGCATACTGTTCATCATACCACCTATGGCGATCTCTCCCTCTTTCCTTCCTCATGCACAAGAATTTCCCTTCCCCCCATCTTCTCCTTTCTTGCTAAGGGACCCCATTTTCTCTTATCTTATGCTTCTGAAATGGCACACAAGAGACTTTCAAAAGTTCTAAAAAACCAAAATGCTTTATTTAACTTAGAGGATAAAAGATCAGGTGGAATCAAGTGTAGGATCTTTGAGGTGAAAATACAAATAAAACTGAGGTAACTTTGTAATCACATTAAATTGAGATAATATGTTGCCAACAAATATTTTTGCTTTTCAACAAGGTCTTTAATACTTTGAGGATAAAGGATTTTTCAGTTTCTGTTTTAACTTGCAAATACAGGTTTCTAAGTTTCACTGACATTTCACATTTAGAAGACAGGAAAGTACTCCCAAGTTCAAATCCCTCTCTATATACAGATCAGGGATCACTCCTTTTTCTTTTCAAGAGCTTTCCCTTTTCACTGGACAGGGATTACTTCTCTTCATTAGAAGCAATTTCCCCTTTTGGCTAGAGGGGGATCCTTATTGATCCACTCATTCCTTCTTTTCCTCCTTCCCAGTCCTCTGTCAGTGCTAAACTATCTCTTTTTCAACTGTCAGTTCCCACCTGTCATGCCTTAATTTTGTTCTCCACAGAATTCTGTTTGAACAGCCTGTCACTCAAAGGTTCTCGGATTCTGTGAGGCATTAACCCCTGACAGCCTGTCACACCTTTGTTAAGTCATTTAGCTTCTAAGGGGAGTTGAAACTTGATTTGATCTACAACCCACTGGTTTGTGTTTTTGGTGGCTCATAGTATCTGTAAAACTTTCCTCTGACACCACATTTCAAATGATTCATCTTTCTTCGTTGTCCAGCTTTCATACCCATAGGTAGTAATTGAGGGAAACTATGGTATTGTTAGTATTATTTATTTTATTTCTATGCCACTTTTCCCTAAGGGCCTGGGTGGTTTACAATGTATTACATACAATTAAAACATGATCAATCAAAGCATTTTGATTGATGGCTTTGGTTAATACCACCTGGGATCTCTCTACATGGATATTATTATTATTATTATTATTATTATTGTCGTTGTTGTTGTTGTTGGATTTCTACCCCGCCGCTTCCCTGAGGCTCGCAGCGGGTAACAACATGTAAACCCCCCATAAAACCCCTAATACATAAAACACCTAAAAACAATATCCCCAGCCCACCCACCCCACCCCACCTGATGGCGGTGAAGCTATCCGGGAAACCAGGGGTCACTGCTGATGTAGATGTAGAGGGGGGGGGGATCTAAAAATATACCACTCTGAAACTGCTGATGTAGAAGTAGAGGGGGGGGGATCTAAAAATATACCACTCTGAAACTGAGATGCTCTGAAGTTTGCCTACATAGCGGGCACAATTGTTTTATAGTAATATTTTAAATTGTATATTTTTAATGTATACTACTTTTTGATGTAATAATGTTGGAAGTCGCTTTGAGCCGCCATGCCAGGAGGGGCAGGTTATAAACAGAAAAATAAATGAATATTAGTCAAGTTATAAAGTTAGTTAAAATTGTTTAAAAAAATCTCATGAGCAGCCATTTTATATCCAATATGGGGGGAAGTGTGCTGTGTTGATCTAGTTCTTTGCTGTTTGACGTTGTTCCTATACGGTTTCTGCGTAGGGAGCCCAATTTTGTTGTACTGTCTAGGGGCCTGACATGACTTGTTCTTGAGAAAGTTGTGCTGACTCTTAGTAATCACAGCATCTGCTCTAGCTGCTCAAGGACCAACTGTTTGATAATTTGTTCTAAAATTTTGCCAGCTACAGACATCAAGCTAACAAGTCTGTAGTTACCCAGATCCTCCTTTCCCCCCTTAAAGATGGGAACAACATTTTCCTGCTTCCAATCTACTGACACTTCACCTGTTCTCCAAGAATTGTCAAGAGTTTTCTGTAGTGTAGAGAATGCCAGTCTTGTCCTGAAATATACTAATTTTCTTTTGCTCCTTACTTCCTTGGTCTGCAGACTGTCAGTACGTAGTGTTTCTGGTCCCATTTTGAATTGTTGTGTTAAAGAAGGTATGCATGTATTTTAATGACAATGGGAACGGTGACTCTTGACAGCTTATACACAATAAATCTTGTTGATCTTTAAGGTGCCCCTGGACTTGAATCTAGATCAGGGGTGGCCAGGCTGTGACTGTCCAGATGTCCATGAACTACAATTCCTATGAGCCCTTGCCAGCATGTGCTGGCAGGGGCTCATGGGAATTTATTTATTTCATTTTCTAACTTGCCATTCCCATCAATGCCGGCTCGTGGTGGTTTACAACATTTAAAAATGAAAAATACAATATAAAACCACCTTAATAAACTGTAAACTACTAACAACACTATTAAATAAAACATTAATCAACAACAGTCAATAGCATAAAATGAAAGCACAACCAACTGAGTGTTCTCTGATTGTAGAAGGAAGTAGATTTGAGATTTCCAGGTTGCAAGATTTCAAGGAGGGGCCCAAGATTATTCAAGATGCTGTCCCGGCCTCAACCAAACACCTGTCAGAAGAGCTCCGACTTACAAGCCTGTGGAACTGAGACAGCTCTGTTACAGCCCTGAGATCCTCTGGGAGCTCATTCCACCAGGCAGAGGCCAGGACCAAAAAGGCAGACTTCTCTCAGGACTGGAACAACCAACCTGTTGGTGTTAGAAGAGCGTAGTGCACTCCAGGTGTGGGTAGGCAGACAAGTGGTCCCTCAGATAGCTTGGCCCCCATCTGTGGATAGCCTTAAAGGTCAAAACCTAAACTTTGAAGCGGATCCAGAATTCAACTGGCAACCAATGCAGCTGCCCAAGTACTAGCTGGGTATGAGCTGTTCACAGTCTTCTTGAGAACCCTAGCAGTTGCATTTTGTAACAGTTGCAGTTTCCAGGTCAGGGACAATGGTAGGTCCATGTAGAGCAAGATACAGAAATCTAGCCTGGACGTGACCATTGCATGGATCACAGTGGCCAGGTTCTCCAGGGTCAGATAGGGCACTAGTAGCCTTGCTTGGTGAAGGTGGGAAAATGCCAGCTGGGCTACTCCCATGACCTGTGCCTCCACAGAAAGGGGGGCATCCAAGATCACACCCAGATTTCTGGTGGACTGTGTGACCTGAATGTGCACTCCAGCCAGACAGGTCTGGCTTTCTGATCTGGTCCTTTCCTACCTAGCTACAGGACCGCCATCTTGGAAGGGTTGAGTTTCAAGTGACTCTGCTGGAGCCAAACCATCAGTGCTTCCAAACAACTGGCAAATGTTTCGGGGGGGGGGTTTAGGTCATCCATCAGGAGACAGAGCTGGGTGTCATCTGCATATTGATGGCAACTCAGTCCATAGCTCTGGACCAGCTGAGCCAGAGGTTGCATAAATATATTAAACTGTGTGGGGAAGAGGACCCCACAGGGAAGTTGGCAATCTTGTGATTGTTCCTCCCCCACTGCTACCCTTTTCCTGCGGTTTTGGAGAAAAGAGGTAACCCACTGGAAAGCAGAGATTTCAGCCCTGGGGAGGCGGTGAGCAAGAAGCTCATGATCTACCACATCAAACACTGCTGATAGATTGAGCAACACCAGCAGCGCCAACCTGCCTCGATCCAGTTGGCTCTGGAGGCATCCATTAGGGCCACCAAAACTGTCTCCATCCCATGGCCAAGTAAAAAGGCCAAGCAGAATGAGTCAAGCCTCATCCAAATATGCTAGAAGCTGGTCCATGGCCGCTCGTTCAGTCACCTTCCCCAGAAATGCAAGGTGCAAGATGGGGCAGTAATTGGCCAGGTCCCGGGCGTACCACTGCCTCTTTCAATGTACCCAGGAACTCAACCACTGGGAAAGCCAAGTTCATTATTTCCTGGAGCGGGCCAGCCATCCTCCCATCACTCGGTTTAAGGAGCTAGGAAGGACTGTAAGCCTCCAGGTAGGGCCTGGTGTGCTCCCAGAATTACAGATGCTCTTCAGATAACAGAGTTCAGAGAAGGTAGACCCTATGTAGGGTCACCAACTCCGGCTTGGGAAATTCCTGGAGGTTTGGAGGTTGGGCTTGGGGAATGCATGGACCTGAGCAGGCTAGAATGCCATACCCCCCCCCCTTTGATAGCAGCCATTTTCTCTAGGGGAACCGATCTCTGTAATCTGGAGATCAGTTGTAATTCCAGGAGATATCTAGGCCCCACTTGGAGTTCAAAGGAAGAGGAATTCTCTGCAGAAGCAATTAGTTGCAAATATAAACAAAATCCCGATTAAGACTGTGGAATAAGTTGAAATCGGCTTTGCAAGATGCCATTTGACTTTGGCATCAATTTTATTTTTGAGTAAAACATGCAAATTGCATTCAAAATAACCAAAGACCAAATATTTTTTGCCTCAAATGGTTTTTGCAGATACTTTTCCACCTGGAAGCTGGCAACCCTTTGCCCATCCCACACTGAACTCCCTCCCCTGCCCAAGCTCCCTTCCCTAGGCCCTCCAAATCTCCAGGAATTTCCAAACCTGGCATTGGCAACTGGTTGATCTTCAGATCTCCTGTATTTTTGGACTCTGAGAAATGCTCCCTTATCATGGGAGTAGAATAAGAAGAGTTGGTTCTTATATGCCACTTTTCTCTCCCCGAAAGAGGCTCAAGGCAGCTTATATTCACCTTCCCTTTACTCTCCCCACAACAGACACCCTGTGAGGGAGGTGAAACTGAGAGAGCCTTGATATTACTGCTCAATCAGAACAGCTTTATCAGTGCTGTGGTGAGTCCAAGGTCACCCACCTGGCTGCATGTGGAGGAGAAGCGAGGAATCAAACCCGGCTCGCCAGATTAGAAGTCCGCACTCCTAACCACTACACCAAGCTGAGGTGGAGTGTTTGGAGTGGCTCTTTCTGCCTAAATTCCATCACCAGGGAGCAGATTTGTTTGATCCAAACCCCAAATCAAAGGTCTGCTGAAGCGGCAGAGAGGGAAGCCTGCCTCCTGCCACTCTCGCAAATGTTCTGAAACCTCCAAAGGGACATCAGCCTCCATCCTTACCGAAAGGCTCCTCTGAAGCAACTGTTTACACGGATTTAATCGGCCATGTCGCTGGGGCCCAGCAAAACCAGGAATGTGACCTGTGGAGGCTGAGCGCCAGATTGCAATTTACAGCCAGCCCAACCAGAGTCACTCAAGTGCTCTGCTCCCACCCCAATTACTAATTAATCAGACCCAAAGAAGACTCCATAAAAGCCACGGTGCTCAGCTGCGAGCCCCATAAATCCAAAAGGCTCCTAATATCTTTTTTTTTTAAAGGTAGGAAAGGTGACCTACAAATATATAGTTGCTATATATTACCGGTTATGATCTCCCCTCAAGTGGGAATATTCTTGCCAGTGACAATGGTTTTTCCTTCTTATGCTACAGCAGGAAACAAAGGTGTGAAAAGCAGATGTCAGAATGTCAGTGCTCAGGACAGCTCTGGAATGCCTCCTGGGCCCCAGCACCCCAGGACAATTTGGGCATGCTCTGGAGTTGCCCTGCTAGCATGCTGGCTCCAGCCAGGGGTGCTGTTGGAGCATAGCAAGTATTTATAACACTGTGGATCCATAGTGTTGTACCTGGTCTTGGGTGAGCTCTGCTTTGAAAACACCCTGGGCGGAAATTGGCTGCGCCCCTAATCACACTGCCTGCAGCAGAGGGTGGACGAGAGGTATTGGCTTTGGAGCCCTGAGTGGGACCATGGGGATGATCTCACTAGTGCCAATACCAAAATGAGGCCTAGGGACCAGCCACCAATCACCCAACAGCAAAGAGTGTCAGAGGTGGTTTTAAGGATTTGCCTTGACCATACACTCCCCACTTCTTAGAAGGGAGGCCCAGAGAGTCCTGGTTGCATGGGGCTCACCAGGTCTGTCTCTCGGGTGCCAGGCAGGAAAGGAAGGGCACAGCCCATCACAAATGGAGCTGCTGTTGAACAGCAAATGTCCTGGATTGCATTGGCCCCGCACTGCAGTCACCTGGCCAGTAACGGGAGTGAAATAAGACTGGACCGAGCCATCCAATGAAAGCGGGGCCTACAAGGCATGTGCCATGTTTGTTTTCTTCCCTGAAGACAAGATGAACTGCCCTTGTCAGAAGTGTGAATTGGTTGGGCTTTTAGAAGAGAAGATTAGGGGCCGGGAGGAAAGGATTAGAACACTGCATGAAAACAAGGTAGGAGAGGATTTCATTAATAGGAGTAGTGCAAACCTGCAATATGAAGGAAGAGAACAGTCCAAAGGAGAATGGGAGGACTGACTTCCCTACGGATCTTCCTTTACTGCTGCAAAATGAGACTGAAGATGTTGAGTGAGACGTCGCTTGGAGCCATTGTCACTCCAGAACAGATTTTATAAAACCTTATAAAATCTTATAAAACCTACCTGTTTGCGATGGTCCACATGGGAACGAACAACACGACCATCAACACAACTGTGCCTATTAAGGCTGACAATGGAGACCTTGGGAGGCAGCTGAAACGAATGGGGGCACAAGTGGTTTTCTTATTGATCCTGCCTATCACATGAAGATAAAGTGGCCAGAATTAAGTGGCCCTCCGAGTAAAGTGGCCCTCCAAGTAAAGTGGCCAGAATTAAGTGGCCCTCCGAGTAACCCCTCCACCCATCAAAGAGTGCTGGCATAAAATATTTACTTTTTTTCCTCCCTCCTTGCTGCTGCTGAATCGCACGGTCCTCGCTCGCTCCCACGTCGCAGAGCTTGTCCTCCAAGTGCTGCTGCTTGCCTGGACCCGCCAAACAAAGAGGAAGGCGGAGTCCAGCAGTGGCAGCCTATCCGGCAGTGGCAGCCTGCAGGAAATGCGTGGGCGGCACTGTGGCATGACCGCAGTGCCCACACACTGGAAGAAAAGGAAGAGAAGAGTGAAGAAGTACGTCAAGTGCCATCTTGGCCTCGGCACGGCCGGCCCCCAGCCCAAGGACGATGCGGGACATTTGGGGTAACTTCCCGGGATGCGGGACTTTTGGGGGGAACCCGGGGCATTCCCGCCATTTGCGGGGCATCTAGTCACCTTAGTGAAAAGGAATGAGTTGGGAGCTAAAGATAATAGAGGTGAACCACTAGCTGCATTGGTGGTGCTGGCAGGTGGGATTTGGATTCCCGGACCATGGGATAGCTTTTCTAGAAGAAGACCTGCTAGCATAGAATGGGCTGCACTTATCCAAGTTGGGGAAGAATGTGTTTGGTAGGAACCAGGGGAGATTCATCAGGTGAGCTTTAAACTGATGCCACAAGGAGAAGGAGATGCCCAATGTAGTGATTCTAATGTAGAAGAGAAAATACCAATGGCCTGCCTGGGAAAGTTGGATCAAATAGAACCAAAGGTAAAACGCTCCAGGTGCCTACATACCAAAGTACAAAGCATGGGCAATAAAAAGGAAGAACTCAAGCTTCTCATGCAGACAGAGAGTCATGATTTAGTAGGCATTACAGACACTTGGTAGAATGATTCTCATGACCTGAATGCAGTAGTGGATGGATATGAGTTGTTCAAAGAAACAGAAAAGATTGAAGATGAGGTAGAGTGGTGCTGTATGTGAGGAGAGGACTTGCCTGTCAAGAGATACTAGAGGAGGAGAGTGACACGTCTTTGGAAAGTATCTGGATGAAGATAAGGGAGAGAAAAACCAAGAGAATAGTGGTTGGCATCTGCTCCAGATGGTAGGAGGCAAAGTATAGGGTCTGGGTGCCAGGTTGACATGGACAGAGAGGTTGTCGAGAGGCAAACTCAGGAAAATTGAACTCATCCAGTGCTTGAGGCAGTGTTAGGCAGTATTAGGATTCCAATTGCCCCTCAGCACCACATAAAATGGTCATCTGAATATGGCTTGCACTGGATTTCAGTTATCGTGGGCCAGATGGTGTGCATCCGAGAGTACTCAAAGAACTTTCTGGAGGGCTTGTGGAACCCTTGACCATCAACTTTAGGATCTCCTGAAGGACTGGAAAGGTGCCAGAAGATTGGAGGAGAGTGAATGTTATCCCAATTATCAAAAAAGGTAGGAGAGATTGCCTGGGAAACTATAGCCCAGTGAATCTGACCTCTGTCATCGTGAAGATAATGGAGCAGATTTTAAAAGGGGTGATCTGCAATCATCTGAAAGACAATTTCTTTATCTGGGGAAGTCAGTACAAATTTGTCTCCAACAGGTGATGCCAGACCAACCTTCTTTGACTGAGTGACGGGGTTATTCGATCATAGAAATTCAGTGGATGTTGTTTACCTGGATTTTGACAAGGTTCCCCATGATGTTCTGATGGGTAAGCTGGAGGACTGTAGACTCGATGTTCAGATGGTTAGGTGGATAGGGCACTGGCTAGAAAATTGCACCCAAAGAGGTGGTTGTCAATGGTATTTCATCAAACTTAAGAGAAGTGAACAACAGGGTGCCACAGGGCTCAGTACTGGGTCCGGTACTTTTCAACATTTTTATCAATGATCTGGACAAGGGAGTAGGGAGACTCCTCATTAAATCTGCAGATGACACCAAATTGGGAGGAGTTGCAAACACCCCAGAAGATAAAGATGGAATTTAACAAGATCTGAACAAGCTGAAAAAAATGGGCAAATCAGACCAAGATGCAATTCAGTAAGGAGTTCTACATCTGGGTTACACAAATGAGAAACATGCATACTGGATGGCAGATACACTTCTGGGTAGCAGTGTGTGTGAATGAGATCTTGGGGTACTTGTGGACTGTAAGCTAAATATTAGCAGACAGCATGATGCAGTGGAAAAGAAGGCAAATGCAGTCTTGGGCTGTATCAACAGAGGCATCACATCAAAATCACAAGATGTCATAGTCTCACTATATACCGCATTGCTCAGACCCCACCTGGAGTAGTGTGTGCTGTTCTGGAGGCCTCACTTCAAAAAGGAAGTGGAGAAAATTGAGAGAATGATCCGGGGCCTGTGAACCAAGCCCTATGAGGACAGGCTGAGGGACTTGGGAACATTCAGCCTGGAGAAGAGGAGGGGGCATGATTACTGTCTTTAAGTATGTAAAAGGTTGTCGCTTAGAGGAAGGCAGAGAAAGATTCCTGTTGGCAGCAGAGTATAGGACCCACAGTAAATGGTTTAAACTATGTGTAGAACAATATCAGTTAGATATCAGGAAAAAAATTCAGTCAGAGTAGTTGAGCAGCAGAATCAACTGCCTAAGATGGTGGTGAGCTTCCCTTCACTGGCGGTCTTCAAGCAGCGGCTGGGCAGATACTTATCTTAGATACTTCAGGCTGATCCTGCAATGAGCAGGTGGTAGGACTAGGTGGCCCCTTCCAACCCTATGATTCTAAAGAAAAAATGATAGGTTTGCAGGACACATTCTATTGCAGAAAATCTCTAGTGAGCTCAGACCCTGAGAACTACGAGTTCCCCAGGTACCAGGCCTACATCTCCAGGAATTTGACAAGTCAAAGTTGGCCCCAGACACAAAAGCTGAAACAAACTTCATACTGGCCAATAGTTCAATAGTTCAACACTTTGACTGATTTAACTTCCTAGCCCAGAGGTAGTCTTCTAAATGGAATTTGAAGCAAGAAGACCCATCCTAAAGAATCATAAATGAGGACATCAATTAGAAGATTTGTTTTTATAGACCAATTTTCACTACCCAAAGGCGTCTCAAAGCCGTTTACAATCATCTTCCTTTCCTCTTCCCACAACAGACATCCTGTGAGGTAGGTGAGGCTGAGGGAGCCCTGAGAACTGTGACTGGCCCAAGGTCACTCAGTTGGCTGCATGTGGAGGAGTGGGGAATCAAACCTGGTTCTTCAGATTCGAGGCTGCCACTCTTAACCACTATGCCAGGCTGGCTCTCTTTAATGCCCAAAGTTTGAACTCTATGTGACGTCAGGAACATTAGTGATGTTACTACGCCACTTCTGGATTAAAATTCAGAAGTGACAAAGTGACAGCACTAGAAATTCTACAGAAACCACAGAGCTTCTGGCTTTTCTTTGGGACACACTACAGAACAGAACATCTGTGAAGTTGCTGTTTTTACATTATTTTTCTCCTGGCACTGCTAGGAGTGACAGTGGACCATTGGCCTGGCCGGCCTCTTCCCCTCCAGACCCTTCCACTTTTCAGGGATGTCTTTGGTCCTTAAGGCCACCACCAACATCATTGAGAAGAGGAGCATGGACACCTTCGCTGGGTGCGTGCTGTAACTTTTGAAAAGGGGAAGCAGAAGGAGCAAGGTGAGTTTGCCGCAGTGGAATCGTACGGCAGTCTGCCTTTCCCGAGCGCGCCAACGGTTAACGTCTAACAAAACCTCCAGCACGCGGTTGAGTTCCTTCTTCCGTTTGATGGCTCAGCTGAAGCTTGAGGTTTTATGGTGAGCATTGTCTCAATTCCTTCAGATGAGATGAGCATCTAAGGAGTTTGAAAATGTGTTTTAATTAAGATTCTGCTAAATTTTATCAGACACCTACTTGGAAAACAAAGCAACTGAATAATTAACTCTGATGAGAGCAGATGCTGTCCTAATGACAACCTGTTACTACTCAAGTGCCTCATTAGTTGTTTTACTGTGTTCTTTTAATACGTCCAGAGCTCCTCTGCTAATGAGTAGATCGGCGACCATGTACTTTAAATAGTTCTTCGTTGTGGGCAGTTGTAAGATGAGAGATTTCCCCCACTCACCCATTGAAATCTCCATTTAAACTGTCTCACTCTCTCCCCCCCCCCCCGTGCCGCACACAACACTCCCTGTCGTATTGCACGGTATGCACACACTCATAAGCAGCCGTTTGCTTACCTACCCTTCTGGGATTAGTTTAGCCATACATCAAGTGAAGCTTACAAATTGATGGGAATCTAATGATGCATTTATTTACAGATGTGCACCTCTCTTCCTTGTTACGTTGCCAAGTGGTGGGAAGAGGAGACGCGTTTCCTTTCCCCCTGAGCAATGCCACCGAGCCCCTCCTTTTCAAAATGCCGCCCTGTTATTTATAGTGATTGGAAATAAATGCGTCTGCATGCAGTTGCACACATCTATGCTCTCTTCTGAAGCATACGTACAGACAAATGCAGAAATAGAAACCAAGTATTTATATCCAAATAGCCTATTTTAGTAAAATACATAGTGGTTTTTCCGCTCTCCCAGTGATAGGTTGTGGCTTCCTCTTAGGGAATGTATTATTTTTATATTTAATGCGGTGGGATTCTAGTTTGAACCATATGCACGAACAGGGCCGATCCAACTATAAAAAAGGGATCATTAAAGGTTTAAACTGGATTTTTTTTTTCTAAAAAGGAAACTGAATTAATCAGCAAACTGGATTTCGCTTTTACGAGGCGCCTGTTTCGACCACAAACTGATTCCCGATGACATGACTTGTTAAAAAGATTTCTGAAAAGATATGTTACAGCTGTTGTCAAGATAATTAAAGATGGGGATAAAGAGGGGAAAAGCTAATGATTTTTTTTGTTACATTCTGAGGAAAGGCTTCCAAATAGAATACCTACATGAAAAGGAAAAATGTAGTTAATCTGCATTTTTAACTGAGATTGTAGTCTAGGCTACAATTTACCGCCCACAATTTATGGCCTCTGGGCTGATCATGATCTGAAAGACGATGCTTTTGCATAGGGGAGGAAACATGCAAATTGATCAAATAAAAGAATAATAGTTGGTTTTTATACTCCACTACCAGAAGGAGTCTCAAAACAGTTCGCAATCACCTTCCCCTCCTCTCCCTACAACAGATACTCTGACAGGACAGCTCTATGAGAACAACACTATCAGGACCATGACTAGCCCATGCTCACCCCGTTGGCTGCATGTGGAGGAGTGGGAAATCAAACCCAGCTTGCTAGATTAGAAGCTTAACCACAACGCCAAGGTCTGGAGAACACAAGTAATTCCAAAGTCACTTCTCATGGATAATATAACACAGGAGATCTGAGGTGGGATAATACCCTGGGATTCTGCCAACCTCCCAACTGCAATTGATAGGGAAGAAAAATAGGGGTGGACAAGACAGTTCTGCTTAAGTGCAACACCGATAACCTTAATTTCTTGGTCCAACAGAGGGTGGCATGCTGTCTATCATTCAAGTTCTTTTGCTAAAAAGAACTTGTGCTGATACTTGTGCTAAATACACAATATACACTACATGTCCATTTATATGCCCAAATATTATGTGCATTTCGCACTAATTACAAAAATATACCAAATATACAAAAATATACAAATATACAATATATATATGTGTGTGTTATATTATGCATTTTGCACTGATTACAAAAGTACTTTATGATAAGGTGACCAGATTGGGTGATAAGGTGACCACATCTGGGGGTACCTGGCAAATTGTATTTATGTTGAAATTAAAATATATATATTATAATACTATTTTTGCATTCTATGAAATTTTTTGTTGCTCCATATAGACCAAATTTTTAATCAAGACCCCCCCCCCCCGGTCAATGATGGCCCGCTTTACCAATGTTACAATCTGGTCACCTTACTTTATGAGCAGGCTGAAATGGGGCCTACGTCTCTGATCTGGCCTGGGCCCATTCCCAGATTGGCTGGCCCTGGTTATGTGTGGAGATCCACAAAAGCACCCACCGTTCATAGTGGCAGGAACAAGCACCCATGTCCAGAGATCCATAATCCATAGTCAGCACTGGCATCCTTGTACTTCTATGGGGCTCTAAGTATCAACAAAAGGCTACAATCCAGGTACACCTGGGACCATTTTACCTGCGTGACTGCCCCTCACAGTATGAACACCTCTTGCCTCCTTGGGTCATCACCTTTTACAGGTGCCTAGCCTGTGAACTACTTACCTGTCAACTACCAGGGCAAGAACATTTTCAGTGGCTGGAGCACAGGATAAGAATGAACTGGGATTTGCCATAACGGCAAAACAAAAAACCTCCCTCTTAGAATTCTTAAATAATCAATCTGCATCTTATCTTATATATTATATCTTAGATTAATGTTTTTATTTTAATTATGACTTTCCTCTTTAAACAACAAAGAATGTGTCTTTTCAAGAAGTTAAGGGGAGGGGAATTGTCAGAGTAGGAGCCTTATTGTATCTACCTAAGTATTGTATTGTATTGTATTGTATTGTATTGTATTGTATTGTATATACCTTCTCTATCTTTATTTTATAAACCAGTAAAAAATTTCAACAACCACCAAAAAGAATGAACTGGGAAACTGTGGTTCCATTTGTGGTTCATGGTCGAACCACAAACCAAACCATGAACTGAACCAAGAAGTCTGTTCACAAACTAAACTGGTTTGCAGTTTGTTACCTCACAAACCTTGTTGAAACAAACCACAGACCTTTAAAATGGGGTTTGCGGAAAGCCTGAAAAACGGCTGAGGGATGGGGAGCAGCTTGCTCCCACCACTCAGCTGTTTTAGGCTGTCTTGTTCAGTCCCTTTAAGACAGCACAAAAAAACAGCTGCAAGGCAGGGAATGCCTCCCACTACTCAGCTATTTTTGCAGTTTTCACAGGAAACAGAAAGCAGGGGTTCAAGGGTACTCAGAGAACATTTAAACTTCTGCTTTCTGCTCTATTCACGAATCATCGTGAACCACCACAAACGGCTTTAAAAGTTCATGAAAATTTGTGGTGATGTACCCATCACAAACTTCTATTCATGAATCATGAATCACGAACAGGGCAAAATTCATGAAGAATTTTGCAACATGGTTCAATTCATGCCCATCCCTATCTGGAACCAGCTACTCTCTCTGGAATTAGCTCCCTGGGGATGTTCCTGCCCTGTGGGATCTTCTAGCATTTGGTAGGGTATGAAGGTGGTTTTGTTTTGTGTAGCCTTTGGTTAGTTATGAACCAGGAAGCTAACCAGTTGTTTTAACCCTTCAGATTGATTTGTTGTTGATATTTATTGATGTTTCAATAGGTTTTATACCTATCACATTTATTTGTATTGAATTTGTATTTATTGTATTTTAATGGTAAGCTGCCCCAAGTTTCATGTAGGGAGTTATTTATGTCAATAAAAGTTTTCTGAATCTGAATCTTCTGTAGAGAGAGGGTGTGGGGTATTGAATGAATGAATGAATGAATGAATGAAATGAAATCAGTGAAATTTGTGCATGTGTACTAGATTGTAGCTAGGACATGTTAGAATTGAATGTAATGGAGACTTGTTAATAAATTAGCAGCAACACTCCTTGATTTATCACCCCTGAAAAATATCTGGATGGTAATTGCATCTACTCGAGAAATGCTCATTGATTGCCATTATCTCCTAAACTGTCTTTAAATTAATCCAGACACACTGTGGCCAACTGGAAGTTGACTTCTGACATAATTTCATTTTAGCCTTGTGGTTCATTCTCATGTGTTCTTCACAGTTAGGGACAGGTTTGTCTTTGTGGGACAAGATTTCCGCCAAGTCAATTAAGGGCAAATTCCCACACTGTTCTTGTTCAAAGACTTAAGGTAGATTATGGGACATTTAACACTCAACCAAAGTCAACAAGGACCTTTTACAAACGACTTCCTTTCTACATTAGTTGGTAGAAAAGGTGCCTTCCCGCTGTAGTTTTTTCCATTGGAGTTTTGTGGCAGTCAGACTGAACACTAAATTAGATTCTCCCTCAGTTGGTCTTTCCGCACAGCCTAGCAAAAGCACACTCATGTAGGGGGGTGTCTCTCCTGATTAGCGTTTCTCCATGCGTGCGCCACCAGTCGTGTGGGAGGGAGGCGCTGGTCCAACATGACACATCCTACTGCTGATGCAATATGTCACTGAACAACATGCTGAGAGCCTGGATTGAAAATGTACTTTGGCACGCGCATCAGATGGAGCTCCATAGAAGGAAGTGGAGTGCCATTGACTGATACTGGCTGGCTGTTTGCTTTCTTTCTTTCTTTTTTTTTTTCGGTGTGTGCAACAGGTTGAAAAACTGGAGGCAACAGCTCGGAGCCTCGCTTCCAAGTGACCTTTACAATAAGTGCACATTCTGTATTTCGACTGTTCACAATAAACATCCCGCGTCGATGCCAAAAACTGGGTGGCTCTTTGCCATGTGGGGACTGGAGCTTCAGTCAGCGTCTGGTTCCAAGCGCGTGCTAGAAGCACTCCAGTGATTCCGGAGTGGCTATTTCTAAGAGGTGAGCAGGATTTTGTCCAGTGAAGGTGCAAAGAGCATCCCAGTAGGAATGACTCCATGGCTTGTGAACTTCTGTCTGCCTTGTGTGCCCTGGGGCCACCGACCCCCAACAGAGCAGCAGCAGCAGAAGAAGAAGAAGACAGCGTGGCCAAGAAACGTGTACTGTAGGGTTATGGCATTAATCATGATGCCATAACAACGTCGCAGCTCATAAGATCACATGACTGTTCTTAGTTCCCCCCTTCCCACACACACATTAACCTACTAGGGGCCTGTCACATTACCATTCTAATCTGGGTGTTATCCACTGTTGGCCCGCTTCCCAGTGACAGGAATTCCGTATATCAAATTTCAGTCCGTTAATGAGCCGTCTCTGAAGCGATCTGGCCATTTCAAATGGTGTTGAGCTTTCCCCCCTGCGTTTTTCACTACACCATATTCCTCGAACTCCCCCCCCCCCCATGTTCTGAACACTATAGCGCTAGACCAAGATAGCACTTCTTAGTGTAGCTCATTGGTGCTGCTGTAGCACTGATGTGCTATATTGGTCTAGTGCAGTTTTTGTCTTTTTTTTTTTTTACCATTGAGAAAGCCCAGAAATATACTTCAGGCTTTGCTAAACTCCAGAAATGGTGTGATACCTAGTGGCAATAATAGGGAGGTCTTTCTAAAGTAGCCTTTCTCAGAGTTTTTACCATTGAGAAACCCCTGAAACAGTCTTCAGGCTTCGAGAAACCGCAGAAGTGGCACGATGGTACAGAATATGGTTGGGAAGCATTGCTGTGGACATGCTCACCCAGGCCTCTCCCATTCTTACTCCCTTCAGGCCCATCACTGGCCATTTTCAGAACGGTGGGTGGGTTGACGTGACGATATATAGTCATATCACCTGATAACTGATTACAAAAGTTACCACACATATAAAAAATTATTAATTCCCACCCATGTCGGAAACCCTCCCAGGATTGTCAAGAAACCCCTGGGTTTCACTGAACCCTAGTTGATAAATTCTGGTCTAGTACTATCGGGCATATTGTTTATTGGCCCAGAGTATGCTCTCCCCATATAGAGTCACTGAGAAGCAAGGTTAGCTCTGAGCACATCCCGGAAAAGATGGCGTCAAACGGATTGATGGAGATTGAGACAAGCCACATCGCTCTCATGTGGAGTCTAGGAGAAACGAAGGCCCTGGAGTGACGTCACACCCCTGCTGAACTTCTTCCCCAAACTCCGCTAATTCAGAATCTACAACCCAATCTCCAGAAATTTCCCAATACAGGGTTGTAAACCAGAAGCTTGGGTAGCATGCCAATACAGTGGTACTGGGCTAGTGCTCAGAGGTTGGATGATGGAAAAAGAGCCCGTGTAAGCCACTCTGCAGGTCATAGGGTTATGGCCCCAAACAGACATGAATAAGGTACATCATTCCTCCCTAAATAAAAATACTGCAATGAGTAGCGATTTATAGACCTTGGCTTGTTTCCTGCAACACTGCGCAGCCAAGTTGGAAGCCTTCCGGAGTCTTCCCCCAGCTTTTGAAGGGTGGCTTGTTAAGCCACAGAAAGGCTTCCAACTTGGCTGAGGGACATGAGAGTAAACAAGCCCTTATCGCTATGAATGAACCTCATTTTACTCTTCTGGTTACAAATCAATTATGCAGGTTGTGAAAGAAAAGGACTTGCTGTTGGTTTTCCTGAATGTATCCCCATTGATGGCCATTTCTATGGATAATCCAAATTCTTCAGGCATTGGAGGCAGGAAGAGACAGAGAGGTCTTTAATCCAGTCTCTCTCCAACATGCACAATGGTGGATAGTGCCTTCAAGTTAGTCAACAAGATACTCACTGACACCACTGACAAATGTATTGGAGAAGTAGTCTCCGGCAAATAGGGTGATCACAAATAAGCAGGGAGAACCAGCATGGTGTAGTGGTTAAGAGTGATCTGGAGAGCCAGGTTTGATCCCCTGTACCTCCACATGTAGCCAGCTGGGTGACTTTGGGCTAGTCACAGGCCTGCTAGAGCTGTTCTCTCAAAGCAGTTCTGCCAGAGTTCTTTCAACACAGGACATCTGTTGTGGGTTGAGGAAAGGAAGGCAACTGTAAGCCACTGGGACTCCTTCGGGTAGTGAAAACCAGGATATAAAAACAATTTCTTCTTCTTCTTCTTCTTCTTCTTCTTCTTCTTCTTCTTCTTCTTCTTCTTCTTCTTCTTCTTCCCCAGCAAGGCTTCTGATTGGTCACTGGAAATTTGGTTGGCTGTGCAGATCTTTAAAACTCTGCCATCTCAGCACAAGGATCTTTATGAGGAAGGTAAGCTGCAGCAACCATTTTGTGACTGGCTCCGCCTCCTGCTGTAGCTGTTTTATGGCAGCCATTTTGTCGCTTAGTCATGAGAAAACCACCCCGGGATCCGGCTGCCAGACATCTTCCCTCCCTCCTCCCACCTCCCTTCTTTAAGAGCTCCTCCTACCATCCTGCTTTGCCTCCCTTGGGAATGGCTCAAACCACTTAACCCAGGGGTAGTCAAACAGCGGCCCTCCAGATGTCCATGGACTACAATTCTCATGAGCCCCTGCCAGCATTTGCTGGCAGGGGCTCATGGGAATTGTAGTCCATGGACATCTGGAGGGCCGCAGGTTGACTACCCCTAGCTTAACCCTTCCAGTGCTGCAGGCAAAAGAGAAAAACTTTCTCCCATTCCTTTCCACAAGACCTGCTTGTGAGTAACTACATGGGGGATCCCAGGCTGTTCAGCCCTCTTAGAAAAAAAGTCAGGGGGAACAGGGAGGAGAGAGAAGGAGATGAAGGCAAACTACAGCATGCTCCTCTTCATCCACCTTCCTCCCCAGGGCTTCTGCCCAGCCGGCTTCTGTTATCTTTCTTGCCCTCCTTGGTGAAATGCTGTAGAGGGTGGGGGCTGGCTCCGGGCTTCTGGAGAGTGGACAGGACAGATTGAGCCCACTGGCAGCTACAGGGCTGCTCCCATCCAAGTAGTATCCAAGGCCAATCATGGAATCATAGAATCATGGAATTGGAAGGGACCTCCAGGGTCATCTAGTCCAACCCCCTGCAGAATGCAGGAAACTTACAACTACCTGCCCATCTACATGACCCCAATTCCATGCCCAGATTATTCCCCCACTACACACCAGAATCCCTAGCTAGTCTGGCCTGGAGGAAATTCGCCTCTCAAGCCCAAAGTGGCGATTGGCATTTCCCTGGGCATGCAAGAAAGGGTCACAAGAACCAAGCATGGACACAAGCTCATCTGCCCATCCAGTTACAATCTGCCTAAATTCACAGAATCTGCATTTCTGAGAGGTGGCTATCTATCCTTCCAAGGAAGGAGAACCCACCACCTCCCAAGGAAACCTGTTCCACTGACAAACCACTCTAACTGTCAAGAACTTCTGAATGTTTAGCCAAAAATTCTTTTGAATTAATTTCATCCCTTTGGTTCAACGCTCTGGAGCAACAGAAAACAACTCTGTTCCATCCTCTATATGACAGCCCTTCAGGTACTTGAAGATGGCAATCATATCACCTCTCAGTCACCTTCTCTCCAGGCTAAACAGACCAAGCTCTCTCAACCTTTCCTCTTACGTCTTGGTCTCCAAACCCCTCACCATTTTCAATGGCCTCCTCTATATGCGCTCCAGTTTGTCTACACCCTTCTTCAATTGCAGTGCCCAAAATGAAATGCAGTATTCGATGTGTTGATTAACCAGACCAGAGTAAAGCGGTGCCTTGCATGATCTGGACACTATACTTCTTTTGATACAGCCCCAAATCCTATTTGCCTTTTTAGCCACCGAGTCACACTGCTGACTCATGTTCAGTGTATGATCTACTAAGACCCCTAGATTCTTGTTGCACATACTACTGCCAAGACAGGTCTCCCCCGTCCTATAACCATGCTTAACTTCCCAGATTAGGTGAGATCAGGCTAGCTTGGTTCATCCCAGTCAAGGCAACCTGCACATGAGTTCTCTAGATTGTCCCTGCATTGGCACCTCCTGCCCCATCATGATTCTGTTCTACTGCTTGATGATCAATTCAGGTGGGTAGTCAAGTTGGTCCACAGTAAAACAAACCTGGAATCCAATGTCACCTTTAAGCCCAAAAAAGTTTTATTCTGGGTACAAGCATTTCTGCTCATGCACAGTGAGGAAGTGTGTCTGCAGATAAAAACTGATACCCAGTGTAAAGCTGTAGGTTTTTAAGGTACCACTAGACACAAGGGTTGTTTTACTACACCAGCGGTGGCCAAAATGTGGCTCTCTTGATGTCCATGAGCCCCTGCCAGTGTGTTGCCAGCAGGTGCTCATGATAATTGTAGTCCATGGACATTTGGAGACCTGAATTTTGGCAGACCCTGTACTACACAAACATCTCTTGGGAAAGGTACTTCGGGTGTACCTCCATTGCTTCTGCTCCTTCCAGTACGAGCTGTGGAAATTCAAACAACATAAACTCAACAAACACATCCATGAACTTGCCAAGGTTTTCTATTTGGGCAAAGGACAGCTCCCAACCTGCTGCCAAGAAACCTTCAAAACTGACCCAAATAACAAAGATTCCAAGTAACACTGCTTTGTCAGGGGACCACGTCATATATTTTATAGCAACCTTAAGAGAGTTTCATTGGGAGTAAAGGGTTAATATGAAAGATCTGAGCGTGCCCCACAAAGCAGCTGGGCGGGGGGGGGGGAGGTTCACCTGGTTTACAGATTACTGACAACACATGCACAGAATCTTATCTAACATTCACGACTTGCAAAGAACTTCTGGGGAAAGAGCGCTCAGTTCATCATGAATTTGAGTATTACACACTAATAGTGAACCAGGTAACTACAAATGCTGGCACTAATTTACAGATACTTCGCAAGCCCGGTGCCCTCACAGAACAAAAGAACGGCTAAGGACCCTCATATCCAATTGTGGAGCACATCCTGGCAACCTTCCCGAAAGATCTAAAGGCTTTTTTTTGTTGTCATCGAGCAACGCATTTGATTATTGAGGAATCCTTAAATATGGAATTTTTTTGCCACATAAAAGGCAGCTTTAGAAGCAGCGAGGACGGATTTCCTAAGCTGAAGCCAAATCCAAAATGGCACCCACCATCTGTTCAAGAAAGGCTCCCGGGCCCCCCTTCATGCTAAATGCCACCATTTTCAAGTGACAAGAATGAAAGGCACTCTGGTAATGCAGGCAATATAATTAATGAGGGTGGCATCTATATTAGCCTGCTGTTTTCTCTGTCTCTCTCCCCCTTCATATCGGTCATATACAGACTACAGAGCGAGCTGCTTAAAGTGTTTCTTTGGAAGCCATGAAATGAGCATGGGTAGGTTTTCACAAAGTACCTTTATTATCAGTGGCGAGAACCTCTACGTGTGAACCTCACCAGCCTTGAACCAGGGTGATCTTGGCACGCAATCACAACTGGGGGAGATGGTTCTGGCAGATTCCATTTGGGGGCTGTGAAATATTTCTTAACCTTGGTATGCAGAAGGTCCCAGGTTCAATCCCCAGCATCTCCAGTTTAAAAGGACCAGGTGGGAGGTGGTGTGAAAGATAGCCCGAGACCCTAGAGAGCCAGGGTTGCCAGGCTGTTGCCGCCCCCCGGTGTGGGGAGGGTTGTGAAATCTGGGTTGGGAAACTCCTGGAGGTTTGGGGCTGGAGCCTGGGGGGGACAGGGACCTCAGTGGGGTTCAGTACCATAGATTCCAACCTCCATTTTCTCCAGAGGAACTATTCTCTGTCATATGAGATAAGCTGTATGTCTAGCCGATCCCCATGTCCCAGCTGGGATCCGTATTGTTGTTGTTGTTATTATTTGATTTATTTCCCGCCACTTCCAAAGCTGGTTCGTAGCGGGTTACAATGTCCAATAAAAGCCCATTAAACCCCCCATTAAATGACATAAAGTTACAGAACACGGCGGAAAACGACCCAACCACCCATCCCCACTACCAGCGGGGCGAGTAAGGGGGTCAAGATGACTCAATTTACAACTTATGCCCGAGAGGGAGGGGGCATCGATCTTCCTCGCTGACCCCAGCCTCAATCATAGAGCTGGTGGAAGAGCTCCATTTTGCAGGCCTTGCAGAACTCTGAAAGTTCCCGCAGAGAGCCACTGTCAGTCTGAGTAGCCAAAACTAACCATGATGAACCAATGATCTGATTCAGTATACAACACCTTCAAGCGTTTACCAAACAATCTGTTTTTTTAAAGAAAGAGTTCAATCTTTTGCCCCACAACCAATTCTAATTGGCTTTGCGAGGCCATATTTTATTATTCTGGTCTCATTGTCCCTGATAGGTTGGGATCACATAGCCATTCCTGATTGGTTAGGATCATACAGCCATCCCTGATTGCTTGGGATCACGTAGCCTGCACAACCAACATTTGTAACAAATCATAGCAAATTGAAGAAAGGTGCAATGAAAAAGAGGAAAAAGTGGTGTGAAAGAGGGGGTTTTGTGGCATGTTTGGGATGAAGTCCCTTATTACACTATATGTTGCCTTTTGGAAGTTTGGTGTTTACATTTTGTATCGACATAAAACAAAATGATGATGGAAAAATCATACTGGTGATGGAAAACCATACTAGTAAATGGTAAGGGGCAGATTGTGGGGGAGGAATGGTGTGAATTTCATTACATGGTGTGAATTACATTATGAGCCTTTTATATGAATATCTCACTGTAAAAAGAAAAAGGAGACCTTCAGGCAGAAAGTGTAGATGTGAATCCTGTCAAAATCATTGTATCCTGAGCAGTGAGGGAGCTCAGAGGTTCAAAAATATCCCCGGTGATAATAAGGTTGGGGACCGCTGCTCTAGACTGTAGCAGGTCATCCCACATTCCCTTTGAACAGCAAAGGACCATATTAGTTTCCTATTGGTGGATATAAATCCATCCATTACATCTAGGGTTCCCTCCTTCATGTTCCCATTAATTAAACGAAGGAAACAATTTATGTATGCTAACTCTTAAAGTAGAAAAATCTGCATTTTACTTCTTTCATGGCTAAGTTTACTTCGTATTTTTATAAATGTAATTTTAATTTAGTATTATCATTGTATTTTACTGGTTTTACAAATTGTATATTCTGTGATGTTAAGGCCTGTGGCTCTAATGCAAATAGATTACACATGTATACAAGAGGAAGATGGGGATAAAACACTGCCCTTTTACTTCAGGATGATGTGGTAAGTGTCAAAAAGATGGGGAAGATTTTTTTTAAAAATAAGTAATATTGAAGGAATGTTTTCAGCTACAATTTGGGAAACAAGTCAAGCTTTTTTAAAAGCAGCCTTTGTCAACTATTTCACTGTTGAAAACCCTCTGGAAATTTTTCAGGCACTGAGAAAGCTAACTCCAAAGTGGTGCAATCATCCAGAATATGGTTGGAAAGCATAGCTGCGTACATTCTCACCTGGGGCCCCTCCCCTTCCCACCTCTCCCATGTAGATTAAAGAGGTACATGAAAGATGATATACGATTTATAACAGATGAAATGAATTTTTGAATGGGGAGAAGAAAGCAAAGTTTTTATTTTTGGAGGCAGAGAAAGCAATTGATAATCTAATATGGCCTTTTCTACTGATACATTTTTGTTTTTATTCTGCTGTTCAACATCGCTCAGGGTGGGTAACGTCATTAAAAACAATACACAAAAATTAAAATAGAGCATTTACAGTGTTACTAATACCCCTGCTAAAGTTTTCCAAATGGGTTTTCTTTAGTTAAAGGAACTGATCTTCCAGCATTCTTCTTCCCCCTTTACTGGTGGATGATATTTTAGCCCTCGACCATAAATCTGGAGGAATAGCTCCATCTCATAGGCCTGCAGAACTTATTTTGGTCCAACAGAGCCATGATCTATCCCAAAAGCGCATTTCACCAAGTGCATTCCCCAAGAGAAGCTTATCATTATAAGAATATGAGAAATAAAAGCATTTTTTTTAATGTATGGCAATATGGTATATGCTCAGGGGAAACTCAAGTCCTGGCAAGATATTAGAAATGAAGGAATCAGCATTCTGTATTACCAATCAGTTTCAAGACTAAAGATCATCAACAATCTTATGTTTTAATGTTTTTATTCTGTTTTGTGAACCACTATGGGCCAGCTGATCCAGGAGTCAGTGGTATAAAAATCTGAGGGCAATTCTACACCCAAAAAATGTAGTGAAATGCTTACCTTAGGAAGTCATTATATTCTGGCCGTTCTGTATGATGTCGCCAACATCCAGCGTCCAGGCAGCAAACTGCTCGCTACATACTCCATTTTAAAGCGCTATTTGGGGAATCACATAAAAATCACATAAAATAGATTCCCCAACCTAAAAAGTGCAAGCTACAGGAGAGCAACCAGCAGGCCACCAGCAAAAGAAATGTATGGAGTTGAAGAAGCGCTATATCCGCCTCGAATGTCCTGGCCCTTGCACCCACCTCCTTCTCCCTTTTCCCAGGGATGGAATTTTTTTAAAGCAAACTGCCTGGAGAAACGAATAGGCATGCAAGTCTGCAAGCAAAGTCGCAGGCTTTCCCAAAGTTGTCACACAAAGCATGCCTCCTAAGTCCCCCCGCCCTGATCATGATTTTTTTTTTAATTATCAAGACTCATGATTTCATAAAGGGTGGCATTCAAAAAGCACTTTGCATCTATGATTAGATCTAATCTATGATTAGATACATAGGCATTTCAATGGAGAAGTATTGAATTAAAAAGAATAGTGGGCATTGCTGGCTCTTTAAAATATTGAGAAAGGGGATTGGTTGCCGGGATTGATTGACAGGTGGAAGAGAGTTGCATATAAAGTGTGTTGCTCTCTTCCGCCATTTCCAACAGGCAATGTGGAGTGTAAGAAGTGTGAAAAGGTGGCAGACAAAAATGAAACAGCAAGAAACTGAGGAATGGCTGGAGGCGTGATAATATTACACTGGTGTTATTTTCGCAGTGTGGAAATGCCCTAGGAATAAATAAAAATAAATAAATAAAACACAGGAGGTGGATCTCTAAGAGAGATGACTGAATTCAAACAGCTAACAAAACAAAAGATCATTTATTACAACAGATATACAAGTTATCTTCTATTTTTAGAATTGTATTTATCATTTCATATTTATTTTTATGGAATTAGCCCAGGAAAATTTACTTCTAACGTGCCTCGAAAGTGCATTATCCAATGTGTGTGGAATAAGCCACAATAAAATCCAGCTGCAAATTGCATTGCAAGTGTATTGAAAGCGTGTTATTTGGTGGGTGCAAAAGTGCCTGAAGCGAGCTCTGACCCACAAAAGCTCATATTGAAACAAATAGGGTAAGACTTGGGCAGTGGTCCCCAACCTTTTTATCACCGGGGACCGGTCAATGCTTGACAATTTTACTGAGGCCCGGGGGGGGGGGGTTGCCGAGGGATGTCGCCGCCGCCGCCTGAGCCCCTGCTCTGCTTACTTTCCCACTAGTGCCCCTGACTTCCCGCCACCGGCTGGGGGGTGCTGCCAGCAGCACCTGTGCAATGCCACACCAAGAGGGAGCCACAGCCATGGCGGCTGCCAAAGAGCACCAAAGGTGAGCTGGCGGCAGAGTGGCAGGGCAGCCCCTGAGGCAGCAGCCAGGGTGGAGGACGAGGAGGAGCCACAGCCCGGTACCAACTGATTCACGGACCGGTCCCGGTCCCTGGACCGGGGGTTGGGAACCACTGCTTTAAGGCACCACTAGATTTTTGTTCTGTTTCAATGGTGTAAACTGCACGGAGCTTTTATTCCAACCCCAGATCGATTCAGTCCCTGCCCTCTACACAGAATGCGATTTCCGTTTGGATTTTGGGCGATTTAAATTTTCCTTCTGCAGCAAGAAGGATTGATCCGGAGTGACCCTACCTACGGGCTCTCCTCCGTGGTAGATGACCCGTGATTGGCTACAGGTGGTCATGTGACAAGCCTGCCTCAAAGGAGAAGCCCCTAATATCTCTCAACTTCTGTCAGCCTTGGATTTTTTTTTGTGCCTTCTTCGTCCGTCCCCCCCCCCCTTCAAGAAAAGAAAGGATTTTTTCCTCACTCCTCTGACTTCTTGGATCTTCTCCCCCCTTCAAGAAAACAAAGAAAGAGTCTCCATTTGCCTCCCCCCCCCCACTCTTCTGAGCCTCCCTAACCACGTGCAGAAGACTTTCCTGTTTCAATGGGGAGGGGGGGGAGAGGAAGACCCGAGTTCAAAGCGATCTGAATTCAACAGGATTGACAGTGGAATAAACAAAGTAAGTGCAGACTCTGCCAATGTTTAAAGCGTTTGAGAAACAAATGCACTCTAAAGCTCCCTGTTTCCAATGGAAGAAAACTGTGGGAAGCTCTTTGCAATTTGTCACTAAATGCACCCACGCAATTGGTGGCCGTGGGACAAACCTTGCTGCATCCCATTGGGTCCTGTGCCGTGTGCGATGTGGCCCCGTTTTCCTCCCCAGCAATATTTTAAAGGAAGGGCTGTGGCAAAAGTGATTTCCTCGCAGCCCAAATACTTTTCTTGTCCTACCAAGTGACAGATCAGACAAACTCAAAGGCTACCGAGAATTTAGGGTCACTTTGAAAAACATCTTAGAAGCCGATTTCTCTCTTTCTGCATCTCCCTTGGGCAAAACGTCCCTGGAAGAGGTCAGCGTGCCTCAGTCAATCTGGCAGCCTTCTAGCCTTCCCTCCCCCCCAGTCATTAATATTTTGTCGGATGTTAGCGGGATAGCAGCCCAAGTTGTATTTGCAGCCTGCGACAGGCAGACTCCGGCGACAACCTCCCCGATGACATTTTGTTGTGTGGGAAAGCTTGCCATTTTTTTTCTTTTTCTTTTGGACGCCGCTTGGATTGTACAATATGGAAAGCTCTCTAACTTTGCTGTTTCCTACACAGAGTTGGAAGGCATCCTGCTTGGAGAAAATCCACTGGCAAAGGCTGTCAGCCTCGAGCAGTCAGTTTTTAATTTTTCCCCCCTCTCTTTTTTAAAGAAAATAGTGTATTCCTTATGCATATCCTGGGAAGTTATTTTGAGAGGCTGCCTTCTGGAATGGTGACTATCTGATACCCGAGAAGAGTGCCATGCTTCATCAATGTGGGTGCGCGGAGAGCTGCATTCCCTCGCGGAGTTGCCAGCAGGGCCAATTTGACTTCTATTAAAGACGACCAGCTTCGCTGCTCTTAAAAGGCACTTCTAAGGTGTGAAACAGAGCTGACAGAAGTGAGGGCTTTCAAAGGGAGCTGGTCGGCTTGGATCCAAACCTGCCCTTGTGAGAACAAAAGCAGTGGGGAGACTTTGTTAAGGGAAGGCAGATAGATTCCACTTTCCCTTTTTTGCCGTGGGCAACAGTAGCCATGCCGGGCCAGGCCCGTGTGCACAGGGAAGAGTCGGGCCTCCCCGGCCTGGCTCCTCCCCTGCCTACAGTGTCCTGGCAGGGACAGAAAACGCCCTGCTCACCTCTGTGGCACTTCACGGTGTTGTGGAGCCGAACGGAGCGTATTTTTACTTCCACAAATGTGGGATTGCGTTGCGCTGCAATCCCACCTTCATGAAAGTGACACACACACCGTGGCAAAGCACAGCGGAACCTTTCTGCCCCAGCAGCATGCGTGCACGCCAAACTCCTGGGTGGGCTGTGTCCGTTTGGAAAATTGTGGCGGCCGCAAATGATAACCTATTAATTCCCGCAGAACCGTACACTACTGCTCACTGCCTCCGTCCACTATAGTCATGATATCAGCCTAGGGGTACTGATCACAAGTGGGGGGAAGAGAGAATCATAGAATCATAGTGTTGGAAGTAACCTCATGGGTCATCTAGTTCAGGGGTAGTCAACCTGTGGTCCTCCAGATGTCCATGGACTACAATTCCCATGATCCCCTGCCAGCGTTTGCTGGCAGGGGCTCATGGGAACTGTAGTCCATGAACATCTGGAGGACCGCAGGTTGACTACCCCTAATCTAGTCCACCCCCCTGCACCCCCCTAATTTCATCCCATTGGTTCTGGTACGTCCCTCTGGGGCAAGAGAACAACTCAGAGGGACCTTATCTTACTCCCCTGGTCTCCAGCCTGGCCTCAACCAAATGCCTGGTGGAAGGGCTGTGTCTTACAGGCCCTGCAAAACCCAGAGAGGTCTGTCAGGGCCCTCAGCCCTTCTGGACATGGGCCCTCCATGATGACCTAATGAGGAGAAGAAGAGTTGGTTCTTATATGCTGCTTTTCCCTACCCTAAGGAGGCTCAAAGCGGCTTACAATCGCCTTCCCATTCCTCCCTCCACAACAGACACCCTGTGGGACCCTCGCGGCTGCATTTCAAGAAGCCTTTTACTTAAATATTATTTCACACTTCCATTTTACTTTTTCAGTTTTTTGAATGTATACAGATATATGGTGACTAAGCCCAGGGAACTGAGGAACTAAACATTTCCTTCTTTTGTGTATCTCAGAATATGGCACAAAAGAGGCTGATAGTAATTTAAAAGCAGCAACAACAATAACAAGCTGCTTTATTTCACTCTTGAGGGGAAATGGTCAAGCAGGTATCACATTTAGAACTTGCCAGGTGAATAGGCAATGGAAATGACTATAAACAATATACAGTTTGTCACAATAAAGCAGTTGCTTAGTTTTACAGGTAGAGATCTCCTGGCCGTTACTGTTTAAATAAACAAACATAAGCTTCTTTCTTTCAAAAAACATTTAGGGGCTTTCCGCACCGGGATCCTTGTAGCAAATTGTTTGCTGAACGAAAAATCGCCATTTAAAATAGTGCAATTCGTCATTATGCATACCTGACTTTGTAGTGGAATCCAGTTGCGTTTCTATCGTTTCCCACAAGCTTCCGGTCTCAGCAAAAATCGCTAGAAAGGAAGCGCTATTGCCGAGCTCGTCCCGCCCCTGGCCGTCAAGCAGCCAATGGGCAGCCGTTAGCATGCTCCCAAACAGCCCCTTTCCCTTTAAGAAAGGTTTAAAAAAAAAAAAAAAACACCCATTGCAACGAATATGTGTTGATTCGTTGCAATGGAGAGACCCATCAGCTGGCAGGTGTGTTTGAGCTGTCGTTTCATCGTTGCCACGCTCCCCCCAAGTGAAAAGAAAAAATCCCCCCCCCTCACGGGCCCAATTTTCGGCCGAAAACAGTGTGAAAAATAAAGGGAAAATACATCAGCAAACGGGCTTCTCTGTTGTTTGTGCTTAGTGACTAAACAGCTCTGGGGAGGGACTGAAGCCGGGGAAGCCTCTAAACAGGCTTGCTGGTGGGTTGAACTTCGCTCGCTCGGAGAAAAAAAAATGTCGATCGCTTCGCCGGAAGATCAGAGGAGAGAGCCAGGGGGAGGGACTTTGTAGAAACCACAACAATGGTAACGCACAGAACTTTCCCGCTAGTGTTGCAGATTGGTTGCAGGAGTGTAGCGCTTTCCGGAGGGTGAATCCACTTTTGGGGATTTCCCTGAAAGCGCTACAAGGAAGCGCTTTTTGCGGATCGGTTTCAGGTGTGTGGCAGATTGTCAACGACGTTGTGCATAATGGCAAATCAGTAGCGTTTTCAATTGGCAACCATTGTGCGATTTTGAAGGCGTGCGAAAAGCCCCTTAAAGTTTGTGAAAGCAGGAACATATACACAAGCTCAGATTTTCCTTCTTTGTTTTTGTTAGTTGAGAAGTCATGTCCGTCCCATCGCGACCCCATGGACAATGATCCTCTAGGCCTTCCTTTCCTCTACCATTCCCCGGAGTCCATTTAATCTCACACTGACTGCTTTAGTGACTCCATCCAGCCACCTCATTCTCTGTCGTCCCCTTCTTCTTTTGCCCTCAATCGCTCCCAGCATTAGCGTCTTCTCCAGGGAGTCCTTCCTTCTCATGAGGTTCACACATTAACCTTCCACAGCTATCTTTCACTGTCTGTTACACTTGCATACTTCTGTAACCATGACAAGGTTTAGGAATGAATTGTTAAGCTAATCCAAAGGTTTATGGTAACTTTGACTGCCATCCTTTATGTCTAACCTTTCCGTTACAAACAGTCTAATTGTGTTTGCATGCACTCTACAGCACATCAGACATACTGGGGTCAACTCTGTATATATAATAGTTATGATATTTTTCTTTTCATTTTACCTCACTTCACACCCCCTTTCATTATGTTGCACTATAGCAAAACAAAGACTACACTTTGAAAATTGCCAAGGCTTACAAAAGCACAGTAACACACATTAGCATTTATGAGTAAATATTATCAACATGAATATAAAACATGAATAAAGGATACGGCAAAAATGGCTACAACTGACATGTGGCATAAAAAAATATCATTTAAATACTTCTTCAGATGATTAAATTCCATTAGCTCCTTCCAACCGTAGATTTTGGTTATTCAACAAGACAGGGAAAATAGCCATCTCCTTAATATATTTCCCAAGAGAAATATGCAAAGCACTTTTGAAAAGATTATAACGCCATCAAATGTGTAATGTTTTCATTTAAGCTCTGAAAGCTCTTGATGACGAACAAACATGGAAATCCCTCAGGTTCAGGTCCCAGTTATGTAGTATTATTTTAATATCAAGTATAAGAAGGAACAGACCCTGACCTGGATACTCTAGGCTAGCCCAATCCATATGCCCTCTAACCATACTGTAGGAGAGGGGTCCCTAATGCAGTGTCTGTGGCGTCCATGGTAATTGCTGGCACTTTTTAAAGAAGATTTGTGGGACCATGTGCGGCATTAGCCCAGCAAGGTTGCCTGCTGGCTACTGGAGATTTGACTGATTTTGCAGATTTTTAAAAAATGTTACTTTGGCAGTTTCCACTACAGCACAATATGTGCTTTTCTAGAAGTTGGTTCTTATATGCCGCTTTTCTCTACCCGAAGGAAGCTCAAAGTGGCTTACAATCACCTTTTCTTTCCTCTCCCCACAACAGACACCCTGTGAGGTGGGTGAGGCTGAGAGAGCCCTGAGATTACTGAAAAAGAAGAAGAGTTGGTTCTTATATGCAGCTTTTCTCTACCCGAAGGAATCTCAAAGTGGCTTACAGTCGCCTTCCCTTTCCTCCCCCCTCAAAAGACACCCTGTGAGGTGGGTGATGCTGAGGGGGCCCTGATATTCCTCCTTGGTCAGAACAGCTTTGTCAGTGCTGTGGTGAGCCCAAGGTCACCCACCTGGCTGCATGTGGAGGAGGAGCAGAGAATCAAACCTGGCTCACCAGATTAGAAGTCCATACTCCTAACCACTACTACACCAAACCTAACGTGTTACTTCAAAAGAGTTCTGTTGAGGGATGTTGAATGGGTGAAATTATGGGTGAAAAAGGGGAGGGCATGTTCCTTTGCATTGTATTAATATGCAATTGCTTTCATACACATTCTCAGCTTTAAGAAAAAATGGCAGAGAGGCATGCTTCCCAGATACCTCCCCTCCCTACTTTTTATCCACTGCAAACATCAGTGGGGGCAGGAATTCAAGCAAGGCAGCAGGGGAACATTTGTGAGAGCAGGCCCATGGTCAACATATTGAGAGCAGAACAGATTCTGTCCCCAGCATTGTTCGAATCCACGATTTGTTGTTTTCTAATATACTTTAGCATTATCAATTTTTTTTACACGCTTAGCTTTTCTGTGCACTCTCCCCTCCACTCCCGGCTCCTGAGTGAAATTAGAACCACGTATTCTTAAGTCTTCCTGTCACGTGACCCCCGTCTCAGATATTCCCCCCACTCTTGACAGAGCCCGGCTCTAACTTTTCTGGCAGTCGCCATGCATGCTGTGAGGAGGAGCTCCAGCCAGGAGCCAAAAAGGAACAGCTGCCACCCGTGAACAACAGAAACCTCTGGCTCTTTGTTCCTTCTGTATCAGCAGACAGATCAACATGTGCACATTTTGTAACTGGCTGGCAAATAGCTTCATCGGGGCCAGGGCCTTTGCCCCCGCACCCTCCACACCACCAATCAACATTGTATGAGGAGAAACAGAAGCCACAGAAAGGCCCCGTAGCAGGGTTGCCAACATCCAGGTGGGGCCTGGAGACCTGCCACTAGGACACTTCATCTCCAGACAATAGAGATGTGTTGCCCTGAAGAAAATGGCTGCTTTGAAAGGCTGGAGGCACTGGACCCTCTTGAGGTCCCTCCTCTCCTGAAACTCTGCCCTCCCCAGGTGACACCAAGGTTTCTTCCAACCAAGAACTGGCAACCTGAAGCTACAGGGATCAGAGACAGCTCTGAGGTGAATATCTGTGGACTCCTCAATTGGCACCCTCAGTCAATATTAAAGAGGGGTGTGGGACCACAGCAAATACACTTAGTAAAATCTTTTCAATAAAATTTAATAAGCTAGTTTGGCCATTATCTGGAAGCAAAAGAGGAAATTTCCGCACATTGTTAAAAATAGAGTTACGCCAGCTGAGTGGCATAACGCTACATATAATCCTGCTTTCCAGCCCCTCCTCACCTTTTTCACTCTCGCTCTTCTATGCTGCCTTTTCGTGTTTCTCCCCCTCCACAAGTGCTGCTGGAAATGGTGGAAGAGAGCAACACGATTTATACGCGACTCTCTTCCCCCCGGTCAGTCAAGCCAGGTAGCCAATCCCCTTTCTCCATGCTTTAGAGGGCCCGCAATGTCCACTATTTTTTTTAAATCAATAGTTCTCCGTTGAAATGCCTATGCATCTAATCATAGATGCCTAATGCTTCTTTATTGCCATGGAATTATGAATCTTGCTTCTTTTAAAAATAAATCTCGTTCCTGATTGGTGTGTGTGTGTGGGGAAGCTTGGGGAGGCATGCTTTGTGCTACAACTTTGGGGGATTTTATTTTTGTCTTTGCCTGTATGATTGAACACCTATTTGTTGCTCCAGGCAGTTCACTTTAAAAAAACCTCCCATCCTCAAGAGAAGGGAGAGGGAGGCGGATTCAAGGGCGGCACATTGGAGGAAGAGATAGCGCTTCTTCACCTCCATACATTTTTTTGCAGGTGGCCTGCTGGTTGATCTCTGGTAGGCAGCACTACATATGTTGGTGAATCCACTTTTAGGGATTCACCAACTAGCACTTTAAAATGGAGGATGTAGCTGCCTGTTACTGCTCAGATGCTGCATGTTGGCAATGTTATGTGGAGGGTCTGGAATATAATGACAATGAAACGTAAGTATCTCACTATTTTTAAAGGGTGCGGAAATCCCCAGAGTCACTCTGTGGCCTGAATTCCATGAGTGAGATAGGGGGATAAAGTAAGCCTATTGCAGTTTGCAGAAATCACTTACGGCTGTGAAAGTTGGACAATGAAAAAATCAGACAAGAGAAGAATTGATTCATTTGAACCTTGGCCCTGGAGAAGGCTTCTGCGGATTCCATGAACAGCAAAAGTCACAAACAAGGAAATACTAGAACACATAAAGCCTGATATATCACTGGAAAGCAAAATCACAAAAGTCCAGCTCCCTTACTTTGGCCACATCATGCCATCCGCATCATGCAATCCTAGCAATGATGCTGGATTGGTCAGTGGGAAAAGGAAATCAGGCCGACAAAACTCAGTGGTTAGACTCTATCAAAATGGACACTGGCCAGAGCATTAAACAATTATTTTTATTATTTCTTTCCTGCCACTCCTGAGACCAGCTCATGGCAGGTTACAATCGTCCATGCTGAAAACCCCAATAAAATCCCATTAAAACAATCCAAGGACACAGACACATACAACACCAAACCCATCAACATGGTGGTAGTCCTCAATCTCCCAAACCCCCAATAAAGCATCTAATATGGGGAGTGGGAAGACGGGTATTCAACGAGGGTTGAAATCACAGAATGCAAACTTAACTACAATTTCTACTGTAAAGTGTCTGCCCAAATACCAGAACATCCCCACATCATCAGCAATTAGTTCCTGTACATGCCAGATGAGCCATCAACTCATGGCCAGTGACAGAGGATTAGGCCTCAGTTTGCCGTTTGTAAGTCCTGCCAGTTGCTAAGGGCTATGGCAACCCCATTTGCTACCAAAAGAGCAGACATGCCTCGAAAACGGTCTTGAAAACAACTCCCATCTGATTTCGGCTGCCATGTGATTAGCTCAGGGCCACACCAGAGCCATGTCGGAACCACAAATTGTTCATTACAAATCTTTGACAATCTTAACCACAAAACTGTTTCCACGTATGCAACTTTTCAGCATTCCTGTTTAAAACGCTGGAGAAGGGGAATAGTTTATCAATGAAAAAGGAGATAATATTACACAGCAGTATATGCACACATGTTATGTATTCTGGGGGCCAATTCTGTTTCTCCCCCTCTGGCATGTATGGGATAATCATAAGCACGCATCAAAATAAATGGGGGGGGGGGAAAGGTTACGGAAAAGTCAAACGAAAATGCACAGCCCAAGCCAAAAGAGCTCACACCGAATCCTAAAATATTTGTAACTGGAATGTTTCGCAGGAGAAAGTCAGCCCTTATGTGAGGAAGCTGGAATGTTATCACTTGAATTAAGGAAATGAATGGAGGCAAAGAAGCACTATCTCTGCCTCCAATGTCCCGCCCTCGCACCTGCCTCCCTCTCCCTTCTCCCAGGGCTCATGGGAATTGTAGTCCATGGACCTCTGGAGAGCCATGGTTTGGCCACCCCTTGACTGAATGTTGATGCTGGTTTCCCCCGAGAAGTCTAGAAGAACTCCGTGCTCCTCCACATGCAGCCAGCTGGGTGACCTTGGGCTCGCCACAGCACTGATAAAGCTGTTCTGACCGAGCAGGAATATCAGGGCTCCCTCAGCCTCACCCACCTCACAGGGTGTCTGTTGTGGGGAGGGGAAAGGGAAGGCGATTGGAAGCCACTTTGAGACTCTTTTGGGTAGAGAAAAGTAGCATATAAGAAACAACTTCTTCTTCTTCTTCTTCAGGACTTAGGACTGATATGACATTAACCAGTTTTTAAAACCATTTTGTAAAAGTCATTTTATTTCTTTAACAGCCTTGGTCTCATATAGTTGAACTCTTAATTGAATCACAAACAAAGCTGAAATATTCAATTAATGCATTGGCAATATTAAAAACATTCACAGTGATGAAGTTGGTGAAACAGAACAAATGGAATCTAATAATTCGTTTAATGAAAATAGGCATTTATGCTAAAAACAATCCACAGCATCTAAATTAAATGGAGGGGAGGGAGTCCTCATATGCCAGGTAAGAAGCATAACTGCTTTTTTGGGGAACTGTTCCAATATAAAACAATATCCATTTCAAAACACAAAAATGTGCACAACAGAAAAACAAACATCCTATCTATCAGTTCCCGTTTCTTCTTGCGAAGCTCCTCAGTGTACCAGGGAGCTTGCTTGACACAGCGGTGGAGAAGACATTGGGGAGCTATCTCATCAATGGTGGCCAGCATTCTGTTGTACCAGTCGCTGACCAGACGGTTCAAACAAATGCTGAAAATGTGGTCTAGGGTGTGGCCTTCCTGATGGGTAGAGTCAACAACAAATTACAAGTACCCTAGTGTCACCATGGCTGACACCAGGTCCAACCCATTTTTAGAGGATGGTAGCTCGGCATGGATGTTAAAGTCCCATGGAACTAATAGTCTGGGGAACTGTAGTGTCCAGGCTGCCACCACGTTCAGCTGGGCTGGCAGGGCATGTGGAGGTGCACTGGGCTGTCTCTGCCTTTCCCCCTTATTATTGGGATCTCTGACCCCCTTGGGTCCCTTGTGGTTGTTTCTCCCTCGGTTCCTCTTGGTGTGAGACATCCACGTTTGGTAGTGGGATTTGCTTTGACCATTCTATTTCCCTATGGGTTCCTGTTGGCTCTCTTCAAGGTATTTTGGTTTCCTCTATTTTGCTAGGACTTCCCTCGAACCCTGGTTCTATGCTTGGTGAGAAGACTGGTTTCGAATTTGTGTTTGGTGGGGTTACGTATCTCTGGAGGGATAGCCCCGATCGCTACTTACAGCATCTCAGGGCTGCCCATTCCGGTCCTTAGTTGCATGTAGTGACATAAAAGAACTTTCTTCCAATTCGTAGAGCTACTTTGCTGCTTTCCAAAAGTAATGTCATTCTGCTCACATTGCGGCCACCCCTGCCATGAACTCACACTCCAGACTTCCCTCTGGCTGCCAGGCCCAGTCTAGCAGCCCTAGTACTCCCAATTCAATGTAAGGGCAAGAAGTGTTATCCTCACTCTGAATAAGCTTCCTACTTTAGCCAATCAGGTTAGACTCTTTGATGACATCACAAAACCAAATAAGAGTGACAGCAGGAAGCACTGCCCTTACTCTGAGTGGGCAAGTATTTTTGTTTCATTCATTCATTCATTCATTCATTCATTCATTCATTCATTCATTCATTCATTCATTCATTCATTCATTGGATTTTTTAAACACCCACCCTGATAAAACTAAAAAACCCCCTGTGTGTTACATGACAAGAGGCAAAGGTTTTATGAAACATCCCCTCCCCTCCAATTCAGCTCCATCCTTATTAGAAACACTGTATTTCACGTTTCCAGGGGGAAGTCATCTGCATGCCTGGTCGAGATCTATAGTATGCAAATGAAGGATCCAAATCCAGCCAGTAAGTGACCTGGATCAATCAGTCGACTCCGCTAGGGGCCAATCAGAACTCTTGGCAGGCCAGCTCAAAGTGTATACAAGTTCATGGGTTACTGAGTTAGTTTCTCGGCGGTCTAATTCAAGTTGGTGTTGAATAAAGAGCTGACTGTTTCTGAAGAAACTGCATCTGTGTCTTGCCAGACCCACAATGCCAGTTCTGCAGGGCCTGCAAACCAGATCTGTTCCACCAGGCCTATGGTTGAGGTCAGACAAACCATCAAGAAGAGCTGGGTCTTAAAACAGAAGGAAGACCTGGTTCTCCAAGAAAAATCTGGAATTCCTCCCCCCTCCAGTTTTACTAAATGGGGCAGACACAGTATGGGTGTCTTTAATGTTTATGACTGGTTTTTAAGAAAGAGTAGGATACAAAAATTAAGCTTAGTAAAAGTAGTGGTAGTAACTCCCATCAAGTTGCCAATGATTTATGGCAACTGTTGCAAGTGGTTTTCGAGGCAAGCCTTCCTCCTCAGGGTCTCCTTTGGTGGTCTCCCTTCCAAGCACCAGCCCTGCTTAGCTTCCAAGATCATAATAAACAATTTCACAACAAATGTAACTAAACGTGTCTAATCTCTTCTTTTAATTGAACAACCAAAACGGCCTCCAGATTATAACCGTTTTCAAGTGAGTTTTCATCATTGGTTGTTTTTCTAATGTTTGCTAATGAAGTCCTTCAATAGGATCAAGTCTTCTTGGCAGGATTTAAATAATATATACGTGGCCTTTGGCTCACAGGTACGGGGCAGTCTAGTCAAAGACTAGCCTCTCCTCTGTACCCTTTCAATTTTACCTACGTCCTTCTTGAAGTGAGGCCTCCAGAACTGCACACAGGACTCCAGGTGTGGTCTGACCAGTGCCGTATACAATGGGACTATGACATCTTGTGATTTTGATGTGATGCCTCTGTTGGTACAGCCCAAAATGGCATTTGCCTTTTTTACCGCTGCATCACACTGCCTGCTCATGTTTAGCTTACAATCCACAAGTACTCCAAGGTCTTGTTCACACACAGTGTTACCTAGAAGCGTATCCCCCATCCAGTAAGCATGCTTTTCATTTTTCTGACCCAGATGCAGAACTTTACACTTATCTTTATTAAATTGCATCTTGTTCTCATTTGCCCATTTTTCCATTGTGTTCAGATCTTGTTGAACTCTCTCTATCTTCTGGAGTATTTGCCAGTCCTCCCAATTTGGTGTCATCTGCAAACTTGATGAGTAGTCCCTCCACCCCCTCATCTAGATCATTAATAAATATGTTAAAAAGTACCGGACCGAGCACCGAGCCTTGAGGTACCCCACTACTCACCTCCCTCCAGTCTGATGAAACACCATTGACGACAACTCAATGGTGCGGTTGAGTGCGGTTCTCTAACCAATTCCCTATCCACCTATCTGAAAATCCAGATTGCAGTCCTTCAATTTATCCATCAGAACATCATGGGGAACCTTATCAAAAGCTTTACTAAAATCCAAGTAAACGACATCAACCGAATTTCCACGATCCAGCAAACCTTTTACTTGGTCAAAAAAGGAAATCAGGTCGGTCTGATCGCCTTCCTTTCCTCTCCCCACAACAGACACCCTGTGAAGTCGGTGGAGTTGAGAGAGCTCTGGCAGAACTGCCTTGAGAGAACAGCTCTGGCAGGCCTGTCACTAGCAAAGGATGGACCTTAAGCAAACATTTAAGAAGAGGAATTGGTTTTTTATATCCCACTGTTCACTACCTGAAGGAGCCTCTGAGTGGCTTACAATCACCTTCCCTTCCTCTCCCACAACAGACACCCTGTGAGGTAGGTGGGCCTGAGAGAGCTCTGAAAACTGTGACTAGCCCAAGGTCCACCCAACTAGCTGCATGTGAAGAAGGCGTGGGGAATCAGACCTGGGGCTCCAGATTAGAGGCCTTAGCTCTTTACCATTGCACCACGCTGGCTCCAAGAGTTCCATGCTTTTGTCCAGTCACAATCCCCATATGGCCACCCCAGCAAGAGGCTCTCAAGGCAAGTGAGAAGCAGAGGTGGTCTACCATTGTCTGCCTCTACAGAATCTTCTTTGGTGGTCTCCCAGAGTCAGCTTGGTGTTGTGGTTAGGAGTGCGGACCTAATCTGGTGAGTCGGGTTCAATTCCACACTCCCCCACATGCAGCCAGCTGGATGATCTTGGGCTGGCCATGGCACTGATAAAGCTGTTCTGACCGAGCAGGAATATCAGGGCTCTCTCAGCCTGACCCACCTCACAAGGTGTCTGTTCTGGGGAGAGGAAAGGGAAGGTGATTGGAAGCCGCTTTGAGACTCCTTTGAGACCCCTTTGGGTAGAGAAAAGCAGCATATAAGAACCAACTCTTCTTCTTCTTCTGTAATCTCAGGGCTCTCTCAGCCTCACCCACCTCACAGGGGGTCTGTTGTGGGGAGAGGAAAGGGAAGGCGAATGTAAGCCGCTTTGAGACTCCTTCGGGTAGGGAAAAGTGGCATATAAGAACCAACTCTTCTTCTTCTTCTTCTTCTAAAGACCAGACCTGCTTAGCTTCTAAGGTCTGACGAGATCAGGCCATGTCATGTTGCCTCCACCCCAAAGCACTCTGCTCACCCTAAACTGGGAGGAAAGACAGGACAGAAAACTCATAATGAATAATTGGGGGTGGGAGATACTGGAGATGGCATTTCCTCTGGTTATTGTCCTCCCTTGACAGGGATACGTCACTGGAATGAGCTCCATTGCCACGGCTGAAGATCCTCCACTGGGTTTAGTTATTTCCTTCCTCCTTCCCGTTCCACTTGGAAACCAACACAACCCTCCCATGGAAATAAAGCGGAGGCTAATTGATAACCTGGGTGCCACTTGCTCATTCCACATCTGGAGCTCCCAAATGGCGTTCCCAGCCAGCGCCAATGCACACCCGTCCTCCGTGTTCCTCGTGGGGGAAGGCAGCCGAGAATCTCGGGGGGAACAGATGCTCAAGCACCCAATTCACAGCAGGCTCCCTTAGGCCTAAATATGTTCTCCATTTGCGAGTAAGTAAAAGAAGCATTAAATATTACCGGCAATGATGAAAGATAACTTTTACCACAGTGCTTTGCATATTGCGCGCTTAATTTGTCGACTCTTTGGAGGAGGAGAGATAAGGAGTCGCGTTTTTTTGGCAGGCTTCTGGGCCAGACAGCCAAGCTCTTAAGGTCGTTAATCGCATAACCCTCGGCGATAGAAGTTTCTAATGTTATAGGGAAGGGAAGCAAGAATATGATCTCAGAGCCCCCCACTGCTTGGCAGAGACATACAGTATTCTAGCCAACCAGCACGGACTTGGCGGTGGTGGGGGAGTGCAGTCAAGTGACGGCCCACTTAGGATGAACTTTTGGGGTTTTCGAGGTAAGAAGCCTTCAGAGGTGGCTTGTCACAGCCTGTCTCTGTGTAGCAATCCTGGACTTCCTTGATGGTCTTACAGCTATTGACTCACCCAGGGCTGACCCTGCTCAGATTCTAAGATCTAACCAGATTGAGCTAGCCTGGGCCATCCAGGTTGGGTTGAACTGACTTGGCTGCACCGAAATGGGAAGTAGACTGAAAGTTAGAGACATGGCAGCATTCTCCTGCCCTCAAAAATCATAAATAAGGTAGATATTGCCATTATTTTCGCTTCTGGTACTATCAGCTTCCACAAAAATCTAAGGGTGTAGTCAATCCTCTTTCTCTTAAACATATTGGTCCTCTTTTGCAACCGATCTTCAAGTTTGTGGCCTAGTCCAATCATTCCGAGCCTGCGCCGTAGCACTTAAGAGCAGCAGCCGCTAATCTGGAAAAAGTGGTTCAGTTCTCCACTCCTCCACATGCAGCCAGCTGGGTGACCTTGGGCTAGTCACATTCCTGATAGAGCTGTTCTTGCAGAACAGTTCTGTCAGCCCCATCTACCTCACAGGGTGTCTGTTGTGGGGAGAGAAAGGGAAGGTGATTGTAAGCCACTTGGAGACTCCTTCAGGTAGTGAAAAGTGGGATATAAAAAAAAACAACTCCTCTTCTTCTATGTTAGCTTAAGGTCCCTGCCTTTGGAGACACTTCCTACCTGATCCTTTTAAATGGAGATTTATTTTATTTATTTGTAAATAGATTTATAGAACCACCCCTCTTGGCCCAGCGGCCTCAGGGCAATGTGCAACAGCTTGAAAAAACAACAGAGTTAAAACCAAAATGGATTCTTCCATTAAAACCATATCTGCCTCCCCTGTTTCCAGGCCTCTTCACTTGTTCATCCACATCTCTCTCCCATATTATAAGCCAGATCCAGATATTACCAGAGTGTTTTGAGGGTGGGGGGAGGGTTCTTGAGGTGGTGTTCTGGTGTTCTAGCCTCGACCAAATGGCCAGTGGAAGAGCTCCATTTTGCAGGCCCCACGGAACTGAATGAGTTCCGACAAGGCCCGTATCTCCTCCGGGAGTTCATTCAACCAGGTAGGGGCCAGAACTGAAAAGGCCCTGGCCCTGTTTGAGGCCAGGTGGGTCTCCCTTGGGCCATGGGCCACCAGCCTGTTGGAACCAGCAGAACGTTACGGTCTTTGCGGGACATATTCCAAGAGGCGGTCGCTCAGGTCCGCAGGGCCCAGGCTGGGGACCGGACCGGGGATATTTTGCATGCCAAGCAGAGGCTCTGCCTGTGAGCCACGGCCCCTCCTGAATCGAGCCTAAATGTCATATGTCCCAGGAAAAGGCTTTTCAAACGTCTGTTTTGTTCTAGAGGTTGCTAACAAGCCTTTGCACATATTTACCGAGTGAGCGACGTGAGCACGAGGGCAAATGTTTCTCTGGGCGCTCAAAAAAAGTCTAAATGGCAAACAGCGCTCCAGTATATACAATTGTCACTGATATAATGTAAAGCCAGCCTCGGCCCTTTGATCGTCTGTAAACATGTCATTTTGAGCTGACTCAGTTTCGCCGGCGTTTCATCAGCGAAGGCACAACCAACAGCCCCCCCCTCCCAAAAGCCCCAATTACACTTCATCACTGTTTACCTCTTCCAAATGCCCCCTCTATTACCAACCAGGGCGGTTTGCTATGTTTAGTCTCCGGCGAAAATGGTATTTAAGGACCCCACAGCCCTTGGGTCAATTCACTCCCTCTTTCTCATTTTCATCTGCTGATTTTGGTTGAGCTCGGAAGCTGGAAACCCTCTCCCCCTCTGCCCCCCCCCAGTTAGAATTCAAACACGGATAACACATTGAGACTTCAATAAATGAATTCAGAGATCACAGCCAGAAAGAGGGTCATTGGAGTTATGGCATTGTCAAATCAGATTTTGTAAAAGTCCAAAACTTACTGTTTTACTTTAAAATATAGATGAAGTACAGTTGCTCCTGGGGAGGAAAGCTATGGCAAATCTAGACAGCATCCTAAAAAGCAGAGACATCACCCTGCCAACAAAAGTGCGTTTAGTCAAGGCTATGGTATTCCCAGTTGCAATGTATGGCTGCGAAAGTTGGACCATAAGGAAGGCCGAGCATCAAAGAATTGAGGCTTTTGAACTCTGGTGCTGGAGAAGACTCTTGCGAGTCCCTTGGACTGCAAGGCAAACAAACCGGTCAGTCCTAGAGATCAACCCTGACTGCTCCTTAGAAGGCCAGATCCTGAAGAGTAAACTCAAATATTTTGGCCACCTCATGAGAAGGAAGGACTCCCTGGAGAAAAACCTAATGCTGGTAGCGATCGAGGGCAAAAGAAGAAGGGGACGACAGAGAATGAGGTGGCTGGATGGAGTGACTGAAGAAGTAGGTGAAAACTTAAATGGACTCCGGGGAATGGTAGAGGACAGGAAGGCCTGGAGGATCATTGTCCATGGGGTCACGATGGGTCGGACACGACTTCGCACATAACAACAACAACAACAACAACAACAGTTGATTTGCAGATCAAGATATCTTACAGGGCTTTTCCCCAGTCACAATTCCCAGTCTTCCCCATGGTAAGGATCTGGTGCCTTCTTTAGGACAGGGGGGACCACCTGTGTTGATTGTTTAATTTGGCTGGCCGGAACGTTCTCTCCCTCCTTCCCTTCTTTCTTGGGAAAGGACAGCCAGCGGGGTTAAGAGCGGCTGCCTCTGATCTCAGAGTAGCTTCCAATTGCCCACCCTTCCTCTCCAAACAACAAATACCCTGTGAGGCAGGTGGGGCTCGGAGAGCTCTGAAAGAACTGGGACTGGCCCAAGGTCACCCAGCTGGCTGCATGTGGAGGAGTGGAAATCCAACCCAGTTCTCCAGATTAGAGTTTGCCACTCTTAACCACTCCACCATGCTGGCTCAGTGGTAAACCGCCTTTGAACATCTCTTGTCTTGAAAGCTCTGTGGGGTTTTAATTTTGTTGGCAAAATAAAAATCATTCCATCTAGGACCTGGGGGGGGGGGGCTAATCCTTCTCAAAAGGGGCCACATTTTTAATTGCACCAAGGCCGAAGGGTCAACAGTAGGTTTGCCCGCTATGGGTTGAGAAATACCTGGAGATTTTGGGGTTTAAGGCCCTAGAGCCCACATTCAAAGGTCACCATTTTCTCCATGAGAGCTTATTTTTCCTGCCTGAAGATCAGGTGCCATCTCAAGTCATCACCTGGAGATTGGCAACCCCAGCAACAGCTTTTGTTCTGCGATCGCCTTTCTCCTGCGGGAGTTTAAACGGGATCAGCCTTTCCTTTCTATATCTGGTCTCTACAAGTGTCCAGACTTTACTGCTTTCCCTCTGTGGTTTTCCACATCTTGTTTGCCAAGTGACCCCAGCCCCCACCAAGGTTTTGTGAAAACCAACAGGGCTTTCTGACAGATCCGTCCCAAGTTGTGACCTCTCCGTACAAAGATGCATGGGAGGGGCAGGCTACCTCCTCCTCACCCCCTTCCAAGTGAAGGCACAAAATGGAGCTCAAAATTTACGGCATAATGTTCTTGGAGTTAGCAGCGCAAATAAAAGCCGGCGTCTCCTTATTGGCTGTGAACCACAATAACCTACTCAATTCCATCTTTGTACATTTCATATGGGGATTTTTCCCCCCTGTTTTATTTTATTGACGAAGGAATATCCAGTTTTCTGGCTGAAGTTTATTATGTAAAGAAAGCATAAAAGGACTCATTACTTTTTAACTACCAGGCGAGAGGGAAACAGCACGCTTGCCTCTTTTGCTGGGCATGCACTCTTCGGATGCCTGTCGGGCTAGGGACAGCAGGGCTTGGGGGGCACAAATCTGACCGGAGCCCTTGACGAATTGTCCCGATATTTCCCCCACAGTTAAAACTGATTCATCTGAGAGCCCTACTCAGATCAAGGGTTCTCAAGACAGGCCTGGCGTTCACTGAGAATCATAGTAGGTCTCCAGACTGCGGGGAAGACATGGCAGCTTCTATCATCTCCTCCCCCAACTGAGTCCCTGTGCCTCCCAAAATTCTGCCCTCCCGAATTCTCCAGGAATTTGCTGTTGCAAAGGGACAGCCTAAAGTACATAGTGCTGTATCCCTTCTTTTAAAATGGAGATGAAACCAGGCGGTTTATCAACCCGGTTTGTTGACCAAGCAAATAGCATGAGTTTTGGCTAGGGCTGGCCATTGGGGGGACATGGGAGGGGGGGACTTACTTGTCTTAAGAAGGCCCAGGCCTGGCATTGCACAGGAAGTGATGTCATGATGCCAGCAACTTCCAGGTGATGTGCTGGTATTTGGACAAAAACTCTATGATAAAAGCTAGTTCAACTCTAGAGTGTCACCTGGACGTCACTGACATGATGACATCACTTCTCATGTGACACCAGCAGCATGTCCTAGGCCACCCTCTTTCTACTGGTAAGTCCCCCTGCTGGTCAGCTGAACAGCAGCTAGGGGGCCCGGCAATTGGGGACCCCACTTCCACTCGGAGGTCCAGCAATCCTAGATAGGGCTGTTTGCTTGCATCTCCACTTACTTCTTGGTGTTGCCAAGAGCTCAGTATGCCTAAACTTCTAGGAATTGTGCTGTGATGTCCCATCAAACAGGCCCAGCGTGCCCCCTTACAGGACTTTGTCATTCTTGGAGTTTATGAGTATTCATTCAATGCCCTTCTAATAGCCCTATCTGGGCTACTTGCTGCTTGGGACTCCGGGATGGTGGCTACATTCTGATTTGCTCAAGGGAGGCAGCTGGGACAAGAGGCGTCTTGGGTGTCAGCGACAAATAACAGCTCCACCTAGTGCCTAAACAAGAGTTTATCATTTCACAGCATAGTAGATCTTCTGCAATAAACTGGCCGATGACAGGTGAGTCCAACAGTCAGTAGTTTTGATGAACTAAAACAGCAAACCTGTATGCAGGTCTCTTGTTGCCAGGATGGAATTCTTTGGCCAAGTATGCGTAACGCGTGAAAAATAATACCGTTTCATTTTTTCTATGTATGATATATTTATATACATGATGCAGAGAAACCACCTCAACAATGCAGTCCTGTGCAGAAGAACAAAATCCGAGTCCAAGGGCCGCTTTAAGTCCAACAAACTTCTGCGTATACGCCTTTGTGTACATGCACATTGAAACAGATCTCTTCAGGGATTACATATAGTTATAGGGGGGGGGTTAGTTTCCAGGAAGGGCTAGTTAGAGTCAAGATGTGTAAGTAGCTGCTGATATGAATTTAACTGCCCGCTCCCAGCATTGCCATGCCCTGTCCCCCACCCCTGTGTCACCACGTCCCACCACCACTCCACATCACCAAGCCCTGCTCCAAGGAGCCTCAAAGATGCTGACAATGGCCTTCCCTTCCTCTCCCCACACCCTGTGAGGCAGGTGAGGCTGAGAGAGCTCTGAGAGAACTGAGACTGGCCCCAGGTTCACCCAGCTGGCTGCCTGTGGAGAAGTGGGGAAGTATACCCGTTCTCCGCTTGTTTCTCAGCACTGAGGTCCCTCCCCATCTCTACCGTATCATCGAAAGTCTTTGGGAGAGGGACGGGACGGGAGGATGTGTGGCGCCGTGCAAAAGCGATTCCTTTTTTTGATTTGGAGCGCACATGTGAGCATATGGCCCTGCGTCTGATTTTTGTTTGTTTGTTTGTTTAGTTCCTCTTCCCTTTCTATTTTGGTTGACTGTCACAAATGTTTTAATTATCTCGTGCGTGGCTGTTTCGGTTGCGCATTGTCTCCATTCCTTTTTGACTCGGGGGCAGCTGTTGAGCGCGCCAGATTTAGGGCCCAAATCTGCTCGTCGTTCTGTGCGAGCACACTGAGGCATCTCTGCCTTGGGGGGAGGGGACCGCCGCTTCCGACTGGCCCTCACTTACTTCTCAGGCCGATGCACAACACACGGTTTGGGGTAGAGAGGGGACAGGGACAGCATAATCTGAGAGCTAGTGTGGAGTGGCACCTTAAGGGCCCCGAACAAGCGGAGAATGGGCATGATTCCCCACTTCTCCACATGCAGGTTAAGTGAGCTGTCGAGATTCAGGTTTAAATCCTCACTCTGCCACTCAAACTCATGGGGTGATTTGGTCGGACTAAGGTTGCCAGCTCTGGAGATTTTGGGGGCGGGCCCTGGGGCCCTGGTTTAGGAAGTGGAGGGGCTTCAGTGGTGCCTAATGCCAGAGGCTTACATGGCCGTTTCTGTGACTTCGCCAGTGAGTTGAGCATAGAGCCAATTTGACGGAGAGGAGACTTTTTCTGCCAGAAAGGGTGGGTCTCATTCCGACTGGGGTGACCTGAAGATGGACCATTACTTATATGCAAGACAGAGTTCTAGAACTTTTCACCAAGAGAAGCATGTGCATTCATCCTTTTTTTCTTGAATGCATTAATGCAAATGCGCAAGGAACAGGTTACACGATTTTTCTTTCCCTTGAGCTTTCTAGCCATGAATGACATCATACATGACAAAAGGGGTGTTTCATTGGTTCAGTTACCCAGGACCCCCCATAAAGCCTTTGGGCTTCTCACATTTTTCAAACTCTGGCCTCCCTTCAAATGTGCCAGGACATATGGCCCTGTCATAGCCGGCTGATCCAAGGATTCTCTGGCAGTCAGGCAAGGGACATTCAGAGGGTGTTTACCTGTGTGTGTGAGGCTGTTATTAGTTAGGTTTGGAAACTCCTGGAGATCTGGGGATGGAGCCTGGCTGGGACAGGGACCTCAGTCGAATACAGTTCCTTAAAATCCTGGAGGCTGGCCTCCCTAACTGGGAAACACCTGGAAATTTGGGGGCAGTGCCTGAAAAGGATCTCTACAGTCTATAGTCTAGAGATGAACTGAATTCTAAGGTATCCCCAGGTACCAATCGGAGGCTGATAGACTGCAGGAGCAATGCCAGCTTGGTGTAGTGGTTAGGAGTGCGGACTTCTGATCTGGTGAGCCAGGTTTGATTCCCTGCTCCTCCACATGCAGCCAGCTGGGTGACCTTGGGCTCGCCACGGCACTGATAAAACTGTTCTGACCAAGCAGGAATATCAGGGCTCCCTCAGCCTCACCTCCCTCACAGGATGTCTGTTGTGGGGAGAGGAAAGGGAGGATGACTGTAAGCTGATTTAAGACTCCTTTAGGGAGAGAAAAGTGGCATATAGGAACCAACTCTTCTTCTTCTACCTCACAGGGGGTCTGTTGTGGGGACAGGAAAGGGAGTACGATTGTACACTGCTTTGAGACTCTTTCAGGGAGAGAAAAGCAGCATTTAAGAACCAGCTCTTCTTCTTCTATTTGAGCTGAGAGAAATTCAGGCTTTTTGCAGTGATCCTCTGAAGCCCATCTCCCCACCCCCGGGGATCAGCCCTTCCTTTGTTTCCTGCACTGGGCCTATTGGTGGTTGTGTGCAGCTCTGGAAACCGGGAGCCTGCCCCGGGTGTTGAAATGGCTAATGACAGCCCTGCTGCCAGGTTCCAAAAAGGTCCTGAGCATTCTCACCCCAGACCTTCCTTTTTGAACTGGGGCTCCGGTGGCTCTGGTGCCTACCGCAAAAGGGAGAAGAATGCGACATGCAAAATTAGGCCGACATTTCTGAAGCTGGGCAGCTGTTTCTCTTTTCGGCTTCGGATCCTGCCAGCCTCCCGAAAGGGGACGACCGCTCGTTCCTGCAAATCAAAGCTCGCAGCTCAAAGGCAAAAAGAAAAAGAAAAAAAGAAAAGAAAAAGGATTTTCGAGACAATGTACAATGAGAGCCGAGGAGGTGTCCCCCCCCCTCCTCCCTTCCTCCTCGCCAGCCATGTAAAAGCCGTGTTGTGAAATTAAGCTGGAAATATCGTAAGTGGGAAATGACCACAGAATAAATAGGAACCTTTCAGAACGGCAGAAAACATGTGTTCTTTATTTTCCTTGTAAACAGAAGTGGCAGATTCAATCAGCAAGAAATATCAGATCATTATGGCCATTTTAATCATATAAAAAGGAGGGGTTCATAAGTTTTTGTTTATGGTGCGTTTAACAGCATTTTCGGTTTATCGTTCGGGGAAGTCAATAATAGCCCTTATTTACCGATAGGCAAGAGATAAAGCGAAAGCGTTCCACTCCGGCCCTTGAAAGGAACCCAAATCAAGGTGGAACAATCAAATGCCTGTGCCCTTACCTTTTGCACTTTCCAGAGGCATCTGGGAACGATCAGGGCGAAGGGCATCATCGGAAGAGTTGAAAACACAGGCCCCAATCCAGCACAGTGCGTGGCCCAGCTGTCCTGGGAGTGGGGGCTAGGAGAACAGGTAGAGTTGCCGGCCCCCCCCCATCACTGGCAAGGTGTCAGCTTGCCAGTTCCAGGTTGGGAAACTCCTGGGGATGTGGGGGTGGGCAGGGACTTCAGTGGGGCCACAGTGCCATACAGTTCACCCTGCAAAGCATTTTCTCCAGGCGGAACTGATTTCTGTAGCCTGGAGGTAAACTGTTGTTTGATGGTTACTCTGAAACATTAAAGATGTTGAAGAAGACTCTTTTCTTCTTGCTCAGCTTAATATTGACCGTCAGTTGAAACATAACACTATGTTACTGCGGTAGAAAGGAATTATTCAGAAACTTAGGGCCATTCCGCACCAGGATCTACGTAGCAAATTGGTTGCGGAATGAAAAAACGCCATTTTAAATAGTGGAATTCGTCGTTATACATACCTGCCTTTTTAGTGGAATCCAGTTGCGTTTCTATCGTTTCCCACAGGTTTCCCGTCTTGGCAAAAATCGCTAGCCAGGAAGCGATATTGCCAAGCTTTGTCCCACCCCTGGACGTCAAGCAGCCAATGGGCGGCCGTTATCATGCTCCCGAAAAGCCCCTTTCCCTTTAAGGAAAGTTAAAAAAAAACACGTTGCAACGAATCTGCGTTGATTCGTTGCAACGGAGAGACCCCATCTAGCTAGCAGGTGGTGTTTGAGCTGCTGTTTCATCGTTGCCCCGCTCCCCCCGAGTAAAAAAAAATACCCCTCCCCCGCACGGGCGCGATTTTTGGCCGAAAATAGAGTGAAAAATAAAGGGAAAATAAACCAGCAAACGGGGCTGTGTGTTGCTTGGTGGTTGGTGACTTAAAACAGCTCTGGGGAGGGACTGCAGCCAGGGAAGCCTCACTGGGTAAACGAAGGCTTGCTGGTGCGTTGATCTCCACTCGCTCCGAGAAAAAAAAATGGCGATCGCTTTGCCGGAAGATCAGAGGAGAGAGCCAGGGAGAGGGACTGTGCAGAAACCGCAACAATGGTAATGCACAGAACTTTCCCGCTAGTGTTGCAGATTGGTTGCAAGAGTGCAGCGCTTTCCGGAGGGTGAATCCACTTTTTGGGATTTCCCTGAAAGCGCTACAATGAACCGCTTTTTGCGGATCAGTTTCAGGTGTGTTGCAGATTGTCAACGACGTTGTGTATAACAGCAAATCAGTAGCGATTTCAATTTGCAACCATTGTGCAATTTTGAACGAGTGCGGAATGGCCCTTAGGATTTCTTGAGCCACACGGTCATGTCTTGTCTGTGTCTACCTACAAGGTGGCATCCCTAGCACAGGGGGAGGCTGGAGTTTCCCCAGAGTTAGAACTGATCTCCAGACTAAAGAGATCAGTTTCCTTGGAGGAAATGTCAGCTTCAGAAATGGTAGATTCTACATGTCACGTTTCTGCTCTCTAAAATCCCTCTCTAAATTCTGCTTTTTATGAATCTCCATGAATTTCACATCCTACAGCTATAAAGATAGATGAGCATTCCTTACACACACAAACACACACATGTCCTTGCAAGTTCTAAGTGATTATCTGTTCCACTTAATATATTTCTGGTAAGGCCTTGGAGGAGGAGCTGGTCACATGGCTTAAGTGCCACTCAGTGCTTAACACACACTCAGGGCACCTGTCCCGCCCCTGAGTTTCTCCTTCTCCAACCGGCTTGCCTGTCTGTCCAGCAGCCAGCCAATCGCCTTTGGTCCCCCACCCCTGACCACCCCCTCCTCCTTCCACTTCCCTCCAAGGCTTGGAGGCTGCAGATTCCTACTGCGTGAAAGCTGCCCCTGCAAGTGAGTTCCCTAACAGCTGCCCGCAGCCTTTCCAGGTCATGGGGAAGAGGCCGGCCACAGAGTTCTCCACCCCTCCCCTAATCTAGCACCTGTTGTATTCCTGATTGCAACGGACTTGGCCCCTAGTTTATTAGAAGAATCTGTACCTTGTTGGAATATGCAAGATCTCCAGCGTGCACGATTGAACAAAACATGAAGAGTGTCCTGCAGAGGGGAATGGAGGATAGGTAGATTTATCATAGTTAGATAAGCAACTTTTTGATATTTTGCAAATAATCTCATCCAGCGTCCTGATTGGCTCTGTTGAAGTCTTCCTGCTCCTTTGGGCACATTTCTCCCCTGCTTGCCCCCAGAACAGAAGGAGGACTGCAGACAACAGCTAGAACAGTCAGTTAGGTTTCTCTCTCTCTCCTTCTACACAAAGTTGTTTTTCTTCACAATATAACCGCTTTGTTCTTTGAAGCAGCCCGGTGTTGCACTCAAAGCGGTCACTCTCAACCAGGGTTACCAGCAACCTCAGGGTTAATCCATTTTATTTGTTTTTAACTAATCCAGGAAGGAGGACAAAGTGGCTTTCTACTAATCTGTCTGTGGTGGCCTTCTTGTATTCACGTATAATGGAAAAGGAGCAGGAGAGAGATCTCCCAAAGTTCCAAGCGAGCTCCAAATCACTCAGATAATTCCCCCTGAGAATTACTGCTTTGCATGGTGGGCTTTATGACTTCTAAGATGAATGCCTCCTTGTTTTGCTGAGGCAAAGTACTGAACACACAAAAATGATACTAACTTCTTATTTAACAAACATTGAATTTTACAAGTGATGCCATGCCCACTGCAAACATGTGACTTCCAGGGACGTAGCAGGGAGGCATAGCCAGCTGGCACCACTTCCGGGTATACAAAAAGCCTGAAGAACATTTCAGGGCTTACTTCACGGTCAAAAGGTTGAGAAAGGCTGCCTCATAGATTTGGCTGCTTTCATTGCCCACAAACCTCTCTTCTCTCCTCTCCCCCCCCCCCCAAATTCTCACCCTCCTGTTCTGCAAAACTGCTTTCATGGGATTTGCACCTTACCCCAGATAGAACTGGATGTTTGAGAAATATTAGAACATCTGTCACAAAGAAGGGAGGTGTTGGCCTCCGTTCCTTCGGAAGCCTGCTGATCTCCGTCTTTTCCTCTTCCTCGTTTGGCCACAGCTATTTGCTGAAACCGTGAAAGTGTAACATTGCTGAAAATAATACTCAGAGAGGTTAATTTTAGAGGCAGGGCAAAGTGATGGTTATAAAGCGGCCAACTGAGGTCAAATCCTCACATAATGACAAGGTTTGGGAAGTCTTTTAAAAATAATATGGGAAGAGGCCGACCGTGCAGTTCAGTTCTGGCTTTGAGAAATCTTAAGGCCAGTCAAAAGGAAACCAAGATTCCTTCCTTCTCCCACCGGGTGCATTTCCTTTTCTATTTTGACTCTTGTGTCTCCCCACTTAAGAACTTTTTGTGGCATCCTGTATGAGAAGGAGACTAATATTAAGCAGATGTCTACCCCCCCCCCCCGTATGCTTTCAGGACCGCTAACACCGCTGAGGAAGGGGTTCAGAAGACGTTTTGCTGCCTCACCGGCCGGTCCCCAGCCTGGTCGCTGGCACTCTGCTGCTGAAACCCTCTCCCTTCTCTCTTTCTCTCTGTGTGGTCTCTTAAGCACTTTGGTGATAAGGATAATTTCCCCCTCCAGTGGAACATTTCATTAGAGAAAATGAGGAGCCCCAAACCACACTGGCAGAGGAAAAGAAAAAGAAACCGAGGAGGAATCCTGTCTGCTGAACGGGATAAGAACTAAGCCCTGTCAGAAAAGAGGCCTTTACTCCTTTTCTCAGGACAGATCCAGAGCTCTGTTTAGTCCTCATGCAAGGCATCCCTCAGAATGCTTACTCAGAAGGAAGCCCCAGTGTGTTCTACGAGGCTTACATCTAAGTAAATGTGCACAGAATTTTGGAGCCTTTTTCAACCTTCTGACTGTGGAGGAACCCCTGGAATGTCTCCCAGGATTCATGGAGCCTCTGAAGTGGTGACAGGCCCCTTCAGAGAAGTGGGTACGAAAGTAAGATGCAGGAGCCAGCCAGTCAATTAACTGATGAAGAAGAAGAAGTAACGGTAGTAGTTCTTATATGCCGATTTCCTCTACCAGAAGGAGTCTCAAAGTGGCTTACATTCACCTTCCCTTTCCTCTCCCCACAACAGACATCCTGTGAGAGAGGAGAGGCTGAGAGAGCCCTGATATTAGTGCTCAGTGAGAACAGAAATCAGGGCTGTGACTAGGTCTATGTGACCAAGGTCACCCAGCTGCTGGCATGTGGGAGAGTGGGGAATCAAACCCAGCTTGCCAGATTAGATGTCCGCACTCCTAACCACTACACCAAGCTGGTTCCTTACCTATTCCACTGTGGAGAAAGAGATTAGTCCTGCAGAGCAGTGGGGGAAGTGGGCACCAGTAACATCCAGTGATGTCAGCGGCCATCAGAACTTCTGGGAAAGGCTACGTAAACCCTGGGAAACTCTCGCAAAACCCCAAATGTATACATCCACTAAAGGGTAAAACACTGGGTTTGAAAGAATGGGCTGATTCTAACTGTGGTGTAAAACCAAGGCGATTTCCGCACCCTTTAAATGTAGAGTCTTGCCAATTAAATGCAAGCTGAATATTCCGGTCCCTTCACATGACATCACCCACATCCAGCGCTTCTCTGGGAATCCCCAAAAAGTGGATTCACCGCCCTAAAAAGCGCTAGCAACCGGAGAGCAACCAGCAGGCAACCAGCATAAGGAAGGTATGGAGGCTCAAACATGCAGCATCCCGCCCTCACTCCCACCTCCCTCTCCCTTGTTCCCGGAAATGCCCCAAGTTGCCCACCAATAGGAGCGCTCCCAGGACAAGGTGATCTCCAAGTTACAGTGTTCTGTTCCCTTGGTGGGGTGGATTTGATGACTTTAAGCTACACTGAAATCCCTCCTCTTCTCAAACTGCACCCTCCCAAGTTCCACCCAGGAATTCTACAACCCAGAGGTGGCGACTCCAGTATAAGATCCAGGGTGGTCCATTCTCCTATCAAAAACTACCTTCAGACTGCAATTTTAATGAATGTTACTATTAATACACTGCCCTCAGCCGGTTTGCTGAGAGGGCAGTATAGAAAGCAAACTAATAATAATCTGTACCGTAAATAAAGCCGGACAGGGAAGGTGGGAGGAATTGGGACTCATCACGTATCTGATTGGCCGTCCGTCCAACGAATGGCCAATCAGGTATCTCTATCTTCTGGGAGTTTCAAGTGGGTAGCCGTGTTGGTCTGAAGTGGCACAACAAAATTTGAGTCCAATGGCACTTCTAAGACCAACAAAGATTTATTCAAGGCGTGAGCTTTCATGTGCTTGCACATTTCCTCAGACAATGGAGAGTTTGCTACTCCTCCCAATTTGATGTCATCCCGGAAATTTAATGCAGAGTCCCCCTACCCCCTTGATAAAATGTTGAAAAGTAAGAGGCCCATTACTGAGCCCTGTGGCACCCCTCCATTCTGATGAAATATCATTGATAGCCACTCTACGGGTGGGTTTTTCCAGCCAGTTCCCTACCCACCTAACCATCCGAAAATCCAGTCTACACTCCTATTATTTCCCCTTTTTTGATAATAGCCCCCCTACTGACCCTCTTGCCATTCCTAAGGTTGCCTTGACACGCACACAGGCCCCTTCCCAAGAGCTGCATTTGAGGCCAGAGGATAACACCATGATGGTTTATTTTCTTTGTGTGATTTCTAGTAGCAGCCTTGGGGTGGTTTGCAGCATATAAAAAACCGTACATATGTAGCCTCTCTGCTGAAGAACCCACAACCTCACTGGCTAAAAATCAACCCACGCTTTGTTGTTTAAAACTATAAGGCGGGCAGTTTTGACAGTGATTTTAATGGTTTTAAAAACAGTTATTTAATTTTAATACTATGTTTGCTGTACAATATTGTGATTTTATCGGATGTTACCCACCCTGAGTGGCTTGAGAAGAATCGCTTGAGAAGGTTGTAAGAATAAATATGACGATTTCTGGGATCAGAAGGAGGAGGCAGAAAATTTCCCTTCTGGTGACAGAAGTGTCTGGGGTTAACAGGACATCTAGTCTGGATCCAACCTGCTACCAGTTGGTCCTCATGATTTGCAATTGTGGTGCATAAAGCCAGAAACAAGTTTGAGACAGCATGGGAGAGTAGTGAAAGGTCTGGAGGAGGATCCAGGAGACTCAGGAACAAATCCCTGCTCTGCCATGGGAGATGGTCAGGAGACCTTGGGCCAGCCCCACTCTTGGTGTAGTGGTTAGGAGTGCGGACTTCTAACCTGGTGAGCTAGGTTTGACTCCCTCCTTGTCTTCCACATGCAGCCAGCTGGGTGGACTTGGGCATTGATAAAGCTGTTCTGGCTGAGCAGTAAAATCAGGGCTCTCTCAACCTCACCACCCTCACTGGGTGTCTGTTGGGAGAGGAAAGGGAAGGCGACTGTAAGCCGCTTTGACACTCCGGGTAGAGAAAAGTGGCATATAAGAACCAGCTCTTCTTCTTCTTCAGTAATATCAGGGCTTTCTCAGCCTCACCTCCCTCACAGGGTGTCTGTTGTGGGGAGAGGAAAGGGAAGGCGACTGTAAGCCACTTTGAGACTCCTTCGGGCAGAGAAAAGCGGCATATAAGAACCAACTCTTAGAAATTAGCCCTTTATTATCTTCCTGACTCTGCCTTTTGGGTTCATAGTGCAGTTGCTTTCTACCCTATCGTAATAGGGAAGGAAGGGGACAGTGAAACCATCCTGTGAAAGTTTAACTGCGTCTTTCAGACCCTGGGTAAACGTTTGCAGAAACATGTCTCTCTATCAAGGCGTCTCGATCTCCCGCCGGCTTTTAAAATGGTTTTGCTTTCCTCTGGCTAGTATTGGGTGACATTTGTTATGTCTCGCAGGGCAGTTTTGCCCACTGGCAAATTTCGGGTTGTTCCATATGAATGTGGAAAGGGAGAGCTGACCTCCTAAATTCCTTGTTGCTAAATGACTGATGAAGAAACAACACAACAGTAGACTTGAGAGGGCCTAATAGGGAGGGTCATGGTGGGGGGAGATCTGGATTATGTCTCCTGGCAGATAGACAAGGCCTTAACTCAGAAATGACCACAGGGCTTAGTGTTTGGCGATTGGAAAGCCTATATAACATTTGCTACCAATAAACTCCCTATTTGTTTCCTTTTACCGTTTGCAAGAGCAGCACTGTGTGCATTCCCATCAACGGCAGTCTGTTGACTAAATAAAATAGTCAGCCACAGGCTGAAGGTCTGTGACTGGCCCAAGGTCACCAAGGCTTCCGTGGTAGGAATGGGGATTTGTACCTGGATCTCCTAGGCGTAAACTGCACGGAGCTTTTATTCCAACCCCAGGTCGATTCAGTCCCTGCCCTGTACACAGAATGTGATTTCCGTTTGGATTTTGGGCGATTTAAGTTTTCCTTCTGCAGCAAGAAGGATTGATCCGGAGTGACCCTACCTTTATTGTGCGATATCTTAGAGTGCTTTTAATGCTCAATATTTTTCAAATCCGGATTGGGAAAGAAAGCTCCGTGGGAGAGAACCTCTGATAGGTCACACCTGGTGATGTGACAAGCTTGCCTTAAAGGAGAAGCCCCTAATTTCTCTCAACTTCTGTCGGTCCTGGATTTTTTCTCCTTTCTCTGCCTTTTTCGATCCTCTTCCCCCCCCCCCCATCCAAGAAAAGAAAGAGGCTCCCTGCTTGGCTCCTCTCCTCCCACCCCCTTCAAGAAAAGAAAGAAAGAAGCTTGGCTCCCCTCCCCCCTTCTGAACTACCCTAACCACGTGCAGAAGACTTTCCTGTTTCAATGGGGGGGGGGAGAGGAAGACCCGAGTTCAAAGCGATCTGGATTCAACAGGATTGACAATGGAATAAACAAAGTAAGTGCAGACTCTGCCCTAGACTCCAGCTACTAGGCCACAGTTTAACTCAGCCTAACGTGTCACACAGCCTTTAGGGGTGGGTAAAAATGGAGGACAGGAGTGCTGGCAGAGTTTAAATATGCAAAGGAGGAGTACAGCACTTGTCACTAAAAGAATAAAGACCTTCATTGAAAAGAGAAACAACCAAGTGAAGCCGGCTTTCTCAACCAGGATTTCATGAAACCCTGGTGGTTCTTGACAGCTCTAGAAAGGTTTCCCAAATGGGTGGGAGTTAGATCATTTTTAATATATATATATCAGATGATATGGTCATATATGGTCATGTTGAGGTGCCCTCCCCTCTCAAAATCACCAGTGATCTGCCTGGAGGGGGTGGGAATGAGAGGGTCTTGGAGTGGGCATATCCACAGCTCTGCTTCCCAACCATATTCCTCATGATTGCGCCACTTCTGGGGTTTCTCGAAGCCTGAAGAATGTTTCAGGGGTTCTCAATGGGAAAAATAATTGAGAAAGGCTGACGTAAAGAGAGAGGTTAGGAATAGTCCTAACAGTCTGACTGTTCTTTGAGAGGCAATTCGGGAGGAAGCCTCCTCAAAGGAGCAGGAAGTCTCGAACTGAGCCAATGAGGACACAGGAGGAAATAATTTCAAAATGCCAGGAAGTTCCTAATCTGAATATGCTAATAACACATCTCCTCTGAGGCCCCCTGCAGGATTTCTTCGCATGCTGTTGAATCATGCACGCTGTAGACCCTGTATATTCCTACAGGGAAAAGCATAGATGAGCTCCATGGGTAAAGGGTAAGAGGAAAAGGTGGCAGATAATTCCAGGGCAGAACTTCTCTAGAGTTGCCACTGTATTGTGCAAAAATTCTCTGAATAGATAAATGGGATACCATAGTTGAGGCGATGCATCAAAAGGATTCTGAGAGAGAGAAACCAGCTTGGGAGCCAGCTTGGTGTAGTGGTTAAGAGTGTGGCCTGTAAACTGGAGAGCTGGGTTTGATTCCTCACTCCTCCACATGCAGCCAGCTGGGTAACCTAGGGCTAATCACAGTCCTGTTAGAACTGTTCTCACAGAGCAGTTCTGTCAGTGCTTTCTCAGCTGCACCTACTTCTCAGGGTGTCTTTTTTGGGGAGAGGAAGTCAATTGTAAACTGCTTTGAGACTCTTTCGGGTAGTGAAAAGTGGGGTATAAAACCAACTATTATTTATTTATTTATTTAATTTAAATTTATTTCTTAGATTTCCAGCCTGCCACTCCCCAGAGACTTATGAAAGGTCACAATATATTAAAATCCGCTGTAAAACTTCATAAAACCCCTTGAAACACCCAGGGTGGGAGTGGTCTACAACTGCAGACAACACACAGAGAGTCCCAGGAACTTGGCCATGTGATTGAAATGTGTTTACCTTTCTTTGTGTTTCTGACATGTTTTTCCTGATTCATGTCCCATTTGGGTCAGATTTGATGATGAACTGAGAGTCCTACAGGACCTACCCAGGTGGCTGTAGCATGCGCTTCTGAATCATGTGGGTGGGGCCAGTTGTGCAGTCCTGATCCGTACCCAGCTGGGAGAGACAGCAAAGATGGCTAACCAATATTACAGATGCTGGGGGTCCAGATGGCATGCTGCAGCTATGTAAGACAACTCCAGGGCTGGTTCCTGGTAGTGGGGACCCCTCCTCTGCCCATTCCCAGGTACTCCTGCCTCTCTTTGTTCCCACTCATCTGTTGGAGTGTGCTTCTTGGTCTGCTCCCAAGCCTTCTCATTGCCCATGTTCCCAGATGTCTGCAGACTTTTCCCCATTTGCACCAGGCAACGCAAGCAGTGGGAGAGTAGGTAGCAGTCAAGAAAACTGAGCCCCAGCAGTGTATGTTGACACCATCCCTGGACAACACCAAAAGAACACGGATACTCTGTATACAAAGGGCACCATCACAACATGAAAAGGATTTGAGACATTCTTCTCAAATTAACCTCTCCTGGCACTCATGAGCTTCCTGAAGCCAAATCCATGTAATTTAAGAGGGATCTGCTCAGGTAGACTTCTGAAGGCTGGACTGGAAGGGCCGTTGGCCTGATCCAACTTGCTTCTCTTCTGTTCTGAACCCTCCAAACCCACTTGAGTTTTGCTTCTGAAATTGAGAGTGGTTCTGGGAAGCAGTCCCATGACCACAGCCAGCCAGCCCCAGCGTCCCCTCATCCGTCTCCTAACAGCCTCTCGGCAATTTTGAACACGATATTCCAGACCTCACAGATCTCTGAAATATCATGAACTCAGCCCATTTGCCAGCCTATGCAGAGCAGTGACTGGCTAAATGAAATGCTGCTCGACACAGAGGTCCCATGACCACCCTTTAATAACTATAACATTTGGATTATTAAATGCTATCAGCAATTGAACCCTGCGATGGAAACAGGGAACTGAGTTTTGATTTGTTGAGAGAGAAGCCGTCTTCATTCTCAGAGGAAACAGACAAGAGAGTGAATAATGACTTGGTGTCTCTTCTCTAATGAAGATAAATGCCTTATCATGTTACAGTTTTCTTGTAATTCAGTGGCAGGGGAAGGCATTCTTCTAGACCGGGATCAACACGCAAGGCTTATCCAGATGGAAATCGACCACTGAGCTGATGCCTATCGAAAAAGCATCAACACACGTGGCCGGGCTGCTCTTCATAACTAACATGACACCCCTCCACGTGATTCATGCAGTCATTCTTGACCCTCGTTGCTGTGAGGATTACGATGGCAGTTTGTTTGGCCTTTCCAGTCACATTTGTGGCTAGCTTGCAGGATTTCGGAATTCACACAGGACTCCTGCAGCCTTTTGGTGCCACCACTGCAGAGAGAAGAAAAAAAGTTTGTTCTTATGTGCCACTTTTCTCTACCTGAAGGAGTCTCAGAGCAACTTACAGTCGCCTTCCCTTTCCTCTCCCCACAACAGACACCCTGTGAGGGAGGTGAGGCTGAGAGAGCCCTGATATCACTGCTCGGTCAGAACAGCTTTATCAGTGCTGTGACAAGCCCAAGGTCACCCAGCTGGCTGCATGTGGGGGAGCGGGGAATCAAACCCAGCTCACCAGATTAGAGGTCCGCACTCCTAACCACTACACAAAGCTGGATCTCTTGTGATGTAGTGGTCAAGAGCAGAGGACTCTAATCTGGAGAACTAGGTTTGGTTCCCCACTCCTCCTTCACGTGAGGCCTGCTGGGTGACTTTGGGCCAGTCCCCATTCTCTCCAAACTGTCTCAACCCTGCCAGCCTCATCAGTTAACAAATTTCTCATTAACTTTACTGTATTAAATATTAAAAAGAAGAAGGGGACGACAGAGAAGGAGGTGGCTGGATGGAGTCACTGAAGCAGTCGGTGCAAACTTAAATGGACTCCAGGGAATGGTAGAGGACAGGAAGGCCTGGAGGATCATTGTCCATGGGGTCGCGCTCCTAACCACTACACCAAACTGGCTCTTATTGGTTTACCTGATCTTCATCATCGGGAGTCAGCTCTCAGCCACACCCCTATAAAGATTTTACTAATGATACAGCAACAAATATACATCCCTTTGGTATAACCTGTAGTAGAAAATGAAAGCTAAGCTGAGCTTTTGTTTCCTAAATGAAGCCTGTTCAAAGTTCAGTAAAAATAGTTAAAGAGTTCTTATGATTGACAAACTGCTAAAAGCACTTTGCATAAAGCTAAAAAAAAAAAACTATCATTTCAATTTCTCAGGAGTGCAGAAATCTTTAACACTTGGGTCTCGGCAATTCTTTGTTGAGGCAATGCTAATAAACAAGCAGTTAATTAACAAAGCAATCGGGCCTTTCTGTCCCAGTGACTTCATGTTAAGCAGCCTTCTGGTTTTAATATTTGGCACATACGCGTGAAATAATTTATTGCTATTTCAAAGTCGTTTCGACTGTTCAACATTTGTTGGTTTGCTGAAGGAAACAGTAAGGAAAGATTCTTTCATGTGAACATTAGTGCTTAATTTTAACGTTTCCTTATTTTTCACACAAAAAAGGGGGGATTTGATGTGGCAATAAACCTTTGGAAGGTTTCTAAGCGGAGAAATGCTGCAAGCAGGCGAAGGGTTTTCATATGTTGTCTCAAAACCATAGTAAAAATAAATAGGACAGCTTAAATCAATAATCATGTAAGGTAGAAAAACATATCACATCCATGTAGCAGAAGAGCTGCTTTATCTACACAAACAGACTACTGCAACAGAGGTGGCTTGAAGATCACAGCCTCTTGTGTAAAAACGACACTACACAGCACTTAAAAAAATGGCTCCCAGATATTTTGTACAGAAACACATGCATGTGCCATTTTCCCTTTTTCTTCCACTTTTTAAAATCATAGCCATTTTATTAAATGCTTAGAAAATTATGTTTGAGGAGACTGTGTGTTTTGAATCAAACCCTCCAGAAATTCTGGAAGAGATCTTGCCCCCAGCCCTTCAACGTGGGGGTACCTGAAGTGGAAAAACATCTTGAATCCTTGCAATCTGATTTAAATTAAATGACTTATTTAAGGAAATCAAATTAAACCATTAGTTAATAGGCTATGGGATCCCTGATTGGTTGGAATCGCTTTAGGAAGATGCCCCTGTTTTAAAAATAATGCCACCCAAGCTTGCATATCATGGAAGGGATCAGCTATAAATAGCTATCAATGGGTGATTCTCCTTTCTGAGAGCATAGCTATTAGCTGAAGTTTTTTTGGGGGGTGGGGGGTTGGGTTTACATTTCCCTGGTGCATTAAACACAAGCTCCAGAATCTATAAAACTTCCCTATTTTTTTCATGCCACAGTGCCACAATAAAGTCAGATAAATTATGCTTATAATCTCTGCTTGACTTGCTGATTTGGTCAACATAGATTGAAGTTGAAGGTGGATTCTCCCCTCCCCCCCCCCCAAGCACCTTTACAACACGGAGTAAATCCATCCTGTATTCTTGGTGCTTGGAGTGGGGTAAAGTAGGAGAGCTCCTGAAGTTCTGCCCCCACTGGTGGACGTCCTGATGGCAACTGGGGTTTGGCCACTGTGTGACACAGAGTGTTGGATGGGATGGGCCATTGGCCTTATCCAACATGGCTTCTCTTGCATTCTTATATCTGATGCAGGGATGCTCTGTACGCTTGGTGCTCGAGGGGCAACAGTGGGAGGGCTCCTGAAGTTCTGGTCTCACCGGCGGACCTTCTGATGGTACCCGAAGTTTGGCCACTGTGTGACACAGAGTGTTGGAATGGATGGGCCACTCTTATGTTCTTGGGTCTCTCACAGGAAGGATAAAACAGAGGAGAGGAGAGCAATGTGAGCTGTTTTAGGTCCCCGGTGGAATATCATTGAAGTCAATAAATAAAATAGATCGATTTGTTAATTAGACCGTGTGAGGTCCCTTGGCCAACTGTTTTCTTTTGGGGGGGGGGAATTTTGTTTGCTGTTGTATTATTATTATTACTTATTGCATGGCTTGTGTGTTGTAGCCAGGAGATCTGACGGCTGTCTGGCAGCCAGGCAAGTTTGCCTGCTTCTGCACTGCATAGCGAACTCCCGCCCAAATCATTGGACAGTTCCCATCCAAATGCTAGCCAAGGGTCGCCCTGTTTAGCTTCCAGACAGCTAACGAGGTTGGGCTTGCCTTTGTTGTTGTATTTTATATTTTGTAAAGGCCTATGGCTATAGACAAATAAATGTATCACTACTACTTGTTGTTATAAAGGCATTGAATTGGGCTGCAATAAAACTGTTATGTATGTGGACTGAACAATGCTCCTTCTGCCATCTGATATGCAAATAAGTATTGTAAACCCACCAGTCAAGGACCTCTACTTGACTTGGACCTATGGACCAATAGGAAGCCTGGGCTTGGGACCAATGAGGCTCTTTTGCAAAAGTGTATATAAGTTGAGGTTGCTCTAATATTCACTGTTCAGAATTGTTGGTGTCATTAGTTGTTGCTTCTAATAAAGAGAGCAATCAATCAATCAAACTTTATTACAGTCGTTCAGACCAAGTTATATGAAGTCGATACATAAGAGACCAAAAAGAATATGGTCATTTAATGTAATACAGTTTTAAACAGATCATAATAAAGAGAGCTGTTTTCGAAGAGCTACAGCGTCTGCATTCGCTGAACCTACGGACTCAACAAAAAACAAATTCTCGTGATCTTTCAGTGGGAAGGATAAATGGGTGCTGAAAGGTATGACAATTTGGACCCAGGTGTACCAGGCTGACTAGTTCTTTATCCCAAACAGTTGAGGCATGGCAAAGACGTTGGAAAATGCACTTTCAGTGTGCTTTTGCAGCCGATTTTCCTGTGCAAAACAGGAAAAACTGCTTCTAAAGTGTATTGAAATTGCATTATCCAACAGGTGCAGGACGTGCCACTTAATATATTCTTTTAACTTTATCTCCCATTCTCTGCAAACCCCATATGTCCCTTCCTTCACCAAAGACCTGGCAGGAAATAAGGCCCTTGGATTTGGGGGTGGTTTGACCTGGCTACATCCTTACTGGACTACTTTTGCAGGGAAGCCTGTTGCAGAGAATGAAAAAAGGTTGATAGAATAATTGGGCCAGGAAAGTGGGGAGAACAGCCAGATATCAGAAAGCTATTCAAAGCTGTTCTTCTCCACTGCCACCTATTGGCTGCAGGGGAAAATACATAAATACATTGCTCTTTCATTTTGCACACAAAACAGATCACCCGGCCAGGAGGAGCTTTGATCCGCTGATAAGGCAACTGGACCTGAACGAATCGAACTTTTGGTGGCTATAAGAAGAGCTTTGCAATTCACTCCTCGAGAGAAAGTGGAAACGCAAACTGACTTGTCTATCTTCTTTTCATTTTTCGGTGCAAACTCCAAACAGCCTCCCTTTCGCAACAGAAACGTAAAAACGTCCAAAATAGCAGCTCCAAAATGCGTAAACCAGTACAAATTTGTGATTGCAAAGCAGAACATAACGATAATAATGACTTTATTTTTATAGCCTGCCCTTCCTGATTGATTCGGGGCAGGTAACAACAAGGCATATACAAGTAACTAGTTTATTACGTTAACGGTTATTAAATGCTTCACATTAAAATCTCTTAATTAAATTATATTACTAAGCCGCCTCCTTAAAAAGCTTATAAAGGGGAGCCAATTTCTGTTGGGTGGGCTGGTGTTTTGTGGGTGGCTCATTGCTATTTCGTGAGCAAGGAGGCCTGAGCTGTAGGCCTGCCAAAACAGCTCTGTCATACGGGCCTTCCAGAAGTTTGATCTCACCAAGGTTGGAGCCAAGACCAAAAAGGCCCTGGCTCTGGTTGAGACCAGTTTTACTTCTTTTGAACTGGGGATCCTGAGCAAGTGCTGATCACTGGATCTTAGTAATCTCTAGGAAGCATATCGGAAGACGTGGCCTTGTAAATACGGGGGTCCCAGATATAGAAGCAGTGTCATTAGTGTTTGGCATTACCTGGCCTATGGTGTGCATCACCAGTGGCAGGTAGCCCCACCCACTGTATTTAGACACTTTTTTGTTGTTTAGGAAGAACTGGGTCAGCTCTACCTAGCAGACGGATCAGGCAGAGATGGTTGACTCACCAAATCAAATAGGAAACAAGGGCTGGCGTTACTGTAGTGTTTCTTGGTTGGTGCTCATCCAGGCACTCTGCCTTTTAAGTCTCTACCTAGAATCATAGAATCATTGAGTTGGAAGGGACCTCCAGGGTCATCTAGTCCAACCTTCTACAGAATGCAAGAAATTGCTTTACAGGAAACCTAAGCAGAACCACATTGACTTAGAAGGGTGTACCTCTGCTTGGGATTCCATTGACTTAGAATGGTGTGACTTTGTTGAGGGTTGCATTGTTAATGCACTTGTCCTGCTATCTGGAGAAACAGGGCTATGGATGTGTGTGGCCTTTTCTGACCAGCTATGATTTCCACTGAAATTCAAGAAACACGTCGAGAACATCCCTAACATTCTCCCAAAAGGAGGCCCAGCAATCTTGTCACCTTAGGATCATAGAATCAGAGTTGGAAGGGACCTCATGGGTCATCTAGTCCAACCCCCTGCACTATACAGGACACTCACAACCCTCTCGCTCATCCACTGTAACCTGTCACCCGTTGAAGCTTCACAGAATCAGCCTCTCCTCATGCTGCTTCTTGACTCAGGCCCATTCCGCACAGGTTTATTGTAGCAGGAGTGTGGCAAATTGTAATTGCTACTAAAATGCAGTTATGCACAACGTCGTACACAATCTGCCACACTCCTGAAACCGATCAGCAAAAAGCGCTTCATTGTAGCGCTTCCAGGGAAATCCCAGAAAGTGGATTCAACCTCTGGAAAGCGCTACACTCTTGCAACCAATCTGCAACACTAGCGAAAAAGTTCTGTGCGTTACCATTGTTGCGGTTTCAGCAAAGTCCCTCCCCCTGGTTCTCTCCTCTGAACTTCCAGTGAAGCTATTGCCATTTTTTTTTCTCGGAGCAAGCGGAGAGCAACGAGCCAGCGAGCCTTCATTCACCCAGCGAGGCTTCTCCGGCTGCAGTCCCTCCACAGAGCTGTTTTAAAGCTCCCCTCAAGTCACCAAGCACAACACAGCCCCGTTTGCAGTTCCCTTTATTTTCAGCCAAAAATCGCGCCCGTGCACAGGGGGGGGATATTTTTTTTCCACTCGGGGGAGCATGGCAATGATGAAACAGCAGCTCACACGCCAGCTGCCAGCTAGATGGGTCTCTACGTTAGGAGGAAGCAAGGAATCAAGGAATCAAGGCATATTCCTTGCAACGTGTGTTTTTCTTTTTTTTTTAAACCTGTTGTTAAAGACAAAGGGGCTTTTCCGGAGCATGGTAACAAGTTCCCTTTATTTTCGGCCAAAAATCGCACCCGTGCACTTGAGGGTTTTCACTCTGCGGAGTATGGCAACGATGAATGCCAGCTCATACACCACCTGCCAACTAGATGGGTCTCTCCGTTGCAACGAATCAACGCAGATTCATTGCAACGGGTTTGTTTGTTTTTAACCTGTCTTAAAATGAAAGGGGCTTTTCGGGAGCATGATAACGGCCGTCCATTGGCTGTTTGTTTGAGTGACGGCCAGGGGCGAGACAAAGCCCTAGGTGGGTGTGTACACTGCTATGTTTCCCAACCATATTCTACACAATCATGCCACTTCTGGGGTTTCTCAAATTTTGAAGAGTGTTTCAGGGGTTTCTCAATGGTACAAAAATTGAGGAAGGCTGCCCTAGGGAGTTGTGCTGGGTGTGAGCTCATGGATGCAATGGAGGCTGCGTAGAAATCCCTCTTCACTGCCATCTTGTAGGCTTTTCAGAAATCTGAATGGAAGCTTTCCTGGGCACTCAGATTTCATTATACACACAAAAGCGTATAGCCAGAATTAAACCTCACTCTATAGGAGTGTTCCATTACTTCTACTGTAGCTTAGATTCTTTTATAAAGAAACAACATTTAAGAACAACCCACTGAGGAGAGAGATGTTGATGATGGAGAGGATTGTTGATGTTTAATTTTAACCGTGCAACAAGCAACTAGGGAGAGGAAACGGGCAAAGTGGCATTGGGTATGGCTTGCCAGATGAGAAGTTCTCAGACTGGATGTTGAAATTGTGAGCAGCAAGTAATTTGGTGAAAACAACATTGGAGGGCTGTTGTTAATCTGTTTAAGAAGTTAAGCTGCACCTGTGTGCTCACTAGTCGTTCCAGGTGGTCAATTCTGGGAATTGCACCCATGAGCAGTGGGAAGTCACCAGCATATGCTCTCGGGATTCCTTTAAGGTGGGCTCCTGCCCACTTCCTACTTCTTCATGAAGAGGAAGCTCAGTGTGTGCTTTGCAGAAGCAAGGAGCAGCAGCCATTGAAGCTCTCAGTTCTTGCCACCTGATGATGTGTGGGATTTAGTCCTGCCTGCAGCCTAGCCATAGAGGCTTCCAATATGCTGCTTTTGTAGCTACACGTTAAGCTTTTGGACTCTGCTTCAGTAAGGAGACTGAAGCAGATGAATATGATATGTGTTTGTAAATAATCTTTCCTAGTAAAGATTCTCTCTTTTAACCCTCAATGTGCTGTGAGTCTGGATCTGTGTCTCATCAACTAAGCTAACTAATAGCTGTATACTTTCAAAACACTCTGTTACTCTGCAGCTGTACTTTTCTGGAGGGACTCAGGACCAAGCCAAGTGCAAATGTCCCAACACTTGACCTCATAATTATGATGGCTGAATGCTCAGAGAGTGAAGGAGAAACAGCCAAATTGCACAATGTCAAGGAGAGGAAGACAGACATGAGGTAGCCAAGGTCCTCCAAGTCAAGATTCATCTGGAGTGGCTTTTAATGGAAGGCTAAAGGTAGATGTCGAGGAAGTTAATGAGATATTTTTTTTGTCGTTCATGCTGTTTTACAAACTGTCTGCCCCCCACCCTTTTGACATCATTTAGACCATTAGGCCATTTAAGATCACTAGGGTATTTGAGGTAGCTCATCAGGGAGCACGTTTTTTTTTAAAAGCAAGCTAGCTGTACCAAGGATCATCCTTTGTAATCCTGAAACATTAATTTCAGCCAACAGGTCCTCCAGGAAATTAGCTGGCCCTTACATTACAAGGTTACACATGGACCAGTATTCCAACAACCTCCAAGACCCTAAAATCCCAACCTTAGTTATAAATTTGCATATCAGGCATATGCTGTTATGGTTTTTAAATCCTGTTACCAAAGCGGATAAAATGGAGGAGAAGGGAATGTCATGATCTGCTTTGCATCTTTGTTGGGGAGAAAGGTAAGATATAAATGAAGAAAATAAATAAATAACAAACCAGTAAAGACAGGCCAAATTGGTATAGTTTGTGGGAATGCAGAAATAGCATTGTGGTTTATAGGAAGTTGCCAAGGATAAACTATGTCCACAGCATTCCCCTGATCCAGCCAGGTAGTCACTTTCTCAAAAAAAGAGATAAGGTTGGTCTGACATGACTTGTTCTTACAAAACCCGTGCTGAGTCTTAGAAATCACAGGGGTAATTTCTTGCCATAAAGGTTTATCAAAATTCCATCCCAGAGTTGAAATGCCAGTTAGACAACACTCACAGTTTCAAGTTCAAGGGGAAATCTAAAAGCAGCGTTTAAAGGCATAGGCTGGTGTCAGAGACAAGGAAACCAGTCCAGATTATGGGCTGGCTGCAGAGACAGTAACTAACACACATACTGCTTCCATGCAGCCACTCCTTTGTTTGCTGCTTTTATACATCATGCTAAGCACCTGCCAGCTACCTCAGCCCTGCTCCTGCAAACACTCATCCTCATTGCCGATGCGGAGCAGGTGCTGTGCTGCCAATCAGACACTGCAGCTTCTGTCATACAACCAGGGTTGTGTGCTCTGGTGCACTTTGGGAAGGAAGGAAGGAAGGAAGGAAGGAATAAAAGCACACAAGAGAAGGAAGGCAAGAAAGAAAGAAAGAAAGAAAGAAAGAAAGAAAGAAAGAAAGAAAGATTCCAGCCTTCATATATTGTCTCCCTAGAAATATGATTAAGTGCCAGATCCTAGCAACATATATGTGACATATTACTCAACTGCTTTAAAATATCAAACAGTGCAATACATTGTATTTATTTATTTATTTGTTTATCCATCCATCCATCCATCCATCCATCCATTCATTCATTTTTATGCCACCACTCTTCCAGGGGTCTTGTGGCTGTTCACACAATCTAAAACAATAAAACCCCATAAAAAAACCCTTTCAACAAGATGGAAAGATAGATGGCGTTAGGATAGAAAGGAGAGCCAATAGGATGGACCCCCCCCCCCGAGAGCCGTAACGGTACCTGTTTTACAACTTCGTACAAACCCCAAAGTCATTCATCCATGTCTAAATGAAAATGACATTACATATTTTCTATGATTTATTAGTAAACAACTAAGTAGTAACATTAAGCTTTTAGGCAAAGGTTAACAACATTATGCTGCAGTAACCTGTCATTTTCATTTAAGTAAAAGCTGTTGAAAATGCTCACTCTTTGCAATGGAACATGCAAAAATCCTTCCCTAATGGAGGCAGAAAAAGCATTAAATCCTTTTTGCAGCAGGACATTAAAAACAAGTTATTTGTATGTGTGCCTAGGGTGTGTACATCAAACAAATAATTGACTTGGTGCAAATAAGACTGTTTTCTTGGAATTCCTGGTTTTGTTTTCCGGTTGGGACCAAGTATTTTGGGCAGGTTAAACGTTATCTACGGCCCACCTATAGATGGCTCACGGTCCTCCAATAAATCTCGTTTCATTCAGACAAATTTCAAAACCAATGGACGCCCAACACTGATATCAGAAGAGGGTATAAGTACTGTGAAATATAAGTCACAATGTCAAATACACGGTGGTGGCTGTTTTTTAAATCCATGCTCCAGGATATCTCTTTTCACAAAAGTCATTTGGATCATGGATTTTTTATGCCACCCAGTATGTTTCAGACATATTGGCACGAGTACATTGTCCTTTTCTGTATGTGACTTAGTACTTTGTTACCCGTATATGCCTTCTGCCTCCATGCCTGGATGACTAATCTTGCAATCCCTTTGCAACACTTCTGGCTGCCCAGGTGAGGGGAGGAAAGATGCAAAGCAGGAGAGGCAAACTGTGACTGATCACTGTAACGAGGTGACCAAGGTACATGCCTCTTTTCTGGCCATTGAGAAGATTTCTTTTGCAGAGAATGCAAACAAAAAGGCAACAAGCTGCTTTGTTACTTTCTCTTAAAATCAAGGAGAAGAGTTGGTTTTTGTACCCTACTTTTTTTCCACTTGAAGGAGTCTCAATGCAGCAGACAATGGCTTTCCCTTCCTCTCTCCACAGAAGGCACCCTGTGGGGCAGGTGGGGCTGAGAGAGTCCAAGGTCCCCCAGCAGGCCTCCTGTGTCTGAAAGTGGATGACACTGGCCTTCCCTTCCTCTCCTCACAACAGGCACCCTGTGAGGCAGGTGGTGATGAGAGAGTCCTGAGAGAACTGGGACTGACCCAAGGTCCCCCATCAAGCCTCCTGTTTCTCAAAGCGGCTGACAGTGGCCTTCCCTTCCTCTCCCCACCTCAGGCCCCTTGGGAAGCAGGTGGGGCTGAGAGAGTCCTGAGGGAACTGCGGTAGGCCCAAGGTCACCCATCTGGCTGTGTGTGGTGGAGTGGGGAATCACATTGGGCTCTCCAGATTAGAGACCACCAACTCTTAAATACTATGCCACTAGGTCACTACTAGATAATAGCACACACACTGGAATCCATGCCACAGAATACCACAGTTCATTAGGATTGGCCATCACCCCTCACCTTAGACCTTATCTGTTTGGCAGCCAGTTTGGCAACCCTATTAGAAATATACAGATCGTTATCAGACAATAGAAGAATCACCACCTTGGAATCTTGAATGCCAGGGGCCTTCGGGAGTAATCTGATAAGAAGTTTAGTTCTAGGTTCCACGTAAAAGTTTATAGTTTGATAGATAATGGGTCAGATCTTCTATTTCCTCTCTGCCACAGCTACAGAGGCATTGCTCATTGTGCTTGACCCTGCAGCATAAGGGTGGTGAAAGCCATCCTCAACCTGGTACATCATTCACTAAATATGGGGATTGGTTGTGATCATTTTTGAAATATTTTAAGAGGGGAGCTACTTTCGATGATACAATCTTGCTCCTGTCTACCAGAGCTTCCCTTTGAAATACCCAGTCCCCCAGTAAAGTAGAGATCATCTGGTAGGGTATATTGGGACCAAATGTGTCTAAGATGGCCCTCTAGATCAGTGGTTCTCAACCTTCCTAATTCCGTGACCCCCTTTGGGTCACCGAGGCCACCATCAGTGTCGCGGCGGCGGCCTCAATGAGCCCTGGGTAATGTGTCGATTGACCCCCATAGGGGTTGCAACCCCCAGGTTGAGATTTGCTGCTCTAGATCATGGGTAGTCAACCTGTGGTCCTCCAGATGTCCATGGACTACAATTCCCATGGAATTCCAGCCAGCATTTCAAGACAGCTGTGTTAGCCTCGGCTCTCAGGGAGGGGATGCTCAACATTGCACTCCTCAGGGCTACAGGAACCCCTTTTGGTAGTGCCAATAGGAACAGGTTCTGGATTCTTTCCAGTTTGTTCAAGACATGGTTGAAAATGGCTATTATGAGGAAGCTGATAGCAGTAATTTAGATGGAGCTACAAATAGTAATCGAGAAGAGACTCTCGGGAGAGGTTGAAGAACTAAAACCATAAATAGTGAATTTCTTAAGTATGGGAACCACTACAAGCTGCCTGAAATTACCCTCAAGGCAATCTCTGACATTACATTGCTTGGTGTGTTTCTGCTGGGGTGAAGGCTGACATATTTGCTCTCAGACGTGCCTCAGTGTCGGGAGCCAGCAGCAGGTAAGGGGAGAGGGCCCTGGGCAAAGGGTCGTGGTGGAGGGCCTGATAACAAGGGCCTCTTGGCCTGCTAGGTTGGGCTTGCTAACGAGGGCCTCTTGGCCTGCTAAGCAGGGCCTGCTAATGAGGGCCTCTCGGCCTGTTGATTGCCTGCTAAGGAGCTCTGTCCTGGGCCTGCTAAAAAGCTGGCTGGCCCCCGCCTGCTCCACTTGATCCGGCTGCAAGCTGTGGCCAAAAGCCACCTTAAGCTGCCTGGCCAGGGGCCAGGGGAGCGGACCCTTTCAAGGCCCATTCTTAGGAATGAGCTTTGAATCTAGTCGTTTATAATATGTTGAACATAGTGGTTTGAGATTTAAAAGAGAGAATCTTTACTGGGAAAGATTATTTACAAACATATATCATTCATCTGTTTCAGTCTCCTTACTGAAGCAGAGTATAAAAACTTAAAGAGCCTTTTGTGGCTAGGCTGCAGGCAGTCTACATGCCACACATCAGCAGATGGAGAGAGAGTGCAGAGAGCCTAATGATGGCTGCTTGTTTGCTTCTGCAAAGCACACACACACTGATCTTCTTCCTGAAGAAGCAGGAAGTGGGCAGGAGCCTACTTTAAACAAAAGAATCCCTTGACCACATGGCTCAGAATTCCCTGCAACCTCCCTAATGACCACTTGATGCCACAAGAGAGCAGACAGGTACAGCTCAGCTGCTTAAACAGTTTAGCAACAGCATTTCAATACTGACTTCACCAAATTACTTGCTGATTACAATTCCAACACCCCTGGAGCAACCGGCAGTCTTTCATCTCTATGGCATCATAACATCCTGTGGTCTTTCTCCTCGCCAAACCTGACCCACCCAAACTTCCACCCCAAATCTCCAGGAATTTCCAGCTCAGAGTTTGCAAGGCCAGTGATACTGAATCCAGGGAAATAAACAATTTTTTCCAAGTTGTCTTCTATTTGCACAGTTGTTATATTATCTGCAGTTATCAAATAAGAAGTCATTAGAATCATCAGGATAAATCAGGTGAGATCTTAATGAGATTTCACCTGTTATCATATCTAATCTAAGTAACAGAGACATTTAATGGCATTAAGAAACAGGAGAGCATACAGGCTAGAATATACAATCAGACATATCAACAAACTACAAACAATGATAAGAATAATTCAGAGAGAGCAGCAATGCAAGGCCTTCAATACCTTGGTCTTTTAGACCTAAGCGAAATAACAATTGATAGGAACTCAGCAACCCGCTTGGTAATTTCAGGGGATTTATCTGCTAGCAGAAAGCTGATAGTCATGTTGCCTGTAAAGTTAACAGAAGGTAAAAGAGGTAAAATCAAACACTGGTGTAGCTGGTCATACCTAGTACAACATAAAATGCTGTGGTGAAGGGAATCAGGTTCTTTACAACGATATATACAAATTATTTCACTGTGTGGAGAACCCCTGTATCTGCCAACAACCATGGCCAAGGGAACAGTATTGAACCTGGCTACCAAAAATGCAAAAATGCTCTGCAAAAAGAGGGAGTTGTTAGGTTATAAAAATAATGGGCCATGTGATTTGGAGAATAAGTAAGGCCAAGAAAATGTGGACAACGCATCTCACCTGTACCAGCATATATTATCTGAAGTTCAATGAACCAAATTCTTTGTTGAATTGTCTGGAATATAAATTCTTCATTGGAATCAGCCAAAAGGTCCAGGTTTATGCTGAGATCTAATTTTAGGGACTCCATATTGGGGCCCTTTCGAGATGTATGAGTCAGCTGGCAGAAGTGCAACCAGGCCATTTGGTGAGGGGCTAAACTGCAAATGGAGCCAATATTTAATGGTAATAATGCATGCACGGGCTTCAACGAGGTGGCGGCCGAATTCTGCACACAGAGTAGAATAGGCTACGGAGTTGGGAATGCCCAAAATCTTACGAAGCTACTGTACAATCTTTCTTAGGGGACAGAATCCATAATGGAATCCCACATAATGGCTGAGACATTATGGCAGTTTCGAAAATCTGAAGCGCTGCCGGCTCATATAGGTTCCATATAGGTAATAATTTCCTTTGATATACTTGGCCTGTGATTAGTTCCACTAAAAGTTGCAACAATACCTCCCCCTGGCAGTCTTCTGAGAGAACTTCCATCAGAGAACCGACAAGCTTTGGTAGGTATGACTTACTAAAAACTGGAACCAACATTGACCTGGATACATCTTCCCCTGCTGTTCGTGCAAAACGGCTTCCCTGCATCCAAAGGTGTCCAGTTGCATTAGGGATGGTTTTGAACTTCTCTTTCAATTATTTCCTGGACTTTGGAGGTCCCAGTTAGCAGTCTGGTTTCCAAACTAGAACTGACACACTAAGGATCCCCCATGGTTTTCTTTTCCCACCCTCACCCTAACTTTGTATTGAACTCAGTGCATACACAGCTGGCCACAATTTCAATCTCACTCCTGTCTCCTGCTTCACTCATTTCAGCCCATTCATGCTTTCCCGAACATACGCTCAATATTGTTAGTCTGTGTGTGGGAATTGACAAAGCACTTAAAAAGCAATTGTTAGGGATGCCAAAGAACTCCATAATTTTAACACTGCCTTCTTCAACTTTTTGACGAATGTTTTTCAGGCTTCAAGGAACTCCGGAAGTGGTGACATGCCCCTTCAGAGAAGTGGGCACAGAATAAAGATGTGGCAGCCAGCCAATTAATCATTTACTGTTTCCACTGTGGAGAAAGAGACTAGGCCTGTAGAGCAACAGGAGAAGTGGGCTCCAGTGATATATAGTGATGTCAACGCCCACCCAAACTTCTGGGAAAGGCTGTATAACCCCTGGGGAGCTCACGCATAATCCCAGGGTTCCCTGGAACCCTGGTTGGGAATCTCTGGTTTAATTTGAACTTCTGCCTCTCCATGAACCTAGCCAATCTCTATGGTCATCTTCCAAGGCACTACTTTGGGAGCTCCCACCTACTGTGTATACATGGAGGGCATCCAGAGACAGGGCTTTCTTGGTCATGGCATGAAAATTGTAGAACCATCTCCATAAGGATATTTTTAGGTGGCTCACCGTGTTGGTCTGAAGCAGTAAAATGATGTTTGAGTCCAGTAGCCCCCATAAGACCAACAAAGTTTTATTCAAGGTATGACCTTCCCTGTGCATGCACACTTGCTCTGACACATTGAAATGGGAATTACAAGTCCACACAGCATAATATATAAAATTGTGTACATACTTCTGATGACGTGTTGAATGTTCCAAACCGTCCTATTGGCCCTCAGTGGGGTATATGCACCCAATAGGGCAGCGGTTCTCCACCGCTCCAATGCTGCGACCCCAACTGTGGTAGCGGAGTCAGCAGCGGCATGCGTGCAGGCAGCGTGTGTATGTGCACAACGGTCGGGCAGCATGGAGGCGGCCATTGAAATGGCACTACTGTCGCCAGCTGTCTGCTGCCGCCTGCTGCCACCTAACACCACCCGCCACCACTGCCCCGTCACTGCTGCCCCGCCGCTGCTTGCTGCCGCCGCCCAGCGCCACTCCTGGCCACCACCACCACAGCAACCAACCTAGGGACCCCGAAGAAGGGGCCAGGCGACCCCAAATGGGGTCGCGACCCCTAGGTTGAGAACCAATGTAATAGGGAGAGGGCACTGTCCCACTCAGGGCCAATTGGCAGTCTTCCCTCTCCTCCTCTCCCACCTTCTTGCTGCTTCTGGCTGCCGACCAGAGTGGGAGAAGAGTTAACCTCACTCTGCAGCAAGATGCTGAAGGTAATCCGGGACAGTGGGTGGAGGGCTGGCTCTGGTGGCCCAGCTCAACTGTCTGGGACACTTTGGTCCTTATGCAGCCTCCCACCTGCCAGAGAATGGGGAGAAGAGCATTGGTCATGCTTGCCAGCATCACCAGCAGAGGGCTGGCACTGGTTGAGCTGCTCTGGTCCTTATGCCCCCTCCCACCTCAAAGACCTCTGCCTGACACTCTGATGGACCAATGAGCTGAGCCCTGATGAAAGACACCCAAGAAGGCCACAGTGTAGGCCTCTGGGATAACACCCATTGTCTTCCTGGGTGCATTTGCCTCTAATATAGGATATTTGTCTTTCTTCTCCTGCTGCTGTCTTCTGCTAGTGGGTGAAGACTTTTTTGTTCTGTTGTTCCCTCAATTATTTCTCCTTCTTGACTCCTTCCATAATACTTGTTTAAACAATGTGACACCTTGGGGTCCCTCCTCAGGGAAAGAAGGACAGGGTAAAATAAACAGAAATAAATGAACTTAATTGGCTGTCCCTTACTTTGCAGGAAAAACAAATGTTTTCTCCACACCATGAGTAATTTTATCATAGTCCACGCCACTAGTCATGTTTACTGGGGAAAGAAAAGCCTCCATTTCTTTAGACTTTCCTCTAATGAAAACCACTTTGGTCTTTCTGTGGCTTTTAAATATTCATCTTAAAGGTTGAACTTAAAGGTAAAGGTATTCCCTGTGCAAGCACCGAGTCATGTCTGACCCTTGGGGTGACGCCCTCCAGCGTTTTCATGGCAGACTCAATACGGGGTGGTTTGCCAGTGCCTTCCCCAGTCATTACTGTTTACCCCCCAGCAAGCTGGGTACTCATTTTACCGACCTCGGAAGGATGGAAGGCTGAGTCAACCTTGAGCCGGCTGCTGGGATTGAACTCCCAGCCTCATGGGCAAAGCTTTCAGACGGCTGTCTTACCATTGTGCACCACAAAAGGCTCATAAGGTTGAACTTATATGGCTTCTAAATGTTCAATGTGCAGCTTGAGCTTGGAAAGGGGTGGTGCCCCACACATTCCAAGCCACTGACCTGTGTAAAGTTTGTGGCTAATGAGGGAACCTAAAAGGAGAGGTTTCATGCCTATCTCTTAAAATCACAGTTAAATTAAAGACTTGGGTTCTACTAACACCCCCACACACACACACATACACACACACACACACGTAAGGTGGCCTGGGAAATTCCTGGAGATTTAGTGGCAATGTCTATGGAAGTTGGTATTTCAATTAGAATCTGTGGTATACCATGAGCCATTCCGCACCGGGATCCATGTTGCAAATTGGTTGCAGAACGAAAAATCGCCATTTTAAATAGTGGAATTCGTCATTATGCATACCTGCCTTTGTAGTGGAATCCAGTTGCGTTTCTATCGTTTCCCACAGGTTTCCGGTCTCGACAAAAATCGCTAGCCAGGAAGCGATACTGCCAAGCTGTGTCCCGCCCCTGGCCGTCAAGCAGCCAATGGGAGGCCGTTATCATGCTCCTAAACAGCCCCTTTCCCTTTAAGGAAGGTTTTTTAAAAAAACACACACACACACGTTGCAACGAATCTGCATTGATTCGTTGCAACGGAGAGACCCATCCAGCTAGCAGGTGGTGTTTGAGCTGCCGTTTCATCGTTGCCACGCTCCCCCCGAGTGAAGAAAAAAGTACCCCCCCTCACTGGCGCGATTTTCGGCTGAAAATTGTGTGAAAAATAAAGGGAAAATAAACCAGAAAACAGGCCTCTGTGTTGCTTGTGCTTGTGACTTTAAACAGAGGGACTGCAGCCGGGGAAGCCTCGCTGGGTAAACGAAGGCTTGCCAGTGCGTTGATCTCCGCTCGCTCGGAGAAAAAAAAATGGCGATCGCTTCACCGGAAGATCAGAGGAGAGAGCCAGGGGGGAGGGACTTTGCAGAAACCTCAACAATGGTAACGCACAGAACTTTTCCGCTAGTGTTGCAGATTGGTTGCAGGAGTGTAGCGCTTTCCGGAGGGTGAATCCACTTTTTGGGATTTCCCTGAAAGCGCTACAATGAAGCGCTTTTTGCGGATCGGTTTCATGAGTGTTGCAGATTGTCAACGACGTTGTGCATAATGGCAAAACTGTAGCGATTTCAATTTGTAACCATTCTGCTATTTTGGACAAGTGCCGAATGGCCCCATATATTTCACCCTCTGAAGCAGCCATTTCCTACAGTTTCTAAAGTCAAGAAATCTATTTTAACTCTGGGAGGGTTCAAGGTCTCACCATGAGGCTGGCAACTCTACTTCCCATCAAGAAAAGAAAAAAGCTAACAGCACTATCAGTTGTTTTCACCTGCCATGGTTCAACTAACTTCCTTCTAGACTGGGGCTCTGGTTTAGATCTCCATTCACTGCCCTTTAGAAAAGAAGGGGAAAGAGAAGAGTTGGTTCTTATGCCACTTTTCTCTATCTGGAGTCTCAAAGTGGCTTACATTTGCCTTCCCTTTCCTCTCCCCACAACAGACACCCTGTGAGGTGGGTGAGGCTGAGAGAGCCCTGAGATTACTTAAGAAGAAAAAGATTTGGTTCTTATATACCGCTTTTCTCTACCAGAAGGAGTCTCAAAGCGGCTTTCCCTTTCCTCTCCCAATAACAGACACCCTGTGAGGTAGAAAAAGAAGAGTTGGTTCTTATATGCCGCTTTTCTCTACCAGAAGGAGTCTCAAAGCGGCTTTCCCTTTCCTCTCCCAATAACAGACACCCTGTGAGGTAGAAAAAGAAGAGTTGGTTCTTATATGCCGCTTTTCTCTACCAGAAGGAGTCTCAAAGCGGCTTTCCCTTTCCTCTCCAAATAACAGACACCCTGTGAGGCAGATGGGGCTGAAGGAGCTCAGAGAGAACGGGGACTGGCCCTAGGTCACCCAGTTGGCCCCATGTGGAGGAGTAGAAAATCTAACCTGGTTCTCCAGATGAGAGTCCCCCACTCTTAACCACTATACCTCACTGACTGTCTTTCCCTTTTTTCCACGAGGGCATCTCAAAAAACACCGAGCTGGGCCAAGTAAGAGGTTCCAGGGGTGCCTATTTGCTCTTTCCCCACTGAATAAAATACTGAGGCTTCCTGACACTTTCTCGGAGGTGAAGATGGCCACAGGATAAACAAAAAGCGAATGGAGGGAAGGGAGCGTTGGGTCTGAGGTTCCAGATGGAGGGGGAATAGACGAGCCAATCGAAACCGTGCTTGGGTTTTTAACATTCTTTGCGTCAGGTCCTTAGTGCAGGAATTGTATAAAAGGGTGTCAGGGTAATATACAGACCAGGGCATGTTTTATGTTGCAAATAGTATGAAGTCAGCATTACAGTTGTCTAATGCAGTAGCAGAACATCTGGAAAAATTAATTTGTTTAGCTTGAAAAGCAAGATCTATTTATTGAGCCTCCTTTCAGGAATATGCACGTATCAACACTGGGATTAGAGTCTCAAAGGGGGGAGAGAAAGGGGAGGGAGCCTGGAGAATTCAAATTGATGCTCAACTTATTCCACGATAGTAATTCAATTAATGATTTTATAGACCCTTCGTTGTATTCTCCGTCAAATGGAATACAGAATCAAAGCAATTAGCTGGGTTTGCCAATGCAGCAGAGTTTCAATCCGAACAAAGTGCATTGCGAAATTTACCTTTTGCTATGTGCCAGATAACGGCAAATTGCTTTGGAGAGTTGGAATTTCCCTTCTCTGCGCTGCACGCCTTGAAATAATACCGGGCTGTTTCTTGCAAGCGACCTTGAGGCATTTTTGTGATGCTGTTCCATCCATAGTGGACTCAAAACAATTGTACAAGTGCCGTTACCGCTTTTGCCGATTCCCACTTCTGTCTTGTTGTCAAACTCTTGAAAAAAAAAATTTTTTTAACGGAGGGCTCTGGTTTTTGGTACTCAAATCTGGGCTCTAAGTCGAATTCTTATCAAGGCGAATGGCGGTGGACCACTTCAGAAGTGGACCGCAGATGGCAATTTCCCTTCTTCACAAAAGAAACATAACTATAGAATAGCTGCCGCCATTGTCCCTTCTGTGAATATGGATGCTGCCAAGCTAGGGGGAACTTTGGGGTACAAAGGAAAGCGTTCAAGAAATTAGTCATCCATTTATGAAACAATACAAACTCTGTTTATTTGAAATGGAATCAGAGGATTACTCACTCTGGCGGCCATCTTAGAACATCTCCTGTAGATTTGATTTCCCAGACGTCTCAGGGAGCCTACCCTATAACAATAAGCTTTAAACAGCCAGCGCTTTCTCTCTGTGTCAGTTTCCCTCCCTTTTGTAGTACCTGTCTCAAAATGGCTTTTGCCCACAAAGGTCACTCCCATGATTCCTAGCATAGGCTTTCTTGTGGTCAAAACGTGGGGCTGCAGTTCAGAGCATCACTTTGGCATGCAGAAGGTCTCAGGTTCAATCCCAGGGCCCTCTCCGGTTAAAAGGACTTGGTAGTGTCAAGATCCTGTTGTCACACAATCTTGCCACGATATTTTCATGATCTGTGTTGCAGTCATTTAAATTGTAAACCTCTCCCTCATGACGGGGGAGTTCCCGGAAGGGCTTAAGGAGGCTGTGGTTTGCCGTCTACTGAAAAAAACTTCCCTGGACCCACAGGACCCCGCCAACTACCACCCAGTTCTGCATTTTGCATTCCTGGGAAAGGTAGTGGAGCGGGCCACAGTGGACCAGCTCCTGGCGTTTTTGGAAGAAACTTCGGCCCTGGATTCATACCAGTCTGTCTTCCATCCTGGCCATGGGGTGGAGACTGTGCTAGTCACGTTACCAGATGATATCTGGCACCAGCTGGATAGAGGCGGTTCAGCTATACTCGTTCTTTTGGATCTGTTAGCTGCATTTGATGTGGTTGACCATGAGTTGCTGGTACGCCACCTTGCCGAGACTGGAGTGAGGGGGACTGCGCTGAACTGGCTGGTCTTCTTCCTCTGGAAGCTACTTTTCAAAAATCTGCACAACCACATCGATCTCCAGGGACCAATGAGAAGCCCTGTTGGTTCCCATATGGAAATACTTGGGGCCATTCTGCACAACGGGCAATGTTGCTAAATCTGAGCGCTATTGAAAAGCGCTGCAATCAATAGTGGCAGGTCTCGGTAACGTACACAGCCGTTTTTCTCGGAGAAAAGGCTCTCCCACTCACACAGTTTTTGTAACGCACAAGTTTCCGGTTGCACCGGAATCGCAACAAAGGAGGCGAAATTTTTCTGCACTTCCTCCCGCTCCTGGCCGTCAATCAAACTGAACAGCCAATTAACTGTTATGTTCCTGCTTTCCTTTAAAAACTGTTTTTTAAAAACCCGAAAACACCTGTAGCGATGCATATTTGTTCATTCGATGTATCAGAAAGTCCTTTTTTGCTGGCGTAGGACCTGGCACTTTATCGTTTACACGCTCTTAAAGTTTAAAAAATATCCCCGCCCCAGTGCAATTTCTGGCTGATATTACAGGTAGTGTCAAACAGGGGGTTATATTGTGCTTGGAAACTTTACAGACAATTGCTTGTGGAGGGATTTCAGCCAAAGAAGCATCACTTATTCATTGCTTTTGCCAGTTTAAGGGGGGGGGGGATGGCGATTGCGACACTGGAAGCTCAGGTGAGAGAGCTTAGGGAGGGACATGCTTGCTACCACTATACTGAGAATGCACATGTCTTTTTCGGATGTGTTGCGGGTTGTTCTCGAGAGTCTAGTGTTTTTTTTAAGGAGGGATCCACTTTTGAGGATTCCCTGAAAAGCGCTACAATGAAGCGATTTTTGCGGGAGTGTTGCAGGAGTGTTGCAGATTGTGTACGTCGTGTGTAATGTTAAAAAAATAGCGTAACACAATGGTAAGACTTCGGCAACATTAACACTAAGCGGAATGGCCCTTCCATTCTGAAAACACTTAGCAGGCATCAAGAAAGGTGTTGGCGAGTGCCTTGTAGTGCCATGTTTATTTATTTATTATTACATGTTTATTTATTATTTATTTATTACTTTCCTTTGGGCAGCAAAGCCCTGTCGTTGGCTCTGCGAGCCGGCGAGAGGGCTTTGCAGGCCAAAGGGAAGGGAATGCTCCCCCTCCCCGTGGCCCCTCTCCCCCTCGGCTCCCAAAGGCCTTTGGGGGCCGAAGGGAAGGGAAAGGGAAAGCCTCCCCCTCATCCCACGGCAGCCTTCGCGGGATAAAGGGCCAGGGAACCCCCTCCCCCAGCACAGAGGTGCCTGGGAGCCATCAATGCGTCCTCCTTGCAGGCCAGGAAACTTCTGATAGTGAGGCTGGGTGCATGGATGAAGGAGGCGGGCCCTCCAGGGGTTGGCCCAATCCGGATTGGCCCACTGGATGGGAACTGGTGGCCGAGCAGGACGTTCCTGTCCGGGACAGCAGCTGGACAGCAGCCAGACAGGACCGCCCAGGTAGGCATTTCGAAAATATTTAGAAGACCTATGGTAAAGATTAATTAATTAATTAATATCCTGCCTCTCTTGACTAAATTGCCTCGAGGCGGCGTACAACAATAAAAACATACCCCATAAAAACCCGTTAAAACATTTACGATACAATTCCCTACAATAAAACGATCAAGACCAAGAATTCACAGATGTCAGCAAAAACTGACAATTAAACTCTAAGTCAATCAGTGGTTATAATCTTCCGATGCCTCTACTGGCTTAACTCCTCCAGGCCCAGATCTATCGCGCCCGATGTACTGCGAACATCATTGGGCGGGACCCCAGTTTGGCACCATGTTGAGAACTCTGACTCTACAGAATGTTTGCGCTCCCAGAAAAGACCTTATTCTGATACACTATATACAAGAGGTTCCCTGAGTTGGGTGGCCCAGGCTAGCCTGATCTCATCCTATCTCAGCTGGCCCCAGTCAGTATTTAGACAGGAGACCTGCAAGGAATACCAGGTTTGTAATACAGAGGCAGGCCAACCACTTCTTTTGCCTTGAAGAAGAAAAGTTGGTTTTTATATCCAGCTTTTCACTGCCCGAAGGAGTCTCAAAGCAGCTTACAATCAACTTCCCTTCCTCTCCCCACAACAGACACCCTATGAAGTAGGTGAGGGTGAGAGAGCTTCTGAGAGGATTGGTCCCCTGGAGTTGCCTGAGAATTGACAGCACTTTCCGCTATCAAGTAAGAAAGGTAAACCATATTCCTAAAAGCCACCTTCCGCAGGAAGACATGAACACATGTGACATTTCAGAACAGTAATACCCCCTTCACTTGAGAAATGCAAGGCTTAGATAAAGAATGCTCTGTCCAAAATACAGGGCACCCACATAGGGGATCCTTAGGAAACCCGCATCATTAGGTAAAGGTAAAGGTATCCCCTGTGCAAGCACCGAGTCATGTCTGACCCTTGGGGTGACGCCCTCTAGCGTTTTCTTGGCAGACTCAATACGGGGTGGTTTGCCAGTGCCTTCCCCAGTCATCACCGTTTACCCCCCAGCAAGCTGGGTACTCATTTTACCGACCTCGGAAGGATGGAAGGCTGAGTCAACCTCGAGCCGGCTGCTGGGATTGAACTCCCAACCTCATGGGCAGACAGATTCAGACAGCATATCGCTGCCTTACCACTCTGCGCCACAAGAGGCTCTTACCCGCATCATTAGGACGTACAAATTGCCACATCTCTCAAGACCAGCTTTTCTTAACTTTTGAACTGTTGAGAAACCCCTGAAACATTCTTCAGGCTTCAAGAAACCCCAGAAGTGGCGTGATCGTGCAGAATATGGTTGGGAAGCAGAGCTGTGGACACGCCTGCTTGGGGCCCCTCCCTTTCCCATCCCATCCAGGCCCATGATTGCCTGGGGAGGGGTGGATTGGGGAGGGGTGGATGGGTCAACATGATCATATATGGACATATCACCAGATGAATGTTTAACACATTTTAAAAACATGTCAGAAATGAATTACTAACTCCCACCCATTCAGGAAAGCCTTCCAGGGCTGTCAAGGCACCCCAGGGCCCTCAAGTCACCCCAGGGCTTCGCAAAACCCGGGTTGAGAAAGCCCGCTCTACACTCTTATCCAGGGGTAATCAAACTGCTCCAGATGTCCATGGACTACAATTCCCAGGAGCCCCTGCCAGCATACCCCTGCTCTTATCATTGCAAAAATACAGCACAATGCTATTGGTCTTTTAAATCAGGGGTAGTCGACCTGTGGTCTTCCAGATGTCCATGGACTACAATTCCCTGTTTTAAATGACTTGAAAAAGTTTAGACTGATGGGGCAGTATTCCAGGGCAGTCCGAAAGAGAAACGCCCTCTAATGTTTGGCTGCTTAAGCCCCCATCCTGTCTGCCGTCCCAGATGTCAGCTCTCCTGTGTCAGGGAAAGCACAAGGCAAGTGGCCTCCGAGGCATTTTTACTCCATATTTATTCACCGTTTATCTCCTTCTGTGCCATTGTGCCTCGCACGGGTTATTGCCGCTCGGATGGTTACAATTTGCAGGTTTCCGGGGAATGCAAAAGCCATTGTAATCCTTGGAACTGCAGAGCCCCGAGAACCATTCCCAGCCGGTGGATTGAATTCTTACATTAAAACACTTGGTTGGAACCACGTTATGGAGAGTCAGCGGCCAGACAGAAACGTCAGGAGCTCATTCAAATCCGGTTGCAAAATGACACCGCTCCGCCAAGCCACCGCACTGCTAGAGTGCATTTGTGCATTTAGAGGCGTTCGTGTGCATTTAGAGGCTTACCCTTTCGGGTGGAGAGAGGAGATATTTGTTCTTTTTTTTCTTCTTCTTCTTTGCTTCACCCAGAGCAGCCGGGTGGGTGTCACGTTCAGTCTTCTGACCCAGTCGATTGTCTCTCTTTATTTGGTTTGTACTTGATATCCGAGGGGGGCGAGGGCTTTCTCGAGATTTCGCTCACACAAGCCAGGCCTTCGGTGTCGGCAGCTGAAATGAATTACTGTTTATATTAGAAACTTCATTTAATAAATTAGGCCTGCTCCGCGGACTGTCAAAAGTTCTTCGAAGTCTGTAATTCATATATAACAGATGCCTTTCCCACCACTCTGAGCTCGAAAGCCGCCACCGTGATTACTTCCTTTTCGCCATTACTAGGTTCGGTGGGTTTAGCTATCTGCTGCCTACAGAGAATTCGAAACAATTTAAAAGGGCATCTGGTAGAAAGCGTTCGGAGGCGCCCAAGTCGTTCCGTATACAATGCACTTCTGTTTAGGTCAAGAGAATTACGCCGTAATTGGCACTTGTTTAAACAGGCTATCCAGAATCCGTTTGCCTTCGTCGGAGATCGAGTTACTGAACTTTCCCAACAAGAAACTTGGGGGCATCCACATTTCTCCAGCCGAATCATCTCACCGCGGTGATTAAGAGCAACAGCTAATTTTTTTTTTGTACCAGAAACAAACACATTTTTCAAAAGTGACATCAATAATTCAGCCTTTTTCTTCCCCCCAGATTGTTTATAAATTATATATATTTAGTTGACTCTGGCCTACTTTGCATAAAACAGACTTTTCAAAAAAAAAATAACAACCCAAAAAACGACGGAGACGCCACGATAGTAATTTTTTTTTTAATGCAGAATTTCACATGGCGAGACGTGGTGCCAAGGTGCTTTCCTACCTTTTTCGGCTAATTTAAAAGGGGACGCCCCCCCAAACAAGCCCGATTTGACGGCTTTTGCAAACGCCACAGCTATTGTGGATGCAGCGCAAAGCGCTCTTAATGTGGGAACAGTTGTCACATGAAAAGTTAATAATGGAGCATATCTATAAGGATCTAAAATAATGTTGTGGAAACATCAGTTCGCATCAACAGTTATAAGTTCAGACACTTGGAAATTTTTCCTCTGATAGCTTTAGGTGATAACATTATGCTTCACCCTCCCCCCTCCCCACTTAAAAAAAAGAAGAAGTTGGATTTGTGCATTCCAATTGTTTTAGGGAGTCTCTTCCCTAAAATGTCAGGGCGTTTTTTTCCCTCTGACGGAACAGCTGTCCCATGAAATTTTCATTGTTCTACCTAGTAACACATTAAGATTTTAATCATAGCTAAACCAATCGCCATGGGAATTGAGAGTCGTGTTCCTGCATTCTCCAGTCCAGGAAACAAAAAGGATGCGGCTCACCCTGGGAAGGTGCCGCTCTGGCGGTGAGGGGTTTATTTATCAAGAGAATTATGTCATGCTTTTCTCCCAGGTCAGCTGACAACATGTTTCTCCCTCCTCCTTTGCATCCCTGTACTCAACAACCCCATGAGGTAGGTTAGGCTGAAAGAAGAGTGACCAATCCAAGGCGACACAGTGAGCTTCCAGGGAAGGCAGCACATTTGAACTTGGGTTTCGCAGGTTTTCCCAAGGTCCGAGATATCCTAACCATTGGCAGTGATTAAATAGGCAACGGGCAAAGCATCAGCTGCTTAAAGAATAAAATCGTTTTATTAAGAAGATAAATGACTTTGTCAAGAGAGAAGAGAAAGAGGGAGTCCTAAAAGTCTGACTAACTATCTTCTGGAAGCCATTGGGGAGGAAGGACACAGGAGAAGATTATTCAAAAAGTAAGGGCAAGTTCCTAGTCAAACTATGCTAAATACACATCTCCTCCGATGCCCCCTGGAGGGTATTCTTCATTCGCTGTTGAATCGGGCACAGGATACAGCTTGCATATTCCAATTCTATTAATAGCAGCTTCATCTGAAGATATCAGCAGATGAGGTTTTTCATGATCCTGGAGTAAGCAGTTATCAGTGGCAAATATCTCACCATTCTGTTTCTAACGCAGGAGCAAAGAAGTTCACAATACTGAGTATGCCTTAGAGGTGGTTTCCCCCTTCATATAACTCTACTCTGTATGGTCTAAGGCAGGGGTAGTCAACCTGTGGTCCTCCAGATTGCTTGCAGGGGCTCATGGGAATTGTAGTCCATGGACATCTGGAAGACCACAGGTTGACTACCCCTGGTCTAAGTCCCTCAGAAGAAATCCCGTTCAGAAATCCCATTTTTGTTGTTTAACAACATTTATATCCTGCTTTTCTGCCTTTAGAACAGCCTTTCTCAACCTTTTTACCAGTGAGAAACTCCTGAAACATTCTTCAGGCTTTGAGAAATCCCAGGAGTTTATGCAGAATATGGTTGGGAAGCAGAGCTGTGGACATGCCCACCTGGGGCCACTCTCTTGGGTATGGGCTTTCCTCCTCTTCTTGCATGAAACAGTGGTTGCTTTGTGCTCCAACAGAGCCAGCGTGGGGTAGGGGTTAGGAGTGGTAGCTTCTAATATGGCAAGCTGGGTTTGATTCCCCACTCCTCCACATGCAGCCAGCTGGGTGACCTTAGAATCATCATAGCACTGATAGAGCTATTCTGGCCAAGCATTTTAGTTAGAGCTCTCTGAGCCTCACCTTTCTCCCAGGGTCCCTGTTGTGGGGAGATGAAAGGAAAGTGATTGTAAGCTGCTTTGAAACTCCTGGTAGTGAAAAGTGGCATACAAATTCCAACACTTCTTCTTCTTCTTCTTCTTCTTCTTCTTCTTCTTCTTCTTCTTCTTCTTCTTCTTCTTCTTCTTCTTCTTCCTGGTAATAGAGCCTTTTCCAAAATGCTTTCTCCCCCTTTCCCTCCTAAATTCTTCTTGGCTAGCTTTGTTGGTCTTTCAGTGAAACTTACTACCCGAAGAAGTCATGGCTTACAGTCTCTCAGTGCGTTTATGTACGTTGCATTTGCCTTAATGAAAGCTTTTCTGGTGACTCGGGAAGCTTAAAAGCAAGGGATGAAGACGACATCATTCCCCTTTTTACGTCCTCGGACCAATTAGTTATGTAGATTCTCAATTCTCAGCTGAATACCAGTGATGAGCAGGACCGAATATGGGCTACCGGTGAGTTGGGGTGGAGAACAGGAAGTGTTGCAAGGCTCTGAAACTTATTTTCTGTACAATTGCTTGCATAGTATTCTGTTACTGCCTTGACCTTGCTGGCCTAGGCTGGCCTATGCATCAAATCTTGGAAGCTAATCAGGGGCAGCCCTGGTCGGTATTTGGATGGGAGATCACCACCAAGGAAAACCAGGGTTATGACACAGAGTCAGGCAATGGCAAGCCACCTCTGAAAATCTCTAGCCTTGAAAGCCCTACAGGGTCACTGTAAATTGCCTGTGACTTGAAGTAGGTTTGCCTGCTCTGGATTGGGAAAGACCTGGAGATTTTGTAGGGGGGGGGGGGGGTTGGGACATAATGCCATAGAATCCAACTTCCGAAGTGTATATTTTCTCCAGGTAAATTGATCTTGGTTGCCTGGAGATCAGATGTAACAGTGTGGCATCTCCAGCTACCAACTTGATGACCCCGGGCCTGGTCTGGGCATTTTGAGATCGTTTGCCTAGCGTGCAGTACCCAAATAGAATGACCACTAGACTGGAAAACCTTTTATGATTTTATTCAACTGCAGATAAACAAAATGACACAGGGGGGTTGGTCCCGAAAGAGCCTGTGTGTCGAACAAAGGATCACATGAGACATTATAACATTCCATTGAAGGTGGGGAAAGATGATGCTTGTGAGGAAAGTTGATGCTTTTTGGTTCACACCAATAACCTGGAGTCTCCACCCCTTCCACATCCCACAGGACCAACCCATTGCCATTATGCTAAGTCACTGCAAAAATGTTACAAAAGTTCTCTTGTTAATATAAACAATTGTATCTGGCCTTGAGAATAGAACATATCAGCCTAGGTAACATTTCAAAATACAGTCAAGAACAAGTTTCTGGACCTTCTGTTACGAAACTTTCTGGACCTTCTGGTACACCAAGCTTCTCTTTACAGAACAATAATTAAGAAAATATTATTTCACCCCTTACTCCATCAAACTGGAGACTGGCGACCCTAACTTGAAGGCACTTTCCTCTTCCATCATCACTACTTGGTCCTTAATTGGTTACTAACATCTTCTTCTCTGGGATTTTAGGGGAAAGTCGCTCTCTGACCACCTCCTAAAGAACCTGGCTTCCCATAATTCCACTCAGGGCTCCCTGTTTGCGCCTAGAAAGCCTGTGACTTGGCGCAGGAGATGTAACATTGATTTCAGTGTTAAATGGATTAAGCCATTTATTATGGAGAGCTTTAGCTAATGGAATTCTTACCGTCTCGAAAAGTAGCGTGCTAATCATTCAAGCTGGGCAAATTATTGGGGGATATTCATTACGAGCACAATTCATGACTTCAAACTGAGAGTATTTGCAAAATATTTGCTTGCAGGGCTGAAAAGGGGGGGATCCTTCTTTGCAAAGAGCACCGAATGAAAAGGAGGAGAGTGAAATTACATAAACGGAGCACATAAGTATTTGATGAAAGGTTTCTGACTCAAGAGGATTACTTAACTCGGCTCTTGCCCTCCATGCTGCTTCTCAGATTGAGGCTGCAGCCGGCTTTTGCCGACCCAGGAATTGTTCCTCCCATATTTATGTCAAAAGGAGCTTTGCACCAGGGAATCCAGCACGCCTCCTGTAAGATCCCTGAACATTTTTGCTACAAATTAGTGCTGGAAATCACAAAGATCGGTGATTTCCCTGTTCACGTGTAACATTGCTCTTGTAACCATATACAAAGCCAATTAGAGGAATTTAACTCCCAGGGGCATTTTCTGATTCCTTAGTATAAGAACATGAGAGAAGCCATGGTGGATCAAGCCAATGGCCCATCCAGTCCAACACTCTGTGTCACATGGTGGCCAAAATCCAGGGGCCATCAGGAGGATCACCAGTGGGGCCAGAACTCCAGAGGCCTGTTGACCCCCAAGCACCAAGAATACAGAGTATCATTGCCCCTGGCAGAGTATTCCATCTAGTTAATGTCTCCTTTGCTCTCACTTTACAACAGGGACCTAAGCCTGGAAAGAACTGAGGAGAAGAAGTAGTGGTGGTAATAATATTAGGCCTTCCAGTTACTTGCCCGCGGCTCCAGAATGGGAGAAAAAATGGCCTCCCCATATTGACACTCTAGGAGTCTATGATAAAGACCATAGTGACTAGGAGAGATGGCCTAGAACAGGGGTAGTCAAACTGCGGCCCTCCAGATGTCCGTGGACCACAATTCCCAGAAGCCCCCTGCCAGCATTCGCTGGCAGGGGCTTCTGGGAATTGTAGTCCACGGACATCTGGAGGGCCGCAGTTTGACTACCCCTGGCCTAGAACATCAGCTGGAAGTGATATCACATCTTCTCCTCAGCCCAAATTCCCCAAGTATTTGCCAAGTCAGTGTTTGGAACTCTAGGTAATAATGATAGTACAACTATTAGTACTAATGGAAATAGCTGGGTTTTAACCAAAACTGGAGTTTCCCATACTCCTTCTAGAGCTCTCCATTCTCCCTCTAGATGGGTGTCCAATGGAGAAGAGAGTCAATGGCTATCAGTATCCTTCTGAATGACAGGAAGTACCAGGTGCCATCAATCATGCTGGGTCCCTTGGCATCCCTGATGATGATAGTGCTCATTTCTCCTCATCCTCATTAGGCCTCGTCTTTCTCCCAATGATTATTTGCTGTATTAACCACCGTTAATATGGAAATTGACATACAGCGAATGGCCTCCTGTGCGTTTCCTCCAGCTCAACATTTCCCCCCTGTTAGTTTAGCCACTCAAGGAATAATTATTCCATTTTGATGCACAAATACGCAAATCAGTTATGGAACTTCTGCAACATGATTCAGATTTGCAGGTAACAGGGTGTTGGGGGTGTTTATCCCCATCAAATGTCAGAAAGACAAGGAAATTTGTTCTCCTGGCAAATTACCACTCATGGTCCCATGTACTACCTCACATACATCCCTTGTGATCCTTGTCTCCCCTCCCTTAATTTTATTACCTCCATCACTGTCAAGATTTATAATGCCACCCCAATCAGAGTTTCCACTTTCTCTAAGCCCTTACATTTAAAAGAGTATAATTCTGCCTAGGATGGCATTGTGAAATCGCCATCTGCTCAGGGCAGGGATCTCTCTCTCTCTCTCTCTCATGCAATTCTACAGTACCATATATAATGATGATAATGATGCAATAGAAATAACTAAGATGATTCATAGGAAACAGGGAAGGAGCCATAGGCCAGGCAACAGGGCTTCCAAAATCTAGAGGTGATTGCCACTTCAATCCATGGGATTGACTGCTACTTTGCTGAAGGTTCACCCTTCCTACATGTCACAAAAGCAATCATTTGATACAGCCCCAAATACCATTTGCCTTTTTACCCATTGCCAGAACTACAGAGGCCTTCCCACAGTTGTCCCCCAAGAACAGAAGAAGAAAAAGAAGAAAAAGAAGAGGAGGAGGAGGAGGAGTTGGTTCCTATATGCAGCTTTTCTCAACTCGAAAGAGTCTCAAATAGGCTTACATTCACCTTTCCTTTCCTCTCCCCACAACAGACACCCTGTGAGGGAGGTGAGGCTGAGAGAGCCCTGATATTCCTGCTCAGTCAGAACAGCTTTATCAGTGTTGTGGCAAGCCCAAGGTCACCCAGCTGGTTGCATGTGGGGGAGTGCAGAATCAAACCTGTCTCACCGGATTAGAAGTCAGCATATAACCACTACACCAAGCTGGCTCTCTCACTAAGCATCACTGTCTGAATTGGATTGTTCCACCTAGACCTTGTGTATAACAGCCTCTGCTCTCAAGAACACAAGAGAAACCATGTTCCCAGAGGGTCAGACCAGAACCAATGGGATGAAATAACTTGAAATGAATTTTTGGCTAAACATCTGCAAGAAGTTCCTGACAGAGCAGTTCCTCAGTGAAACAGGCTTCCTTGGGAGGTGGTGGGTTCTCCTTCCTTGGAAACTTTTAAGCAGAGGCTAGATAGCCATCTCACATAAATACTGATTCTGTGAATTTAAGCAGAAAAAAAAGTCTCAAGCTGGTGATGGCGAAATGATTTATTCCAATGAAAACAATGTTCAAAACAGATTCCATTTTCGATATCTTCATCAGTGATATTCTCGATATTGTTAATGACTAAATCTTATCTAAATGTATTCTTTTGGGTGATCAAATTATAAAAAAATAACTTAGTCTCTGGTAATATTTTGGCTTTGTGTAGTTCTGTCCCAAATTTGTAGGGAGTCACTGTTGAAAAGTAATTATACATTGTGATATTAATATTAGTAGACCCCTACAAATTTGGATATGACCATTTTGGTATGGACAGAAGGGATTGTATCTATGCTTGGCTCTTGTGGCCGTGTCTTGCATGCCCAAGGAAATGCGGACTGCCACTTTGGAGGTTGAGAGGCAAATTTCCTCCGGGCTGGACTGGCCAGGGATTTAGGTTTTCTTGGGGTACATCTGGGCATGGGATTGGGGTCACTGTGGGTGGGTAGATTGTTGTGAATTTTCTGCATTCTGCAGGGCGGTGCACTAGATAACCCTGGAGGTCCCTTCCAACTCCATGATTCTATGTTGGATCAGGCCAGTGGCCCATCCCATCCAGCACTCTTTGTCACACAGTGGCCAAAACCCAGGTGCCATCTGGAGATCCACCAGCCAGGCCAGAAGTCTAGAAGCCCTTCCATTGTTTCCCCGCAAGCCTCAAGAAGACCAAGCATCACAGCCCCAGACAGAGTACTCCATCTAAGCCTTGCGGCTAAGAGTCAGTGATGGACCTCTACTCCAGATGTTAATCCAGGTTATTTCCTTGTTCTGTTGGCTGTCCAGAAAGATCGGAAGGAGCTTTTGGGGGGTCTTGCCTATGGGTCTAATCTTTGCAATTCTTTTGTTGTCCTTTGATATTGCAATAAGTTGATGCCCAGGCAATAGTTTTTTAAACTCCCCCCCCCAAGTGATTCTTAAACGCTTTCTGCCATAGAATTTATATTGTACCAAGCCTACATCTGACCCATGGCTGCTCCTGATTATCAGGCTGCCTGTTCTGTAATGAAAAACAAGCATATTTATAGAGACAGGTTTCCTATTATCCTAAGCGGCAGCTGTTACTCTGCTGCGATCCTTTATTTCTTTAATTAGTTTAGTGGAGTAGTGTCTGTTAATTCCACTCTTGACTGTGATCTTTGGCCCACGTTTCTGAAGCTTTAAATGATATTGTTCTTTTAAAAAACAACAACTCAAGGCCCTCCACCATTAAATATTTGATTTGATTTGTTCTATTATACCGCATATTAAATGTTATTCTGCCAGCTAAGTATATATGGGTGTGATCCAAGGGCAATTGAAGTTAATGGCTCTCTTTCAATTAGCGTCAATGGTCTTTTCTTAAAATATATATTAAGCACAGTATACGTGCTTTCTAAATAGCTCTAATAATGGTCTAACTCCACTAATAAGGAATTTGCTTCAGAATTGTATGTATGAGATTCGCCAGACTTGACAACTATATGGGGGGAGGGGTGTTGCTGCCTAACTCCTGTTGCTGCTATGCCAATTTTAAAGTAGAAACTGGGAGGAGCTGGATATAAGGTTGCCAACTCTAAGCTGGAAAATTCCTGGAGATTTGGGGGTTGAACTTCTGGAGGGTTTGGGAAGGGGAGGGGCCATAACTTCACAGAGGCCACTGTCTGATCTCTGTCATTCTGGGAGACCTCCATGCCTTACTTGGCTGGATACAAGCCCCGAAAGATTTGTGAAACCAGCATCTCAACAGAGTATGTAGGCAAGTTCTTCTAGGTCGGATGCGTGGCCATAATAATCCTAACAAGAGATATATATGAAAGCAAATTGTGCATAAAGCTGAAATGCTCACTGCATCCTTTCCTACAACTCAAAAGACAAGCCCACCTGTTTAAATGGGGAGAAGGGTTCTTTCTTTGGTCATTGGATCAGATGCAGGAAATGTATGTCTGCGGCTTCCTCAAGTGTCATGGTGGTCCAGAGCCAGTTTGGATGTAGTGGTTAAGAGCTGCAGCTTCTAATCTGGAGACTCAAGTTTGATTCCCCACTCCTCTTCCACATGCAGGCAGCTGGGTGACGTTGGGTCAATCACAGTTCTCTCAAAGCTCTCTCAGCTCCACCTACATCACAGTGTAGGTGACTGTAAGCTGTTTTGAGACTCCTTTAACTAGTAAAAAGCAGGGTACAAAAAACCATCTCTCCTTCTAGCAACTGTGGGTCGCTCATAGGGAACACCATGAGGGACATTCGGATGCCACCAACTGGGCTCCGGTTCGGCCCATTCATCTTGAAAAAACTCTGCTACCTCCATTAAGGACGCAATACTGTTTTGACACAGAAGTGCCACCCCCCAAAGGAGATGAAACAGTCCCATCACTGCTACCGCACGATTTCAAAGCTGTTCAGCGCCTTTTCAATTCAGATTACAGCAAGAAGACCTGAGGCTCAGCTCGTAACAAACAGTGGCTGTTTTATCCACATGGGTCCACAGGGCTACTGCAGACGTGGCTTGAAAATTCATAGAATCATTATCAGTACGGTGTTTATTAATACGGTCCTAGGCCAGCAAAGTAAAAATGTACAGAAATAAATACCTATCTTTCCACCTCTAGCAAGGGATGAATGGCTAGATAGGTGATTAATCTATTTTTGTCAAGTCTTCTGTGACAGTTGTCTCTACCCACTCCTCTGAACTCTGAGGTAAATTTTACCTCCAAAAAGAAAAGGAGTTCCCTTAGTAGTGTGGTTGTCTTTGTTAAAACAATGAAGCTCACTGTCCCACCCTGTCACTATTAGATCTTTTGGGTTTTGTTCAGCCCAGGAACCTTTTGGGGAGGTGTAGAGCTGACCTATCTATTAAAAAAAAACACCTTTGTCAGAATAACACTGAGGTGTTTTTACCAACAATAAGGGAAAGGGTAGATGGAATTGAGGAATCCGTTTTCTTCATACAAATCACTTCAGTTTCTAATTCTTAGTTACAGGCTTTCCCAGATGTTCATAGGCTTTTCATTCTGATGTTAAAGTCTCTTTAAACTGTGAGGTTTCTTTACTGTGTTTATTCCAAAAAACCTATGTGGATCAAATCAAATCAAATCAAATAAATTTATTTGATACAGCACTGTGGCCAGATAAAACAGATAACGAGAAAAAACATTTCACAGTAAAAAATTGCAAAATCAGGGAGCCAGTACAAAATTTAAAATATATAAAATTGTATAATTGATGCGTACATTATAAAAAAATGCATAGTAAAATACCTCTAAAAATCTTCACTTAAGCTTAGGTTGTCTTTCCCTTGTGCTAAGCACATGCGCACAACATTTGGCAACCTGCTTAATAATATGGCCTCTACTATTCCACAGGAGGAATTTTACTTTTTCTTTGTTTGAGCTGGTGGAGGAATTCCTGAGTAATGGGAGGATGAATTTGTTTCTCGCAGAGCTAAAAGTAGGGCACCTTAAGAGGACGTGTTCGATTGACTCTATCTCCCCGGAATTACAGGGGCAGAGTCTTTCAGCTAATGGGGTTTTCTTGAAGCGGCCCACCAGCATGGCAGAAGGTAATGCAGAGCATCTAGCTAGTGTGAATGCTCTCCTATAGTATTTTGTTTCCAAATAGGAGAGATAGTCTGCAGAGGCCTATGTGTTTTTCTTTAATGAAAGAATTCCCCTGAAGACCCTTTTGTTCCTAGAAAGTGGGCACAACTTTCACCCTTCCTCAATGAACCAATATGCCACTGCCTTCTGAGGTAACTGAAGTTCTTTCTCCCACATATGTATCTTAGGAAATATACCCTTATTTCCCCTTTCTAACTAAGCAGGGTTCCTCCTTCTCTTCCTCGGAAGAATTCACTTTCCACTTTGGCCTAATTTGGGAGTACCCTCCTGATTACCCAAATTCTCACTGCCAAATAACTGCTCTAGTCGTCCAGGGACTGTGTGGTTAGGTCTCAATAGAAAACGCTACTCTCCCTAGAGTAGAGTTTCTCCTCAGAGGAGTTTATCAGCTAATGATCTGGCAGGATCAGCCTTTTTTCTGACTTGTCTCAGACTGAACTCCCTTCACTCTGGTCCACAACCAAAGTATCAGCTCCCACCCAGCTGTTCCCCACAGGGCTCAGAGCTACTGGAAGTCCTAGGCAGAGTCTGCACTTACTTTATTCCATTGTCAATCCTGTTGAATTCAGATCGCTTGGAACTCGGGTCTTCCTCTCCCCCTCCCCCTCTCCATTGAAACAGGAAAGTCTTCTGCACGTGGTTAAGGTAGTTCAGAAGGTGTGGGGGGGGAGCCAAGCCTCTTTCTTTCTTTTCTTGAAGGGTGGGGGGAGAGGAGCCAAGCAGGGAGCCTCTTTCTTTTCTTGGAGGGGAGGGGGAGAGGATCGAAAAAGGCAGAGGAGGGAGGAAAAATCCAGGACCGGCGGAAGTTGAGAGAAATCAGGGGCTTCTCCTTTAAGGCAAGCGTGTCACATGACCAGGTGTAGCCTATCAGCGGTTCTCTACCATGGAGCTTTCTTTCCCAAGCTGGATATTCAGGCTTAAAAGCAGTCTGAGATATTGCACAATAAAGGTAGGGTCACTTCGGATCAATCCTTCTTGCTGCAGAAGGAAAATTTAAATCGCCCCAAATCCAAACGGAAATCGCATTCTGTGTAGAGGGCAGGGACTGAATCGATCTGGGGTTGGAATAAAAGCTCCGTGCAGTTTACACCCTGGTTCTATCTGCCTAGTGAGGATTTTTCTCTTCACTCACTGCTAATGTTTCAGCACTTTCCAAAGTGCTGTCCATCACATCTTCTTTATTCGCTGACTAGCAAGGCTGCATTATGGCTTTCATGGGCCTTCAGTATTTTTATAATAGTATTTTATAGTATTATAGTATAACTAGGAATCAAGCCCGCTGTGTTTAAAATACAGCGGGTGCTAGGTGCAGGTGGGTATGGTGGCGGGCAGCAGGGTGGGTGGGCATTGGTGCAGGGGCGGCGGCGTGTCGGTCTGGGCCCCCTCCCCGGTGGGCGAGACTCACCGTGGCGGCAGGGCAGTGGATGGCAGCGCGGCAGGGCAATGGCTGGGAGCTTGCGGTGACGGCTCGTCTCTGCGCAGGCATGTCAGCGGCTTGTCGGAGATCTCTGGGTGGCGGCGGCCATGTTGTTGCCAGGCCGCGAGGGCTGTGCGGGCCGCCGGCAGCGGAGCGGCTCAGCTGCGGCGTCCTCTTCTCGGCGTGGATAGTGTGTAGTAAGCGGCAAGGTGGCTTGGAGGAGGCGGCGACGGGTGGGGTTGCGGTCAGCGGGTGCGGCAGTCGGCGGGTGGGGTCGGCCATTTTCAGGGCACCGAGAGTTGGGCGGTCCGCTTGGTTGGGGACGGCTCGGGTTGCGGCGGGCGGCTGGCTGTGCTCGCGGCAGCTCCATGGGGGTCTCCTGGTGGCGGTGGCCATTTTAAGGCGGGGAGGCAAGTGCTGGGCACGTCGGCATGCTGGCGCGTCCGTGGAGCATTGGGAGGCCATCGGCGGGGAAGGCTGGGGAGAGGCGGAGAAGTGGCGAGCGGCAAGTTTGGGGGGGTGGGAAGGGGCTGGCGGGGTCGGCCGGGGATGGACGTTTGGGGTGGGGGTGGAAAGGGGGCGTGTGGCAGTGGGCTGGGAGGTGTTAAAGGCGCAGAAGGGCAGCCATTGGGCAGAGGGGAAATGATTTTCCCCAAGGGCCACGGCGTGGTGTGAGCCTCCTCCATGGCAGCCAGGATGGCGGCTCAGGAGGACTGGAGGCTGTGGTGCGGCGTCCGGGAGACGGGCCAAGTGTTCCACAGGGAGGCGCGCTTTGCGCGCCTCCCAATTGGACACTTGGCCCTGGAGTGCCACTCAGAGGAGCAAATCAGGAGCCGCTTCGCGGCTCCTGATTCGCTCCTCTGAGTTTTTATCCCGGACAGAGCCCGCCCTAACTCCTCCCCACCAGCCCTTACTCTTTTATTTAGTCCGTGGCGCCCACGGCGCCACGGGCGGTTTAAAGATAGTATAATAGTATAATAGTAATAATAACAATAACAACAACTTAATTTTTATAGCCCACCAGTCCTGGTCGACTCAGGGTGGGTAACAGCACGATAAAAACTTACAAAAATATAATCTACATTAGTTAAAACAATTAATAAATAAATTAAAAGCCACCTCCCTAAAAACCTTGCTTGGGGGAAGGGGCGAGTTATACTGGGAAGATCAGTGTTTTGTCAGTAGGGTTTTAGGCAGGGAGACCAGAATTTCTTCAATGTTTTGCTTTTGTGGGCCTCTCCCACCATGATAATATCAATATTAAAATTATTTTTGATATAATTTAAAATGTTTCAACATTTTGAAACAAGCTTTAATAGATTTTTGTGGGCTCTAAATGTTAATTTTTCTTTAAAATTTTTTCTTTGATCCAAAAAGTTCACTTTTGATGTGGGATGCACCTTCTGGCATTGCCCCTGGGACAGAAATGGGTACAGATGTGACGTCCATTGCCCTGCCCCAGGGAGTGCACCAGAAGAGGCTGGGACAGCCACGGGGTGCCACGGCAGCTAGTTGCCTGGAGCAGTCAGGTCATTGTGGGAGGAGGCCTGGTCAGTCATGTGGTAGCACAGAAACCGGGCAGGGCAGTGCAGCAGCCAGGCAGGGCAGTGTGGCAGCCAGGCAGGGCAGTGTTGCCCACCCAAGGCCAAGGGGCATCACAAGGAGGCACGGAGGCCAGGCAGCCCAGTGCTACCATGAAGGTGAGGAGAGGGGAGAAAGGGGAGCAGGGAGGAAACAGGGAGGCTGAGTGGTAAGAAGGCCGCTGGGGGCAGGGCAGGGTGGAGGCTGTGTGGCTCCTGGTGGTGGGGTGGCTGTCCTCCAGAGAAGGAGTTTGTTTGCGTTAGTGTGTGTGTGTTTGTGTGTGAGAGAGAGAGGGAGGGAGGGAGGGGGAGGAGGGAGGGAGGGATTAAAGAGCTCCGGAGCAGGCATGTGCCCCACATACCTGTGAGAGCCTGAGTGTCGCTACTTTTATTTATTTCTGGTTTTCAAAGAAAGTAAAACATTTTCATGGACCCCTAAAAGTACCATGGGCCCTTGTACAATGCAGTCACTGTATCTAATAAAAGTCAGCCCTCTTGACCGTTCCGACATACAACGAACTGCCAGATAGATTCAGCATCCGTACTTTGACCGAAAAGGGGAATTACATGGAAATTTGTTTGAACTTTTCCTTGTCCGCTCCAATTTTGTTTCGATGATACTTCTTTATGTAGTGATTTCCCTCCCCCCTCCGCTCCATTTATTCAAAACAAATTTGCGCAAACCACCAGCCTCCTGCTTTTCATTTTCAGATTCCAGTACCTTTCACGATCCTCATTCATCAGGTGCCTCTTTAGAGACATGAGCAAGCTCCCCTGGGAGGCTGGTATTCTCCTGTCTTCTCCTTGAGGTTCCTTTTGTTTACTGAATATTCACAGAGGACAAAATTGTATATAAGAAGTGGCTGTTGTTCTGTTCTTCTCCTAAAGACTCTGTCTTATTTCCACTTCACATTTCTTTGGGACGGTGTTTGGAATAATTATTTATTTTACAGCCCAGCTAGGCGTATTTCTTGACAATTTTTAATTACCTTCTATCAGCTCCCATCTCTTTCACTTCTGCCTTGGCAATGAATAGGATTTGGGTCTTTTGTAAACAGATCCTGCTGTCCGCATTCCTCACTAATCTTGTCGAATTGCCTCAGGTTTGATTCAAGGACTTCAGTTTCAGTGAAGCTAATGCCATCATCTGCAGATCTCAGGTGGTGAAGATCCTTGAATTCTTCTCTTTGTTCTCGTGAACCTTGGAAGTTTTCTCCAGGCGGGAGGTGAAGTGTCTGCTAATTTTGCACTGCGGCATGAACTTTGAACTCCTCCTTAAATATTACTGTGCCACTCCTGGAGATGAGTTTTAGGCTACTCGGAAAACCGCACGGGGTCTTCTTTCGTGTCCAGAGCATCCGCGATGCTTCTCTCTACATCGAGTCGAAACAGTACCAGTCACTGCCAAAAACAAAATGAAATACGCAAACACACATCCTAAAAGACTTATAAAGCAATATTTCTGAGGTTGCCTGTTGCCGACAAAAGAGTCAAAGAAATATTTGTGCAACCGAAGAAACAGGTAGGCGGTAAACTACTCAGGCTGATTTCTTTGTAAGAAGACAGACAGAACATTCACTTCATGGAATTGAAATCCGGGCAGCCTTGTTCATGATCCAGTTGGTGATTTGTATTATACCCCTTAGTTCTATGGGATCAGACTGTTTCAGGTACCTAATTTCTTCACAGAGGTTCGACTAACTAGGCATGCCTCCAGGTGGGATCCCTCAGAATCACAACTCATCTCCAGACTACTGAGATCAGTTTTGCTGGAGAAAATTGATTATTTGGAGGGTGGATTCCAAGGCATTGTACCCCACAGAGGTCCCTGTGCTCCCCAGAATCCCCCAAATCTTCAGGAGTTTCCCAATTAGGCAACCCAACCTGGTCATCTCCTGCCAGTGACCACAAGAGACCTGGCAATGTTATGACCAATGATGACAAACTGGCTTCCATACCAGAAACCTCTGGTATTTCTGGAGAAATATTGGAATCCCGCCCCTTTTTCTCTCCCAAATAGAAGACAAGATCTTTTAAAGCAGATGTCCTACTCTAGATTGGGGTCTAAGTCACAGGGGACAAGAGCTGCTCATCATCATTTCATACATTTATTGTTGTCATTATCAGCCATTTCGGCTGTAGGGACCAATCCGTGGGCTGGCCCCTAGAGCACCCACCCCCAGAAGCTGGCTGCAAGGCGTGCTCGCAGCCTTGTGGCCAGACACTCCATGGCTACAGAGGAGAGCGGTCCCATGGCTCCCTGTCCAGCACGGCCAGCTGCTGTGAACATCACCCAAACCACCATCACCACAGCCAGGTAGGGTGACGGCATGGCCGTCGTGGCCTCCCTCCGCTAGTACCCATTGCATCCCTGGGTGCAACGGGCTTTTGGCCTAGTGTAATAATAATAGGAGGGAAAGATCCTAGCTTCTTGGTTGGAAACTGTTGGGACTTTTGGACTTGGGGTGGTCCTGAGCCCCTCCAGAGAAACAGAGCTGAAAAGTAACAGAGCGTTTTGAAAGTATGCAGGTATTTGTGGATGAGGCACAGATACAGACTCACACTGCTTTGAGGTTTGAAAGAGAATAATCCTTACTGGGAAAGATTATTTACAAACATATATCATATTCATTTGTTTCAGTCTCCCCTTACTGAAACTGAGTACAAAAGCTTAGAGTAGTTACAAAAGCAGCACATTACAAGCCTCTTGGGGCTAGGCTGCAGGCAGTCTACATGCCACAGGTCAGCAGATGAAGAGAGAGAGCAGAGAGCCTAATGATGGCAGCTTGCTTGCTTCTGCAAAGCACAGACACACTGATCTTCCTGAAGAAGCAGGAAGTGGGCAGGAGCCTACTTTGAACAAAAGAATCATCAGAGCACATGGCTCATAATTCCTTGCTACCTCTCTAATGACCACTCAATAATCCACTCAACAAGGAGTGTAAAACCACCCAAAACATTGAATATTGTGCTTTATATTTATTACAAACAACCTCAGAATTGTCTTCTTCGCCACTCAGTTAGAAAAATAGTAAGCAAAACTTAACATGACGGTGGAGAGCTCATATATGACCTGTGCTTTTCTAGCTGCATGGCTCCAGGTTGAGGACCAAATCAGACTTGAGGTTCTGGTTCCTACTTTTGAATCCCCAGTGGTCTGGGAGACTCTTATCATGGAGACTGCCTCTCCCAATATGCCCCCAGAGAAGAAGAGTTCATTCTTATATGCCACTTTTCTCTACCCGAAGGAGTGTCAAAGCATCTTACATTCGCCTTCCCTTCCTCTCCCCACAATAGGCACCCTGTGAGGGAGGTGAGGCCGAGAGAGCCCTGATATTACTGCTTGGTCAGAACAACTTTTATCAGTGCTGTGGTGAGCCAGTTGGCTTCATGTGGAGGAGGAGCGGGGAATCAAACCCAGCTTGCCAGATTAGAAGCCACTGCATTTCACCACTACACCAAGCTGAGTTGAGATCTAGTGATGATAATCTATTTAGGATTCCTGGCCCTAGGGAGATCAAATTGGCCTCAATCAGGGACAGGGCATTCTCAACTGGTGGAATGTTCTGCCACAAGAGATATGGGCTCTGCAGGACCCTAGACAGTTCAGTAGGGCCTGTAGAACAGAGCTGTTCTCCTGGGCCTATGACCAAGGCCTACAATAACATCGAGCCACCGACTACTCTGCCTGTAGACACTATGCTCATCAGTGAGGGCTACATTAAGTGGACCCCTCCCATATAACGCAAAGGCTGTGTGATCTTTAAATGTTTTAACTGCATTTAACCATTTTTAAATGTTATTTTTGTATATTTTTATGATTTATTTTATTGACATTGTACTCCGCCCTGACTCTTTTTGAGAAAGGCCAGAATAAAAGTTGAAACACACATACATAAAAAATAAACTTTGTTGCATGGAAGGATTTTACTTTTTGTCTGGTCAAGATTATTGCCTAGTCAATTTTTTGCTCCTTGTTGTGCCCAAGTCCTTTGGAAACCAGTATATCCCTTCCGCATTTCTTTTTCTTTTCTTTTTTTTAACATTCCTGTTTAATAAACTTGGAAAGATGTTATGTTCTCCGATTTTAAAATGTTGGCAGACCAAATGCTTACAATATTTGAGGTTTATCTGGAACACTGTGCAACCCCACATTGTGATTCTTGGCTTGGGGAAACCAGTTTTGTAAACCCCAACTCAATAATCCTATTTATTTTTGGGGAGAAAATATTCAGAGACATTTGGAAAATTCACCCCCACCCTCCGTGTCCCTAGGAACTTAAGAGTCATCAGATATACAGTCTCAGAAAAGGCCTCATTATTAGGCTGAGGTGATCATCCCACGGTGAAAAATTGGGGGGCCCATGATGTAAGTACCACTGCTAACCCATATCGACAGCTGGGCAAGATCTCTCTGAAAACAGGTGATGCATGGACGGATGTTCCCCCAAAGCAGCCTCTGCTTTCATCAAGAATGCTACAGCTCACGTATTACCAGGAGCCTTGACAGAGCATGTGTCATGTAGCCCCCCTTCCCCTTGACCAAAGTCCCAGCAACCCTTTGTGGGGGTCTGACCTGCAGTTGCCCTGTCCTCCTCCCCTTCCCCTTTTCTCAGGCACCAGAGCCAACTGGGATGTCGTCTCTAATTATCTGGGCCCTGAGGTGTCAAACGGTAAATTGTACTTATTGCCTTATTGCAAATTGTACTTATTGCCTTATTGCAACTTATTGCAATTGCTGGCAGGGGATCATGGGAATTATAGTCCATGGACATCTGGAGGACCACAGGTTGACTACGCCTGCCTTACATGACAGTGGGAATATATAGCAAAAATTAATTGTTACATTAGTAAACTGTGTCACACATCCAAATACAGCCAATGCTAATTTGCCAAAACAGCCAATCAATATCCTGGAATTCAGTTGTAGTTCACAAAAACATAGGAGAAATAAAACTGCCGTTGTCAGTGATCAAAGACTCTCACCTCACCATATGCTGCTTGCCCCATCTGTCTCCATACAAGTGTGAAACATTCCTACAAGGGAATTGCTGGTAACTATCTTATCCCAAGGCCAGGGAGTTAAATTCAAAATTTGACAATAAGCTGTTTTATGTGGTCCTGTACTGCATGCACAAATGGTGCCCAAAGGAGGGGCTGTTTTACCCTATTTTGGGTCTAACTAAGCATTTGCATGTTGCCAGCTTCAGCAATGTAGGATCTTTGTGCACCATACGTAGTTCTCCTGAATAAACTCTCAAGTTCTGCATCTGCACTGGAAAAAATGCCACAGATCATGTCAACATGCATATCCCTCCTGTTCTGCAGACACTCCATTGGTTGCCCCTTTGAGCTCAGACAACTGAGAGCACGTGGAGAGAGCTACTGGGGCGTGTTTTCGTTTTTATTTCATCAGTGAACTTATCAATATAATGTAGTATTTCTTTAAATTAGTTCTTTTCAAGGATACTAACAAAGTTAGTCTTCAGCAAGCAACCTTATATTTTAAGATATATAACTTGGGTCTACTAATATCAAAGGTCCAAAAAGGTAACCATCCTCTAGGGCAGGGGTAGTCAACCTGTGGTCCTCCAGATGTCCATGGACTACAATTCCCATGAGCCCCTGCCAGCATTTGCTTGCAGGGACTCATGGGAATTGTAGTCCATGAACATCTGGAGGACCACAGGTTGACTACCCCTGCTCTAGGGAATCTTTTCATGACACCACTTTCAGACCATGTGGGCAGTGACATAGATACATCACTGTATGAAGGCTGGACCTCCCAGCTGCTCCCACCCAGTAAGTCTCCCTATTCTTTGCTGGTTGCCAGAAGGGACTTACTGAGAGTGACTTGCAAAAAAAAAAAAAAGACTCTAGTTCCCCTCCATGGGCCAGCCCCACCAAGGCCTTGCAAGGGAATGGCAGGGCTGTTTGGGGCCAGAAGGGAGTGTTTGGGGGGGGGGGTTCTCACCTCCGCCCCCTGATCCAGCCATGGCGGGGCTGCACCTTGTCAGGAGCCAACCAGCAACCCAGGGCCTGCCTCTCTCCCAGCTCCAGCTCGCTGGCTGGATCACCTACAGTCAGGCCAGTACAGCAGGCTTGTGCTTCTTTCTGCTGGAAGAAGTTGGAGGGGAGGCAGCCAGGGGTGAGACAGCCTATGTGATTGGCTATTCATTTGACAGCTGACCAATCAGGAAGGCGATGAGTCCCAACTCCTCCCATAACCCCAGTCATGTTTTATTTATGTTACAGATTTTGGCAATATAACTAGGAATTCAGAAGTATTTTATGAATGCCTGGATATGTGGTCTTCAAAAATTTGGTGAGTTAGTTACTCTCCACCTGAAACAGCATTGATTTGAGGAACTGCAGTACAAGATGCCCTTCCTTGAATGGTGTCCTCAGACTAAGGCTAAGTATACTTCATACCAGGCAATTGGTGTTTTGAGACATTCTCCTGGGGCTTTGCTCATACTGAAAAAAACTGATTGGCTGCTTTGAAGAACAAAACTGGCTGCTATAACAGTAAAACAAATCAGAATGCCATTTCCTTGATTATAAAGGGGTTGTGACTGACAGGCGTCTTTGGATTATGTAGACACCCATGTGAAGCTGCCTTCTGCTATCACAGTGGTTCTCAACCTGGGGGTCGGGACCCATTTGGGGGTCCAATGACCCTTTCACAAGGGTCGCGGCAGGGCAAGTAGATTGGCCGGGGCGCCATCCACACAACAGCCTTGCGGGGTAGATCAAGATAGAGCGTTCGTCTGTCTGGAGCAGCAGAAAAGAGCGAGATAGGCATGGTGGGACAAGAGGCAGAACTGAACTGAGAAACCCTGGGGGGGGGAAACCCAATTTATATACAATAGTGAACAATGGATCTTCACGCCATTGGTCAGTTTCGGTTCAATTTCTGTGAAAGAACCCTTGCATAATTTTATGGGAGGTCACCACAACATGAGGAACTGTATTAAAGGGTCGCGGCATTAGGAAGGTTGAGAACCAGGAGTTTCAGCCAGTTGCCCAGCTGTGTCCTTTCCAGGTGTGTGCCCCAATGATGTCTATATTAGCTTACTGCCATGCACTGTGTGTGGGGCTGCCCTCAGAAACTGTTCAGGAACATTTCCAGGCACCAGGCGTGGAGTCATTTCAGGGCAGGGGATAGGATGGCCAACTGTGAGGTGGAAAATCCCTGCAGATTTGGGGGGTGGGGACTGGGGAGGTCAGGGTTTGGATGTGGAGGGAACTCATCAGGGTCTAATGCCACAGATTTCACCCTCCAAAGCAGCCATTTTCTCCAGGATAACTGAGGTGTGGAGATAAGTTGAGATTCCAGGAGATTTACCAGCAGAACAAGGAGGTCTTCTCTGGCATTGGCCAGGCTCCTCTCTTTATTTCTCTGCAATCCCCCTCCCAACTCGGTCTTTTCTCTCCAGTGAACTTACTACCAGCTGCGGCTTGCCTGTATTCATAATCTACCCAAGCTCCCTGCTTCGCCCTCTCCCTTGCATTTGTTTTCCTTGGATTCCTTGCAGCTCTTGAGGTTGATGACAGATTTGCTTTGTAAATACCCAAGGGCAGTTGCATTGTCTCCGGTTATGGCTGGGTCAGCAAGACAAGCTATCAGCAACGAGCATCATTCAGCATAGAACAATTATAGGAGTTCCCCTACCCCAGCCCAGGCAAAAGGACTGCACCCTGGCAGCTTCACACAGGCAGAGAATAGGTGGGTTAGCTGAGATTGATAAAATCATAAAGAGTTGGAAGGGGGTCACGCAGGCTATCTAGTCCAAACCCTGCTCAACGCATAATCAGCCTAAGGCCTCCAGGATAAGGATCTGTCCAGCCGCTACTTGAAGTCCGCTAGTGGAGGGGAGCTCCCCACCTCCTTAGGCAGCCCATTCCACTGCTGAACTTGACTCATAGAATCCTGGAGTGGGAAGGGGCCATGCAGGCCATCTAGTCCCACCCCCTGCTCAATGCAGTATTATGCTGAAGAATCCAGGATAAATCTATGTCCAGCTACTGCTTGAAGACTGCCCAGGGGAGGGAGCTCACCACTACCTTAGGCAGCCCATTCCATGGCTGAACTAGACTCATAGAATCCTAGGGGCCAGGCAGGCCATCGAGTTCCACCCCCTGCTCAGTGAAGGATCAGCCTCAAGCATCCAGGAGAAGGTTCTGTCCAGCTGCTGCTTGAAGACCACCAGTGACGGGGAGCTCACCACCTCCTTAGGCAGTCCTTTCCACTGCTGAACTAGACTCATAGAATCCTAGAGTGGGAAGGGGCCACACAGGACAGCTAGTCCCACCCTCTGCTCAGTGCATGATCAGCCTCAAGCATCCAGGATAAAGATCTCTCCGGGCACAGCTTGAAGACCGCCAGTGAGGGGGACTCGCTGTCTCCTGAGGCACCACTGTTTATTACTGTTTCAAACAAAAACACCTTTCATGGCATGCAAAATGACTACACAAGGACAAAGGAAAACAATATTCCAGAGAATTATAAAAGTGTTAAATATTTTTAAATAAAAAGCTTTGTGGATAAAGAGTACTACGGAATCTCAGGGTTCTTATCCTCAAGAAGGAAACGTATCAGCCTATCAGAATGAAAAGGTCTCCTTTGCAATAGTGAGGTAAGGTATAACTCCTGCCCCAAAGAATGTTTAGGGAAGGGGTAGACAAACTGCGGCCCTCCAGATGTCCATGGACCACAATTCCCATGAGCCCCTGCCAGCTCATGGGAATTGTAGTCCATGGACATCTGGAGAGCCGCAGTTTGACTACCCTTGGTTAGAGCCATGAAGTCGCACATGGGCCATTGACTCAGTTTGATTGGGTGGACAGGAGCAGAGTCGTTTGGCATAGGGAGTATTGTTGAACCTCACCCTTGTCCAAGTGGTTAGTAAAATGTTTAATCATGCTTGCATAAACCAGCACCTGAGCACTGGATTATTTAATGTATGAAAATATGCAGGAAGGAACCTGCAGACAGGAGGAATATCTTAAGTTAATGGTGAGCATGCTCTTTGAACCCCACCCAATAATGCCTGAAAGTTAATGTCACAGATAGAATCATAGAATCACAGAGTTGGAAGGGACCTCATGGGTCATCTAGTCCAACCCCCTCACTATGCAGGACACTCACAACCCTATCGCTTACCCACTGTCACCTGCCACCTCCTTGAGCCCTCACAGAATCAGCTTCTCTGTGTCAGAATCTACTGATTACTGCCATGATTTAATGTGCTTGATCTTTGTATAACTGCCATGATTTAATGCTTAGCCTTTCTGTATCCATTTTTGTCTGTCTGCATTTTAGCCGTGACCTGTCTGCTATTCATTTATTCATGCAACAACTGTTATCTTAGAAATAGTAACACCGGGCGCTCCAAGGCCGATGCTAGGCATGTTATTATTTATTGAAAGATTTCCCAGATGGCACCTGGGTTAACTGTCTATTATGACTGTAACTGTGAGAATGGGATTTGGGCGGGAAAGTTAGAAGGGTAAAAGAACTGCGTTTTGACCTGGCACCTCAGATCTGGCTTTGTTACGTCTTGGATAGAACTGCTGAATTAAACTCTTTCTTATTTTCAAAGAAGTGTTTGGTTTCAAGTCTGTCATCCTGACACTCTGTCAGATTACTATCCAGCCTCTGTTTAAAAATTTCCAAAGATGGAAAACCCACCACCTCCAGAAGAAGCCTCTTCCACTGAAAAACCACTCTAAATGTCAGGAACTTCTTCCGGATGTTTAGACGGAATGTCTTTTGAATTAATTTCATCGCATTGGGTTGGTCTGTCCCTCTGGGGCAAGAGAGAACAATCATCCTCTATATGGCAGCCATTTAAATACCTGAATATGGTTATCCCCTCTCAGTCATCTCCTCTCCAGGCTATATAGACCAAGCTCCCCCAACCTTTCTTCATACATCTTGGTCTCCAAACCCCTCACCATCTTTGTTGCCCTCCTCTGGACATGCTCCAGTTTCTCTACATCCCTCTTTAACTGGGGTGCCCAAAACTGAACACAGTAATACGCTGTTTGATGCTACAAAACGCTGAATATTCATCCAAATTTCGGAGGTCATCCAGTGCAAACCCAATTTGGTTCAAAAGGTTTACAGTTTTCCGGTACCAAAAGGAATGGAACTAATCCGCTAACAAGTAAGATGTCAAGCTATTTGCATGTGCCCTGAAATGCAGCTGAATCCAGTATTTACTGATCAGCCATGCTGGTGTGGTTAATCAAGGGAGACCTGCCTCAAGAGATCGGACCCAGTCAGTGACACATCTGGGGACTCCAAAAAGGCATCAAAGAAGTGAGGCTTGGATTGGCTCCAACCTGGTGATGCAATCAGGACACCAAATCAGTATGCCGTAACAGAACATAGGTAGAAGCTTCATTTGGAAAAGGTGAATGGCTGCGGGAATGTATTGTCCACTTTTTGTAAAGAAAAATCTGCACTAGTTTTGCATCTGAAGGTGTTGATGGCTCAGTTTACGTGGAATGACCACTTGAGGGAGTGAGGAAAGGTGATCCCTAAGTATCCAGGCTGGTGGCCATCTCCGCCAAGGACCAGATCTTGACCTTGGGGGCTGGCAGTGACGCTGGGGGTGGGGCCAAATCCCTAAGTATTTAAAGGCCCTCAAGTGTGTCCCAGGGAAGATTTGATCAGATTCCCGTCTTTAAAAGACTCTGTCTACATGGTTGCAAAATTCCAGATGCACTATCACGTATTGTTTCGAAGTGTCCAGTCTTCTCCCCACAACAAGCCTTAATCCAGTCATATTTGATGGATTTAAATCTTAAAGTCAATTCTAAATCCCTTATTATCATATCAATGCTTTCAGAAAAGGATCCCATTAAACTTACCAGGGTAGCCAACGCCCTTGGAAGCATACTCCAAATAAATAACTAATGTTTGATACTGTGGGAGCGTAGTCTTGTCTAATCCATTTTGTTTCCTTTGACTGTGATTGTGTATGCCATTAAAGGTTTTCTGAGTCATCATCCTCAAAGTATTTAAAGGACGCACTTGTTCAATTGCATATCTGTTAATTTACCAAGTCAACAATTTTTTGGACTTCCCAGAGTGTAGAATTTTAGGTTTGTTCTAATTTATTGCCAAGGCATTGTCATTACAATAGAAGCAAAAGTATAGAAAAGACCCTTCAGGCCAACCTTGGGACGAGTTAACAGAATCGCGTCATCGGCATATAAAAGAATAAGGATCTTTCTATCTGAAAACATCGGGGCATAGCGATTAACTGTTGAGTCCCCCATTTAAATCTGCAATACATAAATTTAAAAAGGCTGAGAAATTTTCCCAAGGTCCAACTTGGCTCCTCATGTAGGAGAAGCTCTCACAAGTCAACTCCCTAGAGGGACTTCAGCAGCTGTTTACGCAATCAGTGACCTTGACAGTCTCGGAAGGTCCACAAAGCTTTCCCTCAGGTTCTCTAGCCAGGAAGTCTTGGTTTGACATTGAATGCTGACATGCCAAGAAAAGGCTACGTGCGCTATACAAAGAGTGGAGGGCCACTGGCAAAGATCATCTGCTACTGAGATTTTTACAAGTCAAAAAAGATTTTCAGCAACTTTTTTCAAGGAAGAAACTTAATCAGAAACCGCAGTCTTGGGAGCAAGTGAGGAGAACCCTCAATTTGAAGGATGCCAGATTATTCTGGCGCCTCATTGCAGCTGGCACAAAGAACCAGACAATTCCATCGAGTCTGCAAATAGAGGAAGCTGCTTGGATCAAGCATCTTTTAAAAAAAAATTGACCCCTCTACCCTTGATTCTTCTATGGCCGCAGACCCGATGCCTGTTTGCCCCCTATGGCACCCATTTGACCATGAAGAAACCGAAGATCTTTTGTCATCAGTAAAATGTGGCAAGGCATCAGGACCTGACCGTATACCTCCTGACACCCTCAAAAATTTTTCATCTGCTTGGGTACTTCTCTTGGCCACTGTGCTCACCTGCATTGATCACCAAGGACAAGCTCCTTACTCATAGACTCAGTCCATAGTTGTACCCAGATATAAAAAAGGAGATTGAGCCTGTCCAGCAAATTACAGACCTATCGGTCTACTTTCAGTGATGGGTAAGCTGCATGCAAGCCACTTGTACTATTGTTTCCCTTGCTGAAAAGGCAGGGGTTTGACACAAACCTCATAAGACCCCTCACCAAAGTAAGCCTATGCCTATAAACAGGTTACTGAAATGAGACACTGGCCAAGAGAACAGAAGCTGACTTTGTAATGGCCAAAAAGGGTCATGGCTCAAGACACAAATGCACACCTGAAATCCACTTGCTCTAGAGTCAAAGTAGAGTCACACATTGACAGCTGCTCCGGGAAAAACCATTCCCATGGATGATGTCACACAATCATACACAAATGTTCAAACTCAAGTGCAGCATGTCTGCAGAAAGCTCCTGGGCGAGGTTTCTCCAGCACATGTAGAAATGCACTTATGGGTGTGTCCTCACGGGTGAAGTCTACATCTCATATGTTTGCAGCAGGAAACACCAGGGTAGCAACCATGTTCATCCCACTGCCCCTGTTACCTTAATTCATAATGATTAATTGCCTTAATACCCATGAGCCATAGTGCTCTAGGAAACCTTCGCATTTAGAGGCAGTAAACCCCAGAAGATCAAGGGAAACCTTTGTCCTCTATGCCATTTGCCGGGTTATACAGTATAGATCACTGACAAGTTGTTTTTAGGGACGGATGACAAGTTGTTTTTAGATTTGTATTTAATTCTTATGGACAGCGTTCCTATATTTGTTTCATACAGTGATTTATATATTGTTGTTACCTCTTCCTAGGAGCCACCAGTGGAAGCTACTGGAACACTTGAAAGCTGAGAGACAGAGCCATCAAAGGTATCGGTGGTCAAGAATAGTTGGAAAGCAGCCGCATAAAAGTTGACAGTTCTGAGCTAGGGAGAGGCAGAAGATTAGCCTGCCAAAGACTGAGAAAACGCTTTCAAGAAACCGAGTCCAAGAAGCACGGACCGAATCAGAATTCAAGAGCTTGATACAGATTCCATCCTTCCCCCATTGTGTTAAACATTCAATAAGAGGTCACTCCTTTTGTTTCTATTTGCCCTGCCGACGGGTTGCTTACTGTCTCGGGGAAATAAATGCACTTCCAGACACGTATGAAGCTTAAGACACTACACCTATGCATATCGGAGAATAAAGGGTGGCAGCGTATAAAGAATCTGGGTGAGGGCTGGGTGACACAGGGAACCGGCCCATCCTGTCTAGTGAAGTCTCCATTCTATTTTATTCTGTTCTATTTATTTATTCTATTGTTAGTGCTATTAACATCGTGGCACTATTAACATCTTAATTAGTCAGCCCTCCTTCCTGTTTATCCCCATGTTTGGATAGGGGGTGTGGGGTGTATTATGCTATTAGATTGCTATGATTCTAATGGGATTTTATGTTTTTAATGGGTTTTTAAAATTGTTTATGGATTTTGTGACCCGCCACGAGCCGACCTTGGGAGTGGCGGGGAATAAATATAAAAATAAATAATGAGGGATGGATGGATGGATGGATGGATGGATGGATAGATGGATAGATGGATAGATGGATAGATGGATAGATGGATAGATGGATAGATGGATAGATGGATAGATGGATAGATGGATAGATGGATAGATGGATAGATGGATAGATAGATAGATAGATAGATAGATAGATAGATAGATAGATAGATAGATAGATAGATAGATATAGATAGATAGATAGATAGATAGATGGGGTCAGGGCTCCCTAGCTATTAAATAGAGAAAGATGGGTGGCAAACGGTGAATCAAACCACAAGGAAGGAGCTTTTGTATTTGGAAAACCGTGAGTGCCTGACCCACCCGCAACCATCAGAGGATTCCCCTTCATGCTTATTAGATCTGGCTCTTTGCTCCCAGTGGAAGAAGGCTTGGCCCTCCGGGTGAACAAGAGGGAGGGGATGGGTACTAGAGAAGGTTGAGGAAGAGGTCGCCATCTATTTTGTCTGTTTTTCACAAGGGGCATTTTATGGGGTTTTAAGAGCCTCTTGTGGCGCAGAGTGTTAAGGCAGCAGACATGCAGTCTGAAAGCTCTGCCCATGAAGCTGGGAGTTTGATCCCAGCAGCCGGCTCAAGTTTGACTCAGCCTTCCATCCTTACGAGGATGGTAAAATGAGTACCCAGCTTGCTGGGGGGTAAACGGTAATGACTGGGGAAGACACTGGCAAACCACCCCGTATTGAGTCTGCCATGAAAACGCTAGAGGGCGTCACCCCAAGGGTCAGACATGATTTGGTGCTTGCACAGGGTATACTTTTACCTTTACCTATTGCATTGTTTACTGTTTTTCTTGTGTAAAACCGCTGCGAGTCCACTGGAAGAGAGGCGGTATAAAACTCAAAAAACAAATACATAAACCCTGAACCTGGGGGTCAGAGGCTGTGCTAGACAGGAGGGTGTCGGAGTGACTGAAAAGGCCACCACGCCCACCTGGAATCCTGAGATGCTCGAAGAAAAGTACATATATAAATATTAAAATAAATTACAACGCTATAAACAATTGCCGTATATTTTATTTCACACAGTACACAGCGCTTGCAAAATCAGCACAGCACAACAGTCCAGCTTGGGTGGTACCTGGCCTGCCTTTGTCGAAGTTTTGCCTGGCTGCGGACTTATGTTTATTGTTCGAGGATGTGCAAATTTGTCTGTTTGTTTTTGCAGACATTTGCAGCTTTTTGAAGAATAACATTTCATGTTTGGAACAATTACTGGCCAAAGAAGATACACAGCCTTCACATCAAACAATGTGGGATTTTTAATTTAATTTTTTTCCCCGTTCCAGCATCATTATTGTGGTGTATTGTTACCCATCAGACGGACCTTGTTCTTTCTCTAAACAGCACAAATTCCGATGATCTCTGGACATTGTTCTTCATTCAGAAGATGAACATAAACAATGCCTGAACTGAATCATTGTTGTGAGTCCGCCATGTTCGGCTCTGGGTTGCCAGTGGAATCTCCCCTTCTTCCACAGATCCAGTTATTATACGGTTCCTAAACCTCTGACGTGTCCAAGGCATTTATCCACAATGGCAGTGATGTGATTTTTTTATTTCATTTGTGGAAAATCAGAGGCGTGCAGACATTCTAAGACTGCCTTTCCATTCCGTTCTTCCATTTCATGAATCTGCATAACCATCCCCAGAATATCCTGTTTACCCTTCCTTAATAAGAGTATTAAGATGGAGTAGAATCATAGAGTTGGAAGGGACCCCCAGGGTCATCTAGTCCAACCCCCTGCACAATGCAGGAACTCACAGTTACTCAGTATCCCCAGCCCCAAAGAAGTGAAACTGTCCTTGACCAGGGCCAAGGATTTTTTGGCCCTGTTCCTGTCCTGATGGACTTTAAACACTTCCAGAGGGCTTGTTTCACTAGGTCTATGGTTAGGGCCAGGAAATTCACATCCACAATATGCTGGCCTCCCTCCCTGAAAATCCATCCACCCAAGGGAAAACCCCTCAAAACTGTTTGTACCCTCAGGAAACAAATCTGATTGAAGGGTAAGTGGCTTTTTAAGATGTTTAAACCTGGAATTTAAGTGATGTTCAAAATTAATGTGTGGGTGTCATGGTTAAGAGTGGTGGATTCTAATCTGGCAAGCCAGATTGGATTCCCCGCTCCTCCTCCACATGCAGCCAGATGGCTGATTTTGGGCTCATCACAGCCCTGATAGTGCTGCTCTGGCCGAGCAGTGTTATCAGGGTTCTCTCAGCCTCACCCACCTCACAGGGTGTCTGTTGTGGGGAGAGGAAAGGGAAGATGACTGTAAGCCGCTTTGAGACTCCTTCTAGTAGAGAAAAGCAGCATATAAGAACCAGCTCTTCTTCTTCAGTAATATCAGGGCTCTCTCAGCCTCCCCTCCCTCACAGGGTGTCTGTGGTGGGGAGAGGAAAGGGAAGGCTAATGTAAGCCACTTTGAGACTTCTTCAGATAGAGAAAAGCGGCATATAAGAACCAACCTTCTTCTTCTTAGTTAAGGTCCCAATTTCAGCTTCTCTCGTTCTGTCCTATTAGGGCTACTTTCTCAGGGCAAAGTTTCTCAGAATTCTTCCTTCATATTTCAGAATTTCAACCGGAGCAGCTCGCGTTACGTAGGTGCATTTAAAAACTTCTAAAGCAACATGTAGTATTCTGGCTTGCAGGAACATATATTCAGTTTGGGATATGTGGAGTAATGGTAGATGCTTGTTTAAAAATGCAGTACGTGGCCATGATTTGGTGACCTTTTAAATTAATTCATTTAATATCTTTTGATCCATTGAAAAGGTACTGCCAGTTAATTGGCCACTATATCTTAAATTAATCATGCAGGCATGTTCTTTGTAGATCATCCCCAGTATGATGCATGCGTTATCTAAAAAGAAATCAAGTTTTGCTTTCCTTCACACAGTTGTTTTATTCATACGCAGTTACTTAATCAGTTAATTGGTTGACGTTCATGCAGCTTACCAAACAAGCCTTCTTTAACAAAGGGATGGCCCCCACTGAAAATAGATTAAGATCAAGGACAGATCTATTTTTCGTCTAAATTGCCAAAGTAGAATGAAGATACATCCTTTCTTATCCTTACAGTATTGGAGGCACCCAGTTAATACCATACTTCTGCCAGCTTTGGATTTTATTTATTCTTTACTTCTTTGCTAAGGAATATCAGGCAATTCATTATGTCGAGCCACTCCTAGAATAACAAAAGTTTCAAGAACCCTTCAGAAAGATATGCTCCTCGGAGAATCAAGCAGGATTCTTCCCAAGAGTTCACTTTAAACTATTCAGAAAACAACGACCGATGTGTCAAATCCTTGAGTTTCAAGCTTTAAATATCTAACAGGTTGTCTTTGCACCACTGTATATTTATATTTTGTCCTTCAGTTAACAAAATGAAAACAAGGAGGTAAAAATGGTGCCTTTGGGATGATCCAGCTTTAATATCCTTTTCTCTGTGTTTGTCTTTGTTTTCGAAAGACAAACAAGGTCTATAGAACCAGTGGAATGTAATCAGCGCTTTAAAGAGAATGACGGCAATAGTCACAGGGGCACTAAAGTCTCACAATTCAGCACCGACTTTTACTTGTGCGTTTTGCTCCAGTTCTGGTTTTAGACTTCTGGTTGATTCTACAGCCTTAATTCCATTGCATTGCTTACTGAACATATCAACCTATTCTTTGAACTTTGCCTTGAGTCCAAATGAGAAAGGCAGACTATAAATTAATTAATGGATCAATCTGATAGAATCATAGAGCTGGAAGCTGGAAGGGGCCAGAGCTGGAATCATAGAGCTGGAAGGGGCCAAACAGGCCATCTAGTCCAACCCCCTGCTCAAGGCAGGATCAGCCTAACGCATCCGGCATAAGGATCTGTCCAGCCACTGCTTAAAGACTGCCATTGAGGGGGAGCTCACCACCTCCCTGGGCAGCTGATTCCACTGCTGAACTACTCTGACTGTGTATTTGCACATTTCCTGGTGCAATTCAGTAGCAATTCCGTCAGAGCTCTCTCTGCCCCCACCTCCCTCACAGCGTATCTGTTATGGAGAGAGGAATGGAAGGTGATTGTCAGCTGCTTTGAGACTCCTTCAGTAGCAAAAAGCAGGTTATAAGAACCAACTCTTCTTCTTCTTCTCTGGTGCCCCCACAGGATATTCCACAGATCCTTTTGAATCATGCATAGTAGACACCTTGCATAGTCCAACAATTCTGACAGCCGCCTCAAAAGAAAAACCACTATTTGTTGTCCATGACTTAGAAATGGAGCCATATTCACAAGAAATCATAACTCTCAAAGGGTGAATCTAACGATGACTTCACACATCCTGAATAACACAGATGAGATCAGGGCCCTGACGGAACTTACTAACTTCTTCAGGGCTTGCAAGATAGAGCTCTTCCACCAAGCCAGTGGAAAACCTCTAGGGCCTCCCTCTTCCTGTCCCCTCTCCCCTATTTTCAGACCGGACCATTTCAAGAAATCTGGTTGTTGATTAGAGCTGACGTTTGAATGGTTTTTAATATATATATTATTATGTGTTTTATCGCCCATGCCCATGATAACGATCCGTATTTTTAAGACTGAGACGACTGGGTCGAGAGGGGCGGTAGAGATGTTGGAATAATACCTAAATAAATAAAATCTGCTCAGCATACAACAGGTCTCTGTACCAGGCCCATTATCTCCAGTTGAAAAGGTGAGATAGTAAAGAATGGCACCTTGCTTGTACATACAGTCAACTTCCCTCCCACCCTGAAATCCAGGCAACAATTTGGCCCCACATTTGGGGCCCAGTTTGGTCGAGGGGTAGAGGAAATTGCTGACTGAAGGTTCAGGGCATAAGCCCAACCTGTGCACCACTAGAGGAATGGAGTAGAATTGTCAAAGAAAGGTTTCAAGTCAATTCAAGGCTCCCATACTGGGTTAAAAACAAGGGTGGCCAGCCTCCAAGCTCCTGCTAGCTCTGCCCACTGCCATTCCAATGGGGAATTAGGGGGGAACGGATGGTAATCAAGTGGGGCAACTGTTTAGTACTGACCCACATCTCTATGGTTAAACCATAGAATTGAAAGCTAGAGAATCGCTCCCTGGGTCATGACACTGCTTTTTGGGTGGTGCTAGAAGTGACCTTGCTGGCTCCTTGCACTCTCCCTCCAGTTACTAGTAGGGTGGCCAGGTGTGTTCCCTGCCCAGCCACCGACAGTGGATAAGGAATACAGCTGCCAGATTCAGGCTGGGAAACTCCTGGCAATTTGGGGGTGGACTCGGGGGAGGACTGGGGCCTCACTGAGGTAACAAGGCCCTAAAGCCCACCCCCCAAAGCATCCATTTTCTCCAGGAGAGCTGATCTCTGTAGCCTGGAGATGAGCTGGAATTCCAGGGGATCTCCAGGTCTCACCTGGAAGCTGGCATCCCTAGTTGCCATCTTCAGGCTGGCAAGTCTGCCAATTCCCAGGTGAGGCCTGGAATTCTCCTGGAAAGACAACAGATCTCCAGCTCCTTTAACTTTATAAAGAAAAATGTCTCAAAAGAAAAGCCTACACCTTTGCACATTTTCTGTGCATTCCATCGGAGGGAGACGACAGGTCCCTCGGGAAATGTCCAGCACCCGTTTGGGAAAAAAAGATTTTTGAGGTCTCCCACGCAGGACTCTTAATCGGGACGGGGGGGGGGGAGTGTTTAACTGGCTCTCTTCTAAATCCAGGCACGCGAAGAACTGAAGTGCGGTGCAATCGGAAAAGCGTTCGAGGCACACACTTTTGCACGCGACAGTATCCCCCCCAAAAACACACACACACACACACACCACCCTTTGTCTGTCGGGAACCGAAAGGCTGCATAGTCAAACAGAGACGCGAACCACCGCCACAAGCTCTCTGGCGGCACAGACCGCAGCGGCTCAGCAGTGCCCCCTAGAGGTCCCCAGAAACAACGCGCCGGACAAGGGAGCCGGGCGAGAGCAAAGGCGAGCGGGCCGCCAGCCACGCAGCGAAGACGCTCCCGGGGAGCGGGACTCCTCTTGCAGGCTGGCCGGAGCCTGCCGCGTCCTCTGTGCGACGCAGCTCTGCTCAAGGACGGGTCTCCCCCAGTCATGAGAGATTCAGTCCGCTCGCCTAGCCTAGCCTAGCCTGCAAGTTCTGGCCAGGGTTTTTTCCTTCCAGCCGGAATGGCAGGACTAGGCTAAACTTGAGAAGGGAAGAAGGGAAAAACCCTTGTCAGCTTCCGACCGGCCTGCAAGACCTACTGGGCGGTAGGCTGGACCCGGCCAATGGATCCAGCGCACGGGCGGCGAAATGGTCGGCCGCGTCCTTTAAAAGCGTGGCTTTGAGCGCAAGGAGTTAAGGGGAGGCGCGCCTGGGGGCCGAGCAGCTCCGCGGGTTGCCATCCTCCAGGTGGTTCGACTGGGCTTCCGTTCGGGATCTTCCAGGTGGCAACTGGAGATCTCCTGGAATAGCAACTAATCTCCAGACTCCGGAGATCAGGAAGGCTGATTGCGTGAATAAGACAGTGTTGGTCTTAAAGGTGCCCCTGGTCTCAAACGATTTTGGGCTACTTCAGACCAACACGGCTGCCCACCTGAATCTATCTTCCTGGACAAAATGGCCGCTTTGGAGGGAGGGGCTCTGCAGCATTTCAGGGGTGGCCAAACTGTGGCTTCGCAGATGTCCTCGGACTACAGTTATCATGAGCCCCTGCCAATTTCTGGCAGGGGCTCATGGTAATTGTATTCCATGGACACAGTTCAGCCACCCCAGCGCTAGACATAGCTGAAGACCCTCCTCTCCTCAAACCCTGATCCACCCTAGGCTGAGTCTGCAGAGTTTAAATGTACAAAGGGCAAAGTACCTTTTATTAGGAAGAGAAAGAACTTTGTAAAGAAGAGAGGAGAGTCCCAGCCGTCTAACTGACTAACTGTTGTGGAGGCAATCAGGGAGGAAGTCTCCAATTGACCCAATCATGGCACAAGAGGAGATTATGTGGAAAAGACCAGGAATAGCCCAGCTCTTGCAGCCCCATATACAGGGCTGGTTTCAGTCTGTGCTGGGAGTGCAACTTCCCTGTCTTTTCACAACAACTCCAGATACCCCCTCCTCTGAAGTGCTATCCTGGGGGGCACGGGGGGGGGCACCAATGTGGGGGAGGATGGAGGGCTGGTGCAGGAGAAGGGAGCTATTTTTCAAAACCTGCATATCAAAACACGCTCAAATTTCAGGAGACTGTCTCTAGACTCCCAGCTTCGCAAAAGGTGTTCGGAACAGATGGTATTCATTCCAAAAGTCTGTATATATCACTTAATTCAGGAAATGCATTTATGATAATTCCAGTAAACAATGAATAGCTACTCCGAGTTAATTACTGGAGAAAGAATTTGTAATATTCATTAAACATCTTTAAAATATCATCTGCAAGGAGAAAACTTGCTGTTTATTTGCTTTGAAATGTGAATAAATTAACAGCCCCAGTTCTTGGCAGGGATCCGTACAGAAAGTTTGTTCAAGTTGTTTTTGATTCGGGTTTTGTGCTATGATTTTTTATTCATTTCTTTATTACAATTATCACACCTATTGGGACCCCCCCCCCCAATTTGTTATTCATTTCAGTGGTTCATTTGAAATATTTTTCATCCTACTGTGAGTTCCTTGTGAGTTCCTACTGTGAGTTCTTGCCACACTGTAAATATCTCCCATAAAGATAAATTCAAATGAGTAGCGTTTTGGTCTGAAGTAGCACAATAAAATCAGAGTCCAGAGCACAATAAAATCAGAGTAGCACCTTTAAGACCAACACAGATTTATTCAGGGCGTGAGCTTTCAAGTGCAGGTACTCTAAGAGTGCCTGCACTCAAAAGCTCATGCCTTGAATAAATCTTTGCTGATCTTGAAGGTGCCATTAGACTCTGTTTTCGGAATTGGGAATGTTCAGCCTGGAGAAGAGGAGGTTGAGAGGGGACAGGATTGCTCTCTTAAAGTATTTGAAAGGTTGTCACTTGGAAGAGGACAGGGAAAGGTTCCTGCTGGCAGCAGAGGATTCAACCCGCAGTCATGGGTTGAAACTACGTGGAGAACGGTACTGACTAGATATCGGGAGAATCCACAGTCTGAATAGTTCAGCAGTGGAATCGGCTGCTTAAGGTGATGGTGAGCTCCCCCTCATTGGCGGTCTTCAAGCAGTGGCTGGGCAGATCCTTCTCCTGGATGCTTGAGGCTGATCCTGCATTGAGCAGAGGGTTGGGCTAGATGGCCTGCATGGTCCCTTCCCACTCTAGGATTCTAATTCTATGATTCTCTGACAGAAACATGCCATGAGCACCAAAGCAGACACAACTTGCCTGATTCAACTGGGCCCAGTCAGGTTCCACCGGTGGTGGGATTCAGTAGCTTTTTGGAAGGTGGGGTAGCATAGCCTGGTTTTCTCAGACCTCACTAGCCAAGCAGGGTCAGGCCCTGGGAGGGAGACCACCCAAGTAAGGCAAGGGGTTGCCATGTGAGTTGGGACTCAACTGCACATTTGTACATATGCCAGGAGTCCCCAGCCTGGTGTCTGTGGGTGCCCAACAAGTGTTTTTGGAAAGTGGGTGTGGCCAGGTGAGGCTTTTGCGAGCCAGGCCTCCATAGAATCATAGAATCAAAGAGTTGGAAGAGGCCATACAGGCCATCTAGTCCAACCCCTGCTCTACGCAGGATCAGCCCAAAGCATCCTAAAGCATCCAAGAAAAGTGTGTATCCAACCTTTGCTTGAAGACTGCCAGTGAGGGGGAGCTCACCACCTCCTTAGGAGCCTATTCCACTGCTTAACTAGTCTGACTGTAAAATATTTTTTCCTGATATCTAGCCTATATCATTGTACTTGAAGTTTAAACCCATTACTGCGTGTCTTCTCCTCTGCAGTCAGCAGAAACAGCATCCTGCCCTCCTCCAAGTGACAACCTTTCAAATACTTAAAGAGGGCTATCACGTCCCCTCTCAACCTCCTTTTCTCCAGGCTGAACATTCCCAAGTCCCTCAACCTATCTTCATAGGGCTTGGTCTCTATCTTCATAGGGCTTGGCGACTGGAGACTTGACTGGCTGGACAGATTTCTAAAAGCAGCGGCCAACACAGCACAAGGAGAGCCAACTACATATGGCAGCCTCTAATCTGGAAAACCGGGTTTGAGTGACCTTGGGCTAGTCACAGTCCTGTTAGAGCTGTTCTCACAACAGTTCTGTCAGAGCTCTCTCAGCCCCACTGGCCTCACAGGGTGTCTGTTTTGGGGGCAGGAAGGGGAGGTGATTGTCAGCTGCTTCAAGACTCCTTCAGGTATTGAAAAGCGGGGTATAAAAACCAAGTCTTCTTCGCTGCATGACCAAAGGTAAGCTGTGGTCGCCATTTTGTGGCTGGCTTCACCGCCTGAGGGAGGCAATTTGCAGCAGCCATTTTGTTTGCCAAGTCAGAATTCCAAAAGGTGCCTGTGGGCTCAAAAGGGCTGGGGACCCCCAGCGTGTACATTCCCAAACCTGCTTCTGAATTCTCCAGTGTGCAGATAGAGCTACTCTTGCTCACTTCTGTTGTTATGCACAAACCACAGTCGGCCTCTGACATTAACACAGAGAAGCCCTTCCAAGCAGGAAAACTGCAGGAGCACATTGGAGACCGTGGCCCTAAGATATTCCTGGAAATGAGCACAAAGTTGTATTGCAGGCATCTCTCAAACATTGCATCCGACCCTGTTGCAGAAATATATATGTTTTTCCAAAGAGGCTGTTTACCTCGCAAGAAGAGGAGCTAATGTGTGGCGCTTGTCCAAGTCACACCGATTTAGCTATGCGTTTGTCCAGTTAATAACTCATTATTTATCCAATTGACTGTGGTCGCTCTTTCGAAATTATCAAGGAAATAATGAGATGATAATGAAACCGCCAGACAGCAACGGAAAGTTTTTTAATCACCCATTTTGTTCCCATCAGGGCACGCCAAGTCTAAGGTGAGAAATGGTATGGATGCTAGGAAAGCAGGTCGGCAACAGATCCCCTGTCATGCTGTGGTGGAGAAGGGGATTTGGGGCCCCTCTGGTGAGCATGGGAGCAAACCGGGACTAATTCTCTCTCTCTGGCCCATTATGCATGGAGTGGAAGGTCCGCATTCGGGGTGGAATGGCAGCGGCTAAAATCACTAATTATGCACGCTGCAGGCGGCAACCAGGCGCAGGGTCAATGTATGCCGCCAAAAAAAGGTGCGTTAGCGATATGTGGAAGACAGTGGAGCTTACCGGGACCAGGGCGCAACCAGAAGCAGCTCCAGAGTAGCCACGTGCATAATCGGATAATCTGGGTTTTGCCGCCGTTGCGTTCCGTCCCGTGCGTAAGTGGTTTGCTTCGCTTCTTCCTCTTCCACGTTCTCCATGCTGCCGTTTCAGCGGCCGTGCATAATAGGCCTCTCTCTCTCTCTCTCTCTCTCTCTCTCTACCTACCTACCTACCTATCAAGCCAGATTGGTGAAGTGGTTAGGAGTGTGGACTTCTAATATGGCAAGTCGGGTTCGATTCCCTGCTCCCCTACATGCAGTCAGCTTGGTGAACTTGGGCTCACCACAGCACTAGAAAAGCTGTTCTGACTGAGCAGCAATATCAGGGCTCTCTCAGTCTCACCTCCCTGTCTTAAGTAGGATGACTTGCAGGAAGCAGTCCTAAGTATTTCCACTAAAAAGCATGTCCTATGGTATTTGACAGCCAATGTATTTTATTGATTAAAATTGGCAGACTCTAATTTGAAGAACCTTCCAAGCCAGACTGGCCAGTGATTCTGGGTTGGAGGGCATCATCTGGGCATGGAATTGGGGTCACTGTGGGTGGGCAGGTAGTTGTGAATTTTCTGCATTCTGCAGGGGGTTGGACTAGATGACCCTGACGGACCCTTCCCACTATATGATTCTTTGATCCTGGTTTGACTCCCCACTCGTCCTCCACATGAAGCTTGCTAGATTGTTTCTGCACAGAGGACTCTACCAGCTGTTGTGTCGAGATGTCCCCTGTTTTTTTGCCTTGGCATGGCTCCCTGGACATTTCCCCATGTCTGCATGGGGGAGCCTTTGTTCCCTTCCCCGCCCCCTTGTTTTCCCCCTGATTTCTTTCTGCACACAGTAGCTGAGGGACAGGAAGTCAAAACTTCCCACTGTTTTTTTTTTACTTGTCAGTCACTGTCATGTGGCAAAAACTCCCAATCATCCTCCAGCACCTTTTTGTTGCATTTGAGTGTCCCCCCCCTCCAAGTCCGAAATCATTTTTTTAAATTGCCACAATCTGTTATAATGCAAAAGTGTAACAACATAAACAAGGGGATACAAAAAGGTGGGCTGTTTTATCAGGCCGCCGCCACCCCCTCCCCCCCCCACAGCATGTAAAACAGTTGCCAGTAAATGATACACATAAGAAAGAAGAAAAGGTGCCAACTAAACATGGCGGCAGGTGGGGTCGGGGTTGTTATTTCATCATATTGAAATTGCGTTGTAATGCAATCTGATATATCTATATCTATCTATTATAGGGAAGTTTGCAGGGGTAGAAGGGATAGATGTTTGAGGGTGGGATAGTGGCAGCAATGGCTGGAAAAGTACGATGGGGGAAAGCCCAACTTTTTCCACTTCCACATGGGCCAGTCTTGACATACATCCCATTCAATCCCGTTTCAAACAATGGAATACAGATTTCTGAGCATTCCCTTGATGCAGGCCAACTGAGGGGGAAAGTTGGGCCAGCCCTGGGACTGCTCCTTAAGGGACTGATTCCATGGGGAATGCGGGGGGTGGGTGGGAAATACAGACGCAATTGAAGAGAAATCAGAGCCTAATTTATCATGCGGAAACGGTCCTGTTGACCTTGGACCAGTCCCAGTTCTCTCAGGACTCTCTCAGCCCCACCTACCTCATAAGGCACACGTTGTGGGGCAAGGAAGGGAAAGCAATTGTCAGTCGCTGTTAGATGCCTTAGAGCAGAGAAAAGTGGGGTATAAAAAAACCTCCTCCTTCTTCTTCTTCTTGCCTTAGTCTCAGGAAAGTTTGCAGCCTAAACCTATATAGAAGAAGAAGAAGAAGAAGAAGAAGAAGAAGAAGAAAAGAAGAAGAAAAGAAGAAGAAAAGAAGAAGAAGAAGAAGAGTTGGTTCTTATATGCCGCTGTTCCCTACCCGAAGGAGTCTCAAAGCGACTTACAATCGCCTTCCCATTCCTCTCCCCACAACAGACACCCTGTGGGGTGGGTGAGGCTGAGAGAGCGCTGATATCACTGCCCGGTCAGAACAGTTTTATCAGTGCCTTGGTGAGCCCAAGGTCACCCAGCTGGCTGCATGTGGGAGAGCACAGAATTGAACCTGGCATGCCAGATTAGAAGTCTGCATTCCTAACCACTACACCAAATAAACCCAGTGGCATTGTGTATGATTTGCTCTTGACAATTCTGCTCCCAGCACACTCAATATAAAACTTTCACTGATTTCAGACAGAACTACAATCTCGTTTTTAATGCACTGAGAAAGAATACGAATGCAATGTTTATATTCAGGTTGCATTCCCTTACAGGGGAAAAATTATAATAAATTAATGTTTTCTCTTGAAAAATGTCACGTATCGTTTCAAAAATGTCAACATACTTGCGTTTCTTTTAGAATACAAACAAGATCCGGGGACTCCGATTACCAGCAGAAGCATTAAAATGTTTGCCACAAATGTCACTTTTCCCACAGAGGCATCTCACGCATATGTGCTAAACATGTTCAGTTTTGTATCAAATATGCAAAGAAACAAAGGGCAGTGGCTCAGAGAAACACCACAGGACATCATCAGGATAAGAAAGAGAGGAACACATTTACATACTGGCAGATTGCAAAGACAGATTTGATACAAGAGTCCCACAACCCTTTTGAGACTGCTGAAATTGTGACACAGGTTATGGGCATGACCACAAGATGGCTGCCACAATGACAGGATGGCTGCCACAGAGGAAGAAGAAAAAGGAAGTTTTATACCCTGATTTTCTTGACCTTGCGAAGTGTTGGGTAGAATATTTACTGGTATCCATTTTATTTCTATCTGCTCATGGAGAAAGGCCAGAGGGGGTTTGGGTCCCATTTTACAGCAGGTTACGCCATCATGCGTACAATTAACGTTTATCATAAGCAGATCTCTTCAGAATCCTGCTCAAGTGTATTCGGAGGACTTCCTCTCAGGAAAAAGTTCTTAGAAGGGCACTGAGGTTTTCTGAATGTTGGAGGGAAAGGTGCTGTTTTCTCGCTTTGTTTCTACATTAATAGCTCACATTAACTGAGCCTGTTCTGAGTTTAGTTAAATGGCATTTGCCCATGAGCCCATTACATCGCCTACCACCTGATGCCTTTAGCTGAAACGATGCTTCACCACTGAGACCATCAATAACTAAACCCCACTTTGAGCCCACCTGAAGCTGAATTTACCTCAAGCCTGAGGAACCGGGTGGCTCATTCTGAATGAGAACTGTGTGAGGTGAAATAACCATTTGAAAGTAATCAATGGGGAAAAACCATTTTCAGGCTTATTGAGGAAGATTTCTGAGGAGAATTCTGGCTGACAGGTGCAGATTTTGGAATCTGGGAGTGTTGGACTGACTTTGGCTCAGAACAATAATTATGTGTGTACACAACTGTTTTGTTCCATGACCAACCTGTACACTAGTCAATTTAAATTTCTTAGGAGGGGTGGGATGGGGGTTGACAGAACAGTTCCCCTGTTCTTTGAGTTGCTAACCTAAGTACGTAAGTAAAATTTTTGTTGCAGTCATTCAGACCAGGTTGCACAGAGATCTCCTGAGATTACAACAGAACTTCAGTTGACACAGATCAGTTCTCCTGGGCCCATTCTGCACACATAGAATAATGCACTTTCAATGGGCTTTGGCAGCTGGATTTTCCTGTGCGGAACAGGAAAATCTACTTCTAAAGTCAATTGAAAGTGCATTATCTGCTGTGTGCAGAATAGGCCCAGGTGAACTGATCTGTCAACTGGAGAAAATAGCTGCTTTCATGGACTCTGTGGCATTAAACTCTGTTGAAGTCTTTCACCTCCCTAAAACTCACGTTCCTCAGGCTTCACTCTCCCCCCCCCCTCACGCAAAAAAAAAACCTCCAGATATTTCCCAACCAAGAGCTGGCATTATTTATTGTCAATAGCAGGCTATTTGAATGAGCAATGTTATAGGTTAACCAGCTTAATCTGCACATCTCTTTTGGAGAAGAGATGTCTGATACCCAAAGTACTGTTGATATTCAGAGCAGATGCCACAGTGAAATACTGGAGGGCAATTCAGAGTCTATTAATACATGTATGCAAAAATCCAGAACAGCTAGCTACAGGAATTTATGATGAGAAAAGGGCAAGAGCCATTAACACCTATAGCTTACTTCAGGGGCTCATGGGAATTGTAGTCCATGGACATCTGGAGGGCCGCAGTTTGACTACCCCTGATTTAGCGTGTAACAGAAAACAACTGCAAGGGCTGAATTTACAACAGGGTGTATTCATTCCTCTTAATAGAGAAATGCCTTTTTTAAAGGGCAAAAAATGTCATGAAAATCAGATTGTCGTGTAAGATGTATGGGAAGGCATCAAATATTAAAACTTTTTTTTGAAATTTTGTTTTTTAATTTTTTTCAAATATTGATTTCAAATTATTAGATATCAGATTAAAAATCTTGAGACAAAACTGTTGGTTTTCAAAGTTTTGAAATCATCTGAAAAATAACGGGGATATTGTTATGCAGAGCTGGAGCATTACGGTTGTTGTCTATGGCCATACTGGACAAAATATGGCTGGCTAGCAAAGTGCACACCTCATGTCCTGCCTCCTGGCTGTTTACAGCTCGTGTCTCCATGTCCTTCCATAGAATCATAGAGTTGGAAGAGATCTTCAGGGTCAACGTCCAACCCTCTGCAGATTGCAGGAAATTCACAACTACCTGACCACCCATAGTGACCCCAATTCCATGCCCAGATGATGCCCCCCCCCTCAAAAAATCAGAATTTCTGGCCACTCTGGCCTGAAAGAAATTCAATTCCCAGTCCAAAAATGGTGGTTGGCATTTCCCTGAGCATGCAAGAAAGGGTGACAAGAGCCAAGCACCAACACAATACCTTCTGCCCACCCACTCACAATCTGCCTAAATTCACAGAATCAGGATTTCTGTAAGGTGGCTATCTAGCCTCTGCCTAAAAACTTCCAAGGAAGGTGAACCTAACATTTCCCGAGGAAGCCTGTTCCACTAAGGAACTGCTTTAAGTGTCAGGACCTTTTTCCGGATGTTTAGCCAAAAAAATTTTTGAATTAATTTCATCCCTTTGGCTCTGGTCTGACTGTCTGGGGCAACAGAAAACAACTCTGCTCCATCCTCTATGTGACAGCCCTTCAAGTACTTGAAGATGGTTATCGGATCACCTCTCAGTCATCTCCTCTCCAGGCTAAACAGACCAAGCTCTCCAAACCTTTCTTCATACATCTTGGTCTCCAAACCCCTGACCGTTTTTGTTGCCCTCCTCTGGACATGCTGCAGTTTGTCTACATTCCTCTTCAACTGGGGTGCCCAAAACTGAGTACAGTACTCCAGGTGAGGCCAAACCAGAGCATACAGCGGTACCATCACCTCCCATGATCTGGACACGATATTCCGTTTGATACAGCCCAAAATCCCATTTGCCTTTTTAGTCACCGGGTCACACTGCTGACTCATGTTCAGTATATGATTTACTAAGACCCCTAGATCCTTTTCGCACATGCTACTGCCAAGACAGGTCTCCCCCGTCCTATAATGATACATCTGATTTATCCTACCTAAATACAGAACTTTACAGATCACTATTCAAATTCATTTTATTCATTTTAGCCCAGTTTTTTAGTCTGTCAAGATCATCCTGTATCCTGATTCTGTCTTCTGCTGTGTTTGCTAATGCTCTCAATTTAGCATCATTTGCAAATTTAATAAGCACCCCTTTAAATTTTGCCAGTTGATTATTCCTTCCATAACGGATTTCTGTTGCATTTTTTGTTGCATATCTTAAATATTTCCCTACAGCAGTCACATAATATATTTTCACATCAAAAAAGAGAGACTAACACAAATTGTCTAAAAAAGTGAATTTCAAAAAAAGGAATTCCCAACCTCATAACACAGCTACTCACTGGATACCGATATATGCTTAGGGTGGAAAAAGATAACCCAAAAAAGGCATAGGATCAATCAACAAAGAATGGCTGTTCTACCCATTAATAGAACCATCAGCAAATATGCTGATTCAGCATACCAAAACTTGCATTCACCCAGAAGAAGAGCTGATTTGTGTACCCTGCTTTTACTATCCAAAGGAGTCTCAGTGTAGCTTACAATCACCATTCCCTTCCTCTCCCTGCAACGGACACCCAGTGAGGTAGGTGAGGCTGAGAGAACTCTGAGAGAATTTTGACTGGCCCAAGGTCACCCAGCTGGCTGAATGTGGTAGCCTGAGCAATCAAACCTGGTTCTCCAGATTAGAGGCTGCCACTCTTAACCACTATACCAGACTAGCTCTCATACAAGCACTCTGCTACATGTGCCTAAAATGAACCACAGTGTGGAGGGGGCAGGATCCAATCCACTGGCCCTGCTCCTAACATCCACGCGTCCATTTAAAATTGAAACAGGATCTAAGGAAATATGACCTTATCAGAAGGTTCTGTTAACCAAATCATTACCCCAATCATGTAAAGCAGGGGTAGTCAACCTGTGGTCCTCCAGATGTCCATGGACTACAATTCCCACGAGCCCCTGCCAGCAGATGCTGGCAGGGGCTCATGGGAAATGTAGTCCATGGACATCTGGAGGACCACAGGTTGACTATCCCTGATGTAACGCATGTTGTGAGGTATACATGGGTCCCAATGACTGATTATACATGGCAGTGATCATGCTGGGCCGTTGCCAGAGCATTGTGGAGGAGCGGCATGCTCCGCTATTTATGGGGAATGCACAGGGGACGCAGTAGAGTAGCGCAAGCTGGCACGCTGCTTTATGTGTGGGACACATTTTGGCGAGAGACGAGCTAAGTGCCGAAATGTGTCCCTCCAGAGAATGCCACTGCAGTGGCATGCTTCTGCTGTGGGGGGTGGCAGGGGCTGGTTTCATATGCAAAGAACAACCAGGGAGGGACAGGAGGGCTTGGACACACTGGGGTTAGTCACTGTTCCTCAGCAACTCCCACCTCGCAGGGTTGTTGTAAAGAGAAGATGGAGGAGGGGAGAGAATCACGCCTTCCTCCAGATGATCATCAACGGACAGGTTTTGTTTTTTGCTGTTACCGTGCCCTTTCTTGTTTTAATAGTGTCAGCGAGTCTTTTTTATGGTTGTGTTTTAATGGCTTTGTGTTTAACGGTTGTGTTTTAATGGCTTTGTGTTTCACAGTCGTGCTTTAATAGTCCCGTTTTATTATCTGGAAGGTGTAAGCTCCCTCAAGCCGGTCTCCAGAGAGGTGGCGTCTACATTTTCAAAATAAATAAATAATGGCAGTCTTCAAAATGTACTAAGTGAATAAATAAACCATAGGCAGGTGAAATGCTGACAAGCAAGAGTGGCATCTCAACATCCTTTTCACACTTAGTTATGTTCCCATGTTTGCAATAGTAAGAAAGACGATATGTTTCACCCGACTGGCGTCTTCAAACAGGTGATCATGGTGACAAATCTCATTCTTGATACCCTCATTTCGGCTGTGACAACTGCTACGAACTAGGAATATTCCAAACCTTCCAATCCCAAAAGCGGACATTTTCCTCAGTTTTTAATAAAAAGCCCCCAAAGAGGATGAACACCCCAAAAAAGAGGGGGACCTGCCTCCTTTTTAACGGACATCTGGTCACCTTAGTATACTTTGTCTCCCCACCCCCCAGGTCTACAGTGTAGACGCCCAAGAAAGCTGGAAGTTTGAATGATAAACAGCATTCACATAAGAGTATCTTACAGTGGATTCAAAAAAGAGTTCTGTGTATAAGTCAGGAAGGGAACAAGCCTCCTAAAAACTATTATTTCAAAGAACACAAACCTGTTCATTCTCCCTCACTGAATGGACCACATTGTTACGCAGAAGACAACAAAGATGTTCAAAAACAATGATACTGTGAAAACGGATTTATGACAATAAACCGAATTGTGGCTGCAAATTACTTGGATCACATACACACACACACACACACACATACAGGATCAATAGCAACAGTGACCCAGCGTAATGCTGTCCTTTCCAAAAAACGGAGGTCAAGAAAGTACTTTAACACAACTAGGAGAAGCACATGGTTTGTCCTATAACCTTTCTGGAATGCCAATCATAGCTTAACTACAGTTTGGGGAAACTCATTCACGGCTGACATTCAGAAAGCATGGAGTTAAATAAGTTTGCTCCCCCCCCACCCCCACCCCGGAACAATTGGAATCAGCACTTTGCATTATTTTAAAAATGAGTGCTGAGAATCAGCAATTTTTCCTTTTCTTCCCTCTCCCCCTTCTTCTTCTTCTTCTTTTTTTTTAAGATCGGGTTTGTTGTTTTTGTATTTTTTTTTATTTAAAGTGGAAAACTACATTAAGTGCAAGGCACTCAACAAAGAAACAGTCATAAAGCCTTAAGTAGTCTAGGAGTTATAAAATATGTCCGCTGTGGCAATTCCACTGCCAACAATGAAGTTTTAAGCATTAATATGCCTTCATTGCAGTTTTAATGCCTTAATATTGACTCTATAGCTCTTTTGGGTAATTTTGCTTTCTCTGGTACTTGAAAGGTGATGATGTCAGCGTTCTTCGCACTGATTCATATGCAGGTTGATGAAGCTCAGTTATTTATTGAGTTCCATTATATTTTCTATAAACATTAGTTCTCAATAAACAGAGACATTTAGCCGAGGGTTTATTTATTAAATAGGTACTGTACAGATGGTTTTGCCACACATGATGTGCTGCAGAGGATATTACTCAGGAATAATCAGCTGTGTTATAGCTTGGCTAAATTAATAAGATGATAATGATGAAATTGATGCTTTTGAGCTAGGCTTGGTAAATGGTTTTTGCATAAACAAACTGATAAATTTGAGAAGCAATTACTTGCTTGTCAAAGATAAAAACACAACAGGGCCCATTTATAGATAGGTCCTATTTATTTTTAAAGATTGTACCAGATTTTATGTTTAATACGCTGCAATTAAAAAATAATACTTAAATGAAGAATAATAAAAAAAAAAACTTACTTTCCGAGTTTCTCCTTCAAATTTGAAGAGGCAGCATTGCTTGGGTAGACAGCAAGTAAACTTTTTTCATGGCTTTCAAGCTGTGCGGTGGAAAAGGGGGGGGGGTAGAAATTTCTGCTATGTGAACAATATTCTAATGAGCGCATGACATACAAAAGCAGCCTTTAGAAATACAAAGTCATACACAAACGCACATACAACGCACAGGGGCTAATCCGGTCCCATATGATATCATTTCTGCACAGCACCGTATGCTGACCCAGTTTCCTGACAGCAGCAGACTTCTAGCTACGCATTTCTACAAGGGCCGTGCATGTGTCCAATCTCATGCCTACGGGACCTATGGAATCAGCCCGTAGACAGAGGCATGGTTGTATGCACAGATTGCACATCTTCATACAACATCCATGCATTTTGCATACATGTTTAACGCACTTTAAATAAGGATACCGTCCTATGCTTAAATTGGTGGGTAGGGAGCCCGGCCTCCAGGCGAGACCTCCAGAATCCTCTGGAATCACCGCTCATCTCCAGACTATAGAGGTCAGTTCCCCAGGAGAACATGGATGCCTTGGAGGGAGGACTCTGTGGCATTGTGCCCAGCTGTTGGTCCCTCTCCTCCCCACGTTCAGCCCCCAAATCTCCAGGGGTTTCCCAACCTGGATCTGGCAACCCTGCCCCTCATCCCCCTCCCATGGCCAAGGGGACCAGACAACCCTAGTGATGGGAAATGCTATCAAGTCCTAGCTGATTTATGGCAACTCCAGACTTTTCATGGCAAGAGACTTTCAGGATTGGCTTGCCGTTGCTTGCCTCTGCACCACAGACCTGGCATCCTTGGAGGTCTCCTATTCAAAAACTAGCCAGGGCTGACCTTGCTTAGCTTTCAAGTTTGGGCTAGTCTGGGCTATGTGGGGCTCATTCTACACACATCAGATAATGCCCTTTCAATGCATTTTCAAAGTGGATTATCCTGTTCTGCACAGGAAAATCCAGCGGCAAAAGCACTTTGAAAGTGCATTATCCAATGTGTGCAGAATAGGCCCAAGTCAGGGCTGTCTAAACGTAGGTCCTAGACAGCTACCAAATTAACATTTTAAATTGTAAACCGAGCATCCACTAGATGGTGGCACATGGGATGATGGTAAACCCTGGCATTCTTGAGACCTAGTTTTGTTTAGTTTAAGTCACTACGTGGATATATACATTGACTTCTATTCTAAATGTATAGCTTGCAAATTGCTGCCTGGTTTCAGCCAGGTGGTGGTGGAAACAACCATCGAGTCGTAGGGTTTTCAAAGCATAGATTCAAATGGGTAGCCATGTTGGTCTGAAGCAGCACAATAAAATCAGAGTCCAGTAGCACCTTTAAGACCAACAAAGATTTATTCAGGGCGTGAGCTTTCAAGTGCAAGCACTCTTCGTCAGACTATGATCTTCTTACATGACAGGGAATATATAGCAAAAATCAATTCTGTTACATCAGTAGACTGTTTTGACAAAGGATTATCATTGGCTGTATTTGGTTGTGACACAGTCTACTGATGTAACAGAATTGATTTTTTGCTATATATTCCCTGTCATGTAAGAAGATCATAGTCTGACGAAGAGTGCTTGCACTCGAAAGCTCACGCCCTGAATAAACCTTTGTTGGTCTTAAAGGTGCTACTGGACTTTGGTTTTCAAAGAATGAGGGACAAGCTCTGTTCGTGAAAAACAGGGATTCCCAGTTGGTGCTTTGAGGAATCCTGAGGTCACGTGAGAGCTCCCCAGGGGTTATGCGGCCTTTCCCAGAAGTGGCCTCTGACATCACTGGACGTCACTGGAGTCCACTTCCCCCTGTTGCGCTACGGGCCTAGTCTCTCTCTCCACAATGGAAATGGTAAATGATCAATCACTTGGAAACGGAGGAACTTTCAGTGGGGAGGAGGGGGGTAAATGAGGGCTTTTTAGACTGAAAGTGGCCCACCAATCTCCATTTTGTTTTGGCACCAAGAAGAAAATAGAGTAGATGCTTGTTCTTGTGTACCGGCTCAATGGCCTGAATTATAAAGAGATGAGCCACTGGTCTTAGAGCTGGCTCCTGCATTTTACTTCTGCACCCATTTCTCTGAAGAGGCATGACATCATTTCCAGAGTTCCTTGAAGGCAGAAAAATATTTCAGGCATCCCTCCATGGTCAAAAGGTTGGAAAAAGGCTGGTGAAAACTTTTTCAATTACACTGAGGAATTTTGGTGGATTTTTTTTTTAAGTCATTGCTTCATTAGCAAGCATGATTTTGCCACTTCCTCTCCCACCAAGGTATCAGGATCACACTTTGTCACGCTGAGGAATGTGTCTAATTTCCCCTTTCTGCCCCCTTTAATGTCAGCCATGGCTTTATGCTACCCTTTCTTTCATGACCGGAGCAGTTCTTATTGCCTACTGGAGAGCAATGCAGATTGACACGTTTGGACGGATGGCAGAAACGTCGTCTTTCTCCAAAGAATGCAACAATCTCCTTTTTCTAGTACGGGCAAGGAACGAAAGCATTATGGTCTATCTCTTTCCACTCCAGCAGAGAGAGAAAAACATCTTTCGGCATCAGTGGCCAAGACACCTTATTCGAGTGAGTGAAGATGGAGCGCTTTTACAAATTATGGATGCCCAGTCGTGACCTTCTTGGAGACTGATGCTCTCCTTGGAGAATTTCACCTGCATCGCTGGGGAAAAAATGCTAAAGGAGTTTCAGAAGGAGTGGAAGGACAGGCCTGTCTTTATCCTAAATAAATGCATGAAGTTTAAAATGTAAAGAGTTATTAATAATTGCTGTCTGTATCTTAGACTGGTAAAGTTCAATGCCGAGCTGATACATTCCATTACACCCTAGCACAGCCTTTTCCAACCTTTTGAGAAATCATAGAAGTGGTGGCCTGCCCCTTCAGAGAAGTGGGTGCAGAAGTGAAATGTGGGAGCCAGCCAACCGTTCGATCGATCATATACTGTTTCCAGGTTACAGTGGATGAGCGATAGAGTTGTGAGTGTCCTGTATAGTGCAGGGGGTTGGACTAGATGACCCAGGAAGTCCCTTCCAACTCTATGATTCTATTATTCCATTGTAGAGAAAGAGACTAAGGTCTTATCTGCACTGGGCATTTTATCCTCTATCGGCCTGGGTTTTAAAAAGCAAACCACACCTTTTCCGATTTCCATCCGTGATTGACTCTGCAGTGATGCCACCTTTTCTCTGGGCTTTCTGGGAGTGGATGTTATCTGCTAAATCAGAGCAACGCACTCTGAAAGCCCAGTATTGGTAGTGTAGATATCTGCATTTTTGGGGGTTGTCTTCCAACCTCTTTGCGACACCTCCACCACTGATATAGCACAGTAGTCTGTTGTTGATTCATCAAAGCATCAATTCAAAGACTGTAGAAGACTTCCCCCTCCCCCATTTCCCCTTCCCCAGCTTGCTCTGGCTGTAGAGTCAGGGGACAAAAGGCTGGAAATAAAACCCTCTCCAGCCTCGTGCTCCTCCAATGCTGGCTGGAGCTCCAACCCCCACTCTAGCTTCAGAGCTGGCCTGGAAAGGAGACAGAAATGCATGTGGCTGCCCCCCCCTCCCCAATCAAGCAGGAAGGAGAGAGGAGACTGACAATTGGAACGATTCAAGTGCAGAATGTAGCATTTTAGTAAAAGTTGTTTCCCGTCTGGAGAAAGGAACATTGCAGATCTGTTGCAAGATCCAGGTTCAGATTGATCAGAATATGACAGGATCGACAGCAGGGGTTATATATGAGTGCAGACAGTACCTAGGTCTGTAGAGCAATGGGAGAAGAAAGCACCAGTGACAAAGGAAGCTCTGACTTTTGGAAGCACATACCCCAAGAATCTTGTCAGTCTCAAAGGTCCTGCTGGACTTGAATCTAGCTTATTTTTCTGTGAAATTTTATCTCATAAGTTGCCTCACGTAGGTTCTCTGGACAGTTTTTCTAAATAAATGAAGACAAAATTAATTTGCTTGATGTGAACACGTTTATGATTCCCTGGCAGAGTTTAAAGCTCCAAGCACTCCCTTATTTCCTCCTCCCAGAGTTAGCATGGGAGTCCTGGTATGTATGCAAACAAGAAACCACAGTAGGCTATTCTACCCATAGGGTTGCAACCTCTAGGTTGGGAAATCCCTGGAGATTTGGGTGTTGGAGGGTGAGGTTTAGGGATGGGGTGGGGTTCAATGGGGTGCAATACTATAGAGTCTAAGAGGCCCATGCACAGGATGTTTAAAGGGTGGGGGTTTACAATACATTCCAGAACTTTCATGAAACTTCTTAATTAGTTATTGTTGGGATTTTTGGACTAGGCTTGGTCCTAGGTCTCTCCAGAAAAACAGAGCTGAAGAATAACAGAATGTTACCTTTTATGGAGGGGGCAGAGATCTAGACTCACATTGCTTTCAGATTTAAAAGGAATAATCTTTACTGGAAAGATACTGCAGAATATATATCATAATCATCTGCTTCTGTCTCCTTACTGGAGCAGTGCACTCAGCTCAACAGCTACAAAAGGTGGCACCAGGTCGCCCGTGGCTATCTCCTGCAAATGGGCAGTGGTGTGAAAGGAGACAATTGGGGCGCTAACATTGATGACGACAGCCAGTGAAGGGTCTGAGCCAAGTGCCCCCTCCCTTGAGACACTGGTAGGTAGGGCTTGGTCCTGCTGTCTCCAGGTCTTGCCTGCCCACAATTTTCCAGGGCAGGGATTACAAACCAGGGTTTGGGGAAACCTGCAGTTATGCAAGAGCTTCCCAGAGGTTACGGGACCTTTCCCAGATATTCCTATGGCTGCTGACATCACTAGACATCACTGGAGCTCACTTATTTTGTTGCTCTAAAGACTAGGGCAAAGTCTGCACTTACTTTCTTTATTCCATTGTCAATCCTGTTGAATTCAGATCGCTTTGAACTCGGATCTTCCTCTCCCCCCCCTCCCCATTGAAACAGGAAAGTCTTCTGCACGTGGTTAGGGAGGCTCAGAAGGGGGGGAGCCAAGCCTCTTTCTTTCTTTTCTTGAAGGGGGGGGGAGAGGAGCCAGGCAGGGAGCCTCTTTCTTTTCTTGGAGGGGAGGGGGAGAGGATCGAAAAAGGCAGAGGAGGGAGGAAAAATCCAGGACCGACAGAAGTTGAGAGAAATTAGGGGCTTCTCCTTTAAGGCAAGCGTGTCACATGACCAGGTGTAGCCTATCAGAGGTTCTCTACCACGGAGCTTTCTTTCCCAAGCTGGATATTCAGGATTAAAAGCAGTCTGAGATATCGCACAATAAAGGTAGGGTAACTCCAGATCAATCCTTCTTGCTGCAGAAGGAAAATTAAAATCGCCCAAAATCCAAACGGAAATCGCATTCTGTGTAGAGGGCAGGTACTGAATCGATCTGGGGCTGGAATAAAAGCTCCATGCAGTTTACACCCTAGTCTCTTTCTCCACAATGAAAACAGTGAATGATCAATCAATTGGCTGGCTGGTTGGCTGGCTCCCACTTCTGGGGGTTTCTTGAAGCCTGAAAAATATTTCCGGGGTTCCTTTACAGAAGGTTGGAGAAGACGCTTCCAGGGCAACAGCCCACCGTGAAATGTCCCTGCCAGCCAAAGGGCCAGTCTGCCCCTGAATGCTGGCGTTTATCCAACCACACCATTCCTGTGATGGATGAGCCTCTCTGTTCTCAGCAGAAGAACAGTGAATTCCACATACTTGCTTCTCCCACTTCCCCCCAATGACGCTTTGAGGGGCTGCTGCATTTCAAGAGCTCGTTGGGCAACTGGCCAGGTCTCAGTCCAATGTGTGGGAATGGCTTAATACCTGCTACCCTAGCAAGCAATTCAATACAGTGGCACTTACTTACCTTGCTGCTATGACAAGCAGGAGATTTCATTAGGAGGAAAGCCATACAGCGAGAGAATGGTTATTGTGAATGAAGTGGGCATCTCCTTCACCGTGTCCAACTCAAAACCATTGAGTTAGAAGAATTCTGTTTTTGGCCCTGCTTGTGTGACTCTGATTAGGCAGATCGTGTCAGTCAAGACTGCCCCGTTGAGGTGTGCTTCCTTCCTGGCAGCCGACAGATGCTGATGTTACTTCTCCAAGGAATGAGCATGAATTCATCAAGCATCTCCCCTTGAATTCCCTGGAACTATGACAATTCCTCCGGTGCTGACTTGAGACAGGCAGGAATTCAAAGGATCCCTTTTTGGTTCGGTCCTGTGCCAAGGGAAGCGAACAGCCATATATAGGCTTCTCTTCTCCCCCTACCAAAGGAGGATGGGCCCAGCTTGATAAGCAGGAATCAGTAATCAAGGACTGCTTGTGGTATCCTGGTGAAAAACAGTGGCCTGTAATCTGGAGAGCCGGCTTTGATTCCCCACTCCTACACATGCAGCTAGCTGGGGGACCTTGGGCCAGTCCTAGTTCTCTCAGGACTCTCTTAGCCCCACCTGCCTCACAAGGGGCCTGTTGTGGGGAGAGGAAGGGAAGGCCATTTTCAGCCACTTTGAGACCCAGGAGGCCTGCTGGGGGACCTTGGGCCAGCCCCAGTTCTCTCAGGACTCTCTCAGCCCCACCTGCCTCACAAGGGGCCTGTTGTGGGGAGAGGAAGGGAAGGCCATTGTCAGCCACTTTGAGACGCAGGAGGCCTGCTGGTGGACCTTCGGCCAGTCCCAGTTCTCTCAGGACTCTCTCAGTCCCATCTGCCTCACAAGGGGAAGGCCATTGTCAGCCACTTTGAGACCCAGGAGGCCTGGTGGGGGACTCTGGGCCAGTCCCAGTTCTCTTCATCACTCTCTCAGCCCCACCTGCCTCACAGGGTTTCTGTTGTGGGGAGAGGAAGGGAAGGCCATTGTCAGCTTTTTTGAGACCCAGGAGGCCTGGGGACCTTGGGCATTCCCCATTCTCTTCAGACTCTCTCATCCCCACCTGTCTCACAGGGTGCTTCTTGTGGGGAGAGGAAGGAAAGGCCATCGTCAGCCACATTGAGACTCCTTCAGGTAATAAAAAGTGGGGTATAAAAACCAACTCACATCCACACTCAGAGTTGATTCCTCTCCACTGGCTAAGCCCTTAATATAAAATTCTTTCCTACTCCCCTCCTCACGAGCTACAGTTCCCTCTAGAGCTCTCCCGGGAGGCTCTATTGCTTCCCCCCTCCCCATTTTTGCAGGCGTGAAAGAGCCCCCCGGCTAAGAACACTCCAAGTGTCAAGGGTAGAGCTCAAAAAAGCTGCACTTCTACTGCGCGAGGCCCTTGATATGCACTCGGTTCTTCTTCACATCCGACTAGGCAGCCTCCCTTCTCTGTGACCGGTGGAGTGTTCCTTTTCCATCTGTGTATTCCACTCATCCCTCCCTCCCTCCCTCCCTCCCAGCCGCCACCGCCGAGAGTTAAGATGCTATGGCAGGCTTCCTGCGCCTCTGTCTATTCGGCTTGCCTTTGCAGGTAGAATAAATTCTCTCCAAGCAGAGCCCCCCGGGGGGGGGGGGAGGCGGAGGCTCACGGCGGTGATGGATGCCGTGTTTAATGACAGAGCACAACATTTCCCGTGGAACTAGAGTGCTGTTTGGGAAGGTGCCGTCCAAAAGGGATCCGAAAAGTGAAATCTGCCTTTCCTGACCTTTGATCAGAGAACCCCCCCCCCCCAAAAAAAAAATTACCTCTGCAGTCTGCCTTTACTGTCCTGGCTGCCCCCCCCCCAGTTTTACAAGTAGTATCATAGAATCACAGAGTTCGAAGGGACCTCCAGTGTCATCTAGTCTAACCCCCCGCAGAATGTAGGAAAGTCACAACTACCTGCCCATCCAGAGTGACTCCAATTCTATGCCCAGATGATGCCCTCCCTCCAAAAAAACAGTTTTAATTCTTTGTCTTGGAACCCAGGTAGTGTTAATCAGCAGGAGGGGGTTTTCTCACCCGATCTTGGAGTGCAGCGGTCCCCAACCTTTCTGTGGTCGGGGACCGCCTCCGGGGGTGGAGGAGAGCCAACGGCCCGGGCGCCACGCAAGCGCAGCAGCTGCGCGCAAACACGCATGCTCAGTTGCCGCGCATGCGCATTTTCACCAGCAGGGGCACAAATGCGCATGCGCAGAGTTGCCGCGCACACGTGTTTTCGGCAGCAGGGGGCGCAAACGCGCATGCACAGCAGCTCCGCGCATGTGTGTTTGCATTGCCGGCGTGCCAGCAGCTGCTCCTGCCTCTTCCCCTACCTCTCACAGCGAGAAGCTAGCCAGGCCGCGAGCGAAGTGGCTACTTCGCTCGCGGCCTGGCGAACTCCTTGCCGAGGGGGCGGAGGCAGACGCAGCTGCTGGCGGCCCGGTACCGTGGCCTTCGCAGCCCGGTACCGGGCCGCCGACTGGGGGTTGACGACCCCCTTGTAGTGGGTTTGCTCAGAAAGCAGTCCCATTTTAGCCAAATGGGCTCCTAAGGAGGTCTACGCAGAACTGCAGTCTTGAAACATCAATGGATTTTGCGGTGCTTATGGAAAATTGCAGGCGGTCAAAATGTTCCGTTGCAAACACCTGCCTCCCCTGTTCTCATGTGCATGTACAGTATTAAGACTGTCTCACAAACAGCAAGACACGAGTTAGTTATGGACTATGTGTCAGCAAACCCAGGTTTTCTGCTGTACAGGGAACTCTGAGGGCATTTCCGCACATCAGAAAAAATAGCGTTACAGCACCTGAATGGCTAAATATTATCACGCCTCCAAGCTCCTCCTCACTTTTTGCTATCTCACTTTTGTCTGTTGCCTTTTCATGCTTCTCACCCTCCATAAGTGCTGCTGGAAATGGCGGAAGAGATCAACGCGCTTTACATGCAACTCTCTTCCCCCTGTCAATCAATCCAGGCTACCAGTCCCCTTTTTCCATCTTTTAAAGGTCCCACAATGCCCACTAATTTTTTTTAAATCATAGTTCTCCGTTTAAACGCCTATGCATATAAGTTTTAAAAATTAATCTTGTTCCTGATTTTTTTTGAGAGGGGGACTTTAGAGAGGTATGCTTTGTGTTACAACTTTTTTGGGGGAAATTATTTATATCATAGAATCATAGAGTTGGAAGGGGCCATACAGGCCATCTAGTCCAACCTCCTGCTCAATGCAGGATCAGCCCAAAGCATCCTAAAGCATCCAAGAAAAGTGCGTATCCAACCTTTGCTTGAAGACTAAAGGGGGAACTCACCACCTCCTTAGGCAGTCTATTCCACTGCTGAACTACTCTGACTGTGAAAAACTTTTTCCTGATATCTAGCCTATATCGTTGTACTTGTAGTTTAAACCCATTACTGCGCGTCCTTTCCTCTGCAGCCAACAGACACAGCATCCTGCCCTCCTCCAAGTGACAACCTTTCAAATATTTAAAGAGGGCTATCATGTCCCCTCTCAACCTCCTTTTCTCCAGGCTGAACATTCCCAAGTCCCTCAACCTATCTACATAGGGCTTGGTCCCTTGGCCCCAGATCATCCTTTTCGCTCTCCTCTGTACCTTTTCAATTTTAACTACGTGCAGTGAGGCCTCCAGAACTGCACACAGTACTCCAGGTGTGGTCTGACCAGTGCCGTATACAATGGGACTATGACATCTTGTGATTTTGATGTGATGCCCCTGTTGATACAGCCCAAAATGGCCTTTTTTACCGCTGCATCACACTGCCTGCTCATGTTTAGTTTACAATCCACAAGTACCCCAAGGTCTCGTTCACACACAGTGTTACCTAGAAGCGTATCACCCATCCAGTAGGCATGCTTTTCATTTTTCTGACCCAGATGCAGAACTTTATACTTATCTTTATTAAACTGCATCTTGTTCTCATTTGCCCATTTTTCCATTGTGTTCGGATCTCGTTGACCTCTGTCTCTATCTTCTGGAGTATTTGCCAGTCCTCCCAATTTGGTGTCATCTGCAAACTTGATGAGTTTACACACTTGTCCTGCACACTTGTCCTCCTATTCATTGCTCCGGGGTGTTAGACCTTTTAAAAAGAAATTCCTGTCCTCGGGAACAAGGGAGAGGGAGGCGGGTATGAGGGTGGGATGGGGCAGGTGCCTTTAGGGCGTTTGAGTCTCCATACCTTCTCTATGCTGAGTGCCTGCTGGTTGCTCTCCCTAAGCTAGCGCTATATAGGTTGGGGAATCCATTTGATGTGATTCCCCAACTAGTGCTTTAAAATGGAGGATGTAGCCAGCCAGTTACTGCTCAGACACTGGATGTTGGTGACGTCATATGGAGGGACCAGAATATAACGACTACATAAGGTAAGCATTTCACTACATTTACGGGTGCGGAAATGTCCTGACTTTCTCAAGATGTTCGTTTCCAAAGATATATTTAAGAACGGTTGATTCAGCTGGGTAGCCTGTTTGGTCTGAAGCAACAGAACAAAGTTTGAGTCTAGTGGCCCCTTTAAAACCAAAATGGTTTAATTCTCAGTAGAAGTTTTCACATGCATGCACATTTCTTCACGTTAAGAATATACAATTTTAAAAATCCTTGAACAACCTGCAAATTAACTTCCATAAATTCCTTTCTTGAAGAAAATACTTTAGCCCTTCACTGTGAACTTACCATTTTCAAACAATTGCTAGAGACTTTTCCTGCAAACTTATCCCAGAGAAAAAATTAAATGGAACTTTGTTACCAAAATCCCAGTTTTCCCATGCCTACAGGCAGCACTTTCCAAATTTCCCTGCCAGTGAGAATGTGCATCTGAAAGGTATTTTTCCGTATCTCAGGTTTTAATACATAATCAGAGCTTCTCTTCCATGGCTTGCACAGCCAAATTAATTAGAAATTTATATGGCCAGAAGTTCAGTTCCGCCTGCATTTAGGACAGAGGCCATTACGGCTTCTGTGTTTGCTCTCTTCATCATGGCATAATTATCTGCCCATTTAGAAAATGCCGAATTTGTTTCTGTTTTTAATAGACGCTACAAGCCATTAAAAAATTCAACTTGATTGTGAAGCTGCAGGGTTTCTCTGCAGAAAGCAAATGTTATTCTGGGATCGCTTTCAGTCGGGCTGCCAGCTGACCTCTTATTGAGAGCCAGTTTGGTGTAGTGGTTAGGAGTGCGGACTTCTAATCTGGCATGCTGGGTTCGATTCTGCGCTCCCTCACATGCAACCAGCTGGGTGACCTTGGGCTCGCCAGGGCGCTGAGAAAACTGTTCTGACCGAGCAGGAATATCAGGGCTCTCTCAGCCTCACCTACCCCACAGGGTGTCTGTTGTGGGGAGAGGAAAGGGAAGGCGACTGTAAGCCGCTTTGAGCCTCCTTCGGGTAGGGGAAAGTGGCATATAAGAACTAACTCTTCTTCTTCTTCTTTTCTTGGAACTTTCTAACTGGGAGTTGGCCATACTAAAATGCTATCTACTACAATTGGGGAGGGGTATTCTGTCTCAGAAAGGCAGGAATGAAAGAGGATTTGGTAAGAAATCCAACCATGTTTTCATGGTGTCTTCTCTCTGACCTCTTTTCTCCGGCTGCTGGCCCTGGCCTGCCAGGACATATTTATATACAACCGTGGCCATGTTTATTTATGGTCATCAAATTAAAAAGGGCAGCAGAAATTAAATTCTTCTTCTTCTTCTTCTTCTTGGCCATCAAGTTGTCATTGGTTTAGTGTTTAGTCAGAATGTCAGAGAAGCTACGTTGGGATCAGGCCAACGATCCATCCAGTCCAACACTTTGGGTCACACAGTGGAAAATACCCAGATACCATCAGGAGGTCCACCAGCGGGGCCAGAACTCCAGAATCCCCTCTCACTGTGCCCCTCCCCAACAACAAAAAGACAAAACACCACTGCCCCAGGTAGAGAGTTGCCTCAGGAGTGGTCAAATGGTGACTCTCCAGATGTACATTGACTACAGTTATCATGAGCCCCTGCCAGCATGGTGCTAGCAGAGGATCATGGGAATTGTAGTCCATGGACATCTGGGGAGTCAGGGTTGGCCACCCCTGATCTAGATCTTGTGATTAATAGCCACAGATGGGCCTCTGCTCCACAAGTCTCTCCAGTCCCCTCTTGAAGCAGTCTGTGCTTGTAGCAGGAGTGAATTCTACCTGTGAATTGCTCTTTGGGTGAAGAAGGCCTTCCTTTGTGACTTTCAGTTGTATTGCATCTTCAACGTGCACTTGTGAAATAGGCTGGTGGTTATTTCTGTTGTGTAAATGAGGACTTCTGCAGAATCAGAGACCAGGGTGTAAACTGCACGGAGCTTTTATTCCAATCCCAGGTTGATTCAGTCCCTGCCGCCTATGCAGAATGCGATTTCCGTTTTGATTTTGGGCAATTTAAATTTTCCTTCTGCAGCAAGAAGGATTGATCTGGAGTGACCCTACCTTTATTGAGCGATAGAGTGCTTTTAATGCTCAATATTTCAAGATTTGGATTACCTCCGTGGTAGAGATGCTCTGATTGGCCAAAGGTGGCCATGTGACAAGCTTGCCTTAAAGGAGAAGCCCCTAATTTCTCTCAACTTTTGCCAGTCTTGGATTTTTTCTTACTCCTCTGCCTTCTTCGATCCTCTCCCCCTCCCTCCAAGAAAAGAAAGAGGCTCCCTGCTTGGCTCCTCCCCCCCCTTCAAGAAAAGAAAGAGCCTTGGCTAACCCTTCTGAACTACCCTAACCACATGCAGAACAATTTCCTGTTTCAGTGGGGGGGGGAGAAGAAGACCTAAGTTCAAATCAATCTGAATTCAACAGGATTGACAATGGAGTAAACAAAGTAAGTGCAGACTCTGCCCAGGAGATCCAAATGCACTTTTACAGACGAGCACGGATTTAAACTCCCCGTCTCTGAAGTCTGTTATTCATTCTCACCAGACAAGGGCAGCACAGTTTGCCATGGCCTGCCAAAAATATACTTGAGGCTAGTCAGAGCACTCCAAACGTTCATTTGGAGAGTGCAACACTTTTGCTTATGACTCAAGAGAGTGGGACACTGTGGCATAAAAGAAACAATCCAAATATTGGGGAGATGAAGGAAGTCAATGGGAGGTGCAATTTTGCTTTTTCCTGGTGAATCGAGGAGATGCTGTGTGACTCCCATTGTAGGCCTGGCTCACACCACGATATCTTTCCAATAATGCAGATTAAATGCCAGTTGCCAAGGACTTCTGGCAACAAGAGGAGCATAGCATTTCTCATTTTGATTGAATCCCTATTAAGCTGTGCTTTGCCTTCATCTGTCACCCAAGCTGTGATTCTGTGCAACAGGAAAAAGTTTGACTCATGGTATTATTGAGCTTTCCTCTCTTAATCTTTTAAAGCAAGTTTCTAGTCCTTATTGGGCTTGGAAATGTGTGGACTGTGTCGGAACATAACAAGAGCTGCAGAGTGCATGACTCAAAAGGATGTGAGGAATGCCCTACAGGGGGCATCGGAGGAGATGCGCATTTAGCATAATTAGAACAGCAGCTTCCTGATTTTTTCAAATACTCTCCTCCTCTGTCCTGATTGGCTCTTTTGGAGACTTCCTGTTCCTTTGAGCACACTTTCTCCCTGCTTGCCTCCAGAACCAACAAACAGACTGAATGAAGACAACAGATAAGCAGGACTCACTCTCTCCTCTTTCTATACACAGAGACTCTGTTTGTATGAGGGTAATGTTCCGGGCTCACTTTTTCATATACTTATTGAATGTTCTAGGTCTGTTTGTTCCACTGTGTTGTCTTTTAGTGGGGTACTTGAAGAAAATTAAACTGCTCTGCATGGATGAGAAGCATTTGATCAATGTAATATTAAGCAACAAAGACCCTACATTTATTGTGATGGTAGCCTAGATATTGTTGGCTGTTCTAAATCATACTCATGATTTCAGGAATTCTGTAACTATTTAAATGTCTAATTTACCCCCCTCACTACATTGTCTTTATATATCAGCAAAGGTACTCAGATTCATCTACAAAATTGTTCCTTTTCTAAATACAACGACCTTTGTCTTTCAAGTAGCCTGGTGCTTGAGACCTCTTTGCGAATTTAAACTCTGCTAACAGGCTGAAATCTTGGAAATAGCATAAATTAGTGATCCCCAACCTGTGGGCTGCGGACCACATGCAGTCCTTCGACTAATTGGAGGTGGACCCCGAAGGACGCCTTCTCCCCCCCCCCCAGCATTTTACTTCATCCCCCCGGCCCTTTACAACACACTTCAGGTGTCCTTGTCTCCCATCACTCCCAGATGGGACTCTCTCGTTGCAGAGAAACAAGCTCAGGGCTCCCATTGATTTGTCATTGTCATGAGTTAAAATTTCCATGAAAATAAAATGTTCCTTATGTTCATTGTTGTGGCGTGTCTGTATCTTATTTTGAAGGGATGTTTAAACATTACCATAGCGATCAGAGAGCGTTAGGGCAGTGGTTGAGAGGAGAGGAGTAAACTACCCCCCCCCCCACCGGGCCTCAGTAAAAGGCGTTGAGTGGTCCCCGGTGATAGAAAGGTTGGGGACCACTGGCATAAATGGTTAAATGGCTGATGGTGACGCAGGCAATATTGCTGAAGCTGTGAAGGTCTTTGCTCCTCCCAGGGAACAGAAGCAAATAATATTTATTTTATTTATTTACTCTAATTCTAATCTGCCTTTCTCACTGGAACTCAGACAGATGACAATACAATTGAGTCAATACAATCGACAGGGTGGGACACTCGATAAACCATGAAATAAGATGTGAGCTACAGAACCAACCAGAAGTCTAAAATACAGAAATAAAGCCGAGCACTAGTGTTAAAATGATGCATTAAGTGTAAGGTGACCAGATTATCCCACTTTTGGAGGGACATCTGGGGGTACCTGGCAAATTGTACTTATGTTGAAATTAAATATATATATATTACAATACTATTTTTGCATTCTATGAGTTCTATGAAACTTTTTGTTGCTCCCTATAGACCAAATTCTTAATCAAGACCCCCCCTCCGGTCAATGGTGTCCCGCTTTACCAATGTTAAAATCTAGTCACCTTAATTAAGTGATGCCAAATTGCATAGTAGGAACAAACTATACATAGTAGTATAGGTGATGTCCTGCAATAATTTGTCCTAGCAACTTTACAAGTAATTTTGCACCGTGTTATCCTATTGTCTGAGAAGAAAATATAAGAGGATTTCCCCCCAAATTACTCTATTTGCATTATTATACAAATCCCAGAATTCAGTATTTCATGAATGGGATCATCAAATTTTTGAAGTTAAGGAGGGCCAACTCTGGTTAGCATTTGGATGGGAGACCACCACGGAAATCCAGGGTTTCTGTGCAGAAACCGGCAATGGACACACCACCTCTGAACATCTCTTGCCTTGAAAACCCTTTGGGGTCGCCGTATGTTGCCTGCTGTAAGTTGGCAATCCATTTCACCAACTCCAGATGTTGTACAGGTAGGTGGTCCCAACTACAGACCATGGCATTCACTTGTGCTTTTTTTAAATTAGATTTTTATATCGTCCTTCCATATGGCTTAGGGCGGTTTACATATAACATCACGGGGGGATGCATGGAACGACCTAACATATAACATAATCAGTACATCAACAATAATCTAACAGTGGTTCTGAATAACACAATTTCAGTGATCTTAAACAACAATATAACAGAAACAGGAACTTAGCTAAGGCCCTTAGAGAGAGGGGGACTTGTGGTTGGTCTCAGGCAAATGCCTGGTGGAGGAGCTCCCTTTTGCAGGCCCTGCAGAATTGTGGGAGTTCAGGCAGGGCCCTGATCTTGACTGGAACATTACAGCCCTGTTGTCTTCTTTGTTGGCCACAGTTTGTTCATCTCTGGTGGCCAGCCTGCAAATGCTGGGTGGTGGCAGCAGCACTTCATGAGATTTTTATGATGATGATGATGATGATGATGATGATTTATTATTTAGCTTTCTAGGCCACCCATCTTGAACCCTTCATCTTAGCCCTTCCTAATCCACCATATGCATCCCTGGACATCCCAGCTAGAAGGGGCTGGCAAAAGAGTTACTAACTCCAGGTTGGCAAAACCCTAGAGATTTGGTGGTGGAGGCTTAAGTATGGGAGGTGTGGTTTAAGCATGGGAGGGACCTCAACAGTCCACCACTGGTCATAGGCCTGTGTAGGATTGGGATCCTGGTTTTAAGCATTTGCCCCGCGTCAACTGGCAAATTAGCTCCAGCTACCTTTCATTCATCTGTTTCTGTTTTAGGCAATGTATACACTGCCTGTACTAGCTATCCTCCAATGGAAACCATACACATTCCCTAAATAATGCTCCAGGTCATAAGGTCAGGATGCTGCATTGCCCTTCAAGGTACTCTCCTGTCCATTCATTTTGCCTGCCCAAGCAAAGCTATTGCACAGGTACTTCAGGTAATAAAATATTGTGCTAAATAAATGCTAATTCATTAAATTAATTTTGATATGAGTAGTAATAAATTCTATTAGCGCCCTAGTAGTGGTAGCCTTTATTATGGTCATAGGCCAGCATAAGATGATGTGATACATCTGTTGAAACCAGAATTTAAGACATCCTAAAACCTTCACCTTTACCTTTAAAATATAGTATCATCATACAAAATAAAACATGCAGTAACGATGTATACAGACAATAAACTAAGATAGCACAGCTCTCCAGTTCATTTGGCACAGACCGTCCTATTGCGAATTTTCATTGCTGCTGCACAAAACCTGTGGCATTATTTGTATCTATAAGCAGCACAGAAGTGTTAAATTGTCCTGAATGCCCTAGAAATCTACATAGAAGTGGTAGAATGAAACTGGTATGAATGCCATTATAATACTGACATTGAAGGAATGTGTGTTCCACTGTTCCACTGTTCCTTTATGTCCAGAGCCACAGAGGCATTTCCTTTCAAGATAAATTATTTTCCTATATCTTCCTTCTATTACCACTGAGGGGAGGATGTTACAATGTGCTAAAGTGAAGGCACTTCTATGACTATAAGTTTGATTAGGTATGTTATAGGGGAGGACAAATATCTATTGGGTTTGCTAACAATAAAGGATGGATTACTAGCTAGGTCTGGTTGACGTTGTATATTCATTAATCTCTTCTAATGACTTCTTTGGCCTAATCATACCCCATGTGCAAAAAGAGCTCCGGAGGGAACCCTAAGAAAGCAACTGGAGTTCTCATATTCCATTGCCATAAAGATTGGTAATCATCCTCAGTTGTTAACGGGCCAAAGCCATGTGGGAAAAAGGATAATCTAAGCCAGTAATTTTGAATAGTCAACCATACCCTAGCCTCCACCTTCTTAAATCCTGTCTCAAGTCTCAGGGTAGCATTGAAGACACAATTTGGCATTTGAAGAGCTGCTCTTAAAAATTTAGATTGCCCACTCTCCAATGATGCAGGATTGGAAAAGGGGCCCAACTGCATGCCATATAATAGTGACCCTGACTTGGCTTCAAACAATTTGAGTGCTACAAGGATGCAATGCCCACCTAATATTCAAAATTTAAGAACAGCATTTGCAGTTTTCTGTGCATTGCTGGCCACATAATCCCCATGGGCTTTCTAGCTCTTGGAAGACTGAAAAACTACGCCAAATATTTAAAATAACAGACCGGTTCAATCCTATAGCCATTAATAATCCAGGAATGTCTCTTAGGTCTCTTAGCAAATGACATACTGGATTTCCTGATAATTGAGTTCTAAATGGTCCTTTTTACAGTATAATGATAACAGTCCCAGGGCTCTTTGAAATCTAATATGTGTTCTTGACAGGATTGCTGCATCATCTACATAGAGCAAGATTGAACGGTGTCTTCCAGCAAGTTTCAGTAGATGAAAATTCATATTACAAAGATGGCCCAACAAATCATTAATATAGAAATTAAAAAGAAGTGGAGCCAATATGCATCCTTGTTTGAAACCTTTTTGATTTTGGATAGCCCTGGAAAGATGACCTTGGGGGTTGCATCATACTTTAAGAAAAGCCTCCTCATGCAAAGTACGTATTAGTTAAAGGAGGTGGTGATTGAGCGAGGGAGTCTTCATTTTTTCCCATAGTTTGGTTCGGGAAATAGAATCAAAAGCTGCTTTAAAGTCTATAAAAGCAGCTTAAAAGAGGGATGCATTTCAGGAAATATATTTTTGATATGATGATGCAACACCAGTCATTGATCAATAGTAGATTAACCCTCTCTAAAACCAGCTTGCTCCTCTGCAAGTATATTTTTCTGTTCTAGCCAGTCTTGGAATTTGGATTGTAAATGTCTTGCATAGAGTTTACTGATAGCGTTGAGCAGGCTAATTGGTCTGTAGTTAGCAGGATCATTCTTCCTCCCTTTCTTATATATTGGGATAATAATTGCGAGTCCCCAGTCCTTAGGAATAAGTCAATAACGAAGACAGATCGTTGTGAGGATGTCTGCAACTCCTTGAATACAGAATATTTCCACTGGTTCTCATGGGACACAATAGCTTTAGCCTCAATGTCCCTGCAGTCTGGGCCAAGAAATCTTTTGAAAACCTCCAACATATAGCAAAAAGCTAAAGAAGTGTAGCTGAATGCAGATAAAATTTGACACCTCTAAAATGACAGGACGCCAACAGCACACATCCGTACGGTAAGCTTCCAGGAAACCAACTTTCACAGCTTTGTTCCTGTGTTAACCTTCTGTCAGAGTTCCTTCCAAGCAATTACTACCCAAGTGACTGAAAGGGAAATCTGGCGGGGTGTATTTCTGCCAAATTTGTCTCACAGCAATGTGAAGTTGAAATATTATTTTGAATTGCTCATTTTGGGCGTTATCCCACCACATTTTTAATTTTTTTTCTTAAACTTGATCTTTGTTGCTCTTAACTACAGGGTGTCACAAAACAAAAATGAATTAATTTTCCAAGTCAGCTTCCATTGTATGGATTGCTCTTCCCATTGTTCTGGACGAAGGGGGAAAAACGGAAGTAATACATGTGGAAGAGCAATTTGGGAGCCCCATTAAAATCATCTTTGACATCTGCTGACAAAGCATTGGGCAAAATTTGCTAACTCCATAGAAGATTCTAAATCCACCGGGCAGAGGGCAATGGTGAGCCTATCTGAGGTCACTTAGCTAACCTAAAATGGAGCCCAAGTCATGAGACACCAGTTGGCATTCAGGCATTAGTAGATGAGAAAGGGAAGTGTGGCATGGCTCCCATGTGTAAATTAGAGGGACTCATGTCAGTGCTAGGAGAAGGGAACTGAGAAGCAGTATCCCCACTGTATACTGCATTGATCAGACCCAACCTGGAGTACTGAGCCCTCACTTCAAAAAGGACATGGACAGAATTGAGAAGGTTCAGAGCAGAGCAACTAGAACGATCTAGGGCCTGGGTACCAAGCCCTGTGAGAAAGGGCTGAGGGGCTCAGGAATCTTCAGCCTGAAGAAGTGGAGGCTGAGAGGGAACGTGATGGCTCTCTTTAAGTATTTGAAATGTTATCACTTGGAGGAGGGCATGGACAGGTTCCTGTTGACAGCAGAGGATAATACCCACAATAACGACTTTAAACTACGTGGAGAATAATACTGGCTGGATATCAGGGGGGGGGGGGAACTTTCATAGTCAGAGTAGTTCGGCAGTGGAACTGGCTGCCTACGGAGGTGGTGAGCTCCCCCTCGCTGGCGGTCTTCAAGCAGCAGCTAGACAGATCCTTATCCTGGCTGCTTGACGCTTATCCTGCATTCAGCAGGGGATTGGAATAGATGTCCTATATGGCCCCTTCGAACTCTAGGATTCTGTGATTATGTCATGGGGCTACAAGAGGGAGGGGAGGAGAGCTTGGAAGCAGCAGCTGATAAGAGTTGTGAGGGGGCAATGTGATGCCAGAAGAGTCGGAAGGAAAGACAAAAGAAATCAAAATCAAAGGTAGTGGGGGAAAGGAAAGGAGGGCAGCAGGAAGGGGCAGAAGACTGGAAACAGCATAGAGAAGAAGTTTAGCACGGAGAAAACTGGATAGCTTCTTCCCATGTAAATCCTCACAGATCCCCCAGTTGTTATTAATATAACTGAAGGCTCTATTCTGCCTCTGGTATTAAGTCATTCCTTAATAGTTATTGATTGAGGAGTCAATAGTCTTTGCTTACTATTTGAGGTTTATTTAAAAAAAACAACTATCCTATGTACTGTCATCTACATATTTCTGAGGCAGTTTATAACAAAAAAGAAATATTAAAGTCATTAATATTAAATTAATTAATAATAATTAATTAATATTATAACTAGCCATTAGAATAATCCATTTCCAGCCAACCACTGGCAGATGAATCAGGTGCTTGGATAAATAAAAACTCTTCACCCCGAACACAAGGTTCATCATACCAGGGAAGGAGCTAGGGGATTGAGGTCTTTAAACAGCACCCGGACAGACACTTATCAAGGATGATGTAGACTGATCCTTCATGGAGCAGAGTCAGGGGTAGGCAAATTGTGGCCCTCTAGCTGTCCATGGACTACAATTCCCATGTGATCCTGAAAGGTATAGCCCCTGAAAGGGGCTCATGGGACTTGTAGTCCATGGACAGCTGAAGGGCCACAATCGGCCCACCCATGGACTAGATGGGAAATATCTGAATATTTGGGGGGATCAGGGCAAGGAGGGTGAGGGGAGGTAAGATACCTCAACAGGATACGATGCTATACGATTGACTCTTCAAAGCAGGAATTGCCTCCAGGGAAACTAATCTTGGTCGTCTGGAGATTACTTGCAATAGTGGGAGATCTCTGGTGCTGCTGGGAGACTGGCAAAAGTAAAATTGCACAGGAAACAAGTAAATCCAATGAGACTTAATAATTGGGTAGACTTGCTACCATTCTGAAGAATTTCACATAGCAGTCAAATTATCCTTGGCTCTCAGGAAGCACAAGATAGGTCTCGGTGAATCGCCAACATTATCATTTCTTTCCTAGATTTAATATCTCATTTAATATCTCATACCTTGGTCCTCATTCTATTTTTGTGATCTCTGTGGAACAAGGACTACTTTTCAGAATTTCTTCACACCTTTTTATTGTGAAAATATGCCAAGTGCATAATAAGAAAACATAGACAACTACGGGCTGGGGATTCATCAGGACAGCTCTTTCTCTTCCATTGACTATATTTCACCCAACACCAGGGAAACAAAGGATCTGAGAAAACCACTTAGAACTGTAAAACACAGAACATAAAAAAACGGATCACCCAAACACTGGCATTTATTAACATGTAAATAGACTGAGTCAGCAATTAGTCAACACTCATTATAATTGAAGAGACTATAGTAATTAAGCTGCCATCGATTTAATTGTCCCCGTTTAATTTAAGGTAAATATTTACTCTAACCAGGCTTTCTCCTCAGCTTCTGCGTAGAACAGAAATATCTTGAGACAAGCTCAGGATCAAACTTCGCCCCCCCCCCACTCCCAAAAATGTCCGTTCCAACCAACTGTCATCCGACTGTGTCTCTCTTAACCAAACGCACAGCTCCGCCAAGGCTGACAGATCTTTAAACTATGTAAATCAGAAAGGTATGTTTGACTCCAAATGGAGGCTCATTAAAAGTCATTTCACATAGAATTCTGTTTAAAGAAAAAAGAAAATTCTCCTGACAAACTTCATCTAAGGCCTGCTGGAGGTAGCGTGAACACCCAAGAGGCTCAATCACGCTCCACGTCCGACCGCTACATTTCCACATGTTTGATGGAGTCCGTCTCAAGGCAGCAAGCTTATGTGTGTGCAAGTATTCCCTCTCTATAATTTACAGCTTGGCTTGATAAGAAGGGTGTCCTTTTCATGAGCAGAATAGGGCTGCCATCTCTCCCAGAGGAATGTTCCTGGAGATTTGGAGTGGGACCTGAGAAGGACGGGATTTTGAGTGTGGAGAAACCTCACCCAGGTAAACTCGTTGCTGAGCAAAAAATTGGACATGAGTTTCCCTATATTATGGTAGTGAGGTCTTCCCATGCTAGGGTGGGAAATTCTTGGAGATTCATAGAATCATAACAGAGTTGGAAGGCACCTCCTGGGTCATCTAGTCCAACCCCCTGCACTATGCAGGACACTCACAACCCTCTCGCTCATCCACTGTAACCTGCCACCCCCTTGAGCCTTCACAGAATCAGCCTCTCCGTCTGATGGCTATCCAGCCTCTGTGTAAAATTCTGCAAAGACGGAGAACCCACCACCTCCTGAGGATGCCTGTTGCACTGAGAAACCGCTCTCAGAAACCTGGAGGGGATGGACCTCAGCAGAGTGTAATTCCCTAGAGCCCACTCTGGAAAGCAGCCATTTTTTCCCAAGGGAACTGATCTCTGTAGTTTGGCCCCTCCATGGTCAAAAGATTGAAAAAAGCTGCTGTAGATCTTAGTTCAAACAATTATTTCTAGGGATGTCTCCATGTTGTTTATAGCTAAACGTCAAATTCAAACAACTTGGGTGAAACCAGGGCCTAGTCTGCACACTATAGATCAGGGGTAGTCAAACTGCGGCCCTCCAGATGTCCATGGACTACAATTCCCAGAAGCCCCTACCAGCATTCGCTGGCAGAGGCTTCTGGGAATTGTAGTCCATGGACATCTGGAGGGCCGCAGTTTGACTACCCCTGCTATAGATAATGCACTTTCAATGCACTTTAGAAGTAGATTTTCCTGTTCTGCACAGGAAAATCCAGCTGCCAAAGCACATTGAAATTGTACTATCCTATGTGTGCAGAATGGGTCCAGGAAGGAAGAAAAGAGGACCTGTGTCCATCATGCAGTCAATGCATGAAGGAGAGGCCTGGAATTATCCAGTGGATTGATTTCTGAACTCTGGAGATCTCTTGCAATTCCCCAACAGCGAGGAAATGAAAAACTGTGGCTTGATCTTTCAAAAGCTCCTGTGCACACAAATCCACACCAAGTAAAACATAGGCTACCACCCTCCAGGTGGTGGCTGGAGATTACCCTGTGGGACAAATGGCCACATTGGAAGGTAGACATTATGGCATTATATCCCCATAAGAGACTCCACTTATGCAAGCAAGACTCGTGATTCATAAGGAGTGACAATGAAGAAGCACTGTGCATCTATGTTTAGCGAAGTATTGAATTAAAAAAAAATAGTGGGCATCACAGGCCCTTTAAAGCATGGAGAAAGGGGATTGGCTGCCTGGCTTGATTGACAGACAGAAGAGAGTCATGTATAAAGTGTGTTGCTCTCTTCTGCCATTTCCAGCAGCACTTGTGGAGGGGGGAAAGCGCAAGAGAAGAGCAAGACAGCAAAAAGGTGAGGAGGGCCCAGGAGGTGCGATTATATTTAGTGTTACGCTATTCAGCTGGCGTAACACTATTTTTAACGATTTGCCGAAATGTCCCCAGAATCTCCACATATTCCCCAACCTGGAGCTGGCAACCCTGTTTTGTTTCCCTAACAAAAAAGCAGAGCGCAGGGATACTTTTACCTTTAGAGCCTCTTGTGGCGCAGAGTGGTAATGCAGCAGATATGCTGTCTGAAGCTGTCTGCCCATGAGGCTGGGAGTTCAGTCTCAGCAGCCGGCTCAGGATTGTCTCTTGTGTCTCTTGTGGGGAGAGGAATGGGAAGGCGACTGTAAGCCGCTTTGAGCTTCCTTCGGGTAGGGAAAAGCGGCATATAAGAACCAATTCTTCTTCTTCTTCTTCTTCTTCTTCTTCTTCTTCTTCTTCTTCTTCAGCTGTCTATACTTATGGCTATCGCTACATCCAATTCCACATTTTAACTACATATCATGTGAAAGAAGCATTTTGTTTTGTTCATCTTGAATCTACTACCCATCAGCTCCATTGGATGCCCTCACAAATTCTACTATATTAAAAAAGGGAGAAAAAGTTCTCTTTGTTAACTCTATTGTTTGATGGTTTAGCTATTATGGCCAATTATATCTCAGTTTTAAAGGACTAGGCCCAACCTTTTCAAATCCGTGGACATCTTTGGAAATCTGATACAGTATGGTGGGTACAGCCAAAAAATGGCTGACTTGGAGGTGGAACAAGGCATCCAATGGTTGCTGCAGTTTATCTTCAAGCACTCAATCAAGATCGTTGTATTGTGGGGGCAGTTGCTGCTGAAGAAACATTGAAAAAAAACCTGCACAGCCAATCAAATCTCCAGGAGTCAATCAGAAGCCTGGTTGGGCAAAATTCCCACTTGGCCCTGCCTCTTCTCTACAAACCCTTGATGGGCACCAGGAAAGGAGCCAATGAGTGTGATCGCACCAATGGGCCCATGGTGGGGACCTAGAATTTCTGACCTTGTTTGGAATCTTGGACCCTAGCTGAAATCTTTGTCTCCAAATGGTGTCCCCTTCTGGATTGGATCACTTCCTTTCTGCTCATCTGCCTTTGGGTTTTAGGGGTTTAGAGTCATAGAGTTGGAAGGGGCCATGCAGGCCATCTAGTCCAACCGCCTGCTCAATATAGGCTCTGCCTAAAGCATCCATGATAAATACCTGTCCAGCCGCTGTTTGAAGGCTGCCATGAGGGGGAGTTTCTACCACCTTAGGCAGTCGATTCCACTGCTGAACTACTCCGATGGTGAAATCCCCCCCTTCCTGATATCTAGCAGGTACCGTTCTACATTGTTTAAACCCATAACTACAGGTCCTATCCTCCGCTGCCAACAGGGACCTTTCCCTCACATCCTCCAGGTGCCAACCTTTCAAAGACAGGAATGAACTTCCTCTTCTCCAGGTTGAACATTCCCAAGTCTCTCAGCCTTTCCTCATAAGGCTTGATTTCCAGGCCCCGGATCATTCCCGTCATTCTCCTCTGCACCGTCTCAATTTTGTCCACATCCTTTTTGAAGTGAGGCCTCCAGAACTGCACAAAGGAATCCAGGTGTGGACTGACCAACGCGGTCTACAGTGGGACTGACACCTTGCAGTTTCGATGTGATGCCTGTTTTGATACAGCCCAAGACTGCATTCATCTACAATCCTCCCTCCCTTCGTCCATTTCCGCACTGGGAACTTCACTGCCCCAGCTCCCATGCAGGAGCACAAACCGGGGGCGGATGAGGTGCACCAGGCCAAATGCTCCCCCATGTGGGTGCAGGTATGGCAACCTGCCACAACTAAAATTCCAGCCTGTAGCCCGTCATGAAATCTCCAGTGCATAAACGGTACACCCAGCCTCTTTTACTGGTATCTACAATTGTTCTTTGTTCCAGCCAGTAGAGACCATGCACTCAGATGGCTGGCCAGAGTAGCTGTGGCTAAGACAGGTTGCTTGCTTGGGAGTAACAATAGTGTTGAACATAGCCGAAAGGCTCAGATAATTTTCTTTTTGAAAAAAATAAATAAATATAAAGCAATCAACATGAAGATTTGAGGACTGGGCCTCCAAAAACAAACAAACAAACAAAAACCCCTACCAGTAATTCCTTTTAAATAAAAACAAAAATGAGAAACAGTAACTATTAGAAAATCCCACCTGGTGCTTTTCTGTGTTAATGACGCTTCTTAAATTGCATGTGGGTAAATGGTAATTTTGTCTCACACCATTAAAAACTAATGGAACCCTGGATGATAAGAAATGCCATAGCTAGCTTGTTGGAAAACGTTTAATTAATAAAGTAATAAAATTATTGTAAACTAGTGCAGTTTCGCCGAGAATTCAACGGGATATAAAACAGATAAAACATCCAAGAGAGTTGGTGGAAGAAATAAATGCTGCTCTACAGTAAAGCTAGAAGATAAAATAAAGCTGAAATTCAAATCAGCTGCTGGTTTTATAAAATGCTATTAGACTTTCATTCAGATGTTGGGGGGGGGGGAAATAACAGTCCAATCCCGTTAAACCCAAAGGCTTGGACGCAAGCCAATTTAAGTGTATCAAAGCAACAAAGGGGGAAAAAAATCTGCTTAAATCTTCATTTTCCCCAGTGCTGATTCACACATCGATTAACGTGCGGAAACGTGGTTCTTGTAAGCCTGGCGATTGCTTGTGCACTCATGAAGCCCCTTAAATAAAATGTTCAAACAAAAGCATTACAGGGTCTTTGTTTTGCATTTAGTTTTAACTTGAGCCTCAACAGAAAGAAAGTGATGTGTCTGTGGACAATAAGAGTATTCTGCACCCAAGTCTGGCTCAGAGAGCCAGTTTGGTGTAGTGGTTAGGAGTGCTGACTTCTAATCTGGCATGCCAGGTTCGATTCTGCACTCCCCCACATGCAGCCAGCTGGGTGACCTTGGGCTCGCCACGGCACTGATAAAACTGTTCTGACCGAGCAGTGATATCAGGGCTCTCTCAGCCTCACCCATCCCACAGGGTGTTTGTTGTGGGGAGTGGAAAAGGAAGGTGACTGTAAGCCGCTTTGAGCCTCCTTCGGGTAGGGAAAAGCAGCATATAAGAACCAACTCTTCTTCTTCTTCATTTGCACAAGTAACCTGAGCAGTAAGTTTGGGGCTGTTTCTGCAGTTGGGTGCACCCAATGTGTTTTACCCCTCAACGGGCCATCTAGTCCACTGGTTCTCAGCCTGGGGGTCGGGACCCCTTTGGGGGTCGAACAACCCTTTCATAGGGGTTGCGGCAGGGCGATCAGCTTGGCCAGGGATCCGCCACCACTGTTGCTGCTCCTCTTGCAGGCTCCTGTGCTCAGACGCATCCGCTCATCCACACAACAGCCTGACAGGGTAGATCGAGATAGAGCATTCATCTGTCTGGAGCAGCAGAAAAGAGCGAGATCAGGATGGTGGGACAAGAGGCAGAACTGAACTGAGAAACCCTGGGGGAAAAAAACAATTTATATACAATCATGAACATTGGATCTTCACGCCATTTGGTCAGTTTCGGTTTAATTTCTGTGAAAGAACACTTGCACATTTTATGGTTGGGGGTCACCACAACACGAGGAACTGTATTAAAGGTTCGCGGCATTAGGAAGGTTGAGAACCACTGATCTAGTGAGAAATGCAGAGGGGAAAACTTACATTTACTGACACGTACATTGCCTTTACACATAACATGCCCTGATTTAAAATACTTAAATTTGTAGTCCGAAGTAGTCAGCCTCAGGGCCCCTCTCTGGATTCTGGCATCTGCCATAGGTGACAATTTTTCGTTCTCTCCCAAGAGTCTCTGAAGGTGTTTATGATCCAAATATACAGTGAAACATCTTCCAGAGAAATGAGTGGAATTACTTTCCACACAAAACCACTGCTAGCCTTTCGTGTTCTAGTTGTAAATTCATTTCCCCCCACTACTGGGTCCAGAGATCTTGGTGCATAACCAATAGGGTGCTGCTATGATTCATCAGACATTTCATGAGCTAGGACTGCCCCCAGCTCCTATGGGGAGGCATCACAAGACAAGATAAGTTTCAGAGGGTGGTCTGCTGTAGAACAGCTAGAGTCGAGTCCAGTAGCACCTTGGACCCCAACATGATTTTCGGGATATGAGCTTTCAAGTGCCAAAACTTGAAATGAGCTGGAATTGAGTATTCTGTCCCACTGGCCTGCCCCGTGGCAGAAAGATCTAGGGCTGGAAGCAGGAAGGTTATTGATTGATTTGATTGATTAACTCGGGATGGTGTACAACAGTGGTCCCCAAACCACGGTCCGGAGACCGGTACTGGTCCGTAGATCAGTCGGTACAGGGCTGCGGCCCCTCCTTGTCCTCCTCCCCGGCTGCTGCCTTGGGGGCTGCCCTGCCACTCTGCTGCTGGCTCACCTTTAGTGCTCTCCAGTGGCCGCCATGGCTGGGGCTCCCCCTTGGTGTGGCACTGCGCAGCTGCTGCTGGCAGCGCCTCCCAGTGGGCGGCGGGAACTCAGGGGCAGGAAAGCAAGTGGAGCAGGGGCTCAGGCAGCGACGTTCCTCAATAAAAGACTACCCCTCCCCCCGGGCCCCAGTAAAATTGTCAAGCGTTGATCAGTCCCTGGTGATAAAAAGGTTGGGGACCACTGCTCTACAACATTGATTTCCGCAACAGCGTTAAAATCAGACTGGTAAAGCTGTCATAAGAAATAATAGTAAAAATTCTATCCCAGTACTCCATCTTGAGATATTTGGGTCGAACTGGGTGTTCGGGGCGGTGGTGAATGCAGTTTGAACATAGCAAACCTTAGGCATTAGCAATAACTTTCAAAGAAGTAGTAAGGAAAATATAACCAGCTTGAATTCAAAAGACCGGCTCCTGTTCTTCGCAAGGGAAAAAAAAAAAGTTCTCAGTGATAGCCTGGAGTGAGTTTTGCCCACTCCTATTTGGATGAAGGGAGAAGATGTCAAGGAACATGCTCCACTTCACGAGTACCCGCACTACTCTTTAAGGTGGCCCTCTTCATTCTTTGAGAACCCAAGAACCAGACCAACATAATGCCGCATTGTAGGAGATAACAAATGAGAACTGTCAGATCCTTTATGCGCTGAAGACTTGAAGAGCATGGATGAAGGATATAGTTACACACTCCATTCAAAGGAAGAATAGAGACCTTCTTCAGGTATTCTAAATGGAAGAGTGTACTGATCTCAGACAATGCTTTGCCACGAATGCCTGAATAGAAAACCATAAACAGGGGTTCAAAGCTCTTCAGTACAAGGGCCAAGATCCAAGGATCCATGGGACTCGTTTTATGAGTCCAAGGGAGGGTCAGTCTTCCTCTCCTTCCGCCGAAGCACCATCTGCCCAACACTGAAAAACTGATTAGGAGAGTTGCAGAAGTAGTTTGTCATGTGGCATGAGGATGTTTCAGTAACAGAAAGAGGGAAAGCGGCTGGGGCAGCACACAGGCGTGAGCAGTCTTTTGCAATATCATTTTATTCTCTGAGGAAATGTTTTGCCGTGGAAGTAAAAATTGAGGGGAGAGGGAAAACGCTGAAAGGTAATTTTAAAATTTATTGAAATAAGCTGCATTTATTTGTTTGTTTCAAACCTTGCAATCTCTCCTTATCTCCTTGGACTCACGGTATCTGTTCTACTTAATATTTTTGGTAAGGCCTAGGAGGAGGAGCTGGTCACATGGCTTAAGTGCCACTCAGCGTTTAACATAAGGTGACCAGATTGTCCCACTTTTGGAGGGACATCTGGGGGCACCTGGCAAATGGTACCTATGTTGAAATTAGAAAGGAGTCTCTTGTGGCGCAGATAAGGCAGCAGATATGCAGTCGGAAGCTCTGCCCATGAGGCTGGGAGTTCGATCCCAGCAGCCGGCTCAAGGTTGACTCAGCCTTCCATCCTTCCAAGGTCGGTAAAATGAGTACCCAGCTTGATGGGGGGGTAAACGGTAATGACTGGGGAAGGCACTGGCAAACCACCCTGTACTGAGTCTGCCATGAAAACGCTAGAGGGCGTCACCCCAAGGGTCAGATATGACATGGTGCTTGCACAGGGGATACCTTTACCTTTACCTGAAATTAAAACATATATTTTACAATACTATTTTTGTGTTTTATGAAATTTTTTGTTGCTCCATATAGACCAAATTTTAATCAAGAACCATCCCCCCGGGTCAATAATGACCTGCTTTACCAAAATTGAAATCTGGTCACCTTAGTTTAACACCCACTCAGAGTGGCTGTCCCACCCCTGAGTGCATCCTCCTCCAACCAGCTTGCCTGTCTGTCCAGCAGCCAGCCAATCGCCTTCCGTCCCCCAACCCTAATCACTCCCTCCTCCTTCCACTTCCTTCCGAGGCTCAGAGGCTGCAGACCCATGTTGCATGGAGCTGCCCCCGCTGGTGAGTTCTCTGACCAGGGGCCTCCAGCTTGCACCCTTTCCAGGTCCTGGGCGGAGGAAGAGGCCATCTGCAGAATTCTTCCATCCCACCCACCCCAATCTAGCACCCGTTGGATTCATGAATGCAATGGGCTTTGTCCCTTGTGTGTGTGTGTGTGCGCGTGTGTTTGCATGGGTGTGTGCATGTATATGACCTGAAAGATTTACTTAGTCTAGCACATTTTCTTATTTGCACTGACTTTTACTAAAAATAAGATTTCTAGCAACCGAGATTGTGCATATTGAAGTAATTTTATTATTATTACTAGTAGGTTAAGCCCATTGTAGCCGAAAATACAACGGGCGCTAGCATGGTCTTAGGGTGGAGTGCTTGGAAGTGTTGGGTTTGAAGGGAGGAAGGGAGGAAGGGGGGAAAGGGAGGAAGGGAGCAAGGAAGGAAGGAAGGGGGGGGAGGAAGGAATGAGACAAAGAAAAGGATGGGAGGAAAGAAGAAAGAATCGGGGGAAACGGATGGGAGGAAGGAATTAAGAAGGGGAAAGAAGGGGAGGGAGAAAGAGATGGGAGGCAGGCAGCCCCGCCCCCCAACGCAGAGCCTAGCCCGCAGCCGAGCAGCTCTGGAGGAGTGTGGGCTGGGGGGGGCGCAGGTAGGCAGCCAGTCCCTTCCCCCCCTGCCCCAGCGCAGACGGTATGTAGAGGCGTGGCTGCGGCCAGGCAAAATAGGAGGAGCGTGAAAGTGAGTGGCGGGGTGGACTGGATTGCAAGAATGAGCGGCTAAGGGAAGAAGACCCGTAAAACTGGTGTCTCTGTGTGTGAGGCTGTCAGGAAAGCGGTGGGAATAAAGGGTTTTAGCAGACGGCTACCGGGCCGGAGCTCGAGGGAAAGGGATGAAAGGCTGTGATGTCAGAAAGGGCGGGAGAGAAAGCAGTGGAATATAGAGTGGAAAAGGGGAGGGGCCCGAGGAAACGTGCCTTCAGGGCAGTGAGCAGAGCAATAAGATGCAGGAAAGAATAAAAAAACGAGGCAAGAGCGGCAGTGTCCCTTCCAAGGCTCGATGTTGCTAAGGGGAAATGCAAGACTTGTATGTCTGTACTCCTGGATGGGCGTGGGGCCAGGGCCCTCCCTCCTTCTGTCTCCCCACCCCAACTCCTTTCCAGCTAGGCAGGGTGAACAGTTTGCGCGGCCCCACGAAACTGACGGTCCTATTGCAGAGCAGGGGTGCGCGTCTCTCTCAGGCAGGGAGAACGAAGGAGACCCAACCACGACGGCAGGCGAGAATCTGGTGGGCGCGGGCTCGAAGGACCCCCCACCGAGTTTGGCCAACAAACGCCTGCCGGGCACCTCTGAGTAACGGTCGCAGCATGCTTGCAGTGGCTCCAAGAGGGGGTGCCTGGCTTGCCCCCATGAAGGGGAAGGCAGGTGGCAGTCAGGTGCGTTTTCCCTCTCGGCCCCAAATGGGCGCCTCGCTTGCCTTGTATTCCTCCTGCTGCCGCCTCAGTGTGCGTTTCCTCCCAGATAGCAGCATGTCCCCCTGCCCCCTGCCACCCGATTCTGCGGCTTCAGGGCAGCCAAAGGAGCTGGGCTATAGCCTGGCTCCTTTAGCTGCCATGAAGCCTGTCCTCCCAGCCCCCTCCCGGCCGAGGCACGGAGAAAGGAGCAGGGCCGGCGCGGCTCTGATGTGGCACCCCTGCTCCTTTCCCCACGGCGAAGCCTCACCCGGCCATGTACTCACCTCAGAGCCCGGGAACATCTGGGCTGGCCAAGGGGCCAATCGGGAGCCGCACACTGCATGGCTCCCGATTGGCCCCTTGGAGTTTGCATCCCGGACTCGCCCCGCCCCTTTCTCCGCCCACAATGCCCTTACTCTTTTATTTTTACCGCTCCCACGGGAAAGGTTTACAGATTATTATTGAAAGTATCCACAGATATTTGGAGAAAAAATTCTTCAGTTGCAGAGTTCGAATGTTTAAAGATTCTACAGTTGAAAATGTTACATGTTCCACTGTTGGATACGTTATAAGGTTCATGACACTAAACCACCCTGGGCCACAAGGGAGGATGGCACATAAATAAATAAATAAATAAATAAATAAATAAATAAATAAATAAATAAATAAATAAATGAATGAATGAATGAATGAATGAATGAATGAATGAATGAATGATACGTACGTACATACATACATACATACATACATACATACATACATACATGCAGGCAGCCATAATGATCAGGTGATCTTACAAACATAGGATAAGGCATGTTAACACCATCCAGGCCCCTCCATGAGCGAAATCAACATCTATGAGCCAGCAAGAGAGAAAATTTTCATTGTAACAATCATTATAATGATGCTTCTGTTGGGCTGTATTCGGCTTGCTACTTTTTAGGATTGATTTAATATTGTATTTTCCCATGTGTGTCATTTTAAATATGTTGTAAGCTGCCATGGGCTGGGCTGGCCAGGAGTGGTAGGGTATAAGTCGGAAATCGATGGATGGATGGATGGATGGATGGATGGATGGAGGGAGGGAGGGAGGGATGGATGGAGGCAGGCAGGCAGGCGGGAAGGAAGGGACCTCCAGGGTCATCTAGTCCAACCCCCTGCAGAATGCATGCTCACAACTACAACACATACATGAAGCTGCCTTATACTGAATCAGACCATCCTTTATCACGGTGAGTATTACCAACTGGGGCTGGCAGCGTCTCTGGCGACTTTCACATCTGCTACTACTAGGTCATTTTAACTGGAGATGTTGGGGAGTGAAACTGGGGACCTTCTGCACAGAAAACATAGGTTTGGGGGCTGAAAGTCCATACTTTCTCAGTCTTCCTCCTGTGGTATCACAACGAAACCATGCACCTAATGTGCATAAGCCGTGTGAATTATGCTTTAATCTTTCTTCTGCCATTTCCCCCTCTTTCCAAATCTAGAAAAAAGGGAAGACATTTGAAAACCCTATTTAAGATCCCTTCAGTTATTAGGATATAATGTATTATGCTGGGTTTTATTCATTTCATGACTTCCGAGGGTGGAGGGAAACATGTCTTACCTTCCTTCTCAGATCACCTGGGATAGAAGAAAAGTGTTCGTTTCACCATCTCCATTTTCATGAAATAAGAAAATCACCAAGTCGAGGGAAAGGCAAGCTAAGGGCATTCCCGCACGAATGCACTTCTCCCTGTCAACGTCAACTTTGCAATAAATGACATGTTTTCATTTGGCAAAAGGGGGAAAAAAAAGAAACGAGGTTTTGATAACAAATTTTCCGAGGCAGTCAAATTGGCTGCTTTGACATTTTTAAAAAGAACCTGTCAAGTATCTGTGGCTGTTAGCAAAACCCGCCACAGCATGCTGTTACCTCTCCTTGTCAAATTCTCCAGATATTGAATATACTGTCGGCCCTCTGGGAGCGACAGAGTTTGTTTGCCCAAAACAGCCACTCTGGTCAAAGGTTGGAGTCAATATTGAATTTGCTTTTGTCCCCCAACCTAATTTCTCCCAAGGGAAAGGCGTTTCGATTACCCGCCTGCGTCTTAAGAGAGCCACCTCCTTTGGCCTTCTCTTGGCTGGTCATCTGACCGAGCAGGGCTCTCTCAGCCTCACCTTCCTCACAGGGCGTCTGTTGTGGGGAGAGGAAAGGGAAGGCGAATGTAAGCCGCTTTGAGACTTCTTTGGGTAGAAAAAAGGGGCATATAAGAACCAACTCTTTTTCTACTTCACAGGGTGTCTATTGTGGGGAGAGGAAAAGGAAGGCGAATGTAAGATGCTTTGAGATTCCTTTGGGTAGAGAAAAGCAGGATATAAGAACCAACTCTTCTTCTTCAGTAATATGAGGGCTCTCTCAGCCTCACCCCCCCCCCCCCCCACAGGGTCTCTGTTATGGGGAGGGGAAAGGGAAGGTGACTGTAAGCCGCTTTGAGACTCCTTCAGGTAGAGAAAAGCGGCATATAAGAACCAACTCTTCTTATGCTCTTGGCAAACAAGTTGGGCAGCCCATTTGGCATAAGCAAGAAGCCCCCAATAGCAACCCCCCAACACATGCGCACACCCCTGCCATGAAAGTACATTATTTTATTTATTCATCTATCTTTATATACCGCCACTCCTAGGAATGCTGGCTCATGGCGGTTTACATATAATGAATTTAAAAAACATACATGGTTAAACAAATAAAACAATCTAACAACAGAGCCCCTAGTCCTACTTCAGGAATAATAACATTCGAATCACCTAAAGATAGCAGCATAAAACATTATCCCATAACAAATCACTGAGCCGGCTACGTAGACACGCAGCCCATGCTGCTAATGTCAAAAAGGGCACAGAATAGTAATGGGGCGGACAGAATCTAGATCGGGGTAGTCGAACTGCGACCCTCCAGATGTCCATGGACTACAATTTCCAGCGAATGCTGGCAGGGGCTCCTGGAAATTGTAGTCCATGGACATCTGGAGGGCCGCAGTTTTGACTACCCCTGATCTAGATCTTAGTTCTGACCCCAGAGCGGGGGTGGGGGGAGCAGCCTGATCTTTTCACCCCGGTCCTTCTACCTGGCCTCAACCTAGCTGAAGAGCTCCATTTTGTATTATGTTCCAGTGCATGTGATGCTGGAGCCATATCATCCGCAGCTTGGAATTTCACAAGGGAGTAGATTTTCAGATCTGAAGCCCGAAAGGCCCTGTATGGAGCATCTGGCATTGCTCGAACATCTTGCCAGCCCACTCTTTAACCGAATCCGAGAAAGATATCTCTTCAGGACCAAGAAGTTTCTTAACGTCTCACTCGTAAGCAGCCTTTGGCAAATCCAGTCACCGAATATAGAAGACGGTCCTACAGACGGGCAACAGAAGGTGTAAAGAAGCATAAATCGTCGCCAGGGTTTTAACTTGAGACCGCCTCTCTCATGTGATCCTCCCTCTGACTCTGTGTTCTTCAAACTCATTTGACAGGGACCATGGTGGATAGGAAGAGCTGAGAAACCGGCAGGTTTCTTATTTCTTCTTCTCAGGAGACAGAAGACCCCCATTTTTTACTTATTTATTTTTGCATAGTGAACCCAGTAGAACAAGGCAGAAACGCCCTTAAGGGCCATATGGGACCAAAAAAAAACCCCATTGTCAATTGCCCCAAATTATCACCTTAACATTCAGTCATCCAACCTGTGTTTTGTTACAGGTCCAGGGTGTTGTGTTTGTGCACATCCAGTGACTGGAAGCTCGGGAGGTGAGCCTGAGATCCAAAACGTTTGTGAACGATCCATCAGTTCCTGGTTCACAGACAATCAGTGAACAGACTTAAGGCCCAATTACAGGCCTGTATTAATCTTGGCAGGAGCCATGGATGTTTGTTGACGTTCCAGTTCTGTTTGTTGGTGTTAGTGTACATTATACACCAGGTTAGTCAGGCCGTTAGTTACAGCTTTAGATAAACTGGATCGCGACAAGCTATTAGGAAGAATTCTGGTAGGCTTTGTGGTCCTTTCCAGGTTTCATAGTATTGATTCTGTATAAAAGTTGCACTCTGACTGTTTCTGCACTGGGAACTTTGCTCCCATATGGGAGCACAAATCCGGGCCAAATGCTCCCCCGCGTGGGAGCAGGAAGAGGCAGGGCAACCTGCTCCAGCTCAAACTGCAGTGTGCAACCCGTCACAGAGTCTCCAGTGCGGAAACAGCCTCTGTTGGCTTGAGAAGGCCCACAGCATATTCTCGAGTGATCACATCTCACACTGGTTGTGAATTCCAAGCTCACACTGAGTTTTGTTTGCCACCAGTGTTTTGGGAAGATTTGGGGGTGGAGCCTGGAAAGGGCAGGATTCAGGGAGGGGCGGAACCTCAGTAGAGGTATAATAAGGAAAAACCTGGTGATTGGGAGGGGGTGGAGCTAGAAAAGGGGAGCGTTTGGAGAGAGGAGGGACCTCAGAGGGATGCAATGCCATTGAGTCCACCTTCCAAAGCAGCCATTTTTCTCCAGGTGAACTACTCTTGGTTGCCTGGAGATCAACTGTAATCCCAGGAGATCTTCAGCTACCACCAGGAGGTTTGAGAAAATCCCGTAAGAGGATTTCCTCAAGCTTTGCTAACATGTGGCCAATCTATTTCCCCTTGGAACCACCTGAAGTCTGGCAGAACTACACTAAGCCACTGCATTTTTACAGTTGCTTAAATAAGTAGCTACAGACTTAAAGAGATATCTTGCAGCAAGGCCTGATGGTGAATTGTGTGTGTGTTTTCCATTGGCAGGGAAGCAGAAATGAACCAGTTCCCCACAACCTGGGGTCTGCAGGTGCCACATTGCCAGCTTCTCCTGCCCAAACCCACTCCTGGCTTTTACTGGGCCTCACGTAGGTCTGCCAAACCCTTACTGTGGCTCACAAGAGAAAAACCCTAAGAGTCTAAGGTGCTCCAGAAGAATTCAGCTGGCATCACTGTTGGAATTGCAATCAGCAAGTAATTTGGGGAAGTCAGCCTTGAAGGGTTGTTGTTAAACGGTTTAAGAAGCTGAGCTGCAGTATGTTCTCTAGTGTCATCAAGCGGTCATTGGACAGGTTGCAGGAAATTCTGAGCCATGTGCTCTGGATTTTCCTTTGTTTAAGCTGGGTTCATGCCCACTTCCTCCTTCTTCAGGAAGAAGTTCCATGTGTGCTCTGAAGTAAGGAGCAGATTCCATAAGGCTTAGCTCTCCCCCTTGGCTGGTGTGTAGGCATGTAGTCTGCTTGAGCCAGCCATAGGGACTTGCATTGTGTTTTCTTTGTAACTATCTTTTAAGCTTTTGTACTGCTAGAATTGTTCAGGCCAACAAAGAACACAGTGGTTAGACACGATCAAAATGGACACTGGCCAGAACAGTGCACAGCTGAGGGAGGTGGTGCAGGATTGGGGATTATGGCGACAACTGTGCCATAGGATCACCAAAAGTCAGACATAACTGAATGGCTGACAACAACTCTGCTTCAGTAAGGCAACTGAAGCAAATGAATATATCTACTTATAAATAATCTTTCCTAGTAAAGATTCTCTCTTTTAAACGTCAAAGTGCTGTAAGTCTAGATCTCTGCCTCATCCACAAAGGTGCCTAATAACTGCATACTTTCAAATGATCTGTTACTCTGCAGCTCTATTTCTCTGGAGGGACTCAGGACCAAACCATGTCCAAAAGTCTCAACAATCATTTTTGTGTCTGTGAGTATATCTGCCTCAGTTGTAGGAGAGTGCATAGCCTTCTCAGCCTTTTTATTCCTGTGGGATTCTGGCAATTCCGTCAAAGTGGGCACAATCACAACATGGCTTCTGCAGGAGGCAGAGGTGACTGAATGGTTGAGCAGAGTTATCTGAAACTCAACCCCTCAAGACGGAGGTCCTGTGGCTAGGAGGATAGGGGGGCAGGCCAGGAAGCGCAACTACCAACCCTGGCAGGGATGCAACTTACGACCGCGTCCCAGGCTAGGAACTTGGGTGTGACCATTGACACCTCGCTAACTGTGGAGGCTCAGGTCAAGAAGGTAGCGGGCCAGGTATTTTTCAATCTTCGCCAAACTTGGCTACTAGCGCCCTACCTGTCCCCTGAACACCTGGCCACAGTGATCTATGCAATGGTCACCTCCAGAATAGATTTCTGTAACTCGCTCTATGTGGGCCTGCCCTCGTCCTTGATCTGTAGACTCCAGCTGGTACAAAATGCAGCTGCTAGAGTCCTCACAGGAAAATCATGGAGGGCCGACATCCAGCCTGTGCTGAGGATCTGGTTCAAGGTTTTGGTTTTAACCTCCAAGGCCTTATGTGGGTTGGGACCCACATACCTGAGGGACCGCCTACTGCCCTATGCTCCCCATGGGGTCTTATACTCTGTGGGTGACAATTTACCGGTTGTTCCCAGCTTTTTTGGTCCTGGCCTTGACTTGGTGGAATGAGCTCCCGGGTGAGCTGCAGGTCCTGAAGGACCTTTCAGCATTCCACAGGGCCTGCAAAATGGAGTTCTTCCGCCATGTCTACAGTTGAGGCTGGGGCAGTGGGGGAAGATTGATGGGCCCCCCTGGTACCAAGCTGCAACTATGGTAGTACAAGAATTACTGTTAAACTTGAACCAAGGCATATCCTTAAGCTAGGAAATCAACTGGTTCCTGCACTTGTTCACAACATAATTTTACGTACTTAACATTAAATGTTTGTTATGAAAACAATATGAACTTTAACCCAGTATTTATAAAAAAAGAAATGAAAAAAAGGAAAAACCCACTTTATCATGACATTTCCGGCTCCTGAATTCTTCAATTCAGATCATTTTTATACTTTAACCCAGTATTTATTTTTAAAAAGGAAAAAAAGGAAAAACCCACTCTTTCTCCAAGATGATATCTTGACCTTAGCCCAAAATTTATAAATTTTCTCACATAAGAATTCCACAATTCTTGAGATTCTTTAACTAATTTTCTGTTGACTATAGATGTAACCTTGTTGCAGTGATTGCATAGAAAATTAGGTTTTTAACACAAACGAAGACCCTTCCTGATTTCCAGGTCCCGTATTTTCAGGTTTGATTAGATACTTAACATTGAACATTTCTTGTAGAACAATATGAACTTTGGCCCCGCAACTATACACTAATAATAAAAAAAACCCACTTTATCATGACATTTCCAGCACTTACAATTATATTGACTTAAAATCTTTTTGATTCCCTTAGATGTTATATACCATCTTTGTAAAAGTGTACAGAAAAAGAATAAAGAAAAGATTTCAAACACCTTCCCCCTTCCCTTTGCTTCTCCTTTCCCTTCCCCAGTCTTCTTAAGGTCTCATATCGAGGTTTACTGTACCTTGTCGTTCCCATAGACTCATATTCTGTCTAATTAGACTTTGGCGTATTTTTGTAATACCCAAGGTTGATTGTAAGTGTTGGAAATGTTATGTTAAAGTGGGGTTTTTTGTTGTTGCTTTGTTTTTATCTTTACAGGCAACAGATATTTGGAATATTTGGCAATACGAAACCTCAAGCAAATGGGGACTTTGGGGGTAGAGGGAGGGGTGATATTGAAATCAAATATATTTTTTCCTTGTTCTTTTCTATATCTATATAAAAATAAAAAATTATATTTAAAAAAAAGCTGCAACTTGGGTTACCTCGTTTCTCCTTCCTCTTCCCTCTGGACCAGTGGTTCTCAACCTGGGAGTCGGGACACCTTTGGGGGTCAAATGACCCTTTCACAGGGGTTGCGGCAGGGCAAGTAGCTTGGCCGGGGGGGGCGCCATCCACACAACAGCCTTGCGAGGTAGTTCGAGATAGAACGTCTGTCTGGAGCAGCAGAGAAGAGCGAGATCGGCATGGTGAGAACTGAACTGAGAAACCCTGGAAAAAAACCAATTTATATACAATCATGAACAATGGATCTTCACACCATTGTTCAGTTTAATTTCTGTGAAAGAACACTTGCATAGTTTTATGGTTGGGGTCACCACAACATGAGGTACTGTATTCAAGGGTCGCAGCATTAGGAAGGTTGAGAACCACTGCTCTACAGGTAGGGGTGGGGTGGAGATAGGGGGGAAGTTCCCCCATGTTGTTGGGTTTGTTTCATATTGTATCTTATATGTTTGTTTCCATTTTAATGGGTTTTAATATGGCTTTTAACTGGACATATGTAATCTGCCATGAGTCTGCTCGGGAGTGGCAGGTAACAAATATAACAACAACAACAACAATAATAATATAGGTAAAGGTATCCCCTGTGCAAGCACCGGGTCATGTCTGACCCTTGGGGTGACGTCCTCCAGCGTTTTCATGGCAGACTCAATACAGGGTGGTTTTGCCATTCCCTTCCCCAGTCATTACTGTTTTACCCCCCAGCAAGCTGGGTACACATTTTACCAACCTCCGAAGGATGGAAGGCTGAGTCAACCTTGTGCCAGCTGCTGGGATTGAACTCCCAGCCTCATGGGCAGAGCTTCAGACTGCATGTCTGCTGCCTTACCACTCTGCGCCACAAGGGACACCTAATAATAATATATATAACTCTAATAGTAATTCTTCAACATTACTGAAAGCTCTGTTTAACAAGATTCTCTGTAATCAGTCAATCAGAAGCCCTGCTGGGGAAAAGGCCCACCTACCCCCCCCCCCCACTTTCTAGAAGTCCTTGGTGTATACCAGAAAAGTATCAGTGGGTTCCATTTTCTATTGCCATCCCCTTTAGCTGCCATTCTGTCCATTCTCGGTGTTTACAGGTGGAGCCTGGAATAGAGTTGCTAGCCAGAGTGGGTATGAACCAATCCTAACTACTAGTAGAGAACTGACAGAAAAATGATGAACAGGTAACTGTAATAAACAAGCGCCACATAGAATCACAGAATCACAGAGTTGGAAGGGACCCCCAGGGTCATTTAGTACAACCCCCTGCAGAATACTCACTAAAGTGACCCCAATTCCATGCCCAGATGATGCCTCCCCCCCCAAAAAAAAAACAGAATCCCAGGCCAACCTGACCTGGAGGAAATTCATCTCCCAGCTCCAAAGTGGCAACCAGCGTTTACCTGGGCATGCAAGAAAGGGCCACAAGAGTCAAGCATGGACACAATCCCTTCTGCTCAGCCACTTACAATCTGCCTTGTCTACAGAATCAGCATTTCTGTGAGGTAGCCATCTAGCCTCTGCTTAAAAAGGTCCAAGGAAGGAGACCCACCACCTCTCAAGGAAGCCTGTTCCACTAAGGGACCGCTCTAATTGCCAGGAACTGCTTCCAGATGTTTAGCCAAAATTTCTTTTGAAATAATTTCATCCCTTTGGTTCTGATCTGACCCTCTGGGGCAACAGAAAACACCTCTTCTCCATCCTCTAAGTGACAGCCCTTCAAGTACTTGAAGATGGTTGTCATATCACCTCTTAGTCATCTTCTCTTCAGGCTAAACAGACCAAGCTCTCCAAACCTTTCTTCATACGTCTTGGTCTCCAAACCCCTGACCATTTTTGTTGCCCTCCTCTGGACATGCTCTAGTTTGTCTACATTCCTCTTCAACTGGGGTGCCCAAAACTGAACACAGTACTCCAAGTGAGGGCTTACGAGAGCAGAGTAAAGCTGTAACATTACCTCTTGTGATCTGGACACTAGACTTCTTTTAATACAGCCCAAAATCCCATTTGACTTTTTAGCCACGGAGTCACACAATTTTCACACGTGCTACTGCCAAGACAAGTCTCGCCCATCCTATAGTGATGCATTTGATTTTTCCTACCTAAACGAAGAACTTTACATTTACTACTATTGACATTTGTTTTATTCATGTCAGCCCACTTCTCGAGCCTATCAAGATCATCCTGTATCCTGATTCGGTCTTCTGCTGTGTTCGCTACCCCCGTAGAAGGATGATTCCTTTTGTTTGCCAGCTAACCTGCCCCAGTCTTTCCTGAGTCACGTCCAAAGAGAAGAGGTTCCTCTCCCCTGCAAACGAGAGCAAAGGCCACCACCGGAAATATATACTCCGTTCATTTTTTGAAAAAGAGCCAAAATCCAGAGTTTGGCAATGTATTCAGACATATGAGACTTTGCACAGCTCAGGCAGAACTAATTAATCTCGGAGATCATGCCCCATTACATTCAAGATTTAAACTGTCAATCAGGGAAGGGAAATAACAAAACAGTCCTTTGATCTCTTGTGTGCCAGGCATCTGTTCAGGTCTAAGGACCTGTGACAATTCCAAAAGAACAGCGACGGAAGCAACAGGAGATAAGAAACGTCTCCAAATGGGTGGAAAGGAGGCAATGGAACCCGCGTGCTTGTCCTTTATTTCTGAAAGAAAGGTCGGAAAGGATGAATAGCCACAGAGAGCATTCAGGCGCTGGAAGCAGAGGAGACAAGGAACGCAGCAATAAGCACATTCTTTGCAGAGGCTCGAATTCTAAACAGAATTACACAGGCGTACGTCATGACGAATTCTGCGAGGGCTGCTTGTAGTTATTATAATTATTAATTTAATTTTGAGGCTTCCCATCCTTCCACTGCAGGCTCGGGGCAGCTTACTTCATGAGGTTTATACACATTTTAAAATAATAAAAACATCGTATAGAATGACATACTAGCCAGTGGTTGTTAAGTCTACCAGGTAAGAGCAGTGCTCTCATAAATAGATTAGCGCATTGTCCAGTTTCTTTGAGATCTGATGACCTCTGGAAGGGAGAGGAGAGGACGGAAGGGGTGTTTTGCCGATTTGGCGTTTTGCTTGCTTGTTTTGGCCTCAATCTAAGCCTGGCGGAAGAACACCATTTTGCAGGCTTCAGAACTTTCCATTTTGCAGGCTTCAGAACTTTCCAAAAGGGCCTGGATCCCCACTGGCAGCTCCTTCCAGCAAGAAGTCACCACCTTCCACAAGAAGTCCCTGGCTCCAGCTTGGTGGAAGGAGCTGCCAGTGGTCCCTGGCTCTGTTGTTGTTGTCAACCATTCAGTTGTGTTCGACTTTTGGCGATCCTGTGGCACAACTGCCGCCACAGCCCCCGATCCTGCACCACCTCCCTTAGCCATACAATGTTCTGGCCTGTGTCCATTTCAATCATGTCCAACCACCGTGCCCTTTGCCAGCCTGATTCCCTTTTTCTACTGACCAGTCCTAGCATCATCACTTTCTCCATTGAGTTGGATCGCATGATATGGCCAAAGTAAGGGGGCTGGAGTTTCAGGATTTTGCCTACCAGTGGTATATCAGGCTTTATGTGCTGCAGTATTTCCTTTTTTGTGACTTTTGCTGCTCATGGAAGCCTCCTCCAGCACCAGGGTTCAAACAAATCGATTCTTCTCTTTTCCGATTTTTTCATTGTCCAACTTTCACAGCCATAAGTTGCTATTGGAAATATGATAGATCCGATCTACATTTGGTAGCCAGGCTTATGTCCTAGTTTTTCCATGTTTGGTTCAAGCTCTGGTCCAGGCCAAACACACTTTTGAGGGGCCATGGATCATCAACAGATTGGAATTAGCAGGATGCAGCACTCTTCAGTTACACATATGAGTATCCTTCGCTTACAATTTAGGCTTAATTACCATGTCAAATCAAGTGATATTAGAATGTTTACTTTTGTCATGATTTATGTGATACTTTAATTTCTAATGGCTCGTGGGGATGGGGAATCTGAAGATGACACCTTCCCGTATTCCAGAGAGGAAATGGAAGTTCAGAGGGAGCAGTTGTTTAAGGAAATGCATTTATACCTTTTTAGAGATTTAAAATGAGATTATACAGCGCCCACCTCATAGTTGCATGGACCTTGCATTGTTTCATGATGCATAACTCAATTGGTGGACTGTTTGTTGAAGTTTAGATTAGGCTGAATTCATTTTTGTAGTTTTAATGTGGACAGATACTATGCAGGTGAGATCCCCCACTAGGGTTGATAGGTCCCTGCTAGCAACTGGCAGGACATGGGGAGGGGGATTTACCAGGAGTGGGAGGGTGGCCCAGCTGATGTTGAAGCTTTATTGGGCAACACTCTGGTATTTGAGCAAAAACTCTATGGTAATTTGGCTTCTATCATAGACTTTTTGCCCAAATGTCAGACACTACCTTGATATTGCCAACTTGATGCTGTCACTTCCAGGGCTGGTTCTGCACTTTATTTTTTCTCCTGTTGTCGATCATGCTGAATTCAGATTTATCTGAACTTGGGTCTTCTGCCTTCCTTTTTCCCGAATTGAAACCTACTGCATTCTAAATTTAATTTTGTGGCTGCTCTCCTTCCCACTTGATTGGGCAAGCTAAGAGGGGAACACGGGTCACGAAGCTCCAGCCGGCACTGAAGGAGCACAAGGCTGGAGAGGAGTTTATTTCCTGCCATTTCCTCCTGACTCTATAGCCAAAGCAAACATGGGCAGGGGGAATGGAGCACGAGGCTACTTGTTTATTTTTCTTTTCCTGAATGAATGAGCGGGGGAGGGCGACAAGGGGGGAAAGACAATCCAAAAACATATATCGGTACACAAAACTGTGGGCTCGGAGCACAGTCACTTTAAAAATGAGGGCAAAAATAAGCCTGGTGAGGGAATGGAAACCAGGAACCAGGCAATCTTTGAACTGACACTCTGACCGATCAGTGACAGACTGCTTCGCTACATCAGTGTTGGCTTTCAGAGTGGTTTCCTCAAAAGTAGCAAGCTATATCCATCCTAGATATTGTGGGGCAAAGGTAGCGTCACTGTGGATCAATCACAGATGTTGCAGAGGGAAAATTTAAAGTGCTAAATATCAAAATGGAAATCGAATAACATGTAGATGACTTTTTAAAATTCGGGGTCATTGGGGATAAAAAGCCCAGTGTCGCTTCAGCCTAGGTCACATCAGAAGTTATGTAAGCACATTGCTTCAACACCGACTGGTCCTTCCCTCCCTCTGCTAACCATGTAATCCTGTGAAACAATTAATTTCAGACTAGCGCAACTCTGTACAGAAGTTAGGAATGCCAGTTGCTGGGGATCTCCTGTTGTTACAACTGATCTCCATGTGGCAGAGATCCACTTGGTGGAAATAGCTGCTTTGGAAGTTGGGCTCTGTGGTTCTATGCCCCAAACCCCTGCCCTCCTCTGGCTCCATCCTGCCCCAAATCTCCGGATATTTTCCAACCTATTAAAAGGTAAAGGTATCCCCTGTGCAAGCACTGGGTCATGTCTGACCCTTGGGGTGACGCCCTCCAGCGTTTTCATGGCAGACTCAATACGGGGTGGTTTGCCAGTGCCTTCCCCAGTCATTACCGTTTACCCCCCAGCAAGCTGGGTACTCATTTTACCAAACTCAGAAGGATGGAAGGCTGAGTCAACCTTGAGCCGGCTGCTCGGATCGAACTCCCAACCTATTTGAGCGACTCTAATAGGAGTGTTCTGTTTCTGCTGTGAAAACAGTCTTGCATTGTATCCAGGAATACGTCACTTTTTTGCCATGTGAATAAATATTTATTCTATCTACTCAGCTCTATTACTGTATAGCTCCTTAAAATACTTCACAGTTCTGTGATAAATAAAAGTGTAAGAAACACGATACAGGATTGTGCCTGCTGACCCTCACCCCACCCCTATCCTACACATACACACAACTGACTTCTACACACTGATCCAGCTCTCATACACAAGACATCCCTGTGCATATGTCATAATACCCCCGGTAGCTCTGCAGTGAGCTTTTGGATTTTGCTTGGTTCTGTCAAAGCTAATGACAGAGAAAGCCCCAGCTTATGCATGTAGATGCTTATACTCCCTGGTGGAGAAGAACCGGATCAGTACATATTGGCTGTATATGAAAGCTGAATCACAACCTCTTCCCCATGCCCTGATCCTTTCTTCTCTTGGTCTGTTGAACATGACACGAGTCCCCAACCTTTCTGAGCCTACAGACACCGTTGGAATTCTGAAATAGTGTGGTGGGCCCCGCCCCCAAACAGCTGCCGCACTATGGCTGCTGCAGGGGGTGGAGCCAGTCCCAAAATGGCTGCCTCAACTTCCCTCCAGTCAGATTGTGAAGATCCTTGTGCTATGAATGCAGCTGCTGCTGAAGCAATGTTTTGATTTATGTTGGGGACCCCCTACTACAAATATCACAGAATTCAGTTAAGCATATTCCGTGTAATACTAAGCAGAGCTATACACTTCTAAGGCCACTGATTTGGGTAGGTAAGTATAACTTTGTGAAGGATTGCACCGTTATTTCAATTTCCGGTTTCATTCTCCATTTAAATATTACCCATCCTGTTTTTTTTTTAATTGCTACTCATGCATTCAACGTTTTATTCAGGAGTAGTTCTGCTTTTTCCTTGCCTAGTAAATACTTATTTTTTTAAAAACAAAACAAAAAAGTCGGTCTGCTTAAGGATCTCATGTGTTTGTTCTGCATGCATAACCTCTTAGGAAAATGAAAGACAAATGTTCAGAAATATTTAAACATCAGAAAATATTCCTCTGAACGCTTAATGTTCCCGAGCCCACAATTCCCTAATACTTAAAAGTATGAGTTTGTCGCAATCTTTGCCCTAATGGGAAAAAATAGCTGGCGACCCTCCAACCAAACCTCCAAGAATGGAGCAATAAAATGGTTAAAAAACAAAAAAAGCAAGCTAGTTTGGCATTTCAAGAAAGAGGAGATGAAGCAAGAAGTGCTGTCTGGGATAATAAAGAATTAACCACAAACCCTTTTTTATTAAGCACATACACACTCTCTCTCTCACACACAAAAAAACCCCCATTATTTTAAAATAACATAAATCCCTAGCTGTTCAAAGAGTGGTGTAATACTTTAGCTCTGCAACTTTCACCCGCCTGTGGGAGCAGCGAGTTAAATCTTGACTTAGTTGTTTTTTCAAAATCATAATCATAAAGAAAAACATACCCCGCTGAGTCTGTCTCCACTGATAGGCCAGAAGATATAGGATTTCTCCACTCAAGGATTCCTGTAGCCGTCTACATCAGATTTTTTTTAGATCTGAAAGAACTCAGACCGTTGACAGTAAGTTATCAAATGACAAAAAAGAGTCTTTTTGTTTACAGAGGAACGTGTTTGCTTATGACTCGACAAGGATCAGTTGGCGATCTGCTATGAAATATTCTGTCCTGAAAATATGGCTACTGTGTCATTCTATAGAATTTGAAGTTATTAGCAGCAAGTAATTGGACAAAGCACTGATAATAATTGAATGTGCCTTCTATGTTGAGGTCCGTGTATACATCGAGAATTGGGGCTAAAGGTTTTCTTTCACTGGACTACCACTTGTTAGCAATTTAGCATGCCTGGACATTGTGGGGCACTAAATGACTCTACAGATGTATAGGTTTTGACTCCTTGACTGGAATGCCTCTTTTTGTCTTCACTTGGGAGCTGCCCTCTGACCCCTCCTCTCCCTTTGTCCTCTCCCGCACCCACATGGCTTTCCATGAAGGCCCAGGACTCTGCAGGTTTTCTCCTTACGAGGCAATGCCCTCATCCCACACATTTGATGCCGGATAAGCTGGCCATTAAGAGCCTCTTGTGGCGCAGAGTGGTAAGGCAGCCATCTGAAAGCTTTGCCCATGAGGCTGGGAGTTCAATCCCAGCAGCCGGCTCAAGGTTGACTCAGCCTTCCATCCTTCCGAGGTCGGTAAAATGAGTACCCAGCTTGCTTGCTGGGGGGTAAACGGTAATGACTGGGGAAGGCACTGGCAAACCACCCCGTATTGAGTCTGCCATGAAAACGCTAGAGGGCGTCACCCCAAGGGTCAGACATGACTCGGTGCTTGCACAGGGGATACCTTTACCTTTAAGATGGCCATTTGTGCTAGGGAAAGTACTCTTTAGATTAGGCTTCTTTCTCTTCTTTTGACTGCAACCTGAATGTGAACTAGATCTACCTGAATAAATGTTAAGTAGCAATATACTTCTTGGGAGACTTGTTTACGGCACTCAGCCAGCTTGGTGTAGTGATAAAGAGCAGAAGACAATAATCTGGAGAACTATGTTTGATTCTCGACTCCACCACAACAGCCAGCTGGGTGACCTTGGGCCAGTCCTGGTTCCCTCAGAGATCACTTAGCCTTACCTGTTTCACAAGGTGCCCGTTGTGGGAAGAGGAAGGGAAGGCAATCATAAATCACATGGAGACACCTTTGGGTAGTAAAAAGTGGGGTACAAAAAACAGTTTTGTCTCCCTCGCTGACTTCCCCGCGGCGGGCCTGCTCCTCGGGCCGCATCGAGGACGGGGACTCGGAGAGGAGGGGGCGGGGAGGAAGCTTCGGCGCTGGCAGAGGAGCAGGCCCGCCGTGAGGGAGACGCAGCGGCCCTGCTCCTTGGCCCGCGCGATGCAATGGCAGCCCTTTTTGGGGTGGGGGGGCCTACCAGGAGGGCTGCTCGAGGGCCGGGGGAAGGAGAGGGGGTGCTAGCACCCATTGTATTCACAGATACAATGGGCATTCCATCCAGTTATTAATATTATTACTACTACTACTACTACTACTACTACTAATACTACTACTACTACTACTACTACTACTAGAGGCAAAGCCCATTGCACGCAGGAATACAATGGGCACTAGCAATTACACCTACACCAGTGACCTTCCTGGGTTCTGGCCCTCCCCCCTACACTCCCTGCTTGACCTTGAGATCCAGTGTGGTGAAATGGTTAAAGAGTAGCAGATTCTAACCACAAGAGCTGGGTTTGATTCCTGACTCCTCCTCCATATGCAGCCAGCTGGGTTATGAACTTCCAGGTGGGGGCCTAGAAACCTTTGGGAAGATGAAAGAGAGAAAGACAGGATGAAAGAAATAAGGAAGGAAGGAAGGAAGGAAGGAAGGAAGGAAGGAAGGAAGGAAGGAAGGAAGGAAGGAAGGAAGGAAGGAAGGAAGGAAGGAAGGAAGGAAGAAGAGGCAGGCAGGCAGGTAGGCATCAGTTCTCTTGGAGAAAACAGCTGCTTTGGAGGGGCACTGGCCCTCCTACCTCCACCCCCGTACAACAGTATCTACATAGGTCACTACTGTCCTTACCTTCCTATCAAATCCTACATCTTTCAAAGGCCAGGCAGGCCATTGAGGGGTGGGCTGCCACCATCCCTCCCCACACATCTTCCAAAGGCCAGGCCAGGAAAGTCACAGGGGGGCAGGCTGCCAACTCCCCCCCCCTAAATTCCTCAAAGGGTGGGCCAGGCAGAAAAAGCTACAGAGGGGCTGCCCCCTTCCTGCCCAGTTCTCCACATCTCCCAAATGCCAGGATGGGTGGGGAAGGACATGGAGATTAGGCTGTCTTCTTTCCATCCACCACCCTCTCCCAAAGGGCAGCCTGGGCAAGGAAGGTCATGGGGGCATGGGCTGCCTCATTCCCCCCAGATCCTCCAAAAGCTGGGCCAGGCTAGATAGGGAAGGTTGTGGGGGGGGGCGACCTCCCCACCAACCCCACATCTCCCAAGAGCTACACTGGGAGGGGAAGGCTGCTGGATCCCCCAGCCCCTCTGAGTAGAGGGAGGGTGGGGGAAAGCAAAGAGTGCTCCAATGGCCAGCTGCAGGGCCATGGAGAGGTGTTGCAAGCCCAGGTCCTGGTAGGGAGGACTCATCAAAGGAAAAGCCTTGCCAGGAGCTCCCAGCTTCACCTGAGCCTTAGCTAGATGAGATCTTAGTCCAGCAATAAGTTCAACAGGCATAGAGCTCTCACCAGCAGGAGAGAATGGTCTTCATTCCTCTTCCCAGCCTCTAGCTGCAGCTCTCTACCTTGCCAGCCAATTAAGCAATGTCAGCTATGTGCTGGTTGAGAACCCCAGTCTAAAAGGCAATACACCATGTTAGCAAGACAGTTGATGATTACAGAAGACTGAGTCTTCACAGAGTGAGGACTGAGAGGCTTCTGACAGCCTCTTAATGCTTGAAGGCCTGGGTTGCAGACACAATTTGTGGCCAGCTTCTTCTGCTGATGCCCTTGGACTGCCTAAACAAACCCTTGACTCGACTGAGTTGAGACATTCCTTGCATTCTGTCTGTCCCTTGGCAGCCTATTTTTGAAATACTGATTCTCTCTGCCTTCCCATCAGCTTGTCTATGCTTCCTTCCATCAGAGAGCTAAAACCTGAGACCAACACAGGAGGCAAAGGAAGTAGCTGGTTTCCCTCCCTTGCCTGGGGAAGATGGAAGGTGGGAAGAGGCTGTGGATGCACAACTTACCAGCAGCAGGGCCTTTCAGAGGAGGCTAGCACCTCTTCCACTTGGTAAAGCCCCATGATTGGCCCTCATAGGCAGAGTGCTCTTTCCATATTATTGATTAGTCTTCAAGTTACAGCTGACTTATGGTGACCCTGTGGGGTTTTCAAGGCCAGAGGCATTCATATATAGGTGCATCATCAACCCTGGTATGGTCTCTCATCCAAATACTGACCAGTGCTGACCCTGTTTAGCTTCTGAGATCTGTTGAGATCAGGCTGACCTGGCCTGCACTTTATACTTATTCTCAAATAATCCCTTGCTTAACACCACTACAATCCCCCTTAAGGCATTTAATTCTCAGATGAGGAAGCCAAAGAGATAAAAGAAACCAACAGATGATCTATAATCTTGTCAGATATACTTGGCAACGTTACCCAGAAAATAATTACCTTTTAATTCCTAACAGTATTCACCAAACATTTCCCTTGCATTACCAAAGGCTTTTCCTACTGAGATAATATATGCATAGTTCAATCTTTGATGTTCGGGCTCTAGCAGTTGGTAGCCTCCGAAATCTGATTTTCACTTGAAGAAGGACCATCTCCCTTCGTTTCCTTTGCTCATTTCATGTCTACTGTAATCAGTATGGAAGTTATTGTGACAAACGTTAATTATCATAAACACTTTGAAGATGCTCTTGGTGACGTTGTTAGACTCGATCGTGTTACTGTGAAGCCATTGTTTTAGAATACTCGTGCTAGGCCAGCATTCGCATATTTGGAATCGGGAGGCATATGTGGGGCCACAGATTGACAGGGTGGCATCGCTTGCCAAAATGACATCAGCAACTTCAAACCAGAGGTGCTGGTTTTCACCAACATTATTATTATTATTATTATTATTATTATTAGATTTATAGCCCGCCACTCCCTTGCGGCTCGTGGCGGGTAACAATATCGCAATTCCCCATTAAAACCCCATAAAACAATAATAACATTGCCAATATTGCCGGCATGGCAAGAATGGCAGCTCAACTCCCCCCCCCTCCCTCCCACTACTAGCGGGTGGAGAGGAGGTCCTGATGATGTTTTGCTTCGGGTCCAGAACCCGAGTCCCCGGGGGAGGCATAGATCTATTATCAGGCCCGGCCTCAACCATAAACCTGGCGGAAGAGCTCCGTCTTGCAGGCCCTGCGGAATGTTAAAAGATCCCGCAGGGCCCGCAGCTCTCCCGGGAGCTCATTCCACCAGGTCGGGGCCAGGACCGAAAAGGCCCTGGCCCTGGTCGAGGCCAGGCGTGCTTCCCTAGGGCCGGGAACGACCAACAGGTTTTCACCCGCAGAGCGCAAGGCCCTGCGAGGGGCATAGGGCGATAGGCGGTCCCTCAGGTATGTGGGTCCCAACTCGCGTAAAGCCTTGAAGGTTAGAACCAGAACCTTGAACCGGATCCGGGCAGCAATTGGCAACCAGTGCAGCTGCTTCAGCACTGGCTGGATGTGGGCCCTCCAAGATGTGCCAGTAAGGACCCTAGCAGCTGCGTTTTGCACTAGCTGAAGTTTCCGGATCAAGGACAAGGGAAGGCCCGCGTAGAGCGAGTTACAGAAATCTATTCTGGAGGTGACCGTTGCATGGATCACTGTGGCTAAGTGTTCAGGGGACAGATAGGGCGCTAATAGTCGGGCTGGCGAAGGTGGAAAAACGCCTGGCCCGCTACTTTTTTGACCTGCGCCTCCAAAGTCAGGGAGGCATCAATGGCCACACCCAAGTTCCTGGCCTGGGACGTGATGGTGAGTTGCGTCCCTGCCAGGGTGGGTAAGCGCGCTTCCTGGTCCTGCCCCCTACGTCCCAGCCACAGGACCTCCGTCTTGGAGGGGTTGAGTTTCAGGCGACTCTGCTTGAACCATTCTGTCACTGCTTCCAAACATCTGGCGAATGGTTCCGGGGGGGAGTCCGGGCGGCCGTCCATGAGGAGATAGAGCTGGGTGTCATCAGCGTACTGGTGGCAACCCAGTCCAAAACTCCGTACCAGCTGGGCCAGAGGGTGCATTAAGATGTTGAATAATGTGGGGGAGAGGACCGCACCCTGAGGGACCCCACAAGGGAGTCTATAGGAACGCGAGAACTCATCTCCCACTGCAACCCTCTGGGTCCGGTCCTGGAGAAAGGAGCGTATCCAGCGTAACGCTGTGCCCCGTATCCCCGTGCCGGCAAGGCGGTGGACCAACAGCTCGTGGTCCACGATGTCAAAAGCGGCCGACAGGTCCAGAAGAACCAGCACTGCCGACCCGCCCTTATCCAGCTGGCGACGGAGGTCATCCAACAGGGCGACCAGCACCGTCTCCACCCCGTGGCCAGGTCGAAAGCCAGACTGATATGGATCGAATGCCGAAGTTTCTTCCAAGAATGCCAGGAGCTGGTCTGCCGCGGCCCTTTCAACCATCTTGCCCAGGAACGCCAAGTGCGACACTGGGCGATAGCTGGCAGGGTCCCGCGGATCCAGCGTAGATTTCTTCAGGAGAGGGTGAACCACTGCCCCCTTCAGCTGCTCAGGGAACTCTCCAGACTCCAGGGAGAGGTTGATAATGTCCCTGAGCTGGCCTCCTATCTTCTGGCCACCTCCTTTGAGGAGCCATGATGGACAGGGGTCAAGGGGGCAAGTGGTCGCCCTAACTGAGCCTAGCAACTTATCCACTTCGGATAAAGAGAGCCGTCTGAAGCCATCAAACGTCACCTCCAAAGGCGGCCAACAGGCCTCCAGTTCATTTACTGTATTAACTGTGGTGGGAAGATCGTGGCGGAGAGACGAGATTTTGTCCGCAAAATAGCTCGCAAATGCCTCACGGCCGAGTTCCAATTTGCTATTATTTTGGCGCCCCTCAAGGGCGGTAAGGGATCTAACTACCCTAAATAATTGGGCCGGGCGAGAGCTTGCGGACGCGATTTCCGTGGCAAAAAATTCACGTTTTGCCACTTTCACCGCCATCTCATACGCCCTCATAAGCGTGCGATAAGATGTTCTCGTAGCTTCGTCGTGAGTCTTCCGCCACAATCGCTCCAGTCGTCTCACTTCCCTTTTCTTCTCCCATAGCTCCCCGGTGTACCAGGGAGCCCGTTTGAGTCGAGGGCAGAGAGGACGTTTAGGGGCGATCTCATCTATAGCAGCTGTCAGGCGGGACTGCCAGTCCGCCACCAAAGCCGCTAGTGAGTCGCCAGGAGGCATCGGGTCCCGCAGAGCATTCCGGAATCCAGTTGGATCCATAAGTCTCCGCGGGCGGGCTAGAATGCGCACGCCGCCCAACTGGGGGGGGGGGGGTGGTATCCAGAGCCGGGCCCGCAGGGCATAGTGGTCTGACCACGGCACAGCTAAAGCTGTATCCAGATCCACCTCTATCCCAGCGCCGAAAATCAAGTCGAGTGTGTGGCCGGCGTGATGGGTGGGCCCGGCAACAAATTGCGAAAGCCCTAGTGTCGCCATGGATGACACCAGGTCTCCACCATGGACTGAAGGGGGTGCGTCCGCATGGACGTTGAAGTCGCCCAGGATCAGAAGCCTGGGGTACTGCAACGCCCAGGCGGCCGCCGCCTCCAGCAGGCGGGGCAGGACATCTGGCGGTGCGTTGGGCGGACGGTATACCAACCAGATAGCCACACTCTCGACCGAGTCCCATCCAATACCGACACACTCCACTCCACTGATTTCCGGCGCTGGGAGAGCCCTGCAGGTGAGGACCTCCTGGACCACAATTGCCACCCCCCCTCCCCTCTTGTGGGTCCGAGATTGGTGAAGGACCGAGTATCCTGGTGGGGCTAGTTCTTTCAGGGCCGCTGACTCGCCTTCCCTCACCCAGGTCCCGGTCACGCAAGCAAGGTCCGCCTTCGACTCCGCGATGAAGTGTTGCAGAGTCGAGGCCTTGTTCTTAATCGACCTTGCGTTGCACAAGACCAATGTTGGACCCTTTACCCTAGCCTCCACCCTCACATTCCTGGGGATGGGACGGAGGTTAGAAGGGGATCGAGCACACCCAGGGCGCCGGCCGTGTCTCCACGGCCGGGTCCTATATGGGACACCAGTGCTTCCACCTACATTCAAACATAAATTTGAATGTAGGGTGTTTAATTGTGAATATAGCAGCTGCACCAAGCTCTCATCTGGGGATCTTCATTCTGTTGGAAGTAGACCTTCAGTCAGCCTTTTTCAACCTTTTGAATATGGAGGAACCCGTGAAATATTCTTCAGGCTTCGAGGAACCCTGGAAGTGGTGACACGCCCCTTCAGAGGAATGGGCGCATATGTAAAGATGAGAGAGCTAGCCGATCAATCAATCCATCATTTACCAGTTCCATCGTGGAGAAAGAGACTATTATTATTATTATTATTATTATTATTATTATTATTATTATTATTATTATATTTAGATTTCTAGCCCGCCACTCCCAATGGCTCGTGGCGAGTTACAACATGTATAAAAGCCCCAATAAAATTCCACTAAAACCAACTAGAACAATCCCAAAATGTCCCAAAGCGGCAGACTAAGAGCCTCTTGTGGCGCAGAGTGGTAAGGCAGCAGACATGCAGTCTGAAAGCTTTGCCCATGAGGCTGGGAGTTCAATCCCAGCAGCCGGCTCAATGTTGACTCAGCCTTCCATCCTTCCGAGGTCGGTGAAATGAGTACCCAGCTTGCTGGGGGGTAAACGGTAATGACTGGGAAGGCACTGGCAAACCACCCCGTATTGAGTCTGCCATGAAAACGCTAGAGGGTGTCACCCCAAGGGTCAGACATGACTTGGTGCTTGCACAGGGGATATTTTCACCTTTTTAAATCAATAGAATTAGGTCTGTAGAGCAGGCTTTCTCAGCCAGGGTTTCATGAAACCATGGGGTTTCTTGGTGGGCCTGGAAGAATTTCCCAAATGGGTAGAGTTAATTTTTAATATGTATTTTTAAATGTGTTAAACATTTATTGGGTGATATAAGCATATATGGCCATAGATTCAAGTGGGTAGCCATGTTGGTCTGAAGCCGCATAACAAAACAAAACCAGAGTCCAGTGGCACCTTTAAGACCAGCAAAGATTTCATACATAGTCATGTTAACTAACCTACCCATCCCAAAATGTCCAATGATGGGCCAAGAGGGGTAGGAGGGGGAGGGGCCCCAGTTGGGTGTGTACACAGCTATGCTTCCCAACCAAATTCTGCACCATTGCACCACTTCAGATCGACCGTTTATGCACTGGGCACTTCACTGTCCCAGCTCCCGTGCAGGAGCAAAAATCGGGGGCAGATGAGGTGCACCGGGCCAAATGCTCCCCCGTGTGGATGCAGGAAGAGGTGGGGCAACATGCCACGACTAAAACTCCAGCCTGCAGCCTGGCATCAAACCTCCAGTGCATAAACGGTCATCCTGACAAATGTTTCAGGAGTTTCTCAACAGTAAAAAAGTTGAGAAAAGCTGCTGTAGAGCAACAGGGGAATTGGGCTCCACTGACGTCTAGTGATGTCATTAGCCAACTGAACTTCTGGGAAAGGCCCCCTAACCTCTGGGGGAACCCTGGTTGGGAATTCCCACCTTAGGTCCTCGATGCCTATATTGAAGAAGAATGTGACAGGGGTGTGCATAAGAGTGCACGGAGCCATGTGGGACTGGACTATGATTTTAGAAACCAAAGTGAAAATAGCAATGCTTTGAACAATGTCTACATGAGAAGGCACTGTAGAACTGCAACCATTCATGAAAACAACATGGCAGACTTTCACCAAGAAGGGTGATCAAGATGGATAGCCACGTTAGTCTCTCTATTGTAGGCAAGACTAACATTTGTGGCAGGGGAGGAGCTTTTGTGGGTCTCTGCTCACTTCTTCAGTAGGAAAGAACAAGAGTCCCAGAGCACCTGAAAGACTAACAGCATTTGTGGCAGGGGAGGAGCTTTTGTGGGTCTCTGCTCACTTCTTCAGTAGGAAAGAACAAGAGTCCCAGAGCACCTGAAAGACTAACAGCATTTGTGGCAGGGGAGGAGCTTTTGTGGGTCTCTGCTCACTTCTTCAGTAGGAAAGAACAAGAGTCCCAGAGCACCTGAAAGACTAACAGCATTTGTGGCAGAAGAGGTGCTTTCATGAGTCACTGCTCATTTCTTCGGAAGACTCATGAAAGCTCGTGTCCTACCACAAGTTTTGTTAGTCTTTAAGGTGCTGCTGGATTCTTACTCTACTACCAAGAGGACTGTCCTTCACGTCATCAGAAACTGGCATGCCTTCATAAACTACTGAAGAAGAGCACAGATGAAAAGCTCATTTTGTTTCTGAACAAGGGTGCTTAGTGATACAAAGTGCACTCACAGGCTACTGTGCTCAGCCTCTTCTCTCTTTTGGAAACATATCCCCGGCTTGAGGACATGGGAAGGCAGCCTCTTTGTCCCTGCATACCTTATGTTTTTAGCTCCCAGAAGGATTCTGTTCTGGATATGCATGTCCGGTGCATAACTGATTAGTGACAAGTGACATAACGCCAAGAAAATGTTCCCTGTTACAATAAATAATAAACACATGCTTATTTATGCAGGAAAGGAGCGTGTGGCGCTGCCATTATACTCTACCTATAAATAATGGGGAATATACCGAAATGGTTCTGAGGTTATGGAGAGGGAGTTCTTATGGTAAAGCCACCACATAAACAAGTTCTGGTGTATAGGTTGATAACTACCACTAAAACAGCATATCAAATATGCATCCTTCCTCTTCCTCCCCCTTAGTTTTGTTACAGGGGAAGCTAACCAGATCTCGCTTTGCACTTCAGATGCCATTGTCAATAAATAAAAAATGAAATATATAATGGATCGGAAATGCAATGAACTGGATGTTGTCTCCCGGATGAATGTCACAATGCCCGGCTGAAATGTTGAGAAAGAGAACTCTTTCTTAATAGATGAAGTCTTGGGTGGGTGGGGGTGGGGTTACAGGGTTTATGGGAAAACGTAAACAATCTACAGTACATGAGTCTGGTCTTCCATAAAAATAGTTAATATCTTTCTCCAAATTATTGTTCTTGGCACAAAGGAAATTAGATTTCTGAGATTAATTAAAGACACTTGGTCAAGGGGGGGGGGAATGAGCATATGACACAGACAAAAATGCATTGAGGAGCTAATCCAAGTAGCCTGTTTCACTTTGAACACTGGATTCTTTATCAGGCAGAATTGGTTTGCAGGTGAGAGTTCTAGTATCACAAGCAGCACCAATTCTACAATCCCTCTACAAGTGGTAAATCTAAGGCCTCTATTGTCTGCTAACAATTTTTATTGTATTTTAAGCATATTGACTGATTTTGCCTATTGCACGGTATATGCCTCTTTGGGTCTCTTCAACTGTGTAGTCATAGAATCACAGAATCACAGAGTTGGAAGGGACCTCCTGGGTCATCTAGTCCAACCCTCTGCACTATGCAGGACACTCACAACCCTATCGCTCATCCACTGTAACCTGCCACCTCCTTGAGCCTTCACAGATCAGGCTCTCCGTCAGATAGCTCTCCAGCCTCTGTTTAAAAATTTCTAAAGATGGAGAACCCACCACCTCCCGAGGAAGCCTGTTCCACTGAGAAACCGCTCTAACTGTCAGGAACTTCTTCCGTATGTTTAGACGGAATTTCTTTTGGATTAGTTTCATCCCATTGGTTCTGGTCCGTCCCTCTGGGGCATGAGAGAACTACTCTGTTCCATCCTCTATATGGCAGCCTTTTAAAGTCCCTTGTTATACTTTTGCTTACGGCTCAGACAGGCCAGGTGGTGGCTCTCTCACCTTGGAAGCCTGCTCCCTCCCTTTGCACCAGGCTCGGGCCGAAGATCCCATTTCTTTCAGGGGGCTCGGGCAGGCCCCAGAGGTGGCTCCTCACCCCTTTTGACTTGCGTATGCTAAACACCTGGCTCCCTCACTTCACACAGGCCATGACCGGCGTCTTTTGCACTTAATGTGGGGCTCACATGGGAATTAGCAAGCTGGACAGCTTGTATTGGGTTCAGCTACAAGCTTTCTGTCAATGGGCCAGCCAGTCCCAGGTAGTGGGGCAGCCACCAGCCCAACAAGATGCATTCCAGTCCGCCCTTGGCCCAAGCATTCAGAGGTCTGTTGTCTCTGAATAGGGTGGTCCCCTTTCATCCCCATGGCTAGAAGCCCTTGATGGATCTCCTGTGGGCACCACTACACCCACGGGCAGTGAGTCCAACAATTTAATCACTAGCGATGCAAAGAACTAAGACAGGAACACTTTGTACTACTGAGAGAATCACGGACCAGCTTTGAACAGAACTTTGCCAAGAGGGAGAAAAGGGAGGAAATTCGCCGCAGGATGTTATGTGTTACATTCACACATGCACTGCCCCATCTGAGCAGAGCCCCAATCATTTCTGTATTCATCCTCCAGGCTGTAGAGAAGGAAGGGGGGGGGGAGAGGAATTCAAGCAAAATGGGAAGGACACAGTAGACTAGGAAGGGCACAGTAGAAGTCAACCCATCCAAGCTTACTAGCATTTGCCTTCAGATGCCATATACTGGGGCACCATCACCGTTGTACGACTTGGTGGACTCCTAAACTATATGACTTGGTACGATCTCTATGATCTGCCTTACTTTATTTGATTATAGTGTAACAAATGTACTTCACGCTTTATTTACATTGTGTAAACCCTTCCCAGATGCTTCCGACTCTAATATTTTGCATCCCCCATCCTTCCACGATCAAAGACTTAGGAAATTCAAAGTTCTTCAAAGTCTCAAGACTTTTTTTGGGGGGGGGGTAGGGGGATGTGGAGCAAAATCTATCCTCTTTGAAAACGGCACAGGGGGGAGAGGGGGTAAGGGATGCAGAAGAAAAGAGTATGTAAGATGTAACTCCAGATTCAAAAGTAATAATTATTGCTGTGCCACTGGATTAATAAACAATTACCATAGTAACACCAGCCTGATACGAAACATATGCTTATACATTTTTTAAAGTGTAAATGGAAATACAGCACAGCTGACAAAGCTCTTCCATTCCCTTTGTTCCCACAAGACAAGTGACAAATCCATTAAAGAATCCTTTCATGTTACACCCCCCTCCCCAAGCTGGCCACATTCCTGCACTTTGGACAATGGATGCATGTAGCACATCAGCAAGAAAGATCATTCCTTTGCAGGAGGGTGCCATTTTTACAAAGCCCCTTTGCGCGTGGGGGGGGGGAGAATAAGAAACCACTTCTATGCGCTCTGATGCACAAGAAATTAATTCTTGTCTTGAGTACTTTCCAAGTCACCTGAAGAGTGCTAGGGCAGAACCCTTTTAAATAAATAAATATCTGCTAGCACTATAAAGTTGATACTCAACTGGAGTTTACTCCTATTGACAGGTGAGCTTAAAATTTAGGGGGTCGCCTCTTCTGCAGTCCCCAACGAACATTAAGATCAAATCATCAGCACTTGCTCAGGACCCCTGGCCCAAAAGAAGTAAAACTGGCCTCAACCAGGGCCAGGGCCTTTTCGGTCCTGGCCCTAGCATGGTGGAACGTTCTCCCTGATGAGATCAGAGTCCTCCGGGACCAACAGGACATGTAGGAGACCAGGGATGATTCTGCACTTGCTTTGTTTATTCCGTTGTGGATCCTGCTGAATTCCGATTGATTTGAACTCGGGTCGGCGTTTTTAACTAGAGAGGACAGGGATTGAACTGGGGGTGTTCTACGTGCCAAGCGGATGCCGTACCACTGACCCATTCTCCCCTCTCCCAAAAGCATATACAGCAGAAATGTTTCTTTCATTGGCCACATACATACATCAGATAATCTTAGTATCATAGAGTTGGAAGGGACCATACAGGTCATCTAGTCCAACCCTCTGCTCAACACAGGATCAGCCCAAAGCATTCTAAAGCATTTTGGGCCAGGCATCCATTTTGGCCCAAAGCATCCTAAAGCATCTTGGGCCAGGCAGAACTCCTAGCATGTGCACATGTAGTTAATGCAGCCTTTTCCAACCTTTTGACCATTAAAAAATATTTTTTTTCAGGCTTAAAGGACCTCTGGGAGTGGTCAGTTGGCCACACCTCCCTGCCATGCCCCCTAGAAGCGGCATAACAAACCACACCCTTCACCCTTCTTCCACACCCTCTCCCCACCTCGCCTCATGTCGGCCAGAAATAAGGGCAGGAGCCGAGAAGATAGGCTGGATCCTCTCCACCATGCCACAACCGACACCCTGGCCTCCCTGATTTTTACACTCACAGCCTACCCACCAAGCCCTCTGGGTGCAGGCAGCCAGTTCCCTACTTGTGGTCATTTGGGCAGCAGGGGAAAGGCCACAGACCCCCTCTGGTGCTCCCGTGGACTCCTGATTGGGAATCCCTGGGTTAACTAACGTAACAGAGCTAGAATAAGAATTCACGTATATTTTATATTTGCAAGCTTACGGGTGAATCCGAAATTTCAAATTTTACCATTCGCCTTTTTAAATGAGAAGTTTCCCTATCACTGCTCAAAACTTAAGAAGGCTTAAGATGGCTATTTACCGTAACAAGTTTGTCACAGTCAAACACTAACTGGTACTAAATCCCCTTGAGAGTCCAGTTATGCACTTCAGTCAAATATTGTGAAGTAGCTTTAGGATCTGACCTCTTAAAAGTTCCGCGCAGCCGTGGAAGTCCATGGCTGGCCTATGAATGTCCCATGGGGTTTTCAAGGCAAGAGATGTTCAGAGGTGGTTTTCCATGGCCTGCCTCCGGGTCAGGACTCTGGTATTTCTTGGAGGTCTCCCATCAAAGTAATAGCCAGAGCCAACCTTGCTTAGCTTCCAAGATTTGAAGAGGTCTGGCTAACCTGGGATATCCAGGTTAGGCCATAAAACTCTTATCTTACTCTCTCTCTACATGCAACCCTATGCTTCATTCAGATCTGCTCTGGCTTTGGACCATGTTGACCCTCTGGAACCATCTGCTTGCTATAAGAGAGCATTCTAATGGTTCAGAGAGACTTTAACAACATTTGCAGGTTGGAGATGGGGGTAAATAACTTGGACTTTGGACTGCAAGGCGAACAAACGGGTCAGTCCTAGAGGAGATCAGCCCTGCCTGCTCCTTAGAAGATCCTGAAGATGAAACTCAAACACTTTGGCCACCTCATGAGCAGGAAGGACTCCCTGGAGAAGAGCCTAATGCTGGGAGCAATTGAGGGCAAAAGAAGAAGGGGCGACAGAGAATGAGGTGGCCGGATAGAATCACTGAAGCAGTAGGTGCAAACTTAAATGGTTTCCGGGGAATGGTAGAGGACAAGAAGGCCTGGAGGATCCTTCTCCACGGGGTCGCAATGGGTTGGACACGACTTCACACCTAAGAACAACAACAAAATAACTTTTGTCTATTTTAGCCCTAGCACAATATTAAGGGTATATGTAAGACATTTGGCTGTTTTATTCTTCTAGGTTGCTTCCCATTACTAAAGAAGTTGAAGGCCCCGTTGGAAATGGAGATGTTCTACGCCGTCTTGATCTGCTCCTGTTTTTTTTTCTTTCATTAAAGCTTTAATGCCGCAATTATGGCCACGTTGCCCTATAAAAAAAGAAAACAAAAGAAAAGGCAGTTTACTTTAAAAAGTGAAATTGCATAGCCTACTATTTAATTATACACAAATGTAAATGGCCCATTTTTCCATAACTGGTTATTACTGCACTGTTTTACTTTCCGAGTTTTCACAATCTCTAAAACCTACAATGCTTCCTGCTATATAATTGTTTTGTTACATTATTGTTTTCATCTTATTCCCCCCCCCTTCTTCTTTTAATGCGAGTGCAGCGGGGAGAATAAATCTTGGTTTTAAGCCAGCCAGTACTTCATCTACTTAAGCTTTTATAGATGAAGATTGCTGTAATTATCAGAATACCCGCTTATTTCTGAAGTATTATCTTGGCAACCTGCTGGCATTTACAACCAATTAACAAGCACTGCCCATTAGTTGCATAAGGGGTATCGCGGAGTAAACCTATTGTGTGCTAATTTTCTATTTTAGATAATCAGTTTGGCCATCCAAAATGGAAAGGGGAAGAAAAGAGAGGTTTGACACTCAGTGGCAAACGGGTAAAAATTACTACGTGCTTCCAAGAGACAAAGGTATCCAGCATCTCCGTGATTGCTTCAGTAGCGTCACTGTTGGGTCTTAAGTATTTATTCCTTTTATCTCTTCGGGAAGATAAATTATAAAGTACAGCTTCGGCAAAGTAATCATGTCCTTTAAAAAAAAAAACGGGAAAAAAAACCCAACCGGCTTCTCCTCCTGTCCCCTCCTGTCTATAATTACATGAAATTGTACAAGTGTTAAACACTATTTAAAAAAAAAAGATTTTTTTAAGGAAAAAAAAAAGACAAAGGGAAGAAAACTGGTGACTGATAGGGGGGAAAGCAGCCCCCAGCCTCTTCCGACTGGCACAGGAGGAGGAAGGGAGATAAGAAAGGGCTGCTTTACAAGAGGGCCCTTGTAATCTGTCTCAGTAGCACCAGGTTCAGGTAGAGCTGCATTCTGTTCTTTCACTCTGCCTGTTTTTGACTAAGTGGCTTGCCCTCAGGGAGATGCCCTGGGATTCCAAACAGGAGTGTGAGGACTGGATGGGAAAGTCTCTATGATCGTAGGGCTCCCTCCCTAGCCTTAGAGCAGCGGTTCTCAAAGGGGACCCCTTTGTGGCTCGAAGGACCTTTCACAGGGGTCGTGGCAGGGCGAGCAGGTTGGCCGGGGGGGGGGGGGCACCGCCACTGTTGCCGCTCCTACTGCAGGCGCCACACAACAGCCTTGTGGGGTAGATCGAGATAGAGTGTTCGTCTGTCTGCAGCAGCGGAAAAGAGCGAGATCGGCATGGTGGGACAAGAGGCAGAACTGAACTGAGAAACCCCGGGAAAAAAAACAATTTATATACAAACATGAACAATGGATCTTCGCTATTGGTCAGTTTTGGTTTAAATTCTGTGAAAGAACACTTGCATAATTTTCGGTTTGGGGGTCACCACAACATTAGGAACTGTATTCAAGGGTCACGGCATTAGGAAGGTTGAGAACCACTGCCTTAGAGGAAAATATGAGAGGATTTTTTGTTCAGCTCGTTACTGTTGCCACCTCTATGTTGGGAACTACCTGGATATTTTGGAAGTACGGCCTGGGGAGGGCAGCGTTTGGGGAGGGGAGGGACCTCAGCAAGGGAGAATGCCTGAGAATACACCCTCCAAATCAGCCATTTTCTTCAGGGGTACTGAACTTTATGTTCTGGAGATCCACTGTAAGGCTGAGAGATCTCCAGCTTCTGCCTGAAAGTTGGCAACACTACCCTTTACAAGCAAAGCAACCAGCATGACAGCCGTGTGTGGGGGTGGGGGGCAGGAACACGGGGTGATGATCCTGGCAACATCGCCAGCATCTCTATTTCACTTACAAGTACAACTGGAAGGAAACACTGGAAACTCAATGGTAAAACCTAGAGCTACCATACTGGTGTAAAGGATACCGGTGGGGTTTTAAAATATTTTTCTCCCAGATCATTCCGTACATGTTGGATGATGCACTTTCAGTGTACTTTTGCAGCTGGATTTTCCATTGGAAAACAGGAAAATCCGCTTCTAAAGTGCATTGAAAGTGCCTTATCCAACGTGTGCAGAATGAGTGAGAGGTGATCAGTGAGAGGCATCCCACCATAGGAGAAGGCTTGGAAAGGGGACTGAAGCAAGTCTCTCAAATATTGAGCTTTACTCTTTGAGCCAGCTTGGTGTACTGGTTAGGAGTGTGGACTTCTGGTCTGGCGAGCTGGGTTGGATTCCCTGCTCCTCCCCCACATGCAGCCAGCTGGGTGACCTTGGGCTCTGTTCTGATTGAGCAGGAATATCAGGGCTCTCTCAGCCTCACCTCCCTCACAGGGTGTCTGTTGTGGGGAGAGGAAAGGGAAGGCAACTGGAAGCTGCTTTGAGGCTCCTTCGGGTAGAGAAAAGTGGCATATAAGAACCAACTCTTCTTCTTCATCTTTGTTTTCTTTTGTTGAATATGAGAAATTTTTATGTCCCTGAAATTCCTATGTTGGAACATGCAAGATCTGTAGTGTGCATGATTCAACAGCATATGAAGAATATCCTGCAGGGGGCATCAGAGGGGATGTGAATTTAGCATATATCAAAAAACAGCTTCTGGGTATTTTTGCAAAGAATTTCCTCCTGTGTCCTGCTTGGCTGAACTGAAGACTTCCTGCTCCTTTGAGCGTAGGTCTTCCTTCCTGATTGCCTCCAGGAGAACAAGCAATCAGTTAGACAGTTAGGAACCTCTCTCTCCTCTCTTCTTTACAAAATTGTTTCTCTTCTCAGTAAAGTTATTTATTCATTAAGCAGCTACCACTCCACCCCTCCTTTGCATACTTAAACTCTGCCAACAGGCTGTGGTGAACTGGGGGTATCTGTGACCTGAACCCCATGCTGCCTTGGGGCTCCTGCCCCACCATGGCACAAGGCACCAGCAGTCTCACATGAAGGAAGGGTGGCCAGGGTAGCTCTGTGCCTGCCTTCTCCTAGGCCCAACCCCCACGCTTCCTTGTTACAGTGTCCCAGCGTTGGAATGCAATAACCTTGTTTTTATTCTTAAAAATCACCTTGGGGGCCAGGGGGAGAGCCGATTAGAATCATAGAATCATAGGGTTGGAAGGGGCCGTACAGGCCATCTAGTCCAACCCCCTGCTCAACGCAGGATCAGCCCAAAGCATCCTAAAGCATCCAAGAAAAGTGTGTATCCAACCTTTGCTTGAAGACTGCCAGATTGAGAGAACGTGGAATGAAGGGCAGAGAGAATGGAGGACATATGGAATAGCTGAACACTAGGATACCTTTCCTCATGGGATGGGGAGGGATGGAGGGGAGAGGGACAACAGCGATGGGGCAGGGGCCTGCCCAAACACTCAAAATGGCGGGCGCTGCAAAAACCCAAATGAGAGCATTCTGGCTTCCCACCCCAGTGCGGAAAACAAATTGCAACCTGGACAATGAGGGGCGGAAAGCCCAAGTGTGGGGAAAACCATGATTCATGGCGAAATGACAACTAGGTAAGTCCTCAGTGAGCAAACGGTCCAAGTCTCAGCCAGTGTGGGGCAAGCCCTATAGCTGCCTACCTCCATGAATGCACTGACTGTCTTCCCTTCTGCCTAGTGGCCTCCACGAGGACGACATTGCCCCCTCTTTCGAGAACCCATAGTTATAACAGGCCTCGATACTAGTAATCTATAAAAGTCTGAAATTAAAGCAGAATCTTCAAAATGTGGTTAGATCCTAGTTATTCCACAGATCAGGATGGTTGAATGGCTCCAGCTACCCAATGACAGGAAACGCGTTCTATTAAATGAAGTGAACTGTACAACGATGCCTTTTTTATTTTCCTCCTGTGGGTTGCATTCATATTTTTTCCCCCCTGCCTTGGCGTAAGTTAAACAAAATTAAGACTATGATTATGCTCAAGCGACGGGGCCCATTAAAAGCAAAAGATAGAAAATGGCGAACTCCTCCAACGAAGTCATAAAGGATTATCAGCTGTGCAATTAGTAAAGACGGAGCATGCAAAGTGAAGTCTATTAAGTCATAAATGGAGGAGGGGGAGAAAGTGTTGTGCTTGGCAAATTGATAAGTAGATTTGGCTTAATTATTCTGAATTAATCGCTATTGGCTACAATAATTGGAAAATTAAAAATTTAAGGTATGGCCATAAAACCGTCCCTATAAAACGAAGCTAGGAACGCAATCAAACCGTTAACTGTTTAGCACACGAAAAGGAGTGGGAGGAGGAAGAAGAAGAGTCTTGCAGAGCCATGTGGAAGCTGAAACTGGTGGGAGAACCAGCCATCTTAGGCTGAGGGATTGCCGTGTTTGTGTGGGAAAATCCATTGCAGTCATCTAGGGCTTGGATCCCATGTATGCATACCTAGGAGTAAGCCCCACTAAACACAATGCAACTTACTACTGAGTAAATCTGTGTAGGGTCTTGAAGCATTGGTTTATTCCACCAAGCGTCATGAACATCTCTTACTATCATCTTGGAACTGGACAGTACGGTCACCACCTCTGGACCAGGAAATCCCTTAATATTTGGGAGGGCCGTGGAAGGGGACTCAGAAGCGTGTATTGCAATGGGGCCCACCCTCCAAAACAGCCATTTTCTCCAGGGGAACTGATTTCTGTCATCTGGAGACCATATGAAATTCTGGGAGATCTCCAGGCTGTGCCTGGAGCCTGGCCACTCTAACAATTATTAGCATTTGCTCACTTCTTTTACAGAAGTTCCCAAGCAATAGTAAGTTTTTTTAGAAAAATGAAAACAACTATGGAGTTGTTAAGCAAACAATTCTTTCCATATCCATTGTAGCAGGGTGTCAGAAAATGCCACCTTTAGTTTAACAGTAGTACAGATAAATATGCAGTCTTCCCTGCTATTGTGAATTTATATCAATGTTCCTTAGCTGGTGTTCAGGCACCACAGGAGGTATCAAGATGGCTGACCTGTTCAGGATTCAAGATGGCTGCTGATCTCTGAGGATCTGAGAGGAGAAGCTGCCCGCTTTGAAATTGTAAGGAGAGATACTTTCACCTCCCGGGTGGCCATCTTAGTAAAAGATTCTCTCACCTTCATTGTTGTCTAAGCGCCAGTACTGCTTAAACATGTAGAAAAGTACTCCAATAATGTGTCGTATATGAAGCGTCTATTACTATAGGATTGGGACATTTCTCTGTTCTTTTAGTACTAGCATCGCTCCAAAAACGATAAGCTGTTATCTGGACATGATAATAGGTTGAATGAGAGCTAATAAATTAAAACTCAGTCCAAATGATCCACAAATTCTTTGATAGACTGACCAAGAAAGCCTTTGCTACATGAGAGTCTTTGCTACCAGAAAGTCTTTGCTACTTTCCATTAAGCTCATAGGTTGTGGGTACATTTGGATTCAGCTTGACTAAGACATCGCAGCATGAAGAACTTTTTGTAAGCGTCACATGGTATGCTGGCCATTCCTGAGACGAACTGACTTCTTCATATTCATCCATGCTCTGGTCACATCCCAACTAGTGCCTTTTATACACTGGTGTTTCCTTTCACATTTACTGTGCATTCCCCCTGGGTGTATTTTTCTCTTCTGCACACCAACTCGGTTTCACTTCATAGGTGGGCTTTTGTTTTCCTTCTGCATGGATTTAGCTTCCTTTCAGGGTTCAGCTTGTTTTCCATTCGCTATATGTCTCGGTTTTGTAAAAGTCCTATTGCCCCTGGGAGGACATGCCTACACAACCACCATTGTACTGCAGTCTCTGTTCATTGGTCAGATTCAGGCATAATTTGCCTTTTGAAATTGTAAGGAGAGATACTTTCACCTCCCGGGTAGCCATCTTAGTAAAAGATTCTCCCACCTTCATTGTTGTCTAAGCTCCAGTACTGCTTAAACATGTAGAAAAGTACTCCAATAATGTGTCGTATATTACTGTAGGATTGGGACATTTCATGAACTACTTAAAAAAAACAAATTTAATTATTTGATGAGGGTATGCTTCTCCTCTTCACTGGCAGTATATTCATGTCCCCCAAATTTAATAAAGTGGGGGGGGGGAAATAAGAATAACAAATACAAACCTTGAGAGCCCTCATAATGAAAAGGGGGGAGTAGAATAATTAACACCATCATCATGCTTTCATCATCATAAGAATACCATGAGCTTTTCCACATTCTCATTTTCCTTGCTTCCAAGTTCCTGTTTCCTTGCAGGTATTTTTCTTTTCTGCACATGAAATGGGCACTAAGAAAGTTCCCTCCTCCCGCCACCAGAAGAAATGAACTTACAAGTGATGAAAATTTGAATGACAGAAAGCCCCAAGACTGTAGCACTAAGAAGAAAATTTAGAATTTTTCATTATCTGGGGAAACTCGTTTGCACACAAAATAATAGTGCAAAGAACCAGACCAGATTTCACATTAAAAACATAAGACATAAAGCCCACTATTTGACTCTATGTTTGTTTATATGCCAAGTGTTTGTCCAGTCAAAGGGTATTCTGCATTCTTCCACAGGACTAGGAAGCAAATTCCACCTCTCTCCCTCCAAATGTTGATTACATGTGCAATTATTTTGTGAGCAAGGCTCAAGAGTTGAGTAATGAAGGGAGAAACAATTAAATGATGTGACATGCATACAATCCATTCATCTATTTAGACACATACACGAATCCTTAGATATACAATCCTTTTGCTGAGGACATCCATATATCAAAATATTTTTTTTCTCAAAACTTTTGGGGCATTTGCTGTCATGTCACAGCTGATTTGGAGGACCTGTGAAGTTTTTAAGGGAACAGTCTCTGTCATTGTTGGCCTCCATATCATGGCCCCAGTATTCTTTGGTGGTCTCCCATCCAAATCATGACTAGGAACAGGCCTGCTCAGCTTCCAAAATGTTACAAGGTCAGGTTAGCCTGGGCCTTCCTGGGCAGGGCTTCTGTACTATGCCTTAGTGCTAAATCTTAAAGCACTAGTCAGATCTTCCAGATGCTGACACATCAACACTGTAATGTTTGGGCGACTTGTTTTGACCAGTAGAGGTTCTGGATATCTATAAATGGATCTCCAGATTTCTTTAATCTTCTTTAAAAGTCTCTCTCTCTCTCTCTCTCTCTCTGTGTGTGTGTGTGTGTGTGTGTGTGTGAAGATTTCTCATTTGTGCAGGAGGCAGTGCGACAACATTCTTCATCCTAATTCTTCAAAACAATATCCCAGTCAAGTTACTATTCGATCTCATCCAATGAACCTGGTCCTCTGGCCACATTGCTATGGCAACAGGAACTTTCTTAATTCCCAGTGTGGGGCCTGTTGTCTTTGGCAGGACAGGCCAAGATGCAACTTCTGTTCAATTGGCTCAGCCTGGGTCCCAGCTAGAGTTCCCAGGTCCCCTTGTGGGATAAGGTTGCCAGCTACAGGCTGAGAAATTCCTGGAGATTTGGGGATGGAGCCTGGGGAGGACAGGGACCTCTGTGGGGGTACAGTGCCACAGAGTTCATCCTCCAAGGCATCCGTTTTCTCCAGGGGAACTAATTTCTGTAGTCTGGCAATGAACTGAAATTCCTGGGGATCCCCAGGTCCCACCTGGAGGTTGGCATCCCTAATTGGGAAACTCCTGGAAATTTGGGGTAGAGCCTGGGAAGGACAGGGGACTCTGTGAGATAGTGCCATAGAGCGACGGTCGTTAATCCCTGGTCTGCGGCCCGGTACCGGGCCACGAAGGCCTCAGTATCAGGCTGCTGGCGGTTGCCTCTTCCTCCTCTCCCCGCAGCGAGAAACTCGCCAGGCCCAGCTAGCTTCTCGCTGGGGTGGGGGAGAGGCAAGCGCAGCAGCCGGCACATCGGCGGATGCAAACGCGCATGCGCGGCAGCTCTGCACATGCACATTTGCGCAGAGCTGCCATGCCATGAGAGAACTGTAACCGGCCCAAGGTCCCCCAGCAGGCTTCCTGGGTCTCAAAGGAGCTGACAATTGTCATCTCTTCTCCTCCCCACAACAGGCCCCTTGTGAGGCAGGTGGGGCAGAGAGAGTCCTGAGGGAACCATGACAGGCCCAAGCTCACCCAGCAGGCCTCCTGTGTCTCAAAGTGGCTGAAAATGGCCTTCCCTTCCTCTCCCCACAACAGGCCCCTTGCGAGGCAGATGGGGCTGCGAGAGTCCTGGGAGAATAAGGACTGGCCCGAGGTCCCCCAGCAGGCCTCCTGGGTCTCAAAGCAGCTGACAATTGTCATCCCTTCCTCTCCCTACCACTCTTAACCAGTACACCACGCTGGAAAAAAACAGAGGGTTAAAATGGCTGCTGGCCATTTAACCTGAACAGCTGAACTGCTTAGTTTAAATGTACAGCAGCTGCTTCAGTGAGCCATTTCACTTCCACCCCCTCTAAATGGAGGGAAATGAGTGAGATTTTCTCTTTCCTATAATCTGCTCAGTGAACTAGCTGCAAAAGATAGTTCTGTCATTCCCCCTCCCACCATGTGATGTAGCAGACGGTAAATTTCCATTTACCAGAATAAGTGGAGTCATCGCCGACAGTGAATTCGCTTGTCCTAGTCAAATGTCTTCATCAAAACGATACAGCAATATAGTACATTATTATTTCACTCAAGCAGAAATCGACTGGAGTGGGAACGTAAGAAGGGCTGAATGACGTCAGGTCATGGCCGTCAGTCTTTTGGGACATCTCTCTTTTTTTTTAAGCTCAGGAACTGAGTTCAGTCACTGGGTGCATAAGAAAGACATTTGCCGTCTTTCATCTCAGCTTCCGTCGCTAATGAAACAGTCATATTTTCCCCTGGAATAAAGCTTTTCCAAAAGCACTTTACAAACATTAATTACATCTCGGATCACCTAGTTGTATTTGTTCATCAGAGAGAACGAGCCTGATGTGATCCTGCCCATAAATATCGAGCAAAGGCTGTAAGCAAAAGAGGGGAAGACAGAGAAAAACATGACTAGCCACACTGTGCTTCTGTCTCCCATTCACAGGCCTGCCATGAATTCTGAGAGAAATGTGGACAAATGCCAAGAGAAGAAAACGCGGATTTTTGCCTTGTCATGTGGCGTGTGCTTTCACACGCACTAAATAAACACAGGTTTGATCCACTTTTGAGGTACTTTGCGACTGGATTTGCGGAATGGCAAAATTCACTCACAAGCAGTCATTGAAATGGGTTGAAACGGCATTATTTAGCATGTGTTGGAAGCACTCTTACACGGTTTACACGGAACTCTAGAAATTTCATGCCCTAGAGCAGTGGTCCGCAACCTTCCGGTTGCTGTGGACCGCTGCTCTGGAGTGGCGGGAGAGGGCAGCCCGGGCCCCCGCGCACGCGCGGCAGCCCCAGCACAAACGCGCATGTGCGGACTGCCACGCGTGCGCGGCAGTCCGCGCATGCGCGTTTGCGCTACCGCCATGCCGGCGGCCGCGGCTCCCTCTCCCGGCCCCTCCGGGCCGCCAGCAAATCGGCAAGCTTCTCTTCCCCCCCCACTCCCAAAACAAGAAGCTTGCCGGGCCGCGAGCTAATCGGCCGCTTCAGCGGCCGATTTGCTCGTGGCCTGGTGAGCTTCTCGCTTTGGGGAGGGCGGGAAGAGGGAGCTGCGGCCCGGCGCCAAGGCCTTCGCGGCCCGGCACCGGGCCGCGGCCCGCGGGTTGGGGACCACTGCCCTAGAGGCATTCTTAGTTTCAGCATAATGGAGAGAAGTGGATTCTCAACGATTAATAATTTCCCGCCCTCTCCCTTGATGGTTAGGTTCTCTGTTTACAAAAGAAAAACGGTGGATGAAAAGAGCAGTGGATGAAAAGAGTAGTAATGAACTCTGGCCTAGAGGCTACACAGTCATTATAATTTCTGCCAGGGCCCACCTGGCATTTGGCAATCTTAAGCACACACAGCCTGTAGTACAACTGTGACTATTTGGGCCTGCTCCAATGGGAGGAAGTGGTTGGATTCCTTTGCCTACATCTTCAAAGCTTGGACATTTATCAGTCTGATGCTAATCAGGAATGGTCAGTACTTAGATGAGACCATGGAATTAGACTAAGGTCACTATGCAGAGGAAGGCAATGACCAACCACATTTGATCATCTTTTGCTTTGAGCACCCTGCGGATGGGGTCGCCATGAGACACTTGCAATTCAACAGCAAATTCTTCTGGCCCCAAATGGTCACGTCATATCTCTTCCCTATCTCATGTTTTGTATACTCTGTAGATCTGACAGTATTGCGATGGCCAATGGATAACACAATAACATTTCTCTAACAAAACATATTGTTTCCCAGCATCCAACAGGCTGGCCTGTTCTCGTCAGATTGTGGAAGCCTTGTAGAGTCAGCCTGGCTATTTGGGTGAGAGATCTTCAAGGAATCCCAGGAGCATGATCCGGAGCCAGGCAAAGTCAAACCAGCTCTGCAGTCTCTTGTGTAGAAGACCCTCCCAGGTCACCCTAATTCAGCCATGACTTGACAGCAAAAAAACCAACCATGGCCATATTTGAGTGCAAAGAAATTGTATGGGTTTTTTTATGAATGTTGTAACCCTCCTCGAGCCTTTGGGGAGAGGCGGGTAAGAAATCTAATAATAATAATAATAATAATAATAATAATAATAATAATAATAATAATAATATAAAGGTACAGGATGCAAAGTATTAACTGTAAAGCAGCTCTTCGGTAGCAACCAGTTAGTTACCAGTTACCAGTTAAGAAATGTTATCCAAATGACCATGGGCTGTCACAATCGTACCAAAACAAGCTTGTCCAAAATTATATAACCAAACAAATGGCATTTATAGGTATGCATAGAACGATCACATCTAAAAACACTGCCATCAATAAAATACAGAAATGAAATTGGCATTTTAAGAGAAGATAATCAAGGATTAGAAGTGCTGTTTGAATATGTTAGATCTGGTTTTTCCGTCAGCCAGTGGAAACAGCAGTAACCAAATGGACCAGGAGCCAATTTACCAATTTTCTTGCCTAAGATCAGGGGGCTGAAACTAGTTTTAGGTTTATCCTATAGTTTTATTATACTAAATGGTGTTTTAAATTGCTACATTTTGACACAATGATTTAAACTTTGGATTACTGCGACTTGCTGCCCTTTGACCGTATCATAAATTCCGTTCTGCTCTGTTCAATGGCGGCCGAAACCAGTGGCTGGAGAGCCAAACATGGAACTAAAATGTCTCCTTGGAAAAGGAAATCAAATGTCAGAGGGACAGGTGGGATGCTAAAACAGCCAGTATGGGAAGGGATAGGGATTTTTTACAGAACAAAAGGACTTCTTAGAGATGCTTTCAAGAAGAGAGAAGGCTAGTTCCAGATTTTGGGGAATCCTGGGTAGTGATTGTGGTTGACGCCTTCCCGCCCGCTCACCCATGTACTCTGTGACCTGCCTGTGCATCTTTCGCTGCCTTGCTTGCAAAGGCTTGCAAAGGCTCAGAGCCATCTGCACAGCCCGTAGTCCTCCTTTGACAGCACTGAACAGTGTCGGCTGCCTGGAGGATTAGCAGAGCAATCAACACTGAGCAGTCAAGGAAAGGAATGGGCCCTTACAGCTGCCCCGACTATGCATTTACTGATGCCAGCCCTGGTGGCCAGTCATCCAAGAAGAAGAGTTGGTTCTTATATGCCGCTTTTTCTCTACCGGAAGGAGTCTCAAAGCGGCTTCCAATCGCTTTCCCTTTCCTCTCCCCACAATAGAGACCCTGTGAGGTGGGCGAGGCTGAGAGAGCCCTGATATCACTGCTCGGTCAGAACAGCTTTATCAATGCTGTGGCGAGCCCAAGGTCATCCAGCTGGCTGCACGTGGGGGAGCGAGGAATCAAACCTGGCTCGCCAGATTAGAAGTCCACACTCCTAACCCCTACACCAAACTGGCTCCAAGGGGTGAGCCATGCAGCAATTTACGCTGGTGCACTAAAAGAACTATGCAAAGAACTCCTTTTTGTGCACTTCTTCACGTAAGGGTTTACGGCACCCCCACGTTTAAGCTGTGGAAACTTTATGGATTACTCATCAACATGTCAGTCATCGGTCCTGTAAGGAACATCAGTGAGGTGGGGACTTGTTCTCTTGCACCGAAGCAATGTAACCCTCTGCATAATTGATCCAGTCTAAACCCACTGGTCTTCATCAGAGTCACCCTGTACAGGATGACACTGGCATCCAGGGGCACCTTTAAGAACAACAATGTTTTATTCAAGGTAGAAGCTTTTGTGGGATAGGCATGCTTCTTCAGGTACTGTTTGAGTTGCAAAGCTCCAAGGCTGCTTCAGAAGGAAGTGCAAACCTTAAAGCAAGATTAAGTAAAGCTATTTTCAACCTGCTCCCATTCTGTATGTTAGATAATATACTTTCAATACTCTTTTGCATGGGAAAATCCAAGATGTAGCCTGCATGGAGCTTTTGGTCCATTCCCAGATCGACTAAATCCCTGCAGTCTACACCGAATTCGATTTCCATTTTGATTTTGGGCACTTTAAATTTCCCCTCTGCAACATGCATGATTGATTTGTAGTGACCCTACCTTTCCCCTGCAATATCCTGGAGTGGATATGAGCCTCGATATTTAAAAAAAAAACAAAACATGAGTAAATGTGCAGATTTTTGCTTTTTTTGAATTAGCTCACTGCTCCGTGCCTTGGAGCAAAGCAGTCTTCCTTGATTGGCCAGGGCATCAGTTCAAAGACTTCCTAGTTCCCGGATGCAAGGCTTCCTTTAAAGTGACTGTGCTCCAGAAGCCCTAACTTCTCCCAGCAGAGATTTGCCTCCTGTAATTTCCCTCTCCTCTGCTGTTTCCAATCTCCCCCTCCGTTCAAGAAAAGAGACTCCTGCTGCAATTGGCACCCCTCCCCGTTCTGAGCTTCCCCAATCAAGTGCAGAACACTTTCTGTTTCGGTTGGGGGTGGAACGTAAGCCAGATGAGACAGCCAATTTCAATCCAATTATATCTTCACTTTCACTTTAAAAGTTGGTTCATCAAAAGGCATTTTAATAAATGTAAGGAACAAATTCTCCAGCGGTGCTAGGGAGACAAATAGCCTCTTTCATGGCATAAGGTTTTGTAGGCCAAAGTCCATTGGATGCTGTTTATTTCTTATCAGATCCCTCAAAGTAAACATTTTATTTCCCCTCAGTGCACAACAGTGGTTCTTGGAACATCATTGGCATAATAGTTATATATATATATGTAATATAAATTACAAAATATGTAATATAACTTACAAAAAAATTCACCTTTTTGGAGAATCGTAGGTTTAAGGGTGTGCATGAAATCATTGTAAAAACTCTCTGTGAAGTGCATGTTCTTTCATTTCAGTCCCATATATATATTTAAATTGGTTTAAATAATCCTAGAAATCAAACGGATTTCTCCCTTTGAATCAGTAATCAAAGTGTTTAGGACAGGCTTCTCATTCGGGGAACAAACGGCCATTTCATTTCAATTTGTACCTACCACGCTGTCACAGGGCTCAAGTTCAATGGGAGAGTATCTGCTGTTCCTATTGAATTCAGTGTCTGCTTGAGCCGAGCCTGGATCGAGGCCAATCCGGTTTGATTGGAGCAGAGAAAAAAACGCAAGGAAAGGTCAAGGAAGGTCACATCCAAGTTACGAGATTGCGAGACACCTAACTTATTCCACAATTTTGCAAACTTTTCAATTAGCATTTTTTAAAAAAAAAATCCCGTGTGCTATTTAAATATATTTAAAGTAATGGTTTTCTGCAATTTCTTCCCTCCCCCCCCCCCTTTTGGAAACATACCGTGCTATTGTCAGCTTTAAAAAGAAGCAATTTCCTGACTTTCTGAGATTGAGGAGGTCACGGAAAAATTACTACTATGGGAACCATATAATTAAATAGACTAGACGGCGGTGCTTATGAGAAACTAAATTTAAGTTTATGCTATTAATACCTGATCTGTAAGGATTACTTAGGGCTCTTAAGCACAGGGTAGATTTGTAGTCTATTCCCCCCCTTCCCAACCCATCAGCACATTTTTTCCCCTTTTTAAAGGAAGCAAATAATAATATTTTTTTCAGACTCTTTTTTCGTTCCCGTTTGGAAAAGATTGCTAATTAGCTGATGCCAGATTAATTAGGACTCGCTCGTTAACATATATGCCCTTCCCTCCTACTCCTCGGCACTGTAATGTTAGACTTGAGCAGTGTGGGGAAGAACGAAGGCAGCTTCCCTGGTGCTCCCTCCAGTAATTAAACGCGGAATAAACTTTATACCGTTCAACTGAGTAGAATGTTGCTAAACTAAGCTTGCAATGATTATATACTTTTATCTCATCGGTCCGAAAGGGCTAAGAGCTTTTACCGTGTAGCCTTATTTATTTATGAAAACAATCAGACTGAATTGCTACTTTCTTGCACGTAATAAATGATGGTTGGACCAAACGGAACAATTCTCCCATTTTAAAATAAGATATCAAAACACTATATGGAGTTCTGTGATACCATTTCAAAAATCAAAAAGTATCCTAGCATTCCAAAATTTGTGTCTAGAAAAGAGACATTTATGTTAAAGCAGCAACGCTGAAGATTTTCCTACTCAAACGACTTGAATTGGTATTTTGAGCCTAGCTGTGATCTTTTTAAAAACACTCTTGGGGGCTAAAGGGACTTCAGATCTCTGTTTTCTCTTATGGGAATCTCTGTGGAAAAAACAATACAGATTTATCAGGTGACACCTCCCGGCTTTTGTTTTTTTTCCTGCAAAAGCAAAATTACAAATATGCCATTTCCTGAAGTGACTTTCCAAGTCGAGGTACCTTTTAGACGGTTGTGATATATTGTAGAGCCACCTCTTCTAACTACTATTTTGAGTGTTTCACTTTCCTGCAAGGTAAATCAAGGTGGACATCATGAGGACGCACAGAGTCACACACAAAACAAGCCAGAACTTTCTACGCGTACATGTACCGAATGTCCGTCTTCAGAATTGTTTGTGTAAAGCAGACTCCTGTATTCACGCCAGACAAAACAGTTCCAACTCCAAGCACGGCTCATAAATGAGGCAAGAGTTTCACCCGACTGAGGAATCGCCTGAAAGACAACTAAATTAAAACACCTCCAGTTGTGCCATCGGCATAAACACAGGCGGGTTCTGTCTGTGTGCACTAAAACGATGGATATACTGACGAGCAAAGCGGTTATTGGCAAAAGATTCCGAAATCTGTCTGCTCCTTGCTGTCTTTCGTGAGCCTGCTAGGTAGCTTAGACGCTTCGTCTCTCCCCCCCCCCCCCCTGCAATATATGTGGTGCTGGAATTCTATTTTCCAGCTGCACCGATTCCACGGAGTAAAGGAAAAACTGATCCATGAAGTTCCTATTTGCATAAAACACAGAAACATCTGTCGCCGGTTTCTTGTCGGTGGAAGTAGGCATCAGGGGATCCTGCAGTTGCTCATCTGCCCTCACGAATATTAGATTTTCATGCTGTCACGTAAGAGTCTACCGTTAGTATCTCTGAGATGCCCGGGGAGAAAGGAACTAGGTCAAAGGCTACGGATTTGCAAGGGGTAGATGAGACTCTGACACCCATCAAAATGAGCTTTGTCTACAGATTAGCAACTTGTGTTTGCCACCCTAAGAAAAAAAATAAGAAAAGGCGAGTGGCATTGCTTTCCATCGTAATTACGCATTGCCTACATTACATAGCAGGCTTTTTAAAAAGGGGTGGGGGACTTTGGCCGAGAGCTGAAAGCCGTTCTCACTTTCTGAAAGCTCGGTGCTGTTTGGTCAAGTCGAAGCTCTGGTTCGGGAAATAGGGAGGGAAATGTCTTAGGACGTTGGGTTCAAGAAATGGATGGGGGTCTGTTCAGATCTGAGCCTAGCATATCAACAAGGGTAAGAATCAGAGAAGGAAGCTGAACAGCAGGCACGTTATTGAAATACAGCGAGGGAATCTCATTGTAAAAATAATAAAAACTAGTTCCGTCAGGCGTGATTTGACACATACCTTTTACAAGTTTTTTTTAAAGGTTTAAAATAGCATTAAGAATAGCTCTCAGTTGAATCCCACCTACTTGCTTTAGTCAAAGTTTGGCCTTTGGATCTATTCAGTTTGCTCTGGGATATAGTTTAGTCAGAAATTCACGTCAAATTCAACCGACTGGGTACCCTGTCCTGTGTCATTGAGAGGACGTCCCCATTGCAGTTTGGATATTACCTGCAGGAAGCTCAAATCCATATTTCTCGGTTATCATACGCTAGAATGAGGTTTGATTCATTTCAGTTTCTGGACTTATTTGTGGCTGGTGTTTTGTGGATTTCCAAAAGCTAACAATGAGAAGCTTCGGCAAAAGGTGAATGAGAGGGGTTTTTTTGTTTGTTTGTTTAAATAAAATGTTTAAAGCTAGAAATTGATCTAAGAAACATTCGGTAGTCTAAGGAAGGGTGGAAACCTTTTGTCTGTGAGCAGAGTGCTTAGGGTTTGCAGGCCAGGTTGACACAGAGCATGTTGTATATATAGTTTTAAGGAATTTGGCAAACCCCACCAAAATGGCTTCCTGTGTTTGGTTACCCTACAACCTTTTTAGCTACAAACAGTAAGGCAAACCTTGCCATGAGTTTGCCAATCTACAATAGGACCACCTTCAAGGAAACAGGATTGTTAAGTGACTAGGATCGACAAGTGGTAAAGAAGTCCAAAAATATGACCATACAGGTCTAATCACTGGGAACTGCCCCTGGTTGGAGTTTTGCATATGGCAGAACAGCTATTCGCTCTGTATGAAGCATTCATGGTAGAAATGACAGCTGTGAAATCTCTGGATATTGGCCTGTCATTGTTGTAACTGGATTCTCCTGCGTGGAAGAGAATATGCAGGAAACTCTGTCAAAGATGCAACCTGGCAACAAAGCTGATAAATGTTATGGAATCCCAGAATCCTAGAGCTGGACAGTGTCAGACAGGTCATCTAATCCAACCCCTTGCTTAGCGCAGGCTTAGCCAACAGCATCCATGGTGGCAGAGTTTAAATATGCAAAGGAGGAGCTAAGCTCCAAGATGCTTAAAGAATAAATAGCTTTATTGAGAAGAGAAACAATGATGTAAAGAAGAGAAGAGAGAGACAGTCTGACTATATATTTATTTATTATTTAAATTTGTATATCGCCGTTCCCAATTGGGCTCATGGCAGTTTACACAATAAAAGAATAAAAACACAAAAAATCCCATAAATACCCATAATTTCAATTACTAAAGTTAATAAAATTGCAGGCGAAAATACTGTTAATTGTTGCTCTGGAGGCAATCTGGGAGGAAGTGTGCTCAGAGGCACAGGAAGTCTCCAGTTAAGCCAATCAGGACACTGGAGGAGATTATGTGAAAAATACCAGGAAGTTCCTAATCAGAATAAACTAATTACACTTCTCCAATGCCCCCTGTAGGACATTCTTCATATGTACATTCTACAGCTCTTATGAATTCCAACATACAGGGGGAAAAATGTTCGTTTCTGGCAACAACCAGTCTTGTCACACATTAAAGATACGCTAGGAGACGTTTCCTGAGTCAGAAGCTCTTTCGGCTCCCACGATCTGATTGCTATCTGACTTGGCGTTGTTCTAAGGCGTTTCCTCATGGCAATCTCTCCCCTATTCTTCTGTTTGTCATTGCTTGCCTCTACCTAGCAATTCTGGACTTCCTTGGAGGTCTCCCCGCCAAGCCGTGACCAGGGCCGACTTTGCATAGCTTCTGAGATCTGATGAGATCAGGCAAGCCTGGGTCATCTAGGGCGGTGGTCCCCAACCTTTTTATCACCGGGGTCTGGTCAACGCTCGACAATTTTACTGAGGCCGGGGGGGGGGGGTAGTCTTTTGCCGAGGGATGTCGCCGCTGCCTGAGCCCCTGCTCCACTTGCTTTCCCGCCAGCGCCCCTGACTTCCCGCTGCCCGCTGGGGGGCGCTGCCAGCAGCAGCTGCACAGTGCCACGCCTAGGGGGAGCCCCAGCCATGGCGGCCGCTGGAGAGCACCAAAGATAAGCCGGCAGCAGAGTGGCAGGGCAGCCTCCGAGGCAGCAGCCGGGGAGCAGGATGAGGAGGAGCCGCAGCCCGGTACCGACTGATCCACAGACCAGTCCCGGTCCCCGGACCGGGGGTTGGGGACTGCTGATCTGCACATGTAGGATAATGTACTTTTAATGTGCTTTTACAGTTGGATTTTCCTGTGCAGAACTGGCTAATCTGTTTCTAAAGTGCATGGGAAGTGCATCATCCAACACCTGCAGAATGAGTATAGGTTAGGGCCCCAGAACATTTATTTGTGTATTTAAAAAAAACAACAACGACTGGCCCAAAGCGGGGCTTACTTTTGAACAAATATAGGATTGGGTTCCTCGTCTTACCCAGGTCCTAGCTTGGCTGATGGGGAATCTTGCACTGAATCGGAAGACCTCCCCCCCCTCCCCCCAGCATTTCTTTACCTCTTGAGGAGCCCTTTCCTGAGTGACAGGAGCCATTGGCTCCTTAAAGATGTCGTCGCCAGCGCTATTAATCAATACATACACGCCCCAGTGTCTTGAACTGGAATAGTCCTTAGGATGATTTTTCTGTGCCCTCCTCTAGTATTTCAGCATCCTTCGTGTCCTCTCGAACCCCAGTCAAAACTAGTAGGAATTGCAGTGATGAGCAATCTGCTTTAGCAACCCTCGCTTGAAAACAAAAGGAAAAGACTTCTTCTGGCTCTGATTCATCAGAAAGCAAGCAGCAATCAACTGGGCTACTCCTTTGTAATTTTTCTGTTTCAAAAATAATATAGGAGTTTACTAACAGGAAGTTTGTGGGCAGGGACAGTAAACAGTCTCACAGCCCATCTGTTATTATGGGATCGCGGAAAGCTGATTCAGTGTCTTTGCAGAGGGAGAGAGGAGAAGGGCTATTTTGTTGTTTAGGTCTCGATGAGATTGGGGAAAAATAATTATTTAAATAATTAAGCGGGGGGGGGCGTAATTCAGCAATGAGAATCCCCCCTTCTTTTTCACTAAATGAAATGGCCTGATTTTACCCAAGGACTTAGGTAGATGAACCATCTATAAGATTTTAGACACCGCAAATGTGGGATATGATCCAATTCAAGCACTGGGCTTCAAGTCCTATTCGTTTTCCTAGGAGAGATGCTGAACGTCCGTGCAGAAAACAGCGGGAGCCAAGAAGAGCTTCGATTGTAGCGTAAATGTTTCGTTTGCAACGAGGAAGATTGCTTGGTCTTAGGAAGCAGCATCTCCCAAAAGGCAGACAGCGTGTTGTTGATTAAGACATGTCAGTGTCATGTTTTGTTCTGTTGCAGTTGTGTTTCGGGCAGGACAGGGGTTGGTAGGAGGTAATGAGATCTGATTGTAAGGAGGATTGAAAAGGAGGGAGACTGTGAGCTTATAAGAAACATTGTGAAAGTTCTACAACCGGGGGGAAATGAGGCTAGGTTGTTCTTAGGGAAGGATCTTATGGATTCATCCTCCAGAAAAGGAATTTTGAAGTGTTGGCAGAGTTTCAATTTGCAAAGGAGGAGAGAAGCACTGGCTGCTTAAAGAATAAAAAGCTTGATTGAGAACAAAAACAATATTGTAAAGAAGAGAGGAGAGAGAGTATCCTAACTGTCTAACTGTTTATTCTGTCAGCAATCAGGAGAAAGGGTGTCCAACAAGTGGAGATTATTTGAAAAATACCAGGAAGGTCCTATGCTACCTATACATATCCAATGCTCCCTGTAGGATATTGTTCATATGCTGTTGAATCAGGCACACACAATCACGCTGTTGCATCATTACAGATCTTGCATATTCCAACACCACCATCATTACAGATCTTGCATATTTTCAACACCACCAGCACCAAGGCTTACCTTCGTATAACAATCCCACAGAGTAGACTGAGAGACAAAAGTTGCAGTCTCTGCTCAGCGATGGAGTTCCCCAGCTGCTTGAGGGACAGACATTCTCTCTGCACCTAAGCAGCTTTTTCATGAGGCTAAAATGAGAAAGGCCACCTTATGTCCACCCATACTACACTTCACTGCTAAGAGGAAGAGGCAGGCTAGAGAGCCAGTTTGGAGTAGTGGTTAAGAGTAGACTTCTAATCTGGCAAGCCGGGTTTGATTCCCCGCTCCTACCTCACATGCAGCCAGCTGGGTGACCTTGGGCTCGCCACAGCACTGATAAAGCTGTTCTGACCGAGCAGGAATATCAGGGCTCTCTCAGCCTCACCTCCCTCACAGGGTGTCCGTTGGGGGGAGAGGAAAGGGAAGGCAATTGTAAGCCGCTTTGAGACTCCTTCGGATAGAGAAAAGCAGTATATAAGATCCAACACTTTTTCTTCTTCCTCCTTCTTGAGTAGAATGAAAAGATGTCAAGCTTATAACGTTGGCATCTGCAAGACCTGCCCTGTGCATGATTCAAAGAATATCCTGCAGAGGGCATTGCAGGAGATGTGTAGTTAGCATAGGTGTATTAGAAACCTCCTGGCATTTTTCGAATGTGTTGATTTGCTCGTTTGGAGACTCCCTGCTCCTTTGAGAACACTTCCTCCCTGCTTGTCTCCAAAATGAACAGAACGAAGACAATAGAACAGTTAGACAGTTAAGTCTCTCTCGTCTCTCTCTATACAAAGTTCGTTTCTCTTCTAAATAAAGCTATTTTATTCTTTTAAGCAGCTTGGTGCTGAGCCCTCTTTGCATACTTAAACTCTGGCAACATTGAACAATGCCAATTCCAGGTCTAGAAATACTTGGAGATTCGAAGGTGAAACCTGGAAGGCTGGGATTTAGGGAGCGGAGAGACATTGGTAAGTCATAGTGCTATGGAGTCCAACTGCTAAAGCAGTCATTTCCTCCAGAAGTGGAATAAGTGGTCTAAATCAGGGGTAGTCAACCTGTGGTCCTCCAGATGCTCATGGACTACAATTCCCATGAGCCCCTGCCAGAAAATGCTGGCAGGGGCTCATGGGAACTGTAGTCCACGAACATCTGGAGGACCACAGGTTGACTATCCCTGGTCTAAATGATTTTTTTAAAGTGATTTATGTAACAGAGATCTTTTCCACACAGAGGGAAAAGGACAGGCTGGCTCTCATAGGACAGCAGGGCTAATTCCTGCTTCCACACAACATCGGCATCATCCTGGCCGCATCCCACCCTTATCCTGCTTTAGGCCCTCCATTGCCCTGCAACAAGGGAACGTGGATATTTCTGTGTTCCCTTTTTCACCATGGGTGCCAACAGGGCCTAACCTAGGGTAGGCCTGTGTGGAAGGCGAAGAGTCGGGTCTTCTAGCCTGGCTCCTCCTCCTCCTCCCAGGAAGGTCCTATGCTACCTACACATCTCTAGTGCCCCCTGCAGGAGACACAGAAGGGACACAAAATGCCTCAGTTGGCTCTATGGCACTTCACAGCAGCGTGGAGCCAACTAAGGCATTAAATTTTTTATTTCATGAGGGTGGGATTGCATTGTCACACAATCCTACCTTTGTGAAAATAACACACACATTCTGCCGCCATGATGCATGGTGGAACCTTCTGCCCTGGCTACCTTGTGTGGAGGCAGAAATGCAGGGTGGACAAGGTCCAGATGGGAAAATCCTCACCCATGAGGACCCAGGAGGGAGGGGATTACTCCATCGTAAGGAACTGGCAGCAGCCCTGTGCGGCTGCCATTGTGCCAAAAAGGTCAGGGAGATCGGTCGTCATTCCAGATTTCCTGCCCCCACCTGGAGCTTATGAGCAAACATTGGCTCATTGAATCCTGTAAGTTTCCGAATAACTCATTTCAACCATCGTAATGCGGTCTTGTATTTCCACTGGAGATCAACAGGAAGCCGACTTCTGTCACTCAAGAGGCTTTGAGCTCTGCCTGATTTTATTGGGCACGTGCAATTATTAGACAACCGAGGAAGTCCAACAAAACTCGTTTATCCTGAGGATACTAGCCTTGCCTGTGCTTGATGATTACCATTCAAGATACTGAAGACAAAATACTTTTCTGCTTGTCTGGCATCATGTTGGCCTCCAGCTGAAAACAAACGGGATTTATTGTGCCACACTTTTTTTTTTGGGGGGGGGGGGTTGCGCACATCCTCCCAGGTGCATTTCTACTTTGTGGTTTTGATTCCCCCCTGGAGGCTAGCAGCCCTAGCCATCATAGATGTACTACGGGCCACGAATTAGTAAGAGGGCTTTTTAAAGTGATGCTCGGATGGTATCAGCATCCTCATAAAGAACCTTTTTAGCTTTTCTACCGCCAGTGGGGGGGGGGGAGATTTACCATGGGGATTTACAGCAGTCTCGCAGGGTTTTCAAGGCAAGAGAGGTTCAGAAGCCATTGTCTGCCTCTGCATCACAACCCTGGCATGCCTATACAGTCTCCCATCCAAATACTAGGCAAGGCAGACAGACGCGGCTTAGCTTCCAAGATCTGACGAGAATGGGCTAGCCTGAGTTATCCAGGCCAGAGTGTCAAGTGCTGGAAGAACTCACAACGTACTTCTGTAATAAGAAAGCTTTATTGAGAAGTTACTTCAGACACCATAACTAGCGAAGTCAAATCTGCCCAAAGATACACTTGCAGACCCTTTTCAAGAGAATTCTCCTGCCCAAAACCTGAAGGTTCCCAAGGGAGGGGGGAAGAGCACCAGGTGCAATAAACCAGGGAGTGTTACTTCCCACACGTCCTTGGGCTGCCCGGCGCCCACTGACAAGATAACTGTTTTGGTTACAAAGAGCAGGCCTTGCTGGCCGGTTCAAAAGACTAATAGTTCACAGCAAATCATGATAGCAGAGTACAGCAGACAAGTTTCGATTTCAGGCAGACAGCTAAATATAATGGGTCGAGGTTACACAGAGACCCAAAAGCGAAAGGTAAAACTAAGGCTAAGCAAACATGGAGAGGCTTAGGCTAATATAGAGATTCATGGCAGAGAGCAGGCACTGATCCTGACACAGAGAAGACATGTGATTGGCGAACAGGAACACAAGCACTAGCTGGTCACGTTCGAAATGGAGATTTTTGTATAACAAGATCAACAGTGCAATCCTAAAAGTGGTTTTCCCGGGAGCAAGCCCCAAATGAAGAGGATTCCTAACAGTCCTGCTTCGGAATATAAACGTCTGTTCTGTGGTCAGAAAAGAATATTTACATATATTTTTTTTGGCAACCAATTAAATCGGGCCAGACTAGACAATACGGAGCCCAAGCACGCTTCCCTGTGCACGGCAGAGACTGAGAACACAAGGAAAACCATCATCTCACCCGTCAGAGATTCAAAAACGTTTTGAAATAGAATGCTTAAATATGATTGTGCACTGAGCTCCTTGGACTGGGGGCCACATCAGATGGCAAGGGTGCAGATGGCTCCCCTGTGCCTTACGCAGGGCTTGAATGAGAGCGCATCCACCTCTTCCATCTGAATCGACAGAATAATATTTGAGGCCGGGAGTATCTTTAAGACCAGCAACGTTCCATTCTGGATGTACGCTTTCAAGAGCATGCACTTCTTCAGAGACCCAGAATTAAACTTTATTGGTCTTAAAGCTGCCACTGGACTCAAACTTTTCTCCAACTACCTCGTTGAACTTCCTCACGTCCTATGGCACCAATTGTCCATGGAGGGGGGGGGGTCACAGTTAAATAAGATATCTGGACGTATCCTCCAGTGACCGGGAACAGTTGATTTCCAAAGCAAAATCCAGCAATTAGTCAGCAGCCAAAGAGTCTAAGCCTACATCTGCTCCATTCGACACCTTTTTATTTTGCTGTCCAGTTGCACTGGACTTATAGAGTCCCTATAGGATTTTCAAGGCACCAGACATCCAGGTTTGCCATTGGCTGCTTCAGTGTAGTAACCCTAGACTTCTCTGGTGGTCTCTCGTCCAAATACCAGCCAGAGCTGACCCCGCTTAGCTTCCAAGATCAGATTAGATCAAGCTAGCCTGGTCTATCCAGGTCAGGGATCTATTAAAATGATACATCCCTGAAAGGACAGCTGATAAACTGGGAACAGGATGGATACATCAGGTGGGGCTTCAAGGCAAGGCACACCTGATTCTTGCTCCCCACAATACAAAGGGGATAAGTTACCTATCACCTGATCCAGCCCATTGTCAAAAGAGCAAATATACGAGTCCAAAATCACGTCAAGAATTTGACAGTGCTTCTGTTTCTAACTGGTGAAACAATGATCCAAACCGATCAGAACACAATCATTCTGAATTCATTTACTGGTGTACAAAAATAATCATTCTGGGGGGGGGGGGGACAAATAGCTAGAATACAGTCACGGCTTAACTTATCAAAAATGTGAGATGGGTCACGACCCAGACAAAATTAAGCCCTTCGAGGGTGCATTGATTTCAGGAGGAAAGAATTAAGCACACACGGTGCTCACGATTTAAGGCGAGATATCAGAAATCCACAACAAATCGAATTGCTGTGTTGTGTAAAAGAAAAGTCTACGGTATGATCTGGTGCAGTTTTACCCACTTGGATTTTTGTCTCAGTTTTATTATCTTAAAGGGACAGCATTTCAGAAGGTCAAAAAAGAACGATCGGCATTGGATTTTAGAAGTGCAAACCAACGAGCAAGACGGGCATGAACTCTGGCATATAATGGACTTCAACCTCCTGCCTATATCGCCAGCATATTTAAAATCTATAACTGTACCCCGATATCGAGATTTTGGGGTGCTGCCAAATTAAACCTTATTATGACCCCAGAAGTGAAAGGCTGCAATCTGGGAAAGGAAGAGTTTTTGCAATACAGTCTGGCTCACTTAGTTTTTGAATGCTCAGACTTCAACGAGGAGAAAAAAAAGACGGGTTCAATGACTGTTGTAGAAGAATGAGCTTATAAATGTAAATCAAGACCTATCCTTTCTATTGCAGGATGTGGACCCACATGCTTCCAGGTCACTGGCAACTCAACATAAAATTAAAATTAATACTTTTTAATGAACCCCCCCCCCCATGATAAGATATGATGGCTTAAGGCTTAAGGCCAAAGAGCATAAGAAAACGAAAGGAAAGATAATCTGTTACAATTTTACTTCGAAGTAAGTGCCACTGACATCACTCTTAAGTGAGTGAACACGGGACAGTATCTATGGTTCTGACAAAATCTTACAGAAGTCAATCTACGTTCTTCTTGACTGTACACCTTCCTAGCAAGAGCTTTAGCAATAATACCTTAGCTACCATCAGGTTATGTAGGGAATAAAAAAACCCCCTCAATTCTCTTGCTTGAAATGTACCTGGATATATCACCCTAACCAAAAACTTCAGGAAAGTACCTTTGTCTCCACCCTACGGGAACAACTCCCAGATTTCCAAGGTGGGTGGCCCTAGCTGGCCTTGGTAGTGCAAGTGACCTTCTGTGGCCTTTTCAGGACAGAGGCCTTGCTCTGTTCTTGTGGATGGCACCCCAGTTTGTCCTTGATGTGGCTGCTTAGCCGTCCTTTCCCATTGTTATCACTTTGGAGATGGGTTTTTATTTACTTATTTATTTTTGTCGATAGCCCTTCCAAGGGTGCCATCTTCTGGTCTCACGCATGAAAATCAACCCACTACCTACTTCAAAGAAATGCTGCTGTGAGAGACAGGAAATCTTTAATTTTTCGCTCTCACCCACAGAGCAATTGCTTTAACCCAGACTTTTAAGTCTCAATTCAGGGCCTGTGCTGACGAGAGGGTCTAACTTCTATCCCATCTAGTTAGGAAGAGGCAGTCATCCGCATGGGTCTGTATTCAGCTTGATATTTTGACACGTGATGAAATTATGAACTGCAGGAACACATCAAATGCTCTTGCATATCAAGAGAGCCTCTCTGGAAACATTCAAATTGGCACACATTCTTGCAGTTGTGTTTGTGAGCCTATGGCAGCCTTTTCCAAACTTTTGACCGTGGAGCTTTTGAAATCTTGTTCCGGCTCCGGAAAGCCCCAGAACTGGCCACTCGGGTTCCCTGCTTTCACGGCAATGCTGGGAATAGCTTGTGGCTGAGACCATTAAGGCAGGATACAGTGGAAAGGCCAGGGAGCTCTCACAGAGTCTCAGGGCTTCACGGGCCCTGGTGGGGAATCCCTGGTCTATATGAGAGAGACTGGTGCCTTTGGGTACATTGATGCTGCTTTCTCTTACTCTTCTCTCCCTTTTCTGTGGTGGCTCAATGGCAGAGCATTGGCTTGGCACCCAGGAGGTCCCAGGTTCAAACGGTGGCATCTCCATTTCAAACAATCAGGTAGTCGTAGTGTTGAAGAGCATCACTGTAAACAGCGAACACATATAATACTGGCTCGGATAGACCAGTGGTTTGACCCAGGAGGTCCCTTCCAACTCTGGGATTCTATGATTCTAGATGACAAAAGAAGTAGGAATACACAAGGTTGAAGGCTCATACAAAAAAGAAATCATACTGTGTAAAGTATGATAAAAGAGCCTCTTGTGGTGCAGAATGGTAAGGCAGCAGACATGCGGTCTGAAAGCTCTGCCCATGAGGCTGGGAGTTCAATCCCAGCAGCCGGCTCAAGGTTGACTCAGCCTTCCATCCTTCCGAGGTCGGTAAAATGAGTACCCAGCTTGCTGGGGGGTAAACGGTAATGACTGGGGAAGGCACTGGCAAACCACCCCGTATTGAGTCTGCCATGAAAACGCTAGAGAGCATCACCCCAAGCGTCAGACATGACCTGGTGCTTGCACAGGGGATACCTTTACCTTTAAAGTATGATAAGGAGTAGGAACAGACAATTGTTGACTAAGTATTCTCCTTGTCAACAAAGTATTTATTTTCAAAATGAAATGGCTTGTACATTGAAAATGTTTCGGGGAAAACCTTCAGTAAGGAACCACAAGGATTTCTAATGGTGAATCCTCATATGTAAGAAACTGTAGACTCTGTTGCAGTGCAAAAGTCAAAGCACAGCATGAGAGAGAGAAATGACAGCCAAAAAGCTGATGGTTCCCCTCTGCGTGACGGTGTTCCTGGTTCCCAAAGGCCGTCGATGCTCTCTTTATTGTACTCCGTACAGCATAATTTCCTTTTTGCAGGGGCTCAGTCATTGAGCATCAGTTTTGCATGCAGGAAGTCCCAAGTTCAGTCACTGGCCTCTCCTACTCAAAGTAGCACATGGCAGGTAATTTCAGAAGGCAGCCATGTGGACTGTGGTCGGACCGCTAGAGTCGCGTCCAGTAGCCCCTGAGAGACTGACAAGACTCTTTGGGGTAAAAGCTTTCGAATGTCGAACCAGGTAATGTGAAATACCTGCGCACAGTGACGTTATATTTGGTGCCATGCGAAAACAACAGGAAGCTCAGAAGTTCAGCTCTTACATCTCCTGTTGGGTTTCAACAAACATAGATGGGCTATGGGCATGCCTCCCACTGAAATCTTCAAACCAGAATTCCATCAAAGACGCTTGATTTTGCCCGGGATCAGCCAAAGGGAAATTAGAACCGAAGAGCCCGGCTTCGCTCCTGAGATCTGACAGGATCAGCCTTGCCTGGGCTATGCAGGTGTGAACTTGATGGAAGCTTCTTCCACTGACGTTCCACTCCCATGAAGCTGGTGCACAGGGAGAAAAAACATTGGTCTACTAAGTTATTTATTAGTATTTATTGTATGGCATATGCGTAATATAGCCAGAGGATCCTAAGATTGCCCAGCGGCCGGGCAAGAGACCTTCTGTCTGCCATTGTCTGCTTCTGCGTGGCAACCATTTTATTTGTTAGTTAGTTAGTTAGTTAAATTTATTACCCACCACTCCCGGAACTGGTTCATGGCGGGGTACAGTTGTCCGTATCAAAACCCCAATAAAACCCCTCTTCACCCCCAACTGTTGCATCTGCAAACTTGCTTGAATTCTTCACAAGAAGAGCAACATCCAGATATAATAAACAGCTGTGGGCAGATCCTTCCCAGCTGCAGAAAGGGAATGGGAATTTAAGATTCCATTCTTGATCGTAGCTCCCGTCAGAAACTGAGAAATGTCATTTTTGTTAACCTCATTTTTTTCCATCTTAGGACCATTTCCACGAGTCAAAATCTTTTATCACAAACAGGTTTAAAATGTTCAGGGTCTCCACATACACTTCCTCTGATTTTTGTCCTGTGTTATATAGAGCTTTAGTGCACCCCAGTGGCTCAGTGAAGCCATTGCATGTATTTATATGAAAATGTTTGCTTTTTTCATATAGAACAGGGATTCCCAACCAGGGTCCCAGGGACGCCTGGGGATCCGCAGGAGCTCTGAGGGTGGTCCGTGGCCTTTCCCCTCCTGCCTAAATTCTATTGGCCAGAAGCTCAGGAATCGGCAACTCCTATTGCTCCCCCTCCTCCCTCCTGAATGTGAGATTGCTCCTCATCGCCTTCTCTTCTCCCATACCATACATTGATGAGCTGCGCAAAAGGAAATGGGACTTGACGTGGGTAGAGGGAGTTTGGAGGAAAACTCATTATGAGGCTTCGAGAACATCTTATAGCAGGGGTAGTCAACCTGTGGTCCTCCAGATATTCATGGACTACAATTCCCATGAGCCCCTGCCAGCAAATGCTGGCAGGGGCTCATGGGAATTTTAGTCCATGAACATCTGGAGGACCACAGGTTGACTACCCCTATCTTATAGGATGCTCATGAAAGCTTACGAGATGGCAGTGAGAACAGCTAAATGGGAGTTTTATGCGGATTCCACTGCACCCACAAGTTCTCACCCGGCTCAATTGGTTGGGCTAATTCAGTCTCTCACCCCTCTCCATGAAGGGTGTCCAAACAATAGTCAAGTCAGAGATCATGTGTGAGGCTTTTGCAAGCAATTTTGTGAATGAAATCTCAACGCTCTGCTTTGACGTTCCTCCAACGTTCAACACAGTAAAGGAACTGGAGGCCCCTTGGCCATCGTTGGAGGTGATTTTTGACAGTTTCGGATACCTTGCACAGGCCAAAGTCGACAGGTTGCTAGCATCAAAGAGGTCTAGCACTTGCCCATTAGATCCCTGTACCTCATGGCTCCTGAAAGAGGGCAGCAAGAAGGTGGAAGGACTGTTCTGGGAAATAATAAACTTGGCCTGGTCTACAGGGACCTTCCTGGGCAGTCTGAAAGAGGCAGTGGTTCATCCTCCGTTTAAAAAGTCATCATTGGATCCACGAGATGCAGCCAGTCTTGTGCTCCTGGGGAAGGTGGTTGAGTGGGAAGTCCTGGACAAGGAGTGCCAACTTGTATTGGAATGTTATATGACGTTGTGTTTGAATGTTATGGAGGTATTTTATATTGAGAGTTTTTAATTTTATATCCTGTTCAGTAAGCTGCGACCTTGTTTTGCTTTTACAAATGATTTTTTTAAATAAAAAAGATACAACATGCTCCAAGAGTTAAATTCAGTAGATTGTATTGTTGTAAGATTGCAACAACAATGTTAAACATTTAACCATTTGAACGTTTAACTGTAACTTAACAGGTTGTCGGACTGCAGATTGCCCCGGCATCTATCTAGTGGGCATGTCTGATAGGAAGGGGATTCCAGAGGGCCCAGCAGATGTTACCAAGTCTCACTGGCCTCAACCGAAAGCTTGGCGGAAGAGCTCCGTTTTGCAGGCCCTGCAGAACTGCTGGATCTTAATAATAACATAATACATTTTAAACCTGTCCTTTCCCTTCAACCTTTATATGCCCACCCTTGTTGCTCCTTCTTGATTGAGAGCCTTCAGATTATAATGAATACGCTGATCTCTTTCTAAGCTCAAGACAATCCTCTTTCAATCGAGACGTGGGATAAGAAACCGTATTTACGTAGTCCGAACCAATTCAGTCCACTGGGAAAACTGTAAGGAATTGGCTAGTCCCAGCTCAATGATAGGAATAGTTCTTTTATTTTGTAACATTGTAACATAGGATTGCCAATTCCAGTTTGGGAAATTCCTGGAGTTTTGGGGGTTCAGTCTGAAGAGGGTGGGGCTTGAAAAGAGGAGGGACATCAGAGGGGGACAATGTCATAAAGTCCCCCCCCCTCCAAGCAGCCATTTCCCCCCAGAGATATTTGCTTCTGTTCTGTCCTCGCATGCGCGTTTGCGCCGCCGCCATGCCGGCGGCCGTGGCTCCCCCTCCCGGCCCCTCCGGGCCGCCAGCAAATCGGCCACCAAAGCGGCCAATTAGCTTGCGGCTCGGCAAGCTTCTCTCCCCCCCCCCTCCCGAAACAAGAAGCTTGCTGGGCCGCGAGCTAATCAGCCGCTTTGGCGGCCGACTTGCTCGCGGCCTGGCGAGCTTCTGGCTTCGGGAGGGAGGGAGGAAGGAGCCGCGGCCCGGCGCCAAGGCCTTCGCGGCCCAGCACCGGGCCGCGGCCCACGGGTTGGGGACCACTGGACTGGATGTTAGCATTTTAATATGTATCAGTGTTGTATAATTGTATTTTATAGTTTGCGGCTGGTAGACTTGAGCTGGTGTCTTCCCCCTCCCCCCCCCCACTTTCCTTCCCCTACACACACACTTTTTTTTTTTTGCTGGACCTCAAGGCTAGTCCACAGACAATTGCTGATGCAACAGCAGCAGGATTACATCAGCCTTACAGATGGACATCAATAGTTTCCTCCCCAATACAATGATATAGCTTTATTTCTGACGCACATGAGATACATTCTCAGCACAGAATTATATAATAGCAAAGGTATGTATGGGGATATCCCGTTGGTAATATGGGCAATTTTACTCTTTAATTTTTCAAAAGTAGGCTCTTTTTTATTTTTACACAGTGGTGACCTTAGGCACATATCATAGGAGGTGGTCTCCAAAAAGGATAACATTTACATATATTGGCTGGAGCCGTAATTTACAGTTAAGTCACCACGCATGTTTGAATGATTTACATATCAGACTCTCCTTTTTAATCATGCTCATTCTGATATTTTTCAATATCTATTTATCTTCCAGGATCTCATTCAACCACTCAGCTACACTTTATAAAGAGTTTAATATATTTTATATAGAGTGTATTATCACAGTTCTGACACTGAGGCTCGAAACGCATTTGGTCTTATGTGCTGTTAGTTCTGTATAGTTTTTATGAACTTTTTATTCTGTTTTTTAATTGTGTACTATAATAAACAATCAACAAGTTTTACATTATTTTATTGTACAGCTCAACCTCTGAGTTCCAAAAACATTTTTATAGACATCCAAGATAGGACTGAGATTACTGTATATAATACAAAACCACCCATAATAAGAAATTAACATATTCTTTAATGCAAAGTCATAACATCTGCAAGAATGACTGTTATTCAAACTAATACAAACTGAACAAGTAGCATATGACCAAACACGCATCTCCAGGTTTTATACAAAGTTAACAGAGGGCATAAGAGCCAATAAATTACTGTATAGTAAACTGAGGGCAACGTAACCATACACAACATGTTCGAGTCTTATGCGTAGTTGGTGAGTGATGCGGTGGCTAGATAAGGTGGTCAGATAATACAGTCAGAGCCCTTCAATGCCTGCCTCTTACAGATGATCTGTAAGGCCCTTTATCCAGTTACCTTGGAGATGGGTAAGCCTTTTATGATCTCATAGGCTGCATGCGCCTATAACCTCCTCCACACAGGCACACACACACACACACACACACGACATAGCTACCCCATAAGCTACAGCTGCAATCAAGTCTGAGAGACCAGAATACATTTCTTGGCCGAGAATGACAAGCGAAGGAAAGGTAGCATGGCTTGGACTGCTTACATAATTCTGTAACGATATTAAGGAGGAACTTTTTGGCTGTACTCCCATCAGGCCTAGGGAAAAAATAAAGGGGGGGGGGAGGAGAAATGCCAACCGTAAAATGTATTACCTAACCAGTGGCTTGAGAACAACCCAACCAGCCTGGAGTAGTGGTTATGAGTGCGATCTTCTAATCTGGTGAGTTTCGGGTTTGATACCACGCTCCTCCACATGCCTTGGGGTCATCACAGCACTGATAAAGCTGTTCTGACCAAGCAGGAATATCAGGGCCCTCTCACCCTAACCAACCTCACAGGGTGTCTGTTGTGGGGAGAGGAAAGGGAAGGCGAATGTAAGCTGCTCTGAGACTCCTCCGGGTAGAGAAAAGCAGCATATAAGAACCAACTCCTCTTCTTCAAAACTCATATTCTAAGTTGTTATTTTTAATTGCTATCAAGTCAGAGTTGATTTATGGCAACCCCATGGAGTTTTCGAGGCAAGACACGTTCAGAGGTGGTTCGCCATTGCCTGCTTCTGTGCAAAGACCCTTGACTTCCTTGGGAGGTCTCCCATTCAAATACCAACCAGGGCTGAGCCTGCTTAACATCTGAGATTTGAGGAGATACAGCTAGCCTGGGATATCAAGTCAGGGTGCTAAGATGAATACCATTTGGAAATGCATACATTTTAATGGAAGATGGAACAATAAAATCCAGGGATTAAAAACACTCTTTATACAAAACACCTCAACGTGGCATCTTCTTCTTATGTTAAACATGTAGACCTGACTAGGTATGTGCACAGGAAAAAATATCGGTACTTTTTGGACTTGGCCAAATCTGAATCACCTAAATCACTTATTTGATATAGGGGTTTGGATTATTCAGATTTGGCTGAATTGATTCGATGCCCAAATCAATTGGGCTGAATCAGCCACCAGACAGGTGGTCTCCAGAGATCAGCTGTTTGGCTGCTTTCTCTCCCCCCCCCCCAGCTCTCTGCTGCCTGGCAAGGTGTGGGGGGGCATGTAAAGGGTATGCCAAACAGCTGATCCTAACATGTTCCCCAGGAGTCCAAGTGCTCAGCAGCTTGGGATAGGTGCAGGGGGAAGGGAAGTTTAAACTGGCTGCAGATCTAAGCAGTTTAAAGTACAGGGATAAGCAATTTGGCTCTGATACATCCAAAGAATACCCGAATCAGCATTGACTTGGGTACTTCTTGGCTTATCCAAACCAAATTGCCCATCCGTATACCTGACCAGGCATGAAATAAATATTAAAGATATAAAGAGAGAAAATGTATTTAAAGGAATGTTCCACTTGAATGTAATTAATACAATTTTGTTCCATTAAAAATCAATCAGCTACTTACCTAACAATCCTATACACTGTCATGGAGTGGGTTAATCCAACCTTATTTTTAAAAAAATTATATCCTATGTTCCTTCTTGATCAGCACTCACAGTGGTTTTCTTATCCTACCCACATCCTCTATTTAATCCTCACAAAGAGGGTTGCCCTGTCCCCCCAGGCCACCAGCAGGGGGTGGGGAAGTAGGCGTGTGCACCAGCTAGGCCTTCCCCGTCCTCCCCTAGTGGCCAGGAGGTTGGGGAGAGTGGCAGGCCCAGTATCCAGGGCACCTGCTCAACATTCCCCACCTCCCCAGCCAACAGGAGGCTGGTGAGAGTGGCATGGATCACGGTCATCCTTCCCCACCTTTCCTGGTGGCCAGGAGGCTAGGGACAGTGGGGTGGCCTGTGCAGAGTCCAGCGGGGACATGGCGAAGTGGGGCAGAAGGCACATGGATGGCAGCCCAGAGCCCTGCAGATTACCTTCTGCTGCCTCTTCATCCCCATGGTAAGTGCCAGGAGGAAGAGGACGGAGGTGGGGAAGAGCCTCAGATTGGCCCTCAATGGGGAAGAGCTCTCACCCTACTTGGGGGAATGGTCTCTGGTGAGGGCCAATCAGAGGCGCATGTCATTGGAGGGATCTGACACTATATGTGGTGTGATAATTAAAAAACTATTTCTATCCTGCCCTTCCCTGGTCAGCTCAGGGCAGGTAACAACTTACTTTAAAACAAATAAATACATTAGAACATTAAAACAATGAACTGCCTCCTCCTAATAAAAACCTTAAGATACAGAGGTTAAACTCATCCAGCACTAACATATCCGAATATCTAAGAGGGAAGTGGAGGGAAGAGGGCGCAGGTGGAATTTGCCACCATCGTTCTATGGGAGGGGCCTAGATCTACTTGGTCACCCAGGCTCAACCATAGACCTGGCGGAAGAGCTCCATTTTGCAGGCCCTGCAACCGTAGGCCTGGCAGAACAGCCTCATTTTGCAAGTCCTCTGGAACTGTTTAAAGTCCTGGAGGGCCCTGATGTCCTCAGACAGAGCATTCCACCAGCCTGGGGCCAGGGCTAAAGAAGCTCTGGCCTGAATTGAGGTCAGTTTTATCTCTTTAGGGCTGGGGACCCCAGCAGATTTTGATTACATGATCCTAATAGTCTCTGGTTGGTGTAGGGAAAAGGCTATCCTATAGACAGAAGGGTCTCAGACCCTTTATTGTTTTGAATGTAAGAGTCAAAACCTTGAACTTAATTTTTCTCCAATCTGGAGCCAGGGCAATCAAGAGAGCACAAGTGTAATATATGCTCTCCATTGAATCCTTGTAAGGACCAGAGCTCCTGCATTCTGGACCAATTTCAAAGCTGGGCACAGAAAAAAAAACCCAGCAGTAAGCAAGGCATGAGTATTGCTTCTCCTTATTGTTGCATATAAGGGTGCTCTTCACCCCTCCAGCTCTAAAAAAGGAATGAAGTGAGACCACCAAGTAACAGAGAAAAATTTATTTTAATAGCAAAAGGAAGATCTAAAGCAGGAGTGGCCAGACTGTGGCTCTCCAAATGGACTACAATTCCCATGAGATCCTGCCAACACACTTAAAACTTGAGATGCAGCTGTTCTTTGATGCAACAATGATAACCACTCATCTTTACACATTCCATGACTCCCCCCATGTCTTTTTGTGATTGGTCAAAAAATTACCCTGCAGTAAAGGGTTCACTACACATGCTTGAGTTTTGCATTACATCAGTTTGTTTCTGGTTGTTTTTTGTTCTCCTTTCTCTCTATATATGGAGAGGGAAGTGTCACCTGCCACCCATTCTGTGCTGGGAAGATAGCCAAACCAGGCATGCTCTCCTAAGGATTCAGCATGGCATAGCCTTATGAATTCGCCTTCTTGCACAGTACCCCATCCCAGATGACCTTTTAACCCCGCCCCCCAGAAAATAATTACCAACTCTTTAAAAGTGATGCCCAGATAGATCTCAAATCCTGCAAACAAAGTCGTCATCATGATTCAAACTGTTCAGACATGACCATCGTAGATCCTCTTATCTAAGTAAGATTCCCAACCATAATCTTAGAGCAGCTTTCACATCACTTTGCTTTGAAACAACGCCCACGGAGGTCTTGGCTGGCCGTTATAGCCGTACGCCAAAATATCAACGTTTTTGTATTTGTGGTGCACAAGCCCTGGACGATCTCCCCCCACAACATATTTGACTGTTCGCTTTAAGCTCAACCAAATTCTTGGATGAGATCTTATGCGTTTCTAACTTCCATTCTCTTGCTGAAGAGCTCATTTACCTTTTATCTGACTGTGTTGACAATGTTACATATAAAGCCACATTATTTGTTTTGGCTGCAGTACTGGTTTATCCATGTAACATTTGTATCACGTACTACAGGCCCCATGGTTTAAGGGGCCCCACCCCTGCCTTGCCGGCAAAGCCCCTGAATTGGGTGACAGAAATCTTGCCAGAGAATACACGCGCAGAGAGCACACACACATACATCAGGCGCTCTTCTGTCCCACCGGCTTCAACTGAGGCAAGGAGTCTCATCACCTGGATCTTCAAGCTGCAGTGGAGGAGGTGCAAACAGCAGTTTCCCATAACCGGGAAATGTGGAGGATCAAAGATACTATGTCAAGCTTCTGTACTTCCAAGTCAAATAATTTTTGTCATTGAACCCAATACTCTAAATGTGTTTTGCCTTGAAAATCCCATGAGGAACCCCATAAATCAGTTGCAGCTCTATAGCAGCAAACAAAAATAAAAAAAGGGGGGGGGGAGAAAAAGAAAAACAAACAAGGTTGCTGCACATTAATCCTAGACCTACATGGATCTGTCGTGTAAAATGTGCTTTGTTAATTGTTTGAACAGCATTTCCCCCTTAGAATGCTAAAGTTGGAAAGGGCCATCTCCAGTCCAACCCCCTGTTAACTGCAGGGTCAGCCTAGGCAGGGGTAGTCGAACTGCGGCCGCTGGCAGGGGCTCATGGGAATTGTAATCCATGGACATATGGAGGGCTGCAGTTTGACTACCCCTGGCCTAAAACATCCAGGATAAGAAACTGTCCAGTCACTGCTTCAAGACTACCAGTGAGGGGGAGCTCACCACCTCCTTAGGCAGCTGATCCCACTGCCAAACTACTGTGTGAAAATGTTGTTCCCGATATCTAGCTGATATCATTCTCCATGTCGTTTAAACCCATTACTATCCTCTGCTCCCCGCCCTCCTTTAAGTGACAACCTTTCAAATACTTCAAGAGAGCCATCCTGTCCCCTCTCAACCACCTCTTCTCCAGGCTGAACACATTCCCCTCAGCCTTTCCTCATAGGGCTCGGTCCCCACGCCCTGGGTCATCCTCCTCGCTCTCCTCTGCACCTTCCCCATTTTGTCCACCTCCTTTTTGAAGGGAGGCCTCCAGCACACCACACTGTTGGAATTCTCATTTCGCATCCTTGGATGTACACACTGAGGCTGAAGTGATGCATGATGGGAGGGTTCCATTTTGACAGTTAGTATATGACAGTTGTGAGAGGGAGAGAGAGAGAAGGAGAAGGAGAGAGAGAGGAGGGAGAGAGGGAGAGAGAGGGGGAGAGAGGGGGGAGGGGGGAGAGAGAGGGGGGAGAGAGGGGGAGAGAGAGAGGGGAGAGAGGGAGAGAGAGAGGGGGGGAGAGAGGGAGAGAGAGGGGGAGAGAGGGGGAGAGAGAGGGTGGAGAGAGAGGGAGAGAGAGGGGGAGAGAGAGGGGGGAGAGAGGGAGAGAGAGGGGGAGGGGGAGAGAGAGGGGGAGAGAGAGGAGGGAGAGAGGGGGGAGGGGGGAGAGAGAGGGGGAGAGGGAGAGAGAGGGGGGAGAGAAGGGGAAGGGGAGAGAGAGGGGGGAGAGAGGGAGAGAGAGGGGGGAGAGAGAGGAGGGAGAGAGAGGGGGGGGAGAGAGAGGGGGGGGAGAGAAAGGGAGGGAGGGAGGGAGGGAGAGAGAGAGACAGAGAGAGAGACAGAGAGAGAGAGAGAGAGAGAGAGCCTCTCTGTTCATATTCAGGTTTTTCTGACCGACAATGTAAAGCAATTACTATGTTTATGTTGTGAATATCAAATGAAACGTTATAACCAGACTGTTAACTTTATGTGAACAAGGGGAAAAGAAAGTGTATATCTGGAGACCAGATTTTTTTTTTACCTCAGAGAAAAAGGTTACTGTTAAAGATTGTGGTTGACTGTTCTCTAGTATGTAAGTAAATGTATTGTTTTACTACAGTAGATGGTAGTATTATTTGAAATAAGGAAATAAGTAAGAACCTGCTGTTATCACCTGGCAGCTTTTATATACAATTTTCTCACTCCACTGAACAAAGTGATTGGGAGCTGGAGCGTGTCCAGAGGAGAGCAACCAAGATGGCGAGGGGTTTGGAGACCAAAGCGTATGAGGAAAGGTTGGGTCTGTTTAGCTTGGAGAGGAGACGACTGAGAGGGGATCTGATAACCATCTTCAAGTATTTTAAAGGGTGCCTTTTAAAGAAGTTCCTGACGGTTAGAGCAGTTTCTCGGTGGAACAGGCTTCCTCGGGAGGTGGTGGGTTCTCTATCTTTGGAAATATTTAAACAGAGGCTAGAGAGCCATCTGACAGAGAGACTGATTCTGTGAAAGCTTAATGGGGTGGCAGGTTACAGTGGGTGAGTGATAGGGTTGTGAATGTCCTGCATAGTGCAGGGGGTTGGACTAAATCACCCAGGAGGTCCCTTCCAACTCTATGATTCTATGATTAATGAAAGCTGACCAGATTCCACAAAAAGATTTCATCATATTTTATTTTTCCTCAACTAAGATATTGATAGAAATCAAAATCCCAGTATCAACCTCAATATTTTTACCATCGAATCCCAATACACCCAGGACTCCAGGAGGGGTCAGACTAATATGGTATACAGTGGGATTATGACATCTTGTGATTTTGATGTGATGCCTCTACTGATACAGCCCAAGACTGCATTCACCTTTTTTTCCGGCCGGATCACACTGTCTGTTCATGTTTAGCTTACAATCCACAAGTATCCGAGATCTAGTTCACACACACTACTCCTCAGAATATCTCCTGTCCAGTAGGCATGCTTCTCATTTTTGTGTCCCAGAGGTAGAATTCTGCACTCCTTATTGAATCATTCAACCTTCAGCGAGATACCGCATGAAGCTTCTGTGCTTCCAATACAAAGGATTTATTTATTACATTTCATCAAATAAAAAGTCCCCAAAATAACAGAAACCATAATTGTAGATTTAGGAAAAGAAGGCCTATGTGCACGGAAAGAGAATTTCTGAAGGGGGGGGGGTGCAGATATAGACTATGGGGCAGGGGGGGCAATGCTGCAGAAAAAGAAGAAATAGTGTAAGAGAGGGCTATGGAGCCAGTAAGGAGAGGCCCTCCCCCAGTGCTTCTGGTTGCCCCACTTGTAATAACAATCGCAACAATAACAATAAGGTTGTACAGCACTTGAAAGTAAACTCAACCCCGTATTCCAGGAGTGAAAAATAATTCTGAAATCTATGGTGTGTCTCAGCAGATTCCTGGATCTGGTGTTGCCAACCATCAGGGAACCAACAGCACCAGGTCAGTACCCTTTGAGTTTGCTTTGGTTTTGTATCTCCAGCAAATGTGACTGGGGGGTACTAGGCATGTGCGCGCAAACATGCGTGCACACACACACACACAAATCCATATACTTCAGATACAGCCTGAAACAATTTGAGACAAATCTGAATTGCACGAATAACCCTTTTAAAAGATTTGTTTGCAATTGAATCGTTTCAGGGGATTTTTTTGTGCACATATTCCCCCTTCCCAGGCAATAGAGAGTGTCTGCAGTCTGAGAAAGGGGAGGAGAGAGAGTGCCTGCCAAGCAGCTGATAATGACAGGCACACTGAGCCCTTTAAATCCCTCCCCAAAGAAATCATGGAGAATAAGTTTAACAAGGACTACTAGCCATAGTGACATTCAGAGGCCCTAATCTTCTGAATTCCAGAGCCAGGAGCCAACATCAGGGGAAAGTCTCAGCTTCTAAGCCTTGCTGTTGGCTCTCCAGCAGAATTGGTTGACCACTGTGTGAGGTAGGATGCTGGACTAGATAGATTACTGGTCTTATTCAGCACGGCTCTTCTGATGTTTATTATTATTATTATTATCATTATTAGATTTATAGCCCGCCACTCCCTTGCGGCTCGTGGCGGGTAACAATATCGCAAATCCCCATTAAAACCCCATAAAACAATAATAACATTGCCAATATTGCCGGCATGGCAAGAATGGCAGCTCAACTCCCCCCCCCCTACCACTACTAGCGGGTGGAGAGGAGGTCCTGATGATGTTTTGCTTCGGGTCCAGAACCCGAGTCCCCGGGGGAGGCATAGATCTATTATCAGGCCCGGCCTCAACCATAAACCTGGCGGAAGAGCTCCGTCTTGCAGGCCCTGCAGAACGTTGAAAGATCCCGCAGGGCCCGCAGCTCTCCCGGGAGCTCATTCCACCAGGTCGGGGCCAGGACCAAAAAGGCCCTGGCCCTGGTCGAGGCCAGGCGTGCTTCCCTAGGGCCGGGAACGACCAACAGGTTTTCACCCGCAGAGCGCAAGGCCCTGCGAGGGGCATAGGGCGATAGGCGGTCCCTCAGGTATGTGGGTCCCAACTCGCGTAAAGCCTTGAAGGTTAGAACCAGAACCTTGAACTGGATCCGGGCAGCAATTGGCAACCAGTGCAGCTGCCTCAGCACTGGCTGGATGTGGGCCCTCCAAGATGTGCCAGTGAGGACCCTAGCAGCTGCGTTTTGCACTAGCTGAAGTTTCCGGATCAAGGACAAGGGAAGGCCCGCGTAGAGCGAGTTACAGAAATCTATTCTGGAGGTGACCGTTGCATGGATCACTGTGGCTAAGTGTTCGGGGGACAGGTAGGGCGCTAATAGTCGGGCCTGGCGAAGGTGGAAAAACGCCTGGCCCGCTACTTTTTTGACCTGCGCCTCCAAAGTCAGGGAGGCATCAATGGCCACACCCAAGTTCCTGGCCTGGGACGTGATGGTGAGTTGCGTCCCTGCCAGGGTGGGTAAGCACGCTTCCTGGTCCTGCCCCCTACATCCCAGCCACAGGACCTCCGTCTTGGAGGGGTTGAGTTTCAGGCGACTCTGCTCGAACCATTCTGTCACTGCTTCCAAACATCTGGCGAATGGTTCCGGGGGGGGAGTCCGGGCGGCCGTCCATGAGGAGATAGAGCTGGGTGTCATCAGCGTACTGGTGGCAACCCAGTCCAAAACTCCGTACCAGCTGGGCCAGAGGGCGCATAAAGATGTTGAATAATGTGGGGGAGAGGACCGCGCCCTGAGGGACCCCACAAGGGAGTCTATAGGAACGCGAGAACTCATCTCCCACTGCAACCCTCTGGGTCCGGTCCTGGAGAAAGGAGCGTATCCAGCGTAACGCTGTGCCCCGTATCCCCGTGCCGGCAAGGCGGTGGACCAACAGCTCGTGGTCCACGATGTCAAAAGCGGCCGACAGGTCCAGAAGAACCAGCACTGCCAACCCGCCCTTATCCAGCTGGCGACGGAAGTCATCCAACAGGGCGACCAGCACCGTCTCCACCCCGTGGCCAGGTCGAAAGCCAGACTGATATGGATTGAATGCCGAAGTTTCTTCCAAGAATGCCAGGAGCTGGTCTGCCGCGGCCCTTTCAACCATCTTGCCCAGGAACGCCAAGTGCGACACTGGGCGATAGCTGGCGGGGTCCTGCGGATCCAGCGTAGATTTCTTCAGGAGAGGGTGAACCACTGCCCCCTTCAGCTGCTCAGGGAACTCCCCGGACTCCAGGGAGAGGTTGATAATGTCCCTGAGCTGGCCTCCTATCTTCTGGCCGCCTCCTTTGAGGAGCCATGATGGACAGGGGTCAAGGGGGCAAGTGGTCACCCTAACCGAGCCTAGCAACTTGTCCACTTCGGATAAAGAGAGCCGTCTGAAGCCATCAAACGTCACCTCCAAAGGCGGCCAACATGTTCTTAGGAAGATCTTGGCCTCTGTGCTCTGTTGTTGGCTTTCCAGAAGAACTGGTTGGCCACTGTATGAGACAGGATGCTGGACTAGATGGATTATTGGTCTGATCCAGCAGGGGTCTTCTTATGTTCTTAGGAAGGCCTCAGCCTCTATGCCCCGTTGCTGGCCTCCAGAGTATCTGATTGGTCTCAATGTGAGACAAGATGCTGGACTAGATGGACCACTGGTCTGATCCAGCAGGGCACTTCTGATATTCTTATGACAAGAGGTTACAGGCTTGGAAACCAACATGAACAAAAAACTATCTAGGGCAAGGCATACAAAGTAGGTTTGCCGTACCCAGAGACGAGGTGGCATGGTACAGCCCTGTTTTGTCAGATCTTGGAAGCTAAGCAGGGTCAGGTAACCAGAGAGATAACCATTTTGCTTTTTATTGTCACCACTAGTGACCTCTGGATGGCAACAAAGGACACTTTCCTCCAGACAAGGCATACGAACCAACGGCTGGAAGGACAGCTTCACTGTCTCCTTAAAGAAGGGGACATCATCAGAGCAAAGGACAGGGACTTACAGAGAAATGTGACCGCTATGAGGGCTGAACTCAGAAGGTATACATTTAACCATATATGTCACTGAAGGAATGGCTGAGTCCCTGGATCCTTTTTTCTGTTGAAAGTGATGATTTTCTTTAGAAATACAGATGCAAACATCAACCCAAAGCCATGTCACTTCTTCAAACTACATTTGCCATACTGAGGCAGTCATATATTCACTTGTTTCCCCCTGGATTGTACGCAGGGTAAAGAAGGTTGAGAAGAGAAACATTTTCTTGGAGGCAGAAATCCAAGCAGGCCGGAAAAAACTAGACGAAGAGAGGGTGTCCACGTCTTTGGCGGAACAGTACCTTAAAAAGCTGGTAGGTAACCATGAAGAGAAATACCACTAATGGAATGCAAGTCTGCACAGGGCCCTAAAAATGAAATCCCAGGGACCTATTGTGTTGGATCTCATGAGCAATCCGTGGAAGGTATTAACAATAGCCAGCCTTCCCCCAGTAGATCTTTCTGACTTTAGGAAAGTTTATTCCCACTGAAGAAAGAGGGGAAAAGAGGATAATTTTGCCCCCTCCCCATTGTTTCCTCCTGACTCTTGTGGCCTTTAACTCTGGGAACTATTGGTCACCTCTAGACTAGACTTCTGTAACTTGCCCTATGCAGGGCTTCCTCTGGGACTCCTCCTAAGACTCCAACTAGTTCAAAATGTAGCAGCACAGGACCTTACAGGGACCCAGTAGAAGTTGCACATGACACCAGTGCTCTTCCAGCTGCACTGATGCCGGATTAAAGACTGGATCAAGTTCAGGGTTTGGGTATTAATCTTTAAAGTCCTAAGTGGTCTTGGACTGGCACATCGATGGCATCACTACTCCCTCCAGAGGTCATTAAGATCACTAGACCAAAACTTGCTGAGGATTCCCAGTCCAAAGGAGGTGAAACTGTCCTTGACCTGGGCCAGGGAATTTTTGACCTTGGTCTCAACATGGTGGAATGCTCTGCCAAGACCAGGGGTAGTCAAACTGTGGCCCTCCAGATGTCCATGGACCACAATTCCCAGAAGCCCCTGCCAGCGAATGCTGGCAGGGGCTTCTGGGAATTGTAGTCCATGGACATCTGGAGGGCCGCAGTTTGACTACCCCTGGCCAAGACAGATCAGCACAGGGCCTGCAAGAGCAGAGCTGTTCCACTAGGCCTGATGGACCTGTAAGAAGTGCTGAAATCGCTGCCACAAATTGAAAGGGGACCTGCCTTTAAATAATGTTCCCCCAATCAAAACCTGAACTAGTTAGGGGCTTTATGGTATTTGTATTTGATTTTATAATTTTATTAATTGTGGAATTTATATTGTTACCCACCTGAGAATTAGAAAAGGTGAGATATAAAAACTTGCAGGTTCCAAAACCCTGGGAATTAAGCCAGGCTCAAAAAGTCCTTCTAGGGGGAAGGAGAAGCTGGAAGATCCATAGTGCTTGAGTTACGCCCAGTCCAATGGTTAGTTCAGTACTGGTTGTTGTTAACTTTTATCATTCGTTTAAAAGAATGATCCTGACCCAGGATATCTGCCTGCCAATGAGATTGAAATAAAGACAGGAGGCCACAAATAAGCCAAGCTCTATGAAAACCAATCCTGCGGCAAAATAGTGTCTCCGTAGAACTTTCAACACCCAAAGTTGTACATAATTGCTAAAAATAGCTACTACAGACTTTGTGGTCCAGACCTGGGTGATCCAGGCTAGCATGATTTTGTCAGATCTGAGAAGCTAAGTAGAGTTGGCTCTGCTTAGTATTTGGATGGGAGCCCTCCAAGGAAGTCCAGGGTTGTTGTGCAGAGGCAGGCAATGGCCACTGCCACTGTTCATCTCTGCCCTGACCTAGATGCCCCAAACTTGTCAGATCTGAGAAGCTAAACAGGGTGAGCCCTGGTGAGGATTGGAATGGGAGACCACCAAAGAAGTCCATGGTTGTGACACAGAGGCAGGCAATGGGAAAACCACCTCTGTTCATCTTTTGCTTTGACCTAGATAGCCCAGGCTAGCCAAATCTTATCAGAAGCTAAGCAGGGTTGGGTCAGGGTACTACTTTGATGGGAAACCACTAGGAAAATCCAGAGTTGTTAAAATCATAGAGTTGGAAGGGGCCATACAGGCCATCTAACCCAACCCCCTGCTCAATGCAGAATCCACCTAAAGCACAGGCAGGTAATGGCAAGCCACCTCTGAACATCTGTGATTTAATGGCACTTTAACCCCACCCTGGCTCCAAATATAGTATGTTTCATACTTCTGTGCCTTTTATGTCATCACCTGTACAGAACTGTCAAGAGTCACGGAGCCCCACCACCACTACCATGCTATATAGCATCTGGAGTTCAGTTGAATACTCCCTAGCTCCAAGGGAGACCTCCCCCATGCCTCCTGGCCATACGGCTGCTTTGGAGGGTGGACTTTATGGAATTATAGTCCATTCAGGTCTCTCCCCTAACCAGGTTCCTCCCCAAAACTCCAGGAATTTCCCCACCCAGAGTTAGCAAGCCTGTGACTGTTCCACTGCAATATATCCAATAAACAGATCACCTCCAGAATCTTCTGCACGCAAAGCATGTGCTTCGCTATTAAGCCCCGGCATTTCCTAGGAAACAATTGGAGGGGGGAATCATGGATAGTGAGTCCATCTCTCAGCATCAAATCCCCAATACCAACCAAAGGCTTAAGCTGTGCACAAGCCACAGATTCACTCAAGAGTTGTGCAGGAGCTTGCAATCTATTGGAGTGTGCAGTAGGCCTAGAACAGTTGACTAGTTTTTCCTCTGGTGATCCTTAATTAACTGTAGCATGGCACCTTGCAACTGGAATAATGTAGGGTTCTTCAGAGCTTTGAGATGAGTTGGAGATTTTCCAAGGATTCTTTCTGAGACATCAGTAAAAGAACTGCTTCAGTCTGTTAGCTGTTCTGCTCATCATGATCTTCTTTCTCCCCCACAGAAGGAAAACAATGAACGTTTGCACAGCAGAATGTCCGTGCTTTCAGAAGAGGCATGTATTACGCCACTTTCAACTAGTGACATTAATGCGGGGGGTGGGAGGTTTCCACACTTTCCCATTGTTGTTTTTTCCTAAAGACTTCCTCCTGTTAGGACCCCAGCCACCCTCACTGCACAAAAGAGGGAGTTTGTCTATGAACCTTCCTTTATAAGGCATGAAATAGTCTAAAGGTAAAGGTATCCCCGGTGCAAGCACCGGGTCATGTCTGACCCTTGGGGTGACGCCCTCCAGCGTTTTCATGGCAGACGCAATACGGGGTGGTTTGCCAGTGCCTTCCCCAGTCATGACCGTTTACCCCCCCAGCAAGCAAGCTGGGTACTCATTTTACCAACCTCGGAAGGATGGAAGGCTGAGTCAACCTTGAGCTGGCTGCTGGGATCAAACACCCGGCCTCATGGACAGAGCTTTAGACTGCACATCTGCTGCCTTACCACTCTGCACCACAAGAGGCTCATTGAGATAGTCTAGTGCAGGGGTAGTCAAACTGCGGCCCTCCAGATGTCCATGGACTACAATTCCCAGAAGCCCCTGCCAGCATTTGCATTTGCTGGCAGGGGCTTCTGGGAATTGTAGTCCATGGACATCTGGAGGGCTGCAGTTTGACTACCCCTGGTCTAGTGAGATGTTAACCTCCATCAAGAGGATTTTAGCAGAGTAATGTAATTAACTGCATCAGCGACCTTTCTCTCACCTGGGAACACCTCAAACAAAGAAATCCTTAAACTCTGTCTGTTTGCTAATCCTTTCAGATAGCCTGCAATGCTATCTCAGCACTTGTAACTATTCTTTTCCCAATTTCATCTCTGATTCAATCATCTACCAGGTACTTTTTTCATCCATGTGCACAAGATCATCAAACCCATTTGAGCAAAGTGGCTTTGCCCCACCCAAACACCTATTCAAAGTGAATACAAATGTTGCAGCTACCTGAGCAAATCTGAAATTACCTCACTCTGGAGGTTTCTCTTTAACTCTATGCTTCTAGTCTATAGAACTCAATCAATGTTTCTTTGCCAAATATTTGTTAAAATCATTAACTAGTTCAGTTTCTTTATTTCATTCCAGTAATTAGATCAGACACGTTATTTTAGGGGCTAACTGCCTTAGGACACTTTTGGAGAATTTAAACATCACACTGAACTCAGTCTTTTGTGTACCGTCTCTAGATCCACAACACACACCTAGTTCTGGTGCTGGTTTGTCCTGCTGCTTATCTCTTCATGGAAGCCTGGACATTGGAAGGCAGCTATTGACCTTTATCCAACCCAAAATATCAATCCCCCTTTGAACCTCTCAACTTTTCTTCCTTCTTGTATACTTGTTTCGTTTAAATAGCATGGATGTGTGTTAAGAACTTCCATTTTTCAAAAACAATCCTAATAGCTAATTCCCCTTATCATATATTCAGGAGAAGTCTATTTTAAGTAACCCCCCCCCCTTTCCAATGTAAAAATCAGAACATCTGGGAGAGAACTGGGCAAAATTTTTTAAACTATTTTTCTCCTTTTGAATAAATAAAATGCTTCTTTAGGTTTGATTCTGCACTCCCTCACATGCAGCCAGCTGGGTGACCTTGGGCTCGCCACGGCTCTGATAAAGCTGTTCTGACCGGGCAGTGATATCAGGGCTCTCTCAGCCTCACCCACCCCACAGGGCGTCTGTTGTCGGGAGAGGAATGGGAAGGCGACTGTAAGCCACGTTGAGCCTCCTTCGGGTAGGGAAAAGTGGCATATAAGAACCAACTCTTCTTTTTCTAGGTGAGATTTTTTACATCCAAAATGCAGAGTATGAAAAGGTTTGAGGCCTTTTTTTCTTTTAGGTCCTCTTTGAGTTTGAGGCCTGGGGCAAATGGACCCTTACACACAGAGAATACATGACAGCTCTGCCTAGAGCCATTTATGTCTGGTTCTATAGGGCATAGCAATCCCCAAGTCCTGGTCTTGGAATTGCTTCTATCAACCGGCCTCTGCACTCAGCCCTCATCCTGCAAAGATCCTCCTTTTTCCAGTTCCCTGCGATAGGAGGCCTATAGATGAACACTATGTCTTGTCTCTTTAAATGCTTTCCTTTGCTGCTCTTTCCTTTGCTCTAATGGGTGCTTCTGGTGAGCTGGATACTTGTTTTTCTAGCAGTGTTGATGGCTCACGTGTGGGAGGTTCATTATCAGGAGATGAACCTTCTGTAGAATCTCTCTCCAGAGACTGTGCTTCATGCTGTTTGCCGGTTACCTTTGGACCCAAACAGATAGAGCCAGATTTCTTGTTTTCCAAGGAGTTCTCCGGCACGGGCAATACATCTAGCATCTCCTTGTGCTTCACCTTTCTTGTCCTCAGTGTCTGCAGCCTTCCTGTAGCAGTCATAAAACAACTTTTTAAATTAGGGACCAAAGAGCATTTTTCTCTTTGGTTTTCGTGCATTCACGAAGTGTTTTTAGAAACTGGGAGGAACGAAGTGTGGGCAAAAGCTCAACTCATGGAAGAGGGCAGTCAGGTTGGAAACCTGCAAAATGAAGACAGATACAGCTTGATGTGAGTTTCTTACATAGTTCAATATGTGGACTTATTTTGCGTATATCCAGAAAACATTTTAAAACACCATGTTCATTTTAAAAGGAAACATTAAATGGAGCTTTTGTCTTAAGTTTTGAATGCAGAATACCAAACTTACTATAACCTCACTCCCTGACATTTTGTGGTTGGCTAAGGTTGCCAACCTCCAGGAGGGACATGTGGATCCCACAAAAATACTGCTCATCTCCAGAGATCAATTTCGTAAAATGGTTGCTTTGAAGGGTAGACTCTATAGCAGTGTACCCCACTGAGGTTTCTGCCTTTGGCTCCATCCCCAAATCTCTAAGGGTTTTCCAACCTAGATCTGGCAGTCATACCCACCTATCCTCCTCTGGTGGCCAAGAGGAACCTGGCAAGTCCATGGTTGGCTCCACCTCCTTTGGAAGCCGTTTAGTTGTTGTGCATTCCACCAGTGTCAATGTTCCAAATATAGAATCATAGAGTTGGAAGGGGCCATACAGGCCATCTAGTCCAACCCCGTGCTCTACGCAGGATCAGCCCTGAGCATCCTAAAGCATCCAAGATATCCACTAAAAGGCTGGGAACCCCTGGATTAAACATACACAAGAGTGATCAAAACAGACGGCAAAACAGTAAAAAGAGTTTCAGTAGAGTCTACTGTAGTCCCCTGGTTGGGAATCCCTGCTCTAGGGACTGTCATTCCAGTCCTAAAACCGTCTAGCTGGGCCCAGATTCTGTCTGGAAATTATCATTCCAGGCCCAGGACAGTTCTCTGCATATCCATTCAGCTATTTTGATGTACCGTTTATTCGTTGGCATGTATTTCAGTCCATAAATAAGGAATACAACTAATTGGCGTGTAGAACTGATGCTAGGTGTTTATTTTTGTGTGTGTCTGAAACCAGAGTGCAGCTTTAGCCGAATCACAGAAGATCATTCAGCAGGAGTATTTGCAGCTGAGCTGTCATGTCAATAAATTACGGGTAAGCAAATTTAGAACAGCCCTGAGCAGGCAAGGCCAATCTTGTCAGATTTTGGAAGCTAAGCAGGATTGGCCCTGGTCAATATTCAGATGGGAGACCACCAAGAAATGCCAGGGTAGTTACTGTTGGAATATGCAAGATCTGCAGTGTTTGCATGATTGAATAGACTATGAAGAGTGATCTGCAGGGGGCATCAGAGATGTGTGTTTAGCATAGTTAATCCAGAAGCTTCCTGATGTTTTTCCAGTTATCTCCTGATTGGCTCATTTGGAGTCGTCCTGCTCTTTGAGTATTCTTCCTCCCAGCTTGGGTCCAGGATGGAGTGAATCACGGTTTCATGAAACCCTGGGGTTTCTTGATGGGCCTTGGAAGGGTTTCCTGAATGGGTGGGAGTTAATTAATTTTAAGATATTTTTAAAAACTGTTAAAAATTTATCAGGTGATACAAACTTAGATCATCATGTCGACCTGCCCTGTCCCAAAATGGCTAGTGATGAGCTTGGATGGGGTGGGAATGGGAGGTGCCGCAGGTGGGCCTGTGCTGTGCACAGTTGTGCTTCTCAACCGTATTCTGCACCATCACACCACTTCTGGAGTTTCTTGAAGCCTGAAGAATGTTTCAGGGGTTTCTCAATAGTAAAACAGTTGAGGAAGGCTGGAGTGAATGAAGACAACAGAACAGTTAGACAAGACTCTTTCTATGCAAAGTTGTTTGTCTACTAAATAAAACTATTTTATTCTTTAAAGCAGTGGTCCCCAACCCCCGGTCCAGGGACCGGTACCGGTCCGCAGATCAGTCGGTACCGGGCCGTGGGGCCTCCTTGTCGTCCTCCCCGGCTGCTGCCTCGGGGGCTGCCCTGCCACTCTGCCACCGGCTCACCTTTGGTGCTCCCTGGCGGCCGCCATGGCTGGGACTCCCCCTTGGCGTGGCACTGCACAGATGCTGCTGGCAGCGCCTCCCAGTGGACAGCAGGAAATCAGGGGCACCGGCAGGAAAGCAAGCGGAGCAGGGGCTCAGGCGGCAACGTCCCTCAGCAAAAGACTACCCCCCGGGCTTGAGTAAAATTGTCAAGTGTTGATCGGTCCCCAGTGATAAAAAGGTTGGGGACCACTGCTTTAAAGCACCCTGGTGCTGCAGATCTTGCAAATTTAAACTCTGCCAACACATGCTAAATGCAGTTTCAATCCACTTCAGCAACCTTTGCAGGTGGATTTTGCCATTTCACACAGTAAAATCCAGTTGCAAAGTGCATTAAAAATGGGTTGAAAGTGCATTATTTAGTGTGTGTTAAAGTGTCAGGCAATGGCAAACTACCTCTAAGTATCACTTGCCTTGAAAACCCTACGGGGTCACCATAGTTTGAATGCTACTTAATCCTGTCCCCTCAGCCCCACCTGGAAAAAAAATCAGAACAAGCAAAACAAGACAAGAAAGAACAAGTATATGCAAAATAGAGTTATGAGCAATGAAAACTGAGTGTCAGTAAAAATTGACTTGTATATCTGATCAGTCTTTGGGGAACTGGAAATATCAGTGGGGAAAGTCTTTGTTAAAATGTCCCCAAATGTTTGTTGTTTTTTAGAGACAGATTCAAGAATGCAAACTGTCCTGTGCTGAGAAAGATGAAGTTTTAGCAAAGGTAAACTTATACCCCGAAAACATCCAGCCCAGACCAAATTTAAAAACTTCTGAATCATGCTAGTGAGAGAAAATGCGGAGAAGGTACAGTGGCTGATAGTGGTGTGTGGTGTGTGGTTGTCCAAAAATCATGCTTTCATGCCATCTATTTTACTGGTTTCAGTTTTACACAACTGTTTATTCCTCTCTTTTTCCACACTCCTTCCCCAATATTGTACCCTTTTCCCAACTGCCTGGGACTCATGGGCAGTTCTTCAAGAATTCAAGGAGTTGGCGGGATCATCCCAATAGTGACACTCTAAGAAATTTCACAAGTTTCTGTGGTGTTAACCATAGAGTTAAGGGGGAATTCCACCTTCATGCAGAAGTGACATCACATCCTCTCAAACCTCCACTATTCACATCTCTCAATATTTTCCTAGGCAGTGTTGTGACCCCTATTTAGAATGTTGCATTCATGTTTTGCTAAATATAAAACTAATAGCCCTTTAAGAGGAAAAATACTGCACTTAACATTCATGAAAAAAATAGATGTTTGTCTTATCCTATACATTTGAAATCCAAGTTTTTCCAAAATATGTTTCATTTATTTAGATTTTAAGACAGCTCCCTCCCCCAAGATAAGAAAAGTTTAACCTTACAGCCAACCAGGCATTCCTTAACAGAACATTCAGGGCTAGTCAAACTGCGGCCCTCCAGATGTCAATGGACTACAATTCCCAGGAGCCCCTGCCAGCGAACGCCATGGACATCTGGAGGGCCGCAGTTTGACTACCCCTGAACTAAATGAACAACAAAACATTTGTCAACTTGTGTGATGAGGTTTCCAGTACCAGATAATTCAACTTGGCATGTGGCAAATGTCATTAATGTGTTACCTGGAATAAAACACTTAGAATTCCCGTAACCAAAAACTATAATTGTGCTGAGCAAGAAATCCATGGCTAGGAACGGTAGAAGAAAACAGGGGTAACTAAAGGCATGTTTCTTTTTCAGATGAAACGTGAGAGTCGGAAGGTAGAGGAGTGCATTAAGGAATATGAAGAGGCAATACAGGTGCTTCGCAGTTGAAAGATGGAATGAGATTGTCACCATTTACCAAACTAAAACTATGATGTAACAAGAAGTGTTGGTTTTTATACCCCGCTTTTTACTACCCAAAGGAGTCTTAAAGCAGCTTACAATCGCCTTCCCTTCCTCTACTCATAACAGACACCTTGTGAGGTAGGTGGGGCTAAGAGAGCCCTGATAGAAACTGCTCTGTGGAAACAGCACTATCAGGACTGTGAAGAGTCCAAGGTTACCCAGATGGCTGCATGTGGAGGAGCAGGGAATCAAACCCAGCTCACCAGATTAGCAGCTGCAACTCTTAACCAATACACAAAATGGGGGTGGCATAAGATTGTGGAATTTGGGCTTGCATTCCACATTCCACTGATGGGGTTATCCCTCATTTCTGCTAACAACCATTAGGTAGTATTCCTGGTGATATTATCTATCTTTACAGATGTGTGGAAATGCCCAGAGTGTTCATCAGCTACAACTGATGAAAAGAAACATAGAGGTATCCTTCTGTCGATGTCAGGAAGGATTCCTAGTCACAACAAAACCATATTCCCATGTGCAGGACACAAGATCCTGGAGGGAAATGTTAACCTCAAAAGTGTCAAGTCTCCTAATATGTGGCTCTGAGACAACTTAATTATGTTTATGTTATATATATAGATTAATATGGAAAGTAAAAGGTGAATGATACAGACAAGCTGTATTGGAAGATCACAGAACTTACAATTTGACGGCCACCGTGCCATATATCAGTGGTACCCCGGGCTCAATCAGTACAGAGAGTCACATTCGCAGTTACCAGCAACAAAAAGGGCCACCTCTTGGGATGCCAAGTCCTGCAGAACTGGGCTTGGAGCCTGGGGACAGCAGCACTTGGGGAGGGACCTCAGTTGTATAATTGTAGAGCCCACCCTTCAAAGCAGTCATTTCTTTAAGGGTAACAAATCTCTGTTTTGGAGATTGATTCTAATTGTGGTAATTAGGGTAAGCAAACCCCCATTGGCGGCACCAGCAATCCCCAAGTGTCAGGTCCCACCTCCCTGCTACCATTCAGCTGGCTAAAGGTAAAGGTAAAGGTATCCCCTGTGCAAGCACCGAGTCATGTCTGACCCTTGGGGTGACGCCCTCTAGCGTTTTCATGGCAGACTCAATACGGGGTGGTTTGCCAGTGCCTTCCCCAGTCATTACCGTTTACCCCCCAGCAAGCTGGGTACTCATTTGACCACCCTCGGAAGGATGGAAGGCTGAGTCAACCTTGAGCCGGCTGCTGGGATTGAACTCCCAGCCTCATGGGCAAAGCTTTCAGACGGCTGCCTTACCACTCTGCGCCACAAGAGGCTCTTTCAGCTGGCTACAACAACATAAAAAAAGAACCTATCCTAGGCTACAATAAACAATTTCACAATGAGTGCAACAAACTGCCCCGTACCTGTGAGCCAAAGGCCACATATATATAATTTAAATCCTGCCAAGAAGAATTGATCCTATTGAAGGACTTCATTAGCAAACAAAAAAACAACCATTGATGAAAACTGACTTGAAAATGGTTATAATCTAGAGGCCGTTTTGGTTGTTCAAATAAAAAGAAGAGATTAGACACATTTGTTGCACTCATTGTGAAATTGTTTATTGTAGCCTAGGATAAGGTTCTTTTTTCTGTTGTACTCAATTTGAACCATCCTTTTTTTCGTGGTGTACCTACCATTCAGCTGGCTGGCAGAGGACATTTACCCAGGTAAAGAGGGCCATCCCTCCCACGTGCAGCAACAGGTCTACATAACTGCCCTTGTGACCTGGAGATGATGCTATCACTTCTAGGATGGCAGGGCAATGGTATTTGGCCAAAAACTCTATGGTAGAAGCCAAATTTACCATAGATTTACCATAGATTTTTTTGCCCCAATATCCGAGTGTTGCCCCAGTGTCCTGGAAGTGACATTTCTTTTGGTTTACATGGGTAGTGACAGACATGTCACTGTAGTTTGATGTAGGGGTGTGCATTTGACTAAGCAAGCCAGAGTGACTGATGAGAGACCTTCAATGTATTGCTTGCAGGTTCTTGAGGACAGAGAGCAAACCCAGGAGGATAAAATGTCAGGATTTGCAGAAAAGAGCCTTCGGTAAGACTTCCCTACAATCCCCAATTCTTTCTGTATCCCAAAGAATCATAGAGTTGGAAGGTACCTCCAGGGTTGTCTAGTCCTGCCCCTTGCATAATGTAGAAATTCACAACTACCTGCCTGCCCACAGTGACCCCAATTTCATGCCCAAGTGTTCCCCACCACCACCACCACCACCAAACATCTCCAGAATCCAGCCTGGCCTGGAGAAAATTCACCTACCATCCCACAGTGGCAATCAGCAATTCCCTGGGCATGCAAGGAAAGGCCACAGGAGCCAAGTTCAGATACAAGTTCATAAAATCAGCATTCCTGTCAGATGGCTATCTAGCCTCTGCTTAATTACCAAGCAGGCTGCTGAGTTCTTATCAACAGTTATTTTGCTTAGGTCTAAAAGGACAAGGCATTGAAGGACTTGCATTGCTGCTCTCTCTGATTTATTCTTATCATTGTTTTTTGTTCGCTGATATGTTTTATTGTATACTAGAAATCAAGCCCGCTGTAGTCACAATACAGCGGTCGCTAGATTATGGTCTTGTTGCCTGTGAGCCTGCAGGCCGGCAGCACGCAGGACATGGCGGCCAGGGAGCAACTGCGAGCCGTCGACAGGGCGGGAATCGGAGAGGCCAATTGGGGGTGGGGAGAAGGGCACGGGGCAGGCGGGCAGCCACGCGGGATGTAAAGCGTCCTGTTGGGGCGTGGAACATGAGCGGCGCGGCGGCGACTTGGAAAGGCTGGTGTTGGCGTGGGAGAAGGGTGCGCTGTCCTCGGGCGAGCTTACCGGAGCTGCTGGGGAGACGGACGCTGTAGCAGATGCTGCCGCGGGGACGCAGGACATCTGGGACTGGGAGGCAGGGCGAGGCGTGGGGCCGCGTCAGCCAGGGCATCCAGGCATGTGCGGGAGTCTGCACATGGCCATTTCAGTCAGGCGGCGTGATGGAGGCCGCACAGGGCACACTGGCTAGGCAAGGCGCGCCATGGCCTAGGCAAGGCGCACCGCGGCCTAGGCGAGGCGTGCCATGGCCTACCCGCAGCGCCACAGCAAGGGCAGAAAAGGGCCAGGGATGGGGCGGCTGGGGCGGCTGGGCTGAAGGTAAGTAGGGTCACGGCGACGGTTGTGGGATAGGGACGGTCGGGGTGGGGGCGGGAGGGCGGGGGCTCGAGAGGCGGCTGGCGGTCGTTGGGTTCTCGTGGGGGGAAGGGGGCGTGGACAGGGGTGGGGGGATTGGCGCAGAAGATTAAAGGGGGGTTAGTTGGGCCACAACCCTCCCCTCCTCAATTTTTCCTTACCCCCTCTTAGTATTTTGGCAAGATTAGAAGGCAGAGACTGTACTTGGGGGTTATTCTGAGCACGTGGCTACTCTCCCCCCCCCCATTTTGCTTGCGGCGGCCATTTTGGAGCCGATTTTTGCCGAGGCTTGTGCCTTCATCTCTGGAATGGCTTCAGAGCACAGGGACAGGCGCTTTTTGTCGGAGGATGAACAGCCTGACACTCAGGAGGCACAGGGGCTAGAGCAGCATAAGGAGGCCGCAGAGGAGGCGGCACGAGGCCCGGCTGCGCCCCCAGCGCCCTTGGAAGGGCCTCAGTGCTCTGAGACCCAGCGTGCGGGAAAGGACCCACGCTGTCCCCCCAACCTGTCTTACTCAGCAGCTAAGGGAGAGGGACCCAATCCTGGCTCGGCCTGCCCGGCAAAGAGGAGGAGGAGAGAAGATGTGGATTGCTATCAAGAGGAGCAGAGCCCAGCCGAGGATTTGGGTAATGTAAGGGGAATGGCTGAGAGGTTCAATCTGCCCCCTGAATTCTTCACCTTCATGCAGAACTCTATGCAAGCAGAAATCGCAAGATTCTGTAGGCAGAACTTGCCTCCCCCCCCAAGAGGCTCCAGATCCAGGTCTCCTTCTTCCTCCCCTGATACCAGGAGACATAGGAGACGATCTTCCTCCCACCATGACAGGCCTAGCACTAGCTGGCCCACCAAGGCGGCACAGAAGAGACCTTATCAGGCCCCTAGCCAGCACTCTGAGTCCTCAGAGGAGGATTTGCAGCAGAGGGATAGAGAAGAAGGGGAATTTATTACTGACGAGGAGGAGGTGGAGCCGATCCAGGTCCCCCAACTGTCTGAAAGGTTTTTTAATGCTGAGGACTTCCAGTTTTTACTGAATAAGTCTATCTCTATATTGGACCTGAAGTATTCGGGGGAAGAGCCTCCAGTGAAGCAGGCCAGAAAGTATTATGGGCCCAAGGGGAGTGGGGAATTTTTCCCCAAGGTCGTGACTAACCTAACTAATTTCCCCCTTCCAGAGTCCTTTAAGAGAAAGATAAGGGCTGAGTGGGAAAAGCCCATTGTTACTAAGCAGTTTCCTTCTTTTATTAAAAAGATGTATGCTCTTCCAGAGTATGCCGAGTCTATGCTGCAGATTCCTGCTGTTGATGGCCCTGTGGCAGCTCTCCAGACATCCGGACTGGTCTCGGAGGATGGGGAAGGATACCTTTGGGATGTAATGGACAGAAAGTCGGAGGCAGCCCTACGCAAGGCGCGTGAAGCTATGGCTATGGCTATTAGGGCCGCCACAACAGCGTCCATCGTGGCCAGGGCATCTATGGCCTGGTGTAAGAAACTCCTGACACTGATCCCAGAGACTGAGGGCAGGATTCAGGAGGGAACCAATAGGATCCTCAAGGCCTCGGCTTACAACGCAGATGCCTCTCTGAATACCATCGTTTTTGCAGCTCGCGCCATGGCGTCCACTACGGTGGCAAGGCGCATCCTCTGGTTGAAGGCCTGGCAGGCTGACCCTCGAAGACACAGGTCACTGTTTACCCGTTCCAGGGGGATAAACATTTCGGGGAAGCACTAGACAGGGTACTGGTGGAGACCAGAGACAAGAAGAGAGCAATGCCCAGGCATATCTGCCATGATGGCAAACCCTTTTCGACCGCCTTCCGCAGCCAAAACACTAACCCCAGGTTTAGACCGGAAGGTAGAAGAGGTTCCTGGAGATATAACAGACAGGGCTTCAGAAGGGGAGGTTCTGGTTACAAGCCCAACTGATTCAAGCAGGGGCAGTCAGACAGATCTGATGGGGGAAACAAGTCTCCCAAGGCATGACTCACTGCCCATACCGGTGGGAGTTCGCCTTCAGGAGTTCAGCCAGGCTTGGTCGGACGCCAGGGTAGACCCTTGGGCAAAGGATCTAGTCTCCCAGGGATACATAATAGAATTTGCATCCATCCCACCAGACAGATTTATTCAGTCCCCAGATTCAAGGAATCCAGAAAAGTTAAGCAGGACCATAACAGCCATAAGACACCTACTGGACATCAGAGCCATCGAGCCAGTTCCACTGCAGGAGCAGGGAAAGGGTGTCTACTCCATTCTCTTTACTGTCCCCAAGAGGAATGGAGACTGGAGAGCTATTCTAGATCTGAAGTTTGTCAATCGCTTCATCAGTCTAAAGAGATTTCAGATGGAGACACTCCGCTCCATTGCGGAGGCGCTCCAAAGCGGCGAGTATCTGACGTCTTTAGACCTCCAAGAGGCATACCTCCACATCCCAATAGCTCAGGGTCACAGGCGTTTCTTGCGTTTTTGCGCAGGGGGGCGGCACTTTCAATACAGGGCCCTACCTTTTGGCCTATCAACCGCACCAAGGGTGTTCACCAAGGTGTTAATCAATGTCCTAGTGTTCCTAAGAGAGGAAGGAATCCATGTCCATCCATATCTGGACGACCTGCTTATACACACCCCATCCCGCCAGGTGTCCCTACAATTTACCAGCAGGGTGATCCAGAACTTAGAGAGGTTCGGGTTTGTAGTCAACCTTCCCAAGAGCTCTCTAGTTCCCTCACAGACCCTGGAACACCTGGGTGTCGTGATCGACACCAGGAGCATGGAATTCTTTCTTCCCCGATCCAAGGCCCAGCGAACTGTACTCCTGTCTTCGCAGATCATAAAGGCCAAAAGATCCAAGCTCCTGCAACTAGGCAGTCTGTTAGGCATATTGGTATCCAATTCAGAGACTCTACAGTGGGGACGTGCTCACGCTCGCCCTCTCCAGCAGGCTCTACGTCCCTTCCAGAAGAGAATAGCCAGGAAGGTGGATGTTTCAGTGAAGTTGGACCTTCAAACCAAACAGAGTCTTTGTTGGTGGACAGTACAGAGCAACCTTTTAGCAGGGAAGCCCTTTTTTGTTCCAGAGTTTCGGCAGATCTTCACGGATGCCAGTCTCTCCGGTTGGGGAGCCACATTCAACCATTGCCCGATCCAGGGGGTTTGGACTGTGGAGGAATCCAGGCTGCCCATAAATCTGTTGGAACTGAGAGCAATCTTCCTAGCACTGCAGGCCTTTCTGGAAGGAATAAAGAATGCTCATGTGCTGATCCGCACAGACAATATTGCAGCGAAGGCTTACATTAACCATCAAGGGGGGTCTCGCTCGGGCAGACACCAGAAGGAAGCCAAAAAAATAATGGACTGGGCCGAACTACACTTGGCATCGTTGAGGGCAGAACACGTTCAAGGAGTTCTGAACATACAGGCAGACTGGCTCAGCAGACAACAGCTACAGGAGGCAGAGTGGAGCCTCAATCGATCAGTATTCAAGAACATAGTGTGTCACTTCGGCACTCCAAGGATGGACCTTTTTGCATCGCACCTGAACTTTCAGGTGGAGTCCTTCTGCACAAGGTTCTACCACCCCAAGGCCGCCCTCACGGACGCTCTTACCGCAAGTTGGCCAAGGGGACTCCTGTATGCCTTCCCTCTGCTGCCAGTTCTGCTGCGGTTCCTAGCCAGAGTAAAGCTACTGGGAGCAGAAGTGATTCTGGTGGCTCCTTGGTGGCCAAAACGTCCTTGGTTTTCCTCCATCATACAGATGTCCCAGGGGTCGCACCTTCCGTTACCAATCATCCCAGATCTCCTAGTGCAGGGTCCACTATGCCATCCTCGTCCAGAATGGTGGAACTTGACCGCCTGGAGGCTGAGAGGAGGGCCCTAAGCAGTAGGGGCTACAGTGCGGCGGTCACCAGCACAATCTTAGCTTCCAGAAGAGCATCCACAGTTAGGCTCTATAATTGCACATGAAGGCTTTTGTCCGCTGGTCCCGTAGGAAGTCGATTAATCCCAACAATCCTAAAATAAAGCAGATCCTGGAGTTCCTCCAGGATGGCATTTTATCCAGCCTACGCTCCGGCACCCTATGTAGACAGGTGGCAGCCCTTTCCACCGTGTTAGGTCTGGAGGGTGGGGTCCCTCTCTCCCGTCACCCGCACATCATCAGGTTCCTCAGGGGGGCAGCGCTATCCGAGCCTCCCCCCAGGCATCACTTCCCCACCTGGAGGCTGAGTGTCGTGCTCAACGCCCTATCCAGAGAACCATTTGAGCCAATTAGTTCCATTCCGCTGTCTAGACTGTCACTCAAGACTATCTTCCTCAAAGCCATCACCTCGGCTAGGAGGGTGTCAGAGCTGGGAACCCTCTCCATTGAGAAGGACCTCTGTGTGTTTCAGAAATCCAGAGTGGTGTTAAGGACAGATCCTTTATTTAGGCCTAAGGTGGACTCAAGTTTCCACCTATCCCAGGAGATTAACTTGCCTTCCTTCTTTTCCAGGCCAAGTTCCGATGAGGAGCGGAGATGGCACAAGCTTGATGTCCGCAGGGTCCTCAAGATTTACATTAGACGAACTGTGGAGCTTAGGAAGACCAAGACCTTGTTTGTATCTGTGGTTTCATTGAGAGCAGGGACGGCCATGTCCAAGGCTGCCATTAGCAAGAGTCTTAGAGCTTGCATAGTGGAGGCTTACAGAGCTGAGGGCAGGACCGTGCCCGAGGGCATCACTGCACATTCCTTGCGGAGTGCGGCTACCTCAGCTGCTCTCGCCAACAGGGCCCCTGTGGAGCAGATCTGCAGGGCTGCTACTTGGGCCACCCCTTCCACCTTTACCAGGCATTATAAGATAGAGGCCCTGGAGGTGGCTGAGGCGGAATTTGGCCGCAAGGTCCTGCAACATGTGATGGACTCTAGTTGATTCCTTCCCCGAGTTGGGACTGCTCTTGTAAGTCCCACCAAGCTGTCCTCCTATTCTAGAGGGAGAATGACCCCTGGATACTCACCGAGAGGGGTCCTTCTCCTCGTAGATCAGGAGGACAGCTTGTCCCACCCGGTGGCTGACCTGAGTCCTTCATAATAATAATTAAAAAAAGAAAGAAAGAAAGATGGAGCGCGCAAAGCGCCATGAGTTTTTCATAGGGTCCATGGAGACACGTCCATTGTTGCATAGTCTTAGTTGGGGACTTCCTGTTTGGTCCTTCCTTGCATGTTCTATCAAATGACAGTTTGGTTCTAGAGTGAAAATCAGTAACTTCATGGCTCAGGAAGAATCCGACTGAGCAAGGAGGGCGTTTCCCACAAGGGAGACAGGAAGTTCTTCTTTGACCTGCCTCCCTCAAAGAGAGATGGGAAATCACCCACCAAGCTGTCCTCCTGATCTACAAGGAGAAGGACCCCTCTCGGTGAGTATCCAGGGGTCATTCTGAGCGGTCAGTCCCCTGGCAGCCAAGGCGAAGCCGGGCCAAGTGGCCAATGAGGAGGCCCCTCGGCCCTTGAGTGTCACATCCCTGCCCTTGTCATGATTGTGTTAAAGATTTACCTCACTCTAATGGTTACCAACTGCAGAGTTACCAAGGTGCAGAGTGGGGACCTGGCTCCCAGGGCAGCCAACCCCCTCACAACATGGTGGAAAATGTGGGCATCAGAACCCCAAAGAAAAGACGACCACACATTCCCAAGTTCAATGTGGATTTTGCACCACCCCGAAAGCCAAAGGGGGATAACCAACATAGAAGAAAATATGGAAACCACCCCGATGGATGCCTCAGGGGGCACTTCTGTCCCTCCCCAACAACCAGTATCTGAGTTGACTCATTTCGGCAATTGGTTGGCTGAACATCAGGCTCAATTGGTGAAGTAGATTGGCCAACAATTGATAGACTCCAGTAGGGCACCTCCAACTCCTGATACGGGGTTGGGAAGACCCTCCTAGATCCCCCTGACAAAGTTGAACACTGAGGATGACATTGAGGCATATTTAGAAGTGTTCAAGAGAATGGTGGAGGTAGCCCAATGGTCCCATAGTCAGTGGGCATTCTGGTTAGGCCCATACCTCACGAGGGAGGCTCAGACCACCTTGAGGATCATGGAAAAAGAAGAGGCCAAAGATTATGAGAAAGTAAAAGCTGCCATTCTTGATAGATATGAAATCACCAGAGAAACCTACCGTCAACAATTTCAGAATTTTTCTTATCAACCTGGATCCCAGACTCAGGCAGTATTGTCAGCCCTATGAGATGCTGCTTGTTGTTGTTGTTAGGTGCAAAGTCGTGTCCAACCCATCGTGACCCCATGGACAATGGTCCTCCATATGAGATGCTACTACCCGGTGGTTAAAACCCACTACCATAGTAGATGAACTCATCTTAGAACAAATACTCCAAGTAGTACCTCCCTGTGCTTGTCATTAGATCGCCTGTTCCAAACCCTCATCTCTAAAGGAAGCCGTGGTCTTGTGGAAAAATTTTCTGGCGGCTGACTTTAAGGAAACTCATAGGGAAATTGGGAGAGGACAAGACCTTCCCAATCACTCAAAAACAATAGTCACCTCAACTAGTTTTGGCCCAAAGAATGTGGAGAGTCAACGGGGAGGCAGAGCCAAACCAGGACCATTTAGACCCCCATTCCAGGCTGTGCTATGCTGGGTAAATCCTTCACCCCATAATGAACCAACAGTTCATCTTCGTGGTTTCTGTGCAGTCCCACATGGGTTCTGCGAAGATCACAGGCCTGCCACAGAGAAATAACTAGCCAGCTAAAGCAAAAGATTGCCTCCCAAGAGTGCTCACCCCTCCCCTCACAGAGTGACTTTCCCGCCCAAAGTCACATGATGTGGGAGGAGCTAGCACTCTCCCCTCAGTCCTTTTTTGCCGCTGCAGAAGAAGGACGCTAGTCAGCTAGCTCTTGGTATTTCCTCAGATAATTTTGTGAGGTAAAAAATTTTACAATTCAATATAATGGCACTTTTTAAGAAGTGTGGGGAATGTGGTGCCAAAATGGCACAGTTGGATAATCGTTCCTCGTGTTATTTATGCCTTGGTGAGGGACATTCAACAACTAATTGTCCCTCATGTAAAAAACTGACTCCAAAGATCAAGGATGATAGGGCGAGGAGATTAAAAGCTGCCCTGTGGGAAAAATCCCTGAGACCTGAGGAGGCAGCTGGCCCTTTTATGTCTGTGGGCCCAACATCTGCAAAGACAGCAAAGAGCTGCCTCAAAGCCCTTGAAGAAAAAGAAGAAAAGGGTGATTACCCCATCACAAGATCGTTCCCCGTCAGCCTCGGTGGTGTCTAAAAGGGCCAGAAGGCTAGATTCCCCCTCACTGTCGCTGACGTGATTGGCGTCAAGCGGCCGCTCTCGAGGGCGTGAACCGACTCCATCGACGGTGATTCAGCTTTTCAGTGCCTCGCCTTTGCGCCAAGTTTCGGCGTCGATGGTAGAACCGCCAGCCGGCAACGAGCCTGTGCTTCATCCGGGCCCTGAACAAGCGTTGCAGTGGAGGTCGGTTTCTCGGCGGCGTTCGACATCGCCATCTGCTGGTCGTCGTCGACGCTCGTCTAATGTGGAAAGGTCTGGCTTGACGCCGAGCATCATGCAACACTCGCTGCCAACCTTGTACTGTCATCGCTCGCCCTCGGTGTCAGATGACGACTCTCCTGTGTGACCCAGATGCCGTCGGCACTTGTCGTCATCAGAGTTATCGTCGGAATTCTGGGTGCCAATGCTGGTGCCAGCGTCTTGGCGTTGATGGGGAAAGGACGTCCCACCGCCGATGAACTTACCTCTGCCATTGTCAAGTCTCGTCGTCGACGAAGTACATTGCTAGCACCAGTTTCGTCCGCAAAGTGGCATGTCGAAGACCGGGCTTGTCACCGACGGTCCTCATCGCAGATTGCGTTGTCGTCGTCGAGAATTCTCATTGACTATGATCGATGTCGAAGGGCACATTCTGAAAAAAACTCTGGACATTGACTCTGCTTCTGAGTATAAGTCTGATATTGATGTCTTAACCTCCCCCTTTGATAAGGTGGAGGAGTCTGTGGTAAAGTCTCCTACGGATGACAATAAGCCCAACGCCCAGCAATTGATTAGAATGGCGAATGCTTTGAGTCTCCAGTATAAAGTGAATCTGGAGAAATCAGAGGACCCCCTCATGGAATTTTTATATTCCTCTGAAGGGGGTCCGGTGGCACTGCCTCTGATTAGAGGTGTAACGGAAGTGCTAGAAAGGGTTTGGCAATGTCCGTCTTCAGCCTTCGGCCAAGAAAATTGATCATTTGTATAAAATTCAAGAGGAGGGGTCGACTTTTCTGTTTAATCACCTGAAAGCCTCTTCTGTTTTTTCAGCAGTCCTTCCAGGGAAGGGCAAAGCGGATCAGCATTCCGCTCCTCTAGATAAGGAGTGTAGAAGATTAGATACCTTTGGCCAAAAGGTTTATACGTCATCTGCTATGGCCATTAGGGTTTCTAATCTGCAAACCCTTATGAGCCGCTATTAAGCGGTTCTGTGGGAAAAACTGGAGCCTTATCTAGCATCTCTCCCAGAGGATCAGAGGCCCTTTGTGCAGGCTTTACTTACGGAGGGTAGAGACTTGGTGAAACAACAGGTTCAGTCCGCTAGACTTACTGTGGACTGTTTGGGGAGAATCATGGATACTTCTATAGTGATGAGAAGGTACTTATGGTTAAAAAATTCCACAATCTCCTCAGAGATAAGATCTGCTTTGGAGGATCTTCCGTTTGAAGGGGAAGAACTCTTTAGCTCCAAAACAGACAAGGTCCTGTAGTGTAGAAGATAAGGCGGTATAGGTTGCAGGCAAGATCTTTAGGCATTGGAGTGTCATCTGCCCCATCCAAACCTAGATGTTGGGGACATCCTTTTTACTGCTCTCAGTCTTTTCGGCCTTTTAAACATTTGAGTCCAAGCCCAGAAATTTCTCTCCGTCTCCTTGATTCCAGCAAGGTCACATGAGAGGAAGAGGATGGCGTAATCGGCAGAATATGCCTGACAAAGATAACCGTGGACGGCAGACTCAGTCACAATGACTAGGGGGTCCGTCCATTGCTGTTGGTGATTTATCTACCAAATTACCAGTTTGGAGTTCTATATTGCTTAATTCTTGGGTATTTTCCATAATAAAATATGGTTATAGTTTGGAATTTTCAAATGTCCCCAGGTTTAATGTTCCTCCTGCACACTGGGATTTGTATGACCCTGATGTTTTATCAGAGGTGGCTGACCTTGTGACTAAAGGTGCTGTGGTGTGTTTGGGTCCTTCACCTTCCTCGGAAGGATTTTACTCCCACGATTTCTTAATAGATAAGAAAAATGGAGGGGAAAGGCCTATCCTGGACTGACGCGCTCTAAATGTTTTTATACAAGTTAAGCGCTTCCGTATGTTGTCATTTACAGAGTTGATTCCCCTCTTATCAAAAGATCTTTGGTTTGCCAAGGTGGACCTGAAGGATGTGTATTTTCACATCGCTGTTAATGCATCCTACACAAAATTTCTGCATTTTTGTGCAGGGGGGAATCATTATGAGTTTAAAGTTCTCCCATTTGGTTTAGCATCTGCCCCCTTGGTGTTCACAAAAGTTACCAACACAGTTGTAGCACACCTGAGAAAACAAGGTATTGAAATTTACCCGTACCTGGATGACTGGCTTCTTGTTGGTCATTCGGTGGAAGAACGGTCTTTAGGTTTTAATATCAATGTAAGGAAATTGCAACTCACTCCAATACACTGTTTGGAGTTTATTGGTGCTTTGCTAGATGGAGAGACGGGCATGGTATATCTGCCTACTGCGCGGGCCTCTAAGCTTTCTGCACTCGCCATCGTGTTCTCTAAAGTCAGATCTCAGTCTGTCCATGGAATTCAGACTATTTTGGGACACATGGCATCTACTACTGCTGTTACGCCTTATGCTAGGCTACGGATGTGACCGCTCCACTGTGGTTCTTGTCAGTATGCAAGCCACATTGTCACTAGATGAAAACGATTCTCACTTCCACGTTCAGTTTTGCGGTCCCTTACCTGGCGGACTCTCCCATGTAATCTCTCTAAGGGGACTCCCTTGGGATTACAAAAGGAGGACTTAATCCTGTATACGGATGCTTCTCTTGCTGGGTAGGGAACACATTGTCTCCATCATTCGACCAGGGGTCTCTGGGGTGATAGGGAAAGACACCTTCACATAAATGTTTTAGAGTTAAGAGCAGTAAGGTACGCTCTCCTTTGCAGGATTAACCAGAGGAAAGAGCGTACTCATTACTTCAGACAATATAGCAGCAGTATTTTAAATCAAGAAACGGAGGCACCAGGTCTACCCGACTGTGTCGAGAAGCTAAGATTATGGAACTGGGCCATAGACAACCAAACAATGCTTTCAGCCATTCACATTGCAGGAGACAACACGTGGGCGGATGTGCTGAGCAGGGACATAAATCTAGTTCAGAATGGTCCCTCAGCTGTTATCTAATTCCAATATTGCAGCTATGGGGTCAACCGTCAGTAGACCCTTTCGCCACACGTCAGAACACAAAGTGTCTTCAATTTTGTTCAAGTGGAGGCAGGGACCCGAGTTCATTAGGAGACGCCTTCCTCCTATCCTGAAAGGGATTCCTTTTTTATGCTTTCCCTCCATTCGGATTGATAGGAAGGATGGTAACGAAACTGATGGCAGACAACACCCGATGCCTCTGTGTAACCCCATTCTGGACACAGAAAACCTGGTTCCCGCCACTCTTCCGCCTATCTCAGGTACGGTTTATCCATCTCCCAGACCAACCAGACCTATTAACATGGGGGAAGTATTTGCATCCCAACCCTCAATCCCTCCACCTAACCGTGTGGTGAGTGGGGACATGAGGGACGAGAATATGCAAAAGGTTCTAGAGGCAGCTAGATGGCCTTCCACCCGTCGGTCCTGTACTAACAAGTGGAAGAGTTTCGTACAGTGGGCTTTGGAATTTGGATATAACTCATTTTCTTGTGCCCTCAATAATATTTTTTCATATTTGATAACGTTGAAAGATAGAGGCCTCTCTAACTCCTCTATCAAGATACATTTGGCTGCAATTTCGTCATTCCATCATGCAGTGGGCGGAAAAACAGTGTTTTCTCACCCATTACCATCCATGTTTCTTAAAGTTTTGAAAAACATGTTTCTGCCGGTTTCACCTATAATGCCGCAATGGAGTTTATCTGATGTATTATCAAAACTGGTACATAAACCTTTTGAACCTTTGGCTACTACGGATTTGTGTTTTTTATCATTTAAAGTTTCCGTTTTTCGTAGCGTGGGAGAATTGGCAGCCCTTTCTTCAGTGCCTCCATTTTTACAAGTTTTTATTTTACGCCCTAGCGTATCTTTCCTACCTAAAGTGGTAGCTAAGTTCCATTTAGGCCAATCGCTAGTGCTCCTGGTGTTTTTTCCTCATCCCACGTCTAATTTTGAAAAACAAACGCACACACTCGATGTTTGTAGAGCTATACTGTTTTATTTAGATAGGACAAAGGACTTCAGGCAGGAAGAATCCCTTTTTGTCTGTTTCCGTGGTGTACGGAAGGGGAAGGCCGCATCTGCCCAAACTGTTTCGAGATGGATTGTACAAGCCATCAGTCATGCTTATAAGGCTTCTGGGTTGGAATGTCCGATGAGGCTTACAGCACATTCGACTAGAGCACAAGCTTCGTCGGCAGCATTTGCAGCTCGTCTCCCAATTCTAGACATTTGCAGAGCAACTACATGGTCAACACCTGGTACCTTCGTACGCCACTACTCCCTTGATGTGGATGCTGGGAAAGATGCTGCGGTGGGGAAAGAGGTTTTACAATCTATACTCCGCTCGTAGCCCACCCCATCTCCACTGGTGAGTCATCTTGCTAATCTCCCATGTGGGACTGCACAGAAACCACAAAGATGAAAACAGGGTTGCACTTACCTGTAACTATTGTTCATCGAGTGGTCTTCTGTGCAGTCATACGACCCTCCCTCCATCCTCTGTGGGCCGCTACGTATTGATTGCCCTGCTAAACGGCAAGGGGAAAGGACTGAGGGGAGAGTGCTAACTCCTCCCACATCACATGACTTTGGGCAGGAAAGTCACTCTGTGAGGGGAGGGGTGAACACTCTTGGGAGGCAATCTTTTGCTTTAGCTGGCTACTTATTTCTCCGTGGCAGGCCTGCAATTTTCGCAGAACCCATGTGTGACTGCACAGAAGACCACTCGATGAACAACAGTTACAGGTAAATGCAACCCTGTTACCCTACAAAACCTGGCAAAGGGCCAGGGGCAGGAGGAGGTGCATGGCCACCAGGCCCGTCAGGAGGGACAGAACGAGAACCTTGTTCCATTTGCAGCCAATGGAGGCAATGCCCTCTAATGGAATGTGACGCAGGGTGGGCCGAACTGCCAAGCCAATAGGCTCGGCTTCCAGCCTGCCCCTTTGTTGGTCAAAGTAAAGTTACAAGGTAAACAGTACCTGGGCCTTATAGACATGGATTGTTCCATATCCATGGTGCAGATGTCATTTCTACCCTCTAACTCATCAGTAATATGGGTGGCTCACATTGTTTGTATCCATGGACATGAAGAGAAGTGCCCAGTCATTATAATGTAATGCACTTTGCAAGGGTGCAACATCTGCCATAACCTATGTTGCTGGGAAGGAATGCCCCTCGGTTTTCAGAATTGGTTCAAAGAAGTATGCACCAGTAGGAAGTAGCAGCTCCAGTGCAAGAGGATCCTGGAGAGGGGTCATCCCAACCAAACCTCACAGATCCACAGGAAGACGGGACCCAACCTGAATTGTATACCCAACGATCCGAATGTGCCCAGGACCCCCAATTCTTGCAAGACCAGGTGGCCAATGAGTCTTTGGCTGGGCTGTGTGGAATTACAGTGGTGATGGAAGGGTAATGGATGAAAGACGGGCTGCCAGGGTACCTCGAATTGAGCAACAGCAGGGAGTATGGTATAGGATAATGGAAGGTAGAGTGGGCTCTCTGCCTCAAGTATTAGTTCCCCGTGGGTACAGAGGTAGGATTCTGTCAACAGCTCATGACCACTTGAAGGCTGGACACCAAAGACACAATGGAACTTCTAAAAGGGTGTTGTCCCACTTTTCCTGGACAGTAGTAGAAAAAGACGTAAGGAACTTTTGTAAGACACATGAATTATTCCAGAAAATGTCCTATAAAGTAGCCCCAAAAGCACCCTTGTCGCCATTACCCGTGATGAAAGAACCTTTTTTGTTGAGTGGCCATGGATTTCATGAGACCTCTTACTTGGACACCCAGAGGAGCTCGGTACCTCCTCATGATAATGGATTACCCAACAAGGTACCTTGAGGCTATTCCCTTAGGAAATATGAAAAGTGCCATGGTAGCCAGGGTGCTCATGCGTTTCTTTGCTCAGGTGGGGCTTCCCTGGGAGATATTGACCAACCACAGAACCCCATTTACTGCTAACCTAATGTGTCAGGTTTGTAGTGCCTTGCATATCGGACGTATTTTTACGCAGATGGATGGCCTAGTAGAGAGGACAAACCAGACTATCAAAATTATGCTCCGGAAGTTGGCTCATGACCATCCAGGGAACTGGAACTTATTTGTGGATCCTTTACTGTTTGTCTTGAGGGAAATCCCCCCAAGCATAAATGGGTTTTGCACCCTTTGAATTGTTATATGGGCACAATCCCCGGGGTATCCTAGATGTCATAAGGAATCAGTGAATTCCCAATAATCCATATCCAGGCCTTCCACCCCCAGAGTATGTGCAGGCTTTGCGAAACAGGTTGGAAACAGCCTGGGACACAGCCCAAGGCAATTTGGAAAAAAGCTCAAACAGCCTAGAAAGAGTATTATGACAAATGTACTCAAGAGCATAGTTTTCAACCTGGGGACAAGGTCTTAGTAAACCGCAGTGTCTTAGCCGCTTTCCAGGGAGACCCTTGGCAGGGTCCTTTTTCCTTAGCAGGTAGTGAGTCCCTTGACATATGAAGTACAGTGTGGAGAAGGGAGAAGAGCTAGGAAAAGATTACATCTCAACCACTTGAATGCTTTGTATGAAAGGGGAACAAATGAGGTATGTCATTTAGATAAAGATCCCACAGAATTAAAAGGATAGAGTCCCTGGCAAGGATTATCTGATGGAGAACCAGAGCAACCCATGTAGGAAGAAACACTGACAGAAACTCTTAAAAAGGACATTCAGGATTTATTGAGACAAATCCCCAGTGTGTTATCCAAGAAACCAGGTTTCATCATCCTGGCAGAACACCTGAAGGGGTAATAATCTGTACTCTTTGGAGGCCTTTACCTAGAAAAAGATGGGAGGAAGTAAACAAAGAGGTCCAAGACATGCTTCAATTAGGAATAATAGAGCCATCCAAAAGTGATTGGAGAAGTCCCATTGTCATGGCCCCATTTAGTACCAAAACCAGATGGGACCATTCATTTTTGTGTAGATTTTAGAGAAGTGAATAAGGTCACTTGGTTTAATGCATACCCAATGTCCCAAACAGATATACTAGTAGAACAACTCAGGGCGGCTCGGTTTACATTTAACCAAGGGCTATTGGCAGGTTCCCATGAGTGATAAAGATAAGCAGAGAACCGCCTTTGCAACACTTCAAGGGCTTTTTCAGTTTACACGTATGCCATTCGGATTGCATGAGGCCACTGCCACATTTCAAAGACTAGTGGATCAGGCCATATAGGATGTCAACAGTTTGCATTAGTACTGTACTAACAGCATTACAGAAATCAGGACCAAAAATTAACCCCAAAAAGAGCCGATTAGGCTTCCAAGAACAGAAAAATTTAGGATTCCTGGTAGGTAAAGGACAATTAAGACCTCTCCCAGAAAAGGTTACAACACTCCAAAACAGTCCAAGCCCAATAACCAAAAAATAGTTAAGACGGTTCCTCGAGCTTGTAGGCTATTATAGTTGGTTCATCCCAAATTATGCCATGGTGGCCAGTCCTTTAACAGATTGCCTTAAAAAGATGGAGCCATATAAAATACACTGGACTGAGACCAGACAAGAGGCCTTTCAGAAACTTATAATCAGCCTCACCCAAGGTCTGGTTCTCAGGAATCCTGATTTCTCAATCCCTTTTCTTTTACATACGGACGCATCTGGCATGGGGTTAGGGGCTGTGCTCTCACAGTTGATCCAGGGAGAGGAACATCTGTTTATCAGCCAGAAGCTAAAGCCAGCAGAAACCTGATACACCACGGTGGAAAAAGCGGCACTAGCGGTGAAATGGGGTATAGGGAGTTTACAATACTATCTTTCAAACAAACCTTTATCCTTAGTGGTGGACCACACTCCCCTTCTCTGGCTACAAAATCACAATAATTGAGGATTTTTCTGTTATCAAGTCTCATAAATGTGTGTGTGAATGTGAACCATGTAAATAACTCAATTTTCATAAAAGTATGCTCAGTTTTTTAGAAGGTGGTTTTGTTTTTTTATGCTAAGGAAGGCAGAGTCTGCACTTACTTTCTTTATTCCATTGTCAATCCTGTTGAATTCAGATCGCTTTGAACTCGGATATTCCTCTTTCCCCCCCTCCCCATTGAAACAGGAAAGTCTCCTGCACATGGTTAGGGTAGTTCAGAAGGGGGGGGAGCCAAGCCTCTTTCTTTCTTTTCTTGAAGGGGGGGAGGAGCCAAGCAAGGAGCCTCTTTCTTTTCTTGGAGGGGGTGGGGGAGAAGATCGAAAAAGGCAGAGGAGGGAGGAAAATCCAGGACCGACAGAAGTTGAGAGAAATTAGGGGCTTCTCCTTTAAGGCAAGTGTGTCACATGACCAGGTGTAGCCTATCAGAGGTTCTCTACCACGGAGCTTGTTTCCCACTCCGGATATTGAGGATTAAAAGCAGTCTAAGATATCGCACAATAAAGGTAGGGTCACTCCGGATCAATCCTTTCTGCAGAAGGAAATTTTAAATCGCCCCAAATCCAAACGGAAATCACATTCTGTGTAGAGGGCAGGGACTGAATCGATCTGGGGTTGGAATAAAAGCTCCGTGCAGTTTACACCGAAGTTTAGAGTTCAGGATAATACTAGTAAATGTTTTCAGAAAAGGGAAGGTATAATTTGCTTCCAAAGTTCCAAACTATCCCTGGGAAGGGTGCTCCGCTGTTACTTGTGCAGCACGAATAACAGCTCCAGTTGTGTATTGCTAAGGCTCCACTGGCTGTAGTGCTATGGGTCCCGCAAATACCTAACTGGGCCTGCACAGGATAGGAGCATAACAAAATTCCCATGGATCTGACACATTGACTTGTAGGCCATACAGCAAGACTGAGGATGTGACCCATTTATGTGTGCTGCTATATTGGACTCTTCTCAATGTCCAGAAGCAAGACAGAAAATGGTTGCCTTATTGGCTTGTCAGGGGGAGGTGGGTGATGATTCAGCATTCCTATAACAGAGACAAACAACAGGTATCTAATTCTCCTTTGATAATCCAACCCTCTCTTACTCTTTCAGAAGACAGATCCCATTCTCAAACAACAACCTGAACATCAACCCATGGAGCCTGATGAATGAAATAGTCAATGCTGAACTGGTCAGTAGCCATAGAAAGGAGAAAGCGATCAGTTTACTCCTGGCAGCATGCATTTTAGTTCATCAGCCCAAAAGCTTTTGATTGTATGATTAACATAGAGAAGTGGGAAACTCACAGGACTTGCAGGGAATACTTCATTTTTTCCTATGTCTCATTCCCCAAACTGTTCCCTCTGTCCTCCTGGCAGTCCCCATACCCTGTCCCATTTCCCTGCTTCCTTTCTCTCCTTCCCACTCACCAACCAACCTTTCCTTTACCTCTCCTAATCTTTATCTTTAGTTATTATTTCATGTTTACCCCCATCTTTCTTCTCAGTGAGGAACCCAAAGCTGCTTACATCATTCTTCTCTCTGCCATTTTGTTCTCTGTATGGTAGATGACAGTGAGAGAGGTTGACCGGCTCATTCTTACCCAGCAAGTTTCCAGGGCAGAGCAGGGGTTCAAACCTCAGTGTCCCAGATTCTGGACTGATACCCTATTCCTTATACCAGTGGTCCCCAACCACTGGGCCGCAGCCCGGGGCCGGGCCGCAAAGGCCCTGGCAACTGGCCGCGGCTCCCTCTCCCTGCCCCCCCTGCAGTAAGAAACTTCCCAGGCCATAAGCAAATTGGCCGCAAAAGCGGTAGTAGTGAGTTAGGGGTTGATCACTGATGACCAGAATAGCTGGAAGATTCCCAGTGTGATATGGGAGGCAGAAATGTGGTTCCAGCAGTCTATTGGCCAGATGGGAGTCCAGCAGCAACTCCTGGTCTCAGCCTGATATTGCCCTGAGGTGTTAACCTTCAAGTCTTCACGATCTGGGCCCAGTGTATCTGAGAGCCCGCCTGACTGATTATACCCCTTGAAGGGCATTATGTGCCACCTGTTCCAGCAGACTGCTGATCCCTGACCCAAGAGAGGTACATTTGGCCTCAACCATGGGTACCACAATTATCTCCCAAGATTATGCACAGCTGGTCTGTAGATATGGGTGTGTATAGTACATGAATTACATGTAGTTCTATCTGTTAATGAGTGGCCATCTGAACACACCACCTGAGTCCTTGGCCACATGTTTGGAAACCATGACGGAATGGCTCCTGCAGAGTCACCAGAAGTTGACTGCAAATTCAAAGGTCCTTTGGCTAGGGAGGAAGGACCTAGAAGAGGAGTTATGACTATCCAGCCTGGATAAGGTGTACCTGATAGCTGCACTCACTGTCAGTAATTTGGGAGTGATCCTCGACACTATGGAGGCACAGATCACTAGAGCAGCATGGCAGATGTTTTTCCACCTACATCAATTGAAGCTATTACCACCCTATCTGGCTCCAGAATACCTAGCCACAGTGATCCATGTCACAGTCCCTCTAGACTGAACTACTGTAACTCGCTGTATGTCAGCCTTCCCTTGATTCTGATCAGGAAATTACAGCTGGTACAGAAAGCAGCTGTTTGGGTCTTTGCCAGGATCCCATTGAGGGTCCATATTTGACCTGTCCTCCAGCAGCCACATTGGCTGCCAGTTGAGTTGGGTCAAGTTCAAGGTGTTTGTTCTGATCTTTAAGATCTTCTGTGGTCTGGGTTCTGTGTATCTAAAGGACCACCTCTCCAAGTATGTCCCCCAAAGAGTGTTGCATTCCTCTAATTCCAATCTCTTGGTGATTCCTGGCCCCAAAGAAGTGCACTTGGCTGAAAAAGTCCCAGTTCCAGCCTGGTGGAATGAGCTGCCAGCAGAGATTCAAACCCTTTCAGAACTACCAAAGTTCCAACAGGCCTGTAAAACAGTGCTCTTCCACCAAGCCTATGATTGAGGCCAAAATGAGCAAGCAGAACAACAAATCAGGCCCTCTACCAGGGGAAATACTAGATCTTAAAAATCTGAATCACTCCACTAACTTTTCTATGGGAGCACTACTCTTATTAGAATTACTAGGGTTTGCATTGTTTTAAACTGTGTTTTTATGTTTTAAAATATGTACTAAACCTTTGACGCAAGCTGTCCCAAGCCTACAATAGTATAATTTACTATTGGGCTACAATAATAATTTTTTTCCTCATTTTGCTACCCTTACCAGCCCATTAAAAGACAGACTTTGTAAAATTTAATCCAATACAATACGGTGGACTTCTAGCTCTCAGAAGGCATTTAAGGCTCTCTACAAGAGCTTAACACAGAGGCTGGTGCTATGGAATCTGGATTTTGAGCAATCTTTCCTGCTTCTGACAGTTTAAGCATTAGGAAGCATGTTATCTCAAATAAAAGAGCAAGAATATCCAGTCCTCTTCATCAATTGCAAGCTGCAGCTAGCAGAACAATATACTACTGTCAGAAAAAAAGGTGGCAGCTATCAAATGGGTGATTGGTGCCTTACAATATTATTTATTTAATCCAGTCCCGCTGGTGGTGAACAATGCTCCTTTGCTGTAGATGTCTTGCATGAAAAATCACAACCCTTGAGTACTCAGACAGTGCCTCTCTACTCCCTTTCAGATTTATGGTGCTACATCAATCCAGCAAGACCCACCTCAATGCGGACTACATGTCCCAGATTCTCAAGGAATCACTGTTGGAGAACCCACAAAGGGGAAGGTGATTGAACTCCAGGTAGGCAGATTGGGATTGACACCCTGGAAAAACGTTTGGCCAAGTCATGTAATAGTACGTTGCTCAGGTGAGTTTTGTGGTGACCACTGCCAGGCCTAGCCACATAATTAGCCAGCTTAAAGCTTCCAAGAGTGCTTGCCCCTTCTCTCACAGGGAGACTTCCTGCCCAAAGTCACATGGTGTGGGAGGGGCCAGCACTCTCCCTTCAATCCTGTTTTTGCAGCTTCAGGAGAAGGACACTAGCCAGCTAGCTCGTCAAACTTACCTCAGACTTCTGTTGTGGTGAGAATTCAGATAAGTTCAGCAGTGGAATAGGCTGCCTAAGGAGGTGGTGAGCTCCCCCTCACTGGCAGTCTTCAAGCAAAGGCTGGGTACACACTTTTCTTGGATGCTTTAGGCTGATCTTGTGTTGAGCAAGGGGTTGGACTAGATGGCCTGCATGGCTCCATCCAACTCTATGATTCTGTGATTCTGTGAAAATTTCGGAATACAGATACTAGATGGCTTATTTGATTGTGTTCTTCAAGAAGCACGCTGAATGTGCCAAAATGGCCCAGACTGACAGCCACTCTTCTTGTTTGCTCTGTCTGGAGGAAGGGCATTCAACTACCAACTGCCCTTCATGTAAGAAATTAACCCCCAAGACCCAGGATGACAGAGCAAGGAGCTTGAAGGCAGCCTTGTGGAAAAGGTCTCTTATGGCTGTTGATTCCCTGGATCCCTCGACTTCTACAGGCCTCTCTGGGAGAGATAAGGCCATTGAACAAAGGGCAGCCTCTGAGCCCCCTAAAACAAAAATCAGCTGTGGCTCCATCGAGGAGACGTTCCCACCTGCCATCGACTGCTTCTAAGAAGACTATGAGGCAGCTTTCTCCCTCACTGTTGCCTACGTTTCTGGCGTCGAGGGGATGCTGTCCAAGTCGAGCCCTAGCCTGCCGTTACCTATTCAATTCCCAAGCATATCACCAATGCATGACCCTTTGACATCAATGGCAGCTCTGCAGCATGATCTCGAGCCTTTGGCTCCGGTGCCAATGGATCTGCTGGCAACATTGTCCCTGCCACTTTTGCTGATGACTGATCGCCGATAGCATTCATCATCTTTCCATTGATGGTGGATACCGCCAGCATTACGTCCTCACCATCTGCCGTCAACTTCCGATGATGACGTCCTTGTGAGGTCTAAACATCGTCGCCTCTTGTTGTCAGACTCATCGACAGGTTGGGTCCCTATGATAAGCTACAGTATCAAGTAAATTTAGAAAAATCAGAAGATCCCCTCATGGAGGATGGGGGAGGCGGATCCTGCAAATCAGGACCCTAGGAGACCTGATGGGAATAGGGAGTATTTTCCCCCTAATGAGGATGTACCCAGAAAATTCCCTTTACCTTTCTTTTTTGAGAAAAAAATTCAGGACTGAGTGGGAAAGGCCAGTGGTGAATAGACAGCTTCCTGCTTATGCCAAGAAGCTATACACTATGCCAGACTATGCTGAATACCTATTAAGAACTCCCATTGTAGATGCACCTGTGATGGGTTTACACACTTTTGGGCTTCTATCTGAATAAACCCGTACCTAGACATCCGTACCTAGACAACCTGTTGTTATGGGCCAAAAATCTTCAGCAGGCACAAGAGCATACCAAGATTACCCTACAGACAATGAAGGAATTCGGTTTCATTGTAAACATGCAAAAGAGTTCACTGATAACCACACAATCTCTACAACACTTAGGGGACAGGATACAGAGATTTCTCAGTTGTACATGGTAGAGAAGAAAGGTCAGAAGACCAGGGATTTGGCAAGGCAAATAATCAAGGGGAAGACGCCAGCCTTGATGTCACTGGCAAGCATGATGGACCTGCTAATCTCAAACCTACATATAGTAGAATGGGGAAGACTTCACACAAGATTGTTGCAGAGTTTCCTAAGACCTTTTCAACACGACATTTCCTTGAAGTGAGAAAAAAACCTGAAGGTCTCCACTGCCATAAAAATCAGCCTGGCTTGGTGGACAAATGTACGCAATCTGGTAAAGGGGAAGCTTTTTGGCCCCAGACAGGAAAGACAACTATTTACCGATGTGAGCTTAACGGGTTGGGGAGCAACTATAGAGGGCTCTTCAGCCCAGGGAAAGTGATCATCTCAGGAAGCCCTCCTTCCAATAAATATGCTAGAGATGAGAGCGGTGTTTCAAGCCCTGCAACGCTTCAAGGAAAAACTGAAGAATCCTCACCTAGTAGTAGGACAGACAATGTAGACATGAAGACTTATTTAAACAAAAAAGGGAGAATCAAGATCCTCAAATCTACACAAAGAGGAGATGAGAGTACTTTATTGGGAAGAGTCCAATCTTATCTTATGTCAATACATAAGGGGAAAGGAAAAGATATGAGCAGACTAGCTCAGCAGAACACCGATATCATTGGCAGAATGGCGGTTGAAGACTATTCAACCTATCCAAATGGGTAGTAGCCAAGATGGGAAATCTGGTAATGGATCTGTTTGCATCAGTACACAACAGAGGTTCATGCCCTGCTAGTTTCATCCGGCAGTGGAACAGATGGATGCATTGATGGCGCCTTGGCCCAGGGCTCTACTTTATGCATTCCCACCTTTCCCAATAATACTTCATCTTCTAGCAAGAATAAAAGAATTAAGAGCACAGATAATTCTTAAAGCACCAAGCTGGCCACAACTCCCGTAGTTCATCTTCGTGTGTTCTGTGCAGTCACACATGGCTTCTGCGGAATCGCAGGCCAGCTACGGAGAAAAGACTAGCCAGTTTAAAGCAAAATGTTTCTCTCCCAAGAGTGCTAGCCCCTCCCCTCACAGTGACTTTCCCACCCAAAGTCACGTGATATGGGAGGAGTTAGCACTCTCCCCTCAGTCCTTTTCTTACCGCTACAGGAGGAGGACACTAGCCAGCTAGCTCTCTGTGTTTTCCCTCACAACTTTTCTGAGGAGAAAATTCTTCATATTTACTATTTTTCCTTAATGGCACACTTTAAAAAGTGTGTAGAGTGCGGTGCCAAGATGACACAAACAGACAACAATTTGTCTTGTCTCTTATGTTTGGGTGAGGGACATTCAACATCCAATTGTTCCTCATGCAAGAAACTCACACCAAAGACTAGAGATGACAGAGCGAGTAGGCTAAAGGCCGCTCTATGGGAAAAATCTTTGAGGACTGTAGAAGTAGCTGGCCTTTCAGCTTCTGAGTTAGCAGAGGGCCACTTCTGAGCCACCTAAAAAGAAGAAAAAAAGGGCAGTGGTTCCAGTCAGGGGTCATTCCCCCTCAGCTGCTTCTACATCCAAAAAAACTAGAAGGGTGGTCTCGCCCTCGAGAGGACGTTCAAAGAGCCATGAATTGACTCCTTCGGTGGCTACTTGCTCTCGGACTGAGTTGCCGATGCTGACTGAATCGGCGTCAAGAGATGAGCCTATCCTCATCGATGAGCTGGTGGAACCCTCCTTGACTATGGAACGGAGGACAAGATCTGCGTCTCAAAGGCAGTCATTATGGCCATCTAGTGGCCAGCGTGGACGTTTGGAGATGGCTTTCGACGCTGAATCTATGGCATCGGGCTCAATTCGGCGTTCGCCACCAAGACTTTCAGGGCAGCATTCACAGTCGAAATCTGATGATAGCAGACCAATCCAGTCTAACAGGCACCGCCTGTTGTCGTCTGAGTCATCCACAGAGTCGTGGGTGCCAATGCTTGTCCCGGCTTCTTGGAACCGTTGGGTAAAGATCTACCGGAGTCGATGAGAGACTTACCTGCAGTCCCAGTAGACTTGCAATCCTGTTGACGTCATATGCCATCATCAAGGCAGCAGTCATTGGCGAGCCAACCAGTCACCGCCGATAAGAAGCGGAGTCGTCGCTGCCGGTTCCGTCGACGTCAATGAGGCTCCCTGACGGTGAACTTGCGGCTGCTCATTATCATCGCCCATCTCCATCGCCGATCCCACTGTCGACGTCGAGGCTGCCTGCTGAGGAGGGAGCAAGCTCTGAAAGTTGAAAGTTGAAAATTAGATAGTGACTATATCTGATACAATGTATGATGATGACTCGGAAATGTTACCATCACCGACTGCGGCAGTGGGGGAAGCTGTTGTTCATTCTCCAATGGATGACAACAAACCCTATACACAACAGCTTATTAGAATGGCTAATGCCCTAAGCTTGCAATATAGGGTAAATTTGGAAAAATCGGAAGATCCTCTAATGGAATTCCTGTATTCCTCAGAGGGTGGGCCCATAGCTCTCCCGTTAATTAGAGGAGTAACAGAGGTCTTGGAGCAAGTATGGCAGTTACCTGCATCAGCCACCCCACCTCCAGCTAAAAAAATGGAGCACTTATATAAGGTGCAAGACGAGGGTTGCAGTTTTCTTTTTAATCATCCCAAGGCCTCGTCAGTATTCTCAGCCATATTCCCTGGAAGGGGTAAACCAGATCAACATTCCCCCCCAGTTGACAGGGAAGGTAGAAGATTAGACAGCATGGGAAGAAAAGTTTATTCTTCTTCTGCCATGAGCATGAGGGTCGTGGATTTGCAGACCCCGATGAGCCGCTATCAAGCTGTTCTTTGGAAGAAATTAGAAGTGTTTCTAATTTTTCTTCCTGAAGACCAGAAACCTTTTGTGCAGGCCTTGCTGACTGAGGGCAAGAACCTGGCAAAACAACAAGTAAAGACGGCACGACAGTCAACTGCCTTGTAAGGATTATGGACACGGCAGTGGTGATGCACAGGCATTCCTGGCTAAAGAGTTCCGCCCTGTCTTCTGACATCAAGTCAGCTGTGGAAGATCTCCCATTTGAAGGGTAGGACCTTTTTAGTTCAAAAACTGATGAGGTCCTTGAAAAAATGAGGAGATATAAACTACAAGCTAAGTCTCTTGGTATTACTGCATCTTCCTCTACTCAGGCAAAACCTAAACATTGGAATCGGCTGTTTTACAAACCGCAAGGGTTTAGATCTTTTAGGAGCTTTGAGTCTTGGTCTAGAGATTTCTCTCCATCCCCACATTTTCAACAGGGCCGTAGACGAGGGGAAGGGCGTAGCCGCCCGACAGCTCCTGACAGGGACAACAGAGGTTGTCAGACCCAGTCTCAATGACTGGAAGTTTCTATAATTACCGTTGGTTCTCTTTCGAGATGTTTATAAGTTTGGAATTCTCTTACTAACAGTAGTTGGATTTGTTCCATAATAAAATTCGGTTATTATTTACAATTTCTAAAGGTCCAATTATGGAATGCGACATGGAATGGGATGTCTCAATGAACAGCCTGATCAATAGGTCAGCTAGACATTGTTGTCGGTGTTGGTTAATGGTGAGAGGAGAGGAGCATTGGTAGACAGTGGGAGTTCAATGTCTATGGCAAGAACAAATCAGGTGAAACAACCAGGAAAGGTGCTGAGGTGGGTTGTGGTCACCTGTTGTCATGGGCATATAGAAAAATTTCCAGTGGTAGTCTTGCAGGTAGAATACTTAGGGGGTAAGTGGGAGTTGGAGGCAGCATTGGTGCCGGATCTTCCATATGCATTTTTGTTGGGAAGAGATGCCCCTAAATTTCAGAGAGCCCTAGAGTGGGTTAGTAGAGAGTGTGCATACAAAGTAGGATGTGTGGGAGAACCAGACAGGGATCAGTTAGCAGTAGAAGATACAGAGGGCGAGCTTCAGGAGAATATTCAAAATGACCCTGATCTCCTGGGCCTACAAGAAGAAGATGAATCATTGGCAGAACTGAGATCCCGGGTGGCTATAGAAGATGGCCAGGTAAGGGACAACCGTAGAAGTTTGTGCTGGCCTCAAATAATTAAGGAAGGGGGGCTATGGTTTCGATGCCAAAAAGACAAGGGAGTAGTGATTCGGCAATTGCTAGTACCTAAATGCTATAGAAAGGAAATACTTGAGACAGCCCATGACCACCTTTGGGCGGGCCATCAGGGCAGCAAAGCAACATTGCGAAGAGTTTTGCGTTGTTTCTTCTGGCCGAAGGTGGCCCAGGATGTATTGGAACAACGTAGGTCATGTGAGGCTTGCCAGCGCACGACTGGCGTGGGCCCTCCAAGGGCGCCACTACAACCGCTGCCTATTATAGAGGTCCCTTTCGAGAGGATTGGGATGGATTTTGTTGGTCCTCTTCCTAGAACCCCACGAGGGTCGAGATACCTTTTAGTAATTGTAGACTATGCCATGCGGTATCCCGAGGCGATACCTATGTGGTGCATGAAAAGAGAGGGCGTTGCTAGAGCTCTCATGAGACTTTTTGCGCAGGTGAGCCTACCGAAAGAGATAATTACCGATCATGGTTCCCCATTTACTTCCGCTCGCATGAAGTAAGTGTGCCAAACTCTAGGGATTAATCAGGTTTTTACTATGGTATACCACCCGCAGACAGATGGATTGACAGAAAGGATGAACCAGATTCTAAAAAATAAATTGAGAGCTCTAGCTTATGAGAAACCTAAGTCTTGGCACCTGTATGTAGATCCTACTCTATTCGCCATCAGGGAAACCCCACAAGCCTCTACGGGTTATTCGCTTTTTGAGCTGTTGTATGGACGGCATGGAATGCTAAAGTAGGAAGCCAAAAGATAACCGGGATAACAGGCAAGTTTGGCCTTGGAGTACAAAATGAAGCAGGGCACAGGCTGGTAGAATTTTGTCAAGAGAATACAATGGTCATAGCAAACACTCTTTTCCAGCAACCCAAGAGACGACTCTACACATGGACATCACCAGACGGTCAACACAGAAATCAGATTGACTATGTGCTCTGCAGCCAAAGATGGAAAAGTTCTATCCAGTCAATAAAAACAAGACCAGGAGCTGATTGTGGTTCAGATCATGAGTTTCTTGTTGCAAAATTTAAGCTTAAATTGAAGAAAGTAGGGCAAAGCACTAGGCCACTCAGGTATGAACTAAATCATATCCCCGACGAATACACAGTGGAGGTGACAAATAGATTTAAGGAATTAGATCTGATAGAGTGCCTGAAGAACTATGGACGGAGGTTCGTAACATTGTACAAGAGGTAGCAACTAAAACCATCCCAAAGAAAAAGAAATGCAAGAAATCAAAATGGCTGTCTGAGGAAGCTTTACAAATAGCTAAGGAGAGAAGGGAAGTGAAAGGCAAGGGAGAAAGAGAAAGATACACCCAATTGAATGCAGAATTCCAGAGAAAAGCTAGAAGAGATAAGAATGCCTTCTTAAATGAACAGTGCAAGCAAATAGAAGAAAACAATAGAATGGGGAGGACCAGAGATCTTTTCAAGAAAATTGGAGATATGAAGAGAACGTTTCATGCAAAGATGGGTATGATAAGGGACCAAAATGGTAGGGACCTCACAGAAGCAGAAGAGATCAAACAAAGGTGGCAAAATTATACAGAAGAACTATACAAGAGTGAGCTTAACATCCCTGATGACCACAATGGGGTAGTTACTGACCTGGAGCCAGACATCCTGGAATGTGAAGTCAAATGGGCCTTAGGAAGTCTGAGCAACAATAAAGCTAGTGGTGGTGACAGCATTCCAGTTGAACTATTCAAAATCTTAAAGGACGATGCAGTAAAAGTGCTACACTCAATATGCCAGCAAATTTGGAAAACTCAACAATGGCCACAGGATTGGAAAAGGTCAGTTTACATTCCAATCCCAAAGAAGGGCAATGCCAAAGAATGTTCAAACTACCGTACCATTGCACTAATTTCTCATGCTAGCAAAGTTATGCTCAAAATCCTACAAGCTAGGCTCCAGCAATATGTGGACCGAGAACTTCCAGAAGTACAGGCAGGATTTCAAAGAGGCAGAGGAACTAGAGATCAAATTGCCAACATACGCTGGATCATGGAGAAAGCTAGGGAGTATCAGAAGAATGTCTACTTCTGCTTCATTGTCTATGCTAAAGCCTTTGATTGTGTGGAGCACAACAAATTGTGGCAAGTTCTTAAAGAGATGGGAATACCAGAGCATCTTATTTGTCTCTTGAGAAATTTATATGCAGGTCAAGAAGCAACAGTGAGAACTGAACATGGAATCACTGATTGGTTCAAAATTGAGAAAGGAGTTCGGCAAGGCTGTATACTGTCGCCTTGCCTATTTAACTTGTATGCAGAGCACATCATGAGAAATGTGGGATTAGAGGAGTCACAAATTGGGATCAAGATTGCAGGGAGAAATATCAACAACCTCAGATATGCAGATGATACCACTCTAATGGCAGAAAGTGAAGAGGAACTAAAGAGCCTGTTGATGCGGGTGAAGGAGGAGAGTGCAAAAGTTGGCTTGAAACTCAACATCAAGAAAACAAAGATCATAGCATCCGGCCCTCTCAATTCCTGGCAAATAGATGGGGAAGAAATGGAGATAGTGACAGATTTTATTTTCCTGGGCTCCAAGATCACTGCAGATGGGGACTGCAGCAAAGAAATTAAAAGACGCTTGCTCTTGGGGAGGAAAGCTATGGCAAATCTAGACAGCATCCTAAAAAGCAGAGACATCACCCTGCCAACAAAAGTGCGTTTAGTCAAGGCTATGGTCTTCCCAGTTGCAATGTATGGCTGCGAAAGTTGGACCATAAGGAAGGCCGAGCGTCAAAGAATTGAGGCTTTTGAACTCTGGTGCTGGAGAAGACTCTTGCGAGTCCCTTGGACTGCAAGGCGAACAAACCGGTCAGTCCTAGAGGAGATCAGCCCTGACTGCTCTTTAGAAGGCCAGATCCTGAAGATGAAACTCAAATACTTTGGCCACCTCATGAGAAGGAAGGACTCCCTGGAGAAGAGCCTAATGCTGGGAGCGATCGAGGGCAAAAGAAGAAGGGGACGACAGAGAATGAGGTGGCTGGATGGAGTCACTGAAGCAGTAGGTGCAAACTTAAATGGACTCCGAGGAATGGTGGAGGACAGGAAGGCCTGGAGGATCATTGTCCATGGGGTCTCGCGATGGGTCGGACACGACTTCGCACATAACAACAACAAATGGACAGCAACCCAGGGGAGTTGTGGACTTAGTAGGGGAGAAATGGGTGCAGGACATGCCAAAGAGTGGGAAACCGGCAAACGTGTTTGTAGAGGAGTTAAGAGAACAGTTACAAGCTTTAAGAAGGAAAGCTAGAGGAAATTTAGTAGTGGCTCAACAATATAAAAACAAGTATTATGATCAGAAGTCCCGCGAACGTCAATTTGCAGTAGGGGATTGGATATTGATTAATCGGAGGAGTTTGGGTTTCATAGATGGGGATAGGTGGCGTGGACCGTATATGATTTCCCGCGTCTTAGGGCATGTAACATATGAGGTCTTGAAAAAGGGCAGGAAGGGCTGGATGAGGACAGCGCATGTCAATCACCTAAAACTGTGGTATTCCAGAGGGTCGGTCGGGTGCACTTTAGAAGTGGAGCTGGAACCTTTAACAGATGGCATTCCACCATGGTAGGAAAGTAATCGTAATGGGGTAATCATACCTCCTACAGAGCCGTCATTGACGGAGCATAAAAAGGCGGAGGTAGAACAGTTGATTCGTCAGTTTCCCCAGTTGTTCTCCAAAATACCAGGAAAAACTAACCTGCTAGAACATGCTACACGCACGGAAGCCGGGGTGGTGGTACCGTTAAAAAATGGCCTCTCATACAAAAGGAGGTGGAAGACATGTTATCTTTCGGAGTAATTGAACCGTCACGGAGTGGGTGGCGGAGTCCTATTGTAATGGTTCCAAAACCAGATGGATCCGTACGGTTTTGTGTAGACGTTAGGGCCATAAATCTAAAGGCAAAATTTGATGCTTATCCAATGCCCAGGGTGGAGTATTTGGTAAACCAATTGGGGCAAGCTAGAATCATATCTGCTTTGGATTTAACCAAGTGATACTGGCAGGTCCCATTGAGAGAAGAGGATAGGGAGAAGATGGCATTCGCTACCCCTAGGGGTTTGTACCAGTTTAAGGTTATGCCTTTTGGGTTACACGGAGCAGCGGCAACTTTCCAACTTTTAGTAGACTTAGCTCTGCAGGACTGTGCATCCTATGCATTTGCGTACATTGATGATATCATCATTTGCGTTCCTAATTGGGAGTCACACTTGGTGCATTTACAGGAGGTGTTTCAGGCTTTATCCAAAGCGGGTTTAGTAGTAAATCCCACAAAGAGTAAGTTAGGCTTTAAGCAATTAAAGTACCTAGGGCTCATAGTGGGCGATGGAAAGTTATCTCCTGTCCCAGACAAAGTGGCGAGCTTGGAAACATATGCTAAACTGAACACCAAGAGACAAATGAGACAATTCCTAGGATTTGTGGGGTACTACCAGCGGTTTGTGCCTCATTTCGCAACCAGAGCCTCTGTTCTGACGGATGTCCTTGCTAAGACAGAGCCGAATCGGATTCAATGAACAGCTCCTAGAGAAAAAGCGTTTCAGGATTTACGGGCCTGTTTCTCAGGCGGCACTGTATTGCATAACCTGGACTTTAATAGACCTTTTATTGTTCGGACAGATGCTTCGGGCTCCGGGCCCAGTGCAGTGTTGGCTCAAGAGTACGAAGGGGTGGAAAAGCCCATTTGGTTTTTGAGCCGTAAGCTTACGAAGACAGAAAAAAAAAATACTCCCTCCATCCCCGCTGGGCCGCTGTGTATTGATTGACATGCCAAGTGGCAAGAGGAAAGAACTGAGGGGAGAGTGCTAACTCCTCCCTCATCACGTGACTTTGGGCGGGAAAGTCACTCTGTGAGAGGAGGGGCAAGCACTCTTGGGAGAGAAAATTTTTGCTTTAACCTGGCTAGTCTTTTCTCCGTAGCAGGCCTGCGATTCTGCATAACCCATGCGTGACTGCACAGAACACCACTCGATGAACAACTATTACAGGTAAGTGCAACCCTGTTTTCTCCACGATAGTACGGATGTCATCACAAGATCCAATGAAAATCTTAGTACAACCAGACATACTGCTACAGGGTCCAGTCTGGCATCTGGACCCAGATTGGTTAAAACTGACCGCATGGAGATTGAGCGGGAGCTTTTGATCAAGAAAGGCTACAGTTTGGAAGTAATTGATACTATGTTAGTATCCAGGCAGCAGTCAACCAACAGAATGTACAACACAATTTGGAAAGCTTTCATATGCTGGTGCAGGCACAAGAAGTTGGATCATCTTTCCCCAAGATTGAGGGAAGTATTTCAATTCTTATAAGATGGTTTGTCTTAAAAGCTAAAAGTAGCCACATTACGCCGTCAAGTTGCAGCTCTGGTTTCCATGCTTCCAAATTTCAAGGGGAAACCAATTTCAAAACATCCACATGTCATTCGTTATTTAAAAGGTGCAGAACAACTGGAGGGCCCATCAACACAGATTCCCAACTTGGAACTTGAACAAGACCTTGACAAGGATGACACAGAAGCTGTTTGAATCTATTATGGAAATATCCTTAAAAACATATTAGAATGAAGGTTGTGTTTCTTGTGGCGGTGACTTCAGCAAGAAGAATTTCGGAACTGGCAGCGCTGTCCATTAGGAAAGAATTATGCGTTTTCCATACAGACAAGGTAGAGCTAAGAACAGACCCAACGTTCAGGTCTAATGTACTATCTTCCTTTCACCATAACCATGACTTAATATTCCCATCCTTCTGCCCAAAACATAACCATCCAGTGCAGTAATATCAGCAGCGCTAGCAGAAAGAGCATCAATTCAAGATATATGTAGAGTGGCCACGTGGTCTAATCCTTCTACCTTTATCTGTCATTACAAAATAGAAGCTTTCAGTTCTGCAGAAGCAGCTTTTGGTCACCTTTTGGCCACGAGTAATTAGAACAGATGATGATGTCCCACCTAAAAGGTCTACTGCTATGGGAGATCCCAGCAAGATGTCCTTGTCCCAGGAGGAGAATGACCATTGAATACATGCCAAGAAGGGTCCTTCTCTCCTGGGATATAAGAGGACATCTTGATCCCTCTCTTCGTTGTTATCGGACAAAAAAAAAGATATATGTAAAAATATATGAGTAAATTACATTTTAAGGGGAGAGTTCAGTCCAGAGCAGACCCTTTTCTCCCCATCTTATTCATGTTCTTCTATTTTAGTGTTATAGAGTTTTTTCATGTTCCTAGGGGTTAAAGTTCAGTTGAGAGCTAATGTTATTTTTGCTGGAGTAGGCAATGTCTGGTGTACAAGACCCTGAAGGGGGCAGCAAGAAGACTGTTAGTTAGGTCAGAGAGTTTAGGACCTTTCTATCTTTTAAGTGTGCCTTTTGTCTGTCCCTAGACTGATACTTTCTGGGCAATTTCCTCTTTCTTCACGGAAGCTTTTCTCCGTTACTCTCCTTTGAGCTAGCTATGTAGGCAGACGCTATCCTCTATCTCTCCCTCTGCTCTATCAGAAATGTCCTTCCAGAAATAAACCTTTTCCTCCTTTAACCTAAAATACAGCATGTGCATATCAATGACTCATCTGCCCTGCTAACAATTTTGAGCCTGGTAGGTTGATTGTATTGGCAGTAGCAAACTGAGGAAGCCGGGTGAGCGCCACATAGGGACAGGAAGAGAAGGACCCTTCTCAGTATGTATTCAGTGGTGATTCTAGATACTTCCTTGTGGATAAGCAAGAAGGTGGCAAAAGACCCATTTTGGATTTACAAGAACTATATGAATTTATTGATGTTAAGAGCTTTCGTATGCTCTCACTCTCTGAACTGCTTCCTGTCCTCTGTGACAATTTATGGTTTGCCAAGGCGAACCTTAGGGATGCATATTTTCATGTGTCCATCAACACATCCTATACCAGATATTTATGTTTTTATGCAATAGGAAATCATTATGAATATACTGCCCTTCTTTTTGGCCTGGCTTCTGCTCCTAGAGTTTTTACCAAGGTCACCAATGGAGTGGTATCTCATCTTCGAAGGCAGGGTATAGTGGTATACCCATATATTGATGACTGGCTTTTTGTTGGTCACTCTGAGGAGGAACTCTCTTCCTGTTTCTACTTCAGTTTCCCTTCTATGTTCTTTGGGGTTTGTTTTGAACTGGAAGAAGTCTCACATTACAGACTCGTACCCTAGAATTTATGTGTGCTTTGCTTGTCAGAGCCAAAGTGATGGTGTTTTCACCACCTGAGAAAATGTTGTGACTCTCAGCCTTAGCATATAGAACCAGTAATTCTCCCTTGAGATCTCGGAGGACGTCTAAGTGGGTGTTTCTTGCCACTTGAACTGTGAGGCAGGACTAAAATAATTAAACTTCCTGTACTGCGTGGTGGGAGGCACTTTGCCCCAGACGTCTTCCTGCCCGTCCTGGGAGTGGCAGGTCTGACTAGTCTCTCCCCAATTTTTCTATAGATTTTTTAAAAAGAAAGAAAGAAGAGTTACTAAGTTTTTGATAGTTAGTATACTGTTATTGTTACAGCTAATAGAGAATAAGAATTGTTTGTTTAACTCACACTTGCAGTGTGACTAGAAACGTTAGCTTATATTTGGCATAGTTTTATTCGCTGCTCATACTTCAGTTAATCCCATTGCATAGTTATAATAATTATTTTTAGGGTGTTAAGTATGGTTTGCACCATTTTTGCGTGCCTCAGAAGTCGCGGTCGCCATTTTGTGTTTTGTGAACCATGTCCTTTTTAACGGCCTCATGGCTGTGACTCGAAAAAGTTCCTCAGGATTTTCCTCAGATGATGATCCTCCGGCCCCAATCATGCCACTTTCTTCAAACGTGGGTGCGGCCAGCAGCAGTCCATTTGGGCTGCTGTAGTTGCTGGGGCTGTGAGTGACCATGAGTGCACCGAAGCACTGCAGCCAAAAAGACACAGCTCTCTGACCCAGCTGCTTCAGGATCGCAGGCTCGGTCTCCTGCATCCGTAGAACGTGAAGGTGTCCATGGGAAGGGCTCTTCGCAGCAAGCCCAGATAAGTACAATCCCTTCCTCTCTTAATAGCCAGGCAGAGACCAGAGGACCGTCAGCTGGCCCTTCCAATATTACTCTGTCCCCAGACTTCATAAGCTTACTGAAAACTGCTACGAGAGAACAAACAGAGGAATTTGAGAGAGACAGGGCAGAGGCCCAACAGAGCCGTAGGGAAGGGCGGTATAAAAATATAAATATATAAATAAATAAGAATCAGCCCTAATAGATATAATTCTTTCTCTGACAATGATTTGGATTCCAGTTCCAAGGATGATATAGCCTTTCTGTCAGATGAGGAAGAAGTAGAGCCCATTAATGTTTCTGCCCAGTCAGTGTTTTTTCAAAGCTGAAGATATGCATTATATGCTTACCAAGACTCTGGAGGCCTTGGCTCTAAACGAGACAATCCCTGAGGAAGAGCAGGGAGATTAAAAAAAAGAAAGAAATATAAAGGACCCAAGGATAAGGGGGAGTATTTTCCCTTTCCTGAGGTATTTGACAAGAAAATCAGGTCTGAGTGGCAGAGATCTTTAATCAATAAACAAGTTCATCTTCGTGGTGTCTGTGCATTCCCACATGGGATCTGCAGTAAGCAGAGCCCGCCACGGAGAGGAGCTAGAGAGTTTATCTACAGAAAAACGACTTGCAGGACTGCCCCCTTGTGAGGATTTGAAAAGACATCCCACCCAAAGTCATATGATTTGGCGGGGTCAGCACTCCTCCCTCAGTTCTTTTCTTGCCACTGGCTGGAAAGGTTCAAAAGCGAGTTACTCTATGCATCTTGTTCTGAGGTAACTTTTCTGACAGAAATATTGGGCTTGGACTTTAGGATTGAATTTTACTATGGCTTTATTCAAGAAATGTCAGGATTGTGCGATTCGGCTGCCAAAGCAGCCATTCCTGCCCATCACAGCAAGCGCCGCGCCATGTGTGCGTTGACTGGTGCCCCGGCACCTGTGTTCCCCCCCTCCGCAGCGCTGGCTGCAACAGGCGGGAACAACCGCATCGCACAACCCTAGTGATGAATGTGGTGCCAAGATGGCACAGAATGATGACTATCTCCTGTGCCTTGGAGAGGGACATGTGACTGGAGCCTGTCAGGGTTGTAAAAAGATGACACCTAAGAGGAGGGATGGAAGGGCACAAAGGAGAAAAAAGATCCAGGTCATCATCCTTGACTACAGGATTGGCCCTTAACCTTCTGGGGAGTCCTCTGTTCAGCAATCTGTCTCAGAGCCCCACCTAAACATGTGAAGAAGAAATCTAAATATGGCAGAAATAGCTGCATGCCTACCTTTTCAACTTTACCTTGACACCCCTCTAAGTTGGCGCTCACCTTCACTATTGGTCAAAGCACGCCGCCGAATCCTCCGATGATGAGTTGCTGTTGAGAGTTGACGTTGCCAATGAGACGTCGCCGATCTTCAACGCCGTTGGTGGAACCGCTCTCTGACCGCATAGCTGAACGAGGTAGATCCCGGCATCGCTCGAGGGAGCCGACCCGAAGTTGAGCCGACATTGAGCCGACCCGAAGTTGTTCGTGGTCAGCTAATCTGGAACCAATGCCGTTGCAAGGAGCCAAGGAGAGTAGCAGAACTCTCGAAGTTGGAGGACGACTTAATTATGCACCCTAGACATCACAACCGTCGGCCAGGCATGTTTTTGTCAATGGACTCATCAGACTGACCAGTGACATCATGATTCGAGGTCCCATTGAGGCTTCAGACTTCGGTGCCATCTGCTGGTCGATGCTGGGAATATGCCTATGAAGACGAACATTCTACATCTAGGTACAAGCATTCAAAGGTTCGACGCCGTATCGACAACGAGGACTTGGATAGCTCTGATGTCAAGGCTCAGGCCCCAAGAGATATTTACAATGACTCTGATGACTATTCCTATGTGTCACCACCTGAGGTGGTTGGAGACCCCACTAACCTGTCTCCAACCGATCATTTAAGATTGTACTCTGAACAATTCATTAGGATGGCTAAAGCCTTAAAAATACAGTACATGGCTGCAGATCCTGATGCAGATGATCCGATCATGGATGTGCTAAACAATCCCCATTTAATACCTTTGGCTCTTCCATTTATAAAAGGAATTTGCAAGGTAGTTAAGCCCTTATGGCTGAACCCTGCTTCCATACCAGCCTTTTCTAAGAAATTTGAGAGTCTGCTGATGCCCAGTTTTTATCTAGGCATCCTAAATCCAATTCCATAATACCTGTGGTTCTACCTTCTAGGAAAAAAGCAGACATAAGATCTGCACCTTTAGACAAAGAAGGAAGGAAAATATATCTGATGTCAAGGTAGGTTTACTCTTCTGTGGCCATGGGTCAACTATCAGGCAATTATGGGTAGATACCAACTGTCCTTGTGGCCCCCTCCTTGACTCACTTCCCTCCGCCCAGAGGCCAAAGGTAAAAGCAGTCCTGTCAGAAAGGTTGAAACTATCAAAACAGAAAATTAACGCATCAGGCTGACTGCCAGTTCCCAACCAAGAGAGTGGGTTGGGAGTTTACTTCCTGTTCTTCACTGTCCCAAAGAGCAATGGGGACTGGAGGGACATTTTGAACCTTCAGTTCTTCAACAGGTACATTTCCCTAAGACATTTTCGCATGGAGACGCTAAGATCCATTGCAAAGGCATTACAACAGGGAGAGTTCCTGACTTACCTGGACCTCCAGGATATCTGCAAATCTGTTCTCTTTTATTTGGACAGAACGAAGGATTTCAGACAGGACAAGTCACTCTTTGTTTGCCTTCACGGTGCTAAAAAAGGCAAAGCTGCATCTTCCCAAACAATTTCCCGATGGATCATTCAAGGTATTGTTCAGGCATACAAGGTTTCTAAGTTAAGACTGCCCTCTGAGAGTTACAGTGCACTCTACAAAAGCACAAGATACATCAGCACTGTTTGCAGCGGGACTCCCGATGTCCAAAATCTGTAGGGCAGCTACCTGGTCTATACCTGGCACCTTTGTCTGTCATTATTCCATTAATATTGACTCTGAGAAGGAAACAACAGTAGGGAAAGTGGTCTTCCAATCAATACTTCGCACTTAGCCCATCCCACCACCTTGGTGAGTGATCTTGCTATTCTCCCATGTGGAACTGCACAGAAATCATGAAGATGAAAACAGGGTTAGACTTACTTGTAACTGTTGTTCATTGAGTGGTCTTCTGTGCAGTCATACAATCCTCCCTCCTTCCCCTCGTGGGCCACTGATTATTGATTTCCACTAAGCGGCAGGGAAAAAGGACTGAGGGAAGAGTGCTGGCCCCTCTCACATCACGTGACTTTGGGCAGGAAGACTCTCTGTGAGGGGAGAGGCAAGCACCATTCGGGCCTTAAAGCTTTAAGCTGGCTAATTATTTCTCCATGGCAGGCCTGCTTTTCTGCAGAACCCATGTGTGAATGCACAGAAGTACACTCGATAAACAACAATTACAGGTAAGTGCAATGCTGTTTCCTTGGCTCATTTAGGACTTAAATGCCCTTTTTTTAAGAGGAGGGGGGGATATCACCAAAGTTAGAGAAGAATCCTTATCCAATGTTGTTCCTCTATATATTTATGAAACAGCCTAGGGGGTGGGACGTGTCCGGCTGTCCAAGTTAGAATAGGACCAATCAGGGTGCAGCCAGCTTTGCCCTGATTGGCCCTGCCCTTGCAGCTCCCGTCCTCCGTTCCTGGACTCTAGCCTCAGTGCCTGAAGCCAGCAGCAGGTAAGGGGAGAGGGCCCTGGGCAAAGGGTCGTGGTGAAGGGCTTGCTAACGAGGGCTTCTTGGCCTGCTGACAAGGGCCTCCCAGCTGCCTGCTAAGGAGCTCTGTCCCAGGCCTCCTAACGAGCTGCCCCACCCCCGCCCGCCCCACCTTAAGTTGCCTGGTCAAGGACCAGGGGAGGGGGCCCTTTCAAGCCCCGTTCTTAGGAACGGGCTTTGAAGCTAGTAAGTTTATAAGCAATGATCGTAGTTCTTTCTTTCTGCTCTGAGATTCTGAATTTTACTAAGCCCTTTGACTTATTTTTCTTTTAGTAATTCAGCATAAAATATAAATGAAAAGACTTTTATAATTAGGATGGGCTTCAAAGGGAAAAGAGAGCTGTTTAAAAAATGTGGTGAGGCTTAATTCTATGGTCTATAAAGCTGCACTACTGAAGGAAGAAAAACTAGAAAATCTTCTATTGGAGAAGCAATTATTTCATTTGACTTATTTATTTATTTAAGTTTTATGCCACCACGCCTAGCCCAGCTAGCCCTTTGAGGATTCATATGGATAATGACCTAAAAATGCTCTTTTGCTTATCTATAATTGCGAGTTTTAACTTTTAATATTCTTGTTGATGACAGGAAGACGATGGAATGAGAAGGGCAGCAGCACCTCCCCAAATATTATGGTGGTAGGTTATGAAGGAATATGTTTCCTATTTGTTATTTTCTTCCCTTTGACTAATCGATAAGTATCAAATTTATAATTTATATATATAATATATAATTTTAGTTTAACATGGCACCCATCTAACTTCATCGACGTCAATAGGCTTAGAAAGATGTAGCTTTTGTGAGATTGCACTGCATGTATATAGAGAGAGCATTCACAAGATCAAATTAATGTTAAGTTGGTTCATTATCTACAGGGAGACTAGTTGAAGTTTTCCCTTAAACTTCTAACACTTTCAGGAGATGACACATTTAAAATAATAATAACAAAATTGTATTTTTAACCTGCCTTTCCATTTTGCTCAGGACAAGAAACATTACTATATAATATTGTACAAAAATAAAAGCATTGCTATCTATCTATCTATCTATCTATCTATCTATCTATCTATCTATCTATCTATCAATCTATCAATCTATCAATCTATCAAACTAACTAACTAACTAACTAACTAACTAACTAACGCTCCTGTGTGTCAGGAGTAGGTCTTTCCATCACACGGTGAGGCCAGCATTTAATGGTGAATGTTATTTTGAGCCCAGACAATAAGCCTGGTGGAATAGTTCCATCTCACAGGGCCTGTGGAACTGATTAAATTCCCACAGGGCCCTGATCACCCTTTGAAGCACATTCTACCAGGCTGAGACCAGGGGCAAAAAGGCCCTGGCCCTTTTCAAGGCCAGCTTTACCTCTCTTGGGCCAGGAATCCTGAGCAGATATTGATCAGAAGATATTGATGCTCTTGGGGGAATATAAGGAAAAAGACAGTCCCACAGATACACCAGTCCCAGACCATTTAGGGCTTTAAAAGTTAGTACCAACACCTTAAAGACGATTTGGTCTCCAATCTGGAGCCAGTGCAGCTGGGTGAGCACTGGTGTTATAGTGTCTGCCATTGAGTCCCTGTCAGGATTTAAGCTTTCGCATTTTGGACCAATTGGTGCTTCCAGAGTAGTATCAAGGGCAGCCCTGCGTAGGGTGAGTTGCAGAAGTCTAGTCCAGAAGTGACATGCTTCATCTTGGGCCCCTCCTATGTCATCTTGGGCCCCTCCTATAAGATCACTCTGGCTAAGCCCAGTTTTGAGAGATAAGATGCAAAATTCCATCCCTGGTGGAAAAATGTCAGGTGGGCTGTCTTGTGGAGATAATTTGTGACTCAGTGTACAGGGCACAATGATGGAACAGAGAAATAGGTCATTACCATTTCCCATCCTCTTACGTTCCCACTATAACTGCCCAGCAACACAAATTAGGGATAGAGAGAGGAGTTCCCCTTAGGTTGGTAAATGTATCAGGGAATTCACTGCCTTGTGCATCTTAGACCATTTTTGTTAAATATGTGGGCTTGCAAGGATGAATGCCAGACAACTAGGCAAGCAAACAGCTCTATTGATCTCAGCAATGAGTTCATGTTGAAGGAAGCAAAAAAAGACTAACCCCCCCCCCCCCCCCCCGAGAATAAACACCAACTTATATACATTTTAACCATAGAATATCCCACGGCTTAAGCCTGATAGGCTTAGAGGCGCTTCTATAGTTTTAAAGGATTGGCTCCCACAGCTGGGAGCCTAGCAGTGCATTGGCTGCTTTTCAGGCTGCTAGAATCCAACCTTGGACCTCAAGCTCAGTCCTATGTAGACTCACATACACAACAATTTTGACAACAGATGTTTAAATAACATCTTTTGCTTTTTGTTTGTCTACACTCCCATTCGTTTGAATCTGTATTCTTCAAAAGTGGCTATCTTGCACTAGATCGCCTGTCTGTCCATGCTCCCTGGAGAGCACTCTGCTCTTCAAATACCAACTAATTGGTTGTCCTGGCATGAGGGAAGTCTGCCTGGTTTCAACCAGGACAGGCCCTTCATGGTCCTGGCTCCCACCAGATGGAATGAGCTCCCAGAATATCTTAGGGCCCTGAGGGAGCTAACTCAGTTCTGCAGGGCCTGAAGGATGGAACTCTACATGGACATGAATGTCATCTTGGGCCCCTCCTATAAGCTCTCCTGTAACCAATCCCCAACCTTTTTGAGGTTGAGGACTGCCTCCTGGGTGGGGGAGAGCCGGCGGCCCGGGCACCGCGCACGCATTGCACCTGCGTGCAAACGTGCATGCACAGAGTTGCCGTGCATGCGCATTTGCGCCAGCAGGGGGCACAAACACACATGCGCGGCAGCTCCGCCCATGCATGTTTGCGTCCACCAGCGTGCTGGCGGCCGCGCCTGCCTCTCTCCCCCCTCTTGCAGCAAGAAGCTAGCTGGGCAGTGAGCGAAGTGGCCACTTTGCTTGCAGCCTAGCAAGCCTCTTGCTGCGGGGGGCGGGGGGAGAGGCAGGCGCGGCCACCGCCGGCCCGGTACTGAGGCCTTTGCGGCCTGGTACCAGGCTGCGGATCAGGGGGTGACAACCCCCGAGTTAGATGAAAACATCATGGAGTTGGTTGCAAGTATAGTTATTTACTTTTATTAATTCAGTAAGATGATGCAGTTTTGGGTTTGTTTAATGCTTATATACTACTTTAAACTGTTGTGAGCAGATACGGGCCAGCAATGTCAGGAGTGGAAGGATAAAAATCTGAATGAATGAATGAATGAATGAAACCAGCAAAAACCATTTCCAGATGGGAAATTACTACACATTTGTGGGCCTGGAGAGGGGAGGAACCCCTGCAGGGTGTAAGGCCATAGAGCCCATCCTCTAAAGCAGGGGCAGTCAACCTGTGGTCCTCCAGATGTTCATGAACTACAATTCCCATGAGCCCCTGCCAGCATTTGCTGGTAGGGGCTCATGGGGATTGTAGTCCATGAACATCTGGAGGACCACAGGTTGACTACCCCTGCTCTAAAGCAGCCATTTTCTGTAGGAGAGAACTGATCTGGAGATAATTTATAATTCTGGAATACCAGGCTGCACCTTAGAGGTTTGCAAACCTAGCAATAATTAATCAAAACCAGAAAGCCTAACAATCAGACTTGTGCTCAAAATGGGCTATTTGTTTTTATGTGCTCTTGCAAACACATCCCCTTTGTAATGACCAAGCAGGCATAGTAGCCTTCACTCATCTCAAACTGCTATTTTTGATGTTGCTGGTGAGACACATGAGGGAAAGTGGTCCACTTTATATAACCTAGAAGTCTGTTTTTCTTTTCCCATAGGGTGACAAAAGCCTGGCTATCAGTGTGGTGGCTTACAGGGATCTTCCTGACCATTTTTCTGGCTTCTCTGTTAATCTGCCTCCTCATTCTCAATTTTGGCATCTCAAATGAAACTGTGACAGAGCTGTACCACCAACCTATGAAGTTCATGGGCTATACCATTAGGCCATATATGCAGCTTGACTTTGACAGTGCCTTACCACTATGAATGTCTCAAAGAAGAGAGAGCTGCCATTATTATGTACCAGACAATGTGAATAAAGGCCATGTATTACCTGTTAAGGATGTCCAGTATTTAATTATTCAGTCCATAATTTGCTAGAGGCCTCACCAACATTTGACTGGTTAAAATGTTGGGACAGAATGAAGGAGACTTGTGTTCAAATCCCCTGCTTCCATACTGGGCCAGGCATTCACTATCGGGCTTCAGGTCAAAACTTTAAGCAAAAATGTTTTATTGAAGAAGTCAGCATTCAGAGTCCACCTCAATGAACAACGGTTACAGGTAAGTGCAACCCAGTTTTCTTATGGTCAAACCTGGAAGGGTTCCTTGGCCCCCTCCAGCAGATGCCTCCAAGTGGTGAGGGCGATTTTTACAGCCTCTGCCTCCTTTTCCCAGATTGCCCACTTTTTCTCTGCTGGGGAGAATTTGTGTGACAAGTAAATGCAAGGCTTGAGTCGCCCATTTTCCCATTAGCTTTAAGGAGGTCCGTCAGTGGAAGAGCCACCTGCAAACAGGGGGGTAAGAAGTCACAATAAAAATTGCTGAATCCTAAGAATAACTGCAGCTGGCGGCATGTGCGGGGAACCTCGCAGTCCAGCAGGTATTTTACTTTGGCAGGGTCTATTTGATTGCCCTGCTCCGAGACATGATACTCCAGATAGTCAATTTGGCTTTTTTGGAACTCGCATTTAGACATCTTGGCAAATAGCTTATTGACACAGAGGCGCTTTAGGACCTCGCGGATCCTTCTCATTTTAGCTGTATAACAAAATGTCAACAAGTTAAACTACCACCACCACCCCGATACAACAGATAATGTAATATCTTATTAATTAGATTCATGAATATTCCTGGCGAGCCAGCCAACCCAAACAGCATAACAAGGTATTCAAATTGGCCCATCTTGAACACCATCTTCCACTATTCTTCCACCGTCTTCCACTCGTCCCCCTTCACAATTCACACCCTTTAATTAAGCTTGGTAAAAAATTTTCCCCTCTCCCAAACATCCTATCAGGTCCTTGATCAAGGGGAGAGGGTAATTGTTTACTCGGGAGACAGCATTGATGGCTCTGTAATCAGTACAGAGCCTGAGGGTCCCATCCTTTTTCTTTGTGAAAAGCACTGGGACTGCCATTGGGGAGGTGGCCGGGCGGATGAAACCCCTCTGCAAATTCTTCTCAATGAACTGACAGAGTTCCTCTAACTCTGTGGGGCTCATGTAAGAAAGTTTTGCTAATGGCACAGTCCATGGGCCGGTATGGAGTTGATTGCACTCTTCCTCTGAAAAAGTGAGGATCAGATCCTTGTAGCAATCCAGAAATTTCCCCCCTCCACTGAGTGCAGACCCATTGCCCGCAACCACGGATTGCATACAAAAGATTTTCCCAGCCGACTACAGTTCCGGCCACTGGTTAAAGTCCAGCATCTGCTCATCTCAGTCAACTTGCAGCCTATGGGTGTCTAGCCAGTCCATGCCTAGTAGAGTAGCAGACCCTCTATTCATGACTAAAAGGCTTCAGTGATCTCCTTTCCTCCCACTGGGGCTCCATCCTACTTGTGCATGAGCTTGTCCGAGGGGACTCTCTCCACCCCCAGCCCCATCACCAATTCTGACTTTATTAAGGAAGTGGAACACCCAGAGTCCACGCACACTTGTACTTTTATATGGGGCCCATCCTCATTCAGGAACTTTACAGGGAGGAGGATGGGCGGGAGGATCCGGCATGGAGGGGCCCAGGTGCCTTTTAGTAAGACCCACCATAGGGCACCGGGCAGGGTAGGCCGTCATTATTTCCTGTAGCTAGCCGAGATGGGCAGTTCGTAATCGTTGTCCCGTGCAGTCCCACATGGGAACTGCACAGGCACACTGGCCAGTTGCCAGAAAATTTTTTGCTAGCATAGAGACAGCCTGGAGCGTCTCCTCCAATCAGCATCGAGTATACATTCCTAGCTGGGAGGAGCCAGCCCCCTCGTTCCCTCAGTTCTCTCTTTGCCACCACTTGAGAGGACCTTTTAGAGACTAGATTATTGGCTTTCTGGTGTTAAAACGAAGATAGCCGGAGACAGCATGGCTCTTTTCAAGAAGTGTGCTACTTGTGCGGTGAAGATGACCAAGACAGATGAACAGTTCCTTCAGGCTCCAATCCAACCATTGGCTGCAGATTGTCCACTCTCTCAGGGCTCTTGGACTCAGACCATCCGTTTGGTTCCGAGGAAGAGGAAGTGACTTCTATGGCCGGTTCTGAGGACCTGTTGGAACTTTTCTCAAACAATGCTGTGGGGGATAAGCAACCCATATCCCCCAATGAGGACTCACACCTGCTTTCTGAGCAGATGATCAGAATGGCCAAGGAATAGGAGATTCATTTTGAGTCTTGCTGCGCAGTCCCACATTGGGACTGCACAGGCACGCAGGCCAGTCATGGGAGTCTTTCCTAACTCTAGCCTACAGGGGGCGCTACCATTCTGACATGGTGTGGATGCGTCCCCTCTTCCCTAGGTTCCTTTTTTGCCACCGCAAAGAAGTCATTCTCTAGCTCAGGGGTCCTCAAACTATGGTCCGCGGGCCAAATCCGCCCCCCTGAGGACATTTATCTGGAATGTGAGCCACTCTCTCTGACTCACCTCCTTCTTCCTGTATCTTGACTCCTCCTCTCAGTCTCTGATGTGATTGGAGGTTTGCCTGTCTGTGCAAAGCCTGCTGCCGCCTGAGGGTCAACGTAAGAACAAGTTAGGAGAGCCTTTTTTTAAGTTGGTCAGTTGGCTGGGGGTGGTTTCTAGGGGGGTTGCATCAGAGAGTCCTGAAATTACTGAAGAAGAGTTGGTTTTTATATGCCACTTTTCTGAACCCAAAGGAGTCTGTACCCGACATTCGCCTTCCCTTTCCTCTCCCCACAAAACGCACCTGTGAGGAAGGTGAGGCTCAACATTTCCAATTCCAACGCCCTCAGCGACAAGTCCCATTTTCAACACCATATTACCCACAGAGGTCTACTGCTGCTCAACCTCAGTATCCTCCCCGTCGGGGTCCTCCGTCGTTCCAAGGGAAGAAGCAGGGGCAATGACAGCGCCCTTTCAATTAGCATTTTAATCATGACCTTCCTTCTCAGAAATTGACTATACCCTTCGGAGGTTCCGTCAGTTCCTCTTTTCAGGGACCGTTTGTCCCATTTTTATGAGTCTTGGGTCCATATTACTGAGGACTCTTGGGTTTTGTCCATTGTTGTGGAAGGCTACCACTTAGAATTCCAGTCATCCACACCTTGCACTCCTGGTTCTCTTGCACCTGATAACCCCTTCCCTGAGCTTATGGTTCAGCTGGCTGAATTGTTAAAGAAAGGAGCTGTGGAGTTAGTTCCCACAGGTTTATCTGAGTTCGGTTTCTTTTCACGTTTTTTCCTCATGGATAAGAAGGACGGAGGTGTCCGTCCCATCCTTCATCTGAGGGAATTTAATAAATACCTGTATGTCTCCAAGTTTCACATGGTATCTTTGCCTCCCTTAAATGAGTCATTGAATAAGGGTTCATGGTCCGCAGTCTTGGACCTCAAGGATGCCTATTTCCACATAGGGATTCATGAGTCCTACAGGAAGTTTCTACGGTTCCGACAAGGTTCCGAGATCTATCAATACACAGTCCTCCCCTTTGGTCTAGCCACGGCACCCCAGGTTTTTACGAAGTGTATGGCTATCGTAGTCGCCTTTTTCAGAATGAAGGGGTTAACAATTTTCCCATACTTAGATGATTGATTATTATTTGGGACCTCAGCTACAGAGTTAGCTGGCCATATAGACTACGTCCTTTTCCTATGTGACCAGCTTGGTCTGGTTGTGAATAAAGAAAAATCCCGCTTAGTTCCTACACATCAGGTTGAATTTATTGGGGATTTGCTGGATTATATCCAGGCTCGAGCCTCTTTACCGGTATCTAGGGGTTCATTTTCCATCTTGTAGTGCAGTCCCACATTGGGACTACGCGCAGGCCTGCCGCTCGGAATTTCCCTAGCTAAAAGTCTCCAAAGAGGGCACTCCGCACCGCTACCACGCATGCGCCGGGTTTCCCGCGCACCGATCACGAGGACACGGGGTGGAACGCCCACCCTCCTCAATTCTCTTTTCGCCGCCGCGATTAGCGAACGTCCTTTGCTAGTCTCCTCATCTTTTTCTTACTGCGTCAGCGATTTTTCTTCAGAATGGCTTCTAAGGCTATTTTTAAGAAGTGCAGCCAGTGTGCTGTGAAGATGCCGGTGACGGACGAGCACGACCGTTGCCTTATTTGTCTGGGTGGGGGCCACTCCGTACCTTCGTGTACAATTTGTCAGAAGTTTACTCCGAAGGCCCGTTCTGACAGAGCTGCGAGGCTCAAGGCGGTGCTTTGGGAGAAGGCCCTTTCGGCAGACCCTCCTGTACGGACTCAGTCTGAGCTGACTCCATCTCGGGCACCATTGAAGGTACCATCCGTCCTTGGATCCAGGCCTTCCTCCGTCCGTTCTGCCATGGAGCTGTCAAGAGGCTTCCCAAAACGTCCTAAGAGACCCCCAGTGGCGTCTGAGGTTCCTAACGTAGCTTCGGCACCGGCTTTACCGCTTTCGGAACGGGGCACCTCAGTGGATCCCCCTGTTAAAAAGGCAAGCACAAGCCTTCGGTTCCAAAACATGGATCCATGGGTTCCATTCGTCGGTCCTCTACGCCTCCGTTGCGAGAGCCTTTAACACAATCCTATTCCTTGGATGTGCAGGACGATGGATACTTGGTTGCGTTGCCTCGATCAGTTTCTGCTCCCCCGGCTCAATGGAGACCGTTGACCCAGGTCCCTGTGGGGCATTCACCGGTATATGTCGGCCAATGGGACCGGCCTATGGCCGAGGAGGAGGATCCTGCTTTGGACTTCCCTGACAGCGCTTCGGCCATGATGTCGGCTGTTCCGTCGGGTTCGTTTGGGCCCCAGTCCGTTCCGATTCCCACCAGCCCAGAGTCCGCGTCAGATCCATCCCCCGATGAAGCCTTGGCAGACCCTACCTCAGCTTCGCCTACTGAGGACTACAGAATGTATGGAGAGCAGCTCCTAAGAATGGCCAAGGCCCTTGACCTGGACGTTTCAACGTCGGATGCAAGACGCAAGGACAAGATCCTGAGCAGACTGTATTCTAATACCCCATCGAATATTGCCCTGCCTATTATCCAGGGTTTCGAAGATCTGACGGTCCCTATCTGGGACAAACCTGCTTCAGTACAACCGGCACCGAAGAAATTGAATCCTTGTACAGGGTGAAGCCAGATTCTTCGGAATCTTTCCATCCATCCGTCTGCCACGTCTTCCATTATAGACGATATGCAGTTGAAATGCAAACCTAGCCAGCATTCCTCCCCGGTAGATAGAGAGAGCAGGCGCTTGGATACTTTGGGACGGAAGGTCTACTCTTCCTCGGCACTCAGTTTCGTATAGCCAATTACCAAGCCATCATAGGCGCCTATCAGCTTTGCCTGTGGGAGAGTTTCTTGAAGTATATCAAGCTGATTCCCGAAGAGCAATGAAGCCTTGCCCGCATGATCCAAGCCGAGGCGATCAAAACTTCCAAACAGGGTATCAACTCAGGCAAGCATGCGGCAGATATCGCGGCCCGATCCATTGCCTCTGCTATTGTCCTTCATCGCCATTCCTGGCTCCGAAATACATCTCTTCCTCTCGAAACTAGAATCAAGGTTGAAGACATGCCGTTCGAGAAGTCCTCGTTGTTTGCTAAGACAACGGATGATTTCCTATTCTCCTTGAGGAAGACCTGGCAGTCTGCGAGATACTTAAATTCTTTCCCTCCTCCTCAAAATTTTTACCAGCAGCGCTTCCAACGTCAGGCCTCGTTTTCCATGCCCTACTACCCTCAACATTCCTCAGGTCCTCCATCCCAGTATCCGCCCCACTCCGGTCCGCCCCAGTTCCAAGCCCGTAAACATCCTCAGGGTCAACGCCCTTCGAACCAATCTTTCGGTCGAAGCCATCCCCACCCCCAACAAAAGTTCTGACTATGCCAGCAGCTCGACCCCGTAGTGCGGTTTTTTGGGGATCGTTTGGCCGAATTCCGTGAGGCCTGGTTCAGTATTACCCAGGACACCTGGGTTTTGTCTATCATTGTTGAGGGTTATCGCTTGGAGTTTCAGACCTCACCAGTCTGTATCTTGGGTTCCTCTGCCCCAGACAACCCCTTCCCAGAGCTTAGTGTCCAACTCTCTGACCTTTTGTCCAAGGGAGCTGTAGAGTTGGTGCCAAGAGGTGCCCAAGAGTTGGGTTTTTTCTCCCGTTTTTTCTTGGTGAATAAGAGGGACGGCGGGGACCGCCCGATCCTAGACCTTCGGCAGCTAAATAAATGCTTATACATTTCCAAATTTCGTATGGTTACCTTCCATTATTGAATCCCTACAACGTAACGCTTGGTTTGCAGTCTTGGACCTCAAGGATGCATACTTCCATATTGGTATTCATATGTCCTACAGGAAATACCTTCAGTTCCGACACGGATCCGATATCTATCAGTACACCATTTTACCTTTTGGATTAGCTACTGCTCCGCGGGTTTTCACAAAGTGTATGGCAGTAGTAATCGCTTTTCTCAGGCTGAGAGGCATTACAATATTTCCATACCTGGATGATTGGCTTTTAGTAGGTCCTGACGCTTCGAAGCTCATGGACCAGGTCCGATTTACCTTACTGGTCTGTGCCCGACTGGGTTTGGCAGTGAACAGAGAGAAGTCCCGCCTTGTTCCGTTGCAGGAGGTAGAGTTCATAGGAGCATTCCTAAATTCGTCTACTGCTACCGCCTCTTTGCCAGTCCATAGAATACGGCCCTTGTCTTCCATTCTGGGTTCCCTTGGACGGAACCGATGGCAACCTGCATACAGATTTCAACAGGCTCTCGGCCTTATGGCCTCAGTGACAGCTGTGGTCCCCTATGCCAGATGGCACATGAGGGGTCTTCAATCCTGGTTTCTCAGGCGTTTTAACCCATTAAGACACTCACAGTTCCAACACTTTTCAGTTCCGAGGTCAGTTGTCCGATCCCTTCACTGGTGGTCCTCGGAAAATAACCTTTTGAGGGGTGTACCCTTTGGCTCCTGGACGCATTACTTAGTTCTTACTACTGATGCGTCTTTAGAGGGTTGGGGGGCATACTGCGGCGAGTTGTCAACTCAGGGTCGTTGGTCCCCTTGGGAATGTATGTTACACATTAACTTACTGGAAATTCGAGCTGTGGTTTTGGCCTTGACTGTTTTTTCAGATTTATGCCGGAGCAAGCGGATTCTCCTTCGCACGGACAATACTGCGACCATATTCTACATCAACAAACAAGGGGGCACCGGGTCCTTAGCCCTATGTGCCGAGGCCCTGAGAGTGTGGCAGATTCTTTTTGACATTCAGGCAGACATGAGGGCGATACACATAGCGGGCTTCGTGAATACCAGGGCAGACAGATTGAGCAGGATGTTTTCTCAGGAATACGACTGGACACTAGACGACCTGGACCTGAGCCGTTTATTTTCCCTATGGGGAATCCCCCAGATCGACCTTTTTGCCAGGGCACATTGTGCGAAGGCCCATGAGTTTTGCTCCCCAGGGGGGATAGACCCGCAGTCTCTGGGGGATGCGTTCCAGATCACATGGAAAGGGGTTCTGCATTACGCGTTTCCCCCGCTGCCTCTTATCCCAAGGGTGTTGGCAAAGATGTCGGCGGACAATACGGGTGCGATATCGATTGCCCCTTTTTGGCCCCATCAGCCATGGTTTACCAAGCTGAATTTGATGGCCAACGGCATTTGGATCCGACTCCCGTTGGACCCTGCCCTTCTGACTTCCAGTTCCCAACCATGCCCAGATTTATCCAGGCTTCACCTCACGGCATGGTGGATTACACCACTAAGGAACCCCTCCCACCTAGCGTGAGGGAGGTGTTGTTGCAGTCCTGGAAAAGCTCTACTAGGCATAGTTACATGAATAAGTGGGCTAGATTTGAATGTTGGTGTCTATCACGATATCTTTGCCCATTTACTTGTCCCTTACCACAGGTCCTGTTGTACTTATGGGAATTAGCAAACTCTGGTCTGGCAGTTACCTCGTTCAGGACTCACTTGGTGGCGTTGGCTTCTTACCATGCCGAAGTGCAAGGCACTTCAATATTTGCACACAAATTATCCAAACGTTTTCTCCGGGGTCTTACGAATGTGTTTCCCCCCTGTCAACCACCAATCCCACAATGGTCTTTGGAAGTGGTCCTTCAGGCCTTGATGAGTCCTCCCTTTGAACACATGGGGTCCATTTCATTGGCTTTGCTATCCATGAAGGTAGCTTTTTTAGTTGGGATTACCTCTGCGAGAAGAGTCAGTGAACTAGCCTTGCTTAGGATAGATTCCCCCTTCCTGAAGGTGTTCCCCTCCAGGGTTGTCCTCCATCCAGATTGGCAGTTTCTACCCAAGGTAGTCTCACAGTTTCATCTTTCACAAGAGTTTCCCTTCCGTTTTTTTTCCGAACCTACAATCACTGGGAGAACAGGAACTACACAATTTAGACGTCAAACGTGCGATTCTTTATTATTTGCTTGTTTGTTATTGGGGGCCTAAGAAGGGATGCAAGGCGTCTTCCCAGACCCTCTCTGGTTGGCTGGTGTCCGCAATTCGTGCCTCATACAAGGCTGCAGCACTCCCATGCCCATTACACCTGCAGGGGCATTCGTTGAGATCTCAGGCCACCTCTGCTGCATTCCTCAGGCAGGTTCCTCTTCGTGACATCTGCAGAGCAGCGACGTGGTCTAATGAAAACACCTTCATCAAGCATTATGCAATCGATCTGTCGGCAAGATCAGAGGCTCAGTTTGGAACTTTGGTTCTGCATTCACTTTTTCTTAGAGGACTCACCCACCTCCACAGGTATTTAGCTCGTGAAAATCCCAATGTGGGACTGCACTACAAGACGGAAAATGAAAACAGAGTTGCTTACCGTTTACAGTAATTTACAGTTCATTGAGGTCTTGTGTGCAGACACACATTCCCTCCCACCTGCCCTGCTGAGTCTTAGAGTTAATCGGATTCGTTCCGAAGAGCGGCGGCAGAGAACTGAGGAGGGTGGGAGCTCCGCCCCATGTCCTCGTGATCGGTGCGCGGGAAACCTGGCGCATGCGTGGTAGCGGTGCGGAGCGCCCTCTTTGGAGACTTTTAGCTAGGGAAGTTCCGAGCGGCAGGCCTGCGCGTGCGCAGTCCCAATGTGTGCCTGAACACAAGACGTCAATGAACAACAGTTACCGTAAATGGTAAGCAACTGTGTTGACTTCCTTTTTATCGGTGATAGGTCCCATAGTTCGGAACCGATGGCAGTCAGCCCGTACTTTTCAAAGGGCCCTTGGACTGATGGCTTCTGCCACGGCTGTCGTTCCCCATGCTAGATGGCACATGAGATGCCTTCAGGTCTGGTTTATACGGAGATTTAACCCCTTGAGGCACGAACCCTTCCAACACTTCACGGTCCCCAGATCAGTTGCCTGTTCCCTCGATTGATGGATGTCTACAGGGAACTTACTACGTGGAGTCCCCTTTGGTCTATGGACCCCTGAGGTAACCCTTACCACGGACGCTTCACTTGAGGGTTGGGGTGTATACTACAGGGAATTTTCGACCCAGGGACAGTGGTCTGTTGCCGAACGTGGTCTCCATATAAATTTGTTGGAAATTCGAGCAGTACGTTTAGCCTTAACCTCCTTTTAAGATCTGCTACGTCACAAGAAGATCCTCCTCAAAACGGCCAAACATATCTGCAATGTTCTATATCAACAAGCAGGGGGACACAGGCTCGCTGGCCCTATGTACAGAAGCCCTGAGGGTGTGGGAAGTCCTACTAAAGATTCCTGCGGACCTGAGGGTTATTCATATAGCGGGAGCCTTGAATATCAGAGCAGACAGACTCAGCAGAGTCTTTACCCAGGAGTACAATTGGTCCCTCAACGACCAAATCGCTTCCAAGCTCTTTGCCCTTTGGGGGACCCCACGGATAGATCTATTTGCGAGACCTTGGTCTGCGAAGGCACGAGAGTTTTGTTCCCCGGGGGGGATTGATCCCAAGTCGCTGGGGGATGCGTTTCAAATCAACTGGGGGACTGTGCCCTGTTACGCTTTTCCCCCACTGCCATTAATTCCTCGAGTGCTAGCCAAGATGTGTTTGGACAAGACAGACGTGATTCTCATCGCGCCTTTTTGGCCACGCCAACCTTGGTTCACCAGGCTAACGTCCATCGTGACCGGGGGGTGGATTCGACTCCCTTCGGTTTCATCCACCCTATCGGTTCCGGGATGTCGCCGGACATGGACCAGCTCCACCTAACTGCTTGGAGAATTCTTCCAAGGTTGGATCCCTCCCCAATGCTGTGAGACGTGTCTTGTTGCATTCCCATAAGGATTCCATGAGACGTAATTACCACTATAAGTGGGTAAGATTTGAGAGGTGGTGTGCATCTCACTCCCTTTGCCCCTTCTCCTGTCCATTACCCCAGCTTTTATTATATTTGTGGGAATTGGCACAGTCCGGTTTGACTGTATGGTCTGTTAAAACTAATTTGGCCACCCTAGCTTCTTACCATGTTGAGGTAGAGGGCACTTCTATATTCGCTCACAAGTTATCTAAATGTTTTTTGTGGGGCCTTAATAATATATTCCCTCCCCGTTGCCCTCCAGTCCCTCAATGGTCTTTGGACGTTGTCCTCCAGGCCGTGATGAACTCTCTGTTCGAGCTGTTGGGTTCTATACCTCTATCGTTTTTGTCAATGAAGATCATTTTCCTAGTAGGTATCACCTCCGCCAGGAGAGTCAGTGAATTGGCTTCTTTCAGGATAGATTATCAATTCCTGAAGTTTTTTCCTTCCAGGGTGGTGCTTCACCCAGATTGGCATTTTCTGCCCAAGGTGGTATCTGCGTTCCACCTTTCCCAGGAAGTGTCCCTTCCCTTGTTCTTTCCTAACCCCGAGTCCCCGGGGGAAATAAAGTTACACACGCTAGATGTTAGAAGGGCCATTCTTTATTATTTAGACAGGACCAGGGAATTTAGGAGATCCCGGTCTGTTTGTTTGTTTGTTATTGGGGAGCTTACAAGGGGACTAGGGTGTCTTCACAGTCCCTCTCTAGGTGGATGGTGTCTGCAATTCGGACTGCATATAGGTCGGCTTCCCTTCCATGCCCATTGCTCTTAAAGGTACATTCTGAGGGCTCAGGCTTCTTCGGCTGCATTCCTGCGACATCTTCTGTTCCAAGACATCTGCAAAGCAGCGACATGGTCGAATGAGAGCACATTTATCAAACATTATGCTATCGATTTATCAGCAAGAGCTGACGCTCGTTTCAAAACAGCTGTCCTGCATTCCCTTTTTTCGTAATGGACTGTCCCGCCACCAAAGGTATTTAAGCTCGTGAATGTCCCAATGTGGGACTGCATGACAAGATGGATGATGAAAATCTTCACTATTTGAAAAACAAATGCATACCTTAGATGCCAGGTCACTGATTTTTTATTTGGACAAAACAGTTCAGGAAGGATAGATCGCTTTTTGTATGTTTTCATGGTGCTAATAAGGAGAATAAAACGTTTTCTCAGACTATAAGCGCTGGATTGTTCAGGCTATTCGACACACTTATACTGTCGAAACTGTATTGTCCTTTGAAGGTCACCGCTCATTCCACCAGAGCACAAGTGACATCAGCTGCCTTCGCTGGAGTACTTCCGATGGCTGACTTCTGCAGAGCAGCCGCTTGGTCAATGCCAGGGACGTTCGTAAGACATTACTCCCGGGATGTTGACGCCACGAGATGCATCTGTCGGGAAAACAGTACTGCAATCAATACTACGCTCATAGCCCACCCCATCTCCATGGTGAGTGATCTTGCTAATCTCGAAAGAAAGAAAGAAAGAAAGAAAGAAAGAAAGAAAGAAAGAAAGAAAGAAAGAAAGAAAAAGAAAGAAAGGCTTATTATGCACGGCTGCCGTAACAGCGGCCAGCGGTTGCATGGAAAACGCAGAGAAGCGAGGCAAACAGCAAATGCATGGGACGGAACACCACGGTGGCACAACCCGGAGCAGCCATCAGCTGTGGCATATGGGCTTGCGATGCGGAGCAAACAGGAAGGGAGGCGAGTGCGGTGCTCACCGATGCTTGTTCATCAAGCATGTTGCTGTGACAGAAGTGGCTGCCAGGCAGGCTGGCCATAGCGCGCAGATGCGCAGGCCCTGCTGGCAGGAACGATAGTTGTGGACGGACTGAAGATCATGGAAGGGGAGAGATCAAGCCCAAGGGAGCCCGCAATGGGCCACCGTAGCCATGGTCCATAGATCTGCAGGATGGAGCGGTGGCAGCGGTACAGATAGGCGCAGCCATTGGCGTCCTAGTCAGTGGTGTCCAGGCCTTAATGGGGGACAGTTCCATGGCAGTCCGGTATATGCGGCTGCGAAGAAGGCTCCGGAGGCAACACTAAGCCACAGAGGCCTGGTGCAAGGGACAGCCCTGGCAGAGTTAGGGAACAAGGGGTCGGTCGCCCTTGGGCCCGCTGCCCCATTGGCCATCCACCTGGAAGCGGTACATGGATGAGGCTCCCGTGGCCTGAAAGGACCCCGTTCCGGCAGCAGGCCCCCACCTACGAAGGTCGACCTCTTTAGCCCCTGGGCCCACTCCGGTAGCTCAGCGTCCGGTGTCTCAGGTCACCAGGGAACACAGCGCAAGCTGAGGCTCCATAGCACCCGTCACAGCCGGCCACTGCCCCTCGTCCCTCAAATTTCGGCTAGATGCCTATAGTGGGGATATGTGGCCGGCTCGGCTCCCGTGCGGTCGTTATGTTCCCGGACCCTGAAATATTCCTGCCACAAAGCCTTGGTTTTTGTGCAGCATTCTGTGGAGCTGTGGTTGTACTCGCATGCTTGGCGGTCCTTGCCGACATGCTAAAACATGTCGCGGTTGCTGTGGGACACATGGAATGCCTCCTGGACATCAGGCTCACCCCCAGACGTCCAGCAGGCCTACCACCTCGATGTCCCTCCCGTCACGTGGCCGCTGCTGCTTGCCGATGCCAACGAGCTGGACATCGGATAAACACCTGCCAGGGCCGGCGCACCCTCGGTGGTGGGAGGCCTCGGGCGCAGTGCTGCCATTGTCGCTTCCATCACTATCGTTGCATGCTATTGCACTAACTCCTATTCCAGCTGCCCACAGGGACTGGACAGTGTGGCCGGCCTTTATGGGCATCGTGGCTGCGGAAGTGTGTTCCGGCCAGGAGTCCGTGTGTCCAGTGGACACAGGCCGTCCGGTGTGCGTCGGAGGCGTTCCCAGTGACCCTCGCGAAAGTCTTGCCCGGCTGCCCCGGGGGCGTTGTGGGAAGTGGTGGGGACAGAACCTGGCTGGTTACTTTCGACCATGCTGCGCTCCTGGCGGGAGCGCTGTGAGAGGGCTCGGTGGCAATGCTGGACAGTGGAGCTTTTCTTGCTCCACTGCCTGTTAATGGGCTACTCACAGCACCTTATGACCAGCAAGCTGGTCAATTGTTTCGACATTTTTCGGGGGACATCAGAGTACCTAGATGCCGCTGGGTACTCCCTACGGCCCACCAACGCTGGGAAAAGTTTGGCCAGCTACAGTGCTCCTTTTTCAGTGCTCTCTGCGCCATCAAGTTGGAGACCCCGGTGGTGCGCTCAGCACACGCCAACCTGATATGGGCGAAGGCCGGGGTGCCCACGTGGATGTTACATCAGCAGCAGGATGTGTATGGCAGCAACAGGGCCTGCATGGTCCTGGGCCGCTGTGCTGTGCCGCCTCACCACCATGGCCCTATCAGCCACTCTCCTGCATCCCTTGCCCTCACAGGGTCCCTGTCTTCCCACCCTTGCAGGGGCTGCCCCAACAGACACTGAAGGCACCAGGCTCTTCCACGGCTCCAACGTGATGTCCCGTCGCTGTTGCAGACAGTTTCCTGGAGCTCATAGCCCACCCCATCTCCACAGTGAGTGATCTTGCTAATCTCCCATGTGGGACTGCACAGAACCCATGAAGATGAAAACAGGGTTGCACTTACCTGTAACTGTTGTTCATCGAGTGGTGTTCTGTGCAGTGACACAACCCTCCCTCCATCCCCACTGGGCTGCTTGTATTGATTAATTCAGCAGCAAGGGGAAGGACTGAGGGGAGATTGCTAGCTCCTCTCACATCACGTGACTTTGGGTGGGAAAGTCACTCTGCGAGGGGAGGGGCTAGCACTCTTGGGAGTTTTTTTGAGCTTTAAGTTGGCTAGTTATTTCTCCAAAGCAGGCCTGCAATCTTCGCAGAACCCATGTGTGACTGCACAGGATAACACTCTATGAACAACAGTTACAGGTAAGTGCAACCCTGTTTTCTCAACCTTCGTAATGGCACAATCCCGTAATACAGTTCGTCATATTGGGGTGACCCCCAACCATCAAATTATTTTCATTGGTACTTCATAACTGTGATTTTGCTATTATTATGAATTGTAATGTAAATATATGATATGCGGGATGTATTTTCATTGTTACAAACTCAATATAAAGCATGGTGATTAATCACAAAAACAATATGCAATTATATATTGTGAAATATTTATTTAGTTCTAATATTTCTCCAGGCTCTGGGAGCAGAAGTCCCCAAAGCTGCCTAGTGCACCCCTCTAACAGCACCCCTCTAGCCTGTACTGTGGGCCACACCCTTGCCAAAAGCCAGTTAAAGTGGCAAACAAGGATCTGGGAAATCCAGGTTTGGATCCCCACACAGGGTTATCTTATCAAAATTGATTAGGGAATTCAAATCACAGAAGGAGATAAATTTACGTAAAGAACATTTAAGACCAATTTTTGTGACTGAGAGAACCACTGCATCATCAGCATATAATAATATAGGAACCTCAGCTGATTTTAATTTGGGGGGATGTCCATCCACTGCAGCCAAATACAGAGATAGATCGACAAGGAACAAATTGAACAGGCTTGGGGCTAGTACACAACCCTGCTTTACACCTTTTCATACAGGAATTTTATGGGATAAAGTACCTGAGCCATCTAATCTAATTTGGCAAAAATTAGAGGAGTGTAATTGTAAAAAAAAGTTTAAAAAGGAGACTGTGTTCTCTTCCCAACTTCTTTAATTTCTCCCATAATGAGGGACGGTTGACTGAGTCAAAAGCCTTACGCAAATCAATAAAAGCTGTATATAATTTTCCCCACCCCTGCTGGGAGTATTTTTCAGCAAGGAAGGCCAAAATTGATCCAGGGTGGAATACTGAGACGTATATCCGATTTGTTCCCTATCCGGTAAATTAGAAACATACATCCAATCTTGCAGTTTTTTAAGCAGATGTTTAGCATATAGTTTTCCTACTATGGACAGTAAACTAATAGGTCTATCGTTTTCTAAATTATCGGGATCACCTTTTTTGAAGATAGGGATCAAAATGGAGTTCAACCAGGAGTCCAGGATAGAACCATATTTATCAGAGTGATGAGATGGGCAAGCGAGCCTGACCACCAAATTTGCAGGTATTGCCAGAACCAGACTCAATTTGCCGTATCATTCTGCGATGTGAGTTGTATAACAACAAACGTTCTGAATTGATCTCCCCACTTCTACCCTTCCCTAATGTCTCAGATGGCAGGGCTCTTGAATTGCTGCTTATCAATACTTGCTCGACCACTGAACGGGTAGCCAAGTTTTTATCTATAGTAATGTCCCACAGGGTAAAGAAGTAAACGTCACTGGCTTCATCTTTTTGTATTTGCTGCTCCCTTGCCTGCTGTAACTTTCCTCACAGGTTTTTAGACTTGTATTATGGAACCGATTTGTATATTGTTTTATATCGTGAATGCCATTAAAGGTTTTGTATTGTATTGTATTGTATACCTCAGGGTTGTTGTGTAGATAAAAGGGAGAGGAGAATGCTGTAAGCTGCTTTGGGTCACCACCCAGTGGGCAGAAAGGCAAGATATAAAGAAAGTAAGCAAAGCCAGTGCCACCTTGGCAATTAAGCACAATAATGCCAAGATGCCAAGAGTACAGCTATTGCTCAAGGTGCTCTCCAGAAGAAGAGGGGAAATGCCTGTGTCAGGTTCAAAGTAGCCAGCAACTCATTGCTTTGAAACTTTAAACATGTGAGGACACGCTCCCTTAAGCAATGTGGCGCATGTGATTCATCCACTAATGCCCCCACCCCCAGGTGACACCATGAAGTTCTGCCCTCCACTTTGGGCAGAGATAACCCCCTCTCGAGGTGCTTGCGAACTGGAAATTAACACTGGCAGGCTATTTGCACTTCAAAGGGATGTCACCAACTCACCCTTGCCTACAGCCCGAGCAGAGGCAACCAAAGAGGGGGGGGGGTTGCTTGTGCAGTGGCCGACTTCAGGCTTCTCACTCTGCCATAGTGGGACAAACTCCAGAAGAGAGACGGGGCGAGCGCAGAGAGAAAGGGAAAACAATGGGCAACCCAAGCTGACATTCGGCTCACTTCCCAGAAAGCGCAATCAGGATCGCAACCTTCTGCTTGCAAAGTTGGGGCTGCAAAGTTCCTTGCATAGTTGGGTGTCTTTTTGTTGTTCTTTGCTGAGGATCGCAGCAGCCAACTGGGGGACAAGCCCACCCACCTGAGCATGGAGAAAGAACCTTTCCTATCTGACCGAACTGAGCAGTGACAAATATGGAACCAGACATTGACCATCTCATTAGCCAAAAGCAAGCCCATAGTTCCCATGGAAATACTGGCAAGTTCGTTGATTTAACTTTACTTGTTCTTCATTTTAAATATTGTATTTGTTCCCGTTTTGGTTTTTTTTTACTTCAAAATAAGATATGTGCAGTGTGCATAGGAGTTTGTTCATAGTTTAAAAAAAAAGCAAAAAACTACAGTCCGGCCCTCCAACGGTCTGAGGGACAGTGAACTGGCCCCCTGTTTAAAAAGTTTGAGGACCCCTGCTCTATCTGCTTCTGATTCTTACCATGGCCTCAAAGGCACTCTTCAAAAAATGTTCCCGTAGTGGGTGAAAATTCTGCACTCGGATGACCATGATCTCTGCCTTGGTGAGGCACACAACGTGACAGCCTGTCAAATCAGTCAGCATTTTACTATGAAGGCAAGATTGGATCGCTCAAGCAGGCTGAAGGCAGCGCTGTGGGGAAAAGCCCTGCAGGGTCCTAATTCCCGACCGCCTTCCAAACTGGTTTCTGAGCCCTCTTCCACTCCCACCCCTGTTCCCAACTCGGCATCGATCCACTATACCAGGTCCGTTCCGACTGTTGTTTTGACTCAAGTGGAAAAACGTAAGACGGTTCCATCCACTCCCTCGGTTCCATCCCTGGCTTCTGTCGCAACCGGGGCCATTACATTACCAGCCACTGCAGCTCAGTCTTCAGAGCCTCATTCTGCAAAGGTGAGAAAGACAAAACACAAGTCCCGATCCTCCCATTCCGACTATGGGACGGCTTCGCAGTCCACAGCTCCTGCCTCCATATCGATTGATCACCTCTATAAGGTGCAAGAAGAAGGTTGCACTTATTTATTTAAGCACCCAAAGCCGACATCCGTTTTATCTGTGACTAGGTCTGGACCTGTTGTGCCATTGCACTGTTGTGCTGTTATATTGTATTGTGTGCTGTTACAACTTTATTTGTTGCATTATTTGTTACAAACACTGTTGTTAATATTATTGTTTGATTATTAATGCAGATTATTTCATGTATGGTTCATAAGTTCAATGTAAACCGCCCTGAGCCTCCAGAGAGGGCGGTATATAAATATAAATAAATAAATAGTTTCAAAGCCCATTTTAAAAAATGGGCTTTGAAAGGGGAGTAGGGTGAAGGGAGACACTCGGGCGCACCCCCCACCCCCCATCTTCTCGGAGCCAGCCCCCTGAAACTGGATGCCACGGGCACGGAAAAGAAGGCGAGGCGGAACTGGCGAGCCACTCACCGGCGTCGGTGTCCTCGTCGTTGGAGACAATGCGGCCATGGGGCTGTGGGTGGCAGAAGGGCGGGAGAGGCTGGAAAAGCGGCCGAGTTGGGGCTTCATGTGTTGTCCTCTCCCCGCGCATAGGCAGGGGGGTCGGAATCGTGGAGGTAGTGTGCCTACGGGGGAAGCAGCGTGACTGTCGGGGGTGGGGTGGCGACGGGGAGGTGAAGAATGCATGCGCAGGAGGCCATGCATGTGTGGTGGAGGGATGGGCCGGGGCAGCGCTGGAAGGGCAACCAGGGATGCGCAGAGGTCTGCACATGTCTGGTTCAGTCTAGTGCTGTAGCGTTGGCCACACAGGACGCACGGCCTAGCCGCGGCGCTAGAGGAAGGGCAGAAAAGGGTCTTGGATATGGAGGATGGGAGAAAGGTAAGGAGGCGTGAGGGGAGCGTCGGTCGGGGTGGGAAGGGCAGGGATGTCGGCAGAGCGGTGGGCATCGTGGGGTGGCAGCAGCATGGGAAGTGGGCTGAGGGGCGAGGGGGGTTATCTTGCGCTGGGTGGGTGCATGAATGTGTGTGCATGGGTGCGTGTGTCATGGCGGCAGCGGTGTGAGAAGGGGTCTGGAGGGCGAGGGGGGGTATGTAGCGGTGGGTGGGTGCGAGAATGTGTGTGTGCGTGTGTTTTGTTGGGATCGTCGTCGTCGTGGGAAGGGGCTTGGGGAGGGGGGTAGTTGGCGGTGGGTGGGAACGTTGGGGGGCAGGAAAGGAGCAGGGATGCCGATCTCCTGTCCTGAGGGCGAGGGGAAGGTGCTGGGAGGACTAACGGTGTTGGAAGGCTATTTGTCCTTCTGCGCGGCGAGTCCCATTGCAGGTGAGGCCGGGCCAAGCAGCCAATGTGGAGGTGGAGCACTCAGAGGGGCCCCCAACTTTGTGAGGATTCAAAGAGACTTTTCCTGCCTTAAAGGGACATGATGTGGGAGGGGTCAGCACTACTCCCTCAGTTCTTTTCTTTCTGCCATCAGGAAAAGTTACTAGTAAATTGTCTGTACCTCAGGTTCATCTACATGGGTTCTGTGCAGTCCCACATGGAATCCGTGAAGTCATAGGCCTGCCTCGGAGAAAAAACTAGCCAGCTTAAAAGTCTCCCAAGAGTCTAGCCCAGTGATTCCCAAAGTGGGCACTGCCGCCCCCTGTTGGGTGCTGCAGCGATCCAGGGGGGCGGTGATGGGCTACAGGTGCATTTGGGGGCAATGAATAACTGTAAGGGGGCGGTGAAAGCATAAAAGAAAGAAGAGAAGATTTAGAAAAATTGATTTATGTATTCCACTCATAACGCTTAATTTTTCTTTGAACGACGTACTGGACGTTAGCTCGGTTTCAGCATACTCCCTCACTTGCATTGAGATATGTGCAATCGTGCACTGCTATTGTTCATGCAGTGCCACTGAATTGCCACATTGCTGCGGACAGCTGCCACTCGTGCGATTGGTCAATCCCAAAACCAAAGTCTGGAACGGCAGCAGCAGTACTACCAGCAGATTTTGGAGCACGCTATGAATCAGGAGATTTCCCGTAATTATTAGGGTAAAATTACAGTGTAATATAACTCTAAGTTAGATTGTTGTGATATTTTACAAGTTAAAGTTAACTAATAGTGCGACTATAATTGGTGAGTATTATTTATTTTTATTGTAATAATTATATGCGCTTTACAAACCTTTTCGCTCCGAAGAACGAGACAGTATCGCTCCGCACTTTCGATTCTCTCCGTCGAAGAGCGAGACTGTCTCGCTCTGAATTTTCGAATGATTTTTTTCCGAACTCGTAAACATACCAATAAATATAAAACGTCATCCTTTATTTGTATTATGTTTTTAGTCTAAAACCAAAATTTCTTACTTATTTATCGGTAATTTATTTATAACCGTTTTCTGATCCCTACTTAAGCCTTTTTACTGGGCCTGAAAACTATCGATTCTCCAGTAAAGTATTTGCAGAGAAACAGACCGGTTCTCTGGTCCCCACCAGCTGCAGCTATAAATAGGTCAGACGTATACTTGGAATAGGTCCATTATTTGTTTTGCGAATCGCTGGTCGCCGTCTCTAGCTAGCGCCGATCGCGTGATTCCGACGCCGTTCGACGCGGCTACTCGGTAACTGGACACCAAGCAGCACATGCCGGTATCACCCTGGTGCCAAATTATAACAATCAAAACAATCGTGTTTGTTTTGATTGTTATAATTTGAGTTCTATTATAGCTAGAACTATCGGGTTTGTTTTGTTTGACTAAGAATGACCTCTATTTTCAAAATTCGTCATAAAATTTATAGGCATCACGCAAAAAAAATTATTTAAATTTAAATTATTTATTTATTAATAAATAATTAATAATTATTTAAAAAAAATTTTTAATTTCGATATAAAAATAATTATAGTGCCAGGAAAAAAATTAACACGGATGTATTAGAGAGACATATATTATACGCTAAAAATAAAAAAACAGAATTAAATTATCTATAATATTAAGCAAGATAACGCAATTTTAGTGTTTATAGAAAACAATTCTGGCCCACAGGATCGAACGGGTTAATTAAAAATATTCCGGAGCGAAAATAATATCATATTTATTTCATTAGTATTTATTTTAGTTTTTTACAAAAATATTTCAAAAAATTACAAAAAAAATATTAATTAAAAATACCTCCATAAAAATTTTATTTTTTTCTACAGATAATAATGGCTCAACCAAAGAAAAAATGTATGCAATATCGAATATTTGAAATATGGCTTTATTGAATCGCCTGTAAACAATACATTACCAATGTGCCTGATTTGCCAGAAAGTTTTATCAAATGAAGCTATGAAGCCTTCCAGACTACAAGAACATTTGACTAAAATTCATGGTGATAAAAAAGATAAGAAATTATCTTATTTTCAAACACTAAAAGAAAAATTTATCAAACAACCAACATTGGCAAAATTCTTTTCAACTGCAACCACACAAGATAGCGATGGCTTGCTTGCTTCTTACAATATTTCGTTAATGATTGCCAAATCGGGAAAACCTCATACTATTGGTGAGAAACTAATTATACCGGCCATATGTGAAGTAATACGTACTGTGCTACACAAGCCAGCATCTGATATTATCAAGAAAATTTTATTGAGCAATAATACAGTGCAAAGAAGAATTGATGAAATGGCTCAAGATGTTGAAGATTCATTGTGTGGCTATTTAAAAACATCTCGGTTTTCTATTCAATTGGATGAATCAACTTTGCCGGGAAATGAAGCTTTACTTTTAGCATACAAAAAGGAAGAACAAATTTGCCAAGATTTATTATTTACTAAATATTTGCAAACTGATACTAAAGGAGAATCAATATTTCATGCATTGAATGAATTTTTTAAAGAAAAATAAATACCTCTGAGTAATATCTTATCAGTAGCCACAGATCGTGCTCCAGCGATGGTAGGGCGCTACAGGGGTTTTCTTGCATATTTAAAAAAGGAGGTGCCGAATGCATTAACAGTACACTGTATTATCCATCGTCAACATCTAGTTGCCAAAAATGTAAGTGCACGCCTACATAATTCATTACACAGCTATGTATTGAAAACGATGAAGAATTTAATAGTTTGCTGCTTCATACAGAAGTTCGTTGGTTGTCAAAGGGTGCCTGTTTAAAGGGTCAAAGGGTGCCTGTGCCGGAGTTCTTGAAAGATAAAAATGATGCTTTACGATCCAATTTAATTCAATCCAAAAGTGATATTGCTTACATGACCGACTTGTTTCAAAAATTTAATGAAAGCAATCTTCAGCTTCAAGGTGATGAACTGAATTTAATAAAAACAAAATCTGTTATTTCTGCATTTGTGACAAAACGTCTACTGTACAAACGAAATTTTGGACGAGGGGAATTCAGCCAGTTCCCAAATTTATCAGGAGCAGAAAAAAAAGATGAAGATATACTTTCTTATTGTGAGCACTTGGATGCTCTCCATTCAGATTTTAATCAATGATTTGATGATATTTTGAAAATGAACATACCTGATTGGATTTTGGATCCTTTTTCAAGTACAAACACAGAAGAATCTCCACAGTTGCAAGAAGGACTGATGGAAGTAAGTACAAATGAGGAATTTAAATTTAAATTCAAAACCGGCTACCAACAATTCTGGCTGCAAAAGGAGATCCCTATGGCTTATCCTGAAATATGGGCTGTAATTCAAAAGTTCTTAATTGGATTTCCTTCATCATATTTAGTGGACCGTGGATTCAGTGCGGTAACCAATTTATTAAAAAAAAAGAAACCGATTGCAAATAGTCAATCGCGGTGGGTTAAGATTACTGCTGACGAAAATAGAGCCGAGGATTACTAAATTGGTAGCAGCACACCAGGTTCATCCTTCTCATTAAGATGATTTCGAATGTTTTAAATTTTTTTGTATTACCTTTCTATTCTGAGTTCAATGGTTTCATAATTTCAAACTTCAATATTTCTAATTTACACCTTTCTTTAATATATTTTACGAAAAAGGTAGAAACATTAATACATATATCTTTCTGTTTAATTGCTATTAAAATTAAAAAAAAATTAATTTCCAGTGGCGCTGAGTAATATTTTTTCTGGAAAGGGGGCAGTAGGCCAGATAAGTTTGGGAACCACTGTGCTACGCCAAGAATCTGGCCTTCTGAAGGTAGTAACCCGTGCCTGGCTAACAACCATCAATTACTGCCTAAAAATTTACCTCTATCCTAAGAGACTAATCCCGAAATTTTTAGCAGTCTCGCAATTCCCATGGAATAGTAAAATCATTGGAAAAATCCAAACTCTGGGCCTCGGTCCGAACCATCTAATAGAAATTGGCCTTAAAACAGCCAATGTCTACGGCAAGGTCTTTCCAATATAAATTCTCAGGAGGAATTCTCAATTCTTCCTAGAATCTATAGCACTCTGAAAGGTTGGTCAGGATATACTCCAGCTCCGTATCTCACAAACATCTCAATAGCAAAATACCGTTGGGCCTTCTCAAGAGCACATTTTAACTCATTCCTCTCAGCCGCCCTCGAGGGCAGGTTTCTCAGTCGTCCGCTGGAGCTAAGTGTATGCCCCTGTGATAACCCCCGACCTGAGACAATTTCACACATCTTATTATATTGTCCTTTTTATGAAAGCTCCCGAAAACATCTAATCCTACCTTTACTATCCCACTACACTAGACACTCATGCTTATCATCTCATAATAGTGACATTCTAGTTAAATTTTTGCTAAGGGATAAAGACCCACTCATTTCTAACATGGTAGCAAAATTCCTTTACATCTCTTTGAGAATTAGATCAGAAAGAATGTCTGAACGATAGTAATGGGTAATGGATAGGCCATCTTATCACTTGGGTTAACAGACTGTTCTAGAAGATGTATTGATTCCCTGTCCCTGCAGTTAACTCCTTTGAGGTTTCTTCCCCCTTCGTCTTTACATGTTATAACCCTTCCCCCCCGCCTACAAAAACATATTGTTTCCATCAATACATTGTTTTTAACATTGTTTTATTATCTTAATATTTTTATGTAGCAATACTTTTGTTTTTTTTTACTACACATATTGATTAACTTTTATAATGGATTGCAGTCTCTATTGATGAATTGTTTATATGGGTCAATCGACCGAATAAACATACTGACTGAAATTGGTCTTTTTTTGACCGTTTATGCACTGGAGGTTTCATGCTGGGTTGCAGGCTGGAGTTTTAGTTGTGGCAGGTGGCCCCACCTCTTCCTGCACCCACACGGGAGAGCATTTGGCCCAGTGCACCTCATCTGCCCCCTATTTGTGTTCCTGCACGAGAGCTGGGGCAGTAAAGTGCCCAGTGCATAAACGGGCTTTGTTAAAAAAATTGGGGGGGGGGGGGGTTATCAATTATTTACAGATACCAAGGATCATTGTAAACGGTGATCTAACCAAACAATGTGAGATACAAAAAGGAACTAGATAAAATTATTTGTTGTCCCCTTTTTTGTTGGTCTTTGCTTCAGAAATTTAGAACAGAAGCAGAAGATGAGGAGAGTTGGTCTTTATACCCCACTTTTCACTATCCGAAGGATTCCCAAAGACGCTTATAATCTCTTTCTTTTCCTCTCCCCACAACAGACAACCTGTGAGGTAAGTGGAGCTGAGAAACCTCTGAAAGGAATGCGGGGGGAGGACAGCACTATCAGGACCCTGATGAACCCAAGGAAACCCACTGGCTGCAAGTGGAGAGGCAAGAAATAAAACCCTGCTTGCCTGATTAGAAGCCACTGCTCTTAACCATTACACCAAGCTGAGAGGATTTGAGGTATAAAACCGGAAAAGAAACTTTTAACTTGACAGCTTTTACAGATGATTTGGTTCTGACCTTGAACAACACTTTGAAAAGAATAAAGATTAAGCTGAAATGATTTGGTTTAGTTGCAGGGGTTAAAATAATAATAATAATAATAATAAAAGATGTTAACTAAATCTATAAACCCACAAGACCAAACAGAACTGATGAAAATAAAAAGCACCCAGGACTTACCTGAGCTGTTATTGACACGGCAGCAAGTTGGGGAAGGGAAGATGTGGGAAGAAGAGAGCAGGTGCATTCAGAGCACGTGCTGTGTGGCAGTGTGTGTGTGTGTGTGGGGGGGGGAGAGGGCTGTTGGGTAGATAAGCACCTGCGGCTTGAAGCCTGCTTTTCTCCCAGCAGCTGAGCAACAAGCTCCTCAGCTGCTGTGCTGCCACACAGGTGGTCGGCTGCGGAGCACGAGGGAGGCCACCTACCTCCCTTTGAAGTTTGGAGGCCATATTGCCTCAGCTCTGACTAAGCTTGCACTGAGGAGCTCAGCGGTAGTGGGAGGAGCTTTCACTCATGAGCATCAGCGGGGTGAGCTAACAATAGCCCCAGCGAGTGAGGAATCATGAGTGAGCCCAGGGGAGAAGTGGGAGCAGCAGGACCTGCCCCAGCCCAGGAGTGGAGAGTAAGCAGAAAGTAAGCGCCCAAAAAGCAAGGGTCACTTGGGCATTGGCATTACCAGCCAGCTCCAGGCCGTGGGCAGGGCGGATGGATCTACCACCAGGCAGGTCAGGAGCAGTGAGGGGGCCTACAGGGGGCCTTAGGCCCCAGGATATTGGCAATAGCTGGAGCATAGTGGGCGGAGCAAGCTCCAAGACGTAGGCAGCACACATGTGGTCGGGAGGGCGCAGTCTCCACTGGGGTCTCCACTCCACCAGTCAAGGGGTAGGCCACAAGGCAGGGCTGAGCCCAATGGCAGGTCACATAACTGGCTCACATTGGGAAGTGGGCAACACCTGATGATGCCGGTCAGCCTAGTGTGTCTAGGGGCGTTGCACAGCAGCAATGCTCCCCATCCCCACAAGTTAGCTCAGATGATGGCAGCACCAGCCACTCTGGTGGGCAAGTCTGAGGCCTTCTGGTGCAGATTCAACAGCAGTGGAGATCTAGTCAATCGGCATCACTTCAAGTCACACGGCTCATATACATCTGGAGAGTCTTCCTTAAGTGAGGATGGAGAGGAAGCGCATGACTTCAGACGACTCACACTGACTGAAGTGGACAGGATACTAGAAACAGCGAGGCCAACCACATGCCCACTAGACCCTTGCCCATCCTGGCTCATAAGAACAGCTGACATAAGGATAAAGGGCCCCCTCTGGGAGATAATCAATCTATCTCTCACAACGGGAGAATTCCCAGAGGGACTGAAAGAGGCTGTGGTACGCCCACTGCTGAAAAAAACATCCTTAGACCCGCGAGAGCCCAACAATTATCGACCCGTCTCGCATTTAGCGTTTCTGGGGAAGATGATAGTTGTCAAGCGTTGAAATAACTCACAACTAGCTTCTTAATAATAAGAAAGCTTTATTGAGAAGTACTACAAACATCAAGACTGGCGAAGTCAAATCTGACTTGAATACAGATTTGCTTCTCCTTATCAATACGATTCTCCCGCCCAAAACTTGAAAGTTCCCAAGGGAGGGGAGAAGGAGAGAAGAGACACATGCAATTAAAAACAGTGATACATTCTCATGACCTTGACTGGTTGATAGCAAAAACCTGGCCCAGCCGAGAGGCCTCAACAAGTGATAAGAGTTACAACTTTTTTACAATATTTTTTTTACTATATTTTACTTTTACTAGTTAGCATGATTACAGGACCTGAAGCAGCCAGGCGCCAAGCAATAAAACTGTCATGGAAGAACTCAGGCTAATTTATGGCAGAGATTCTAGCAATCCTGACATCCTTCCACCCTAAAAAGGACCCGCCCCCACTAGCCCGCATCCACCGGTCGAGGGCATTCAGGGAAAGCACGGTGGAAAGCTCGAAGGAGGCGGGGGGCTTTCACATTCTCCGCCTCCACCCACTCCCTCTCCCCCGAAGGGAAATCTTTCCAATCCACCAAATATTGGAGGCGACCCTTGTGCACACGAGAGTCCAAGATCTGGTTGACCTCGTAGTGGGTGTCTTTATCAATATAGACAGGCACTGGTGTTGAAAGCGGAGGGTGCCACACATCCGGCGCCGGGGCTCGCCGCAGCAGGCTGGAATGCTAAACCGGATGCACATTCCTATAAGTTTTAGGCAAACGCAATTCCACAGTCACAGCATTGATCAGTTTCACAATGGGAAAGGGCCCCACGAATTTGGGACCCAGTTTCTTAGATTGTTGCTGACAGCGTAGGTTTTTTGTAGACAGGTAGGCAAGATCACCTACTTTCCAGGCTGGTGCAGGTGCGCGTTTTTTTGTCTGCCTGAGACTTATATGTGTCAAACGTACAGGAAACTCACAACAAACTTCTTAATAAAGAGTTTTATTGATTAGCACTATACGCAAGAGACTGAGAAGTCAAATCTGACCAGAGGCCAGATTTGCCCCAGCTTATCAATACATTTCTCCCGCCCAAAACTTGACAGTTCCCAAGGGAGGGGGGCAGGAGAGAAAAGACATATGTGTAACATAAACAGGATTTCATTCTCACAACCTTGAAGAGGTGACAACACTCCCGTGAGCCCACAACAAGATAAGGTTAACATAACATCACTACTCATTTTTATAGCTGGCAAAACTACAAGGCCTGGAGCAAGCAGGCGCCAGGTCCAATAAAGTAATATAACTGACATGGAGGAACTCAGGCTAACTCAAGCTAATTTATGACAGAGATTCTACAATCCTGACATCCCTCCGCACTAAAATTAACTTTCCCCACCTAGCCGGCATCTACAGGGCGGGGGCAGTCAGGGAAAGCACGATGGAAAGCCCGGAGAAGGCGGGGCGCCTTCACGTTCACAGCTTCAACCCACTCCTTGTCTCCTGAAGGGAAATCCTTCCAATCAACCAAATATTGGAGACGACCCTTGTGCACACGAGAGTCCAAAATCTGGTTGACTTCATAGTGGGTGTCTTTATCGATGTAAATTGGCACCGGTGTAGCTGGAGGGGGGTGCCACGCATCCGGGGCAGGGGCTCTCCGCAGCAGGCTGGAATGAAAAACCGGATGCACATTCCTGTAAGTTTTAGGCAAAGCTAGCTCCACAGTTACAGCATTAATTAGTTTCACAACTAAGGGCCCCACATATTGAAGGGCCCCACATATTTGGGACCAAGTTTCTTTGATTTTTGTTGGCAACGTAAGTTCTTGGTGGACAAATAGGCCAAGTCTCCCACTTTCCATACGGGTGCCGGTGCCCTTTTCTTGTCTGCCTGGGTTTTATAAGCTTGTTTCGCGTCTTTGAGGCAAGCAACTATTGTTGGCCACCCTGCACTAATTGTCTCGGCCCACTTATTGACATCGGGAGCCTCGGAAGAATTCAGCTCCCAGGTGGGCGCAGCCACTAAATCAGTCCCGTACACCACCTTAAAGGGGGACACACCCGTGGAGGAATGGGCCCCATTATTGTAGGCAAACTCAGCTAGTGGCAAAAGGGCGACCCAGTCATCCTGCTGGTGGTTGATAAAGCAGCGTAAATATTGTTCTAGGATTTGATTCACCCTTTCAGTCTGGCCATTTGACTCCGGGTGATAGCCCGAAGTGAGGGCTTGCTCCACCCCCAACAGTCTCAAGAGCTCCCGCCAGAACTTGGCAACGAACTGGGGGCCCCGATCCGTCAGCAGGCGCCCCGGGATCCCGTGCAGCCGTAGTATGTGGGTCACGAACAATGAAGCCAATTTGGCTGCTAAGGGCAAGCCAGCGCAAGGGATGAAATGTGCTTGCTTGGAAAAAGCGTCCACCACTACCCAAATGACGGTTTTCCCCTGGCTGGGAGGCAGGTCTGTGATAAAGTCCATTGTGACATCAGTCCACGGACGGGAGGGGGTGGGCTGGGGCTGCAACAATCCCTTTTTCTTCCCACCAGCTGGTTTAGAGATGATGCAAGTGGGGCACCCCTGCACGTATTTTTCCACATCCTTGCGCAGAGTTGGCCTCCAGTAATGTCTCCGGATCAGGTGCAAGGTTTTCACAAACCCAAAATGTCCAGCGGTTTTCGCATCGTGACAAAGTTTTAAAACGTCCCCGCGCACCGCTGCGGGGACAAAAAGCCGCTCGCCTTTGAAAAACAACCCCCCTTTCTCAGTTTGGTCTGGGCGGAGGGAGTGGAATTCAGAGTCCTGTAACACCTCCTTTTGGGCCCAGCCCCCCGGAATGGACGTCCCAGGTTTTGTTTGGCTGCGCGTCACCGCGGCCATCCCCAGCTGGGCGGGGGTAAAAACTGTATCCACCAATGGGTCGCGCTTGCTGTTGTACTGGGGCAGGCGCGACAGGGCGTCCGCCAAAAAGTTCATTTTGCCCGGCAGATGCTTGAGGGAGAAGCTGAACCGAGAGAAAAACTCCGCCCACCGCATCTGTTTCGCTGAGAGCGAGCGGGGCTGCTTGAGCGCCTGGAGGTTTTTGTGGTCTGTCCATACTACGAAGGGGACTGCGGACCCTTCCAACCAATGCCTCCAGGTGGATAAAGCCAATTTCACTGCAGCCGCCTCTTTCTCCCAAATCGCCCAGTTCCTTTCAGCCCCGGAGAACTTTTTTGACAAATAGGCCAGTGGGTGTAACTTCCCATCCTCCCCCTCCTGTAGGATCACGGCCCCCATTGCCACATCCGAAGAATCTACTTGCACGGTGAATTGCTTAGTGGGGTCGGCATGGGCCAGCACCGGCTCAGAGGTAAACAGTAGTTTCAACCTCTCAAAAGCGTCCCGACACTGGGGGGTCCACTGGAGCGGCGCACCAGGGCGGCTCGCAGCCTTTCCCCCCTGTTTCGTCTTTAACAGGTCAGTGAGAGGCAATGCCACCTTGGCGAAACTGGGAATGAACGTTCTGTAAAAGTTTGCGAATCCTAAGAAACTTTGCAACTGCCACCTTGTGCGAGGGGGTTCCCAAGCCAACAAATCCCGCACTTTGCCGGGGTCCATTTCAATCCCAGCTTGGGAAACTCGGAAACCCAGAAACTCTACCGCATCTCGGTGGAACTCACATTTTGAAAGTTTGGCAAACAATTGGTGCTCCCGCAGGCGGCGGAGCACTTCGCGGACCAGATCTGCATGACTCTCAACATTTTCAGAATACACCAAAATATCATCAATGTACACCAACACCCCCTGATACAATAAATCGTGCATAATTTCATTGATCATATTCATGAACACGCCCGGAGCGCCGGCGAGGCCGAACGGCATTACAGTGTACTCAAATTGCCCCAGGGGGGTGTTGAAAGCAGTTAAATATTCGTGACCCTTTTTTATCCGGACCCGGTAGTAGGCCTCCCTCAAGTCCAGTTTCGTGAAAATCCGCGCCCTCCCCAAGTGACCAAGCAAGTCTTTTATCAAAGGCAGCGGGTAGGCATTACAAGTAGAAACAGCATTCAGACCCCGGTAGTCCGTGCAGAGGCGCAAGGACCCGTCTTTCTTTTTCACGAAAAGGACCGGGGCCGCCAGGGGTGACGTAGCGGGCCTGATGAACCCCCTGGCAAGATTTTTGTCCAAGAACTCCCTGAGTTCAGCCATCTCCCTCGGGCTCATTGAATAGAGTTTGGCTTTCGGGAGGGATTCCCCTTTCTTTAATTCGATGGCACAGTCAGTCTTTCGGTGAGGGGGAAGCTGGTTGCACTCAGATTCCGCGAACACATCAGCAAAATCCCGGTACTCCGGAGGGAGAGCCCCAATCCCTACGGGCCCCAACGCCGCCACTACCGCCTTGCCCGGGAGAAGCTGCGGCCGGGCGTGTTGCTTGCAATCAGGGGAGGTGAACTCCACCGTCCCTTCTTTCCACTTCACCATGGGGTCATGCTCCCTCAACCAATCCAACCCCAACACGCATGGAAAAGCAGAGTGGGGCGCTACCAAGGGTTGGATCTGTTCCCAATGTTTCTTAATGTCCAAGTCCATGGGGCGCGTTTTCACTATGGCTTCCCCTCCGGGAGCGCACTTTCCATCTAGTTGGGTGATCGGTAGAGGCTCACCCAGCGGCACCTTACCCACCCCCAGAGTCTCGGCAAGTGCGGGGCTTACTAGGGATTGGGTGCACCCCGAGTCCACGATGCACCGGACCCCCACCGTTTTGCCCGATTTGGGGTTGGAGAGGGTGGCAGGTAGGAGTAGCAAGGGAGAATCACTCACCGCGCTTTTGCCCCTATTGGCGGCCTGCTGGCGGGGCGCCTTTACAGCAGACCGTCTTCATTTCCCGACTGCTCCTCTGCTTGATCCTCGCCATCCTGACCGCTGCCCTCCTCCGAGTCTTCCACTGCCGTCACAGCGCCTATCGGCACCAGCAGAGACTTAGCACTTTTCCTCGGGGCGGCTTTCTTGGCAGGTTGGGCTTTCACCGGGGGGCTGCTAGCAACTTTCGCCCCGCTCGCCGCTTTCGATGGGCATTGTGCAAGGAAGTGACCAGCTTGGCCACATCCCAAGCACAGTCCTTTTTCCATACGCCGAGTGCGTTGGGTCGGCTCCAACTTTGCTTTCGGCTTGACTTTCGCGGGGGTCGAGGTTTTTGCTCCAGCCTTTCCTGCAAGCTCCTGGACCATCGCGGCCCTCTCCAGACGATTCTCCATCTCCCCAGCCAGTTGGACCCATCCATCGACCGTAAGCGGGTCATCTAAGAGGAGGCACTTGTTGAACAGGTCTGGCGAGAGACCCCCCACGAACGCGAGCACGCGTTGGGGCTCGGTCCAGTCCGGCACCGAGGAGGAAAGCTCCTTAAATTCTCTGGCGTACGCGACCACTGTCAATTTTCCTTGCCTCAGAGCCCTGAGTTTCTTCTCCGCCGTCTCCCTCTCAAATGGTTCCACGTACATCTGGCGCATGGAACGCAGGAAGTGGTTATAATTGCGTATGGCTCGTGGGTTGTAACGGTACAAGTCCAGGAACCATTTTGCAGCCTTGCCCTCCAGGGCTTCCCCCACAAACCGCACGCGCTCGGCGTCATCATGAAAAGTGAACCCCATGTCCATCATGTAGGCTTGGAGATGCACCAGGAACGTAGGAAAGGCTGCGGGGTCCCCCGAAAACTTAGCCTTGAATTTATAGGTGCTCCGCATTTCCACTCCCCGGAGGTGAGGTGGTAGGCGTCCCTGGCCCCAATCCACCGGCAACGGGATTCTCGCCCCACGGCCGATGCCTCGCCTCGCTCATGCCGCCGCTCTCGCATCCGCTGCCGCCCTTGCTGCTTCCGCCGCTCGCGCTGCCGCCGCCGCCGCAGCTTCGGCCCCTGCCACGTTCGCAGCCGCCGCCGCTGCTCCGTCATCTGCTCCCGCGCCGCCAGCTCCGGCTCCTTCCCCCGCTCCGCCGTCCTCGGCGTCTTCGCGCTCCTCGTCCTCGTTCTCCCTCTGCGCTCTCGCCCGGGCCGCCGCCTCGGCCTCCGCAGCTGCTTGCATCGCGGCCGTCTCGCGTTCACGCAGGGCGAGCAGACCACCCGATCTCCGTCCACTGGTGTCGTGCGCGCCTCCACCGAGCACCTCCCGCAGCAGGCGTTGTGTTCGGCGTTGCTCCTCTGGATCCAACCGACCCGAGAGGTCCTGCAGCCAGTTGGTCACTCTGTCCAGCTTGTACTGCAGGTCCTGGGTGTCACCGACGGGCTCCAACCCATAGCTAGGCATTCCAAGATGCTCCGGCCACTGCTCGTCCCCAGTAGGTCGGTCATACTTCGACAATCGCCTGCGTTCGGTGACATGCCGTTCCAAAAAATCCTCGGGCCCAGGAGTTGCTCCTGTCACGGCCCTGAGCATGCCCGAGCTGTACGGTCCCACCCCGGCACCGTCGCCCTGGGAGAGGTCCCAATCCAGGCCCTCTCCTTGCTCTGTGAAAATATTTCCTTCGCCCTGCATGTTGGCAGGTGAAAGGAGTTGTGAGATTTGACTTAATGTCAAACGTACAGGAAACTCACAACAAACTTCTTAATAAAGAGTTTTATTGATTAGCACTATACGCAAGAGACTGAGAAGTCAAATCTGACCAGAGGCCAGATTTGCCCCAGCTTATCAATACATTTCTCCCGCCCAAAACTTGACAGTTCCCAAGGGAGGGGGGCAGGAGAGAAAAGACATATGTGTAACATAAACAGGATTTCATTCTCACAACCTTGAAGAGGTGACAACACTCCCGTGAGCCCACAACAAGATAAGGTTAACATAACATCACTACTCATTTTTATAGCTGGCAAAACTACAAGGCCTGGAGCAAGCAGGCGCCAGGTCCAATAAAGTAATATAACTGACATGGAGGAACTCAGGCTAACTCAAGCTAATTTATGACAGAGATTCTACAATCCTGACAATATGCTTGTTTAGCCTCCTCAAGGCTAGACACGATGTCAGGCCAACCTGCATTAATAGATGTCGCCCATTTGGTGACTTCAGGGGCTTCAACAGAAACTAACTCCCAGGTGGGTGCAGCAACTAGGTCTGTCCCGTAGACCACCTTAAAGGGAGACACTCCAGTGGAGGCATGCACCCCGTTGTTATAGGCAAACTCAGCAAGAGGCAAGAGGGCAACCCAATCATTTTGTTGGTGATTAATAAAACAGTGCAGGTACTGTTCAAGAATTTGGTTCACCCTTTCAGTCTGCCCGTTGGACTCAGGGTGGTAGCCCGATGTCAGGGCTTGCTCTATCTCCAGCAACTTCAAAAGCTCCCGCCAGAACTTGGCACCGAACTGAGGGCCCCGATCCGTGAGCAATCTCCTCGGAATTCCATGTAGGCGGATTATGTGAGTCACGAACATAGAAGCCAGTTTGGCTGCTGAGGGCAAGCCCGCACAAGGAATAAAATGGGCTTGCTTTGAGAAGGCATCCACCACCACCCAAACTACAGTCTTGCCCTGGCTGGGAGGCAGGTCCGTAATAAAGTCCATGGTGACATCGGACCAGGGACGGGCAGGAGTGGGCAGAGGCTGCAGTAGCCCTCGTTTCTTTCCTCCTGGGGGCTTGGAAACCAGGCAGGTAGGGCAGCCCTGCACATACTTCTCTACATCGCTCCTTAACGTTGGCCACCAATAATGTCTCCTGACCAGGTGCAGAGTCTTCACGAAACCAAAATGTCCTGTGGTTTTCGCATCGTGACAAAGTTTTAAAACGTCTCCTCGCGCCGCCGCTGGGACGTACAGGCGCTCCCTCTTAAAAAACAGGCCCCCCTTGTCGACTAGGGCAGGGCGGAGGGAAGCAAACTCAGAGTCCTGTAACACCTCCTTCTGAACCCACCCACCGGGAATTGGGTTTCCTTTCTTTGTTTGACTGCGCGTCACTGCTGCCATCCCCAATTGGGCGGGGGTGAGAACGGTATCCACCAATGGGTCGCGCTTACTGTTGTACTGGGGCAAGCGAGAAAGAGCATCCGCCAAAAAGTTCATTTTGCCTGGCAGATGCTTAAGTGTAAAGTTAAAACGAGAGAAAAACTCCGCCCACCGCATTTGCTTGGCAGAGAGTGAGCGGGGCTGCTTGAGTGCTTGGAGATTTTTATGGTCTGTCCAAACTACGAACGGGACGGCGGACCTCTCCAACCAATGCCTCCAAGTGGCAAGTGCTAATTTCACTGCTGCTGCCTCTTTTTCCCAAATCGCCCAGTTACGTTCTGTCCCGGAAAACGTCTTTGACAGATAAGCTAAGGGGTGCAACTTCCCATCCTCCCCCTCTTGCAGGATCACGGCCCCCATTGCTACATCCGAGGAATCTACTTGCACGGTAAATTGCTTAGTGGAGTCAGCATGGGCCAACACCGGTTCAGATGTAAAAAGGAGCTTCAGATTCTCAAAGGCTTTCTGACACAGGGGGGTCCACTGGAGTGGGGCGCCCGGTCGATTTGCCGCCTTTCCCCCCTCCTTTGTTTTCAACAAGTCAGTGAGCGGCAGTGCCACCTTGGCAAAGCTGGGAATGAACGTTCTATAAAAGTTCGCAAAGCCTAAGAAACTCTGGAGCTGCCTCCTCGTCCTGGGAGGTTCCCAGGCTAACAGGTCACGCACTTTGCCCGGATCCATTTCAATTCCCTCTTTGGAAACCCGGAACCCCAGAAACTCCACCGCATCCCGGTGGAATTCGCATTTTGAAAGCACGAACGGCATGACGGTGTATTCAAATTGACCCAAGGGGGTGTTAAAAGCGGTCAGGTACTCATGCCCCTTCTTTATGCGGACCCTGTAATAGGCTTCTCTCAAGTCCAGTTTTGTAAAAATCCGGGCCCTCCCCAAATGTCCCAACAAGTCCTTAATCAAAGGCAAGGGGTAAGCATTGCAGGTGGAAACAGCATGCAGCCCTCTGTAGTCCGTACAGAGGCGTAGGGACCCATCCTTCTTTTTCACAAAGAGGACTGGGGCAGCCAGGGGAGAAGTGGCCGGTCTGATAAATCCCCTGGCAAGATTCTTGTCCAAGAACTCCCTAAGCTCCTTCATTTCCCTAGGGCTCATGGAATACAGTTTGGCTTTGGGAAGAGGCTCCCCCTTCTTTAGCTCAATTGCACAGTCTGTTTTGCGGTGGGGAGGTAGTTGGTCGCATTCGGTCTCTGCAAATACATCCTCAAACTCTCGATACTCCCGTGGGAGGGCAGGCGCCCTAGCCGCCCCCACTGCGGCCACGGTTTGACAGTCCCGAGCGGGTTGGGACCGCACATGCTGCTTGCAACTAGGTGACGAAAACTTCACTGTCCCTTTCTTCCACTTCACCGTGGGATCGTGTTCACGCAACCAGTCCAGCCCCAACACACACGGAAATGCGGAGTGGGGCGCTACCAAGGGTTGGATCTGCTCCCAATGTTTTTCAATGTCCAAGTCCATCGGGAGCGTTTTCACCGTGGCCTCCCCCCCTGGGGCACATTTCCCATCCAGTTGAGTAATGGGTAGGGGCTCCCCCAGAGGCACCTTCCCCACCCCCAAAGTCTCGGCTAGCGCTGGGCTAACTAGGGTTTTGGTACACCCAGAGTCCACTATGCAACGCACCCCCAATTTTTCCCCAGAGTTGGGCTCTGTGAGAGTTGCGGGCAAGAGGATCAGGGGAGAGTCACTCACCGCGCGTTTGCCCCTGCCGGAGACCTGCTGGCAGGGCGCCTTCACAGCAGGCCATCTTCATTTCCCGACTGCTCCTCTGATTGTATTTCTTCATCTTGGCTGCTGCCTTCTGATTCCTCCACCACAGTCGCGGCCCCAGCCGGAGCAAGCAGGGACTTGGCGGATTTCTTCGGGGCCACTTTCTTGGTTGTAGAAGCTTTGGCTGGGGTTCCCCCCGCTGACTTGGCACTGGGCGAGGTCTTGGTTGGGCATTGGGCGAGAAAATGGCCAGCCTGGCCACAACCCAGACACAATCCCTTCTCCATGCGCCGAGAGTGCTCGCTTGGTTCCAGTTTAGCCTTGGGCTGGGCTTTCTTAGGGGTAGAGGTCTTTCTACCCGTCTTGTCAGCAATTCCTTTATATTCGGCCGCCCGCTCCAGACGGCTTTCCATCTCTCCTGCCAGCTGCACCCACCCCAACACGGTCAGTGGGTCTTCCAAAAGGAGGCACTTGCTGGACAAGTCTCCGGAGAGTCCCCCCACGAAAGCATGCACTCTCTGGGGCTCAGTCCAATCCGGCACAGCTGATGAAAGTTCCTTGAATTCCCTGGCATACTCCGCCACCGTCATTTTCCCTTGCTTCAGGGCCTTGAGTTTCTTCTCCGCCGTCTCCTTCTCGAAAGGCTCCACGTACATCAGGCGCATGGTTCTCAGGAAGTGATTGTAGTTACGGACGGCTCTCGGATTGTAACGATAGAGGTCCATGAACCACTTTGCTGCCTTTCCTTCTAAGCACTCCCCCACGAAACGAATACGCTCGGCATCGTCATTGAAGGTGAACCCCATGTCCATCATGTAGGCTTGAAGATGCACCAGGAACGACGGGAAAGTTGACGGGTCACCCGAGAACTTGGCTTTGAACTTGTAGGTGCTCCGCATCTCCACTCCCCTGAGATGGGGAGGCAGACGTCCCGGGCCCCAATCCATTGGAGCCTGCGCTCCACGACCGACACCTCGACCAACTCCTACCGCGGCTCTCGCCGCGGCCGCTGCTCTCGCCGCTGCACCAGCCGCCGCTGCTGCTCCGTCCGCTGCCCCAGCTCCATCAGCAGCCGCCGCTGCAATTTGTAATCCACCGGCTCCCGCAGCCAGTTCTTGGGCCACGACTTGACCCAAACCCAGGAGTCCCGCTCCTCTCCCAGCATCAGCCCCACCAAGGCCGTCGTCTTCTTCCTCCTCCTGCAGCTGTGTTGCCGCTCTCGCCGCCGCCAGGGCTGTGGCTTCGGCGGCGGCATTTATCGCCACCTCCTCGCGCTCCCTCAGGGTGGGAAGATCCCCCAGCCTTTGGCCGCCAGGCTCACGGAAGTCTACTTGCAACTCGCGCAGCGTCTCGCCTCACGCTGCTCTTCCGGATCCAACCGTCCCGATACACCCTGCAGCGATCTGGTCACCTTGTCCAGTTTCTGCTGCAACTCCTGTACCTCGAGGGTGGACGCCATCCCTTGGCTGGGCACCCCCATGGGCAGTTGATCAGGCTACTGCTCATCACCCGTCAGGCGGTCGTACTTCGATAGACGCCTGCGTTCGGTGATGTGCTTTTCCAGGAAATCTGCGTGGCCCGGGGTCGCATCACCCAAGGCTCTGACCATGCCCGAACTAAACGAGCCCACGCCGGCCACTTTGCCCTGAGAGAAGTCCCACTCCAGGCCCTCTTCCTGCTCAGTATAGATATTGCCTTCGTCCTGCATGTTGGCAGGCGAAAGGTGTTGTGAGATTTGACTTAATGTCAAGCGTTGAAAGAACTCACAACTAGCTTCTTAATAATAAGAAAGCTTTATTGAGAAGTACTACAAACATCAAGACTGGCGAAGTCAAATCTGACTTGAATACAGATTTGCTTCTCTTTATCAATACGATTCTCCCGCCCAAAACTTGAAAGTTCCCAAGGGAGGGGAGAAGGAGAGAAGAGACACATGCAATTAAAAACAGTGATACATTCTCATGACCTTGACTGGTTGATAGCAAAAACCTGGCCCAGCCGAGAGGCCTCAACAAGTGATAAGAGTTACAACTTTTTTACAATATTTTTTTTACTATATTTTACTTTTACTAGTCAGCATGATTACAGGACCTGAAGCAGCCAGGCGCCAAGCAATAAAACTGTCATGGAAGAACTCAGGCTAATTTATGGCAGAGATTCTAGCAATCCTGACAATAGTAAGGGCTGTCGCAAACTAACTAACAGAGTACCTGGAAGAAGCTTCGGTCCTAGACCCATCCGTCAGGCCTCCGGCCTGGCCATGGGGTAGAGACAGCGCTAGTCGCCCTGACGGACGACCTCTGTCGCCAGTTGGACAGAGGCGGGTCGGCACTGCTGATATTACTAGACCTCTCAGCAGCGTTCGACACAGTCGATCACGAGCTTCTAGCTCGCCGCCTCATCGATGCCGGAATACGAGAGACAGCCCTCCAATGGCTGATCTCCTTCCTCCGAGATCAGAGGGTTGCAATAGGAGAGAAAACATCAGACCGCCGACAACTTACTTGTGGAGTCCCACAAGGAGCAGTCCTCTCTCCTATCCTATCCAACATCTTTATGCGCCCTCTTGCACAACTGGTACGGAGGTTTGGGCTGGGTTGTCATCAATATGCCGATGACACCCAGCTCTTCCTCCTGATGGCCGCCCTGACTCCCCCCCAAAAGCATTAGCCAGCTGCCTAGAAGCAGTGACGAGAAGGCTGAAGCAGAGTCGCCTGAATCTCAATCCTTCAAAGACGGAGGTCCTATGGCTGGGTAGGAAGGGACCATGCGAGGAAGTGCGCCTGCCTGCCCTGGATGGTGTACAGCTCCGCCAGGAACCTAGGCGTGATTCTGGATGCTTCCCTTACAATGGAAGCCCAGATCACAAAGGTAGCGCGGCTGGCATTCTACCATCTCTGCCAAGCCAAACTACTAGCACCCTACCTGGCCCCGGAACACCTAGCCATGGTGATCCATGCGACAGTCACCTCTAGACTGGACTTCTGTAACTCACTCTACGTAGGCCTGCCCTTAGACTTGACCCGGAAACTACAGCTGGTTCGAAACACAGCGGCCAGGATCCTCACAGCAACACTGTGGAGGTCCCACATCCAGCCCATTCTCTACCAACTGCAGTGGCTGCCAGTTGAATTCCGGATTAGACTAAAGGTCCTGGTAATTACCTTCAAGGCCATTCGCGGTCAGGGCCCAGTGTACCTGAGGGACCGCCTCCCTGCCTATGCCCCCAAAAGAGCTCTGCGCTCCTCCGCCACCAACTGGCTAATGGTCCCTGGCCCTAAAGAAGTCCGCCTGGTCTCCCACCTGGGGGGAATGAGCTTCCAGAAGAGATCAGGGCCCTGACGAAGCTTAAACAGTTCTACAGGGCCTGCAAAAAGGAGCTCTTCCGCCAGGCATTTGGTTGAGACCAGGCACAACCAACAACGAATGAAGGGCCCCCGCTCCCCCCTTCCTCCCAGAACTCCACCAGAGTGCTCTGGACCTGTTGTGCCATTTGCACGGTTGCATTGTTATACTGTTATATTATTATTATACTGTTCACTATACTGTTTTCTGTTACAACCACTGTAATTATTATTATTATTATGAGTATTAATGAAGACTGTTCCATGTATTGTTTATATGTTTAATGTAAACCGCCCTGAGCCTCCGGGGAGGGTGGTATAGAAATATAATAAATAAATATAAATAAAATGATAGGAGGTACTGGCTGGAGGGGGCTTTCATCTTGGGCCTGGCTGCGTAAGTGGCAGGCAGATGCCAAGTGGCTACTGGACGAAAGTGAAGTAGCTGGCACCACTCAGGCGCCACCCGCAAAATATGCAGACAATGAAGCCCCACCTGGCATTCACTTGCCCAAGATATTGAGGGTTGGGCCCTCGAGGGGAACTATGTTGACCTATATTAATTCATCTGAACTGGGCCTAAGGGAGGTGACAGCGGGAAAAGAAGGGACAAAATGAAATGTGAGGTGCCCCGGTGCAAGCAGAATTTCATCAATTGGCTGCAGGGTTTTACAGAGTACCAGGCGCTCATATTGGCAGCTTACCCGGAAAGAGGCTGGCACCTGTCTAGGTATCTGTCTCATGTGTTGGTGGCAAGGGAGTATGCAGGGGAAGAGGCAGCCTTGGATTATGACCAGGACTTTAGGGAGCTGGCTTCTTACAACCCATTAGCACGTTGGGATTTAAAGAACCATGACTCATGGCTAGTCAAGGTGGGGCCCAGTGTGAGACGGCTGAGGGACAGGGAACGCAGGGCATCATTTCCAAGAAAGGGCAGGGCCTGTCATGCTGGGATTTTAACAGGAAAACGTGTAAGTGGCTACAGTGCCATTACAATCATGTTTGTGAAGTGTGTGAAGGTGGATACGCTGGGCAATCGTGCAGCAGAATGCCTGGGTCACAGCAGCCCTTTTAAGACAGTGGTCCCCAACCCGCGGCTCCCTCTCCCCGCCCCCCCCACAGTAAAAAACTTCCCAGGCCTCAAGCTTGCAGCATGCACGGGCGGGCAGTTGCCCTGCTGGTCCCCAGCCTCAAAAAGGTTGGGGACCACTGTATTAAGACACCTGATCCTCGATCAGGAAGGAAGGGGGATCAGGTTCTGGAGGATCTTCCATTGCTGCCAAAGTTGACTGAAACGCTACTAGATGAGCTGCTGGGCTTAGCCCTGATGCTGGTATAGGTGAGTGCCTTATATCCATTATTGAGAGGGTACCCTGCCAAGGCGGCTGCTGCCTACCTGTTAGCAGATTTCTCTGAATGTTTTCATATACCACACAGAGGGCAGCAGGGAGTGACTGACTGCAGTAGCCAGGGACATGCCAGACTTCACGCTAGGTAAAATCCTGAAGGAAGCAGGGGGAGTGGCTAGCCCCTTCCTGGCCCCGTCACTCAGGAAATCTCCCCTGCATGTGGTCCCTAAGAAGCCCCCTGGCCAGTTCAGGTTAATTCACCACTTGTCTTACCCAGCCGGGTCATCAGTGAATGACTCGATTCCTCCAGAGCTCTGCTCAGTATGGTAGACATCATTTGACCAAGCAGTTGCCAGGGTAAGGTCACGTGGCCTAGATGTGCTCATGGCGAAATGCTATATTCAATCAACATGCGGCCCTCTCCCAGTGCATCCCGACGACTTTTGTCGCTCGGATTTAAGTTCTAGGAACGGGGGTATGTGGATAAGGCCATGTCAATGAGCTGCACAGTAGGATGTGCGGCCTTTGAAACATTTAGCACCTTCCTGGAGTGGGCAGTGAAGAAAATGGGTAGTTTCAAGAAATCACTCATTATTTAGATGATTTCCTGTTTGCTGGGCGAAAAGGGTCACGTGACTGCACGCTCCAATTGGGGACATTCCAGATCATGTCCACAAACTTTGGGGTCCCCCTGGCACAGGAAAAGACAGAGGGTTCAGCCAGTTGGCTCATGTTTTGGGGTAACACGTTGGACACGCAACCCACCCAAACAGCAAGCACACAGGAGGAGCCATCAACATCGGCAGTGGGCAGAGGTGAGTTAGAACCAGGTCTGACTCATTCCAAGTCATTCCACCAAGCTTACGATATGGCTCGTTGGACATAGCTACGTCTATTGGGCAGGACAGTATGCGTTGCAAACTCATTGGGAATTGGATCTGGGGACTGGGGGCCCAGTGGTGATCACCTGGTTCGGATGTTGAGGCATGAGATGATCAATGTTTTTGAGCACGATCGGCCAGGCGGTTCATCGGCACAAGGCTCTGGCTGCATTGTTCATTCATGCTGGCATAAACGATCTCCCCATAATGAAGAGTGTGGAATTGAAACAAGCATGATGGCAGACTTGTCGACTTTACAGCAACAGATGCGAGGAACTTGTATAATGTGGTCCAACATGGTTGAGTGCAGAGTTTGGCAGGGGGCTAGCTTGCCAGCAATAATGAACCAGTTGATCCGAAAGCTGAATGCGGCAGCAGCTCAATGGGCCTCAGCGTTTGGGGGTTGAATTATTTCCCATAGTTCTATTAATAAGAATGAACACAAGCATTACAGGACAGATGGGGTCCACTTATCAGGCTGGGGACTGGACTTGTGGCTTCCTGGGGTGCGGGCCACTTTGGTGGATTGGTTACAAGAGTGTTGGCAGGACCATGACCAGATGGCACCGTTCTGATGGTGGAATGGGGCATGGGAAGGAACCTGCTTCAAAGGAGAAAGTCAGAACAGGGTTTCCTGACTAAAACTTACAGGAGCCTCTTTGGCTGTGGACAGGGCCAACCCTGGCTGGAGAAAGGAATGATGTTCGCAGGGCCAGGTGGCCTGGGGTGAGCTTAGGGAGGTATACACCTCCTGAAGCACCCAGGTGAGACATCTCCCTGGGTGGGGAACCCAACAGCAAGGGGACCTGTGGGCTTGGCAGGTGGGCGGAACGGGCTTCCTAGGGTGCCATTAGGGTTGGGGTTCTTGAGTGGTCAGCTGACTACGATCGGCAGGCTCTCACCCCATGCCAGGACGACACTTGTTGTGCAATACGTTAATAATTATTAACATTATTAATAATACAGCACATGCACCACACCACACACCCCTGTACTGGGCAGCCCTGAGATCCCAAAACAAGCCATCGGGGTCACCCCTCCAGATCCAAACAGACCTCACACAACAATTCACATCCTACATGCAACACAGAATTGTATAAAGTTGTAACTGGACAGCCCTGATACACCATAAACAGCGATCGGGGCTAACCTTCCACAAACACACAAAACCTCCACACACAAATTAGAAATCAAACAATCAAGAAATACAGAACCAGGGTTGGTAAATAACCCTAGCTAAATCACAGATTCAATAAGCACAGAACTAGGGTTGGACTTAACCCTAGCAAAAATACTGAAAATTAAGAACTAAGCCAACAGTATCCAGAGTAAACAGGTCAATAAATACAGCACCAAATATGGAGCAGGAGAAAAGAACTGAGTGGGAGGAGGAAAAGGTCAAGAAGCCCAATAATAAGGGGCAGAGGCAGCAGATGGTAGAAATGCACTGGAACAAGGGGCCTGAAAAATCAACCATACTCGGGCCCCTTCTAAACTCCGCCCCATCCCTCGCGAAACTAGGGTGGAGGCAAAGGTAAACGACCCGCTTCTAACACTGGTGTTGTGCAATGCCAGGTCAATAAAGAACAAAACCTCCACCCTGCAAAATTACTTTGAAGAACAAAGAGCAGATCTGGCATGTGTGATAGGGACCTGGACCAGGGAGGGCAAAACTATTACCTTTAAAGCCCTAGCCCCTGCCAGGTTCTCTGTCCTCCACCAGTCTTGGACAGCGGGGCGGGGAGGAGGGGTGGCAAGCTTGACCTGATAGGCTTTCTCCTTCAGGACCCTTCCTCTATGTCAATATCAGGCATTGAATATGTTGGCATTGGATGAGGATCAATCTAGAGCATGGCCATCTTGTTAGCCCAATTCACCGCCAGATGCCCTGCCAGCCCTGCTGGAGGCGGTGGTGGCTTGGAGGCTATAGTTCCCCAGACTATTAGTCCTGGGGTGATCCAGAACTGGGCAGGAATTGATGTCAACCATGGCGACACTAGGGCTCTCGCAGTTTGTTGTTGGCCTCACCCATCAAGCAGGCCACACCCTGGATCTCATTTTTGGTGCAAATCTGAATGTGGATCTGGTCACGGCAAGTGCCGTGCCATGGTCAGACCACTGCACCCTGAAGGCTCGACTAAGTCTATCACCCCCTCCTTAGTTGGGCACGGAGCAAATTTTAGCTTGCCTATGGAGACTTATGGATCCGATTGGATTCCTGAATAGGGATGGGCGATTCGGGTTCGGAAACACCCGAATCGGGGCCGATTCGGACGTTTCCAAGCCAGAAACGGTCCGAATCAGCCCTTTAGCGGTCCAACTCGCCTAGATTCAGCAATTCAAACGGCCGAATCGATTCGGCTGAGTTGGAGGCTTCAGGCAGCCCTTGCCTGAAGCCTCTGGCTGCCCTTTTATTCTTCTTCTTGATTTTTCCCTGCCTAAAATGGCGGCAGGGGAGGGGGGAGTGAGTGGCCAACCAGAATGCCTGTAGCTTTTCAGCTCAGGCATTCTGGCCACTCACAGAAGGCTTTTTATTTTTTAAATCCCCTTGCTTTGTAGCCTGCCCAGGAGGAGGCTACTTAAAGCAAGGGGCTGCTTGCTGGAGCTCACTTGAGCTCTCTGGCTGGCTGGCTGGTTGTGCTGCTCCCAAGCTCCCTGCCTGGTTGAGAGGCCTGCCTGCCTGCCAGACCCTGGACCTCCTGGACCTGGCCTGGTGGACTTCGCTGGAGAAGACAGCAAATTATTTTAGGGTTTTTTTCCTCTCCTTTCCTATTTTTCTCTTTTTTGCCTCCCTCTGCTCCCTCCTCTTTTCCAAAGTTTTTTGCCTTTGGGTTTCTGTGGGTGGGGGCCTGGGGGGGGGGTTGGGGAATTGTATTTGCTTTTTAATGTGTTTAAAGTTTAAACTAGGAATGGGTGATTTGGGTTCGTAAACGCCCGAATCGGGGTCGATTCGGGCGTTTCCGAGCCAGAAACGGTCCGAATCGGCCCTCTGGCTCCCTCTAGCGGTCCAAATCGCCGAGATTCGGCGATTCGGACTGCCGAATCGATTCGTCTCTGAGTCGGAGGCTTCAGGCAGCCGTTGCCTGAAGCCTCTCTGGCTGTCTTTTTTTTTTTTTTTACTTTATTTTTTGCCGCCTAAAATGGCGGCGGGGGGAGTGAGTGGCCAACCAGAATGCCTGTAGCTTTTCAGCTCAGGCATTCTGGCCACTCACAGAAGGGTTTTTATTTTTTAAATCCCCTTGCTTTGTAGCCTGCCCAGGAGGAGGCTACTTAAAGCAAGGGGCTGCTTGCTGGAGCTCACTTTGAGCTCTGGCTGGCTGGCTGTGCTGCTCCTAAGCTCCTGCTTGGTAGAGCGGCCTGCCTGCCTGCCTCCTGGACTCCTGGTGGACCTCTCTGGACCTGGCCTGTGGACTGCGCTGGAGAAGACATCAATAGTTTGTTTTAGGTTTTTTTTCTTCTCCTTTTCTATTTTTCTCTTTTTCCCCCTCCCTCTTCTCCCTCTCTCTCCCTCCTCTTTTCAAAAGTTTAATGTGCTTTTGGGTTTCTGGGGGTGGGGGCCTGGAGGTGGGGCGTTGGGGAATTGTATTTGCTTTTTAGTGTGTTTATTTTAAAGTATTTTGGGGGTGGGGGTTTGAAGTTCTGTTTCTGGTTGTTTTTTGGGGGGTGGTTTGATTGTTTTGTTTTCTTTTTAGCAGGTTTCCTCAGTTGCCACCTTTGGGCTTCGTGCCCTGGGTGGCAGCTGGTTGTTTGATATTTGTAGGTGTTTTTTGGTGGGGGGCTAGTTTCAGTTTAGGGGGGGTTGTGTTTGTTCTTCGGTTGGTTTAGCTTAAGGCCTTGCAGGGCCAGTTTTTGCCAGCCACCTTTGGGGGAGTGCCCTGGGTGGCTGCTGCTTGTTTGTTGAGGCTGTTTTTTTGGTTAGCCTAGGTAGAGTTAGCTTGTTTGGTTAGGGCCCTGCGGGGCAAGTCTTTCTTGGTAGCCACCTTTGGGGGAGTGCCCTGGGTGGCTGCTGGTTGTTTGTTTGCAGAAGCTGTTTGGTTGGCCTAGGCTAGGTTTGATTTGGCAGTTTGGGCCTTGCAGGGCCACTTTTGCTTGGTTGCCACCTTTGGGAGAGTGCCCTGGGTGGCTGACAGCTGGTTGGTGTTTTAGAGATTGTTTGTTTCCTTCCTGGGGGGAATTGCTGCGTTCTTCTTGGGGTGCCCAATTACTGAGCCTTTAAATAGGCAGTAAAATCCATAGTGTTAGGAGAAATTATAAAGTGCAAATAATTTTTTAGAATAGTTTCTTTCCTAAGTAGCCAGATAGGATTTTTATAAGAGAACAGTGATTTGGGTTTTAGGTTAAAATAGTATTTTCTTAATAGTTAAAAAAAATTTAAACCAGCAGGGGCTGTGCCTTATTGAAGGCCAGCTTTCCTGGTAGAGACAGGAATTGATTTAGAGGCCAACAGGTTTAGGGGTTCTTCTTAGCAGATCAGGTGGGGGCTTGGTGCACAAATCTGCTCCAGCCTTCCTTCTAGCTAGTAACACTCAGGTAGTTTAAAACACTTTAAAAGTCTAAAAAGGTTTTTTTTTTCTAATTTTTCCCTGCTGTAGGTTAGGTAGGGCCAGTTAAACTTAGCTAGGTAGGACCAGACAGGTTCCTTTAGTTTAACAAAAAGAGAGAGAGAGAGAACAGGAAAACTCCATAGAAATTAGGTCAGCTTAGGGTCTAAAAAAACTAAACAGGTAGCATGTGGGAGGGTTTTATAAGTTTCAAGGTTTCCTTAGAAACAGGTGTTAGGGAAGTTAGTGATAGGGCCTCAAATTTCCCAGTCTCTTAGATTAGAAACAGTTTGTCCAAGGGAACACAGACATGAGTGGCAAGAAGGAGGATCAGGCTACGGGCCCTGGGGGAAAGGCCCAACAGAAAACTAGAGGGGTGGAGGGGAGTGAGAGGGGGAAGGAAGCGTCCTTCCCCCCACCTGAGAAGAGGCCTGTCTTGGGTCGACCTTCCACCACTCCGACGTCTGGCCGGAGTGGTGCAATAAAGAGTGTCCGCAAGGGTCTCTTTATTGAGGCGGCTGCCGGGGCGCCCCCTTCTAAGGTGCGTCAGGCAGGGGTCTTTGCTGGCACTTCTGCGGGGCCTGCTGATCAGGCAGCCCCTCGTGTCGCTCCTTTTGCTAGCGAGGCATGGGGGCGTCAGGAGGAATTGCCTCATCTCTCCCTCGGGGTGAGCCTTGGGGACATTAGTGGCTTGTCTTTCATGTCCCCAGGCATCACCTCGGGGGTGCAGAGAGCCCTGGAGGAGATGGGTGAGGGACTGGCCCGCCAGTCTACTCCCCTTTCTCCTCCAGGATCCAGCAGGCTTCAGTTGGGGGGGGGACAGGAACAGATGGTAGAGGTGGTGCAAGAGGGAGAGATGGAGGAGGCACCCGCTGCCCCGCCATCTCGACGCCTTCCCCCTCTCTCACCTCCTTCTGTCCCCACCTCAGGACACGGTGCGTCCAGCCCGAGCTCCTCACAGGAGGCAGCTCAGAGGACTTCGGAGGCTGCAAGCCAGCCTGCGTCGTCCAAAGGCTCCAAAGTCTAGAATTACTTCCAGACAGTGGAGAGAACCCACCTAGCAGAGTGCCAGCTCTGTAGGCAGAGGGTTAGTCATGGAAGGCAAGAGCGTCACTACACGACTAACGGCCTCATGAACCACCTGAAGAGGCACCACCAGGCTGTCCTGCTTCAGGGGGAGAGACAGGCTGGCAGTGGGGTGCCTGCGCAGGCACAACCTACCAGCACGGGGCTGGAGAGTCTACCTGGGACCTCCACCTCGAGAGCTCTCCCTAAGAGTTCTTCTCAGTGGGCGGGTGGAGTTAGAGGGAGGCAAGCGACCATGGTGGAGATGCTTGCACGGGCTGGCAGTGGCATGCCAAAAGGGGGGGTTGAGGCAGGGTGTAGGGCCGCGAACCATAACCTAGCTGCGCTCATGGCCGTGGGTGGGTACCCCTGTCGTCTGGCCAACGACATGTACTTCCACCAACTATGCCGTCGCATATCCACCTGGTACACGCCTCCAAGTCGTACCACGATTAGCAGGACAGCGTTGCCTTCTCTTTATAGGGCAGCCGGGTGCCGCATGGAGGTAGAGATGTCCCGAGCTTCAGGGACCGTACACTTCACGTCGGACATATGGACATCATGTCATGCGCAGGATGCGTACATCTCGCTGACTGCGCATTGGTGGGACGTAGGGGAGGTGCTGGGTGGGGTTGTGAGGGCTGCCGGGCAGGCTATCGCCATGCCTTGCTGCACATCGAGCCCTTCGATGTGCGGCACACGGCAGACAACATCGAGGGCACCATTCGTAGAATGGTAGATGGGTGGGTAGGCAGTGGGACGGGGGTCACCAAGGGCTTCTTGGTGACAGATGGTGCCCTCAACATGACCAAGGTGGTCAAGGGCATGGGCCTGAAGCACATCTCCAGTGCGGCCCACCTTCTCCACCTCGTGGTTAAGGATGCCCTTGGGATCGGCTCCAAGGGAACCGGTTCATCCGCCAAAGCCACTGACTTCCGGCATCTCATCGAGAAGTACCGGAAGATCGTGGCGCATTTCTCTCACAGCTCGTACGACGTCTCGAGGCTGGAGAGAAAGCAGGTCCTGATGGGCGTGCCGCAGCACTGCCTTATCAGAGACGTCAGCACGCGCTGGAACTCCACCCGCGCCATGCTTGAGCGCTTGGTGGAGCAGAGGAGAGCCTTAGACGCCGTTGTCCAGGAGACGAGGATGTTTATGCCTGGGGAATGGCTCACCCGCCAAGAGTGGGAGATCATTTCTCAGACCGTGGAAGTGCTTGGGCCCTTCAAGACTTTCACAGAGATGCTCTCGTCTGACACGGCGAGTTTGGGTCTGGTCGTGCCCATGGTCCACAAGGCCCATGTGGTGCTGGCCCCCTTCCTGGACCCAGCTCGAGGACGTGCAGACACTGTTCCAGCCGTGCGCCCGCTTGCGAGGAGGCTTCTGAGAGGGCTTGAGAGCCGCTTTGAACCCCTCTGCAAGTCTGTGACATACAGGTTCACCGCCAGAGGGAGAGGAGCCTTCCTGAATGGTGCGAGCTGCTCATTCAGAGGCTTGCTTGGTGGATGTCCAAGGAGGCTGAGGTGTCAGGCCAGGCAAGGGAGGAAGGAGCCAGCATGCCCACTGCTCCCTCCCCCAGCCTCTGCTGGCACATCAGCCACTGCGGGCCACCCCAGCGAGAAGGCTGAGCAGGGCAACTTCTTGCTGGGGTTCCTCCAGCCCACTCCTTCTCTTGAGGGCAGCGGGTGCCCGAGGGAGGACAGTGCATATGGGATGGTGAGGGCTTACCTCGGTGAGCCCCAGGAGTCCGAGAACGCCTGTCCCTTGAGATACTGGGCCAGCATGGAGGCGGTCTGGCCGGCCCTCTCCTGCCTGGCCCGTGTCTACCTTTCGTGCCCGCCAACGAGCGTCCAGAGCGAGCGGGCATTTTCTCATGTGAGCAGCACTGTCTGCGAGTATTGCTCCTGCCTGGTGCCTGAAAGAGTCCAGCAATTGGTCTTCCTCAAGGTCAACTTGCCGGCTCGTGACCATCCAGAACTATTCTTGGAGGAGGACTGAGGTGAGCACAGAATTGCTGTAACTGCATCCCCTCTGAGTCTGTTCTGGGTGGCGGGGATGAAAAACGCTCGCCCAAGGTAAAAATTCAAACGGTCCAAATCAGGGCCTCCCTGCACAACCCTTATCCTGAATGCTCTGCAGGAAACAATGCCTTCCAGCACTTCTCTCAATGGACTGGCACAACAGATTGCTGATTACCATTGATGACATACCCCCCGACGCCCTCTCCGTCCCCATCTTAAGCGGGCCCCCTGATACACCGAGGGGCTTCGCAATAAGAAACGAGAACTGAGACAGCTAGAGCGAATTTGGGGGAAGACTCACAATGAAGCCTCAAGAACATCTTATAGAAGGCAGATGAAGGCCTATTAGATGGCGGTGAAGTCAGTAAAATGCAATTTTTACTCGGCTCTCATCGCATCTGCAGACTCACGCCCGGGTCAATTATTTAGGATAGTTCGATCCCTCACTGCTCTGGAAGAAGGGCAACCAAATAATAGCCAATTGGATATCAGCTGTGAGGCATTTGCGAGTCACTTTGCACACTCGACACTCCGCTGCGACCTCCCTCCAACCTTAGATAGAGAAAATGGACTGGAGGCCACTTGGCCATCTTAGTGTTACTTAGAAAACACTAAGTAACTTCAGATGACTCATGCTGACCGAACAGCAGCGAGGCCAACCACATGCCCACTAGACCCTTGCCCATTGTGGCTTACAGAAACAACTGACACAAGGATAAAGGGTCCCCTCCGGGAGATAATCAACTTATCTCTCATAACAGGAGAATTCCCAGAGGGATTGAAAGAGGCAGTGGTATGGCCGTGTAAAGGGTATGGTCTTCCCACCTTGTCAGGATGCCAACCCTTCTTTTCTTTTTCTCCCCACAGGTAGTCCGAGCTCCGAAGAACACACCACCGCAAGATTCTTCTCTCGGTAAGTCAGCATTTATTCAGCTCTTCCCCAGTAACGTGCACACCACACCACTCTCAGTCAACCAACCCCCAACTCCCTTCCTTTGCCTCCTTTTATCTTCCCCTGGATCCCGCCCCCTCACTATTTATGCCCCACCCTTAATTACATACCCTCTGTGCTTGGGGCGTTTCCCATTTCCTCCTGCTTGCCCTTGCCGTTCCCCCTTGTTCCTTCAGTGCTGCCCTTCCGTTGCCGCACCTGCGGTCTAGCCCGCCCACGCGGGGCCAGTCCCATTCCCTAGATTGTGATTCCCGACAATGTCTTGTCGCTTGCCATGCCCTCTCCCCAGCTACCCAGTTTCTGCCGCTGCTGAAGTCCAGGCGACCCAATGCTCTTGGTAACCGGCTTCCCAGGCCTGTTCCCGCGCTTGTCACTCGACTGTCTCTGTCTGTCTTCTTTCTTCCAGCAGTGACCCTCAACGCCATTCTTGTTGCGTCCGTCCAGCGTTCCTCTCACTGTCGCTCTCGAGACCCGCGCCTTCCCCACGCTGCCCCAGAGCTGCAACTGGCCGTGCACCCGGTAAGTTTGCCCCCCTTGTCTCTCTTACAGGCCTTTTATTCTCCAGCTCAGGCTCGCCCGGACAGCCCGTTGTTGAAAATAACATCTTTAGACCCATGAGAGACTGATAACTACCAACCCTTCTCACACTTAGCATTTCTGGAAAAGATGGTTTGAAAGGGCTGTCGCAAACCAACTAACGGCATTCCTGGAAGAAGCTTCTATCCTAGACCCATCCCAGTCAGGCTTCCAGCCTGGCCATGGGATAGAGACTGTGCTAGTTGACCTGACGGACAACCTCTGTCGCTAGTTACACCAAGACGGGTCGGCGCTGCTGATACTACTAGACCTCTCAGCAGCGTTCGACACAACTCGACCATGAGCAACTAGCTCGCTGCCTCATCAACGCCGGAATATGAGGGACAGCCCTTCAATGGCTGATCTCCTTCCCCTGGGGTCATGGACAAAGGGTTGCAATAGGAGAAGACTTCAAACTGCCAACTACTTACTTCTGAAGTCCCACAAGGGACGGTCCCTCTCTCCTATCCTACTCAACATTTTCATGCACCCTCTTGTACAACTGGCGTGGAAGTTTGGGCTGGGTTGTCATCAATACACAGATGACACTCAGCTCTTCCTCCTGATGGATGGCCGCCCTGACTCTCCTCCAGAAACATTAGCCAACTGCCTGGAAGCAGTGACGAGATGGGTCAAGCAGAATTGTCTGAAGCTCAATCCTTCAAAGATGGAGGTCCTGTGGCTAGGTAAGAAGAGTCCATGTGATGAAGCGTGCCTACCTACCCTGGATGGTGTAGAGCTTTCTATGTCCCACTCTGCCAGGAACCTGGGCGTGATCCTGGATGTTTCCCTCACAATGGAAGCCCAGGTCACAAAGGTAGCGTGGCTAGCATTCTAACATCTCCGCCAAGCCAAGCTACTAGCACCCTACCTGGCCCCGGAACACCTAGCCACAGTGATCCATGCGACGGTCACCTCCAGACTGGATTTCTGTAACTCGTTCTATGCAGGCCTGCCCTTAGCCTTGATCTGGAAACTACAGCTGGTCCAAAATGCAGTGGCCAGGATTCTCATAGAAACACTGTAGCGATCCCACATCTGGCCCATCCTCTATCAACTGCAATAGTTACCAGTTTAATTCTGGATCAGGCTAAAGGTTCTGGTAATTACCTTAAAGGTCATACGCAGTCAGGGCCCAGTGTACCTGAGGGACTGCCTTTCTACCTATGCCCCCAAAAGAACTTTACGCTCCGCCGCCACCAACTGGCTAGTGGTCCCTGGCCCTAAAGAAGTCCGCCTGGGCTCAACGGGGGATAGAGCCTTCTCTGTCCTGGCCCCAACCTGGTGAAATGAGCTCCCAGAGGAGATCAGGGCCCTGACGGACCGAAAACAGTTCCGCAGGGCCTGCAAAAGGGAGTTCTTCCGCCAGGCATGTGGCTTAGGCCAGGCACAATCAACAATATCTGTAGGGCCCCTTGACCCCTCCCCCAAAAGTCCATCAAGACTCTGGACCTGTTTGTATTATTATTGTTGAATGTTATATTGTTACCCTGTTATTAATGTTATATATAATACTAATGCTATAGTTATTTATATGTATGGTTTCTTGTATAGTTCTCAGTTTTATCTAAACCACACTGAGCCTTCGGGGAGGGTGGTATCTAAATGCAATAAATGAATGAATGAATGAATGAATGAATGAATGAATAAGCAAGCTGTGGCCTGTTTCTTTTTTTTTATATAATAATTTTATTGTTTATTGTTATATAAAGCATTTACAAAGAAGTTGTAAAGAAAAAGCGACCAGTTGATATGGTTTGCCATCTCTTTTAACATAGATATTTAGTTCCCATCACATATTATTCCTAATCTAGAAGTTTTTACCATTTTTCTTAGCCAAGTGATTGTTAATACATATGAGAGTATGATCTGTTATAGGAATACATTCTGTTATTATCTTAAATGATATTAGGTCAGTCTCCTTCATAAATTGGCCCTGACCCAAGAATTACTACTGTCGTCTTGTTAATGCCTATAAAATATGGTTTGTCATCCTCTTTTAGCATACATATTAACATACATATTCAATTCCCATCGCATATTAATCCTGATCTAGGAGTTATTACCATCTTTCTTAACAAAGTAGTTGTTGATACATAGGAGGGTATAATCTATTATAAGGATATATTCTATTATTGTCTTAAATGATATAAAGTCAGTTCCCTTCATATATTGGACCTGTCCTAAAGGTTACTGCTGCTATTTTTCCCACAGGAAGCCAGGAGAATACTCCATTGTTCAGCTCATCTTTCAGGTGGTCGCAGAAAATGAAATTGTATTTTTTTCCATAGTAGAGTATTTCTGATTGTCCTTCTGTCAGGGCCAAAGAAATCTCTTACTTGATTCTTGCTTGTAATCGCCTTTGAGGGGGCTCTGAATCCTTTGTCAATCTGGATCTCTTCCTCTGGTCGCACAGAAATATCTCCTGATAGCTTCCTAGTTGCTGTCGCTTTTGAATAGACTCTTTTTATTTTGCTGATCCAAGTCATTTCCTGCTCTGAATAGACTTCCAGGTTTTCGGTACTTTCCTTCCTTGAATCTGTTTTCCCAGGTTCTTTAAAGGTACTTTGGGTTTTTACATCTCTGGCACTCTCTCCCTCCAGTTGATTAACTTCCAGACATTGAAGTTTCACTTGATTTACTGTTAGCTGAGCTACGTCATCAGCTGGTCTCTCCGGACCTTGGGCTCCATCCAAAAGCTCCCCCTTAGTCCCACAAATTTCCTTTTCCAGCTTATTGACTGCTTTCAGTATCTCTGAGTTTCCTTTGCATAACAAATGGAAAAGCTGTGCCTTAGTTAATTCTTCCATAGTTCTAGGCAGTCACAAACTATAAACAGAAAGTCTCGTGAGGTCTCGCGGGAGCACGAGCGATCCCAAATTATCAGTTTGTCGATCTCCGTATCAAGTCAAATTCCCCCACTGAACTTTCACCAATAAATCTTCAAAGCACTCTCTTTGTTTGGTTAATGGGTATAATTAGCTGGGAGTCTCTCACTCGGCAAAAGAAGGAATTCGCTTGTGAATTGGTTGAGGGAGGGGGGGAGGGAAGAGCTTGTGGGAGAAGAGAGAGAAAAGCCTGAAAGCTTTCAATTCTTACTGTTGCAGATTCCAGCTTCTGTCAGCTTCTGCTCCTGTCGATCTGGTAAATGATGGTCTGGGAAGAATGTAAGGTCAGCTGGTCGTTTCAAGCTTGTAAAGTTGTTTGCGACAAAGACGCCATCGTGACCTTGAGCACACGCCGCTATTAATCCAGGGAGGTCGGTCTTCCTATCTCCCCACGGATCTGTAGGACCCTCAGGATGCCGTTCCCGGTTCCTGGGGCGACCGGTGAGCAGATTTGCGTATCTGCTCAGGTCAGCCAGGTGCAGAAGCTCCTGACCCTCGGCATGGCTTAAGAGCTGAACAGAAGTCCAGCTTTTTTTATGGCGCCATCTTCAGTTCTCTCCTGTGGCCTGTTTCAATGCCAAAGTAAATGTATGCATCCTTCTTGAGCCAACAATGCCCAGCTTGACAGTCATTTGGTTTTAAGATTGAAAAGGTGAAATATTTGGGATATTAATATTAACAAGTATGAATTATATGTTATTTGAAAACAATTACAAACAAATTTGGAATGAAGCTTTAAAAGCCTTGTTATAATGAGATCAACTGAATTTTTATCTCTAAAATTAATATATTAGCTGGAATGTTATTTCTTCCTTAGGCAACAGCTGTACTGATTTCAGGCGTATAATTTAAAACAATGGCAAAAATATATATCAAAATTTATTTTGTAAAGGAAAAGCCTTGTATTAAGTATTAGGTATTGTAAGATGCTAGAGTTGGGCTTACTCAATTTGAAAATGTACTTTGCTACATGTTGTCTTCTGTTGTTGAAAGAATGATTATTATTATAAAAAAAAATAAAAGATAAGTGGCTAACTCATGGAAATATTCTGGATTTCTCCCAAGGGGATAGTAAAATAAAATCAAAAGAAATATAATAAATTAAGAATTTAATCGTTAATGGTCTTACCATGCATAATTACTAGAAAGATCTGAAGTAAATAAAAAAGGTATGGCTTTGAAGATTCTAAAACTGTATATGAAATGGAATTATGCACCATATATGGTGGACTTGTGGCAAAGTAAAGCAATTTTGGATATAAATGCATGCAAAAGAATTTGAAGATTAATCAAATTGCACTCCCCGGACCCTGGGAAGGCTTCTTCCCTGGGGATGGCTTCACCCTGGGGGGGGGGGGAGTTCGGGGGGACGGGCTTAATTTCTATTCTATAAATAAGACCAGAAGTTTTAATTTAGGGACTTTATTTTAATATAAATAATAGCATCAAGCCTAATATAGTCTCAGAATTGGAAAACTATGAGAATACCTACAGTTGAGGATTGGCTGTTGACGATTTTAGAATTTGCAGAGATAGCTAAACATTCATCTTTGATAAGAAAAATACAATTTCCTTTATGACTAATTAGAAATCCCTTATAGTTTTCTTGCATGAAAGAGGAAAAAATGATTTGTTTTAAGGTCTAAAGAAATTAATTTTGAAATGATTTTAATCTTAATATATAAGTAATTTTGTTATCAATTGATAAATTTGAATTATTTGTAATTTCTTACGTCTTGGTTAACTGGAAACTCAAAAAAACATTTTGTTATCAATTTATCTTGTCTATTCTGGGGGGGGGGTGCCATTTTTTCCTTCTCATATGTGTTATTTGGATTTTGTATCTTTTTGTATTAAAAACTTTTAATAAAAACTTTTGTTATACTGAAAAGTTGTAGTAAGTAATATGCTTTACAATACAAATATCAGGTATGAAAAATATCAGCCATAAAGATAATTGATAAGAAATATTTAAAAGTAAATTTAAGTTCTTTATAAATGTATCATTTACTATAGTATATTTGTTTTATGTTCACATTATGTAAGTTGAAATTAAAATTAAAAAATGTAAAAAATAAAGGTGAGTTTGGTATGACCAACACAAAAATCCTGAGGCACCTGTGCTGTGGGACTATGCTTTTCACCACAGCAGCACCATGAAGCATTGGACACATGATTTTTGTGGTGCAGTCTCTGGCCATAGATACATGTGATTTGATGGCACTCTTTTATCATCCCGAACACTTTATTTGTTTCAGGTTGCTGTAATCCTAATGATGCTGCATTGCTCCTTAGAGGTAGTGTCCAATTGGCCGCATTGATTCAGTATGGTTGCCAACTCTGGGTTTGGGAGATTTTAGGGGTAAAAGCCTAGCGAAGGCAGCGTTTGGGGAAAGAAGGAACTTCAGCATGTCATTATAGTTATTTTCTCCAGGAGTAACTCATCTATGTCATCTGGAGATCAGGTGTCATTCCAGCTCTCCAGAGGTTGGCAACACTATACATAAGCCTTTAGTCTCAATTAAGAAAAGCAGGTTGTAAATAATGTTTTTTAAAAGCAAATAAAATAGAGGCATCTTATACCGGGACTGGTAAGAATTTTAAATTTCTGAATAATTTGTTTTTTATCTGTATTTTATTTTAATTATCCAAAGAGTGGATTGTCCATCAATGTTTCTGTATGCATTCCCATTGATTGGGACTATCTGTGAACATACATTTTCTTTTTTATCTATTATGTTGATGATTGAAGATTGCAAAAAATATTTGAAGAATATGAAGAAGAGTTGGTTCTTATATGCCGCTTTTCCCTACCCGAAAGAGGCTCAAAACGGCTTACAGTCCCCTTCCCTTTCCAGATTGAACACCTGGAAGGGCTGAAAAGCACTTTTAAGAGGCACCTGCTGATCCACTTTGGATTCACTGTGTTTAAGTGCCTTGAAGCATGGTTAAAGAGCAGCGTCCTCTAACCTGCAGAACTCAGTTGGATTTCCTACTCCTCCCCATGCAGCCAACTGGGTACCCTTGGGCTAGTTAGTACTCGTAGACTTGCTCATATACAGTTCTTCCAGAACTCTCTCATCCCCACCTACTTCACAGCATGCCTGTAGGGGGGAGAGGAAGGCAAAGGTATTTGTAGGGCATTTTGGGTAGTGAAAGGTGAGCCATGAAGCACCAGCTATTCTCCTCTCTTACAAAGTGTACTCAAACTGGCCTAATCCTTTTAGACTAACCCAGCCAGGGCAGGCCCAGCTTCTTCCAGATAACTTCTGTGAAAGCTCAACTGCACACCCTGCCCAGGGCTTTCCCTAAGAATCTATCTGAGCCAAAAAGCTAATTGGAATCTGTGGCTTGGAGAATTTCTCAATTATTATTAGTTTCTCTCCAGACTCGGGGCAGGTTGCATCAAAGCATATCACACAACAAAAAGATATAAAAAGTGCAAAGATATTGTCTAGAATAAATAAATCTTAAACACTACGAGGCTAATTACTTAAATAAACAAAACAAAAAAAACTGCGTTTCTGGGCTTCATTTCCCGCCTCTCCTCCTCGCTGCTCAACGGAATAAATAGCAAAAGCGAGGCTGGGCCCCCAACGCGCATGCTCGAAAGCGGAGGTCTGCAAGACGCCGCCTAGAGCAGGCGGAGGGCGGGGCTTTGAGCCCGACTGACTTGAGCGCGGCCTCACTCAGGCTCGCCCCCGCCCGCAGCTCTTAAAGGGACAGCACCCTCCCCCCCCAGCTTGGAAGACGTGGACGCCCTGCCCCTTTTTAAAGTTTTGAGACGGTTGGGCGGTGGATGCTCGGGTGCCAGCCTCCAGGTGGGGCCGGGAGTCCCAGTTCGACTCCAGGCTACAGAAATAATTTCCCCTGGAGAAGAGGGGACGCTTTAGAGGGCGAGTGCTGTGGCATTGTCCCCCATTGTGTCCTCCCGAGGCTTCACCTCCAAATCTCCAGGAGTTTCCAGACCTGGATCTGGCAACCGACCCACCCACCCCCATTTCCCACTGGTGTGGGAGGGGGCAGGATTTCCTACTAGGGGAGGAGGGCAGGCAAAGGTGGAGTCTTGGCCATGTGCTAGTTGACTGGAAGGTCGGGATGCCATCCTCCAGGTGGGACTTGGGGATCCCCCAGCATTCCAGCTCATTTGCAGAGATCAGTTCCCAGGAGAAAAGGCACGCTTTGGAGGGAGGGGGGGGGGCTATGTGGCATTGCGCCCGACTGAGGTCCCTGTCCTGTCCTCCCCAGGATCCACCCCAGGGAAGCCCAACCGCCCCCCCCCCCAAATCTCCTGCTGGTGGCCAGAGAGGGCTTGGCAACCCTACTCCAAGGCGTTGTGCAAGCACGGCTGACACTTTGCTTTCTCTGCCTGCCATTTTCTCCGGGTGCGTGCATGTCTGTGTGTGTGGCACACGCAATCTCTTCCTCCTTTCAGCGCACTTCAGAATTAGATTTCCCTATTTTGCACAGGGAAACTCGGCTGCGAAATCACATTTGCCAGTGTGTGTTGCGTGAGACGTGTGAATGCTCTTCTTCCATCTCTCCTGCCTCCCTTTGCTCTCCTGGGTCTCCAGTTGGGACTCAGACACAGCAGCCATGATGCTTCTGCACTCCCCACCCCCCACCCCCTATATTCAAAACTCCCCCCCCCCCTTCATTCACTTGACATGCAAGAGAAACCTGCAAGTTAAAGTAAAAACATTTTGTATAAAAAGAGGCTAACACCATAGTCTCTCAACAAAAATGGAGTCCAGTAGCACCTTTAAGACCAACAAAGATTCATTTAAGGCGTGAGCTTTTGAGTGCAGGCCCTCTTGCTCAGACAAAGAACTCCCTACATGACAGTGGAATGTAGGGAGTCTGAGGAAGAAGGCTTGCACTTGAAAGCTCCCGCCTTGAAAGAATATTCGTTGTTCTTAAAGGTGCTACTGGACTCCATTTTTGTTGTGCTGCTTCAGCCCAACATGGCTACCCACGTGAACAGAATCTCTGACACTGGAGGTTCCAGAACACCCTTTGGTGAGACCACCCTCTTTTGATGCTCCAAGCTCTCTTGGGGTGTGGTGCGATTGCCAACTTCAAGCTCGGAAATGCCTGGAGGTTTGGGGGTTGGATACCTGTGAGGGACCTCTGTGAGGTACAGTGCTAGACCCAACCCAGCTGCTCCTCCATGGCAAAGGATTTTAGGCCTAACAACCTTGGCGAGCCAAATGGGACTTCTGCAGTGATTTGGACCACTCCCAGACCCTACGATTGACTGACTCGGAACCGCTGCCCCAGAGAGGCCTCTTGGCCTTCTCCGCTCCACTCCTAGGTGTCTGACCGTGGCTTTCTGAGAGCTCTGGAAGGTCCCTTTCGTCTGAGAGAGCTTAGATCAAGCAAAAACTGAGGGGCACCCTGCAATCCAGCTTGTCTGTTTTATGGATATGTTTTAATGTTTTTAAAAAAACGTACAAGTTGCAAAACGGTTATAGAAGAAGGTTGGTTTTTATATGCCACTTTTGTCTACCTGAAGTCTCAAAGAGGCTTACAATCGTCTTCCCTTTCCTCTCCTCACAACAGACACCCTGTGAGGGAGGGTGAGGCTGAGAGAGCCCTGATCTTACTGAAGAAGAGTTGGTTCTTATATGCCACTTTTTTCTACTTAAAGGAGTCTCAAAGCGGCTTACAGTCGCCTTCCCCTTCCTCTACCCACAACAGACACCCTGTGAGGGAGGTGAGGCTGAGAGAGCCCTGATATTGCTGAAGAAGAAGAAGAAGAGTTGGTTCTTATACGCTGCTTTTCTCTACCTGAAGGAGTCTCAAAGCAGCTTACAATCCCCTTCCCTTTCCTCTCCCCACAACAGACACCCTGTGAGGGAGGGGAGGCTGAGAGAGCCCTGATATCACTGCTCGGTCAGAACAGCTTCATCAGTGCTATGGCAAGCCCAAGATCACCCAGCTGGCTGTATGCGGGGGAGTGCAGAATTAGAAGTCCGGCGTGCCACATTAGAACTACCACACCGCCCCCACCCCACCTCAAAGGCTGGAAATCAGTTGCCATGCCAGGTCCCACCTAGAGGTTGGCAACCCAGGCGTTTCACTGTAAGGCAGTCGTTCCCTTTAGCAGGGCTAGTCAACCTGTGGTCCTCCAGATGTCCATGGACTACAATTCCCATGAGCCCCTGCCAGCAAACGCTGGCAGGGGCTCATGGGAACTGTAGTCCACGGACATCTGGAGGACCACAGGTTGACTACCCCTGCCCTTTAGGATTGCTTTGCAAAATGCTCCAGCAGAAGCCTGGGTCACCCGCCCCCACCTCCTCCTCGAAAAAACGCCCGCGCTGCGGCCGCCAGAGGTCGCCCTGTCCTTGGCCTCCCCGGCCCGGGGAAGCGGCTCCGAGCGAGGGCTCCCGCGGGCGACAGGGGGCGCCACTGTGTGCGCCCCTCTCTCCTTCCGCGTTCCCGGCACCATCGGCATGGCTGCTGGGCGGCTGCTGGCGAGACGCGCTCTCTGCGGGGCGGCCGGGCTCCGAGGCGAGAGGTAGGGCGAGACGGAGGGACGCGTGCAAAAGGCGCCCCTCGTTGCCGAAGCGGGCGGGCGACTGCAGAGCTCCCAAAGCGGCCAGGGGGACCCGGGATTGGGGGTTTCCTAGCAGACGATCGCAGAGTTTGGAGCCAGTTTGGGGCAGGGGCTGCGATCTCCTTCCGGCTGAAAGGCCGGGGGAAATGGCCGAGCCAAGGAAACTTTCCAGGCTGGCCTGGAGGCGAGTCGCGCCCGCCTTGTTGCTTCCCCGGGATCGTTGCTCACGGGCGGACCTGTCATTGTTCAGCCGGACTTCGGTCGGGGGTGGGAGCGCAAGGCGATGCCAACCTCCAGGTGGCAGGTCGGAGCCGCAAGCCAAACGCGCCGCAGGAGAAGAGAGCACTCTTGAAGTGCGCAAAAAGTGGAGACTCCTGTTCAAAACCCAGGGCGTGTATCAATGAATGTATTATCATCATCATTATTATTTATTATTAAATTTATTTATTAAATCGGTATACTGCCCTCCAAGGTCGATGAGTCCACAGGCACAAAAAAGGACTCTTATCTTTTGGAACGTTTGTCTCAGCGGACGCCGTTTGGGATGCCGCGGAAATCTCCGCCAGGCGAGAAAAGCTAACCAAGAAAGGAAGTATTTTTGTGCAGTGTGTGGAGGAATGACTTTGGGGGTTATTACTGACGGCTTTTAATGCCATGTATTCATTCGCCGTCATCCAAAACACACAGCAATGTATGAATTCATTAGTCCGTTGCCATCCTAAACACACAGCAATATATGAATTCCTTAATACAGGGGTAGTCAAACTGCGGCCCTCCAGATGTCCATGGACTACAATTCCCAGAAGCCCCTGCCAGCATTTGCTGGCAGGGGCTTCTGGGAATTGTAGTCCATGGACATCTGGAGGGCCGCAGTTTGACTACCCCTGCCTTAATACATGCTGTGTGTTTTGGACTAGGGTCTCTGCTTTTTGTATACAGTGTTTTATACCTTTCTGGAGCGTAGCCTCCAGGGGGGGACTGAAGATTTCACGGCTCTCCGGACTGCAGAGATTGTCTCTCCTGGAGAAATTGGCTGTTGTGGGGTGTGGGGTCTGTGTAGGGCTGCTGAGTCGACACAACCATATGTGTCACCCGATATCACCCGATAAATGTTGAACAATTTTTTTAAATGTATAAAAAGTTAATCCACTCCCACTCCTTCAGGAAACCCATCTAGGGCTGTCAGGAAACGTGCAGCTTTTGGAGGTGGACTCTGGCATTATAGCCCAGTTCCAGCCCACCAAATCACCAGGTATTTCCCAACGAGAAGTTGGCTGTTTCATCACAGATGGTCAACTTTGCCCTAGTTCCAGCGTGGGCAAGCCCTTTGCTCTGACGTGACCAAACTTGTACGGAAGCCATCCTCAGCAAAACATTTCTGAGGCTGAAACTGGGCAAAGGTCTTCAGAGTTACCTGGCCTTCAGGTGCAAGGCCACCTGGGATAAGGACTCCGGAAGGGCAGGTAGCCTCATGGGGTCTGCTGCTCCAAGATTCTATTGGGACCACTGGCATCGTAAAGACTAATACAAAATATTCCGGCATAATCTTTGGCGAAGCCAGAGGTCTCTCCAGAGCTTCTGACAGCGGTAAAAAAGGCAAATGTCATTTTGGGTGCAGCGGTAAAAGCAAATGTCATTTTGGGCTGTATCAACAGGGGCATCACATCAAAATCACAAGATGTCATAGTCCCATTGTATACGGCACTGGTCAGACCACACCTGGAGTACTGTGTGTAGTTCTGGAGGCCTCCCTTCAAGAAGGACGTAGATAAAATTGAAAGGGTACAGAGGAGAGCAACGAGGATGATCTGGGGCCAAGGGACCAAGCCCTATGAAGATAGGTTGAGGGACTTGGGAATGTTCAGCCTGGAGAAAAGGAGGTTGAGAGGGGACATGATAGCCCTCTTTAAGTATTTGAAAGGTTGCCACTTGGAGGAGGGCAGAATGCTGTTCAGTTGGCTGCAGAGGAGAGGACACGCAGTAATGGGTTTAAACCTCAAGTACAACAATATAGGCTAGATATCAGGAAAAAATTTTTTTCACAGTCAGAGTAGTTCAGCAGTGGAATAGGCTGCCTAAGGAGGTGGTGAGCTCCCCCTCACTGGCAGTCTTCAAGCAAAGGTTGGATACACACTTTTCTTGGATGCTTTAGGATGCTTAGGGCTGATCCTGCGTAGAGCAGGGGGTTGGACTACATGGCCTGTATGGCCCCTTCCAACTCTATGATTCTATGATTCTTTGACAAATTGAAGTCTGGCTTACTGGTTAGTTATTGTTAGTTTTTAAGGGGCTGCTAGAGTTCTGCTTATGTAGTGGTAAAATGTGGATTTACTTATTCTGCACCACTGCATCTATACTCGGGGATGCCAGTCTCCTGGTGGGACCTGGGGAGCCCCCAGAATTATAGCTCGTCTCCAGACTAAATAAATCGATTCCCCTGGGGAAAATGGGAGGGTAGACTCTGTAGCATTGAGCCCCACTGAGGTCACTGTCCTCCCACCATCTAATGGAACAGCCTGTTACTCTGGAGAAAATGGGTACATTGTAGGGTGGACCTCTCCATTGCACCCCATCAAGTCTGCAGCCCCAAATATCTAGTGGCCAAACAAAAGATTCGCTTTCTAAAAACATTTGGTCCACATTGGGACCCCTCCTCTCCAGGTCCCCACCATTTTCAGCCACAGGTATGTGTCTCCTATAATGCCCATTTTACTTATGGATGTGGGAACAAATCTACTAGCGCACCCCATGGGACAGAAATGGGCATAGACGTGACATCCATTGTCCATCCCTGGGGAATGTGCCAGTAGACACGGTGGCAGAAGAAGTGGCGACAGAAGCGTCAGCATAGCAGCTGGAGCTCAGTGCCCTTTCTTGCTAGCCATCTCTGTGCCCATTTCTCCTGTGTCTGCAACTGAGGACCCCAGTCACCTCCTGGCTTCATGCCAGAACAACGGAGCCAGGGATGGGCCTGGCTTTGGAAGACAGACAGTGGAGACTTCACCGGGGCAGGAATCAGGTTGTGGCATATTATGTGTTCCCACATAATCTGCGACAATCTAATTTTCGGAAATTTTATCTTTTTTTTAAGTATCCTGAGAACCTAATGGAAGCTATATGGGATCAGACCAGTGGCCTGCACAGTACAACACTCTGTGACACACAGTGGCCAAAACCCAGGTGTCATCAGGCGGTCCATCAATGGGGTCAGAACTCTGGAAGCCCACCCATTGTGGTCCACCCAGAATACCCAGCCTCACTCCCCCAGACGCAATGTTCCCTTTATTTATACCTTGTGGCTAATGGCCACTAAGGGACCTCTGCTCCATAGGTTTACCCCCCCTTGAAGCTGTCTGTGCTTGTAGCCACCACCTCTTCCTGTGGCTGTGAATTCCATGTGTTTAATACTTTTTCATAAAATATGTTCAAGGCAGCTAGCAATGATATAAAACAGAAATACAAGTCTCTTACCTCATTGTACAAGGGAATCGTCATTTTATTTGCTACATCGACTATGTTTAATTGCCACCTTTCTCTCCGAGGCTTGACACAGATTTTTAAAACTACCTCCGAAAGAACCCTATGATAAAACAAGATCCCATAAAATAAAGTAAAATAAGGAGCCAATCTCTCAGAGACCTGATGCAGCTTTTGCTTTGTTGTACTGGATCTTAACGTACAGTGTGACTAAACTAATCAGTTTAGCAATTTCATTAGCAGCAGGAGTCCACCAAACATTTCCTCCAGATCAGGGGTAGTCAACCTTTGGTCCTACAGAGGTCCGTGGACTACAATTCCCATGAGCCCCAGCCAGCATTTGCAAGGGTTCCCAAACTTTATGAGCCTGTGGGCATTTGTGGAATACTGATATGGCATGATCACAAAATGGCCACTGCAAAATGGCTTCCACAGGAGGTGGAGCCAAATACAAAATGGCTGCCATTGCTTACCACTGATCAGGAGATCACAGCCTGGTCCCCAGTAGCTTACCATCAATTGGAATCCTATCATATTTTTTTTAAAAAGGTATGGGGGATTTTTCCCAATGAGTGCAGTATTTCCTTTTATTTCCCTAAGGCACCTTCACACTGGAAACCATGAGACGGCACGCTTGGAAACCTCCTCCGCGAAAACTGTAATGGACATTGGAACTCGGAGGATCTTCTCTTCCGACCATGACATCTTCCGGCAAAGCGTCAGAAAGTTCTTCCAGGAGGCTGTGGTTCCATATCATGCAGAGTATGTGTACTTGGAGTGTCTCACTATATTGATGTTACAAAGAATATCCTGCAGGGGGCAACAAAGAGGCGTACTTGGCAAAGTTAGATTGGGAACTTCCTGATTTTTTTTTTCAAATAGTTTACTTCTATGTCCTGATTGGCTCATTTGGAGGCTTCCTACTTTTTGAGCAGACTTCCTCTCTGTTTGCCTCCAGAAACAGCAGTTGAACAGAATGAAGGTACAGATCAGTTAATGCTTTCTGTCTCCCTCCCCTCTTCTTCCTTTCTTGCCTGCCTGTCTATATCTATTTCTGTGTATTTGTTAGATTTATTCCCCGCTACTCTTGGCAAGCCGGCTTGCAGAAGGTTACATAAAAAATAACAACCCCCCACATAAAAAGTTAAAGCCGTCCATATACAAAGTTGTTTCTTTTTAATAAAATTGTTTTATACCTTAAGCAGGCTGGTGCTGCACCCTCTCTGCATATTGAAACTCCGCCAGCAATCAAAATGCTTCTTTGCTTTTTAAAAAAGTTCTGAGATGGGCAGGACATTTCTTTGAGTAGCCCCCATTGCTGCTGCAATTCCAGAGTGGAAACACATAATCCACACAGCCGTTTATGCCCACATTTTCCTGGTCACCGTTTTCTCCTCTTCTTCCTCCTACGGCGGCTTTGTAACACCATCTAATGGAACAGTCTGTTGGTCCCATTTTCATTTTTCTTAAAGAATCTGTAGCCCTTTCCATAGGGTGGGAAATGCCAGCTGCGGAGCACTTCTGCCCATTGACCTACAGTTGCCGGCTTCCAGGTGGTGCTAGGAGATGTCCCAAAATTACAACCGATCGCCCAGACCACAACCTGAGGAAAATAGCTGCTTTGGCTGGTGCACCCCCCAAATCTTCTTCTCGGAGCTTGACAACCTTGGGCTGTGTAGTCTTGTATTTCAAACTATTAAACTTGTGTTCTTACTCAGTTATCAAACAGACTAGAAAAAAATGGCATCACCTTTTCATGCTGTGTTTTATCTGCAGATGGGAGAAGGCGGGGCAGGTCAGCAGGGAACTCTGGGAAAAAGCCGGCCAGCAGGGGCTGCTCGGAGTCAACATATCGGAAGACGCTGGTGGTATTGGAGGAGATCTCTTCTCTGCAGCTGTCGTCTGGGAAGAACAGTATGTAGCCATTGCAGCTTTGGAGAACTTTCCTTTTGTGTCCAGAAGTTTGCCCACTTCTGAGTTCCTTAAAAGACATTCAGTCAGTCAGTCACAGCTTGGAGTAGTGGTTAGGAGCAGCGACTTCTGATCTGGTGATCCGGGTTGGATTCTCTGCTCCTCTCTCCCACATGCAGCCAGCTTGGTGACCTTGGGCTTGCCATCGAACTGAGAAAGTTGTTCTGACGGAGCAGGAATATCAGGGCTCTCTCAGCCCACCTACCTCACAGGGTGTCTGTTGTGGGGAGAGGAAAGGGAAGGCGATTGTAAGCTGCTTTGAGACTCCTGGTAGAAAAAAGCGGCATATAAGAACCAACTTTTCTTCTTCAGTAATCTCAGGGCTCTCTCAGCCTCACCTCCCTTACAGGGTGTCTGTTGTGGGGAGAGGAAAGGGAAGGCAATTGTAAGCCGCTTTGAGACTCCTGGTAGAAAAAAGCGGCATATAAGAAACAACTCCTCTTTTTCTAAACATTAAGATTTTAAAACATGTTGGGGTGATGGTCCTCATAAAAAAAGAAAACATTAAAGGTGTTTTGTTTCCTCCTGGTGGGCTTGAATTGCGTAGGCACAAAATTTCATTGTTTGTACAGAGACTTGAGGTTTGTCACCCATTAGAAGGTCTTTGGTCCAATCCGCTTCTGTTTGATGTAACCTCCCTCCCAGAAGGAGGTGGATAACCTTCATATGAGCTGAGGTATAAAGGGGGCAACGAAAGAAGATGTGTTCCATAGATTTAAGAGAAAGAAAATCCCTTAAATATCTGACAATAAGAAAGATCAGGAATAAAATCGTTCAAATTCCAGTACTTTCTACATTTGTATTCCAAGTTTATTCTCATTCAAATTTAACAAAATACTGCATTTACTGTATATTTATATACCATTTTAAAATGACTTCACATTCTAAATTTATCTCCTGCTTTCATAATAAACTTCCCAGGTCTAGAAGAATGGAATAATAAATGGGCTGAGCATGCAGCAATGGCGAAATCAATGCCATATTTGAAAAGCAGATCAGTTTCCTGTGTGTCTCTTTCTGTTGGCGAGGCGATGCACAGCCCTTCCTGAACGGTCTCCCACCTCTTTTCCAGAATGTATGTGAACTGCACAGGCCCCGGATTCAGCCTGCACTCCGACATTGTCATGCCCTACATCGCCAATTATGGTTCCCGAGAGCAGATAGAAAGATTCATTCCAGAAATGGCAGCAGGGAAATGCATCGGTGCAATAGCCATGACCGAACCAGGGGCCGGAAGGTGAGCAGAGAAGGGCACGGACCAGAAACGTTCTGAAAGCTGCCATCGTCTGCATAGTTTCTTGGACTCACGATCTCATCAGTGTCTCAGTGTGCAGAGGCAACATAATCTTATAAATACCTTTGCGTGTTAGGGATGCCAACCTCCAGGAAGGACCTGGGGATTCCCCCAGAACTGCAACTCATCTCCCGTTCCCCTGGGGAAAATGGATGCTTTGGAGGGTGGACTCCATGGCATTATATCCCGCTGAGGTCCCTTGTCTGCCCAAATCCCACCATTCCACAGGCTCTACCCCCAAATCTCCAGGAGTTTCCCAGCCTGGATCTGGCAACATTGCCTCACAGGGATCTTGCTTTCTGTGTGTTTGTGCATTTGCATGCATGTGCGTATGTGTAGAAGGGCTCTGTTTGTTCTGAAAGGAATGCATCTGGGTTTCATGGGGTCAGTGAAGGGAAAAGAGGAACTTTCGTGAGTCCCTGCTCACTTCTTCAGTAGGATAGAGCCAGAGCCCAGGAACACTTGAAAGACACAATTTGTGGCAGTGGAGGAGCTTGTGTAGTCACGGCTCACTTCTTCAGATGTCAGTCTGAGTAGGACTGACCCTGATCTTATCTGTTCCACTTACTACTTTTGGTGTGGCCTTGGAGGAGGAACGTGTCTCATAGCTTAAGTGCCACTCAGTGCTTAACACCTACTGAGGGCGGCTGTCCCACCCCTGAGTGCTTCCTCCTCCAACCGGCTTGCCTGTCTGTCCAGTGGCCAGCCTTCCATCCCCCACCCCTGACCACCCCCTCCTCCTTCCACTTCCCCTTGAGGCTCGGAGGCTGCATATCCCTGCTGCGTGAGAGCTGCCCCTGCCGGTGAGTTTCCTGCCCAGGGGCCTCCAGCCTTTCCAGGTCCTGTGGGGAGGGAGAGGCCATCTACAGAGTTCTTCCACCCACCCACCCCTAATCTAGCACCTGTTGTATTCCTGAAAGCAATAGGCTTGGCCCCTAGTTCAATATAAGGCAACTTCATTTTTTTGTTCTCGCTCCCCTCTGCCCCTGTTTGTAAATATCTTGTGTTTTTGTTGAGCTCTCAAGTTCTGTTTTCCCTTAGCGATTTGCAGGGCGTGCGGACGTTTGCCAAAAAGGACGGGAACGATTGGATTCTGAATGGCAGTAAGGTATGGAAGCGGATCAGTGCCGAATCTGTCGTTCAGTCGTTTGGTTCTGTTGAGCTCTGCGAGTTAGCAACCGGGGCTTCGTGTGTGACAGCCCCGCAGTGATTTAGGGCCAAGCCCTTTGTTCAGGCTCCCCAAATCACCTAGCGACTCCGGCTGGCGACTTGGAATGCGGGCGGCTTAGAAGGGGGGCTTTTCCGCCCGGCTTTTGTCCGGGAAGGACCTAAAGAGCACCAGAAGGACTGGCTCCTTTCACGTCGGTAATCAAGGACTCAGCGATGGCGGGTGGGAAAAAGCAGGCAGTAGAATCGCCTGCCTGGTAGGAAATTGCCCAGTGGAGCTGGGGAGACGGACAAAGACGGTCAAGCCATCAATCCAAAACAACCCACAAAAAAGTTTAATTTCCCACTGAATGTCCTGATGGGACAAAGGGGAAAATGTCACAGGGGAATGCGAAGAGCAAAGAGTCTCGTTGCTTGGTAGTCGTTCTTGGAGGTGCTTTAATAAAACGTGCTTCTTAGGAGGGAGGGGGTGGGTGAGGCTCGCTCTCGTCATGGTTGTGAGGAGAAAATGGATCTCCCCAGCTCTGCACCGGAAAAGCAGGGCACCAAAACAGTCTACCTACGTCCTGGCTTTGTGTTGCCCAGGGCGTTCCACTCCTGGAGTGCCCTGACAGAGCTGCCTTGCCAAGAGAAGGGAGGGAATGAAAACGGGCCACGCCTTCTTTCTGCCCCCATTTGCAGGTCTTCATCACCAACGGTTGGCTGAGCAACCTGGTGATCGTCGTGGCCGTGACCAATCGTGAGGCTCGCTCGCCCGCTCACGGCATCAGCCTTTTCCTGGTGGAAAACGGCATGAAAGGCTTCGTCAAAGGGCGGAAGCTGGAGAAAATCGGCTTGAAGGCACAGGTGAGGTACTGGGGAGGCCTATGTGTGTACTCGGCCATCTTTGGGAAGGCTGCTAGAGGTGTCCCCAGGCCTTCTTGGATGGCTAGAAGAGACAGCAGCCCAAGCTGGGGGCCTCTAAGAGAGAGATCTCTCTCAAAGGCCCTACAAAACTGGTGAAGTTCCCAGAGGGCCCTGATCTCATCAGGAAGAATGTTCCACCAAGGCGGGGCCGAAAAGGCCCTGGCGATGGTTGAGGCCAGTCTCCTCTCTTTCGGGCTGAGGATCCTAAGTAGGTCTGATGACTTCAGCACTCTTTGGAGGGGTGTAGTGGAAGAAGGGTGGAAGAAGTTGCGGCCAACTTACGGTCGCCCCGGAGGGGTTTCCAAGGGCTTATGGGGTCTATTGTTTTTATTGTTGTAAGCCGCCTTGAGATGACTTAGTTGGGAGAGGCGGGATATAAATTAAATTTTAAATAAACGAATGAATGAAAGACACATTCAGAGGATGTTTGCCATTGCCTGCCTCTGCATAGCAACCCTGGAACTCCTTGGGGGTCTATCCAGGTCCTAGCCATGGCTGACCTTGCTTAGCTTCTGAGCTCTGATGAGATCAAGCTAGCTTGGGCCGTCCAGGTCGAGGCAAGAGACGTTCAGAAGTGGTTTGCCATTGCCTGCCTCTGCAAAGTGAGCTTGGACTTCCTTGGCGGTCTCCCCTCCAAAGAATAACCAGGGCTGACCCTGCTTAGCTTCCAGGATGTGAGGGGATTGGGCTAGCCTGGGCCATGCAAATCAGGGCCCTGTGGGTGAAGGGAGCCAGCGTGGTGTGGTGAAGAGCAGCAGCTTCTAATCTGGAGAGCTGGGTTTGATTCCCCGTTTTGCCACATGGAGCCAGCTGGGTGTCCTTGGGCCAATCACAGTCCTGTTAGAGCTGTTCTCGCAGAGCAGTCTCAGCCCCACTTACCTCACAGGGTGCCTGTTGTGGGGAGAGGAAGGGAAGGCAATTGTCAGCCGCTTTGAGGCTGACAATGAAAAGCGGGATGTAAAACCCAACTCCTCTTCTTCTTAACCTTCCTCCCATTGTTTCAGTTGTGGTTGGTCTCCTCAGCTCTCCAAGCCTAGGCAGGAATGGAAATAAAAGGGGTTGGCTCATTCAACTCCCCTCATAGTCCCCTCAGAATCGGGACAACGACCATCACTTCTGACACAAGCTGCTTTAGAAGAAGAAGAGGTGTTTTTTATACCTCACTTTTACTGCCCAAGGGGTCTCAAAGCAGCTTACAATTGCCTTCCCTTCCTCTCCCCACAGCAGGCTCCCTGTGAGGTAGGTGGGACTGAGGGAGCTCTGAGAGAACTCCTCTGAGAACAATCCTAGGAACTGTGACTAGTCCAAGGTCACCCAGCTGGCTGCATGTGGAGGAGCGAGGAATCCACTCTTAGCCACAGCACCAAGTTAGCTTATAGGCAGGGACGCTGCTTGTTTAGTTTTCCGTGGTTTTCCGGCTCTAGCCCAGCTTGCTCACCTTTCAGTTTGGGCAACCTCTCCTCCACCCCTGTAAGATCACCCATTATTCCTGCCAAATTCCCCCTCACAGGCCTTTGATCAGGGCAGAAGTCAAACATGACCATATCTTCCCCCCACCCTACGTATTGTTGAATCTTAGGACACGGCAGAGCTCTTCTTTGAAGATGTCCGTCTTCCCACAAGTGCGCTCCTTGGGCAGGAGAACAAAGGATTCTATTACCTCATGGCTGAACTGCCTCAGGTAGGCCGGACATGAAGCCTCACCACGCTCATAGAGATGCCACAAAGGCGTGATTTGTCCGGGTTGAAAAGGAGGGATTTTTTGGTGGGGTGGGGGAAGTGTTCTTTGCAGTGAATGCTGCAGAGCCAAATTTTTAAAGCAAAGTACGCTGATCATTGTCGAGCATAGAAATGAGTAACACAATTCTGGCCCATATCCATCTGTGAAGGGTGTTGGGATTAATGGCAACGGTGCCCAGGTGTATCAATCACAATATTCTAGATGTAGGAAAGTTATAAGACAGAGGTTTCCTGGTTTCTTAATCAGCACAACTCAGTGTGTCTCCCCCCCCCCCCTATCATAAGAGCATCGGAAGAGCCCCGTTGGACCAAGCCAGTGAGGGTCCATCTAGCTCAGCCTCCCACCTCACACAATGGCCAACCAATCTCCAAACAGGATGAGCTGTTACAACCTCAAGTCAAATTGTAAAAGAATTGCTACCTTCTCAATCAAGGCAGGATCCTGGTTATTCGTTGAAAACAATATCTTCTTCTGGTCAGATGATCTGGCTTTCTTGGTTAAAAATGAAGATATTTCCCCCACCCTGAACATCCCTATAAAATAGGCAAACCATGTAAAATAGATTCTATAAAGTTTTGCCAACAGAGGCAGATTCCGTTTAAATTCATTCATTCCATTCATTCATTCACTGCCTGGCCTAAGGCTCAGGGTGGTTTACAAAAAACAGAACAATACAGATAACTCAGTAGTTGTAACAATAATAATACACTGGAATAGTACATTATCTCCCAGTTAGCAATGCTGAAGGTAGAACATCTAACCTCGCTAACATAAAAGCTCTTCTCTTTTGTGGATCAATTAGATGATAAAACTATGGGGCCATGAGGTCCGAACGAGGCAAGATTCATGTACAAAGTGGACAACATGTTTTACTAGATGTGCAGATTAAATCTTGAAATTCAGTATCTAAAATTCTAGGCATAATTATTTCAAAAGGCAGATTTCAAGAATGGCAAGTCCAAAAGATTTGATTTTCTGCTCAGCAGTTCTTAACCCTTTGCATTGGTTCTCTATAAGCATTAAATATGCAAGGCCCGTTGAATCCGGACTAAAAAGGAAGCAAAGCCAGAATTTGATTGTAATCTGCCATGCTTTAGTTGCCAGTCGTTTGGGATTAAGTTTCAGGCGTAGAGCCACAAATGGTACACCATTTAGAATTCCTAATATCTGTCGCAGAAAAACGAATTGAAAACTTTCAAGATCCTGGGTCAGTGTACTAATCTACAACGGAGTTCCATGTAACAAATGAGAACAAGGCTTGGCATTAAAAACCTGCACATACTGGTTGCCTTTTGTATTAAATTTTTTTAAAGTACTTTTATATGCAGATGGTGTTTTCTTGTTCACGAATTGGTTTGGAACATTTGCTTTCTCAGTGTTTAGAAGATCATTGTAAGGATAAGAAGCTTTTGCTGAACTCTGAGAAATCTTAGGCAGTGGTCCCCAACCTTTTTTCGGCTGGGGACCGGCAGGGCGATGGCCACGCCCGCGCATCGTGCATGCGTGGCTGCGCCCGCGCATCACGCATGAACGGCCGAAATAGGGCATGCGCGGCACTTTTGCACATGCGCGATTTCAGCAGCACGCATGTGCGCATGCCCGGCCGCGCATGCGCGATGCGCGGCGCGGCCCTTATTCCCTCTCGCACCCCTCCCGCAGTAAGAAGCTTCCCGGGCCGCAAGCTTGTGGCCTGGGAAGTTTTTTACTGCGGGGGGGGGGCGGGGAGAGGGAACTGCGGCCCGGTGCCCTGGCCTTCGTGGCCCAGCATCGGGCCGCGAACTGCAGATTGGGGACCACTGATCTAAGGTATTAGTCTTCTCAGGCCTGGAGACCCCATAGTTAGAATGTTAGAGCAAGTTTGGTATTTCAAATATCTTGGGTTCTGTTTCCACATTTTAATAGCTCTTCATGTTTCTTAAGGAAAGGCTGCTGATAGCTGATATGGCAATTGCCAGCTGTGAATTCATGTTTGAAGAGACAAGGAACTACGTTAAGCAAAGGAAAGCTTTCGGAAAAACGATCGCCCATCTGCAGGTGAATATTTTCAGCATCCTTGCTTGCCCTGTCGAGTTGTGTTCTTATGTTTGTCTGTATCCCACAAACTTTTCTTCTGGGCCTGCTTCCTGTTATATGTAGGGGTCATCTGTAGGGATCGTATTTACAATCCTGGAAATCTCAGTGTTTGTTTTAGGGTTTTGTCCAGCCCTTTGATTTAGCCAAGCAGAACTTTCTTGTTTAGGGGCATGCCTTTGATGACAGTAATCGTCCTCATCCCTTGCATGAGGGGGTCCTCCTGGGGTCCTATAATACCCTAGTCAGGTGCTGGTATCAGGTTGTACCAACCCACTTGGTTTGTTCAAACAATCAAAACCAACGAAGGTAACTAGATACAAAGTCATTCACAGGCCCACGTTCAGGGTTTCCAGAGGTCAGGCGAGCACAATAGTCTGGTCTAAGAAATCAAGGTTTTCAAGCCAAGAGATGTCAGCATATAGCTTACAGTGCATCCACACACCCCCAATTACGTTTGAGAGGCTTTATAGTTAAACATCAGCTGTTTAGACTCAATCCTGCAACAATTCATCATCATTCTTAGCGGATAACTGACATCTAGCCATTTGGTGAGTACTTCTCCTTTTAGTCTGCAGCTCTGCTCTAAGCCTCTGGCTCCTCCTGTCTAATGGTGCCGGTGATCCTTGATTCTTATATTTAATCAGACTTTATCCATCATGGTCAGTATTGTCTACTCAGACTGGTAGCAGCTCTTCACAGTCTCGGGCTGAGGCCTACAGCTTGGATCTTTTTAAACTGGTGATGCTGGGAATTGAACCTGGGACCTTTTGCATGTCAAGCAGATGCTCTACCACTGAGCCATGATTCATCCCCTAGATTGGATAGCCATGTTGATTTACAGTAGAACAATTAGATTTGAGTCTACTAGCACCTTAGAGACCAAGAAGAATGAACTTTTAGAAGCTTATACTATAAAAATCTCGTTAGTCTCTAAGGCAGGGGTGGCCAAACTGTGGTTCTCCAGGTGTCCTTGGACTACAATTCCCATGATCCCCTGCCATCTGGAGAACCATAGTTTGGCTATCCCTGCTCTAAGGTGATACTGGACTCAAATTTCATTCTTCTCTTGGCTAGCCCTTTTAAATGAGCCTTCCACTTCTGAGCCCAGACATTTTGAACCCACACTATTATTTGTCACAAGATTTGGTGCTTTAGGGCAGGGGTAGTCAACCTGTGGTCCTCCAGATGTTCATGGAGTACAATTCCCATGAGCCCCCGCCAGCGTTTGCTGGCAGGGGCTCATGGGAATTGTAGTCCATGAACATCTGGAGGGCCACAGGTTGACTACCCCTGCTTTAGGGCAGTTGATGCGCTTCCTGGATGCTTGAGGCTGATTCTGTATTGAGCAGGGGGTTGGGCTAGATGGCCCACATGGCCCTTCCCAACCCTGTGAATCTGTGAGAAGTCCTTGCACATGTGCACAGTAAGAGATCTGGGTACATTTCAATAGGAATGGAAATGATTATGGAAGAGGAAACAAAACGATTTCGTGATATTATTATCCACTTCCATCTGGATGGTTATTTTATTTATCTCAAAAGCAACAGAAAAGGAGAACATGAAAGGGAAAACCTCAAACTCCAGCAACTAATTTGAAAAGAGAAAGGGAAAACAAACTATAGGTAACATAGAAGCAAAAATATAACAAGAGTCCAATGGCCAATCAAAAGCCTTGCTGGGAGAAAGCCCTACCTTGCCCCACCCACTTTCTGGAAATACTTCAAAGGTACCAGGGTGGGTGTTGGTGGGCATCCTGGTGCCCGGGGGCACCACATTGGGGATCCCTATTACAGAGAGAGTCTTCCCACCCCATCCCTGCCCCTAAATATATTAAAGTCTTTATAGAATACTCCCTTTTTTCATTAAACCCTTCTCTTTTTTCCCCCTTTGCATATTGAAAGACAGTCCAGCACAAACTGGCGGAACTGAAAACACAGATTTGCGTAGGCCGGGCATTTTTGGATAGCTGTCTCCAGCTGCATGCGGCAAAACGCCTGGACTCTGCCACTGCTTCGATGGCCAAATACTGGTACGCCGGGGGGAGGGGGGGAACAGTAGGTGGGTTTCTGGAGTTCTGGCCCCACTGGTGGACCTCCCAATGGCCCCTGGGTTTTGGCCATTGGGTGCCACAGAGTGTTGGACTGGAAGGGCCACTGGCCTGATTCAACATGGTTTCTCTTGTTTCTTAAATGTGGGGCAGTGATTCGACATGGCTTCTCTTATGTACTTATGTCTGGGGCAGGAATGTTCTGTATTATTGGTGCTTTTATTGGAGGGGGGCACAGTGGGAGGGCTTTTGGAGTTCTGGCCCTTCTGGTAGACCTCCTGATGCCACCAGGGTTTGGGTCACTGTGTGACACCAAGTGTTGGACAGGCCTGATCTTGTTTCTTACCTGTGGGGCAGTGGTGCTCTGTATTATTGGTGCTTTGGGAAAAGAGGGCAACAGCGGGAGGGCTTTTGGAGTTCTGGCCCTTCTGGTAGACCTCATGATGGTTTCCTAACTGGGTCTGACTTCAGGGTGGAAATGTTCATAGAATAATAGAGTTGGAAGGGGCCTCATGGGTCATCAAGTCCAACCCCCTGAACAAAGCAGGACACTCATCCCTTTCACTCATCCACTGTAACCTGCCACCCCCTTGAGGCTTCACAGAATCAGCCTCTCCATCAGATGGCTATCCAGACTCTGTTTAAAAATCTCCAAGGATGGAGAACCCACCACCTCCCGAGGTGTTGCCCATTGACTTTCTGTAGCAAGTCCTGACCGGAGCTGCTGCTTCTTATAGTTCTGTTTTTCATTAGCCAGAAAATGCCCTGGGCTGCTGTTGCTGTTACACATTAACTCACCTTTCACCAGGCAGAATTAGACAAGTAACAGCCACAAAGGTAGTACTTTGTACTGATGCCTGACTAAATTAAGCACATGGGTGAAAGAAACCAGATGGGAGATCAGGAAAAGGCAGGAAACAATTTTTTTAAACACATGTACACATAAGAAACTTTTATAAAATGGAAGAAACTTATAAAATAGGATATACCAGTGACAGATAGTTGCCTGCAGGAATGTTTCCAGAACAAGCATATAACTTGGGTCACAGTCAGCTAAAATTCAGTAAGTCTTCCTTAAGCTTCAGTACATAAATAAATAATAATAAATATTTTTATTTATTGATTGATTGATTGTATTTCTATTCCGCCCTCTCCTGTGGCTCAGGGCAGTTTACATGGAACGGCAAGAACAGTACAGTATAATTAGGTAGCAACAATGGTAACGAGAGAACAGAGTTTAACAACATCAACATTTTTACAGTTTGAACATGAGCATTTTAACAATCCCATTTTTATACCCCACCCTTCCTTTGGAGCTCAGTGCAGGTAACAATACAGGTAGCAGAAACCTAAAAACAGTTCTCAGTTCCCCCTGAGCAGATTTATAGTCAAATGGGGATTTTTCAGAGTCTTCAGAACAGGTCTTCTATAATTCACAACAGCAGAGTCAGCATTTCTTGGTGGTCTCTTTGGGCCCCAACCGTGGAACAGCTCTGGCTTACAGGCCCTGCGGAACTGGTTATGGTCCTATGGGGTCCTGGTCTCTTTAGGCAGAGCGTTCCACCAGAATGGGGCCAAGGCCAAAAAGGCCCCGCCCCGGTTGAGGCCAGTTTCACCTCCTTTGAGCCGAGGATCCCAAGCAGATTTTGGTCTGTTGATCTTAACGCATCTGTCTAACTTTGGAATTTCAGTTGGTCAAATTCATATAATTATTTCTAATATAGTTATGACGTCGTGTCCTTTTATCAGCAATAAGAAAGGGAGGGAGAGAGATTGCTTCCTTGCGTGGCTCTTCTGCAGAGTTTAGAATTTCCTTTTTGTTTTGTTCGTTTTTATTGCTCATTGAAAACCTAACTAGTCCCAAGAGAAGTGTCCTAGTATTGAAGCGCTATAGAATTATTTGCCCTGAGATTCAGAGTTCAGTCAAGAAGAATCCTTTGGATAGCACTCTGGAAATAGCTAATCTAATGTAATAAAATATGTTGCATACTTCTCACAGCATGCTGAAGGTCCCAAAAACTCCTTTTGGTGGAATCTCGCCTCCCCTGGGGCCAATTGCTGCTCTTGCTTAGGCTTCCGTGCCCCCCCCCCTTTTTCAGGCCTGCTATGAAGGAACCTCTAGCGGCCCCTGACCGAGGGGAGGGAACCTCTAGCAGCCCCTGACTGAGGGGAGGGAACCTCTAGCGGCTCCTGACTGAGGGGAGGGAGGGAGAGAGCGACGCAGGGGAGTCTGAGGGCATGGGCATGCTTTCCTTTTGATGGGGGAAAGCTTTCCCCTTCTGCCTAATGGCTGGCTGACAGAGAGGCCACAGAAAAGCCCCTTCTCATATAAAATACTGCTGTGGCCAGCCTCACTGCTCAAGGGCAGATGCAGCCAAGCCAGGCATGTCTCTTCTCCACCAGTCTCGGATGCTATGAGGCCTACTGTGCAGGGTTGTTGTTCAGTTGAAACTGGATGCTGTTGCGGAGGTTCTTTTACCTCCTCTGTCATCTGCACAACAACCCTGTGCAGTAGGCCTCAAGTGCTTCATCTCCACAACAACCTGTGCGGGAGGCCTTACATGCTTCTTCTGCACAACAGCCCTGTCCACCCTCCAAAGCAGCCGCTGAAACATCCGTGGTCCCTTTTAAAAGAAAATTGCTTCCCTATAAAGAACAATTGGAAATGAAGAAGAAAAGTTTTCATACAATTGGAACTGAGGAAGAGTAGGTTTTTATATCCCAGTGGCTGACAACCCCCTTCCCTTCCTCTCCCCACCACAGGCACTCTGAAAGGCAGGTGGGGCTGAGAGAGTCCTGAAAGAATGGGGACTGGTCCAAGGTCCCCCAGCAGGTCTACTGTGTCACAAAGGGGCTTAAAATCTTCCCTTCCTCTCCCTACACTGGGCAGCTTGTGAGGCAGGTGGAGCTGAGCGACTGAGAGAACTGGGGCTTGTCCAAGGTCCCCCAGCTGGCTTCATTGGGAGGAGTGGGAAATCAAACTCGGTTCTCCAGATTAGAATCTGCCTTAACAGCTATACCAAACTGGCTCCTGGTACATAAAGACTCAGTAGCTTTTGCCGACATTCTGGACTTTTTCCTTTCTAGGGCTTCTGATCTCCAGAACAGTGTGGCTACCCAGTGTGTCCAGCTCCATGGAGGATGGGGGTATATGTGGGAATACCCAATTGCCAAGTAAGTGTGGTTGCTCTTTAGTCTGAGTTCTTTCTGCCACCTTGTTTGACAAACCGGTCATCCTTACAGATAAAATATTTCCACAGGAAGAGCCTTGTGCTTCCCCAGAAGTTAAACAATTTTGCTATTCTGCTCTTCAATAGTTTACTTTATGTAATTCGAACATTTACTAGCTGCCTTTGGGGCTTGTGGAACCCAAGGTGGTTTACAATCTAAATAAAACCACAATTATGAAACCAAACCATATCAGACCACAATTAAAATCTCCTGTTAGGACTGCCAGTAAGTAAGTAGAGGTACACCTTCCTAAATCAACTGTATTCAGTTAGTGCTAAAGGGTGTGACTCTATTGAGGATTGCCCTGTAAATTAGTCTAAATAAAATTAGCTTACATAAAAATGTCTTCAACTGCCTCCTGAAAATCAAAAGTCTAAGGCTCAGATACCCTAGTCCCAAACCATTGCTTGCCACACATTTTGTGGCAGGGCATCAGCTTTTGTGGGTCAGTGCGCATTTCTGATATCTGGGGAAGAGAGCAGTGACTCATGAAAGCTCCTCCCCTGCCACTAATCTTGTTAGTCTTGCAAGTGCTCCTGGATTCTTGCCCTTTTCTACTGAAGATGTGAGCAGTGACCCATGAAAGTTGCTGCCCTGCCACAAATCTTGTTAGTCTTTCAGGTGTTCCTGAACTCTTGCGCTTTTCTACTGAAGAAGTGAGCAATGACTCGTGAAAGCTCCTCCCCTGCCACAAATCTTGTTAGTCTTTCAGGTGCTCCTGAATTCTTGCCCTTTTCTAATGAAGAAGTGAGCAATGACTCATGCAAGCTCCTCCCCTGCCATGAATCTTGTTAGTCTTTCAGGTGCTCCTGAACACTTGCCCTTTTCTACTGAAGAAGTGAGCAATGACTCATGAAAGCTCCTCCCCTATCATGAATCTTGTTAGTCTTTAATGTGCTCCTGAACTCTGGCTCTTTTCTGCTGCTACAGACAGACTTACATGGCTACTCATCTTGATCCATCTCCCTAGAAATTTTGTTACACAATCTCGGGGCTCCTGCTGAAAAATCCCTCTCTCCTGTGCCTACCAAGCAAGCCTCTGATTGAAGGGTCCATTGGGTTGCCTTTCCCTGTGATCTTGTTTCCTGAGCAGGAAGATAAGGGAGAAGACAGTCCTTCAGACACCCTAGTCCCAAGCCATTGCTTGAACATGTCTCTTAAGTTCGCTTACACTAGCAAGCAGCACATTTTGATGCAATCCTGTAACATATGCAAAATATTGGCTAAAAACAAACTAAAAACCTCAGATGCTGGAGCCTTTAAAATATACAGGTTGTATCTCAGAAGTTCCAGATCCTGGGATATGTAGGTTTTCCTGGAAAAACTTTCTTTCAAGTACATTATGATCCTTCTCTTCTGCTTGGGGCAACAGAGGTGGGTCTCACAATGATCATGCGAGGTAGGCTAGAATGAAAAACTATAATGGTTTATAATAGAAGTAGATTTAGATGGGTAACCGTGTTGGCCTGGAGTGGCAGAACAAAGTTTGAGTCCAGTGGCACCTTTGAGACAATATTTTATTTAAGGTACTAGGGGCCAAGCATTTAGGAATACTATGGGCACTAGATTAGGCGGGTGGGGTGGAAGAACTCTGTGGATGGCCTCTCCCTCCCCCCAGGACCTGGAAAGGCTGCAGACTGGAGGCCCCCAGGCAGGAAACTCACGGGCAGGGGCAGCTCTCATACAGCAGGGATCTGCAGCCTCCGAGCCTCAGAGGGAAGTGGAAGTAGGAGGGGGTGGTCTGGGGTGGGGGACAGAAGGCAATTGGCTGGCCACTGGACAGGCAGGCAAGCTGGTTGGAGAAGGAGACACTCGGGTGGGAAAACCGCCCTGAGTGGGTGTTAAGTACTGTACTTAAGCCATGAGACACACTCCTCCTCCAAGGTCTTACCAGAAATATATTAAGTGGAACAGATAAGTTTTTATGTGTAGGCCCACTTCTTGTTTTCAGAAGCAGTGCTTTTATGTCTTCCAGTCCACTCACTCCCTCACTTCTTTTTCCCCAGATGTTTTGTAGACTCCCGTGTTCAGCCCATCTACGGTGGTACCAATGAAATCATGAAAGAGCTTATTGCCAGAGACATTGTGAGTGATAAATAAGTCTGCAGCTCTCCTGCTTCCCAAATCCAGTTACTGTTGACCTGGGATTCAATTATACACGGCAATGACTTTGGAGGAAGGAACTCTCTTCTAGCTCAAGAAGAGGAAACGCTGTTATTAAAAAAAATACTGCAAAACTTCCAAAGCGTGCCACCTTTGTTTCTTCTTTTGATCGGCTGCCATTCTGCAGATGTGGGATTCCAAAAGACAACAACCCCCCCCCCCCATTTGATGGTATGAACAGGCAAAAACAAACTAAATTCTAGGGATTCATCTGAACTTGACGTCTTTTATTCTAATGGAACTCAGCCTTGCCCTGAGCATTCAAATTAAACACACAGTGGTGGGAAGAATTATGAGGGTTGTTGAAAGGAGGAAGCAGCTGGGGGCTGGAAAGATGCAGTCATGGAAAATCCTTGGAAATGGTGAGAGGCAGACCCGTCCCTGACACACCCTAATAAAAAATGTGTAGCTCTTCTAATGGCCTTTACATAGCCGTCTAAACAGAGAAAGCATTTGTCGGAGTTGAGAAATGAGCTGAGAAATAATTGCACGGGAGTATTAATAATAAAGTTTTCATGAAACCAAAGTAACCTTATGCCAACTTGCGTCTATGTCCTATGGAATTATAAATGAGAGTTATTATCCACAGTTTGTTTTGTATTTGGTGATCAATTGTGTATATAGACATTCTTGCTGGCCGTTGACTGTTTTAATAAACTACTAATACTGCTACTTATAAAGAGATAACAGAGAGTCTTAAATTTTGATTAAGCCACTGGACAGATTCTTTTTTCCTTTGTTGTGTTTTTGGGATCGCCCACTTTCTTCTTGTGAGGCTTGAGACCTCAGCAGGTTCGAATGCAGGTCTCAAATTGTGGCTCTCCAGATGTCCATGGACTACGATTCCCATGAGCCCCTGAATTGTAGTGCATGGACATCCAAAGAGCCACAGTTTGGCCACCCCTATAATGCCATCAGGGACACCTATGTTGGTAACCCACTGATCAACTGGTAGTAGTGGGACATCTCCAGGTGCTACCTGGGGGTTGGCAACTCGGATGCATTAGTGTCCCAAAATACAAGTTGGACGTAAAAACCAATGCCTTCTGACCATATTTGTAGTCTGTGCATAAGTCTATAAAGTGTTCTTGGAGGAGGAGCCCTAGGTGGGCATGTATACAGCTATGCTTCCCAGCCATATTTTGCCCGATAAACTTTTGTGTGCAGCCACACTTCCTCAGATACAATGAAATGGGAATTACCAGTCCACATGTCCGAAGAAGAGTTGGTTTTTACTGCCTGAAAGTCTCAAATCAGTAACCAACACCTTTCCCTTCCTCTCCTCACAGCAGACACCCTGTGAGGTAGGTGGGGCTGAGAGAGCTCTACGAGAACAGCTCTATCAGGACTGTGACTAGCCCAAGGTCATCCAGCTGGCTGCATGTGGAAGAGTGGGGTATCAAACCTGGCTCTCCAGATCAGAGGCCTCCACTCTTAACCATGACACCAACCTGGCTCTTGGCACACGGCATATTTTACAGCTAATTTACTACCTACCCTCTGCCTATGTGTGTGGACTGGTAAGTCCCATTCCACTGTTCCTGAAGAAGCGTGCCTGCACATGAAAGTTTAGGCGCTGAATAGAACTTGATTGGATGTAAAGTAGCCACTGGACTCCAACTTTGGCCGGCTGCTAAACCAACATGATCTGTCTCTTGCTTTGAAAATCCTACAGGATCACCTTAAATGGGTTGTGACTTGACAAGTATGTGTTTAGGAAATGCAGCAAGGCACAGCTGCAGATTCCTAGAAGGAAGAGTTTCCTAGCCTAGGAGTGTTTCTCAATTTAGCCCTTGAACAGAATGCTCAGGGTAGCATTCATCACGCTAGGTGGTGAAAACAAACCAAAGAAGGCCAAACGATGGGGACAGAATTAAAGCCCCCAAACGGTTTAAGGCTGAAAATAATTGTTGAGTTTAATATTTTTTTTTCTCAAATGGAAACCTCAGGGTTTTTTTTAATGAGAAACAGTGTCAGAGTCAAGCTTACTAGACTTTATCAACCTTGGAGAATGCACTCCTAAAGAAAATATGTTCAAAAAGACAATGATAAACAGTCTCAAAATTTTAATAGACTCTGGTACAGCTGGAATATGAGTCTCCCTGTCCTAATGTCTTGGAGAGTGGAATGATTTCAGATGCCAAATGACAATAGCATGCCTGATTAGGTTAGGTGTGCTTTGCAAAGGGGTCAATTCAGGTGGCGAGCCACCTTGGTCTGAAGCAACAGGACGAAGTTTGAGTCCTGTGGCACCATTTGTAGAGGTGTTGCCAGACACCAATGCAGAGAGCTAGTGACATAAAGAAATAATCACACAGGAAGCCAAGGTCTCTGTTTAGTCCAGGAGGATGCCTTACAGGCCTGTAGCATTGTCCCACCCCAAACATGCCCTGCCCCACCTCTTGCTCTAGGAAGAGCCTAAACCCACCCTCTTTTAACATGGGGAGTTTCCTCTCTACTGCAGCGCATTGGATTGCAGGACAAGGCCTTTCCCCCACAGCGGAGTCTCCCTTGTGCAGTGCTCCAGGCTAGAAAGCTCTGCTCCCTTGGAGAAGAGTTGTTTTTTTTTCTATTTGCCACTTTTCTCTACCAGGAGGAGTCTCAAAGCAGCTTCCGATCCCCTTCTCTCCCCACGACAGGCACCCTGTGAGGTAAAGTGGGACTGAGAGCTCCGCAAGAACAGCCCTATCAGGACTGTGACGGGCCCAAGGTCACCCAGTTGGCAGCCTGCGAAGGAGAGAGGGATTCAACCCAGTTTTCCAGATTCCAGCCCTGCCTTTCGCGAAGCCAGCCCTCCCGCACGGAGGCAGCCCCGCCTGGGCAGGGAAGAGGGGAGAGATCGGACCGGCGGGCAGTCCCCACGAGGCGGCCAAAAGCCCCGCCAGAATCCTCCGCCTCATTTACATAGCCCCGCCCCCCGCGCCGCGCGATTGGCCGAGGGAGGCCGCCGGCGGCCCCGCCCGCCCCGCTTCAGCCTTGGCAGCTGAGGTGGCTGTTTGGGCGGCCGAGCGACTGTTGACGGAGCGACGGAGGGAGCGGGGGAAGGAGCGCGACGCCGCCGGGACCGGGCAGGAGGGGGGCGACCGCAGCGGGGCAGCAGGCGAGTGCGGCGCTTGGCGGGGCGGTTTCTCCCCTCAGAAAATGTGGGGAGTGGGCTTGGGGGGGGAGGTGGGGAGCGGGGAAGCCAACTGCCTCCCCTCCCCCGCTCCGCCTTCGGGTTTCAACGGCGGCGAGAGGGCGCCGAGGGAGGCGGGGCGCCCGGAGGAGGCGTGGCCGTGGGAGGCGGGGAGGGAGACATCGCCTGCCTCCTCCCGCGCTCCCCTGATTGGTTGGCCGGGGAGGGGCGGGGCGTGACGTGGGGGAGGAAAAAAAAAAGAAGCGGGCGGGTCGGGACAAAAAAGTTGTTTGCGGGCGGGGGCGGTTCGTGACACGTGTCGCGTGGGCACCGCTTTGGCGCGCCACTTGCGGACATCCTGGTCTCGGACTTTTCACGGTTGCTTGCTGTGGAGTGTGAACTTCCAGGAGATTTGGGAGGGGGGAGGCGAGATATCTCAGTGGGGCCGAATGCCATGGAGTCCGCCTTGTAAAAGCGCCGATTTTCTCCTCTCATCTGGAAATCAGCAGTGATTTGGGGAGATCTCCAGGTCCCACCTGGAGGTTGGCAACTGTAGCTACCCCTCTTGTGTGACAGGGATCCAGTTTTTGTCTTCTGTCTGCAGAATGGAGGTTTTTGGCTGGCAGATGGACTCGCAGTCTAGCTAGATCCAAATGGGTCGCTCTGTTGGTCTGAAGTAGTACAACAAAACGTGAATCCTATGGCACCTTTTAGACCAAGAAGGATTTACTCGAGGCGTGAGCTTTGGAGTGCATGCACACATTTTAACTGCATCTGAGCTGCGACTTGCAGAAGCGCCTCCTCTGCCACAAATTAAGGCACTACTGAGTTCTTGCCGTTTTCTACGGAAGAAACGAGCAGCGATGTACAGAAGCTCCTCTCCTGCCATAAATTATATTAATCTTTGAGGTGTTCATGGACTCTTGCTTTTTTCTGCTACTGCAAACACACAGCTACACATCTTGTCTGCTCTCTGAGCGTGCATGTGTGAACTTGTAGGGATCAGAGTTTGTTTTGTACGCACTAGAATTGACTTTTGTGGCTCTAAATTTCTTCCCGGTTGCCTTTTGAGTGGCTTCCAAATTCCCTGAAGGGTTAGTTGTGGTTAGACCTGGAAGATACAGATTCTCCACTCTGCCATGGAAGCTAGCTGGGTGGCCTTGGGCCAGCAACACAAACTTAACCTAACCTTCCTTGCCGGTTATGAGGATAAAAGGATAAAATGAGGATAAAAAAGAAAACAGGAGAAAGAGGAATTGCTTGGATTCCCATTGGGGAGAATGAAGTCAATCAAGCAGACTCAATACGGGGTGGTTTGCCAGGACCTTTCCCAGTCATTACCGTTTTACCCCCCAGCAAGCTGGGTACTCGTTTTACTGACCTCAGAAGGATGGAAGGCTGAGTCAACCTTGAGCCAGCTGCTGGGATTGAACTCCCAACCTCATGGACAGACAGCTTCAGACAGCATTTCTGCCGCTTACCACTCTGCGCCACAAGAGGCTCATTTCACAGGGGATCCTATGTTATTGAATGTGAAAAACCTTAGGTTGAAATTGACATTATTAGTTAAGTGTAATGTATGATACGAGCCTCTTGTGGCGCAGAGTGGTAAGGCAGCCGTCTGAAAGCTTTGCCCATGAGGCTGGGAGTTCAATCCCAGCAGCCGGTCCAAGGTGGACTCAGCCTTCCATCCTTCCGAGGTCGGTAAAATGAGTACCCAGCTTGCTGGGGGGTAAACGGTAATGACTGGGGAAGGCACTGGCAAACCACCCCGTATTGAGTCTGCCAAGAAAACGCTAGAGGGCGTCACCCCAAGGGTCAGACATGACTCGGTGCTTGCACAGGGGATACCTTTAATGTATGATAGAAAAATAGGATAAAATTGAAATCTTCTATGGATGGAAATATGAGATGTTTTAAAACAATACCACAGATCACGCCGGCCGAACGGCAGCCTTACATGCCCTGATGTTATCTACACTAGCGATCCCCAACCTGTGGGCTGCGGACCACATGTGGTCCATCAACTAATTGGAGGTGGGCCGTGAAGGACACATTCTCTCCCCCCCCCCCGGCCCTTTACTTCATCAACGATCCGATCTGGCAGGCGCACATGTGCGTGCCTGCACTCACTGGCATGCCAACGGCTGTGCCTCCCTCCCCCGCCCCAGCCACCCCGCCTGCCTGAGCAGAAGCGCCGCCTCGGCTGCCCCCCCCCCCGAGTCCCAGCACTTAGGAGCACTCACTTGATTGCAGACGGCTGAAGGAATGTTTAAACATTACCATAGCGACCTGAGTCACAGAGCGCTAGGGCAGTGGTTGAGAGTAGAGGAGTAAACTACCCCCCCCAGCGGGCCTCAGTAAAATTGTCAAGCGTTGTGTGGTCCCCGGTGATAAAAAGGTTGGGGACCACTGATCTACACCAGGGGTAGTCAACCTGTGGTCCTCCAGATGTCCATGAACTACAATTCCCATGATCCCCTGCCAGTGTTTGCTGGCAGGGGCTCATGGGAATTGTAGTCCATGAACATCTGGAGGACCACAGGTTGAGTGCCCCTGATCTACACCTTGAAATGGCCTAGCTCACATTGCCCTTCTGAAATTCTAATTCCATAACTGCTCAGGCATGCAGCGGCAGTTAGAAGCTGAGGAGTTCTGTTAGATCCAGTTCTCCTGCTGGAGATCTAGATCAACCCAGAAGCAAAGGATATCTTTTCCCACTTAAAATGCCATGGAAACAGCCCACAGGCACGCTCACATGTGATACGATAACCTCAGAACTGGACTGCTGTGTCTATGTCAGCTCCAAATGGTGTCGAATTCCGTCTGTTGGTAGGGGTTCGAATTTAAATCACCACATTGGCTGCCAATTTGAATTTTTTTGTGACCTATTCATAATTCTGACGTTAGCCTTTAAAGCTCTTCGTGGCCTGTGACTTCCGTATCTGTTGGACCACCTCCCATATGTCTCTTCAGGCTGCTAGGGATCCCTTGGAATTGCAGATCAGCTCCAGTGTATAGAAATCAGTTCCCCTGGAGAAAATGGATGCTTTGGCGCTGGATCCCACTGAGGCCCCTGTGCTCCCCAAGCTCTGTTCCCAAATCTCCTGGAGTTTCCCAACCTGCCTCTGGCCCCCACTGGAGTCCTGAAATCTCTAATGTGTCCCCCAATGCAGCTTTGAGGAGAGATTGATGGTCGTTCCTCCACTCAGAACTGCCATTGCCTGGGCTTGAGCTTTCTCAGTGGGTACTAGGGATGCCAGTTTCCAGATGGGACCTGGGGACCCTCCCCTGGTGAAAATGGAGGCTTTGGATGGTAGACTCCATAGCATTTGTACCCCACTGAGGTTCTGTCCTCCCTAGGCTCCACCTGCAAATCTCCAGGAGTTTCCCAACATGGAGCTGGCAACCCTGCCAGCTGCCAGGAGGGACCTGGAAAGCCTACTTGGCTGCCCATGAGGTATGCCCAGGGGCAACATGTGAAATCCCAAGAACGTAAGAAAGACTCAGATGTTACAATCTCTGTAAAGGGGAGCTTTATTCTGATGAGCACCTGTTGGCCTGTGAGTGGCAGTTGTGGACCGATTCCTTTTCTTGTTGACATGAGATTATTTTTGTTTCTGAATTTGATGTAAGCCATGTTAAATGTGTAGGGTTCTCAAAGTCTGCTTGGGGGAGGAGCATATGGCTTTAACAGAGGCCAGCTGCAGAGGTAGGGCACAAACATACCCCAATGCACAGGAAGAGGAGCTTGCCCTCTGGACCGTATTGGTTAACCGAAGCCTTCTGAATAACAATGGTTTTTGCAGGGATATCTAAGGTTATATCCAACATTTATGGCACCTTAGGAATGGGATCAGAATATGACAGTCTAAGTTCCTATTTGTTTTGTTTGTTTTTCTTACAGATTTAGCGTATACCACTCAGAGCAGCTATGACACCTGCCCTCCGAGAGAAAGTAATGAAAAGTCATGGCATCTGTTTAGCCTCGTCGTTGTCTTCAAAAGTTACAGAGTCCAATGAAACGCTGGAGGTGGGAAACGCCAAAACTATCAAAGGGAAGATAAAGGAGGATTCCGTGGCACAGATCACGTACTCGGTGCTGGGGTTCCCCGCCCCACAATCCAGTCTCCAAAGGGATCTCTTTGATTTAAAGTGCTTTGGCTCCCAGCCTTCTAAACATTATCCCCTATTAAAGAACTCCAATTCTTCTCCCAGTATATACAATAAGCATTGTATGCAGAGGAGCTTGGAAGAGCAAAACTGTTCCAGGATGAGAAATCCTTTATGTAACAGCACAAATACACACTTCAGTCAGATTATTAATCCTGAGTCTAGAGAAGGGGAAAGTTTATTAGTGGCAGCCATGCAGAACTCTTCAGAGGCGGGGAAGCTTTTGGAGCCACGCATAGCTGCGTCTGGTCACGTGGAAGAAAGGCAGGTTCCTAACTGCAAGTGGCACTGGAATCATGGCTTTTTCGGGAAGCCTTTCTCTGGAAACACCGAAATGAAAGAAGGAAAAGTCTTCCCTCACCACGAAGCCCAGGAAACCGAAATGGACAGCAGTTCCAGCAGTAAAGAGCAGGAGTTGAATTCCCGCTTGCTCCAATGCGTAAATAAGCAACAGGCTTTGCTAAGCCGGGCCAAAAGAACTCAGAAGCACTTGCAGATCCTCTTGGCAAAACATGTCGTCAAGCTCTGTGACCAGCAAATGAAATGCTTTGTGAGACATCAGCTACAGAGGATGAAAGCTTTTCATCATCCCAACAGAACGTTGGATGGCAGTGGTCACCGATATGCTGAAATTACAACAGAAGGCAATAATCTCGAGGCGATTGCGAATAAACACCTACAGCGGGATTTCACTGTCGCCCCCGGTGACATCCAGGTGTTTGCTCGCTCCACAACTGGCCTCCTGTCTCAAGTGGAAAAGAGTGTGGATTCTGATGCCACTTGTAGCAGCTCCAGCGAAGATGAGGATGATCAGGTTTCCAGAAGAGTTGTGGCAGTGTAAGTGTCAAAGAATTTCAGCATTCCTACATAGCAATCCTGCAGAAAGTTACATGTGCTCAGGTTCCCAATAAGTGGAATATGTACATCTTCAAAAAAAAGGAAGCTCTTGCTGTATAAATGAAATACAAGGCCAGAATCTGCCAGCCTTTTATTATTTAATAACTCACATTTGCTAGGCTGATAGAATCACTGAGGTCTGTTGTTTGCGAATACTTGGGCAGGATTGAAGTTGTTTGATAATATTCGGGCAGGATTTAAGGTATTTCTTGATTTATTTAGCTATTTATTTATATATTTTTGTACTTATATACCGCTGCACTCGATTCGGACTTATGGCGGTTTACAATAAAACAAAAACTAGTCCAGTCCTCTAAAACGCCTTGAAAGTATACAATGAACATTGACATTAACATTAAAAGATGGTGATACGGAGTTCTAAACCCCTCCCCTCCCCCAACCTCTCCCACTGTCCAACTGGGGCCAATAACTCTCTTTCATTGGGAGCGAGGGTCTTGATCTAACTGATGTTAAGGCATCCACTGATGGTAACTCCGGGATCCTACCATGGCCTCAACCATATGCCTGGCGGAAGAGCTCCATCTTGCAGGCCCTGTGGCATGCTGAAATCTTCTGCAGGGCCCATAGCTCTTCAGGGAGCTCATTCCACTTTCTCGTTATCGCTGAATGATCGGCCGCAAAGAGAGTGTCTGATGATTTTGTGCATCTTGTAAATGTTCTGTTCTGTTAATAAGTGATCTATCAGTACAGTATTTCCAGATTGTTCGTGGACTGGAATTCACAGATTATTTGGAGGCCACAGTAAGAAGCCCAGGAGAGGGCATGTTGCAGCCTATGACGTAAAGATTCTTTTGTTTACCTATTAAATGCTCTAACCTCCCCTGTGGCCATAATTGTCTGCATATTTTTCCGATGTGTCACCTTAGCCCCCCCCCCCCGGAGTTTGTCGAAGTTAATGGAAGCTTGCACCTTCAGGAATGTGTGAGTTAAAGTGCATTCTAGGCTAGAGACCACGCTTCTTAAATTTGAAGGAACTGTTTCCCAAGTAGATTTTTTGAGTTCTCTGCTTGAGGCCCCTGTGTTTGCTTAATGAACTGCTGTTTTATGAAGCTTTTTGTTGCTAATGTTTGTTTGCGGTCACATTGTGTTTCTCAAGATGAATTGTTTTTCCATTTATAAAAATACAGAGGTTAGTTAGAGACCCAAATGTTTCGAAAGCAATATTCATTTCCAAGTAATAATGACACATCATGGTCTTATCTTCATAGCGATGTTCACATAGGAATGTTTCCATGGATATGGCATAGCTAACTGATGGATATGTAATTATTATATCCAATTCTAAACAAGGTTCTAGATTGTGAAAGTCGGGGGGAAATCCATACAGGACAGAGGGGGAAATTTTCTATAAATCCGTAGGAGGGTCAAAGTTTACAAATCTAAACACTTACATACAATGGGGTTAAACAGCTTCCCTCCCCCAGAATAGGTGCAGCCTCTGTAGCATTTAGAGATGATTACCCACTGCTGTTTCATGGGGCTACAGTTCTGAGATCTCTGTGGCCGTTTTGTAGTGTTGCTAAGCAACTGTACCAATAAATCCAAGCTGTGTAAGCATTAATTTCTGTCAGTCATAGGCTGGGAAAGGGGGAGAGACTGGAAAAGATAGAAGAGAAGGGAGGAAACAAAAGTAGGAGAGAAGCAGAAGAAGCTGAAGGGGGGGGGCTGGAAAAGGAAGGTACATGGGAGGAAAAGTGAAGGGGTTCTAGAAGAAGAGAAGGAAGGAAGACTGAAGGGAAAGAGAAAGGCAAGTAAATGGGTGAGTGGAAAGAAGAGATGGAAACAAAAAGTGGCTCCCAAGAGCAGAGAAAGAGTAAATAGTGTGGGGAGTAGAAATCTTACAATGCCCCCATGAGCATCTCACAGTTCACTTGCTGGTCATTTTCTGTTTTTAAACATGCTCCAGTTTTCACTAATGCTTCTGATTTTATTTTCAGTTCTCTGAAGTAAAAAATGGAGCTGGTTATAATTGGAGGAAAGTGCTGATTATATTACTTGGGGGTGGGTGGGGTACATGCTGCTTAGAGCTGAGGTTCTGACAAATTACCTGTCTGCCATGCTAGATTTCCTTGGATACAGGTTGGCAGCTAGGACATTGAAGTTGCCTTTGTGAAGCTGGGTGTCATCCTTTCGTTCTGTGTTCTTCCCAGTAAATATAGATCTGACTGGCAATGGCTGGTGGACAGAGCTAAAATTGGCTGCCGCTGGACATGGCTTCAAGCTCAGATTTCGGAAATAGAGTTCAAAATCCAACAACTCACTGACCTCCACAGGCAGATCCGTGCCGCCAAGGTATTGTCATCCAGTAAGGGGGGGGGAAAGTTCTTCAAATAATCAATTTATTGTTTGATCAGTCCGTTTCATCCAGCCAACTTTTTCACTCAGTCTCACTTGGTTTCCATCCTCACTATAGCTCTCGTGCCATTTGACTTCCCACCTGCAACTCCTGTGGTCAGAGGGGACAGACTCCTCCTGTTTTCAACAATGGAAAGTCCAACCCCAAATTTTGCCTTTTTCCCACGGTTTCTAAACAGAATTTATTATGTAACATTTATGAAAGTGAATATGATACTAGTCCAAAATGAATTCACTTCTAAAACCCGATTATTATTATTATTATTATTTATTATTATTATTATTATTATTATTATTATTGTTATTGTTATTGTTATTGTTATTATTATTATTATTATTATTCCCTGCCACTCTTGGAGCTGGCTCATGGCGGGTTACAGACATCCAATAAAACCCATTAAAACCCCCATTAAAAGGACACAAAAACCCAAAACATAAAATTACAATAGAAAAAAGAACATGACAGAATATCACCCCACCCATCCTTACCTCTAAAAGGGGGAGGAAGGAGGGTTGAGATGACTTGTTGTTGCTTAACACCGGAGTGGGGGGGGCTCGATCTTCCTCACCGCCCCCGGCCTCAACCATAGACCTGGCGGACTATCAGCAGGGCGGGAGGCTGAATTAGGAAATAAGTTCTAAAGCAGGACTCCTGAATTTGGAATTCAGACCCAAAATGGTGGGCAACAAAACAACAACAAAATGACTGCTACAGAATGGTCATAGAAGACAGAACAGGCCAAAAATGATTGCCACTGTAACTCAGTGTAGATCCATTTGCTGTGATGGCAGCTGCTGCCAAAGCAGCATTAAAAAAAAAATCCGCACAGCCGATTAAGTCTCCAGTAGTCAATCAGAAGCCTTGCTGAGCAAATACCTTACCTGGTCTCGCCCACTTCCTAAAAACAGTCAGCAGGTGGCCAAAAGGGAGTCAGCAGGCACCATGGTGCCATTTTGGGCACCCCCTTTTAAGGAATATTGCTGAACTTCTGTGCTTGCTGGGCTGTGATGGGCAGATAGTTATTTCCCCTGGAATAACTTGTGTCGCTCCTTGGGAGAAAGGTGGAACCGGTGATTTCCCAAGCAGTACTTTCTGAGAATTACAGCTGACAGTTCGTTGTTACAGACTGTCTTCAATTGCTTTCATCTAGGGAACGGTGATCTTAGAAGAACTCCCGACTCCAAGGGATGTCTTGAAGAAGCACGCACAATTGACGGACAAAGAAGCTTTGTTACACACCACAGGGAATTCTCAAGCCCATCCTGAAAAGCAGGATGCATGGCCGGAAAATGACTTTGAAATGTCGCCAAGCAGTCCGACTCTGCTGCTCCGAAACATAGAGAAACAGGTATTCAAAGGGGAATGGGATTAGAACTGGAATTTGGTAACGGTTTCCATTCGATTTTATACCAAATGTGCCAATGTATTAATTCCATAAAGATAATTTTCATTACCGGAAGCCCGATCAACCTAAACCATAGCAGAGAGAACCTGTGACGCTTTGGTTCCTTCTCAAAGCAGTAAATATTGGCATGTCTTTCCCAAGTAATTGTCATGGTGTCACTATTGTGTAGGACTTTGCCAGGGAAAACCCTGTTCAGATATGTGCTTGACGCATTCTTAAATTTGATTTCAAAATGGAATGAAAAACATTCACAGCAGGACTTTCCTGGGAAAATGGGCAGGTCAAATAATTTTTGAATAACGGGGGCAAAGTTGAATCTTTCAAAAGGGAGGGTCCAAGGCTGCAATGTATAAACCTTCCCTTTTCCTTTGAAACTGTTCCAGAGTGCTCAGCTGAGTGAAATAATCAGCAGCCTGATGGCTCCCTTCAGTCTTTCTCCCACATCCTCTCCTCTCTCGTCAAAGCCCTGTAAACCGAAAGACATGGTCAACGGTGTCTCTCTAAGGTAGGTGACACACTGGTGTACTGCAGGATAACTTAGCAGCTTTAGGATATGAAGGATGTAATTTAAAAAAACACAGTACCACTGTGCCCTTAACCTTTTCTTAAGCTTTGCTTCTCCGTGTCCGAGCTCTAATATTTTCAACATTCAAATCGTTTTAATTTTTATTTATTATTTGGCTTATCTGCTGCTCTTCTCTGCTAGTGAACTCAGGACGGATTGCAGCAGTAGAGGAAAATCTTTAACCCTCCCCCGCTCCGGAGGAGCGGGAGGAATAAAGGAGTAAGGGCAAGTGGGGAGGAGCTAGGGCGGGCCACTCGAGTCACTCGAGGGCCAAGCAGCCAATGGGGAGCCGCCCAAAGCGCGGCTCCCCATTAGCTGGTTGGCCCAGCCTCGCCTGGGCCGGCCGGGGAGTTCCCGCTCAGAGGAAGAAGCCTTCCCCAGCGGTAAGTCCTCCGGCCGGCTTCCCCTCGCCCAGGGAGCCTTCTGCCGGGCCCAGGGGCAGGCTTGCCTGCCCTTGGGCCCGCCAGAAGGCCACAAAGCCCACTCCCGAAGTCCCGAGCCTTCTGCCAGGCCCTGGAGCAGGCTCGGCTGCTCCTAGGCCTTGTAGTAGGCCGCGGAGCCCAACGCCCCCGTCCCGAGCCTTCTGCCAGGCCCTGGAGCAGGCTCGGCTGCTCCTAGGCCTTGTAGTAGGCCGCGGAGCCCAACGCCCCCGTCCCGAGCCTTCTGCCGGGCCCTGGGGCAGCCGAGACTGCTCCTCGGCCCGGCAGTAGGCCTCAAAGCCTGCCGCCGCCTTCCCGAGCCTTCTGCCGGGCCCTGGAGCAGCCGAGCCTGCCCCTGGGCCCAGCAGAAGGTCCCAAGGCCACCTACCTTCCTCTGTTCCTCCCTTCCTCCCAGCATTCCCTTTGCCCTTTCCTTCCTCCCAGCATTCCCTTTGCCCTTTCCTTCCCTTCCTCCCAGCATTCACTTTGTTTTTCCCTTTCTCCCTTCCTCCCTCTCTTCCATCTGCCTCTTTCTGGCTACCTGTTTCTCTCCCTCTTCTTCTGTCTCTATCTTCCTTTCTTTCTGTCTTTCTGTCTCTCTCCTTTTCCTCCTTCCTTCGCCCCATCCCTCCACCCACCCATCATGCTAGGGCCTGCTGTATTTTGCCCACAGCGGGCTTAATATCTAGTAATTTATAAAACAATTATATACTATAAAAACTTATAAAGCTCCCAACCCCTCAATCATCTCCAGTCTGGCTAGCAGAATTGACGGGAGCAAGGTAAAATTGAAAGGGGAGGGGAACTTGAGAGGAGAGGAGAGAGACCCACATGAGACCCCTGCAGAACTGAGATAGGCCCTGCCCTGATATCTTTCGGTGACTCATTCCACCATGCTGAAAAAGCTCGGCTCTGGCTGAGGTCAGGCAGATGACTTTGAGTCCTGGGATTATCAACCGATCGGGCCTTGAAGAACAAAATGAAGAACAAAATGTTCTTCAAGGAACATATCAGGAGAGACAATGCCTCAAGTACATAGGGCCCAGACTGCAAAGGGCCTTAAAGACTTTGAACCTGATCTGGAACTTGACCAGCAACCAGTGCTGCTGCTGGAGGGCAGGTCAAATGTGTGCCCTCCATGGAGTCCTCATGAGAACCCAAGAAGCTTCATTTTGCATCAGCTGCAGTTTCTGGGACAAGGTTAGCCCATGTAGAGCAAGGTACAGAAATCCAATCTGGAGGTGACCATTGTATGGATAACTGTAGTGAGGTCTTCCAGGAACAGGTAGGGTGCTAGTACAATCGCCTAGCGTAGATTGTAAGCTACCCTTGTGATCTGAAGCTCCATAGAAAGGGAGGCATCGAAGATTGCCCCTAAAATTCCATATAGGCAGGGGAGATGCACTTCCTCTCCTGGTCCCTTCTTTCCTAGCCACAGGACCTCCATCTTCCAGGGATTAAGCTTCAGAGCCACTCAGTCACAGCCTCCAGACACCTGGCCCATGAAACTGGGGATGTATCCATTCAGCGGCCCATTAGCAGATAGAGCTGGGTGTCATCATTGTACTCACGACACCCCAGCCCAAACTCTCAGACTAGCTGTGTAAAAGGGGCTCCCTCACAGCAAGAGTCTCATTGGGCATGCAGATTAAAATGACAGTTCTCAGCAGTAGCTACAACCGCAGCTGGATTTTAAAATTTTTATTCTCCTCTTTCCTGGTGTATTCCCCTAGAATTTCTCCTCTTGTCCACTGCAGTTAGGTTCCCTCCCTCTGCTTTCCTCCAGTGGTAGCCATTTTGTGGTTACACCCACTATCCCATGTCAGAAATCCAAAGGTGCCCACTGGGCTGATTTAGGCTTGTTATGTGCGAAGTCGTGTCCGACCCATCGCAATCCCATGGACAATGATCCTCCAGGCCTTCCTGTCCTGATTTAGGCTACAAGTCTCAATAGGCGAAGTGCTATTTTTTTCAGCGTTCTTGACTTCCTGCGATAATTTTTATTATTTGGTGCATTTCAGAGGCACAGAAATTAGTGAGGAAATTCCCTCCTCCAGCAGTTGGCTGGTTGACCAGCAGCACCTGAAGAGAAGAAGGAAAGACAAGACGAGGCTCAAAGCGTCATCTGTTTTGGTGGTGAGCACATCTGCTCGCACCAGGCCGGTTCAAAGTTTCCAAAGGAGGAAGCTGTACAAAATGAAAACCGATTTCAATTGGAATCAGCAGGTGAAAACATGTTCCTCTTATTTCTTAAAGAGACTGTAGCCACTACGCTTGCCTACTCCTGCTCTGTGTGATCCTAAATGGGGCACAGTAGTCTGAATAGAAGAGCCTCTTGTGGCGCAGAGTGGTAAGGCAGCCGTCTGAAAGCTTTGCCCATAAGGCTGGGAGTTCAATCCCAGCAGCCGGCTCAAGGTTGACTCAGCCTTCCATCCTTCCGAGGTCGGTAAAATGAGTACCCAGCTTGCTGGGGGGTAAACGGTCATGACTGGGGAAGGCACTGGCAAACCACCCCGTATTGAGTCTGCCATGAAAACGCTGGAGGGCGTGACCCCAAGGGTCAGACATGACTCGGTGCTTGCACAGGGGATACCTTTACCTTTACCTTTAGTCTGAATAAATAGGTCCTCTGTGCCAACCTGATGAGGTCTTGCTGACTATTGCTACTAGGATTGTCAGCTCTGCCTAGGGGAATACCTGGAGATTTTGGGAGTGGAGCCTGAGGAGGGTGGGGTTTTGGCAGGGGAGGGAAGGACTTCAGTGGGCTATAATGTCACAGAGTCCACCTTCCAAGGCAGCCATCTTCTACAGGTGAACTGATCTCTGCCACCTGGAGATCAGTTGAAAGCCAGCCTAGCTACAACCTGAAGTTATGCAAGTCTAATTACTACCTTCAGTTTTGGAATGACTTCTCTGTGTGCCATTGTTTTTGTCTAAGACATTATTGTTTGGGTCTGCCCCTTTGACTGAGAAGAGGGAATTAGGAGAATGGGTTACTTATTACAGTCAGATCCACTAATGCATCTTTTTACGTGATCAGAAACAAAAACATCTTTTGGCCTTGTCGCAATGCTTTCCTCCATGGTTTTGTTTTGTTTTTGTTTTACCTTTTAAGGGATTTATTAGATTCATGGAAGATAAGTCTGTCAGTGGCTATTAGCCTTCGTGGCTGAGGGAAACCTACACAGTCAAAGGCACTAATCCTCTGAATCCCAGAGCCAGGAGGCCTTGACCTCTATGATTTGTTGTTGTCCATCTAGAGGACCTGGTGGGCCACTGCGTGTAACGGGGTCCTGGACTAGATGGATGACTGGTCTGATCCAGCAGGACTCTTCTGATGTTCTCAGGAAAGCCTCGGCCTCTACTCCCTGTAGGTGGCCTTCCAGAGGAACTGTGTGGGCCACTGTGTACAACAGGATGCTGGATTAGATGAACCAGTGGTCTGATCTAGCTCTTCTTATGTTCTTAAATATATGTGCCCTCTGTTGCAGGCACTTTTACCTGAATGTTGGGCTGAAATTTTGTGGCAGGCTTCATACAAGTTCTTGGAGCAAGAATATCTCATTTAACTTGAAGAGTTGGTTTTTATACCTTGCTTTTCAGTATCCGAAGGAGTCTCAGAGTAGCTTAAAATCGCCTTCCCTTCCTGTCCGCACAACAGACACCCTGTGAGGTAGGCGGGACTGAGGGTGAGAATAGCTGTAACAGGCCTGTGACTGGCCCAAGGTCACTCAGGTGACTGCATGTGGGGGAGCGGGGAATCAAGCCTGGCTCTCCAGATCAGAAGCTACTACACCAAGCAGACAACACTAGATTTTATGTGCTAGTCCTTAGATTGGGGGGAGAGGGGGAGGAGAAAAAATTAGATGAAACTTTGAAATGAATGGGTTTGTTTTGCGTTTATGAACATTTAGGCGTTTTCTATGTTGCTTTGGAATAACAGCTTAGCACCCTCAGACTAGCACAGGGATGCAGGATCCCTGAGCTCCGGGACGACACTGTAAACAAGCAAAAAGTGGAAAGGCTGGTGGAAATAAAGCACAGTTTAAGAATCAAATGATGTCACTGCTTTTGCATTCCTTCGTGAAGTCATGATATTGGCATGCTAGAGGGCCAATGAAATGGTCAGATTTTCCTATAGTTTCAGGTCTACTGTCTGTATCAAGGTTTTAATTAGGACTCAAACCCACAGTGGAAAATGTTCCCTTACATCATCAAGGTTTTGAAGCAGATTTGGATGCCGATTCCTGTCTCTTAAATTTTGTAATTAATATCCTGGTCTGGGTCCTGTCACTCCACTAAGCAAATTTGGGGACAATCCCTCCACCCTAAAGGGGCTTCCCTCCAATCCCAGAGAGAACATCACAGCTGTCTTGGAACTACAGAAGAGAAGGGAGGTATGGTGCAACCCCAAACACTGACCAGGACTATGTCGAGCCCTGAGAAGCTTGTGCCCCCTTCGTGTCTTACATGCCAGGGATTTGCTGAATAGCTTCTATGGATTCTAGTTATTTGGAAGGTAATATTATAGACTATTAAGGGCATTCTAATTCTTCATTCTTGTCATCTTTTTAAAAAAGTAAAATTCTGATTCTCCCTCAGAGTTGGAAGGCGTCTTTGGGTGTTTTTCACTCCAAGATGCCTTCCTATACCTCTGGGGAGAAGGACCCCTCACTGGTAAGCCACTGGTCAGGGTGTGTGTGATGTTGGAAGAGAGTTTTATGGATCCTGCGGGTTGCCAAAAAGACAAATAAGTGGGTTCTGGAAGCTAAAACAGCCACACGGAGGCTATTGGACTTTGGTCACATTACGAGAAGACCAGGCTCACTGGAAAAAGACAATAATGCTAGGAAAATTCCAAGGCAGCAGGAGAAGCGGAGAACTCAATATGAGATGGGTTCACTCTGTCAAGGGAGCCAGGGCCCCAAGACCTGAGCAAGACTGTAAAAGATAGGGTCATTAATTCATAAGAATTCATTCATAAGAATTACCGCCATGTTGGCTCCAGCATGTCCGTGGTTTTGTTGTCCTGTTTATTGGGGGGTTTATTGGACACTTGTAACCCGTCACGAGCCGGTCTTGGGAGAGGTGAGAAATAAATGTGATGATGATGATGATGGGAGAAGGTTTGTCAGTGAGATTAGCAAAAAACAACAAAACAAAAAAAACCCGTAGGCTCATCTGTCTGCAATCCTTTCTCAACCCATCCAACCGGAATCAGAAAAATCCATCCCCTTCCCTCTCCCATGGCATCCTAACTCAGGCTCTGGGAGTGAGAAAAGGCCCAAAGATGCTGGGAATACCATTTTGTGTGTGTTTGTGTGTGTGTGTTTGTATGCAGCTTTTTCACACACATGCAGGAGTGGCCCTAGGGATTTCCTCATGACTAACACAGCTGAAGAGGACAGCTTCCATCCAGTATTTGTGCAGGAAATCAGGATGGGAGCAACATTTGACCCTGTAGCGGTGTGTGGACATCAAAGAGCAAGTCCTCCCTCCTCCAATTTTTTTCTTAAAACATCAAGATTGCTTTTTTTCTTGCTCTGGAAGAGCAACTTATTAGCTGCACTTGTGAATATTTGGTCTTTGAGGGAACGTCGTGTGTTTATTTCATTCATTGAATTTAACATATACAGCTCAGCTATTTCCTTTGGTGAAGAGTCAAAAACCCCAAACTTGTAAGTAGTGCTGAAATCTTACTTACCCAATTAACATTCTTGTTCCTTGTTTTAGCTTCAGCCTGTAGTTTAGGAAAGGAGATGGGAATGCAAAAGGTTTTTTGAACACTTGTTTCGGGGGGAACGTGGTATCACGTGGTGTCTGTTTTTTAGTCTTAATATTTGTTTAGCTGGAAGAGCTTACACAGCTGGCAATGCTTCATTTGAGAGAAATTGAAATAGTATACGGTAATCCTTTTCCTCATTTTTGCTTTTCCAGACTAGTTTAGCTTCTTTGAAGCTTCTAGCTTCTTCTTTGAAGTCTTCAATATGTCTTTGGTACGTCTCAAATTAAAATTCCCCCCAAAATAAATAACTGTGTATTACCTGAACTGAATTAAATATTTATTTTTTCCCTTGCAGCTCAGGGAACGTGAATTGTGTAACGGTACAATATAAATTCAATAACTGTACATTAACAATGAAGTCTCGTCAACAAAGACAATAACTCCAAGATTTGCAACAGTAAACATTTTCCAACAGTTAACATTTTATGCCTGCAACCTTGCAGAGAGGGCCTGTCTAAAATGGGAGGAGGTTCTAGAGCCCCATAGATGTTGTTGCTGACTCCTATCAAATGCCTGGTGGATGAGCTCCATTTTACAGGCCCTGCGGAACTGTATTAGTTCTGACAGGGCCTGGATCTCTTCTGGGAGCCCATTCCACCAGATGGGGGCCAGGACAGAGAACAACCTGGCCCTGGTTCAGGCCAGACAGGCTTCCTTGGGGCCAGGGATCAGTAGACAGTTGCCATTGGCTGAGGCCTTCACCCCCCCCCCCCCAATGTTACCTCCTGGCTCTGGGATTCTGAATATGAAGTTTCTTTTCATTCACCATGGCTAGTAGCCCTTGATAGACTTATTCTCCATGAATCTATCAAGTCTGCTTTGAAAGATGTTTATTCCTGTGGCCATCACAACATCCTCTGGCAGCGAAGTCCACATTTGAATCACTGTCTGTGGTACGTGGTGGGGACAGGAGCCTCTCCAGCGTCAGTGATTGGGGGGGGATCATGTGGAATTCCCTGCTCCCCTGGAGTCTTGTGGGCCCACCTCTTGTTCTTTCCCTGAATTTCTCCCCATGCTTCTTAGAGCCAGTGGCCACTACTGGTTTAAAATAAGCTATTGGCTAGAGATCAGTTGTATTTGAAAATTGACTAATTGGAGGACTTCCCACTGAGGAAAGTTGATTTCTATTGAAAACGGACATTACCAGTTTGGTGTAGTGTTTAGGAGTGCGGACTTCTTTTTTTTTATAGTTTTATTATTTATTATTATATAAAGCATTTACAGAAAAATTAAGAAAAGAGCGACCAGCTGATGTGGTTTGCCATCTCTTTTAGCATACTTATTCAGTTCCCATCACATATTATTCCTAATCTAGAAGTTTTTACCATTTTTCTTAGCAAAGTGATTGTTAATACATATGAGAATATGATCTGTTATAAGAATATATTCTGTTATTATCTTAAATGATATAAGGTCAGTCCCCTTCATAAATTGGCCCTGACCTAGGAGTTACTGCTGCCGTCTTGTTAATACCTATGAAGTATAGTTTGTCATCCTCTTTTAGCATACATATTAACATACATATTCAATTCCCATCACATATTAATCCTGATCTAGGAGTTATTACCATCTTTCTTATGATCTATTAAAAGGATATATTCTATTATTGTCTTAGATGTTTGCGACAAGGACGCCATCGTGACCTTGAGCACACGCCGCTGTTGATCCGGGGAGGTCGGTATCCCAACCTCCCCACGGATCTGTAGGACCCTCGGTGCCGTTCCCGGTTCCTGGGGCGACCGGCGAGCAGATTTGCGTATCTGCTCAGGTCAGCCAGGTGCAGATGCTCCTGACCCTCGGCATGGCTTAAGAGCTGAACAGAAGTCCAGCTTTTACGGCGCCATCTTCAGTCGACTCCTGTCAGGAGTGCGGACTTCTAATCTGGCATGCCAGGTTCGATTCTGCGCTCCCCCACATGCAGCCAGCTGGGTGACCTTGGGCTCGCCACGGCACTGATAAAGCTGTTCTGACCGAGCAGCGATATCAGGGCTCTCTCAGCCTCACCCACCTCACAGGGTGTCTGTTGTGGGGAGAGGAATGGGAAGGTGAATGTAAGCCGCTTTGAGCCTCCTTCGGGTAGGGAAAAGCGGCATATAAGAACCAATTCTTCTTCTTCTTCAGTAATATCAGGGCTCTCTCAGCCTCACCCACCTCTCAGGGCATCTGTTGTGGGGAGAGGAAAGGGAAGGTGAATGTAAGCCGCTTTGAGCCTCCTTCGGGTAGGGAAAAGCGGCATATAAGAACCAACTCTTCTTCTTCTACCAGGTTGCCATTCTGGTAGAAGTCCCGACAGAGAAAAGAAAGAACGTATTAAGGAGATACTATTCTTGTTTTTGATAGTATTAAGTTTATTGTATTGCCTTTGGATAGGCTTCTTTTTCTGAGATTGTATTCACTTTGAAGCCGTCCTATTTATCTTGTTATTTCTTTCCCTGAATTTAGCAGGGTTGGACATATGTGACAGGGAAGATCTGTCGTTTTAAGTCAAATTTCACTGCCAGCAGCCGTAATACAAACGGCTTTTTTTCACCCTGAAATTGCAGTCAGATCTCCATTCTGCATATCACACCATAAAATATCAGCTAGAATTGCAAGGGAGAGATCACCAATCTGGTTTCTTTTTTTTTTTTTTTCCAATGCAATGGTAACATCTCTCTAGGAACGTGGTTTAAATAAAAATGTTTGACTGGAAAAAGGGCCTCTGAATTTGGTTTGGCTGCTTTCCTGGATCTGGTACTCTTTCAGATCATGATGTCTGGCAATAAAAAAACTAAAAAACAAAACCAGTCTGTAGTTATCAGCGCGTGAGGTGAATGGAGTTCGACTGTCTGGGATTTTATGCCACAAAAACAAACAAATGGAGAGGCTGACTTTTTGTTTTTTGTTTTCTTAAACAGCAACTGGGCTTTCCTTTGTCAAATTTCGAAATAAACATTCTTTGGCAATTCAAAACTTTTACCCCTCTTTCCAACTGTTTCTACTGGTTCCAAACAATGGTTTGCATTCCTTTGTTGTTTTTCAGGAACCATGCAATTTCACAGCTTGCAAAAATAATTACAGTTTCTAGAAATGGTAGAGGTGGTTTATTTGAATAGCATCCATACTTTTTCTTTCTCCTTCTGCATTTAAACTGATCTTCCCCCCCCTCCCTCCCCCCCAACTTAAAAGACCTGAGTGGAATTCTGGGTAGACCTGCTTAAGATTCCGATTCAGAGTAAGTAACAGAATCAGAATAAGATAGCCAAGGAAGGTGCCATGCAAGCATTTAAGGGTTGCTGTTTTTTTTCCTTTCTAATGGCTTGTAAGATTTCTGGACCTGTTGTGCTGGAAATGACCTCAAAAACCATGTAGCTCCTGAGGGGCCTCTTGCTGTACAGCATGTTTTCTCAAGCTTATTTTCAAGCTATCCAGATTGTCTGCAAACATTAAAGACTAATGTCCGACGTGCAGTATATTTGACTTTAAAATAGAAGCTTGTCTCAGAGATGCATGAGAGTCTTGTCCCAGCTTCCTCCCCGCCCCCCCGGCTGATTTCTGTTCAAGTCTGCTGTTTTTATATATCTCATTGTCACAATAGCTTTTTAGTATTCCTGGCCCCAGGGAAGCGCACCTGGCCTCGACCAGGGCCAGGGCCTTTACGGTCGGTAAAATGAGTACCCAGCTTGCTGGGGGGTAAACGGTAATGACTGGGGAAGGCACTGGCAAACCACCCCGTATTGAGTCTGCCATGAAAACGCTAGAGGGCGTCACCCCAAGGGTCAGACATGACTCGGTGCTTGCACAGGGGATACCTTTACCTTTACCAGGTCTACATTTGAGGCTGGGCAGCCAGGGAGATCTGGGCTCCTCCTATAGAAGCAGCGGTGGCGAATTCCATCTGCGCCCTCTTCCTCCCTCCACCTCTAAGATGATATTGGGGTATTGCTAGAGCTGGGACGGGTTTGCTACTGTGTCTTATGAGTTTTATATAAATAATCTGATTTTATGTCTGTTTTTAAGGAGATCTTATTGGGGGTTTTATTAGATGACGCCACTCCCTGAAGGCTCGCGGCGGGTAATACATTGAAAATGGATGGATAGATGGATAGATGGATGGATAGATGGATGGATGGATGGATGGATGGATGGATGGATGGATGGATGGATGGATAGATGGATAGATGGATAGATAGATAGATGTGGAAAAGCTGGGATTGTGAGGAATGCAATTGAATTTTTGCAGAATTTTTGTTTCAAACAAATGTCAATGCTGCCCATTCTGCTTTATCTCTGTGAGGAAGAGCCCCCCCCCCCAAAAAAAACAAGTCAATCACACTTCTGTGATGTTCCTTGGTTACTGCTGAGGATGCTGTGGCAGAGCTCCTGCGCTGTGCGGCTGGAAGTAATCAAAAGTTGAGGCCAAATTTGAAAGCTGAAATCTTAGAACCTTCTTGACGCATCGGTCAAAGTCATGGGAGCCACTGAAGAACAGTGGTGTTGATTCCCGTGGCCTTGACTAGTTTCATTTGGAAATTACTACACATTGATGTCCATTGAGGCCAGGTAATTAAGCTTCAGGGGTAAGCGCGTAAACGCTCGATTTAGTTTCTCACGTCGGTTTGTATACATTCTCTTGATAATTTATATGCCATAAATTAAAATGTTGGGCTCTGGTTGCAGAGAAGACTCAGAGAGTTGTCAAGAACCGTAGTAAGAATGCTTGCTTTCTGTAGATGTTTCTGCAGCACATGGGTTGTGAGAGTCCTGCATAGTACAGGGGGTTGGACTAGATGACCCAGGAGGTCCCTTGCAACTCTATTATTCTGTGATTCTATGGTTCTGCATGAGGTGAGACTTCTCTACACTAAAAATTCTCTATACTATACATTAGAAAGCTAAAGAATCACCATAATCAGCTCCTTATTGTGGCCTAAGCAGCCATATTGTTTTTTTTTCTTCAGATGGTTTGGTAAATGTTTCTCTCCATTCTGTGGTAAATTGTTTAAATTTTATCCCACAGAACTTTCTATAGAGAGCCGGCTTGGTGAAGTGGGTAAGAGCGGTGGCCTCTAATCTGGAGAGCTGGGTTTGCTTCCCCGCTCCTTGAAATGCTGCCAGCTGGGTGACCTTGGGCCAGTCACAGTCGTGTTCACAGAGCAGTTCTGTCCAAGCTCTCTCAGCCCCATCTACCTCACAGGAAAGGAAGGGAAATTGAAAGGCATGAAATTGGGGTCACTGGGGGTGGGCAGGTAGTTGTGAATTTCCTGCATTCTAGATGACCCTGGAGATCCTGTCCAACTCTATGATTCTATGGAAGCCGATTGTGAGCTGCTTTAAGACTCCTTCAGGTCGTGAAAAGCGGGATATAAAAACCAACTCTTCTTCATCTTCTTCATTCTAGAACCCAAATAAAGAGGTTGTGATGAAAGCTGAGACTTGTTCCCTTGATCCAGATCTTACCATGAAAATAAACTACATATTTTCTTCCAGTTGAGCTTCATATAAAACCTGGCCTGGTTTTAAATGAAATCTGTGTGTCTCCTTGCAGGCTATGCCACTGAGAGATGCTTTGCTTCATTCTGCCACAGAGAAGGTGGATCCAGACGGCACTTGGAATACTTACGAGCACCGTAGCAAGCAGCTGATGCTAGGACTCGACTCCTCATTCCACCCCATCTTATCGTTTCCATCAGGTAAAATGGGCCCTTGCTATATTCAGGGTCAGCCTTAACAGGAAGTTGTGGCACTGATAGCATATTGAAACAAATCATCATCATCATCATCATCATCATTATTATTATTATTATTATTATTATTATTATTATTATTATTATTATTATTATGTGCTGGGAACAGTGGAATATAAATGCGATAATAAGATTTAAAAATAATATAAATAACATTGTTACTATTATTAATATTACTTGCTTAACGCCGCTCTCGGCCAGCTGGCTCATAGCGGTTTACAACAATAAAAATCACAATACAGTACAAACAATCTAACAACCTTCTCAGTACATCCATAACCCAAGTCAACGGGCCCCCATCCCAGTAGGCCTGATGCCTTGGGGATCGCGCAGAGAAGGGGCCCAGTAGATATTCCCCGCCTGGTCCTCAACCAAATGCCTGGTGGAAGAGCTCCATCTTGCAGGCCCTGTAGAACTGAGACGCTTCCGTCAGGGCCCTCAGCTCTTCTGGGAGCTGATTCCACCAGTTACGGGCCAAGACCCATTAAATCCCAGGCAGGCATCCCAGGACCCACCAAGTAGGGGCAAGGCCAACAAAATCTTTCTGTACAGTAAGAACAATTTTGGAGAAAGAGCTTCATAAGAATAGCATTTTTCTGTGCCGAAGTTTTGTGGGGTACAATCCACATTCCACTGAACTTCCATTGTTGGGTATATTTTAAACACATTGATTCTCTCTCTCTCTTTCTCTCTCACAGGTCCCTCCCCAAACCCTGCCTTTCTTGGGTTCCCCCCCCCCCAAAAATAATATCCAGCCCAATTCAGAGCTGACAGCCCTACCAATATGACAGACTTCCTCTAAGGATTAGGTGGATTGCTGAACTCTCTGTTGGGGTGGAGCCTAAGAAAGGCAGGACATCCTTCATAGTTGCTTGCTATAGTATGTCCTCTACTTCAATGGCAACACAAGAACTGAGGGAAGAGTGCTTGCCCCTCCTCCATCACATGACCCTTTGGACAGGAAAAGCTTTGCTGAAGTAGGGGAGGGGAAGCACTCTTTTGCTCTAGAACTGTATAAAGTATGCTAGCTCCTCTCTGTGGCTGGCCTGAGAAAGCCCAGTCCCCATGTGGGACTGCACTCTACCACTATCACGTTACTGTTTCTTAACTCTCTGAATAGCTTCAAACACCCATGTATTCTTTCCCCAGCTAGAGTCACCAGTGTCTGTGTTTTCTCTGTTCTCTATGAGAAAACCTGTGTTAACGTGTGTATGAAATAAAATGTTATTTATTATATTTTGTTGAAAACAGTTGTATCCCACCTTATCTCCTTTGGCCTCTAGGTGGTGCATAGTGTAGTAGCCAAATTGCAAAGATATAAATTAACCACATCAGAACAGATTAACATACACAAGTCACTGATTTTAAAAGCATTCAGATTGAGCACACCAGGACTTAAAACACACAGGACCAACAAGCTCATGGGCTGGGCTGATTTTGCACTTACTTTGTTTATTCCGTTGTGGATCCTGCTGAATTCAGATTGATTTGAACTCGGGTCTTCCTCTACCCCCCCCATTGAAATAGAAAAGTGTTCTGCATGTGATTAGGGAAGCTTAGAAGGGGGGGGGGGGAGCCAAGCACAGCAGGAGCTGCTTTCTTTCTTTTCTTGAATGGGGGGTGGGGGGCAGGAGAGGATTGGGAAAGCAGAGGAGGGAAAATAAATCCAAGAGGAAAATCTCTGCTGAGAGAAGTTAAGGTTTCCCCTTTAAGGGAAGCCTTGCAACCTGGGAACGAGGAAGCCTTTGAACTGACACCCTGGCCAATCAGGGCTTTTCTGCAGCGTTGGAGGCTTGAGGCAGCAAGTTAGTTCGGGGAAAGCAGACAGTTGCACACTTACTCATACTGATTTTTCAAATATCTAGGGTTATATCCACTCCAGGATATTGTGGGGGAAAGGTAGGGTCACTCCGGATCAATCCTGCTTGTTGCGGAGGGAAAATTTAAATTGCCCAAAATCAAAATGGAAATCGTATTCAGTGTAGACAGCAGGGACTGAATCGACCTGGGATTGGAATAAAATCTCCGTGCACATTCAGCCCTGGTCTGCTGAAGAAGTTCCCCTGGCACCCAATTATTTCTTGGAAGAGGACTGCATAGCAGCCTCCCTAAATGTAGCTGAGGTAGGATCCCCTCATGCATTCTTCTGTCAGGCCAAAATCTGATGAGATCGGGCTAGCTAGGGCCATCCAGGTCAGGACACACAGTTAATTAGTACTGGGGACGAGCCATGGAATACACAGAACACATGCAAGTTCCTATAGATATACTTTGGTATGAGGTTTTAATTCCTTCCGTGTAACATAGCTCTGTCTTTTTCAGATATTCCTCTTCACGTCCATTTGAAAGCATTGCTTCAGAAATGCGACATCAAAGGTGACCCTTTTGAAACTGCCACCCTTGGCTTGGAGTTTGAAATGTCTCCATCTAATGGTATGCAATACCGTCCCCTTCATTCCCTATCCCATACTGTTTTTCTCCCATGTATGTAGAAGAAGAAAAGTTGGATTCTTATATGCCGCTTTTCTCTACCCAAAGGAGGCTCAAAGTGGCTTCCATTCTCCTTCCCTTTCCTCTCCCCACAACAAGACACCCTGTGTGGGAGGCGAGGCTGAGAGAGCCCTGATATTCCTGCCCGGTCAGAACAGCTTTATCAGCGCCGTGGCGAGCCCAAGGTCACCCAGCTGGCTGCATGTGGGGGAGTGCAGAATTGAATCCGGCTCTCCATATTAGAAGTCCACACTCCTAACCACTACACCACACTGGCTCTCCTCACTGTATATTGACAATGGATGAGAGTTCATGAAGCATAGAATTTCGGGTGCTGTGCACTTTGCATTCTTCAAAGGAAGGGCTCTGCAGCTGAAACAAATATCTAAAGTATATTCCTCACCTCCCATCCCACTTAGTTTTGCAGAATATCAAGGTTTTCAAGGACTGACCATCTTCTAGGGGGAAAGCTGTATTTTAAAAAATTAAAACATTTTAATCCCATCCCCCCCCCCCCATTTAGCCTCCTTGTGTATTTATTTTTAAGAAGGAAGACCCAGCAATAAAAGAATGCTTGTTCTCTCGTAGAATGCTGTCAGTACAAAGCTTCTCAGCAGTGGGGCTGTGGACACCAGCCCGGTTCCAACCGTCACCCGTTGTCCGAAACAACCACGCAGCTCCCTGAAGGAAGGAAGAAAAGACATTTAAGTGAGAGAGAAATTGGTGAGCATTTTCTCATTGTGAAATGAAATAGATGGAGAGGTATGTGAACACACAACATTGTTCATTTGGGGATGAGCCAACCTACCTTTATCTGCCCCATGAGTCATAACTGCCTTGATTTATTTATTTAGATTTCTAGACCGCCCATTTCTTTGCAGCTCTGGGCGGTTTACACTGAACATTATATAACTTACATGGAACATTATACAGACTATAGCATCAAAACAACTTTCAATAAAGCATCAAATTTTGATTACAAAACCACATTTATAATATAAATAACAATTAACAGTAACATTGGGAGAGTCATGGGCGAGCGTCTGGGGGGACCAGCGGGTGTTCTGAGTCCGTTGGCCTCAAGCGAATGCCTGGCGGAAGAGCTCCCTCTTTCCTCATCCCCCTCCTTGGCAAAACCCTGCACAGCTTCCAGGCATGGCTCAGTTGCCCAGTGGGTACCCTCAAGGACTTGTGGGAGGGTGCTTCACTTTCCCCTATATCTCACTCCTCACACGATTCCTTCTCCTGGCAGTTCCCATATCCTACTTTTTCCCTGCTTCCTTTTCTCCTTCCCACCCACCACTATCTGGAATAGTACTTAGGGGCAGGGGGGATAGAACTTTGCGCCCCTAATCTTCTAAGTTCCCAAGGAGATCCTGCTTGCTGTCCCCATCACTGACTGCAAGCCCATTACTGCCTTTGTGCCTGGCAAAGTAACTTGGAATCAGAACAGCTTTATCAGTGCTGTGAATGGCCCAAGGTCACCCAGCTGGCTGCATGTGGAGGAGGAGTGTGGAATCAAACCCGGCTTGCCAGATTAGAAGTTGGCACTCCTAACCACTACACCACGCTGGCTTTCACCAGCTTCCCATATCACCAGAGATGTCCTGAGCATTAATTTATATATTTCCATTGCAGCCCATAAAGGAATCTTACTTTTTCTTTTAGTGGTGGGAGATAGCAACCACAACCACAGATTGGAAGCATTTCCCTTCCAGCAAGAAGAACAGGAATCCCATAATAACCATTTCACAGGAACAACCAATGGCGATATTTCTCGATCCGTTGATGGCGTGTCATCACAGGTAGGCTAAGTAATAAACCAGGGGATTAACAGCTTCCTTGAGTGATGTGGCACAAAGTGTGGTCTCAAGGCCTATGGCCTAGCCAGTCTGCTAACCTTGGCACATGGGAGGGGGGTAGAACATTCTGCCCCTGGGCGAGGGCCCCTTCAACGATGCTAAGAATATTTTCTCATTGAATAGACGAGTAGGATTCTAAGTGCAAATCTGTTTAGAACTGTGCTGCAAGGTGGGTGCCCTGAGTCTCCCCCCCGGCTTTTACCAGTAGTTATTTATTTATTAAAACATTTATACTCTGCTTTTACAATAATAGTTAAAACAAAAAATAGAATAGCAAATCCCAGACCTCTTCCCCCTACCCCCTTAAAGATGCCTGCAATTCAGTCCTCTCAACATTCCTGGCAAACAGATAGGCCTTTCAGAGCCTCTTGAAGATCTCCAGGGATGCCTCTCCCCCAAAGTCCATTCCACAGGGATGAAGCCAAGGTGGGAAAGTCCCAGGCTCTGATAGATGTCAAACTGGTCACTATAAGTGGTGAGATAGCCATCTGATGGTTCAACTGATGACCATTGTCGAAGCACAGGGACATATGAAAGTTTTTCAAACATTGTGCTGTAGCGTTTTCAGTGTTGCCAGAAATATCTAGAACATAAGAGAAACCATGTTGGATCAGGCCAACACTCAGTGTCCTACAGTGGCCAAAACCCAGGTGCCATCAGGAGGTCCACTAGTGGAGCCAGAAGCCCTCCCACTGCTGCCCCACAAGCACCAAGAATACAGCGCATCACTGCCCCAAACATAAGAGAAGCCATGTTGGATCAGGCCAATGTCCCATCCCATCCAACACTCTGTGTCACACAGTGGCCAAAACTCAGGTGCCATCAGAAGGTCCACCAGTGGGGCCAGAATTCCAGAAGTTCTCCCAAACATACTATTTAGGAGCATAAACTTTGCCTCCTAGTAACTCTAACTGACTCCTCTGTGTGCCCTACCAAGTAGTGAGGAGGGGAGTGTGTTTCTCTCTTCCTTACTTTCTCCGCCACTCCCTCCCGCTCTTTCTCTCTCCCTTCTTTTCTCCCTCCCTCCCTTCTCTTCTTTTCTCCTCTTTTCCACCTTCCTTTCTCCCTTTCTTTACTTCTTTAATCCCCTTCCTTTCTTTCTTCCTCTTATCTTTCCTTTCATTTTCTCCCTTTCGTTCTTTCCTTCCTTCCTGCTTTTTCTTTCTTCCTCCCTTCCCCCTTTCTCTTTTCATTCCTTCCTTTCCTCCCTCCCTCCTTCTCCCGCCCTGTCATTGTTTTTCCCCTTCCTTTCTTTTTTCTCTCCCTCCCTTCATTTTTCTTTCCTCCTCCTTCCTTCCTTTCTTCTCCCTCTCTCCCCTTCTTCCTTCCTTATTTCTGTCCATCTTCCCTCGTTTCCCTTCCTCCTTTTTCTTTCTTCCTCTCTCCCCTCTTTCTCTTTTCCTTCCTTCCTTCCTTCCTTCCTTCCTTGCTTGCTTCCTTCCTTCCTTCCTTCCTTCCTTGCTTCCTTCTCCCTCCCTCTCATTGTCTTTCCCCCTTCCTTTCTTTTTTCTCTCCCCCCTCCCTCCCTTCCTTTTTCTTTCTTCTCCCTCCCTCTTTCTGTCTATCATTCTTTCTCTTTCTTTTCTTCTTTCCTTCCTCCTCCTTCATTCCAGCTGTTTTCTCCCAATGAACTGGGGCATAGAGATCAGCTGTTATTCCTGAAGATCTCCAGGCCCCAACTGAAGGTTGGTAACCAAGCTGCCTGCATATGGAGGGGGATCGGGGGATCAGACCTGGCCCTTAAGAATAGAGTGTGCTTCTCTTTAATCACTTCACTGTGCTGGATCTCAAGTTGGAGCAGGGATGGGGGGGCAGCACCCAGGGAGGACACAGTGCAAGCCTGCATCCTAGTGCCCGTTGCATTCCTGGGTGTAACGGGCTTTGTCCCTAGTAATAATTGCTAAAAGAGAGATGTATTGTACAATGTTTTGTTTACACAGCATACTGATCTATTCTACCTTCAGAGAGCTAGTTCTTTCACTAGTTCTGTGCCATCAAAATATCCTTTTAACTTTCTACATACTGTAAGCTCAGAAAATCTCCAATTGTTTTTAAACAGCTCAATTCAAGGCGGAGACTGAGGAGCGAGAGCTCCTACGACATTGATAACATAGTTATCCCGATGTCTCTGGTTGCACCGTCTAAACTGGAGAAGCTGCAGTATAAAGAGATTCTCACTCCAAGGTACTTTGTTGTTAAGTTTTCGCTGGAATTTCACACCCAGGATCAGTCCTCAGAGTTTGAGGGCTAATTGTCCTCTCCTTCAGTTGGTTCACAGTCTGCTTTGGGGTCCCCAGGTATTGACCTCCTGAGATATCTGGAGGGAGAGACATTCCATTATTGATTTATGGGCTCTGTAGCCTTACCCAGTCTATGGTTCTGGTTATTTATGGTCCCATTGTGTGTCCGCAGCCATTACTGCAGCCAAACCAGGTTAGGTCTCGTGAGAACTGGGGTCAAATTCCCATCAAGCATGATGTTCACAGGATAACCTTGAGGAAGGCGCCTGGGCTGATTCTGCACTTACTTTGTTTATTCCATTGTGGATCCTGCTGAATTTGATCGATTTGAACTCGGGTCTTCTCTATCCTTCCCCCCCCATTGAAACAGAAAAGTGTTCTGCACGTGATTAGGGAAGAAGGGGGGGGAGCCAAATGCATCAGGAGCCTCTTTCTTTTCTTGAAGGGGAGGAGGGAGAGAGGATTGAAGACAGCAGAAAAGGGGGAATAAATCTGAGAGGAAAATCTCTGCAAAGAGAAGTTAGGTTTCCCCTTTAAGGGAAGCCTTGCAACCTGTGAACGAGGAAGCCTTTGAACTGATGCCCTGGCCAATCAGGGCTTTTCTACAGTGTTGGAGGCTCGAGGCAGCAAGTTAGTTCAGGACAAGGAGAGAGCTGTACCTTTACACAGGCCGATTTTTTAAATACTGAGGGTTATAGCCATTTCTGGATATCGCGGGGGAAACATAGGGTCACTCTGGATCAATCCTGCTTGATGCAGAGTAAAAATTTAAATTGATCATAATCAAAATGGAAATCGCATTCAATGTAGATGGCAGGTACTGAATCGACCCGGGATTGAAATAAAAGCTGCATGCAGATTCAGCCCTTTTCTCAGCCCAGCATATTTTACAGGATTGTCGTGAGGATAAAACAAGGAAGAACAGTTTTTCGGGGCTCTGTAGCCCAGTCCATGTTTATTTTATTCATGCATATATTTGTACCCCATCTTTCCTCCTGTTGGGGACCCAAAGTGGCTTCATGGTTCTCCATTTTATCCTCACACAACAGCCCTGTTAGGCAAGGTGAGGGTCTGAGAGCGTGATTGGTTTAAGGTCACCCAGTGAGCTTCCATGGCACTTGTGGGGATTTGAACCTGGGTATCCCAGATACTATTTATTAATTTGCTTGTTTGATTATGTTAATAGTTTGTATACCATCCCTCCTTATGGAGAGGTTCAGGGAGGTTCACAACAGAAAACCAACAGCAATAAAACATCATTATCATTCATTCAAGGCCATTCACGGTCTATCTCCTAAAGCCTGTATGAAGTTTGTCTGGCCTCAACCAGGGCCAGGGCCTTTTCAATCCTGACCACTCCCTGGCAGAATGCACTCCCGGAAGAGCTAAGGGCCCTATTGGAGCTGTCACAGTTGTGCAGGGGAACTCCTCCACCAAGTGTTTGGTTAAGGCCAGGGCAAGAAAAATCCCTGGGTCCCTCCTCCAGACACCTCCAGGCATCTTTTGCCAACCTTAACATCTACCTCGAGGCATGGAGTCAGGTGGGAGGGGGTTCCTTGAGTTGGGTACTGATTTTGGTGTGTGTGTGGGGGGGTTAATTGTTATAGGATTCTGCCACCTTTGGTTGTAACTTAATTGTATTTTAAAGTTTAATTGTCTAAGCCTCCACGAGCCAGCTAGCCCGAGAGCAGCGGTTAATAAATCTAATCTAATAAATAATAAATAAAAACCATCACAAAAGCAGCAGTAATTATCCCCCTTCCACACCCCTACTCATCTCTCTCAACCATCAGGCTGGTGGTTCATTGGTGGGTTCCCAAGGAGGGGGAAAGACCACTGTATAGAAACTTAGGAGGAGGGAAAGGAAAAAGGAAAGGAGGAAGGCAAGGCTCAATTGGCTTTTAGGCTGCCATGGTCTCAAAAATATGCCCTGCAGAACTTTGTTAGCTTTGTCTGGGCCTGGGTCTTGTCTGACAACTCTAACCACTACACCCCTTAGGCTCTCTCCTATGCCGATGTAGCAGTAGATCAGAGGCAGACCTGCCTTCTTTCCCTGCTGCCTGTGTTGTTATTTGGGGTAGAGGTGGCGTGTGATGGCCTGAAGGAACTGTGCTTTCTCACCCCTTCCCTTTGGGACATGCACCAAAATCCGTCATGCTACCAAACCATCCGACTAAATCACAGGCACGCCCCCTACCACAATGCTCCCTCGCTCGGGGCCAGAGACAAGTTCACGTTCCCCTGCCGCCCATGGCTCCGAATTAACACAAACCTTTCCTACTGAAGTGAGTGTAATTAATTTGTTTGCTGAATAAGGGCCTTTGTTGAGAGAAGTCGTTTTTTCACAGTGTGATAAGAAAATGGGTTTAGATTTCCTGAGCTAAGTTTGCTTTTCTCGCCAACAGCTGGAGAACTGCTCGCCTGGTGCCTTTGACAAATCTTCGTGAAGATGAAGAAAAGGTAGACAGTATCTCCCCCGCCCATCGGACAATCTGTAACTTTGCTTCTCTTCCCTAGTCAGCAATCGCAGCATGACATCAAGTCTCAACCGACTCCTGGCTATCTCAGGACCATGGGCTTTCCAAGGCTAGAGATGAGCTATGCCTTCTCCTGCAGTCCTCCTGGGACTGATAAAATATCAGGCTCCCATCCGAGGACTAACCAGGGCTGAGCTTGTTTAGCTTGCTAGCTCTGACAAAGTCAAGCTACTCAGGGCTATTCAGGCTCCTAATAAGTCCCTTTGCTTGAAAGATTTGATTCCTTAGAGCAGCGGTCCCCAAACATTTGAAGGTTGAGGACCGCCTCTGGGGGTGAGAAAGAGCCGGTGGCCTGGGTGCCACGCATGCGCATTAGCGCCCCCTGGTGGTGAATACGCGCATGCGCGGCAGCTCCACACGTGCGCGTTTGTGTCCGCCAGCGTGCCGGCGGCCACGGCTGCCTCTCACCCTCCCTCTAGCAGCAAGAAGCTGGCCGGGCCACGAGCGAAGCAAGCTGCATAAACCTCTGGCCCAGAAACTCCTTTCTCTGTGGCTTTTTTAATCCCCCCCCCCCTTAGTGCATTTGGCAGTGATTGCTTAACTCTGTACCTTGTTTCATTACTTGTATCTCTAAGCATCTCTGACCGTTTTGTTGCCTCATTTCTTTTCTTGTTTGCACTGTGAAGATTTAAGCCGCATTATGTGCCGACCTCACAGACTTAGTTTTTTTATGGGTTCGTTCCTGTTCTCCTGGCACTTCCAAGTAAAATTGGGGTCAGCAGGCAGCCAGTTCCGCTTTCATGTTATTAAAAAACAACAACAACAGATGCACGTTTCTCTTTCATGCCTCAATATCCCAGGGAGCATTTAACGTGTCTCAGAAATGAATGGATTCAATCTGTGTGTCTCTCATGCATCTGTATTGCAGTGATAACCTTTCAGTGACCTTTGTTTCAGCTGCTTTTTCCACTCCTCATAACATTTGCCGCTTGGGCTCTTAATACGCAGGCCGAAGATCTGTCCGACGAAGCGTATTCTTCACGGCACGCAAACTATGAAGAGAAGGAGAGAGCCCGGTGGTCACTCTGGGAGCAATGCCAGTGGCCCAAGCGCAACAGGCAGGTGGCATTTCATGGCTGCATAACCCTTCTTGTTCACCAGGGTTAGCCTTTACTGTGCCTTGACCCAGATAGCCTGCTCTCAGCAGATCCTGGAAGCTGGTGGCGGCCAGCTGTTGTACTCTCTCATTGCCCCTGCCGGTAGTCGTTCCGTTATAGGGCAGGGCTTATTGTTACCGCCATGTTGTATTACTGTATTTTTGTATTAGTTAATTTTAGTTGGGCTTTTAATGGGGATTTTTATGTATGTGGGTTTTTACCACGTAACCCACCATAAGCCAGCTTGCTGGGAGTGGCAGGAAACAAGCCTGCCTATGAATGAATGAATGAACGAACTATTATTATTATTATTATTATTATTATTATTATTATTATTATTATTATTATTATTATTATTAATATTAATATTATTAATATTATTAATATTATTAATATTATTAATATTATTAATATTATTAATATTATTAATATTATTAATATTAGATTTATTACCTACCACTCCTGAGGGGCTCGTGGCAGGTTACAGAATGAATGAATGAATGAATGAATGAAAATAAAATAGAATAAAATAAAATAGAATAAAATTAAATTAAAAAGCAAGGTTGGCCTCGGTTAGTATTTGTACGAGACCACCAAGGAAGTCCAGGGTCGCTACAGAAAGGCAGGCAATGGCAAACCACCCCTGCTGATCTCTTGCCTTGAAAACCACATGAGGTGTGGTCATAAATGAGCTGTGACTTGAGAGCGGGGGGCAAAAAGGTCTTAATTATTGCTTTACAAACAGAGATATGTGGGCTCAATCCTTGGGGCTACTTCTGGTGCTCCCCTTGCTACAGAGAAGACAGCAATTCCAAACCAAAGTGCCCCATCACCTTCCCCTGCCTGCAGCTCCAGCTTGGCCTCATCTCTTACCCCCAAGCGTCCCACTGCGAAGTCCTGAAGCACAGCACTAGAGATGTACACACATAAAACAAATCTTTTTTTTTTATTGGTTCAACTTGGTTAGTCCCAAATCCTATTATTTTTGCTTCTGCCTGGACAATAATAGAAGCAGAAAAATATGTCTCAAGCTGGCGATGGCAAACAGAACTGTTTATTCCAATTTACATGTCCTCCATGTTTCGCTGGTTGGACAATAATAGACAGATGTTAATTCCCGAAATATTCTCAGAGAAGCCAGGAACCAGAGATCAACTCTAAGAGAATGCTTATTCAGTTTACTTTTACAGGGGGGGGGGAGACCTTTGGAATCTAACCATTATCACAGTGGGCAGTTGGTGGGGACTCCGAGCCTCTTGCTGGCAGGAGCTCCTGGATGGCTATGGTGCAGCTGGTAGGAATGACCCTTGCCAGAAGTCCCTCCTCTTAGTAGGGTTGCCAGCCTCCAGGTGGGGTCTGCAGGTCTCCAGGAATTACATCTGATCCCCACACGACCTACATCACTTATTTATTATTTATCTAAAATAATTCTTAAACGACTCCTGGAGAAAACGGCTGCTTGGGAAATCCTCATTTATCCACTCAAAACAGGGAAAGGATCTGACTTGCCATCATCCATCTGGTTCAAAAGAAACTGGAGCTCTGTTTTGTTTCATTCTAGAACATACAGCCGAAACTCAGAGGGATACGATCCAGCGCTGAAACACGACAGCTCTGATCTTGCCTACCAGTTTGGTGAACCTGCTGCTGAGATTTCAGAAACGGACAGTGCTCTCTGCTCGAGCATCCCGCGGTCATTAGAAAGGAACCAAGAAGTAAGGCTCAGAAGTCTAGCTTGTGATAGTGGGCTTTAAGTGGGTGGCTGAGGGTTCCTCTTGGAATTAGCAAAATAAATATAAATGATTTAAATGCTCGTCCCACTCTTTTCCATTGCGTCTTGGTTTGAGCTCCCCAGTTTGGGGTTGTACAAAATATTCTTAATACATTCATGTTAAGTGTTAAGCTTTACTGGTTACTGTTTATTAAGATCTGATATTTCAGCAAGGAGGGAAGCTCATCAAATACAGTGGCTGTTTTGGCCCCTGAAAAGGAGGGGAGGGGAAATGAGGGCCTGCTGTGATCAGGATCAGGCCATGCAGCCTTTGTAAATCGGTGGTCCCCAACTACGTGTGCCAGTCCGTGAAGGCCCTGGCACTGGGCCGCGGCTCCCCGTCCCCCCCGCAGTAAGAAACTTACCAGGCCGCAAGCTTGCGGACCGGCAAGCTTCTTACTGTGGGAGGGGGGGGGGGAGAGGGAAGCAGGGTCGCGCACGCGCACGGGCAGCCGAAAACGCGCATGTGCGAAAGTGCCGTATATGTGCGTTTTCGGCCGCAAATGCGTGGCATGTGCGGCCGGGCATTCACCCTCCTTGCTGACGCCGGTCCCCAGCCTGAAAAAGGTTGGGGACCACTGTTGTAAATGACTTTAAAATATCAGTGGCAGCCACGAGGATGACAATATGCCTGGTTTGGCCCTAAACTGTGAATTGTGCTTGAGAGCCAATGTGGCGTAGTGGTTAAGAGCAGTGGACTCTCATCTGGAGAACCGGGTTTGATTCTCCACATGCAGCCAACTGGATGACCTCGGGCTAGTCACAGTCGTCTTAGAGCCCTGTTTCACCTACCTCGCAGGGTGTCTGTTGTGGGGAGAGCGAGGGAGAGGTGTTTGTAATCCACTTTGGTACTCCTCTGGATAGAGAAAGGCAGGGCATAAAAAAAAATTCTGCCGTCCGAGTGCTACATCAATTTCCACCTATCTTCAACCTTTTCTATAACATACTTGGAATGGATGGTTTCAGAACCAGCAATTGATGAGCTAGAGATGGTGACTGTTGAAACAGGACTGGGAGGGATCCAAGAACACAAGAGAAGCCACGTTGGGTCAGGCCAATGGCCCCTCTAGTCCAACACTCTATATCAGAGTGGCTGAAAGTCAGGGGCCATCAGATGTTCCACCAGTGAGGCCTGAATTTCAGAAACCCTCCCATCTTTGCTCCCCCTCTCCCAAGTCCGAATCCCCACTCTGCCTTGAACATCAGTGGGTGACCTTTAGCTTTCTCCTTCTCTCAGCCTAACTTCACAAGGTCTTTATGAGGATACAGTAGAGAAGGGGAGAAAGAACCATGTGGCTTTTCAGAGAACGAGACTGTTAGATGATGTGCTACAGCTAAGACTGAGTGGAAAGCTTGTTCTCTGCCCAGTGACATTTGAGAACCTTTGTTTTTTTTTTGTTAGGAATGGAATAACCATTTTCTGCCTTGTAAACAGATTCAGGGTCTCTCTTTTGTTCCTTTCAGTCTCTTTTGTGGGAAAATCGAACTTTTCCACTCAAGGAGAAAGAAGCCGAAGCCTTAATGGGCCAAGAGCAGGTGCCCATTCAACAAGAAAGTTCAGCTATGCCCGCCTGCAGTGACTCTGACTGTGGTTCATACGCTGCCTTCTGTTTGCCAAAACACCACGAACTGCACAAGAAAAGGTCTGCTGATGAGCTGGCAGATGGCCACCAGGTTGTCTTGGGAACCGGCGGTGCGAGAAGACAGAGGTGACGGAAGAGAAAGTGGCCGGTTAAGAAAGCCAGTCTGGGTGGAAGACGTGCAAGGTGAAATATTTTCCCCGCTCACACAAGCAGTAGCATTTGACTCACAACATGGGTACTTACCACTTTTTGTCTTTATCGTTTACAGGCAGAATGAGATCACGAGGGCAATTTCTTTTCTTCCGAATCCCAAGGGAAAATCCTTCCAATCTGGAAATCTAACACCCCATGCGTCAAAAACGGATGATACTAAGCTATGACCCTCACTTACTGCACCGTCTTAAACTGGTCTTCTCAGATGTTCAAGCGTATGTACAGCATAGAAGGATATGCTTTTTTCCTTTTTTTAAAAAAACTTAGCAAAGTAACAATTTCAACTGACCGCAGAAAAGTTACCTGGCAAACGCACCAGGGGTATTTGTCAGCTCTTGTGGCATAAAAATATTGTCCCCTTTTAAGGACAGCTTTTTACCCAGTGAGCAGGCAGCCTTTGCAAATCGGCCATGGGCTATACAATTACTGAGTTCTCTTACTAAGGAAAGCCTAAACATTTTACACAAAGAAACAGACCATCAATTTAAACCATTTATTTATTTTTTTTGCAATGGAGAGGACGGAGAGATCCGAATCCTACTGCGGTTTGAAAATATATATTAAATTTAAAACATTTTTAACGCTTACCTCTTTCTACAAGTCGCCGAGAGAGCCGCGACTTATTTAAAATCTTTTCTCTACTAACGTAAAACCGTAGTCCTCGGTTACAGTTGAGCAGCCCAATTGCCTCTTCCATAGCTGGCCGTGCACAATAGAGAGTAGAACCTTTAAAAGGCCAGTGAAGCAATTCCGGATACATAAAGAAACCCAAACCTATACCCAATTCCTGTATTTGGAATCTTAATTGCACCTTCTGGCGAGGCTTATAGGCGATGGGTGTCGAAAATGTCGCAGAGGCTTCCAAGTCCACATCGAGAGACGCCCACTAAAAATGGCCACCCATCACTGTGAGGGGAGTAGCTCTTCTGCGGGGCACAGTTGAAGGCATTATTTTTTTAAAGCATCGCTGCTTTTCGACAGCGTGGTGTCCAGAACGAACCTCTCTTTGGGCAGAAGGCCCAATTTTAGTGTCTCCCCACCCGGTAGGGAGAGGGAACACAATGGAAGTGTTGACGAAACGTTCTGTTGCATTTCAGCACTACAGCCTATGTTAGATTGTAGGTTACTGCAAATGTTGATTTTTAACTTTTGTAAAAAAAAAAAAACAAAAAGGAAAAAAAAACCCAAAAAAGCAAAATGAACACTTAATTGTCGAGTGAATGACACTTGCATCTTGCCTATATCTAGTGCAGCAATTTTCAATGCCAAGGTTTTACAATTAAAAATTTATTACTTTATACTCGAAGCGGGTGGCGTGAGGTTTCTAACCAGGAGTCAAACCGTGTCGCATGGTGCTTGTTAGGAGCACAAACTGTGTATCTGAGTTCCAGAAATCTGGGCAACAGTCGGCTCAACACGGGTACATAATGTGCCATGGGAATGGAAATCGGTCAGTCTGCGACCGATTTAAAACAGGAAGGGAAAAGGAATGCGAAACAAGCTAAGAACCAAAAAAGGCTGAGAAATCTAAAAATTATTATTATATAAATATATTAAACATACATTTTACTGCAGAATGCTAAACAAGGTCAGTTAAAACAATACGTTAAAATGGAAAACGGGCAGAACCCCTTAGAGCAGGGGTTCTCAACCTGGGGGACGGGACCCCTTTGGGGGTTCGAACGACCCTTTCACAGGGGTCGCGGCAGGGAAAGCAGCTTGGCTGGGGGGGGGGCATCCACACAACAGCCTTGCGGGGTGGATCGAGATAGAGCATTTGTCTGTCTGGAGCAGCACAAGAGAGCGAGATCAGCATGGTGGGACAAGAGGCAGAACTGAACTGAGAAACCCTGGAAAAAAAACAATTTATATACAGTCATGTTTCTTCATGTCATTGGTCAGTTTTGGTTTAATTTCTGTGAAAGAACACTTGCATAATTTTATGGTTGGGAGTCACCATAACATAAGGAACTATATTAAAGGATCGCAGCATGAGGAAGGTTGAGAACCACTGCCTTAGAGCAACACATACAGTGCCCTAAAACATGTCAGATACCAAAACATCTTGACATGTTTCAATGCAATTATCAACCCACACATACATAAATAGAATATCGATATACAAAATCCTTTTGTACAGTCGGGGAGATTCAACATAGATCTGTACTAGAATGAGGTGCCAGTAAATATCCTGGGCACACACACACTAGATATCACTTCAGTTCAAAAGTTTACGCAGATTGGTGTCTTTTTGAAAAATCAACCTGGTGATCATGAATTCTTTTCATCCACACTACAGACCCAGGATATTTATTAGCACCTCATTATAATATAGACCTATGTTGAATCTCCCAGGCTGTAAAAAGGGTGGTTTTTTTAAATGTGGCTATTCTGGTAACTGTGGCATATTTTTTGACACTGTGTGCATTGCTCAATTTGCATGTTTTCACTGCGATTTTAATGAATTGTTTTGAAGTGACCTTGTTTAGCACTCTGCAATAAAACATGTATTTAATATATTTTTACAATAAGATATAAGAACAAGGTTGAGATTTCTCAGCCTATTTGATTCCTAGTCTGGTAGCTATTCTTGGAAGCTTTTTAAGGCCTGTCACTTCTGGTGAGACTAGGCAACCATGGCCCTTTTCCGGTTTTTCTCGCAGAACCGCATTCATCATTTGAGTGGCGTAAGAGCACAGTAGGGGACAAGAGCTCTAAACAGGTCCACCCTGTGTGGGGGGTGGAATTAAAAAATAAACAAGTGACTAATTTATCATCTGGGTTTCCTCCTACACAGTTGCTGCTTTACACAGCTCAGACAGTTTGGTGATGCCCACTGGGGAGGGGTTGTAGCACAGCCTCTGCTTGGCCTACAGACAGTCCCAGGTTCAATCCCTGACACCTCCAGTTAAGGAAAACTAGGTAGCAGTAGATGTGAAAGACCTCACCCTGGAAGCCTGGAGAGCCACTACTGAGTACACACCTTGATGGAACACTGCTCTGATTCAGCATACAACAGCTTCACGTGGGTGTTCAAATGGTTTTGCGAGACAACGCAGAAAGTAGCTGGTGGTTTACCAGCAGTCTTTGTCCCCGCTTCATGTTTCATGTGCCTCCAGTAATCTACACCCTTTTCTTCCACAAATTGTAGTTCATTGCATTAGTTGGGGGGGGGGGGTTATAAATCATTTGAAAGGCACGCTGCAGGTGGTTCACCTCTCCCAGAAGATTACTTTATACTGCACAAGGCTGAAGTTATGGCGGTGACTCACCCGTTCATGCCGTTGTGCTTATAACTGAGATGGCCACTGCTCCAGTGCCTTCTGCAGTTGTTCAAGACTTTGTGTTAGGTCTTGTTTGGGCTACTTCTGTATCCGGCCTCCTAAGTCCCCCTGCAGGGCATCTCTCTCCTCACTCTCCAACCCTATGAAGTGAGGTGTTCCCCTCTTTAAAGTTGAGGTGGGGCAAAGGGGACGACAGGAGGAAGCATGGCTCTTATCCTCGACCATCAATATCTCCTGCACCAGCGGTCCCCAACCTTTCTCAGGTCAGGGACCGCCTCCAGGGTGAGGGGAGAGCCGACAGCCCGGGTGCTGCGCAAACGCACACGTGCAGTTGCCATGCATGCGAGTTTTTGCCACCAGGTGGCGCTAACACACATGCACGCAGTTGCCGTGCATGCGTGTTTCTGCCACCAGGGGGCGCTAACGCACATGTGCGTTTGTGTTGCCAGCGTGCCGGCAGCTGCGCCTGCCTCTTCCCTTCCTTCTTGCTATGGGCAGCGGGAGGCAGGCGCGGCTGCCCGGTACCATGGCCTTCGCGGCCCAGCACCAGGCCACAGACCGGGAGTTGATGACCCCCGTCCTGCACAACCCAGTTGTCAGTAAAAGTGAAGCCCTCCCATTATCAGACCCCCTAAGCATGAGGCTGTGGGCTGTATTTAGCTCTGAGTGGAAGAAGGAAGAGTTGGTTCTTGTTGTGCTGCTTTTCTCTACCTGAAGGAGTCTCAAAGTGGCTTACAATCGTCTTCCTTTCCTCTCCCTGCAACAGACACCGTGGACTGTCTGTGCCATGGACTGTCCGTTTGTGAGGCTGAGAGAGCTCTAATATTACTGCTCGGTCAGAACAGCTTTATCAGGTCCGTGACTACCCAAGGTAACCCACCTGGATGCATGTGGGAGAATCAAATCCGGCTCACCAGATTAGAAGTCCACGCTCCTAACCATTACAGCAAGCTGGCTCTTGGGCTCCGTTTTCTATTCAAAAAGCACCCGATTTGTATCGCTCACTGATAATACTCCTCCAAGGACAAGCAGCATGGCAGCTGTTGTTTTGAAATAACAGATTTTATGAGGCTTCACACATTAATATGCAAGTCGTACCACGCATATCTACCTGCCCCTAAATTCTGCTGACAGATTCACACAACTGAAATAATTCTACCCAAAGGGCTTTCCGCCCTTAAGAAACTGAAGATGAATTGACTTTGATCTAAAAAGTTAGGGCTTCCCAATGATCCCATGACTTTGGACCTCATTACCATCTATCATGTCCACTTTCCATTATCCATTTTCGGGAAAAGCCGTCTTCACACTTCCTTCCATTTAGAGATTCAAATGAGCAGCCGTGTTGGTCTGAAGTAGCACAATAAAATCAGAGTCCAGTAGCACCTTTAAGACCAACCAAGATTTATTCGGGGCGTGAGCTTTCGAGTGCAAGCACTCTTCATCAGACGATGATCTTCTTACATGACAGGGAATATAAAGAAAAAATCAATTCTGTTACTTGGTTGTGACACAGTCTACTGGTGTAACAGAATTGATTTAGCTATATATTCCCTGTCATGTAAGAAGATCTGACGAAGAGTGCTTGCACTCGAAAGCTCACGCCCCGAATAAATCTTGGTTGGTCTTAAACAGTGGTCCCCAACCCCGAGCCACGGCTCCCTCTCCCCGCCCCCCCCCGCAGTAAAAAACTTCCGAAGCCGCAAGCTTGCGGCCCGGGAAGCTTCTTACTGCGGGAGAGGGGGGAGGGAATCAGGGCTGCGCCCGTGCATGCGCAGCCAAAATTGTGCATGCGCGGCACTTTTGCGCATGCACGAAAGTGCCGCAAAGGCGCGGTTTTGGCCGTGCATGCGCGAAAGTGCGCATACGCAGCGCGGGCACGCATGTGCAATGCACGGGCGCGCATGCACGGCAGGCGCGGGCAGGCAGTTGCCCTGCCGGTCCCCAGCCTCAAAAAGGTTGGGGACCGCTGGTCTTAAAGATGCCTTCCCTTTATAGTTGTCAGAAGAACCAGACCTGGAAAAGTTCTCAAGTTCAATCAACGTGCTGCTCATTCAAGCATTTATTTTCACACATTAAACAAGTTGTTTTGAAAGAGAAAGGAATGCACAGAATTAATTGCTGCATATGGAACAAGTGTTTGAGGTTCCCCATAAAATGCTGGTACGTACCACGTACGTGTGACAACGTCTGCTTTTGGCAGTCAAGCGACCGTCCGGAGCCAGAGTTCTCCCTCGCTGCGAGAACAAGCTTAGTGTCCCGCAAGGGTCTTGTCTGCAGTGGATGAATGGCTCTTTAGTGCCAGGGTCTCATCCGAGTAGCACTGCGATTCGATGACAGATACCCGCACACACACATACAGAAGATAAAGCATTTGGCCACAGTTCTGGTGCGCCGGTTTCACCGGTCAAGGGAGCGCTTCTGCGCGGCTTCACAACACACGTTCCTGAGGAGGTTAATCACAGCTCTGGGATCATCGCTCTTCATGATGGCGCTGCCGGACACGATCATATTGGCCCCCGCCTGAAAGCAGGAGAGAACTTTGTATTTCATGTCCATCCTAAATGTGGCCTCAAAGGATAACGTCAGAAGAGCACTGCTGGATCAGACCGACGGTCCCATCTAGTCCAGCCTCGTGACCCACAGTTTCTTGAGAGAGCAGGGGAGAGTAGCCAAGGCCTTCCTAAACACATCAGGAGAGCCATGCTGGGTTGAACCAGTGGCCCACCTAGTCCAGCATCCTGCCTCACACAGTGGCCAACCAGTTCCTCTGGCGGACCAACAACAGGGCAGAGAGGCCAAGGCATTTCCCTGATGTTGCCTCCTGCCTCTTGGATTCCTGGCACTGACTGCCTTTCAACAAGAACGTTCCTTTTAGTCACCCTGGCTAGTAGCTACTGCTAGACATCTCCATGAAGCAAATTCCACATTGTAATCACTCTCTGTGTAAATAAGTATTTCCTTTTGTCCATCCTGAATCTACTAAGCATGATTGCTTGCTACCAGTTTTAACCGGAAATGCACTTCTGTTGCACTTCTGTTTGGCCAGTAGAACAACTATTTACAGAGGAAACCAAAACTTCTCTTTTCAATGCCGAAGTAAGGATTTCAGCACTTAACAATGCACGCAGGTTGCCCTGCAATGTCACTGTCTGAAAGTAAAAAGGTAAAGGTATCCCCTGTGCAAGCACCGGGTCATGTCTGACCCTTGGGGTGATGCCCTCTAGCGTTTTCATGGCAGACTCAATACGGGGTGGTTTGCCAGTGCCTTCCCCAGTCATTATCGTTTACCCCCCAGCAAGCTGGGTACTCATTTTACCGACCTCGGAAGGATGGAAGGCTGAGTCAACCTTGAGCCGGCTGCTGGGATCGAACTCCCAGCCTCATGGGCAGAGCTTTCAGACTGCATGTCTGCTGCCTTGTCACTGCGCCACAAGAGGCTCTTTGTATGAAAGTAGTCAGTGAAAAAAAAACAACTATTAATTATATAGTTCTTCTGCCCTCCCTTTCCTCCAGTTCCTCCACTCTTTCAACATCTAATTGGCTGCAAATTATTATTGTTGTTATTGTTGATGTGACAATGGGAACTGCGGTTTTACATAGTTTTCATAGGTTTTAATTACCTCAACATTGTATATAAACGGACTAGTGTTTGCTTATGAAATTATTGCGTGTAAACCGCCCCGAGACAGTTTACTGGGAAGGTTGCCAAATACAAGTTGCCAAATAAATAAAAGAAACAAGCATTTGAGCCTTTACAACCTGATCCACCAGGCCAGAGAGAGACAACTCCTAGACTCCTAAACTACAAAACTATTGTTTCAAAATTGAAAGAGAATGAACGGACTCTTGTAGTGCTGCTAAAGGCTAACAGATGCAGGAAAAGGATCTGCGAATCAAAACTTCCCAGATGGAAGTGTTTCACTTCGTGAACCCTTCTGCAGAGGCATGCCAAGATGGAATCAGCAGGTGTACACAAACGGACAGCCCACGACACAGAAAACCTAGAAGTCCTGAGGATTTCACAAGATTCCAAGTCTGTTTTGGGCAACATGGCTATGCACCTCGAATGTCGCTTTTTACCTCTGCACATTTATGAATGGAGTCTGGCCCGACACCGCCATCCACTTCAATATCCAAGGAAGGGAACTGCGTTCTTAGCCAGTTAACCTAGTTAGCAGCACAAAAAGAAAGGACAAGGACCATTGTGGGTGTTGTCCTGCAAGGTGTGGAACAGCAGAATCGACGTTTTAATAGAGCAGCATTCCAAAATAAAGATTCAATGACAATTCTCCTTGCCTTATCAACACCCCTCCTCCTCCTCTGGCTCTATATGTAATGATCAAAACCCATCCCACCTACCTTTGGCATCATCTCTTCCATGAACTTCTGTCCCCCAAAGCCAGGCTCCACCGTCATGACTAAAGCCATGTCTATCTGATTGGCCCACGGTGCTAAATATTCTACTGTTGTTCCCGGTTTGATAGCCAAGCCAACCTACGGAAGAGGAAGAAACAAAATGACCGCCTGTCCGGAATCTGCATTTTGTTAAGCATCTTGAGGTGAACAAAAGCACATGGCCCTTCAAATGGTTTTCAGCTAATTACAATTACAGCTAGTTAAAAGGGGGGGGGGGATTACCAACATAGCAAAGATGGCTCAGTAATCTGCAAACAGGTCTGTTTCCTGGCACAAGGGCTTCTGGATAACGCTAGGTCATGATGATGATGTTGTGTCCAACCCTCAGCGATTCTATAGGAAAGTGTCACCGGGTGCCCCTCTCTCTGACTGCTTCTTTTAATTGTTCATGGTCATCCCTGTATCGGCTTTGATCGTGTCGAGCCAGCGGATCCTTTGGCGACCACATTTCCTTTTGCCACTGACCATGCCGAGCATTAATGATTTTTCTAGCGAGTTGGATCGCATGATGTGTCCAAAGTAAGTGAGCTTGAACCGTAATATCTTGCCTTCTGATTACACAGTTGGTTTGATCCTCTCTAAACCTATCTTGTTGGTAACTTTGGCTGTCCATGGTATTCGCAACATTTGTCATGCTTTAACCCATATCCTCTGTGTTCTTACCACAGGATGCCTAGTTTCCATGCACCTCCTTCAGAGAGCGCAAGACCCAATACTTCTGGCTGACACTGTGCTCCTCTTTGCACAGCCAGAAGGATGTTTGAGCAGAAAGGCACCTGTCTTTGTTTCACATGCATTCCTACCAGTTGATCTGATCCAACTGCAATCCTCAATCTCTCAAATGGTACACGGCAGGAATTGCTAAGTGCCCCCTCAAGGAAAACAAAACCAAAGACCCCTACAGATCTGAGCTTCTTCTCCATCTGGGCAACAACTGCTGCTCTGGCCTGCTTCCGTTGCTTTCCACTAGAAACAAACCATCACCATGGGCTAAGGTGAAGAATAAGATCTAAAAGCATTAATATTTACATGCCGGTCAGCTTTCCAGCGTGTTCGCTTCCATATGGAAACACTGCCGTTCTCTTATCCCTCAGCCATACATGATTCAAATAACTTAAGACATTTCTGCTACAGACACAATTGTATTTAGCCAAGTGTTCCAAGTTGTGAATTCAACCATGGCCAGATTTTCCTTTGTTTGCTGGTAACAATACTTTGGCCATGGTTAGCAATATCCAAAATATATTGGTTTGGAAAGATACCTTTCAAAACTCCCCAAAGGGATATAATGCAAGTCTCCTTAGGTCCCCTTGGTCTCCTCTCACCAAACATTAAATACTATTCCAAGACTATATCTCCGACAAAGATCACTAATATTGGAGTATATTTCGCTTCATAGAAATAACGTAGCATCTTTAAGTGATTTCTTTTACATTGATATAATGAAAACGCCCCCCCCCCCGCCCCACAGCAATAATGCCTGATTTCACGTTAGTAACCCTGGATGAGCTGAATAATCCCTCCCCTTGCCCTTTGTTGGTTCCATTTACAGCCAGCAATTAAACAGTTCACTTAAAGTTCTTGCAATCTGACTGTATTTGGAAAATAGTAGCTCCAGCCAGCAGCTGCTTAACGACAGGATCCAGAATGCTTTCCAGACATTTCTCACCTTCATTCCATTTTCCCTGATATCTTTAATCAGCGCGCCTGCGTTTTCCGTAGCTTCTATGTGGAAAGTGTATTGGTTTGCACCTGCCACAGCCATAGGCTTCACCCACTGTTCTGGCTTGGCAACCATCATGTGCATATCTGGAAAGAACCAAGCGGAAAACCAAAGCAAACATTACTTTCCCCCTCACTCCTCCAGGCAGGTATTCATGTCATGGAACATCTTAGGATCCAAACTGAAGCATCAGGCAGCCGATAGAGAGAGATTCCCTCCGAGGCCTCTGTCCAATCACAAAGCAGTGGGAGGTTCCACAAAAAGGTAGGCGGAGCCAAGTCTCCTCCAATGATGGAGATGACAGCTTCAGGCATGTGCTCTGCTGACTCGTCCTGGGCTTTCCTGGAGAACCTCCTACTGCAACAAAGCCAGGATTGGCTCTTTTGAGGAAGAACCAACAGGCCATCAAGAAACACAGCAATGGGCACCATGGCAAGGATCGACCTCCAAATGATTCCGATAGGAAATGGCTACCGCTCTGCTGTATCTTGGGATCACTTTTGACTGTACTTAAGTTCATCCCATGCCATCTGTACCACCTCAGGAGCTTCAAATAGAGCTTATGAAGGAGGGGAGGGGGGAGATCAAAAATTATTTGGTTAGGATATTTCTATGCAGTCTCTTCAGTCCTGCCCAAGGTAGCTTATCATTAAAACAGGATCACAATATCAGAACAAGCCACTGGATGTAAGCAGCATTAAATAAAAAACTATTCATATAATGGGAGCAGGAGCGTTGATAAGGTCCTTCCCCTAATGAAAAGCCTGGGTAAAATAGGTTTTGGGCCTGGTAAGGTACTAAGCAAGCCTTAAGGGGGAGGGGGATATTCCAAAGGTGAGGTGCCACCATAGAAAAAGACCTTGTCACCCATTCATAATTGGAGGCCTGGACAGTATGGGAGGACTTTCTGTTCTTCCCACATTTGTGATAGCAGCAATTTAGCTCTTGAGGAAAATATGTGTTCTTCCAGACACTGATTGCCTAGGCAGGCAAATTCACATCTTTAACAGGATACACATTCTTAATCCATTGTCAACAGCTTACCAAAAAAGGGTTCCTGCCCCAGTTGCTTACGAAGACTCTCTACCACGGGGTGGCCAAAAGTGATGTTCGGGACAAAATGCCTGTATCCAGTTGGGAAGAGAAAATTATATACATTATAAGAACCCTGCTGAGAGAGACAGAGTATATATCTTTCCCGAAGGGCTGAGCAGTGTCAGAATTTAAAGTGACTTTTGGTTGTGCTCTTATCACACTGTTGATTGTCTTCCTTAAGCCTCACAGATGTGTAAAACAATAGGAGTAAAATGGCAGTCATCATGGGTGAAAAAGAGGACTAACATATTGCAAGTCAAGCTGAAGTCCAGACTATAGGCTGCTCAACAACTTAAATGGGATAAGAAGCCTACATGGCAGGATTTTGGTCTCGTCTTCAAACTCCAACAGAAGCTGCAGTTGTGTCCCGCCAGTAATTTGCTTACGTGATGCAGGAGCTGAATGAGTCAGTAGACCAGCCTTTTTCAACCTTTCAACTGCGGAGGAGCCCCTGAAATAACTTTTCAGACTTCAAGGAACTGCTGGCACCATCTCAGCTGGCCACCCCAACCCCTCGAAGTGGTATGTCACTGGAAGTGACATCACCACCCATGTTAACAGACAGGCTCGAGAAGGCCCAACTGTAACTAGTTTCAGGCCGGCATCAGCCTTTCATGTCTCCTGCTAGCTGGTCCTCTTAACTGGAGATGCTGGGGACTGAGTCTTTGGCATGCCTAGCAACAGCACTTGCGCTGGGCTTCCAGTTTGGATGAAGCCCAAGGCCACAGCAGCTGCAGTTAGCCAGGGCTAGCTAGAGCTATCTTCAGACTAGAACCCTCAGAAATAATTCACTAGAATTATAATCAAAATAGCCCCCACAGAAGATAACCAGAAACACGCAGGACAATCATTTCTGCCATCACCCTTTAAAGCAGGCGTAGTGAACCTGTGGTCCTCCAGATGTCCATGGACTACAATTCCCATTCGCTGGCAGGGGCTCATGGGAATTGTAGTCCATGGACATCTGGAGGACCACAGGTTCACTACCCCTGCTTTAAAGCACTAAGAGAAAAGCTAAACGTCCCAAATATGACTGCTAACTTCCAGGCAAGGCCCGGAGTTCTCACAGAATTGCAGCTGATCTCCAGGCAATGGAGATCAGTTTCCCTGCTGAAAATGGCAGGTTTGCAGGGACCTGGGGATCCCTCGGTTTTACAGTTCCTCTCCAAATGACCAGATTTTAACATTGGTAAAGTGGGACATCATTGACCGGGGGGCGGGGGGTCTTGATTAAAAATTTGGTCTATATGGAGCAACAGGGGCTCATGGGAATTGTAGTCCATGGGCATCTGGAGAGCCAGTTTGCCCCCCGCCTTAGAGGTTTGGGAGGTGGACACTAGGATTGCACTCTGTTAACTCCAGCCTGGAGTTGGCAACCCCCTCCCCAAATACCAACTGAACCCCTGCAAAGCAGGACGCAGGCCTCCCCCAGCCGACCACGCCTGCACGGGGTAAAAGGAGGCTCTCGCCACAAAGACGACGAGACAGAGCGGCGCCTAAAAGCCGGCCGTCGAGTCCGCCTTCAACCGGAAGCGGCTAAGGCGTGCGACGCTCCCTCCCTTCTCTCTATGGTCCTTTCCGCCGCGGGTCTCCCGGGAAGGCGGCGGCGTCTCAAACGAGTTACCCGTCCATTACATCCAGATGCAGGTAGTCGGCCCCGCAGTCCATCATGCGGCTGCATTCCGCGCCCAGCGCCGCCAAGTCGCTGTTGAGAATGGACGGGCCTATCCGGCACCCGGACGCCATGACTGCCCGGCCAGCCCTCAGCTGCTTCCTCACGCTTAGAGCCGGAAGCGCGCGGAGCGCATGCGTATAACATACTGGAGCGGGAGAGTTGCGCTCCACGCCTTGATGGGAAATGTAGTTTTCGGGCCCGCTGCCCTCCCTGTCTCTGCAGTCTGGGAGCGCAGTGCGAACTACAAGCCCCACAATACCTAGGGTCAGGTGGCGATGTTGACAGAGCCCCTCTGCGGCCGGCCAAAGCGCTGTTACTAGGCGGAGGTAGTTCCCCCGCCTGCGAGGGGTGTGGAGACGAAGCCAGCCAATCAGCTCCGCTCTTCGGTGGCCTCAGGCAACAGGCGGAATCCCACTGGCTGGCTTCGTGGGCGGCGGAGGAAGCGGCCAGCCAATGGCGTGCACCCTCTGGCCGTTGCTGCGCTCGTAGCCATGGGCGGGAGCCTCCGGGGGGAGGGGCTGAGGAAGCTGTCACGTGATTTAGTTAGGCCACAGTAACTTGCATGTAGAAAGCGAGGGTGTCAGGGAGAGGTGAGGTTGGCGTGATTCTTTGCAGAGAGCTTCAGGCGGGTAGTCAGCGTGGTCTGATGAGGCAGAGTAAAGTTTGAATCTGGTGGTGCCTTTAAAATCAAGACAGTTTTAAAACCAACGAAGTTTTCTTCTGACGCCCTTCTCCAGAGAGCTGCATATTACAGCTTCTCCCCAGAATTAAACTTTTGTTTTTTGGTTTTAAAGGCAGAGGGCATCGCCCAGGTATCTGGACAGCGACTTGCCCGCTGAGCTCTCCCCTGCACTCTGGTACAGCCCTGCCACGGGTTGGGCAGGAGCACTGCCCCTTGGCGGCCAGGAGAGTGAGAGGTTGGCAAAATTGGGAGGTTGGGAAATTGCAGGAGCGGGGGAGGGGGCCTCAGCCCAGCCTAATGCTATAGAGCCCACCCTGTGAAGAAAGTAGCTGTTATCTCCAAGGGGATAGGCCAAAATGAGCTTGTCTGTCTGCAGCAGGAGGAAAGAGCCAGAGTCCAGGAGCACAAGGGAGGATCTTTTATTTGTCACTGCTAGTGTGGGCCTATTGGGGCCCCAGACACCATGATTGCTCCGCTAGCCCCCCAGCAGCCTTCTCAGGATAAGACCTGGCAGCGTGCATGTGCATGTGCGATGGAAGAGTTGCACTCCATGCCTTGACAGGAAGTGTAGCAAGAAAGAGCCAGAGTCCAGGAGCACCCGAAAGACTAACAACATTTGTAGCCGGGGAGGAGCATTCGTGAATCACAGCTCACTTTAAATACAGCTAGAATGTGAGGGAACAAAGTTAGAGCCCAGTGGCAACTTTAAGACAAAGTTTCATGCAAAGTGTATTTGTTGGACTTAAAGTGAGGGGCCTGAAAGAAGATGCTTGAGATGCCTTGTAGAAATTGTGGAATCATTTCCTATTAGATTAGCTAGATCTATAGTTAGTAAGAATACTAATTGTCAGTTTTGTATACTTGTTAAGCTGAATCATAACCAGCATGTATTCCGGCCTAGGCTGAACAAAGTTATTTATTATTATTATTTATTTGATTTATTACCCGCCACTCCCTGACGGCTCGTGGCAGGTTATATAAGTCTGAATAAAACCCCATTAAAACCCCAGACATAAAATCACAAATCATAAATCAAGACCAGAAGGAAAAAAGATAAAAAAACAGAAGGAAGAAGATACAGCGGAAAAACAAAACCCTCGCTATTCTCAGTCCCCCCAAACACCTCTTGGAGGTTGCAAATGGAGGTTGCAAATGTCACTTCTGAACTGTCGCTTATATCGCTGTCCTGGAAGGGGGGCCATACAGATCTCCCTGGCTGTACCGGCCTCAACCCTACACCTCTTGGAAGAGCTCTGTTTTACAGGCCCTGTGGAACACCGGAAGCTCCCGCAGGGCCCACAGATCTACTGGGAGCTCATTCCACCAGGTAGGGGCCAGGACCGAAAAAGCCCTGGCCCCAGTCGGGCTTCCCTGGGGCCAGGAATAACCAACAAATTAATTCCCGCAGAGCGTAAGACCCTAAAGTTCACCGGGAAGGCTAGGAGGTGCCATTGGGAACAAGCTGAGGCAACATGTACCCTGCATGCCTCATGGAATCTGGTAGCGTAATGCAGAGAAGCCCATTCAGTTCTATGGAGCCTAATCCTTGTTCCTTCATATTGTAATTGTTACCAAATAAAGGTAAAAGACGTGCCCTTTCAAGGGCCATTCCCATGCGAATGAATTTGGAAGTGATGTTGTGATGCTCACCCCTGACACCCAGAAGCACAGGGCCCATAGCAAGTGCTACGCAGATAAACCGGCCCTGCTGTCAAGTGTGTTCCTTAATAAACCTTTATCTACCCTTTAATCAGATGGTGCTCTGTTGCTGTCAGTTACTCTAAGCAAAAGAAAAAGGAAATCTTGCGACTATACATGCTTGTTCATATTTTCCTTGAAGGACATTGTTACATCTCAAACATAAAAACTGACCTGTGGAGAGATTCCCACCTGCAACCAATCTGATTGAGCCGCAGTGACCCTACCTTTTCCCCACAATATCCAGGAGCGGAGAAAAAGTATAACTGATCAAACCGCTTTGAGAGCTCCTAGTATTAAAGTGTAGATCTGTGTTTTCCCAGAATAACGTCCTCCCTGCTGAGGTAGAGAAGCAGTCTGGCCCTGATTGGCTGGGCGCCAGTTCTAAGACTTTGTAGTGCCGGGTTGCAAGATTTTCCTCCCAAGATTTATTTTTTAAAGGTTTAAGGTGACTGTGCTCCAGCATCCACACAGATATTTGCCTCATTCTGTGAGAGGTAGCTGCTGACTCGGCTCCCCCTGCCTGCCCACTCCTTTAGGAAGAGCAGCCTTGTGCTCAAGTGCAGATGGGTTTCTGTTTCAAGTTGGGGGGGAAACACAAAGACTCGGGCTCAAATTGATCTGAATTCAGCAGGCTCGACAGCAGAGAAAAAAGAGTAAGAGCAGAACCAGTCCTCGTGTGACCTAGGCTAGCCCAATCCCCGTTCTTGGAAGCTAAGCAGGGTTGCCTCTGGTTAGCTCTTCAATGGGAAACCCCCAAAGAAGTCTAGGCCCACGATGCAGTGGCAGGCAATGCCAAAGCACCACTGTACATCTCTTGCCTGGAAGAAGAAGAAGAGGAGGAGGAAGAAGAAGAAGAAGAAAAGAGTTGGTTCTCATATGTTGCTTTTCTCTACCAGAAAGAATCTCAAAGTAGCTTACATTCGCCTTCCCTTTCCTCTCCCCACAACAGACATCCTGTGAGTTAGGTGAGGCTGAGAGAGCCCTGATATCACTGCTTGGTCAGAACAGCTTTATGAGTGCCATGGGGAGCCCAAGGTCACCCAGCTGGCTGCATGTGGGGGAGTGCAGAATAGAACCCGGGGTGCCGGATTAGAAGTCCGCACTCCTAACCATTCCACCAAACTGGCTCTGAAATAGCCCAAGTCCGAGAAGAAATCAAAGCAAGCAGAAATTCCCCCAGACTTAATGAGTTCTTTATAGGCGAGTTTTATTTATGCATCATCAAACACTAAACCGTTTGTCCTTTCGTAAACAAATCGGACATCTTGGACATTTTCGCTTCCGTCTTTGGTCGTTTGCCGCACGTCGCAGATTGGCAATCGTTTCAGATCCCCCGCCTTCCGACCTGGGGTTTGGAGCCTTCCCGGGGGAGGGGCATTCATTTCTCTATAAACATTTAACATGGAGACTTTGATATGCTTGCCTTTATCATCTATATGTGGCATTGATTTAGAAACACATATTTTCTTTAAAGCCCCTCACATTACATATCGTTGCTTTTAATACAAACATGGCAAAATAGCCCTTCCTTCTTTTCCAGTAGCTTAGCTTGGGTCGCTAAGAAGGTACATTCTACTGAACGCCCTGAGATTAGATACTAACTGTAAAATCCCATGTTATTTATTTATTTATTTATTTATTATATTTGAAGTGGAGATTTCTATAGCAGGAGTAGTCAACCTGTGGTCCTCCAGATGTTCACGGACTACAATTCCCACGAGCCCCTGCCAGTGTTTGCTGGCAGGGGCTCATGGGAATTGTAGTCCATTGACATCTGGAGGACCACAGGTTGACTACCCGTGATATAGGAGTATATAGGAGTTCTTGAATATCTTTAGATAACTCTTTGGCAAGGGAAGTGATCACAATAAATGGCATTATTTCTTTAAAAATATTTCTATCCCGCCCCGCCTTCCTGGACTCGAGGCGGTTTGGTTTGTCCCAATTGTACAGGGAAAGGGCTAATTTGGAAATGTATTCGTGCAGAGAACCCTACTTTAGTTGAATTTGTAATGCCAATTCTTTACAACAAGATTGGTGACGTTCCACATAAAACCGGTTCCAGTCCAGGTAACTTTTCTTCAGAATCTTGGCATGAGCCTTCTTGACACCCCTTGACATTCCTATGTGCACACACGTGCAGACGATTACACAGAAATACATCTAGACATTCTGCACAACTAAGATCATGTATAAACAGAAGACGCGTATACACACTGGATGAGATGACTGAAGATTTCCCATAGAACAATTCTCCCTTTCTCCAAAACGAGTCAAGTTTCCGGGGACTTGTTTGAACAATTATCAGGAGGCACCGGGCAAAGAGGGAATTTTCAAGAAGCCCCGGGACCAGTGCCGAGAGCTCAAAACTCGATCTTTAGGAAGGGAGACCAGACAATGGCAAGTTGGTATAAAAATCTAGAACACAAAATTTTGCCAAACACAGTTAAGACTTTCTTTTAAACAACGCAGACATTTGTTGAACATTTTTGCGCACATTAAGGCCTCTAACACTAAGTAAGCAGCAGCATTTTTCTTCACAGCAGAAATATACTTGTCACTTGAATATAGCACAAATTCGGTTAAGAGTACGGTTGTTCGCCCCTTCGGTGAGCAGAGCGCAACCAGAACAAGATAAATTCTACATGAGGACAACAAGACGTGTTCGTATCTCAGTAGGAGCCCGCTTGGGGCTGCTGGACTTAGTTCCTTAAATCCACTAACGTTCTTTTAAAATCACAATTAAAAAAAATATCCCCCACTGGGCATATTCAGACTTATTATGGCTTGTTGAAACGGATTCAGCACTTTACAATGGGCATTGATCCAGTTACTAGATTTCCTAAGAACAAACTTGGATCTATCACAGTATTTTCTGCTCCCAAAACATGACTGATGGGGATGCTTCTTGTACAGACGAACGCTTCCTTTAGCTTAGGTCATTTTTTTGTATGGCAGTCACCCTATGCACAAAATAAAAATAATTAGACCACCACCCATTTTCAAAACCTGCAGTCAGGAACAGAAAAAAATTATAATGCCTTCTTTTAAAAAACAAAATGAGTGTCTTCTGACCAAAAATATTGAATTGGCAATCCAGTAAAAGGATTTCATGCATGAGGTCCTAACACAACATACCGGAGCAGGGCAAAGTATGTGGCCGGTGTGCTTCTTTTAAAAGTCGCAAAATTTATTTCTGCTTCCCAGAAGATCCACGCGGTTAACCTTTGGTGTTTATGTTACTGGGTTTACGCGTAAACAGCAGTTCTCAAATAGGACTCTGTCGGTGTACTGGGGAGGGGGTTGTAGAATAGGTGGACAAAGGGAAACCCTTTGCCTCTGTGGCATTGCTGCAGTGGAGATTGTTGTCAATCAGGAAATGCTCAAGAACAGAACCTGCAGCACAGCCAGATTGTGGGGTGGGGGGGCAACTCGAGAACCTGCCGATCTTGCCTTGATCTTCCGGAGAGAGGTCACAGGTGGCGGCTTTAAAGCTAGCCAAGGAGGCGGAGCTTCTTTCCAAGCAAAGCCGGAACCATCGCAGGGCATGGGCTTCTTTGCAGAGCACAGTGGTTCCAACCATAACAAACCTACCTTGACAATATACACAGAGTCAGGCCATGGCCAAACCATCCCTGAACATCTCTTGCCTTGAACTCCTAAAAGGGTCACCAGAAGTCAGCTGCGACTGGATCGGCCCTTTGCACACACGTCTCGTATGACTGATGCAATCAATCCGCTTTAGAAACCTTTAGACTTGAACGAAACAAGTTTACATCGACATCATGACTGAAATGCCTTACTAGCTACCTGAAAATTAAGAGTTACATTCATATTTCATGGAGCCTAGATTGCAAATAATCCATGACTTTCAAGTGAGGTATCATTCATAAACGTTACACTTTTCCCACGCAGAAGCACAGATGGCTGGAAAGTCACATTAAGGGTACATGAGAACGAAGAATCTTTTGCTATTACATGTCCCGTGAGCATAAATATTCTGTACAATACCAACTCCTGGTTTGGAAACATGTAGGTTTGCTTGTAAGCATAAGCATGGCCAAAGAATTGTGTGAGAAGATCCACAGGCATTTTCTTGTTTGCTTCTGTTTGTTACTGAATATTTTGGAGCAGAATATTTTGTACTGTTTATCTCATGTACAGAACACTCAGTCCAAACGCCCACCTTAGTGCATAGTCTTAACATTCTTCACTGTAATCTACAGTTAATTTTAAGGGGATTGTAAATGTATGCTTCCTCGGGTACATAACTCAGAGTTTGAAATATCAAACATTGGACAGAAATTGCCGAATCTCTGATCGTTGTTTAGCATTTGGCATTCTGATGCTAAATGAACCTACAGTCATAAAGCATCTTCAGCTAGCATGATTTTTCATTAATTTACTATGTAAATATTTCTATCTATATATCTCCTTTCTGAGATTACAAAAATAAACTTTGGGGCCCTGTATTTGGATGGCTAGCCTCCCAAAAAGTTCCCCAATTTTTCTGAGTTTGTTTGGGTTTTTTGACTGGAATAACCAGAGTGCCCAAAAGATTTTAGGAATTCATTCTGTGCACAGGAAGATTCCCTTCTGGAACGAGTCCTCTTCCATGGTCTGCCCTGAGTCCAACTAGATCTGTCTAAAAGCGCTGGCATGTTTACAACAGATTGGCCCACATGTCCCAGACCAATGTGGACCTCGTGGTTTATAAAGTGCTCTTTTCATTATGGATGGACGGATACGAAGACTGGCGCAGTCTCCCCTTCCCCCCGATTCAGACATGGGACTCATCTAGGCCAGTGTCAGTCTGCCCCACCTCAATATGTGTGAAGGTGAACTGGGGGTTTTCCATCCCATTATCCTCACTAATGTGCAGGATGGTGTCTCCATGCTCCAGTAAGCTGGTGGTCTCCAGGCCTGTAAAATCCTCCGTGTCGGACAGCTGCGAGGATGGGGAGCTCCCGTGGGCTTGAGCCAACCTCACCTCTGGATTGTCCTCCTTTTTTTTCTCCTCGGCAGAAAGCATCTCGCTCTGGAAGGAAGAGAGTTTAAAGTCAGGCTGGAGCTCTTGGCAAGGATCAGGAAGGTTAACTTATTACAGTTCCCCGTTTTTGGTACCCTTTATCTTTTTCTGGCCTGAGTAGACTATGTTCTTCTTTGTTTCTCTGTCTGCCCCACCCAGTTAGTTAAATGTATTCATAAAAATACTGACCCAGCCAGGGGACTGTGGGACCGACTACAATCCTTCTTTTGTCTTTGTCTGATGGTGATTTAAAATGAACAAACTGCTTTGTTTCATTTTGGAGGGGAAATGGTCAGGTAGGAAACAGGTTTAGGACAGGAGGTGAACAGGCAACAGGAATGAGGTAAATATGTATAAACAAGCGTTTGTCATGATCAAGGAGCCGTTTTCTTATATAGACAGGTCTTTAAAACTGAGGAGAGATTTTTCTTGTCCATGTATGCTTAAATAAACAAGCATTAGCTTCTTGCCTCAAAGGCATTAAATTGAAGGCAGGAGCATTCACACAAGTTTCAATATCCTTTCTTAACCACTTGCTAGGCGCCATCCCTTTAGTAGAAACTGTTTCCTTCAGACTTAATAGGGATCACTCCTCTTTACTATAAGCTATTTCCCTTAGAGAAGGACTACACATCCCACTTCCCTAATTTAGGATCTGTCTTGATCCTTTCCTTTGCATAACTCTCCTTCACACTCAACTGTCATTCATAACTGCCACACCTAACTGACACTCTCAGAATTCTGTTTGAATTCTGTTTGAATCCCGTCACTCAAGGTTCTCAGATCAGGTTAAAACATTAACCATTTACTGTTCATTACACTGACATACAGTGAAGATGCAGAAACTCTTGTTGAACACAAGAAGCTGTCTCATACTTAGCCAAACCCTTGGTCCATTAAGATCTACTCAATATTGTCTACTCAGAGGGGCAGAACCACTCCAAGATCTCAAGTGGAAGTCTTTGACATCCTCTACTACACTGTCCTATTCACTTGAAAATGCTGGGGATTAAACGTGGGACCTTCTGCACGCAAGGAAGATGTACGATCACTGGGGCTCTGTTACTAATCAACAGTGACATGATACTTCTCTTAGAGTTAAATCCTTAAAAGAACAGAATTATCCCAGTACTTCTAGAGCAGTCTTTTTTAACTTTTTCACCATGGAGGAGCCCCTGAAATACTTGTTGAGGCTTTGAGGCACCCCAGAAGTGATGTCAGTTGGCCATGTCTCTCTACTACACATTCAGAAAGTGACATGTCACTGGAAGTGAAACCACCACCCACGTAAACAGGCAGGCTTAAGTAGGACTGAGGTGGGAGAGAGGCAGGAGTCAGTCTAAAGTGGGAGTCAGTGTGCAGTCTCTGTCCTCCCTCAGATACAGAAACCATGAGAGAGCACACGCTTGGGAGGGAGGAGGGGAGCAATGCAAGCAGCTGGTTCCTTAGCTTGTGGCCAAGTCCAAAGTAGGAGAGGTAATGTCACGGACCCCCTCCAAACCTCCCGTGGACCCCCAGGGGTCTGTAGACCCCTAGCTAGAAAAACCCTTTTCTAGATCAGGCGTTTTCAACCTTTTTAGTGTTGAAAAACCCTTGAAATATTCTTCAAGCTTTAAGAAACCACAGAAGTAGCGTGATTGTGCAGAATATAGTTGGGAAACTTAAATGTGTACATGCTCAGCTGAAGCCCTCCCCTTCCCATCTCCTCCAGGCCCATCATTGGCCATTTGGGAGGGTGAGAGTTGACATGATCATATACGGTCTTATCACCCAATAAATGTTTAATGCGCACACACAACTCTGGGATGGACAGTTTCAGCTGTGCTTCACTGTGGCGACGGGGTCTACTCCCACATGATTCCACAAAATCCCACTGTAGTGGAAGGTTTAAAAAAAAGCCCTGTTTGGCTCTGCACTGCTGCAAAGCCAAACAGGGTGTTTTCTGTCCTTGCTGGGACACCGTAGGTGGGGGCCTGTATGCCTGGCCTGGCCGCTGATAGTGCCGGCAGCAAAAAACGGATGTTGAAAACATCAGCATCAGAGGCATCGGAGGCCCTAAAGCGGACCAGGGTTGGGAGGGGGCCAGGCCGACAGCGATATCATGCATAAGTGGAGATTAACCCTGCTGCCGTGTGAGCACTGGCCCGGACTCCCCCCCCCCCCATTGCATAATCGGCCCAGCTGTCTTATCCCACTCTGCTGCCAGTTTTCAAGAAGAGTTGAGTGACCCATTCAGCACGGGCTTGTAACACCCCAGGGACCACTCAGCCTGGCTTCTTCCAGGGCTATCATCCCTCCCCAGTCCACTTCTGTAAGTGTGGAGGGATGGAGAGAGATGCTGAGAGGGCATCTTGCCCTTGTGGATGTGAGGGGAAGAAACAGGAAGAGGAGGAAGCAGCTGGAAGGAAGGAAGACCCTGAGATACGCAATTTAGGTAAACAACGGGGCAGCTAAAACAGGCAAGAGGAAGGATACAGTGGGATCTGACCTCCCGTGTAACCCAAGGAAAAACTTTGGATTAGAACCCCAAAATGCACCTGGGACCCCCAGTGTAGATTCCCCCAGAAGGGCAATGCATTTTATTATTTCTAAGATTGGAATAAGAGGCAAAGGTAAAGGTATCCCCTGTGCAAGCACTGAGTCATGTCTGACCCTTGGGGTGACGCCCTCCAGCGTTTTCATGACAGACTCAATACGGGGTGGTTTGCCAGTGCCTTCCCCAGTCATTACCGTTAACCTCGCAGCAAGCTAGGTACTCATTTTACCGACCTCAGAAGGATGGAAGGCTGAGTCAACCTTGAGTCGGCTGCTGGGATCGAACTCCCAGCCTCATGGCAAAGCTTTCAGACTGCATGTCTGCTGCCTTACCACTCTGCACCACCAGAGGCTCTTTTGGAATAAGAGGCATTGAAGCTTAATCTTGGGAGGCAGAGGGTGTGTCTGGGCTCTGAGGCTTTCTCCACTTTAAAGAAGAGGCATGACCTCAAACCTTATCCTGGGAACATGTTCACCTAATGGTTCCCCCTCCAAAATGACAGTAATGGCTCCTTTAATTGGTTTCCTTATACTCCAATTGTATATTTGGATCTGTTGGTTATTTAACAGGGACAGGTAGCATCACCTGTCTTCCAGGGTGATGCTATTATAAGGGGAGGGTGGATGTGTTTTCCTACCTGCTGCAGGCGTCAGGAGAAAGGGGGGGAGCTTTTTTGTTTCCATGGCAGGCATCTGTTTGAGGATGAGGGTTTTTGTTTCCCTTTTTCTTATTGAAATACGTACTTGTGTCCACCAGCACTGGAGCTCCCACACCCGGTCCCTTTGGCTGAATTTGTATCAGGAATCAAGGAAGATGTTAAACGGTGGCCATCTAGCTCTGAGTAATATCACTTGTGGGATACTGCAGCACAAACGTATTCTGTGGTTCAGAACGGGCCCATTGTCCACCCCCCCCAAGTTACCTGGCTGGTGGTGGCCTGGCTGTGGAGGTCAGCCACGATAACGGCCGGGGAGGAGGTCAGGACAGGCTTGCTGCTTGACTCCTGCTTCTTGCCATCTGTAGGGCTGCCCCTTTTGGTACTCTGTGGCTGGACAGCTGTTGGGGCTTGGTCAGGAGTTGAGCTGGAGGTCTCTGACTGTGCTTCAGTAAAAGTCACAGATCGCTTCTGATCCACTGCAGGGTTAGACACAAACAACAGTAGCAGCACATTGGAAAATAAATCCGAACACATTGCACCATTGGACTGTTGGTCACTGTGCATGCAACAGCAGTCTTTTGGGGTTCTTTGGTTAGGAGCATTTTACCTTCATTCTGAAACCAGCTTACTACACTGGGCTTTCCTGTATTCTCATTTCCTTTGCTTGTAAGTTTGTTTCTTTGTTTCCCCCCCTAGTGGTCAATGGGATATTACATCTGTTTGTGTCCCTCATAGCTCCCTGCAAACCAATGGAATGTCAAATTACCACTAGAGGGGGCAAAATACTTGCAGAATGGAGGGGGGAAATGAAGAAACAAGACATTATAGTGAGGGAAATGAGAGTGTGGAAAAGACATCAACATCATTATTATTATTATTATTAGAAGAAGAAGAGTTGGTTCTTATATGCCTCTTTTCTCTACCCGAAGGAGGCTCAAAGCGGCTTACAGTTGCCTTCCCTTTTCTCTCCCCACAACCAACACCCTGTGAGGTGGGTGAGGCTGAGAGAGCCCTGAGATTCTTGCTCGGTCAAAACAGTTTTATCAGTGCCATGGCGAGCCCAAGGCCACCCAGCTGGTTGCATGTGGGGGAGCGCAAAATCGAACCCGGCATGCCAGGTTAGAAGTCCGCACTCCTAGCCACTACGCCAAACTGACCAACATTAATCGGTTGCCCACAGGGTCCAGTAAGAGTTGAGCTGAGGCTCTTACAATTTCTATTTTATGGTATTATTGTTATTATCATGTTCAATTATTATTGTTATAATATTACTGCTGTTACAGTTACCTGTTACCATGCGTTAATTGTATCCTCCCTGTTTTCTGTAAACTGCCCTGAGCCCTTGGCGAGGGCGGTAGATAGATAGATAGATAGATAGATAGATAGATAGATAGATAGATAGATAGATAGATAGATAGATAGATAGATAGATAGATAGATAGATAGATAAAATAATCTGTCAGGGGCATGTAAAAGAGAGAGAAAGGAACCTGAGAGTGGCAGAAGGAGGCCCATATGTTTTAGATCAGACTTACCCCTTGGTCTGGTGGAAGGGCGCCATTTGACAGGCCCTGAGGAACTGTGATAGCTCTGTTGGCACTCTGGTCTCAGCTGATAGCTTATTCCACCACGCCTCTGGTCGAGGCCAGACTACTACCAACTGATTTGCCCCAGATGAACTAACTGCTCTCCAGTGGGCATATTGGGAGAGGTGGTCCCTCAAAAAGAGTATAGGTTTCGGGATTAGAAAGATAAGCCTGGTTGGACGGGAGACCAGGGTGTAAACCGCACGGAGCTTTTATTCCAACCCCAGATCGATTCAGTCCCTGCCCTCTACACAGAATGCGATTTCCGTTTGGATTTGGGGCGATTTAAATTTTCCTTCTGCAGCAAGAAGGATTGATCCGGAGTGACCCTACCTTTATTGTGCCATATCTTAGAGTGCTTTTAATGCTCAATATATTTAAAAATCGCATTGTTTTGAATCTGGGCTCTCCTCTGTGGTAAAGAACCTGTGATTGGCTACAGGTGGTCATGTGACAAACTTGCCTTAAAGGAGAAGCCCCTAAGTTCTCTCAACTTCTGTTGGTCTTGGATTTTTTTTCTGCCTTCTTTGATCCTCCCCCCCCCCCTTCAAGAAAAGAAAGGATTTTTTCCTCCCTCCTCTGACTTCTTGGATCCTCTTCCCCCCCCTTCAAGAAAACAAAGAAAGAGTCTCCATTTGCCTCCCCCCCCTCTTCTGAGCCTCCCTAACCACGTGCAGAAGACTTTCCTGTTTCAGTGGGAAGGGGGAGGGGAGAGAGGAAGACCCAAGTTCAAAGCGATCTGAATTCAACAGGATTGACAATGGAATAAACAAAGTAAGTGCAGAGTCTGCCCAGGACAGAAAAGTGACTTTCTCACTCCTATGTGGGCTGAAACAAAGGCTCAAGAGTCCCGTTTCTCCCCAGTCCCACCTGAGTCATGACCGTGATGGAAAGGAACATTCAACTGGTTACTAACTGCATGGCGAAACAGTACATTTTGCTCAGGGATGACAGTGGTACTCCTGTGACATCAGCAGACATTTCATCGATCCCCATGCTCACCTCAGGCCAATCAGCATACTTGGCAACTCACAGCTTACTCTGTCCTGCTTGGAAGCAAGATCAACTCTGGACACGCAAAGGTGAACAGCCACCAGCACAATGGAGACTGGAGAAGCAGACGAGTGACAGCACAGCACTAGGAACAAGTGGCAACTGACTGCCCAAGGTTTTGAGATACTAGAACCATCCCCTCCCCCTCCCATGGTCCACAGGGATAGGCTGTGATTGAACAAGACCTAAGGGGAAGGCAGCCAGGCTAAAAGTGCCAATTAACCATTGAACTATGAGACAGAAGCTCTATTGAGGGTGGTTGTTCCCTGTCCACTCAACCTAGGGTGACGTAAGGGGATCAGCATTGTTGGGCAGCTGCTGCCAAGTCTCAGGATCTCAGATGGGCCCTCCACTTCCAACCTCTGACCAACCCCAAGAGGAGGAAGAGATGTCCCTATCATGGCCTGCCTTCTCTGTGGCACTGTGGGGACCTCATCAGCAGTGACAGAATGCAGAGAAGCCTGGAGTCTCACAGTCTATTCAGCATATCCGTGCTGTTGGGTGTGGGATCAGGAGTGCAATTGCACAGCACAGTGATGGGTCAGGAGGGACGCTGGGAGCAGTAACAGCTGCTGGGCACAGTCTTAACTGAAGCCAGAGCTTCTTCCAGTCATGGAGGCCGCACTGAAAGGAACGCCCAAGGCCACAGTCATAAACAAGCCAAAAGTCAGAAGCTGGAAGGTTACCAGATCAGGGAAAGGCCAGAACACACCAAAGAGTCAAAACGAAGAAGTCAAGATGCTAACAGGAAACATCCAGAGTCAAAGTCATTGCTGACAGTCTAGGGTCTTCAGGGAGTACAGGAACAATGTGGAGTCAGGCTGCGCTAGAAACTGAGCCCATTGCATCCACACTTAAATCAGGCTGAGTTGTCTGCGCGGGAGCCATCCTGCCATCACTCACCATCCTCAGAAATCTTTGCACACTGGCGGCTCATGAAACACGCCGACCATCTCTCCTCATGCAGCACTACCCTAAGTCTCTGTCAGCAGGGTCTGGCTGGTTTGGCCGAATCAGGGCTACTCGATGAAGGTGCAGTGATTCTAGGGACACAGATTGAAGTTCCTGACTGGGGCTCTGTCTCTTTGGCCTTTGTTGACATAGCTGTTTGCACTCCTTTGTCCGTCCGCTGAGTTCCCTGCTGTTTCAACTCTCTGAGAAACTAACTCCCCAGCTTCATCTGATGAACTGCCATCACTGTGACACTATCAGTGGTTCATTCATTATAGTTTGCTAAATTCATTATCCACACACACATATCAACTTGGGGGGGGGGGGGGCAAGGGACCAGAAATGCAGTAATTTGAAAGTAATAATAAGAAGAAGACACTAGCCTTGGAGAAATGTTGCCTCACCGGTAGGTTTCGTTTTCGGCTGTATGCTTCTGCGTGTGGTGGAAAGTCGGGCTCCGTGACGGCTGCGCGGTTCAGTTTGAGTTTTCTGGCGTGACAGGAGGGGCCTCCTTAACTGGAAAAGGTGGGAAGAGCAGTTAGATGGACACTGTCGTTCTGAAGGGCCACTCACCAGTTTTATGTATATTCACAGCCCCTGGAGATTTTATTGATGGAACACTTCGTTTTCGTTAACAAGAGCTTCTTGCTCTGTGCCATAAGTCACTAGAGTAAAATGACACTCTAGGGCAGTGGTCCTCAACCTTTTTATCACCGGGGACCTGTCAACGCTTGACAATTTATTGAGGCCTGGGGGGAGGGTGGTCTTTTGCCGAGGGACGTCGCCGCCGCCTGAGCCCCTGCTCCACTTGCTTTCCCGCCGGCGATTGTGACTTTCTGCCGCCCACTGGGGGGCGCTGCCAGCAGCAGCTGCGCAGTGCCACGGCGAGGGGGAACCCCAGCCATGGCGGCTACCGGAGAGCACCAAAGGTGAGCCGGCGGCAGAGTGGGAGAGCAGCCCCCGAGGCAGCAGCTGGGGAGGAGGATGAGGAGGAGCCGCAGCCCAATACCGACTGATCCACGGACCGGTCCCGGTCTCCGGACCGGGGGTTGGAGACCACTGCTCTAGAGCATGGGTGGCGAAACTGTGGCTCTCCAGGTATCCATGGACTACAGTTCCCATGAGAGGGGCTTCAGGGTCAGGAATCTGCTACTGGTGCCACTGGGGAAACTTACACAGCACACATCAGTACACACACACACACAATACCTTTATTGGCATAAAGCAGACTAGCAAAATGAACAGAGATAGTCAGGATACATCAATCAGTTTAAGTTTAAAAACTGAAGACAAAAATTCACCCATAATAAAAGTGACATTGGCATCCTTATCACTCAACAAAAATTGGCAGATCAGGTCTTTTGAATGATTTCTCCATTTGGGTATAAGAGGTATAACATTGCCTTCACTGGACAATAAACAAGGGACAATCCAGTAAGATATGTTGCATGGCGTCCGGAGTGTTTAATTCACAGGGACATAGTCTATTTTTGAAAGGAATCTTGGCAAATCTCCCTTGTAATACTTCTCGGTACACACAAATTTCATCAACAGGGCCATACGCGGTCTGGGCCCAGTATACCTGAGGGATCAACTCTCCGCCTACACCCCTCAAAGAGCCTTACGCTCCAGCACTTCCAACTTTCTGATGGTCCCTGGCCCCAGGGAAGTTCACTTGCCCTCAACCAGGACCAGAGCCTGCGACTGATACAAATTTGCCGAACCCACTGGGTCTCAGTAAGAGTTGAGCGGAGACTCTTTGCTGTTTCCACCGTTCTTTAACGTTATTGTTGTTATTATGTTAACGTTATTGTTGCTATCACCTTGTTGTTACTATAAACGATGTTACCTGTATCATTTTCTTGTTTCATGTAAACTGCCCTGAGCCTTCAGGGAGGGTGGTATATAAATACAATAAATAAATAAGAATGTTCAAGGCCTTGTCCCAATCCAAATCAGGCCCTGGCGCACCAGGGAATAGTTTCAAAAATCGGCAGAAGTTCAGAATATCTGAGCTCCTAGCACACACGTGGTCTGACAGACCTCAAGGGAAGACCCGGAAGCAGTTTAAGGCGGCGGTTATTGGCAGAAACCTGACACACAGAAATCGATTTTTACAGTTTTCTTCACTAGAAGACCTGTAGTGCTTGGATAGCTGTGTAGAGCTCTGGTCAGTTCTGGTATCTGGTGACTCAGACTCTCCCTCTCTCTACTCCTGGTCAAATGGCTGCCCCGGTCAAACCCTAAATACCACGCCATGAGGCGCTGGGATGATGAGGATTAAGAACTGCCACAAATATTGCTGTTGTTTAAACCAGGGGTAGTCAACCTGTGGTCCTCCAGGTGTCCATGGACTACAATTCCCACGAGCCCCTGCCAGCATTTGCTGGCAGGGGCTCGTGGGAATTGTAGTCCATGGACATCTGGAGGACCACAGGTTCACTACCCCTGGTTTAAAATATATAATTATAGTCACAAATGGAATCTTTCCCACTAGATAGTTTTAGATGATGCCCAAGCACACAACCCTAGGAGATATACAGAGGACTGCAGGTGTTTCTCCAAAGTATCCCATCGTGGCCTCTTACTTAGTTTCGCATTCCAATCTGGCCTTGATCAACGCCAAGACCAGAGTCAATGCTGTCTTCTTCTATCCAGGCAGCACAGGCACCCAAGCCCAATACAGTCTGCTCACAAATGTTTCCCTTGAGAAACCGTCTGAGAGCAAGGAAGGCAAATCTCTTGCTAACCTGCTGGCAACTGGCCTATGACTCTTATACATCACGAGCTTAATGAAGCCCTTTTGCAACGGGGTTTTTCAAGAAGATAATGCAAAGGACATATAGTACAAGACAGGGACTTGGGATTCAGCCCTGGGGGGAAATCGGTACATTTGGGGTTCAAGGTTTCCTGATTCGGCACAACCGGAATCAACTGAATCATTGATTCGGTAGGTCAATTCAAGTTTGGCCAGTTACGGAAACTCAAACCAGTTTGGGGGAAACAGCCGCTAGGCAGCTGACCCTGCTGCGTAGAGGAGCCTCTCAGGGATCAGGTGTTTGGTGGGGTCTTTAAATGTCTCTCTTCAGACCCCTCTGAGGCTGCAGAGCACAGGCTGTTTGACAAGCTCCTTCTCAGTCAGGCAGCTCTCGAATCCGCTGAATCAAGCCTGAATTTATTCAGGTTTCACTGATTCAGCTGATGTAAGCTGATGGGATTTGGCTCGGATAAGCCTGAAAAGTGCTCCCATCAGCATTGAATCGAGTATTTTCGGGCTTATCCCAGCTGAATGACTCATCCCTAGCAGGGACCTGCAAGAGCGCACAGGGGAAGGGAAATCCTAGTCCCCCCCCCCCCTTGTTCCAGCTCCATTTCCGCTCCCATCCCTCTGGTTCTGCTTTCCAGCTCTTTTCTCCACCACACACGTATTCAGTTTTTTCGCTTGCTCACCCAGCCTTTCCTCCCCCCTTCTCTTTGTGAACTCACCTGGGCAGCAAAGCATGGAGAGGACAAGACAGAGAGAGACAAAGTAGAATATGCCTCTGCCTTCCTGTACAGATCTGTTTCTAGTCAGCATCAACACCACATTTCTGTGCTGTAATCCTGGGTTACTACAGCAACCCCAAAGTTAGCTAAACATTTTGGGGGGTGCAGTTTATCGTGCTTTTTTTTAAAAAAAAATCAAAGCAAAACACTGTTTTGCATTTTTCTGCAAACGGTCGGCTTCCCCTGGTGTGGATTTTTTTGATCGGCACCAAAGGAGGGGAGTATACACGCATATTAGGTACTGTATTTAGATTAAGAGAATTGAAATTATGTGCATTTCTAGAGATGGCAAAGCGCTTGCTTGGGCCAGATGGGAATAAATTAATTTCTATACAACATACACATACAAACTGGGCACTTCAAACCTAGTTTCCTAGGGGAAAAAATGGTGGATCAGATGCATCTTTGTGTCGTGGTTAAGAGCTTCTGATCTGGCGAGCTCCTCCACATGCAGCCAACTGGGTGACCTTGGGCTAGTCGCAGTCCTGTGAGAGCTGTTCTCACAGAGCAGGTCTGTCAGAGCTCACCTACCTAACAAGGTATGGGGAGAGGAAGGGAAGGTGATTGGAAGCCGCTTTCAGATTCCTTCAGGGAGTGAGAAGTGGGGAATAAAAAACCACTCTTCTTCTTCAAAAGATGACCATCTTCTGTTTCACATGGCATCAAATATATATATTTTAAGGCCTGGTTCTTCCTGCTTTAACCACCCAATACATTTGCACTGCAGAAAAGATAGGGAATGATCCTATCCCAAAGAAATGCTGATTCTGTGAGTTTAGGCAGATTGCAGGTGGGTGGTGTGCTATGATTCAATAAACACAGAACCGGTTTTGAACTTACCTGCCTCAGTCCTCTTTTCCTTCCCAGTGGCTGCTGCAGAAGAAGATTGTGATGTCCTGGTTCGCTCTGCACGCTTGCAACCCTGTTATGGATCAAGAGGATTGTCACCATTACAGGAGAACCTAAACCTGGATTGCTACTTCCTGGAAAATACAGCTAAATACTCATGGCACAGACACTTCAAAGACTCTTCCATCTTTGAAGGATAGGGAAGAGCACTGGTGAGAATTGGGTCTAGGGCAGATACAGGACTCGGTGCATCCCCGATATTAGTTTTCAGCCATGCAATGGGGTATCCTGTTCCACTGTGCCCATTTTTCCCTTTCAATGACAGAAAAACCTAGATAAGACCTACTAAGATTCTACTTTGGTGTCCTAGGAAAGTTTGGGTAAAGTTTAGGGGGGAAATCAGAGCTTGCTGTGCTAGATTGAATAAGAACGCCATCGTTTTGTGTCCTTTGGCTAACATGTAGTACAATGTGAATAATGAACACAGTTGACAAACATTTAATTCACATCATGGGCATGAGACTTAATGGAATAAAAAGGTTACCACACCGAACACGTATTTTTAGCTTCAAATCTCTTTGTGGCTAGAGAATAAAATATGCATGAATCCTAGAGAAAGCACGCCTGTATTATTCTTTAAACTGATTTAACAGATTCTCAAACTGAAGTCAATGGAATTAAGAATTAGCATATTTTCACCATTGCACAGGTGCCAGAAGTCTGCTGTAGGACTCATTAGCAGGTAATTCTTAGATGGGCTGTCTTTAAATGAGATAAATAAATTCAGTTTGATTCCACCCTAACCATACTACTTGCCTTGCTGAGTATTTGGAATTATGATAAAGAAGAAGAGTTGGTTCTTATATGCCGCTTTTCCCTACCCGAAGGAGGCTCAAAGCGGCTTACAGTTGCCTTCTCATTCCTCTCCCCACAACAGACACCCTGTGAGGTGGGTGAGGCTGAGAGAGCCCTGATATCACTGCTCGGTCAGAACAGTTTTATCAATGCCGTGGCGAGCCCAAGGTCACCCAGCTGGCTGCATGTGGGAGAGTGCAGAATCGAACCCGGCATGCCAGATTGGAAGTCCGCACTCCTAACCACTACAAACTGGCTCTCCGAGGCTGGCAGCTTTTGAATCCAAAATTGGATTCTTTGTCTCCCCTAATTTTTGTAGATGCTCTTTGGGTTTCTCCTGCTTAACTGTAGTCTATTAGAACCAAAGCACTTTCACACACACTAAATAATGCACTTTCAATCCATTTTCAGTGCACTTTGTAACTGGATTTTACCATGTGAACCAACAAAATCCACTTGCCAACGATTGCTGAAATGGATTGAAAGTGCGTTATTCAGCATGTGCGAAAGTGCTGCATAATGCACTTTTCAGCACACTTTCAATCCGCTTCAGCGATCATTGGCAAGAGGATCTTGTCAAAACCCCAAAAGATTAAAATTAAACCACTGTGCAGTGCATCAGGATGACAACAAATGGTAAAATTTCCATAGCAACAGGAGGGAAATTAAGGGCTTTGAAATGAGATGCTTTGATATTCCTTCCTTTGGTCTCTCTGACCCTGGCCCACTGGTTACTTCAGCAGTGGAATGCAAGTGTGACATGGCAGCTGATAACAATGCAACCAAATTTCGAAATAACAAAGTGGCTCACAGTTCCCTAATGGTGCAGCCCTAAGAAGAATTACCCTCTTCTACACTTGATTTCTTCAACTGACTTAACTCCATTTATTGGCTTCACTTATCTGCCCCTTTCCCCCTCACTGGGAGCCCAAGGTGGCTTCCATCATTCTGTTCTCCAACATTTGATCCTCACAACCTCCAGCCTGTGAGGGAAGTTAGGCTAAGAGTATATCACTGGCCCAAGATTCCATGGCATGGAGATTTGAACCCAGTTCCCCCGTATCCCTTAGCTAGACTCTCTAACCACTATCCTGGACGGGCTCTCTTAAAAGGGCAGAACTCTAATTGTATATGGTTTCTGCTGTTGCTCAGGAAGCTTTTCTGCAGATGGGTGGGAAATCGACAGCCCCATCTGGGGATGCTGCTGCAATCCAGATGCTGTTTCTTTCAGGGATTTTACGTAGTCCTTGCTGGAATATTAAAGATCTCCAGCATGCATGACAGAAGAGTATATGAAGCATGTCCTAAAGGGGGCATTGGAGGAGATGTGTATTTAGCATAGTTAGATGAGGAACTTCCTGATATTTTTCAAATTATTTCTTCCTGTGATCCGATTGGCTCTACTGGAGACTTCCTGCTCCCTTGAAGATAGTTAGCTCTCTCTTCTCTCTATATAAAGTGGTTTCTCTTAATAATAATATTCTTTTATTCCTCTAGGCTTCCTGGTGCTTGACACCTCTTTGCAAATTTAAACTCTGCCCAACAACCCTTTACGAGATATCTAAGATAGGAGCAGCATTCTGCATTATCCTTCTGCTTCTGCAGGGGACACCCACCCAATTTGTCCAGGTGACACCTGAAAGTTCAGTCCGACTAGAGTATTCTTCCAGCTAGGGTGCCAGACTCCCCACCCCGTGAAGCGGGGGTTCCCCGGTTTTGGGAGCTTCTCTCCGCCACAGTCCAGCTGTCTCATGGGGGGAATTAGCCCCCCTCTAAACAAACAAGAATCTGGAAATAAATGCAACGCGTCTATATCACCCAGAAGTTATGTAGGCACATTGGTGACGTGGGGGGGGGGTGCTCTGGGTTTGGGGCAAAACTCTATCGTAAGAAGCTATTTCCCCCTTTTCCCCCAACATGCCTACATCATTTCCGCATGATGTAGGCATGTCACATTTATTTCCAGCTTCTTCCCTCCCTGCTCCCGGTAAGTTCACCCCCATTTTCTGCTGGCTGGTCTGGTGGACCTGGCAACCAGCTCACTAGGTGCTACTTACTCCCTGGCAACACCAGGCCTGACCCCTATTTCCCCAAGTCCTGCCACATTCTTAAGGTCTGAACTCTGCAGAGATGTCAGTCCTACTTGTGGCACTCCTGGAAAGTAACAACAAGGCCCACAGCCTAGCTTATTCTACCCTCCAAGCTCGACACACCAAGGCAACCCCCTCCTCTGGCACAATTCATATGGGAATGCAGATAGAAGCATTTGTACTGTAATCCGTACTACAGAGCATATCTCATCTTTTGTACCTCAAATGTTCCACCACTGTTGCTTTAGAGCAGTGGTCCCAGTGGTCTGGAGACCGGCACCGGTCCATTGAACAGTCGGTACCGGGCCGCAGCTTCTCCACATCCTCCTCCCTGGCTGCTGCCTCAGGGGCTGCCCTGCCACTCTGCTGCCGGCTCACCTTTGGTGCTCTCCAGCGGCCACCATGTCTGCCCCCCCCCCTCGGCGGGGCATTGCATGGCATTGCGCAGCTGCTGCTGGCAGAGCCCCCCAGTGGGCTGCAGGAAGTCAGGGGCGCCGGTGGGAAAGCAAGTGGAGCAGGGGCTCATGCGGCAGCGATGTCCCTCGGCAAAAGACTGCCTCCCCCCCCCCCCCTGGGCCTCAGTAAAATTGTCAAGCGCTGACTGGTCCCTGGTGATAAAAAGGTTGGGGGCCACTGCTTTACAGCACCGATCTCCAACCTTTTTTGGACACTTCTGGAATTCTGACACAGGGTGGTGGGTACAACCATGAAATGGCTGCCGCAGAAGGCAGAGCCAACTACAAAATGGCTGCCACAGGAGATAGCGCCAACCACAAAATGTCAGGGAGTGAGGTTATGCATAACTCCGAGGGTAACACTTCAGCTTGGGTTGCTGGCTCTGGGTTGGGAAATACCTGTAGACTTTGGGGGTGGAGCTGAGAGTGGGCGGGATTTGGGACAGGAAGGGACCTCAGTGGAGTAGAAAGCTATGGTGTTCACTCTCTGCAGCAGCCATTTTCTCTAAGGGAACTGATCTCTCTAGTCTGGAGATGATCTGGAGATTCCAGGAGATCCCCAGACCCCTCCCAGGAACTGGCATCCATATCTTCAACACGTCAGGCAAAAGCTCTGCTTAATGAGATACCTTTTAAAACGAATGCACTGTTCTAAAACATTTCCTTGCGTATACACCCAGATTAACTCCAGTCATTCAGTGAACATCCTTGTGCTGCGTTGGCAGCTGCTCCCAAAGAGACCTTTGCAAAAGCTGCTCAGCCAATCAGTGCTCCAGCAGGAGATCAGAAGCCTGCCTGAGCAGAAATGTCACTTGGGTCCACCCACTTTCTCAAAACATTTGGCAGACAGCAGGAAAGTTGACAGCAGGCCTCAGGGCACCTGCAGGAACCATGCTAGTGATCCTCCCTTGAGAGCATGCCTCCTCCAACAATATCAGTGGACCACAGTGCAGCAAGGATGTCAACTCTGGCTCAGAAAATTCCCAGAGATTTGGGGGCAGAATCCAGGGCTTGCGGGGTAGGGGATGACCCCAGCAGGGTATAATGCTATAGACCAGGGGTGGCCAAACTGTGGCTCTCTAGATGCCCATGGACTACAATTCCCACAAACCCCTGCCAGCATGCCACCACTGCTATAGAATATTCCAGAGGAACTCATTTCTTTCAGCTGGAGATCAATTGCGATTCCAGGGTCCTGGAGGTTGGCAACACCAAGTGTGCAGGATATTCTAAAGCCAGGCAGAAGTACTGCTAGTGGCCTGACACCCTATTGGCACTGCGGACAAACCTGTGCTTCCTTTGGATGTTTTATAACAATAATAGGCTTTGTTTTTGTAACCCACCCTTCTTGGATAGCTTAGGATCAGGAAACCACATGGTTTAAAACAACCAATCAAATCGAAATATAAAGAGCAAAACATTTTGATGAATTGCAGTAGCCCCAAATTTGAGGGGAGGAGGTCAAGATCCTTGGAGGGCCGCTCTTTCCTCTGTTTCAGCAGTGAGGTCTGGGTTGATGGTCTGTTTGGCCCTCAACCGTAGGCCTGGTGGAACAGCTCCATCTTGCAGGCCCCGTGGAACTGGTTAAGGTCCTGCAGGGTCCTGATCTCTTTCCACTAGCCTGGGGCCTAGGCCAAAAAGCCCTGATGCTGATCAAGGCCAATTTCATCTTCACATCAGAGGCGGTCCTGCAGATATGTCATTCCGAGGCCATTGAGGGCTTTCAAGGTTAGTACCAAAACCTAGAACCTGATCTGATCTCCGATCTGGAGCCAATGCAGTTGGGTGAGCACTGGTGTCAAATGTGCCTTCTGCTGGGTCCTTGTAAGGACATCAGCTGCTGCATTCTGAACCAGTTGAAGTTTCCAGAGCAGTCTCAAGGGAAGCCCTGTGTAGAGAGAGTTGCAGAAGTCTAATCTAGAAGTGACTGTTGCATGGATCACCCTGGCTGAGTCTGATGCGGAGAGATAGGGCCCAAGTCGCCGTGTCTGGTGCAGGTAGAAAAACAACAGCAGAGTAGCATTTGTGTTCTGGGCCTCCATTGAGAGGGAAGCACCAAGAATCTCAGCCACACTGTTGATGGAAGACACTGGGGTTAATTGGGTTCCATCGAGTGCTGGGAGCTCTCCGAATACCGATCCAGCCAGCGACCTTCTTCAATACCACCTCTTCTGTTTCCTCTAAACATCATGTTTCCTCCTGGTGGAAAATTACTACCTGCTTGACGATGTTTCCTTTCTCTGCCAACACTTCTGAAAGCCCACTGAGGCTGTCGTGCAACTGGGGAAGAGAGAGAATCAATTCCCACGCTAAGCAATGAACATCAAATCATCCCAGTAACGTATTTATCCCTTGGTTTGGATTGCTATGTTTCATTTGCCTGACAACTTTCATCTAATATTTTCTCTCCGTTTGGGAGTGTAAAGGAACCCAGCTTGTGATGCCCCCACCCCTGAAGCCCTGGACCCCATTTGAGGAATCCCAAAGAACACTCAAGGAGAGTTATCATTAATACTGTAACTAGAAGCCCGAGATCCCCAGTTTGAATTCCTGCTTCACCATAAGGTCACTCCAGGCCTGGTCAGGTCCATCTGTGCTACTGGTGGGGGATGGGGGCAGCTTTTAGGAAGTTCCCCAATGTGTTGACATCACCTGGAAGTGACGTTAGCGTGTCAGAGACGTTGCGGGCGACAATCTGGTTTTTGGTTTTGGGGCAAAACTCTATAATCGAATTTGCTTCAACCATAGAGTTTTGCCCAAAAAACAGAATGCAAGCAAGCAAATATATAAATAAACAAACAAATAAAGGACCTAGGAAAGTCTATTCCCCCTCACATACCCCTGACCTCCACCAAAGACCCATCTGTCTGCTGAGCCAAGGAACGCAAATACAGAGAACTCCATGAATTATGAGAATGATCAAGATGGCACATCCAAGGACAGACACAATTTCCTGAGCTGAAAGATCGACAACTGAACAACACGGAGAAGTCATCTAAGAGGCGCATCCCTCTCAATGTACCTTCTTCTTCTCTAGGTAAGAACAGCGAAGGAGGCAGCACAGGCTGGGTCAAGGAGGGGCGTGTCCCTGGAATGAAGCATGGCCTTGGGGAGGATGGCGCCATGTGCCTTTCCAACTATTGAGGACCAGTTGTGAGGCATAAACACAACAGAACAGTAAGGATGGTTCAGATGACTGAGCTGAATGTTAAAGGTGCAGTCCCCCTTTGGAACAGGAAATTGAGGGTGCATTCAACGCATGGCTATCGGGAGACCTCTCCTGCCCAAGCCCCACTCCTTTCCAAACAAAGTTCTAGGACAGATTTGTGTTGAGATCTGACAGCAGGCAAATGGAAACAACAGCTTGTTTCTTGAATAGAAGGGGAAAAAATGAAAACTGATAACACACTTAGGCAACAAAGAGGCAAACTTTTAGGATGTGGGCTAGACGGACCCTCACACAGAGGGACAGTTCTGATATTGTTGAGAATCTACTCCTTTTAGGACATAAAACAAATCTTTATCAAAACCCTTAGCCATTATGAGATCATGCTTGAACTGAGAGCAATAATGTGTGATGAAAGTTTCTTGCAGCCTTTCAGCTGCAAGGGGGAAATGTCACAACATGTCCTCAAGCTGGTTAGCTTTGGCATGTGTTCCCCCCCCCCCTCTAAAGTTTTTAGCCAATCAAAATTGAGGTTGCTTGCTGGGAAGAACTTGCAAACACAGCAGGATGGCTGCACCTTTGACTTGCAGGCCTGGTCATCGATGGAGAACGAGGAAAAGGAATGGCGGGAAAGAGAGCGAGAGAGACAGAGAGAGAGTCAACGATGAGGCAGAGGGAAAGATGGTGAAGAGAGGAAGCAGACCGTTCCCCAGGACAGACACTGAGACACACAGGCAGGGAGAAGACTGTACCTAGTAAGGTTGCCCTCAGCGGCCAGGCCCTGGGACTCCTCGAGGACATTGGGTTCACTGCAGGAGGGGCAGGGAGGCCGAGCGTTTAGGGAAGAAAATATAAAACAAGAAGCATGCAATTGTCTCTGTGTTCAGGAAAAAAAGAAGACGTATCAGACGGATAATAAAAGGAAAGGAGGACAGTCAAACGCTCGATCTTGACGTGGCCTCGCTCAAGAGTCAGTCTGAAAAGAGGACTTCCTGTTCCTCCTAAAGAAGGAAGTTAGGAGGCGTGGAAATCTCTAGCTTTATAAAACACTTCCATGGCATTCCAACCAAAGTATAAGAGCAAAACATCAGCCGGGAGGGCAGGGGGTGTTTGTGTGAACACCCAGCTTCATGGCTTTTGTTGCCCCAACCCCTCCACTGCTCTAAAATTTTGGACTCCCTCACCCACTCCCACATAGTGCCCAGACAAATGTGACAATCGAGGCCCCCAATCAGGATGTTCTGCTTCCTTTTTAAAATGAAGGCAGGGGTGGGGCACATGCCAGGGGATCTTTGTTTATTTGGATGATATTTTAATATATTCAAAGACAATAAATATGTCAACTTAAAGAGAAAGGCACAAAGAGGTTAAAGTCACCCTGCCTCACTCTGAATTGAGGGATCAGGAATCTTTTAAAAATTCATGGAGAAGGTTACCAGGTCCCTCCTGGCAACCAGTGGGGGTGGACTTACTGGGAGCAGGACGTTGCATCCGACATTTCAGCAACATGCCCATGTCAGTGCCTCTGTGACTTGGAAGTGACGTAGGCCTGACAGGGAGAACTCTGGTTTTGGGGCAAAAACTCTATGGTAGAATTAGCTTCTACCATAGAGTTTCTCCCCCCCCCCTCCCCAAAAGAGCATTCCCCCAACATGCCTACATGATTTCCAGGTTATGTTGAAGTACGGAAGGCATGTTGTTAAAATGCCAGTTGGGACTTTTTCTTTTGGGGGTAAGTTCCCCCCCACACCAGCCAGCTGATCAGTGGGGGAGAGGTGGCAGCGGGGGATCTCTACTTCCACTGAGGGGGTCTGGCAACCCTAGTCATGGAATCAGTTCTCTTTTACCCAAGTACAGCTCAGGGGTAAAGCATCTGCTTGGCGTGCAGAAGGTCCCAGGTTCAAACCCAGCCACTCCATTCAAAACAATCTGGCAGGAGGTAATGCGAAAAATCTCAGACAGAGTCCCCTGAAAACTGCTGCCCCTCAGTAGACAATGCTGACCTTTCAGGGTAACTCAGCTTCACATGTAACTAATTACTCAGAGAACCCTATGCAAAGTCATCAGCTATGGAAACTAACCTAGCATGGGAATCAGAAGAGGAACCACCAACAAAGAAACAGTGTTGGAGCCTCATTAGTGTGCCTCAGCTCCCTTCTCACGTCCGAGTGAAACAATGAGGCAGCCCTCTAAACGCATCCAGCATGGAGCATGAGAGGACTGTCAAACCTCCCAGTTCTTCAAACCACAATGTCCCAATGGCAGGATCCTCTCTTTCCTAGTAATGTTATGCCCACCTAACCATCTGCCCACCCAAGTGGTATCATGCCAGGGCCATCTTGCGTCTTCTGTGGAAGGAATGATACCTGACATTGCTTGGAGGGAGGGAGAAGCATTGGCATGTCTCAAGATGTGAAACCCTGCCCCTCTTTAAGGGGGTGAGGGATGGGGCTCGGTTCGGTAGTAAAACTGCATATCACCATCTAGATCTGCATGTCTGAAGTCCATGGCAGCATCCCAAAATGATGGGCTATCAACCAATTAGGGTCCCTTTCTGACCACCGCCTACGTGTAAAATGAAAGGAGGGACGTGGTGTGGTGGACAATCCACCCCTTAGTAATAACCCTGTATCGCTACACATTTATTTCTTCTGAACGGAGGAACAAAGGTACCCAAGCGGCCACATTACTGGTCAAGTTATCAGCACATCTGCTGGCTCTAATTTTGTCTCCCTGCAAAGGGAAAATTTCCCCCAAAGGTCATCCTTTTGACCTTGCCTAAGTGTTAGGAACTAAAAGGGTTTACACTATTGGATCAAGTTAATTTTTTTAAATCATTTTGTAAATTACCAAAATATCAACAGGGTCGACCTTTTGATAACCCAAAGGTATTGTAAATTACCAGTGTCATTTTGCTAAATCAACGATACCTTTCTTTAGAAGGAAACACCATATTTCATATTTCCTTTCCTCATCCTCTGTCACAGCAACATCAAAACCATAAAAGCTTCCAAAAACAAGCAAGTTAAATCGCCAATCAAAGCTTTTGCTAGTTAAGTTGCCCATGGAAAAAAGGCTTGCGGATTTATGAAGCGTTCTTAAGCAGTACCTGCCAAATGTCTTCACAGCCGGCTTATAATAAAATTTCTGAATGCGTAAAATGTTAGCATGGAGAGAAGCAGGGAGCCTCGCTTGTATTCCACAGCTTGCCTTGTTCTCCATGCTTTGGGGCATGTAAAGTGCTGTCAAGTTACAGTTATGGTGACTTATGGTGACCCTGTAGGATGGCCAAACTGTGGCTTTCCAGAAGCCCATGGACTACAATTCCCATGAGCCCCTTCTAGGCATCTGGAGAGCCACAGTTTGACCACCCCTACTGTAGGGTTTTCAAAGCAAGAGGCATTCAGGCCTGGTTTGGCCATTTCCTGCCTCTCCATAGCAACCGTGGTCTTCCTCGGTGGTCTCCCAGCCAAGGTCTAACCAGAGATGACCCTGCTTAGCTTCTGGGGTCTGATGAGATCAGACGAGCCTGGTCCATCCAAGCCAGGGCAGCATCAAGGAGTATTGGAAAACACTGTCAAGTCACAAGCAGTCTCCAGTGACCCAGTAGGGTTCCCAAGGCAGCTATTGGCCTTTTGCCATTGGCTGCCTCTGCACAGCAACCCTGGAGTTCTTTGGTTTTTGTCCCATCCAAGAACAAACCAGGGCCCATTCTGCACACATAGGATAATGCACTTTCAATGTGCTTTCGCAGCTGGATTTTCCTGTGCATAACAGGAAAATCTTCTAAAGTGCATTGAAAATGCATTGTGTGCAGAATGGGCCCAGGGCCAACCCTGCTTAGCTTCCAGGATCTGATGAGCTTGGGCTAGCCTGGGTCATCCACATGAGGGCCAATGACATACCAAGGTGGTTTGCCATTAGCTGCTTCTACGTAGCAACCCTAGACTTTCTCGTTGGTCTCCCCTCCAAGTGCTAACCGGAGCTGACCCTGCTTGGTTTCTGAGATCTGATGAGATTGGGCTAATCTGCATGATCCAGGGCCCATTCTGCACACATAGGATAATGCACTTTCAATGTGCTTCGGCACCTGGATTTTCCTGTACGGAACAGGAAAATCTAGGCCTATTCTGCACCCAAGGGTTAATGCACCTTCAGTGCACCTTAGAAATAGATTTTCCTGTTTTGCACAGGAAAATCCAGCTGCAAAATCACATTGAAAGTGCATTATCTTCCATGTGCAGAATGAGCCCTCCTTCTAAAGTGCATTGAAAGTGCATTAACTATTGTATGCAGAATAGACCCAGGTCAAGGCTTTCATGGTTGTAAACAGAGGATGTTTTTAGGTGATTGCGACATCTGTCGGAATTTTGACCAGGGGAATGCAGTTTTCCCGATTTCCTTGCTTCTGCTACAAATCGGCAGATGGAGCGAAACTGGGACGGGAGGCTGACGGCGTCATCTGAAACCATGATTTTAAAGCGTCAGCATCTGGTAATGATTTCGTTGAAATTCCCTCGTGTGAAATGGCCCTGAATCTCACAAGTTGCTTGACACGTAACAAAAGTGGACTCAACGTAGCATGTTTCGATTCATGATCCCTTGACTACAGTGCACTTACTCTTATCAGATCCTAATTCTCAAGTAACAGAAGCTGTTGCAAAATTCCTCCATAGGATTTTCTTCAAACGAATTGGGATGTGAAATATCTTGTCTTTTAACATAAATGCTTTTGTTACGCCAATAAAGGTGCTTTGACTTTGAGTAGCATGTTTCTTCGGTTAGGATCCCTGGCACACTGGGATCACCTGACTCTATGGTGTTTCTTCTCGCCTGTCTTGCTTTTTTCACTATGCACAAGAAGTTTAGAAAAGGCCACCTCGGTCACAGGGCACGTTTATCACCATGCAAATACGGACAGCCAATCAACTTCTAAGACAACAGGATTGGGCCGGAGAAGGGAAGGAAGTTTACAGATCGATGCCTAGATAATCTTCAAAGGTTTGCTAAGTTGTATTAAAAATTAAACCCAGGGATTTAAGGCAATTCAGAAAGAGAGTACGATCAAGAATTCTCATTTGCAGATAGAGGTCAGTGTGCACTCATACAGTCTTGCTTTCTAAAGTTGTGGGTACATCTCTCCTTTTTAAGAGATGTACATTTGCTCTCTGTCCTGGGCCACACACATCTGTTTGAAGATCTGTGCATACATAGCACAAGGACAAGAATATGAGTCCTGAAAGGCCTGGAATTTGCAGTGAGGCACCTTCAAAGCCATAGAGGGGATGCAAGGCGTAACCAACTCAGATCCTTTCTGTGTCTACTCGGCGCCCAGTCAAATCAGACCCGTGCTTAATCCTCAGGTGTGTGGAGGCCGATTTGTCAACTACCTTAGCCCCATGCTGTTTTCCTGGCCTGAAATGCCACGAAGTTGCCAATTTGTACCCAGTTGTGGAAACTTTTACATAATGATATACAATGCATACATTTCCGCTACAGGACAAACAGCCATTCCCCGGGTCTGCCTGAAACCAGTGGGGGGAAAAGAACTGGGAAGGAAGATTACGGCCCCTAATTCTGAATCAGGTCCCCTTCTCCCTGGGAATTAAGTCTCAGTCTGATTTGACAAGATCCAGGACAGAAATGGGGTTGGACCCAGAGTAAGATGTAATCAAGCCCTCAGTTCTTCCTTCACATACCTTCTCAACAGTCCTAGAACAATAAAGTGGGAAGGGGCCATCTAGTCCAACCCCCCGCTCAAGGCAGGATCAGCCTAATTGTGCACACAGTTTTATTTCAGTGTTGCGTTTGACAAGTTCTTTAATCGGGCCTCTGTTCTGATCACGCTGTAGAAAATGACATTTTTTGTACGAGAACAACTGACCTTTGTCTAAACCTGTTCAGGTGGTGTCGCCACCTGCATTTTGAGGAAGAAAAGAGGGAACACTCTAGCAGGTACCTTTAAAATTGCTATTACACAGTGGTAAATTGCTTGCACTGAGAAACAATTTTCTGTGTGTGTGCCTATCTTTAGTTAGACCTTGTGGCGAACGCTCCAATCTATGAATTATAGACTACTTTATACCTTTGGCATTTCAGTTATTGGGAGGTATATCAGTAAATGCAAAACATCTCGTGTGTTTACCTTTGGCTGGGTAACATGCCCACCTCGGCCTGAGGTGCAGACATGCTGGAGAGATGGCTGGAGAATCGCCTCCTCCCTATGGAACCCATAAGGTATGCGCCTTGTTCACTTACCACACTGGGCATGCTCACCGAGTCATCTGCAAGGAATTCAGAGCACAGGAGAAATCAGGCAGTCAGGTGACAATCAGTCCCCCCTGCTGGGGGTAGCGGTTAAGAGAGGCAGCCTCTAACCCTCCTCCATATGCAGCCAGCTGGGTGACCTTGTGCTAGTCACAGTCCTGATAGAGATGTTCTCATGGTGCCCTCTCAGAGCCCCACCTAGATAGAGATGTTTGCACAGAGTAGTCCTGTCAGAGCTCTCTCAGCCCCACTGACCTCACAGGGCATCTGTTGTGGGGAGAGGAAGGGAAGGCAATTGGAAGCCATTTTGAGACTCCTTTAGGTATAGAAATTAACTCTTCTTCCTTGGAATGTTCTGTGGGCTTTGGTACTTCTGTGTAGACATGTCACATCAGGCTTGCTTTAAACTTTCAAAGCAAAGACCAATCATGCCTTCCAGAAGAGAAATCATTTTGTATTGTTGGAAAGTGTGTTTGTGCTTGTATCTGTCAGCCTTACTGTCAAGTTGTTACTGTCAAGGCACAACTGAGTTATGGCGGCCCCGTGAGGTTTTCAAGGCAAGAGATGTTCAGGGGCAGTGGACCCTTGCTTGCCTCTGGTATTCCTTGGAGGTCTCCCATTCAATGACTATCCCATCCAAGGCTGCCTCTTTTTACAGTTGCTTCTGAGATTTGGGCCCATTCCGCACACATAGGATCGAAGAAGGCAGAGAAGGGAGAAAAAAAATCCAAGACTGACAGAAGTTGAGAGAAATTAGGGGCTTCTCCTTTAAGGCAAGCTTGTCACATGGCCACCTTTGGCCAATCAGGGCATCTCTACCACAAAAGTGCAAAAGAGCCTGCTTTCCCTAATCCAAATCTTGAAATATTGAGCATTAAAAGCACTCTAAGATATCGCACAATAAAGGTAGGGTCACTCTGGATCAATCCTTCTTGCTGCAGAAGGAAAATTTAAATTGCCCAAAATCAAAACGGAAATCGCATTCTGTGTAGACAGCAGGGACTGAATTGACCTGGGATTGGAATAAAGCTCCATGCAGTTTACACCCTGGTCAGGGTATTGTTTTAAAAAACTGATTTTTTAAAAGTGTTTAGCAAACAGTGTACCCTTTGATCTCAATCTCCCCCATGGATGAAGGGTGAGTGAGGGCAAAACTACACATTGGTGGTTTTTAAGAGCTGGGACTGGGCTCTGGGAACAGCTCCTGGGAATGGCATCTTTTGTAAAAGTTGGGGGGGGGGGAAACCCAAATTATGTATGTATTTATTTATTGAATTGATTGATTGATTTCTAGTCTGCCACTCCCAAAACGGCTTGTGGCAGGTTACAACATAAGTAAAAACCCAATAAAACTACCCCTAAAACGCCAAACTACTCAAAACATACATAAAATCAGTACACAAGATGTCCAGAAGCGGCAGAAACGACATATAAACTAACCTGGCCCACTGTCAACCATGGGGGCGGAAAAAGGGGCTGCTGACCAGTAACCCACCATAAGAGTAATCCAGGGGGGTGGGAGGTCCAGCTCTTCCTTAGCGCACCAGCCTCAACCATATAAACTTGAGCCGGAAGAGCTCCGTCCTGCAGGCCCTGCGGAACACCAAAAGCTCCCACAGGGTCCGAAGTTCTTCCGGTAGCTCATTCCACCAGGTAGGGGCCAGGACCAAAAAGGCCCTGGCCCTGGTCGAGGCCAGATTTGTACCCGCAGAGTGTAGAGCCCTGCAGAGTGCATAGGACTGTCCCTCAAGTATGTGGGTCCCAAACTGTGCAGGACCTTAAAGGTTCAAAAATGGACTCAGAGCAGCACTGGGGGGCGGGGGGAAGGTCTCTTGCCTCCTGCAGGCTATTTCCCCTACACAAAAAGAGCAGGCAGAGTTAGTTGTCAATAGCTGGGGGGGGGGGGAAGAGGCAGGAGTTTTGGCCCCATTTTTGTTCTTACAGGAGGTATTATTTGCAGCTGCCACAAGGCTGTGGAGAACCTCACTTGGGTCCAGGAACCTGGACACAGCTCTTAAAAACTACCTGTTGTTTGGCCCTAAGTTGGTGGTACATCAGAGACCTTTTCAAAGGAAAAACAAAACAAAACATGGGGCATGTAGTTGCTTGGAAGGCTCAGCAGAAGGGATGCTTTGTACAACTGGATGTTTACATGAAACATTTTATAGGATTGTTTTTACCATGGATCCCCTGACATCTTTTAACACTGGACACCCCCCCCCCCGTTCATTGCTAATACATGACTGGGGAAGATCTGGATCCTCCCCCACCTCAACTGAAGGATCATTTATAATATGACTGTATCAATATCATAATCACTTGCAACAAAATTTGGAGTTATTCTGCATGGAGCCAAATAAAAAAAACAACCAGTTTAGACCACTTTATTATATTACAATCGTTGTTCTGCATTGAATATAGTCTGTTGAAAAACTACGTTGCAATGCTCTCTGCATGAAACAATTCATAGCCCTGCCCCCTGTAGTTTTGCCAACTCCGCTTTGTTCTCTAATGCAGTCACTAAGATGCATAACTAAAGAACTTCTCAGCATGGCTAATAGATCATCTCAGGCAGGCAGGAGAGAAATGAATTGTTGAAAAGCCTCTTTCAGAAACAACGCTTAAAAGACGCTTAAAGCACCGAAGAGACAGTTCTCCATGCAGAACAATATCAGTTTTGCGGAGTAAATTAACTCTTCTGTGCAAAGATCAGAAAAACAACAATGTATTTAGTGAGTTTTCATCAGCTTATCCATCATGCAGAAGAGACCCTGGTCATGGCGGGGGGAGCAGTGGTTAAGACAGAAGGCCAGGGCTAGGGGTGGGAGGATAAACAAAGCTGGTGGAGTCAATGAAAAAAGAAGTTAGAAACAAATCCCAGTTGCAGAAATGATGCCCACAAGATGTTCCTGATAAAACTGCTTTAATGTCAAAGTGGGCAACATATGTCTTCCGCAAAGCTTATGCAATCAAACGCATCTGCATGTGCCAAGAGTGATATATGCATATTCAAAAATGGGGTTACGCATAATCAAAGGGTATAGAAAATTGATGCCTATACAGATCAGAAGGGCTTCTGGTCCAATTGCTCGAAGTTCCCTTTATTCAAATAAAGGCCTTCCCGCCCTCAGAACCTAAACGTGTCTCTCCTTGGGTGTGGCCAAACAGCTAACCTCATTTGAGCTACACTGCCATTTAGTTGGGCCCTCGCAGGGGGGAATACTTACTCTCTTCATCCTCCTCGTCTGTCCGGCTCAGAGTATCTTGGGAAGCCTGTTGGGAAGGCTCACTGTCTTGTTCCCAGACTGTTCCAGTGCCAGTATTGGAGCGCGACATCGTGGCCAGGCTCAGCCGGTATGCAGAGGTGGATGTGCCCACTGTGCTGATGGAGGTCTTCCCTTGATAGGCTGAACAGATTGGGGGAGAAGGCTAATGCAGTCTTGGGCTGTATCAACAGAGGCATCACATCAAAATCCCAGTTGCTTGACCAGAGTCTCAGAACTCTCTGCGGAAAAGTGCTCTCCTCATCCCCCTCCCTTTCTGCTCTCATGCTCTGTTCCCAGAAGGCCCTCTGTCATGCCTGCAGATGTTCTGGCTATTCCCTTCCCATCTAGAGGTGCTAGCTATAAACAGCACTATCCTTTGATGATGAGAACTGCCCTGGGTGAAGCTGAACAGGTGTATGTCTGTGGGGATTTGTCTCTATAATTGCCTTTTGATCTCTATTGCTTTCGTCTCTAGCACTGTAGCAGTCCTGTGATGCTGTTAGTTCTCTTCTGAAATAAACTACTGTGTTATTGCCAAAAGTTGGAGTTTGCCTATTTTGGGGAGATTCACCATAGTACATAGCAATTACTGTTTTATCTGTTTTGCTGTTATTATTATTATTATTAGATTTATAGCCCGCCACTCCCTTGCGGCTCGTGGCGGGTAACAATATCGCAAATAAGTTGTCTACTTATATTTTCTCTTGCTCTGACCTTCTGTAATAGTCTGGAATGCCAATAAAGGTTAATGAATGAATGAAGATTGTGAGTGGTTGGGCAGGAAGGGTTGTGTCATACTTGGCTTTCTTATATACTCAGGGAAATGCTGATTACTGTTTGGGGGTTGGGAGACAAATTTCCTCCAAGCTAGATTGGCCAGAGATTCTGGGTTTTGTTTTTTGGGGGGGAGGCATCATCTGGACATAGAATTGGGGACACTGTGGGTGGGCAGGTTGTTGTGAATTTCCTGCATTCTGCAGTGGGTTGGCCTAGATGACCTTGGAGGTCACTCCAAATTTCATGATTCTATGATTCTGAGATTTCACCTCCTACTGGGTCACTTTTTAATTGGAGATGCCAGGGATTGAACCTGCGACCTGCTGACTGCCAAACCCCTCAAATATACCGTGCTTTCAGTTTTATCCCTTGTTTACAGTCAAAAATCTTCTTGTGATGATGAGAAGGCATCTATTTTTGGCAAAGAAGGCTGTATGGATCTGCCTCACCTGAGCCGCTGTGCACCGCTTCCTTGAGGATCTTCAGTTCATTGTTGAATTCCGCAATCAGGGAGCTCTTGCAGAGAGGGCGGGGGATAAAGCGCCGTTCAAGCTGGTCGGCGATGTGCTGGCGAGCCGACATCTCCTCGTGATTCTCAGCAGGCTGAGCAAGCAACTGGGGAGGGGGGTAGGGAAGCAAGGAAAGGGGGTGAAGAACAGAGACCATTGTCAGCTCACTTGCTGAGTAAGGAAGGTGACATTGTTCAGTGACAGAGAACCTACTTAGCACGCCAGACGTGCTCAGTTCAAACCTTGGACATTCAGCCTTCTTTTGCAGCAGGTTTCTCCTGTGGGCTCCCACGGGAGAGGTGTGTGGCAGGGTTTGGGATATATGTGAAGACTTGCATCCTTGGCCCCAGTTTTGGCAATGCCTTGATGAGAGTACTTTCTTAATAAAGAAATCTTGGACTATTAGTAAAGAGTTTGCTTTTCTGAGTAACCAAAGATCCTCACGCACAGAAGCCTTCTGATGCCATTTGGACTCTTCTGAATAAACTACTGAGATTCTGGCCAGAACTTTGAGTTTGCTTTTTGCAGATGTGATTAGCTATGGAACATCAAAACCAAAAAAGGAACACAACCCAACCTTAACAGGTAGGAACTCAGAAGTTGAGTAAAAATGTTGATTATTTATTATAGTGCACAATTAAAAACAGAATAAAAACTACATAAAAAACTACACAGAACTAACAGTACATAAGACCAAATGCGTTTCGACCCTACTGGGTCTTCCTCGGTGGTCAGAACGGTGACAATACACTCTATATAAAATATTTATACTAAACTCATTATAAAGTGTAGCTGAGTGGTTGAATGGGATCTGTAAATTATGGCTCCAACCAATATATGTAAATTTTAGACTTTTGGGAGACTACCGCCTATGATATGTGCCTAGGGTCACCACTCTTCGCTGTTATATAATTCTGTGCTGAGAGTGTATCTCATGTGCGTCAGGAAAAAAAAGCTATGGAGCATGACAAAACCAGTATTAGCCAAAGTTCCTCTCATTTTCAGGACTGTATTACACAAGCCAAAACATCCATAGAAAGAGGCCCAGATCCTTGATCATGCTGATCCATCTCATACTTTCTGTACCTTGCAAAATCAAGCATTATCTTTTGGGCTCAGGTCCTAGAGAACCAACATCTTTGTCATGATTCCTGCTCCTCTTTTAGGGCAGATGTGACGCAGGCAGTGTGATGCAGCGGTAAAAAAGGCGAATGCCATTTTGGGCTGTATCAATAGGGGCACCACATCAAAATCACAAGATGTCATAGTCCCATTGTATACGGCACTGGTCAGACCACACCTTGAGTACTGTGTGCAGCTCTGGAGGCCTCACAGACGTAGATAAAATTGAAAGGGTACAGAGGAGAGCAACAAAGATTATCTGGGGCCAAGGGACCAAGCCCTATGAAGATAGGTTGAGGGACTTGGGAATGTTCAGCCTGGAGAAAAGGAGGTTGAGAGGGGACATGATAGCCCTCTTTAAGTATTTGAAAGGTTGTCACTTGGAGGAGGGCAGGATGCTGTTTCTGTTGGCTGCAGAGGAAAGGACACGCAGTAATGGGTTTAAACTTCAAGTACAACGATATAGGCTAGATATCAGGAAAAAAATGTTCACAGTCAGAGTAGTTCAGCAGTGGAAAAGGCTGCCTAAGGAGGTGGTGAGCTCCCCCTCACTGGCAGTCTTCAAGCAAAGGTTGGATACACACTTTTCTTGGATGCTTTAGGATGCTTAGGGCTGATCCTGCGTAGAGCAGGGGTTGGACTAGATGGCCTGTATGGCCCCTTCCAACTCTTTGATTCTATGATTCTATGATTCTATGACCTGGCCTACTCAAGGCTCCTTAAGGAATTTCCCTCCTTACGGTCAAGATTCTAGAAGGTTGTTTCCGAAAAACATGGCTATATCCTTTTCTCTTTAACAAAGGTTTAACAATGTCGTTTGACAAGGAAATGGGACATTTAAACATCTGACGGTGGATTTACCTTGCACTGAATGAAAGGTCGAAGAAGGACAAAGATAGGGATCCGGGTGCGGACAATAAAATCCAGGAAATCCCACAAGGCCAGGCCTCCCACTTTCCGCAAAGCCATCTCTTTGACCTGCAGGCTCAGCCAATACCACTGGCTGCCCAGCTGACGCTCAAAACAGACTAGGATCACCTTCAGAGCTATGAGGAAGACAAATAAATGGATAAATAAACCCTTATTTATATACTGCCCTGTCCTGTCCATTCAGGGTGGTTCATAACAGAATTAAAACAATTTAAAAAAAACATTTTATATACAAAAACCACCCCTGCTTACATATCAGAAGAATTACTGTGGGGGAATGACAAGAAGAAGAATCTCTTTATATATCTACTAGTTTCAAAGCCCCTTTATAAAAAGGGGTTTTGAAAGGGGAGAAGGCGCATGAGTCCAGCAGGGAGGGAACCCCCAGCAGCTGCGCTTCGCGCGACTGCTGGGGGTTCCCTCGGGCGGCGGTCTGACGCTGCGAGAGGCGCTTCGTGCCTCTCGCCGCGTCAGACCGGCAGGAGGGAACCCCCAGCAGCCGCGCTTCGCGCGACTGATGGGCGCGTCAGTCCGGGAGCAACTGCGAGCCTGGGAATCCAGTTGCTCAGGCTGGGAATCGGAGGGACCAATCGGCAGGCGCTTTGCGCCTGCCGATTGGTCCCTCCGATTGTCTGTCGTGAGGAAGGGTCCAACCCGGACCCTTCCTCATCACGGACAAAGCCCACCTCTAGGGGGCTTAACGAATTATTTAGTCCGTGGCACCCGTGGCGCCACGGGCTGTTTAAAGATACTCCACAATATAACATATACACAATAGGGTTGTCAGGTCCTCCTGGCCGTTAGCAGGGAATGGGGGAGTAAGTTTGCTATATCAAGGGCTGAATCTGCATGGAGCTTTTATTCCAATCCCAGGTCAATTCAGTCCCAGCCGTCTACACTGAATGTGATTTCCATGTTTATTTTGAGCGATTTAAATTTTTCATCTGCAACAAGCAGGGGCTTTCCGCACTCCTTCAAAATCGCACAATGGTTGCCAATTGAAAACGCTACAGTTTTGCCATTATGCACAACGTCGTTGACAATTTGCCACACACCTGAAACTGATCCGCAAAAAGCGCTTCCTTGTAGCGCTTTCAGGGAAATCCCCAAAAGTGGATTCACCCTGCGGAAAGCGCTACACTCCTGCAACCAATCTGCAACACTAGCGGGAAAGTTCTGTCCGTTACCATTGTTGCGGTTTCTACAAAGTCCCTCCCCCTGGCTCTCTCCTCTGATCTTCCGGCGAAGCGATCACCATTTTTTTTTCTCCGAGCAAGCAGAGATCAACACACCGGCGAGCCTCCATTTAGAGGCTTCCCCGGCTTCAGTCCCTCCCCAGAGCTGTTTAGTCACTAAGCACAAACAACAGAGAAGCCCGTTTGCTGATGTATTTTCCCTTTATTTTTCACACTGTTTTCGGCTGAAAATCGTGCCTGTGAGGGGGGGGGGTATTTTTTTTCACTCGGGGGGAGCGTGGCAACGATGAAACGGCAGCTCAAACACCACCTGCCAGGTGAATGGGTCTCTCCGTTGCAACGAATCAACACATATTCGTTGCAACGGGTTTTTTTTTTTTTTTTTAAACCTTTCTTAAAGGGAAAGGGGCTGTTTGGGAGCATACTAACGGCCGCCCATTGGCTGCTTGACGGCCAGGGGCGGGATGAGCTTGGCAATAGCGCTTCCTTTCTAGCGATTTTTGCTGAGACCGGAAGCTTGTGGGAAATGATGGAAACACAACTGGATTCCACTACAAAGTCAGGTATGCATAACGACGAATTCCACTATTTTAAATGGTGATTTTTCGTTCTGCAAACAATTTGCTACAAGGATCCCGGTGCGGAAAGCCCCGCAGGATTGATCCAGAATGACCCTACCTTTCCCCCAAGATATCCTGGAGTGGATATAACCTAAGCCCTAAGCATGCTTTAGGATGCTTAGGGCTAATCCTGCGTTGAGCAGGGGGTTGGACTAGATGGCCTGTATGGCCCCTTCCAACTCTATGATTCTATGATTAACCCTCAATATTTGAAAAATCAGCATGAGAAAGCAGGCAACTATCTGCTTTCCCTGAAATAACTTACTGCCTTGAGCCTCCAACACTGTAGAAAAGCCCAGGGCACAAGTTCCTGATTCCCAGGTTGCAAGGCTTCCCTTAAAGGGGAAGCCCTAACTTCTTTCATCAGAAGCCCTAACTTCTCTTGGCAGAGATTTTCCTCTTGGATTTATTCCCCCTCCTCTGCTGTCTCCAATCCCCCCCCCCCGTTCAAGAAAAGAAAAAAAAAGAGGCTCCTGCTGTGCTTTGCTCCCCCCCCTCTGAGCTTCCCTAATCATGTGCAGAGGAAGACCCAAATTCAAATTGATCTGAATTCAGCAGGATCCACAATGGAATAACAAAGTAAGTGCAGAATCAGCCCAGGCTGGGAAACTCCTGGAGATTGGGGATGGAGCCTGGGGGAGAACAAGGTCCTCAATGGGGCAAAATGCCACAGGGTCCACCCTCCAAAGCAGCCATTTTCCCCAGGGGAACTGATCTTTGTAGTCTGGAGGTAAGCTGGAATTCCAGAGGATTCCCAGGCCCCACCTGGAGGCTGGCCACCCTACATAGAGTCCACCCTCCAAAGCATCCATTTTCTCTATGGGAACTGATCTCTGTAGTGGGACTAGATGGGGTGGGACTAGATGGCCTGGATGGCCCCTTCCAACTCTAGGATTCTCTGATTCTTACTTTGGCATCAGCTGAAACATGACCTCAAGGCCGTTCAGCATACCCACAAGCGTGTGCGCAATGACTCCTCCCCCCTTTTCTACCTCTCTGTTTCTGTCCTTCCCCACTCACCTAAGTAGGCCGCCTGGCTGGTGGACTCCGCCAGGCCTTCTTTGCGCAAGTCCTTCCCGGCGTCGCCTGGTGTGGAGCAGTGGGCCGGGGAGCTCTCCAGCATGAAATTTTTGCTGCGGGATGTGCTGATGATGCGTGGTGGTAGCAGGATGTTGATTACTGTCTGGAGCAGCAAGAGGACTTCAGGCTGCTCCAGCCATGGGCTGTCTGCGGAGGCACAGGAAGGGAAGGACAGTGGCTGGGTCAGGCCCCAGACTCACTGAGGAGATGCCGCGCCGTTTGCAGCACTGTCTGCTCACAGGCGAGAGGAGCAGCCCTGACACCTCACCCGCCCCCTACCTTCTCCTCTTGGGAGCAAAAGCACAAAGCCCTTTTAGCCCTCACAGGACAACAGCAGCAATAGGAAAGTGCCCTCCCCCTATCCCGCATCCTCATTCATGGCTTTTGCCTCTTCGGAAGAGCTTGCTCTCAATGGTCTGGGCTCATTCCGCACACGTAGGATAATGCACTTCCAATGTGCTTTGGCAGATGGATTTTCCTGTGTGGAAAATCTACTTCTAAAGTGTATTGAAAGTGCATTATCTATTGTGTGCAGAATAGGCCCTGGACTGCGCTGTCACTTTCCTGCCACCCCTGCTCTTCAGTTGGGACTGCCAACTCCAAGGCCTATTCAGGGGCTCAGGACCACTCCCCCCTCAGCTGCAAGGTCTTAGGGAAAGCTTCCACCTTTCAGCAGGAAAGAGAGTGTAAAAAGGATCATTGGAGCCACAGGAGTGGAATGAAATGGGGTGGATGGAAGCCACGTGGATCTCGGGCTTGCTTCCCATTTCTGAATCTGGGCTTTGCCTGGCATGCTTGGTCACGGCTCAGGCCACAAAGACAGGAGCGGCTCTGTCAAAGGGTGAATTCGATAAGTACAACTGCAAGGAGAGAAGGAAACCATGACACCTATCCTGGTTCCTTCTGTTGACCCTAACAAGCCAGTAGACAATACACTACGGAAAGAACATCCAGAGAGAGAGAGAGAGAGAGAGAAACACAGGTCAAAAGAAGCACAAACATTCGCTATATCAAAGAGGGAAGGAAGAGGGGGAAAAAACAGAGGAATCTTTCTGTTAAATGAATCAGACCTTTGCTTCCTGATCCTACTGTGAGCACAAATGGAATCAGTAGGTTTAAAAGCATTCCTTCCCTTCTTTCCTGATTGGTGAATGGGGAGATCACGTGGCTTAAGGGGAAATCTTCTTTCAAAGCCTGTGCGGTGATAACAAGAAAGAATTAAATCATTTCACTGGAAGACTGTAAGGGGGGAACGTGACTATCAAGAAAAAGGGGTCCGCAGAGTATATCTTTAACGCACCCATGAGCATCAAACGGGATAATCCTGTATAATGGCAAATTCTAGTTTCAACATAATTAAATGTCCATAATTCTTCTCTTATTTACATATCATGTGATCCTGAATTTACGGATAACTATCTACACGTTATAATGTTTTCGGTCAAAATCTTAAATGAAGAATCCGGAAAGGGGGAAAAATACTAAGGATAAAATTTTTTTTTTTACTTACAAACGCTCTGCGTTCCTCCAAAATGTGAAGGTGCATTCATTTCTTGAGGACCTAGGTCTGAGTTGCCGTTCTGCATTATCTATGTGTGGAATTAACTGGACCTAAAGACAACTGCCCTATACCCTCCCAATTTGGTCAACACATCTGGAAGCTTTCTTCCCCCTAAGAAGTCATCCTTCAGTTTATGCAGCTCTTGTTGGAGCAAACAGAAACTTAAGTTGGAGGGTAGTCTGATTTTGTTAGATCTCAGAAGCTCAGCAGGTTCAGCCCTGGTTGTATTTGGATGAAAGACCACCAAGGATGGGAGACCACCAAGGAAGTCCAAAGTCTCAATGCATAGGTAGACAATGGCAAATCACCTCTGAACATCTCTTGCCTGGCCCAGGCTAGGCTGATCTGATCAGGTCCCAAAAACTAGGCAGGGTTGGTCCTGGTTAGTACTTGGATGGGAGACCATCAAGGGAAATCCAGGGTTGCTATACAGAGGCAGCCAATAACAAAACATCTATGAATGTCTCTTGCCTTCAAAACCCTACGGGGGTTGTGATTTGACAGCACGATCCACCACCACACTAGGTTGGAGGAAGACTTCCAACCTTGATAAACAGAATGGTAGGATACAGGCCATGATTGTCACTACTGTAAAAAGAGGGTTTTTTCCCACCTGCCTTTTTGAGACACTAAACGTTACACATGAATATATGAATTTTTAAAAAATCCAATGGCTATAACTTCTCAGTTCTCCAAAATATGTCCTGGGGCTCTGGTGCTAAAAACAAACAAATGAATATCTATCTATCTATCTATCTATCTATCTATCTATCTATCTATCTATCTATCTATCTATCTATCTATCTATCTATCTATCTATCTATCTATCTATCTATCTATCATCTCCCTACCTACCTACCTATCTATCTACCTATCTATCATCTATCCATCCATCCATCCATCCATCCACCCATCCACCCACCCACCCACCCATCCATCCATCCATCCATCCATCCATCCATCCATCCATCCATCCATCCATTTTATAATCTATCATCTATCTATTTTATAATCCATCCATCCATACATCCATCCATCTATTTTATAATCTATCATCTATCTATTTTACAATCCATCCAACCATCCATCCGTCATCTCACGTCTAACTATCTATCACCTATCTATTATCTAACTTTCTATAAATTAATCTACCCATCAACTGTGTGTGTATAAACATTTGCTACTATAAAGCAACTCAGCTCTTCCTGTCGAATTTGACAATATAAGAATGCTTCTTATTTTTTAGGGTCCACCCTCGGGCCAAGCATGCAGCATCCCTAATGAGTTTGTTCAAGCAGGATCCCTGCCTTTTTTCAGGTTCCCTCCTCTGAATATTTATTTATCCTGTTTCTATGCCACCCTTCCCTGAGGATTCACAGCAGCTGATAATATTTATAACAACATAGTTATCCCAACTATGTTATTTCCACATTCAAATTTGGAATCTATGATAGAAACATTAAAAATTTAGGAGCTCGTCAAATTCAATTTAATTCCTTATGCCAACGGGGTGTGGGAATAAAATGCCGTGTATTTATCAGTAGGTGGCATCTAGGTGATGTGTAGGTGTCCGTTGGTGGTGTCGATTCTTCATACCTCCCTCCCCCCACAATCATAATCCCTCACACAGCCTTGTAAGAAACCAAGTCTGTTTCCTGTTATGTATCTTTCCCTTGTTTGTGGGAATGGAGAAGTTTCACATCATTCAATAGGCTCCTCATCCCTAAACACAATATCTTGATGCCAATTCAGGTGCCGAATTTGAAAGAAAATTGGATTTTTCAAGAACCGGGGACAGGGGGGAGAGGTCCTTTCAAATCTGACTCCTTTAAAGTGTTCACAAAAGTCTGAAGAGACACGCTTGAGTTCGTTCTACGTAGCAGCAACAGAATGCAAGAACTCACACTAGTCCTGTATTTTAATTATTCAGGACCATAAAAGACGCTATTTGATCAACAGTACACAAGCCAACAAAGCTGGTCTCTCCACCGTGGCCTCACTTGGCACCAACCTTAATCCCAGGGGCCCTCCGGCACCAAAAAAGTTATTTGATACAGCTAGATAATAATTATTTATACCAGAAGTTGGAGTTTGATTTTTTTTAAAAATGGATTCCTTCTGTCAACTCCAAGAAATCTCGACATATAAAACTGATACAAGCGTCTCTTGGTGAATCCTCAGCCCTTTGGGTGGACAGTTTTGGAATCACACTGAACGGCCAACAGAAGGGGAAATTAACTGATCCTCCGATTTGTAGAATAGGACACTGACTCTCAATGCAGATGCATTCGGTCACTTTAGATAGGGTGAGTCCTGTGAAACTCTAAAACCTGTTTACGAGGCCCACGGATATCCTGTGGTATCACCACAATTCTCATATCCTAGAGCGCACTGTTTGCTCTCGCCGCTAGAAAAATCAGGTCCAAGTTGTGCAATTCGGATTAAAACCCTCATGATTATGGTTCCTTTTAATCTGTGTAACTTTTTTATTACCATGCAGGAATTCAATCGACAGCTTTTAAACTCCTTGTGATTTTATCAGTTTGATGCCTTAATTTTAACTGGTTTTTGTACTGAACAGTCAATTTGTTGGAAATGGCCAATGGCTGACTAATAAACTGAATCTGAAAAATCTGAATCTAGAGCACAACAATGCTCTATGCCAGGGGTAGTCAACCTGTGGTCCTCCAGGTGTCCATGGACTACAATTCCCATGAGCCCCTGCCAGCATTTGCTGGCAGGGGCTCATGAGAGTTGTAGTCCATGAACATCCGGAGGACCACAGGTTGACTACCCCTGTTCTATACTTCTAAGCTTCCGAGGAAGAACGGATGATGGGTTTGCCTCAGCTCTTCGATGGGCTGAACCCAGCGTAGTCCCACTGTGACTCCAGGAGTCGCCCACCAGAGAGCCGGATCATTGCAAAACAAAAGACCTCCTGAACTTTTTAACCGATTCGTGGGGAAGTTTACGGTTCGTCTCACAGTTTTTGCCCAGCTTTCGCAGAAGGTAAAGGAGATCACCGGCGAGTGGGTGTCTCAAGCACATGGGAAGCAAAGCCTGAGGAGCAGGCGAGGCGGTCACACCTGAATCTGCAATGCTACAAGCCGGACAACAGCTGTGCTGAAGGGCAGAGGAGGCGAGAGATAAGGGCTGAGATGAAGAAGGGGTAATCCATCGGCCACACTGGAAGGTCCCACTACTCCCATCACCTGTAACACAAACACAGCACATCACCAAGACCGGATCTTGACGTTCCGTCCATGCCATACCCTCCAAGGGCAATGAGGGACATGTTTCAGGTAGCGCAAGACTGGGGCGGGGCTCTGGGAGCCTGATCCCCCACAAGGCCTTGCGGTAGCTGGGGCAAGGAAGGAAAAGGAGTGGTTCTAGCAGGAGGCAGGGATGGAGGAAGGGAAGGGGCGGGATTGCTACAGGGTTGACCAGAAGGATTGAACGAGGGAAGCAGTACATTGAGGAATGTACCCAGTACTAGTCGAGAGCAACTAGCACCGCATTGGTGGAAGAGGGGAGGTTGGAGGGTATGCCATGTAGCTAGTATATGCTGTAGAAACGACATCTGGAAATCACAGCGTTTCTAGTTGGCTTTAAAAGCACCCTTTTTAAATTTCTTCTTCTTTCGGTGTAATGTCCTGAGTCTGTCCTTGGCTGGGTTTCATACAATGTTCAGACTCTCCTGGAGGTTCAACTATTTTTAAGCATTCACTTTGACAAGGTATTAAATTGTTTCAGATCTATGGTCGAAAGCAGCTTAGGCAGTGGTGACGGGGACTTTATAATGCTGCCAAAAGCATGTTATTAAATTCTCAACAGTAGTCTTCTCTTCAAGGGGCTCCAGATGATACCTGCTTCGCAGCCTTCAGTGTCCAGTAGGTGGAGTTTGAAGGTGGCACCTGGATGGCCCAGGTGAGCCCAATCTCAACAGCTCCTAGAAGCTGAGCAGGGTCAGTTCTGGTAAATCCTTGAATTAGAGACCACCGAGGAAGTTCAGAATTGCTACAGAGGGGCAGGCAATAGCCAACCAGTTCCGATTGTCGGATGCTTCTATAACCCTAAGAGGTTTCCATATCTAGGTAGTAACTTGAAGGCAATTTCTATCATCTCCTAAATTTAGGTAGCGCAAGAAAGATTTCTGGCTGGTATAGTGAGCTTCCTACGATGTTGTGTTTTTGTCAACATTACTTGCACATTTATTTCAACCCAACAGACAATATATTAGAAAAATAGAACCAAAGGACTTTAGTGGTGTCTTCTAGGCGATTCAGATCATTTTGGATTCAGCCCAGATAGATTCAGCCCAGTGCTGAAGCACTTGGCTGAATTGATGTAGCCAAATCCAAAGTGATTCAGTGCTATTAAATTCAATGGCACCATTAATGTCAATGGGAAAATTTCCCTTTCTGTCTATTCTGTGGTCTGGGGAGACAGAGTTTGCGGTAGAAGTGCCAAATGTGCAGCATAGCTGTGTGAGTCTCTCTTCAAAAGAACCCCCAAGTTTCAAAAAGATTGGACCAGGGGGTCCAATTCTATGAGGACCCAAAGAGGGTGCCCCATCTGACCTCCATTGTTTCCAAAGATGGGAGAAAGATTCTTGTTCTTGTCTCCCCCCCCCCTTCACCATTGGAAACAATGGAGGTTGGAAGGGGGCATCCTCTTTGGGTACCCATAAAATTGGACTGCCTGGTCCAATCATTTTGAAACTTGGGGGTTCTTTTAAGGACAGGCTCCCACAGCTATGCTAGAAACTTGATGCCTATACCTCAAACTCCTGCTCCCATAGACCATGGAATAGATAGAAAAGGAACATTTTCATTCCTTTAAACTTTAAACTGCCTGATCTTCACATGGTTGAATTGTGCCTGAATCGTGGTTTGATGATTAGGCCAAGGGGAAGTGAGATACAGCGGATTTGTCCAAAAAGTGCCTAAATCAACATTGATTCAGGCACTTTTCGGACTATTGGAAACAAATGCACATGCCTAGTGCCTTTCTCTCCTCAAGGAACTACAATGTAAAAGTCTATTTTGGAACTTCTAAGGGGAGGTGGAGTCAACCACAAAATGGCTTCCATGGGAGGTGGAGTCAACCACAAAATGGTTTCCATGGGAGGTGGAGTCAAACACAAAATGGCTTCCATGGGAGGTGGAGTCAAACACAAAATGGCTTCCATGAGTGGGGAAGGCAACCACAAAAATGTCGAGAAGTGAGGTTATGAGTAACTGATAGCATTTCTTCAGTGTTCAGGCAGAATCAAAATTTAACAGAATATCTTTGAGAATTAACATGCCATTTAGAAATATTTCCATGCAGTCAAAAAAAAAAAATTATAGACCTAGTTAAGGAACCCTCAACTGGCCCTAATCCATTTTGCAAACACCTGAAATATTGATGTCAAAGGAAAAATGGGGAAGAATTGTTCTTCTCCCAGCAATCCCCTTTACATGAGCTTTGGTTTAGAGCAGAGGTGGCCAAATTGTAGCTCTCCAGAAGTCCATGGACTACTATTACTATGAGCCCCTGCCAGCTCATGCATAGTACTTGTAGTCCATAGACATCTAGAGAGCCGCAGGTTGGCCATCCCTGAACGACCCTTGCCCATTGACTAACTTTTACATTAAGCTTGCAGAAATCCAGACATCTTTGCCATGGCTTTAAATTAATTCAACAAAACTGTTCTACCATTGCACTGTATTTCCTGAGGGTTTCCTTGAATCAGGGACTCATTGGCATTGCCAGTCTGATATGTCACACTCAGGTCTGCAGGCTGGCTCCAGCAGTTGCCAGCAATGGAAGTATTCTTACAGGACAGGAGGATCGGAACATTGTAAAGACAACCGTGAGCCATATGGTAAGACTATGGACACTACTAACGGCAGAGCAAATATACTCAGCCATCACTTTAATCAATCAGTTTCCAGAGCAGCAAAAATTGTTTGAAACACCTTCCCCTGCCCCCTTCTAGGTGTGTGCGCAGAGTTGCCAACTCCGGGTAAGGAAATCGCTGGAGATTTGGAGGGTGGAGCCTGGGGAGGGTGGGCTTTGGGGAGGAGAAGGACCTCAGCAGGGTATAATGCTATAGATCCCACCCTCCCAAGCTGTTATTTTTTCCAGGGGTGCTCGTCTCTGTGGTCTGGAGGTCTGGTTGAATTCCAAGGGATCTCCAGGCTCCACCTGGAGGTTGGCAACCCTACATGTGCGGTATCCACCACCCCACTCTCCAACTTGCAGCCCTCAACTCTCGGCGTAACAAGCTGGAGTGGATTTTCAAAATGGTCCCTGGAAAGCAGTAAGAAAATTCTCTCCTCTCTCTCCTCTCTCACTCGCCTTCTCTCTCTCACTCTCTCCCTCCCTCCCTCTCTCTCTCTTTCTGTCTCACTCTCCTTCTCTCTCTCTCACTCTCTCCCTCCTTCTCATTCTCTCTCCTTCTCTGTCAGTCTCTCCCTCCCTCCTCTCTCTCTCCCTCTCTTCTCTCTCCTTCTCTCTCCCTCCTTCCCTTTTTCTCTCTCTCTTTCTGTCTCACTCTCCTTCTCTCTCTCTCTCACTCTCCCTCCTCTTTCTCTCTCCTCCTCTGTCATTCTCTCCCTCCCTCCCTCCCTCCTCTCTCTCCTCTCTCCCTCCCCTCCTCTCTCTCTCTCCCCTTGTCTTTCTCCTTCTCTCTCCCTCTCTCCCTCCTTCCCTTTCTCTCTCTCTCTCCCTGTCTTCTCTCTCTTTCTCTCTCCCTCATTCTCTCTCTCTCTCACTCTCCTTCTTTCTCCTTCTCTCTCTCCTCTCTCTCTCCCCCCCTCTCTTTTTCTTTCTTTCTCTCACACTCTCCATCTCTCTCTCTCTCTCATTCTTTCTCTCATTCTCTCCCCACGCACCACTTTGAAAATAGACTCCACTGTTTTTGGGGTCGGTTGGGAGACCTATTTCTGGGGGGTCGAGAAACAAGAATTCCGGACGATGGGCAGGGTGGGAGAAGCTGAAGAGATTGCCGTTTGACTACTCACCAGGTTGACACAGACATTGATCAGGGACCTAAGGTGAGGCAGGAAGGATATGACCGGCTGCCTCTGCAGTGTCAAACAAACCCCTTCAATCAAATTGCTGGCAGGCTCCCACTCAACCTGTCTCCTGGAACACAACAGTTAGGCGGCATTAAGACACGGCCCTCTCCAGGAACCCCACAACAAGGTGACCCAGACAGAGGGATGCCGAGGGACACTTCAGACAAAGGAGGACGTCTTGCGTGGCAACATGCGTCTGACCCATGCGACTGGGGGGGGGGGAGCAGAGGGAGGCATCACGGCAGAGACAGGGTTTGCTGTAAAGAGGGGCTGCCACCGTGCATCATTCACAAGGCAGGCTGCTGAGACCATCAACAGATAAAGAGATAGAGAGAGGAAGGGGGGGGGGCTGGTGCGTGGGAGGAGACCAGTTCATAAAGAAGAGCCCAGATACCTGGATTGGGTTGGACGACATTGCAGCCATTTTGGATTTTGGCACATTGGGTTGCTGGGGCAGGGGCTGACAGGCCAAATAACTGAGCTTTTAAAGTGTCATGGCAGTTCCACACTTATAGCACGAAGAGTTCGGAGCTTTGCGACGGGATCGGTAGATGGAATCAAGAAGTGGAAGGAAGGAAGGAAGGAAGGAAGGAAAGCCACCGTGTCTTGTGAGCCCTCTCTCGCCTGATCGAGGAAGCTATGCAGAGTCTGCCTTGGTTAGTATTTGGATGGGAGGTTGCTATGCAGAGGCTGTTAATGGCAAACCACCATGGAAGATCTCTGAAGATCAGCTCCAACTTGATGGTCTTTTCCACCACCAGAGCCTAGCCAAGGGCTGTTTCAGGAGCATGTATTCATCATCACCCTCGCCAAGGGACTTCACACGGCAACCCTGCCCCCTATTCACCAAGGGATTAATTCCCTCCTGTGTTCATGCCTAGAGAACCAGAGGCCCTCAACATTCCTGAGGGGTTTAAAGGAATCCAGACATACCAATGTCACTTCCAAATCAAGGGAAGTCATAAGAAGGGTAGGATCCCATGATCTTTCCATGAACCTGGTGAGGCAGAAAGATCTGCAGGGACAAGCATTTGGGAACATTGATTCAGAGCGTCAGAGAAATCAAGGACTGGACTATATATGAAGAGAGTGGCAGTTTGATCATGCTTCTGTTACTGGGGGCTTTCAATTGCAAGCAACAATGTCACCGTACCCCTGTAGTTACTATGTGCTGGCTGTTGGCAGAGGTTTGACTAAGCACTGCTGTGTCTTCAGATGATTGAAGCTTAGCCTGCATCTGCTTTGATAACTGAATTGTTCTTAAAGTTCTCCTTGCAAATAAACTTGTATCTCTCCTATTGGTCCTTTGAGAACTTCTGCAAACCTATGGAGCCCCTAGGCCAGGTCCATCACAGAACGTTCATGAACATTCCGTTATTCCATTTCATGAAATATAGGCGGTGTTGTTGGAGGTTTACGGAGTCATTTCTAGGAGACTGGAAGCCAGAGAACTGGTTGTGCAATCCTTTAGATCAATGGTTCTCAACCTTGGGGTCGGGACCCCTTTGGGGATCGAACAACCCTTTCACAGGGGTCGCGACAGGGCAAGCAGCTTGGCTGGGGGGGGCACCATCCACACAACAGCCTTGTGGGGTAGATAGAGATAGAACATTCAACTATCTGGAGCAGCGGAAAAGAGAGAGATCGGCATGGTGGGACAAGAGGCAGAATTGAACTGAGAAACTCCGGGGGGGGGGGGAACAATCTATATACAATCATGAACAATGGAGCTTCACGCCATTGGTCAGTTTCAGTTTAATTTCTGTGAAAAAACACTTACATAATTTTATGGTTGGGGTCACCACAACAACATGAGGAACTGTAAAACGCGGCATTAGGAAGGTTGAGAACCACAGCTTTAGATGTAACGTGATCCTGTATTAATTGATATTGGGGAAGAGGGGTCAAGTCTGAAATGAAATGTTTATTGGAATAAGGCAAGGGAAGCCAACTGAGGGCAGTTCTAGAGGGCTGATTCCTATCCTGTGACAACCAGCATTTAGGCTTTTCTTAAAAGGAAAACCGGAAATGCTCAGCAGATTGTGGGAGAGAGTGTCTTGTCATGAAAGAGTTAAAAAATTAAGAGGGATGTTTTCACCATTAAATGTCCCTAAGCTCTTTAGGGATTTAGAGGTGAAGAATGATGGCAGGGACCATAGGTCTGGTTTGGACAAGGACAGACAAGAGAGGCAAACCCCTCCCCCTAAAATCAAACCACTCCCATCAGTGACATCCTTTTAGTGAAAGAAAAATACAAGAAGGAAGATAACAGTATCCTCTTTAATTCACTTAATTTGATTGGGAAAGACGAAGGAAGGCAGACTTGGCCTGGTGATTGATTCACAAAGAAGATCCCTTTAGGAAACTACCAGGGCCTATTATGCATGTATCAAGCTACAAAGGACTGTTTTCTGGGGGAAATCACTCTAAATTGGCTGCCAGAGAACCACCCGAAGTTAAGGCCAAGCCCCTTCTTTCCTAAGCCACGCAGAACACCCAGGCTGTCCTCGGGCTATCACGGGCAACGGGAGACTAAATCAAATTGCATGTTCACATGATCGCTGACCGCGAGGAAGCAAAATCAGCAGTAGGAATCTCAAGCCCCCCACCCCTATGGTCACTGATCAAAGGTAGAGTTTTGTAGTTTCAGGAGCCGTAAATACCACAGGGTAATTTCTATTAATTTACATAGCAATATGGCTGGGTCGCCAGGGCGAATGGCATGTCCATGTGATTGCTGACAAAGGCAGAGTAACAGTGGCAGGCGCTCAAGCTCCCATTGGTTGATGAAGGACTGCGAGCAGAAAAGGGGAGGGGACCAAAAACACGCAGACATTTATGCATCAAAAAAAGATTGTTAGTGACGTAACACAAGAAAAGATGCCTTAAAGCTGGTTTCAGAAGCCTCGCTGATAAGACACTGCCGGAATGGTGGGCAGCATTTGCAATGCAAAACCAAAGATAACACAACGAGTTTCACAATGCGAAAACGGTGCCACGTTAAGAATGGAAAAATAAGACGTCGTTTTTGGCAGTCCTTTTACGAGTTGTCCGTGATGCATAATACACCCTGGCTGCAATTTAGCACCAACCAATATTCCGAAGAATTACTGCTGGGGAGGGGGGAGATATGAGGCTGATGTGGTGAAAACATGCCAGAACCCCGCTCCTCTGTAAACAAGGATTCATGAGGCAGGAAAACAACATTGAGTTCTGAAACACCTGAAACCAATTATCTTGGGCCCAACCAAACAAGGTCACTAGGAGAGCTTTCTAGCCCGCAGAAGGATTACATTCCTTTGACCTTTTTGCTTTTAATATTTATTTCAAAAATAGTTGCAGGCAGGCTCCGCAGGGATCGCGCACATGGCAATGCTGGCATTCACACACCTACATCACTCGTAAATTTCCCAAGGGCAATCTCACTTGGTTTTTTTGAGACGCGAGAATGATTATCTCACTCCCGGATACGTGTGTCAAGGCACATGCTACACTTCCACCGCTTCTGGTTGTGGTCCTTCATAAAGAGATGCATTTCCTCTATTGCTGTCAGGAGACACACATGGGGACGCATGCACATTCAACAATAGGAGAAATACATTTCCTGTCTTTTGCTGTTCAAGAGTTCAGTGCAGCAAGACACTGTCAATAAAATGACATACCCCTTCCTTCAAGGCGCGCAACATCAACAACGGACCCCCGGAGGTTTCCGTCCCACCTGCTCACCTCAAAGTAGGCATCTTGTGAATTTTATTGAACATACGGTCCAGTCTCTTTAAGATGAGGATCAAGGCTGGCCGCACAGCCTCAGCTGTCCAGTCGGTGATAGGCAGCATCTCCATGATGTAGCGCCGGAGCCCCCGGCTCTCCATCGTCTGGGTGTCGTAGGGCGCCAGCTTCAGAAGGGAATGTGCAATTTCGGCCAACCTAAAATTATCGCTCGTTAAGAGGGAAATCAGGGATTCGGCACAAGCAGCTTCTCAGCAGGGGCCACAAGCGGCTGCTAAGAGGACAACATGCTGGAACATCTGGTCGAAACCACACACAAGAAAAAGCAAGCTAAACTGTGTAAACACCCCTATTAAAACGAATCATCTAAACAACGTTATATCTCATTCATTCATTAAAGTAGTGAGCATTAATATAAAAAAGACGTGATTGTCTGTATTGCTGATGTACATTATTGATTATTACACTAAGGACGTAATGATAATATTTACAATAATCAAACCCAAACTTTACTCTCCTTAATCAACTGGTGCAACATAGAATCATAGAGTTGGAAGGGGCCACACAGGCCATCTAGTCCAACCCCCTGCTCTATGCAGGATCAGCCCTAAGCATCCTAAAGCATCCAAGAAAAGGAAACATAACTTGTTTCCAGTTCAACAGGTATAAAGGTAAAGGTAAAGGTTTCCCCTGTGCAAGCACCAGGTCATGTCTGACCCTTGGGGTGACGCCCTCTAGCATTTTCATGGCAGACTCAATACGGGGTGGTTTGCCAGTGCCTTCCCCAGTCATTACCGTTTACCCCCCAGCAAGCTGGGTACTCATTTCACTGACCTCGGAAGGATTGAAGGCTGAGTCAACCTTGAGCCGGCTGCTGGGATCGAACTCCCAGCCTCATGGGCAAAGCTTTCAGATGGCTGCCTTACCACTCTGCGCCACAAGAGGCTCTCAACAGGTATAGTGCTTCTGTTTCCCATGTCCTGAATCAAACGAGTGCAGTGCAACTTGTTTTTAATACAATAGACGTGATGCAGCTGTATCCCTACGGGTTGCCTGCTACAAACGAAGCCTGTTCTGCCCTCTGTTTCAAAGACGGCTTTCTCAAGACATGGAGCAGCAGTCAAGAAACTTAGAATAAAATCCCATTATTATTTTGGATGCAAAAGCACCCGATGCTCTCCACTCTCATATTGAAAGATATCATACTACATAAAATCATGACCGTGTTTTCAACAGCATGCCAGCTGTCTGATTGGCTCTCGAGGGGAGGGCCCTCCCCCAAAGGGCCAGTCAGAGGGGGCTGGCACACTGTCCAGAAGCATGGGAGGGCCTCCAATTGGTCCTCACTGAGAGGGCCCTTCCCACTGAGGGCCACTAAGAGGCCTCTCATTGGCCCTCCATGGGAGTGGCCTCCCTCCATGAGCACCAGAGGCTGTGCCACTCTCCAATAGTATGGAGCACTCCATGCCTGCCCCACCAGTTTCCCCACCATCCACACCACCCACAACTGCTGGATAAGGCCCCCAACCCTCCAACAAACCCAACAAATCTGGGATGGGTGGCCACTTTCTTACCAGATGCCTGCCCAAATTTCCCATCCCCCGACAGTGGCCAGAAGGTGGTAGGGGTCTGTGGTGCCTCAACGAACAAGACTCCCACCCTTCTCAGTCACCAAAGCATCTTACCCAACATGTCTTCCCCACCAGCAACAGCAATACAGGCAGCCCGTCTCCCTGCTAAGGCCCCACTGCTCTTTACCACCTCAGTGGGGGGTGGGGTGCTGTGACCTTGGACTCCCGTGGCAAGAGCTTGGGAGGGGGGGGGGATGCCACCCAGTCTGTTTTTAAAGCAGTCTTTGTGGCTTGTCATAAAAGTTTGGTTTTGACTACTGTAATGATTATAATTATGTCCTTAGTGTATTAATCAATAATATACACTAGCAATATAGATAATCACACTTATTCATTTTTATATTAATGCTAATCACTGTAATGAATGAAATATTGAGGTTTAGATTATTCATTCAATTAGGCTTGCTTATTTGGTTAGCTTGCTATTTTTTTCACTTTGTACATATACTGTGTACCCCCCTTTTTCTATATATTTGTGAACATCTGGTAAGGCAGAAGAGGCTACTTACAGCCACAGACCAAGTTGGATTGCAAATCTAGAGGACATGGATGCAAGAGACTTCAGTCCCACCGGCCTTGCTTTTGGCAAGATGCTGATGGAATAGAGTCAAAAAAAGGGCTTATGTACATGCTCAGGTGATTTCCTTGTCTATCTGTCCGTCTATATCGCTAGTATCTTTTTCTCCCACTCTTCCTCTAAGGAACTCTGAGGGGCATATATACATTTCTCCCTTTCCCCCTTTTATCCTCACAATAACTCTGCAAAGAAGGGTAGGCTGAGAGAGTATGACTGGTCCAAGGTCATCCAGGCAAGCCTGATCCTATCAGATCTCAGAAGCTAAGCAAAGTCGACCTTGGCTAGTATTTGGATGGGAGATCTCCAAGGATTTGAATGGTAGTTCCTCCAAGAAACACTAGGGGTCATGACATGCAGTTGGGTTGTAGTTCCACCAAGAAACACTAGGGGTCATGGCATGCAGTTGGGTTGTAGTTTCTCCAAGGAATACTAGGGGTCATTATACGTAAGCAGGAAATGGCAAAACTATCTCCAATCATCCATTACCTGGCTGCCAGAAAGTCCTCGGATCTCCTGGCTACACTCTACACATGCCACATGGTCAAGCAATCAATCATCATTTAGCTGGCTTTCATGACAGACTGGAGATCTAGGTCTCCCCTGTTCTAGTCTGAGACTCTGTTGCATGGGAAGACACAAACCGAAACTGAACTTGTGACCACTGAGAAAGTCAACTTTGTTTAATTTGTCACCACTGAAGAGCAGAATCCCAACTAAACTAGAGGCAGCACTTTGTCTCCATGGCAGTGACATATGTCCCTCTACATGGAGACCCATTTGCTCAATAGACTTGGAATTCGTGAATGAAAAACAGCATAGTGAAGAACATAACGACACAATGAGAAACCTAACTGAAACCCAAATCCACACATCGTAAAGTCAACAAACGTGTCATCTAACCCAAAAACTTCTGCAAAACATCTACTGAGCTTTCAAATGTTTAGAAGTATATAAGGAATCAACAGGCAGAATAAATAGATTATTTTTAAAACTAATACACTGTATGCTCCCTCCTCTCCATCCTTGAGATGCAGATTGGAGAGTTTGCTTACCTGGTACATACTCCTCCTACTGGATTGCCTGACCAACTCAGCATGCCTGGACACGGAGGAGGGGATACTATATCACGCTACAACTGTATAGTTTTTATCTCCTTGAATGAGATGACTCTCTTTGATTTAACTTATACAACTGTATAGGTTTTATCTTCTTCATCACGCCCGCTTCTACAGACGCTCTCCCTACTTACACAGGCTGAAGCACATTCTTGCGCTAAGCAGAATACCTCATGTGCGATTTGACATCCAGCAGCTCCAAAGATGTCACTCTGGGCTCTCCAGCCAGGTTCTGCAAGATCTTCAACCTGGGGCCGCAGTGCTTGTAGAATTCCGTGCAGATATTCAGCAGGGACTCGCGCGGACGTCTGAACTCCTCGCGGGCAAGTCTCTCGTCCAGCTCCTCCCGCTGGAGGCCTTGGCCTTCTTCCAGCAAATGAAGGTTTTCCCTGGAGATTGCAGAAAGGGAAAGATGTGCCATGAGAAAGTGGAGGACGACCTCCTTTTCAACAGAAGCAAGGTCCTCTGCATGTTAGCAATGGAAGAGCAAGCTGTGTGGTTTGGTGAGAGGGTAAGAAGAGAAGACTTGAGTGGGATGGCCCCATATTATCAGATCTTGGAAGCTAACAGGGTCAAAATGGCCTGGTTTAGTATAGCATCCATCGTGTCAGTAATGGTAGGTGGAATCCCGCGAGCATGAATTCTCGAAGGACTTCGTCACAAATGTTAGGGAGATACCTGATAAAGTGCAGCTTGGCTCCTTGCTCTGGGTACCTAGAGAGAAAACAGGGGGCAGAGAGGTGAGAAAGATGTCACATAGGATTTGAAACACGTTTCAGTCCAGGTTAGAATATATCCCTTATTTTTGCTCCAGGGCTCAAGGAGGGAGGAAGAACTTGACTTCCCTTCCACCTGCTGGGTTTGTACTGCTTCTGGACGGCTGGACTTCAGGGATGCCGAATCTGGGTGGGAAAACACCTGGGGATTTTGGGGCGGAGCCTGGGAAGGGAAGGTCTTGGAGAAGGCAGGGTCCTGAGTGGGGTACAACGTAATACAGGCTACCCTCCAAAGCTACCACTGTCTCCAAGGAAATTTATTTCGGTAGTGTGGAGATCAACCATAATTCCAGGGCATCTCCAGGCTCCGCCTGAAGGCAGGCTGCCCTACTGGACAGAGTTTAAGCATGCAAAGCACCCAGCAGCTTAAAAGAATAAAGTAGTCTTATTAAGTAGAGAAACAACTTTGTAAAGAAAAAGCTAACTGTCTAACTGTTGTTCTGAGTTCATGCTGTCGGTCCTGGAGGCAAGCAGGGAGGAAGTGCCCTCCAAGGAGCAGGAAGTTTTCAATTGAGCCAAGCAGGACACAGAAGGAGATTACTTGAAAAACATCAGGAAATTCCCAACCTAACTATGCTAAATACACATCTCCTCTGATGCCCCCCGCAGGATATTATTCACATGCTGTTCAGTCATGCACACCGTAGAACCTGCATATTCTAACATGGGTATCTACACAGGAGCATTAATTAAAGCAGGGTGTACCTATTTAACATCCAGCATCTGCAGAATTAGTGTATTGTGTCTGCATACAAGCAAGTGAGATGGATGGCATGGGGAGAATTCTTCTAAGGAGGATCTCAGTTATTTAGGAGGGAAAATATTCCTCTGTGTGTGAGTGTGAGATGCAGGCCAATTTTGCACTGGTGTGCTGCTCTGAGCTACCGGCAGCGTATCGTGGTGGAGCAGCATGCTCCGCCGTGTCCTGTGTCCCCATGGGGGACACATTTTGGCGGCGACCACTATCCACTCCTCACAGATGCAACTGGAGCAGAACTTTTCTGCTGCACCGGGGAGGGGGCAATGGGGGTTGTTCTTAATGCAATCCTACCTTCCTGCAAATAAAACAAATGCCCCATTCAACCCCGCAGCACCTCAAAGTGCGACAGAGCCAATTGGGGTATTTTTTATCCCTGCCGGCACGCTATAGGTAGAGAGGAGCCAGGCTCTTCTGTGTCCTAGAATCATAGAGTTGGAAGGGACCTCCTGGGTCATCTAGTCCAACCCCCTGCACTATGCAGGACACTCACAACCCTCTCGCTCATCCACTGTCACCTGCCACCCCCTTGAACCTTCACAGAATCAGCCTCTCCGTCAGATGGCTATCTAGCCTCTGCTTAAAAATTTCCAAAGATGGAGAACCCACCACCTCCTGAGGAAGGCTAGGCCCCATTGGCCCCCAGGGCAGCTAAGGGAACGTGGAAAATATCCATGTTCCCTTAACACGGGGCAACGGAGCGCTTTGGGCCCGGGAGGGGGCTGGCCCGGTGAGGACATCATATGGAAGCAGAGATTAGCCCCGCTGCCCTATGAGCACCCACTCAGCCTTTTCTGTCCGTGCGGAATCAATCACACACATTCAAACACCTTTGACACCTTTGACTTCCCCCCTTATTGCCTAAAGATGCACGAGCTAGTTCAAAAGCCACCGTCTGACGTCCCTGTATGCCTCCCCCTTACATCTCAGATGGGCTGCTGTGACTACTGAGGTAAGGAGGAGCCTCCTGTTACCTGGTATTGGCCCCCGATGACATGGCATGGTTAGCAGTCGTGGTTCCTTTATGGCCTTGATCGCACCGACTCATCTGAGGGGCTGTCATTGGCCTGTTCCATGGAGAAAGTCCGTGTCAAAACTCACAGGTGGGTGAAAAGCTTGCATCTGCCACGAGCGTGGGAATCTGAACTCAGAGCAAAGGCCAGCATTTGCCTCTGATCTCCATGTTTCTCACTTAAAACAAACCAAGAGGTGGGAAAAACACGGGCTCGAATGTTTGTGAGCCAGTGTGGTGTAGTGGCTAACAGCGAGGACCTCTAAACTGGAAAACTGGGCCTGATTCCCCACTCCTTGACATCCAGCTCGCTGGACGGCCCTGGGTTCTAGTCACAGTCAGAGTTGTTCTCACCGAGCAGTTCTCTTAGAGCTCTCTCAGCCCCACCTATCTCGCAGGGTGCCTGTTGCGGGGAGAGGAAAGAGAAAGGGGGGTTTGTAGGCCGCTTTTTCCGACTCCTTCGGGTAGTGAAAACATGCCAAGCCAAATTCTCACTGAAATCAATCGGAACCGGTCTCCGTTATCGGCGAACGCACTACGGTCATTGGTGACCACCCTCAGGAACGTGAAAGGAAGCCGCTGTTGGGATCTCTGGAGTCAGAATGAGGCACGCGGAGGGGCTTACCTGGTGAGAACTTCCACGCTGTATAAGAGGGCTTGCAGGGACGTCGCGAGCGCGGCGGTGGCGGCTATCTCTTCGCGAGCGGCGGTCACCGTCTCCACTTGAGAGGTCTGCCGCTTGAGCTTCTGCAGGTAGCAGGGCACCAAGGCTTCCAGGACCATCAGCATCTGAAGACTGAGCCCAAGGGCAGCGCATCAAAGCAGGGAAGGGGGACTGCAGATAGACTCCCAGGGGCTGCCTTCTCCGGGTCAGGAAATGCCCTGGAGATTTCAAGGAGTCAGGAGAAGGTGGAGTTTGGAGAAGGGGGGAGCTCAGTGTTGGAGTGAGCGGCTCAGCGTGCTCGATCATTGGGGGGCCGCTACTCTAAGGGTGTCTCGGTATTATCTCCTTGGTGTCGTGGTTAAGAGCGGCCACCTCTAATCGAGAAAGCCGGGTTTGATTCCATGGGGCTTTTCGCACACCTTCAAAATTGCACAATGGTTGCCAATTGAAAACGCTACTGATTTGCCATTATGCACAGCGTCGTTGACAATCTGCCACACACCTGAAACCGATCCGCAAAAAGCGCTTCCTTGTAGCGCTTTCAAGGAAATCCCCAAAAGTGGATTCACCCTGCGGAAAGCGCTACACTCTTGCAACCAATCTGCAACACTAGCGGGAAAGTTCTGTGCGTTACCATTGTTGTGGTTTCTACAAAGTCCCTCCCCCTGGCTCTCTCCTCTGATCTTCCGGCGAAGCGATCGCCATTTTTTTTTCTCCGAGTGAGCGAAGTTCAACCCACCAGCAAGCCTGTTTAGAGGCTTCCCCGGCTTCAGTCCCTCCCCAGAGCTGTTTAGTCACTAAGCACAAACAACAGAGAAGCCCGTTGGCTGATGTATTTTCCCTTTATTTTTTACACTGTTTTCGGCCGAAAATCGGGCCCGTGAGGGGGGGGGATTTTTTTTTCACTTGGGGGGAGCGTGGCAACGATGAAACGACAGCTCAAACACACCTGCCAGCTGATGGGTCTCTCCGTTGCAACGAATCAACACATATTCGTTGCAATGGGTGTGTTTAAAAAAAAAAAAACCTTTCTTAAAGGGAAAGGGGCTGTTTGGGAGCATGCTAACGGCTGCCCATTGGCTGCTTGACGGCCAGGGGCGGGACGAGCTCGGCAATAGCGCTTCCTGTCTAGCGATTTTTGCTGAGACCGGAAGCTTGTGGGAAACGATAGAAACGCAACTGGATTCCACTACAAAGGCAGGTATGCATAATGAAGAATTCCACTATTTTAAATGGCGATTTTTCGTTCAGCAAACAATTTGCTACAAGGATCCCGGTGCGGAAAGCCCCCATGTTTCTCCCCCACATGCAGCCAGCTGGGTGACCTTGGGCTAGTCACAATCCTGTTAGAGCTGTTCTCACAGAGCAGTTCTCTCAGAGCTCTCTCAGCCCCGCCTCCCTCTCAGGGTGCCTGTTGTGGGGCGAGGAGGGGAAGGCGACTGTAAGCCACTTTGAGACACCTTCAGGTAGTGAAAAGTGGGGTATAAAAGCCAATTCTTCTTCTGAATGGGGCTCCTCTCTTTGTCTTAACCTGGGAACTGCTCTCTGGCCTCTCTTCTCTCTGTGTCCTCTCACTTGCTGCGCATAACCTTTCAAGGAGACAAAGTTATCCCTCCAAAATTTTATATCCCTTAAACTTATGCCCCCAAAAGTTGTCCTGGAATTACTACTGAGACCACTGGGTATTGGGATATTTGTTTAATATAGAAGAGTTCTACCCAGTCACAGAAGCATAATAGTGAATACAGTAAATAAATCTCCAAGGGAGTATATTGCAGAAAAGGGGAAATTGCAGTTATTCAAGTAGGTCCAGTTTACATTCAGGTTGCAGTTAAAATCTGCATAATCTACGGAGGCTTTTCCCCATCACAAATGGCCAGCTTGTCCAGCATCATGCAGGGGGGACCTGCAGAGATGTTGTCAGGAACCCCAGTTCCTGACCCGGGTCCTGCTTCTTACGGTTGTCTTGTTCTTTCATGCTCCCGGGTCTCCCGCCGTGTTGTGGCACCTTCCCAGGTTCCGCTCGAGAGCGCCCCTCCCTTTCCCCATCTCCACTCGCATTTCAAAGGCCCATCTTGCTTCCCACTTGCTTATCTCAAGGCTGCTCTCACTAGCCACCCAGTCTGAATAACAGATGGCTGCTTTGGATGTTTTGGCACCCTTTGGATCAAAGAGTACCGTCTTGTCCTTTTTGTTATTGTTATTGTTATTGTCATTGTTATTGTCATTGTCATTGTCATTGTTATTGTTATTAGATTTATTTCCTGCCACTCCCTATAAGCTCGTGGCGGTTAACAATAGTCTTAAAATCCCCCATTAAAAGACTATAAAAATACCCAACAGGGCGGAAAATACCACTCTCCCCTACCCGAACAAGGGCATTGGGGGATGGAGGGTGATGATGACTCCTTCAAACCCCCCAGGGGGGCAATATTCTTCCTTGCCAATCCCAGCCTCAACCTGGTGGAAGAGCTCCGTTTTAGAGGCTCTGCGGAACGTTGACAGCTCCCGCAAGGCCCGCAGCTCACCTGGGAGCTCATTCCACCAGCTGAGGCTTATGGTTGAGGCTAGGTGTGCTTCTCTGGGACCGGGAACGATCAGTAGGTTTTCTCCCACAGAGCGTAGAGCCCTGCGGGGCACATAGTGCGACAGGTGGTCCCTCAGGTATGTGGGTCCCAACCCGCGTGAAGCCTTAAAGGTTAAAACCAAAACCTTGAACTGGATCCGGACAGCAATTTGCATGTGAATTATTGTTCCTACCAAATGCTGCCTCCCCACCCCCTTACAGAGCCCAGGTATATATGCTGGGCAACCCCCTGAGTCAGTGTCTTTGTCAAGATTCCTATCCGTGAGCTTATGTGATGTGTAGATCCTGAATCTCCCAATAAACACTTTTACTTAAAGCCTCATCCTGAAGACCGAGAGTGATATCTGTGGCATGAGTCTAAGGGGTCTCAACCGCTTGGTTCCTGACAGATGTGTATCTCCATGGAAGGCCATGGGGAAGAGGTCAGAGGGCAGCTCCCATGTTAAAACAAAGAGGGGTGTCCCATTCACAGAGTTAACACCTATACCCAGAGAGACATAACACACACACACACCAATGTCCAGGCATGCTGACTCACTCACGGCAACAAAAAGGTGGTGTATGCTGGGCCACAGACTCACAGACTAGTCGAGGAGAGCCAGAAGCTAGCAGTAAGATGGAAAAGTGGGACTGCTGAAGAAAGAAAGGCTGAGGAGAAAGTCTTAGCTAAAGACAATTAGATTTAGTCCAGTAACACCTTAGAGACTAAAAAAGATTTGGGGGGGGGCATAATTTTTCAAGAGCTGAAGCTCCCTTCATCAGAATGGAGATCCCTGAGTCCTTATCATTCCTTATCATTCGTATGTCAAAGGGAGCCTTGACTCTTGAAACCTTCTACCTCCCCAAATTCCACTGGTCTCTAAGATGCTACTAGGATTGTTAGGTCCCCTGGTCCAGGTGGGGGCCTCCTGCTTTCTGGATGCACTTGCCCCCCCTCCCCCAATTCCCCTGAAACCCCTCCCAAACTGGAAGAAGGACACAAATTATGGTGACGTGTGGACCTCACTCAGATGTGACATAAGCACATCATGGTTGTCAGGGGTGATGCTCTGGATTGGGCGCAAAACTCTATGGTTAGAAGCTGATTCTGCCAGGGAGTTTGGCCTCAAAGCCAGTGTGTCGTAACCCAATGTCCCTAACGTACCAACATCACTTCCAGGAGATGTCGGCATGCCGTGTCATCCCTCCCTGTTCCTGGAAAGTGCCCCACCCCCAGACCCGAGGGCAGGGCTGAAGGACCTTGCAACCCTAGAAGCTACTGGACTCAAATTTAGTTGTTCTTCGGCTGAACAACACGGCCGTCCTCTGAAATTTAACTGAATGCCGTAGTTGAGGATCTGAGAAAAGAATATCCCAAAATATGCTGTTCTTGTGGCTGTTAGAAGGAACTGAGCAAAAACACGCAATTACACTCATCTATGCACGTGTCGTTGGCTCAAGAGAGGGAGAGTCAGCGCTAAGAGGCCTATTATGTAAACCCCCCTGAGCCCACTTGTGGGTAGGGGGTAGTACAAAAGCCAAAGAAATCAATAAATAAGCTCTGGGAGGTTCCAAGCAGTGCTCTGTGCTCATCCAGGACAGTGCAGGTGTGCCACAAGAAAAAAAAACACACACTAATGATGTCCCAGTGTAAAGGGTACCTTCGGAATGATTCCGGGGCATAGGCCACGACCGTGACACACAACTTGATGGCCTCGCTGATGGAAAAAGTCAGGTCTTCGTTGCCGTAGCAGAAATCTGAAGAGGAAAGAGGACACATGCTCTGTGCAAACAGAAGAGTTTAAATACGCAAAGGAAATCAAGCACAGTCGCTTAAAAGAACAGAAGGGTTTGATAGAGAAGAAAAACACACTTTGTGAGGAAGGCTGTCCTAACAGTCTGACTAACATTCTTCTGGAGGGAAAGCAGGCAGGAAATGTGCTCAGAGTAGCAGGAAGTCTCCAACTGAATGAATTGGGACACAGGAGGAGAACATTTGAAAATATCAGGAAGTCCATCTCCTCCAAGGCCCCCTGTACGATATTCTTCTTATGCTGTTAAATCATGCACACTGCAGATCTTGTATATAATAACAGGACCACTCTCTTCTCTCTCTCTCTCACTCAACAACACACATAACCCAGTATTAGGTAATTGGACCCAGTGGGATGCCAGCGGACTTAGCCAGACATTCGGCACCATGTCACGGGCAAAGCACTCTCTGTCCGTCTTGGTTCCACAGCACTGGTAAAAGGACAGTAGCACAAATTGACAGCTCTTAATTGGTTGGACTACTCATCTAAATCTTTGTGGGGGGAAGGATACGAGGAAGTCGGAAGTCAAGGAGCTGGCTAATTAATTAAAACAGCTTAGTGAATTTCAGTTCTCAGCTTTTGTACTTTGCTTCAGTAAGGAGACTGAAGCAGATGGATAGGATATATTTTCTGTAAATAATCATGCAGTAAAGATTCTCTCTTTTAAATCTCAAAGTGCTGTGAGTAAAGATTCTCTCTTTTAAATCTCAAAGTGCTGTGAGCCTGGATCTGTGCCTCATCCACAAAGTTAACTAATACCTGCATACTTTCAAAATGCTGTGTTACTCTGCAGCTCTATTTCTCTGGAGGGACTCAAGACCAAGCCAAGTTCAAAAGTCCCAACCACCACTTTGTACTTAAACTCCTTCTCCTGCAGCAGCCATTTTATGGTGGCACCCTCCACCCTGTGACAGAATCCCAAAGGCTCAAAGAAAGTTAGGAACCCTCATCTAGGTTTAACTAACCTATGCCCACTTGGCTTCCTGCCCCACAGTCCCGTTCTGCAGCCCTTACCTAGAACACCCCAGAAACTTGGCCTTCAGCCTGCTTTTCCCCTGGGCCTCTCCTCTGGTTTGTTTCATGCCACAAAGCATCCCACTCTTCCCTTGTGTTCCCTTTCTCAGCCCTACTGCTGATGTTGCCTCCCATGTTTAAAAAACCGAAACTGAAGTATTTTCCAAAAACGATAGTCAAGACATAGGGAAATGAAATGAAACTCTGTAAAATACCTAAAGATTTCAGAGGCTTTTCTGCTTTCACCAGTTCTAGAATGTCCAGATTGTCCACCGTATCTCCTTCCAAGGACTGCAGCAAGTCAAAGAGACACTGTGCTGACACCCCTTTGCTTGGTCCATTGCTGGCTGCTTCCTGGGTTTAAAAAAAAACAATGCATTTCTGATTTGTCAGGATCTGTTTACACTTTGTTGAATATTTTGAGAGCAAAGAGAGCTATATTTGGAAGTGTGACTGTTTAACGTAAAAACTGCAGTCTTGAATCCAATATGTATATGTTGGCTCTCTGTGTTGCATAAAGGTAAAGGTAAAGGTATCCCCTGTGCAAGCACCGAGTCATGTCTGACCCTTGGGGTGACGCCCTCTAGTGTTCTCATGGCAGACTCAATATGGGGTGGTTTGCCAGTGCCTTCCCCAGTCATTACCGTTTACCCTCTAGCAAGCTGGGTACTCATTTGACCGACCTCGCAAGGATGGAAGGCTGAGTCAACCTTGAGCCAGCTGCTGGGATTGAACTCCCAGCCTCATGGACAGACAGCTTCAGACAGCATTTCTGCCGCTTACCATTCTGCACCACAAGAGGCTCTTCTGTGTTGTATAAATGCACCCAAATCGAAGACTCCATTCCTCACTGCCGCAGGAAGTGGTTGTAGCTACAAGCATAGATCAGTGGTCCGCAACCTTTTTCAGGCTGCAGACCAGCAGTGGTGGGGAAGGCGATTGTCCGGCTGCTCATGCCACGCATGCGCGGCCGGGTCGCACATGTGCATTTGCACCATGCGTGGCTGCAAATGCGCATGCGCAGCACTCCCAAGCATGCACGTTTGCAAATTTGCGACTGCACATTGCGCAAACGCACATGCACAGGAGTGCTGCACATGCACATTTGCGGCCACGAATGGCGCAAACGCGCATGCGCAGCCCGGCGCAGCCCTGCAGAGGCAGGGAGCCGGGGCCCAGTGCAAGGGACTTCGCGGCCCGGCCGCGGCCCGGTGGTTGAGGACCACTGGCATAGATAACTTCAAGAGTTGATTGGATAAATATGTAGAGCAGAGGTCTCAGTCACAAAGTATAGAGGGAACACTCTGTCTGGGGCAACGATGCTCTGAATTCTTGGTGCTGGGGGGACACAGTGGGTAGTCTTCTGGAGTTCTGGCCCCAGTGGTAGACCTCCGGATAGTACCCAGGTTTTGGACTCTGTGTGACAGAGTGTTGGGCTGGATTGACCATCTGCCTAATCCAGTATAGCTTCTCTTATGCTCTTATATCTGGGGCAGTGATGCTCTGAATCCTTGGTGCTTGGGGGGCAACAGTGAGTGGGCTTCTGGAATTCTGGCCCCACTAGTGGACATCCTGATGGCACCTGGATTTTGGCCACAGTGTGACAGTGTTGGGCCTTTGGCCTGATCCAACATGGTGACTCTTATGTTCTTATGTACCCAAAGGCAGAAGAAACCTCTGGGGGAGAGCTATGTCTCAACTGGGCCAGATAAGGTTAGGAAGCTGGAAGTAGCAAATGAACATAAGAAGCTGCCTTATACTGAATCAGACCCTTGGTCCATCAAGTCCAGTACTATCTACGCCGGATGGCAGTGGCTCTCCACGCCCTCAGGTCACACCAGCTGCCATCCAATTATTTTAGCTGGAAATGATAGGGAACAAAATTGGGACTTTCTGCATACTAAGCAGATTCTCTGCCAGGGAGCCATGGCCCCTCTACTAATCGTGGGACAGCATACTTTATGGATAAACATTCTCAAGATAATTCCATCCACCAATCCTATTCACCTGCATGAACCAACATTTATCATACAATAAATATATTTTTTCTGTTCTGCTTCTCTTTTGTCAACCTTCCTTTATTCGCAGTATGTAAGAGAAATACATATACAGCTTAATTTCAATTTGAAGCAGCAACTCTTTAATCCTCATCCTATTTGTATCTCTTCCTGCCCTCTGCACCTATCTTCTTTCTGGAATAAAGGTAAAGGTAAAGGTATCCCCTGTGCAAGCACCGAGTCATGTCTGACCCTTGGGGTGACGCCCTCTAGCGTTTTTATGGCAGACTCAATACAGGGTGGTTTGCCAGTGCCTTCCCCAGTCATTACCGTTTACCCCCCAGCAAGCTGGGTACTCATTTGACCGACCTCGGAAGGATGGAAGGCTGAGTCAATCTTGAGCCGTTTGCTGGGATTGAACTCCTAGCCTCATGGGCAAAGTTTTCAGACGGCTGCCTTACCACTCTGTGCCACAAGAGGCTCATTCTTTCTGGAATATTCTCCAAATCGCAGCATTTAAATCTGCATACTAATAACAAAACCTGCATTGCCAGGATTTTTTCTCTCTCTCTCTCTCTCTCTTTCTCTCCTTCCATTCAAGGGCCCATTCTGCACAAGGTTCAATGTGGCAAATTGCTTCTGCTTCATTAAACTTGTGCAGAATGGACCAAGCTGTTAATTGGTATGTGTTGATTGGTTTCCAGCAGGAGCTGAGCTTTCACCTCTGGACTTGGCATTTTGCATTTCAGTGTCTCTTGTTTTAAGTTAAGGGGATGGTTAACACTTTCTTATGAAAGCAATTGTAAGGGGGGGGGACACTTTTCAAAAGTCTTTACTGATGAGCCACCATAGACATACTGCATTCAAACTCTCTACGCCAGGTTTTTCTGAATTTCCAAGGGGCCCACAAGCACAAAAAGATGGGGAACTCTTGGCATAATACAAAGTATGCAACGAACAATAAGGAAGCCAGGATTCAGGCACTGCAGCTGCCCCCTAATGAAGCATATAAAAGCCACAACAAGAAACCTTATTTTTACTCACAGGAAATTCCAGGAGCGGAGCCACACTGGCAAACAACTGCAGCACAAATGGCTTACGATGCAGAATGTAAAACTGGCGGCAAGCAAACTCAGTCGCTTGACGTAGCTGAGGGTTGCTCTCATAGTCAGCGTACACCTGGGAGGGGGAAAGAACACCAAAAAGTACTTCTTGAGCAAAGGGCATGTGGTCCTTTTACTAAATTGTGCTTCACAGTTTCATAGGCCTCAGCAAGCTCTGTCTTTCCTATTCTTCCCATATATATAATTATAAAATTCTAGAGTTGGAAGGGGCCATACACGCCAGTTGGTCCAGCCCCCTGCTCAGGGCAGGAGAAATATCTGTCCAGCCGCTGCTTGAAGACTGCCAGTGAGGGGGAGCTCACCACCTCCTTAGGCAGCCCATTCCACTGCTGAACTACTCTCTCCAACCGTGAATTTCCCCCCCTGAAATCTAGCCAGTATTATCCCACACGTAGTTTAAACCTGTTACTGCGCATCCTATACTCTGTTTTTCTGTCTTTGTTGTTATTGTTGTTGTTATTAATATTATTTAGGCAGAAAGACCATTGGAATCAGGAATGCAACGGGTGCTAGTCCCCCCCCCCACGCGCCCGGCAGCCCCCTCCCCCTCCATGGCACCGGAAGGCCGGGCACAAGCCGGGCAAGACTTGGAGCATCGCTTGCGTATGCCCCGAGGCTTGGGCGGCCGGTGCCCAGCAGCCCCCTGGCCCACCCCTGGCCCACAGCACCAAAAGGCCCCCCTCCCCCCAAACGGTAAAGGCCTACCCCGGCCCAGCAAAGCGGCCAAGGCCACTTGTGCAGCCTCTAAGGCTTCGCTGGGCCAGGTCAGGCAGCTCCACTCCCCCCTCTTGACACTGTACCGACCCTGATGGACTCAAGCCTTGCACAGCCATGATATTACTGCATGCTCATGAGTCACATCTACACTGATTCCTGACTGATTGATTGATTGATATTTATAGGCCGCCCCTACTGAACCAGTCATCTAGGGGGTGGATTTCAACAGTGTATATAATAAAAACATACATTAAAAACACAATAAAAGTGAGCAGCCCGATCATTCAACTAGCTCTACACAGTCATCATCAGGTAATCTCCTTAGATAAGGAGAGTAGGAGGAGAACCCAAGACCAGCAGGGGAAGCCCATATGATGTTTTAGTTCTCCAATGTGTACTGGCCTCACTCATATGCCTGGCAGAAGAGCTCCATCTTGTAGGTCCTGTGGAACTGTCATGGAGATGACAGGGCCCTGATGTTCCCCGAGAATTTGTTCCACCAGGCAGGAGCCAGGGCCAAAAAGACCAGGGCATACCAGTCGATCGGCTGAACATACCATTACCGACTTGTATAGAATGTCTGTTCTGTATGTCCACTGTTTTCCCGTTTTCATGGGACCATTTTTGTATAATTGATAATTTATGGAGTTCACGTTTCTCGTCTATATGGTACCCCTGGTTACTATGCCTGAATCTGTGCTCTCAGTACTGCTTTTGTATTGTTGTTAGCCCACCCAGAGGATGGCAATACTAGAAAGAGAAGCCAATGGAAAGGTCTAGAAGGGTCTGATTGAGGAGCAGGCACAATTGGAATGGGGAGGTCCCTCCTCCGGTGGCACAACTGAAGTTTGGCTCATCTGCCCAGTGCTGCATGTTGAGAGTCACCTGGCCTGGACTCCTTGCTCCGAGCCCCACCCATTTAATTAGCATCCTTTCTAGAGACCCACACTTTCCACACCCGGCAACACAGCAGACCTTCCATTCTAGTGGCAGTGGCCTGCTTGACCATCTGGCCTGTTCCTTGGCCACAGACAGGTGACTCACCTGAAGCATCGTGGGAAGGATCCATTGATACCCGCTGAGAGAAAAGAGGTGGTTGAAGTGCACGGCTGTGTTGATGACTGTGGCCGCATATTGCCTCAAGAGCGCACTGTCCTCTGGGTGCAGGATCAGAGCTCCGTTGAAGACATTCAAGAAGAGCATGATTTCGTCCCCCCAAGGGAATTCACTGGGCATCCCCAGGAACATCTCCTCCAGGAGTTTAATCCACAAGCTTTTCTGAAGGGTGTCAAGGCCAAAGAGTTCCTTCCCAGCTAGAAAGACAAGGAGAGCAAGATCGGACACAAATGGAACACTTTCCTCTGAAGGAGACTTTTGGTCAAATCAAAAGATAACCTCCGGGACAATCAACTACCCTTGGGGATGAATTTGTAGGCTGGGAGGGTGGAAGGATCTCAGTTGTCATCAGTAATTGCTTTGGTGACTGGCAATATTGGTTGGGCCACTGGATCCTTTGTTTCATTCTCCAACTCTCATCTGGCATGCATTTCATTATCACTATGTCATTGTCCTGACCTGGATGGCCCAGGCTAGCCCAATTTTGTCACATATTGGAAGCTAAGCAGGATCAACCCTGGTTAGTCTTTGGGAGGGGAGACAAACAAGGAAGCAATGGACAACCGCCTCTGAAAATCTCTGGCCTTGAAAACCCTACAGGGTTACTATAGGTTGGCTACAACTTCATGCCACTTTCCACTGCCATTATATTGTTAAATGTTACACATCTTTTGTCAGCTGATATTTCATAGTATTCAAGAAACAATGACATTGGAGTGGATTCAACCATTTTCTAAATATTCTTCCCATAGCCACTGAACTATTGATTTCAAGTGTAGGCTGATCCTACATTGAGCAGGGGAGTTGGACAAGGTAGCCTGTATGGCCTCTTCCAAATCTATGATTCTGTGAAGCTGCCAATGAATGGATTCTGGAAGATTGATTTAAGACCAAGTGGGTCTAGACTGGGCTTCCTCAATCAGGGTTTCAAAAAACCCTGGGGTTTCTTGACGGTCTTGGAAGGATTTTCAGAATGGGTGGGAGTTAACTAATTAATTATATAATTGTTAAACATTTATCACATGATATCATATATAGTCATGTCAACCCACCCACCCCACCTCCCAAAATATCCAATAATGGGCCTGTAGGGGGTGGAAAGGGGAGGGGACCCGTGTGAGTGTGTACATGGCAATGCTTCCCAACCATATTCACAATTGGGCCACTTCTGGGGTTTCTTGAAGCCTGAAGAATGTTTCAGGGGTTTCTCAATGGTAGAAATGTTGAGTAAGGTTGTAATAGCCCAGGGGTTCTCAACCTTCCTAATACCGCAACCCTTTAATACAGTTCCCCATGTTGTGGTGACCCCCAACCATAAAATTATGCAAGTGTTCTTCCACAGAAATTAAACTGAGACTGACCAATGGTGTGCAGATCCATTATTCATGATTGTATATAAATTGTTTTTTCCCCGGGGTTTCTCAGTTCAGTTCTGCCTCTTGTCCCGCCATGCCGATCTTGCTCTTTTCTGCTGCTCCAGACAGATGAATGCTCTATCTCGATCTCCCCTGCAAGGCTGTTGTGTGGATGTTGCCCCCCTTCCCTGGCCAAGCTGCTTGCCCTACCACGACCCCTGTGAAAGGGTTGTTCGACCACCAAAGGGGTCCCGACCCCCAGGTTGAGAACCACTGACCAGGGTGTAAACTGCACGGAGCTTTTATTCCAATCCCAGGTCAATTCAGTCCCTGCTATCTACACAGAATGCGATTTCCGTTTTGATTTGGGGAGATTTAAATTTTCCTTCTGCAGCAATAAGGATTGATCCGGAGTGATCCTACCTTTATTGTGTGATATCTTAGAGTGCTTTTAATGCTCAATATTTCAAGATTTGGATTAGAGAAAGCAGGCTGTTTTGAACATCCATGGTAGAGACGCCCTGATTGGCCAATGATGACCATGTGACAAGCTTGCCTTAAAGGAGAAGCCCCTAATTTCTCTCAACTTCTGTCGGTCTTTGATTTTTTCTCTGTCTTCTTCGATCCTCTCCCCTCCCCCCAAGAAAAGAAAAAGGCTCCCTGCTTGGCTCATCTCCCCCCCCCCTTTCAAGAAAAGAAAGAAAGAGGCTTGGCTCCCCCCCCCTTCAATGGGGGGGAGAGGAAGACCCAAGTTCAAATCGATCTGAATTCAACAGGATTGACAATGGAATAAACAAAGTAAGTGCAGACTCTGCCCTAGACCCAAACCCAGTGCAGTGGTCACAAGAAACGAGGGATAAAGCTCAGCAAACTATGCAGAGTGAGAAAGTGAGGGGAATTGGACAGGGAATTCCTGTCAGAAAAAGTGACAGAAGGAATTCTGAACAAGTAGGAGCTATTAACTGAGATCTTTTGCCCAATTATTGAAAAGAAGACTGTTTTCAAACACAGAAAGAACACATGAATTACTTTTTTGCACATCAGATAATGCTCTCCCAATGCACTGGTGCAATTGTTTGCAGGAGGATTTTCCGTATATCACAAAGGAAAATCCAGTTGTGGAACATCGCTAAAGGCCATTAAAAGAGCCTCATCCAACGTGTGTGAAATCAGACGTGCTTTGACTCAGAATGGAAGTCGTCTTCCTCCAACATCAGTGGCCTTTTCTCCAAGAGAAGCGCTGCTTATGCCAGAGGAAGACTCCTTAGATTGGAAGAGGACGTCAACATTTAGTCATAAGAAAATGCAGGTTATATGGGACTCAGAAATAATAAAATAATTCAATTCAGCGAAGAAGAAGAGCTGGGTTTTTAACTACCCAAAGCGGTCCCAGAGCAATTTATAAGCACCTTTCCCTTCGTTTCCCCCCTGTGAGGTAGGTGGGGCGGAGAGAGCTTTAGGAGAACTGTTTTGCAAGAACAGCCCTAAGAGAACTGCGACTGGCCCAAGTTCATCCAGCTGGCTGCACGTGGGAGAGGAGTGGGGAATCAAACCCAGCTCTCCAAACTGGAGTCTGCTGCTCTTTAACCACTACTCCATGCGACCATGCGAGCTCCCCAAGCTTTGCTCCATAGTGTGGTCAGATAGGGGAAGGGGCCACCCCTTTCTCTACTGAAATGAGTCTTGGGCCTATCGGGGGGACAGATTTCCTTCTGGTACCTTGTGGATCGTTGAAGAGGGAGAACTCAGCGTCGATGGCGCTGCGGGGGAAGGAGGGCAGGCGCAGGAGGTCCTCTTGCAGCAAAGACACATGAGACTGCTTGTGAGCTGCTGGGATCTTCTGAGTCAAGGAAATGAGGAACAGCACCCGGCCCACTTCCTCGAGCTTGCGTGTAAACACCTAACGAGAGGGATGAAGGGATGACAGCATTATCTCCGTTACAGACTGCCATCCCTACCCCTGGCACCACGTTTTGCACACCTGTCTCCAGTAGGCGACAGAAGGCATCTCAAGACTGTCATCCTTTGGCGTGCAGATACACACTCATGTTGTTTCAGTGCTCATGCGGCAATCCCAAACCGAAACGTCTCAAAATAGCCATCAAGCCTCCAGCGTGGGACCCTGGGGATCCTTCAGAATTACAACTCATCTGCAGACTGCAGAGATCCGTGCCCCTGGAGGCTTCGGAGGGTGGACTCTATGGCACTGTACCCCACCCCAAGGACCCTATCCACCCCTGGATCTGCCCCCCAAACCTCCAAACTGCGGGTGGCAACCCTACCCCCCACCCCAAAGAGCCCTGGAAACTCAAAACCAGGGGTACTCAACCTGTGGTCCTCCAGATGTCCATGGACTACAATTCCCAGGAGCCCCTGCCAGCATTTGCTGGCAGGGGCTCCTGGGAATTGTAGTCCATGGACATCTGGAGGACCACAGGTTGACTACCCCTGCTCTAAACCATCTGTGACAGCCCGCTGGTCAGTTTTCTCATCTGAAATAGGGAAGCCAGCCTCCTGGTGGGACCTGAGGATGCCCCAGAATTACAGCTCAACTACAGACTACAGAGATCAGGAGAACATGGATGCTTCTGAGAGGGGACTCTTTGGTATTATATCCTGCTGGGGTCCTTGTCCTTCCCAGTCTCCACCCCAAAAGCTCTAGACTGGAGATGACAAGCCTGCCCCCCATCCCCTACTAGTGGCCAGGGGAGGCCTGGAGACCCGAGCCTGAAATCACATCCTGAAGTGTGTGTCTATGTAAACAATGCCTTTGTGGATTCATCAAATGTTCTATAAACCCCTTCCTTCAGCATCACAATATTCCAGTCTAAATTATTCCTCCCTCTTTCCACCCAATAGGTTGTTGCTTCGCACAGAGCCGTCTTTTGTGATCTCCTCCTTGGGACACAACCAGGGCAAGGGAATGCAAAGCAGTTTCCATGGGCATTCAGCCTCCAAAGAACCTCTGGCCAGGGGATACCTGTTTCTGGATGAGCTCCTGGCCCTTCTCAGGATGCATGTGGACCAGATTCAACTGGGGCGATACTGATCGACGGAACGGGTAAATGTCTCGGACATACGTCTGCAGAAAGTGTCCATGAAAATTTGTGGTTTACAAATGAAATGAAGAAGAAGAAGAAGAAGAAGAAGAAGAAGAAGAAGAAGAGTCGGTTATTATATGCTGCTTTTCTCTACTAGAAGGAATGTCAAAGCGGCTTCCAATCACCTTCCCTCTCCTCTCCCCACAACAGACACCCTGTGAGGGAGGTGAGGCTGAGAGAGCTCTGATATTACTGCTTGGTCAGAACAGCATTATCAGTGCTGTGGCGAGCCCAAGGTCACCCAGCTGGCTGCATGTGGAGGAGGAGCGGGGAATCCAACCTGGCTCGCCAGATTAGAAGCCACTGCTCCTAACCTCGACACCACACTGGTTGTAGTTGCAACTGAAGTAGCAGTGGTAACCATTTGAGTGCTTTAGCAAAACTGTTTGGGATCCCCCATCATTGCCTTTAAAACAAAAACAAAATCATGCCAAGCAGGATCTTCCACATATAGATGAAGACTTTTAAAATTTTTGTTTGGCATACCTTCAGTAACCGTGATGGGTTATATTCTCCCTGGCTCTGGTGTTGTTTCTTAACAGAATCATTTTAATATTTAAAATGCTGCTTTTAATAGTTCAAATCATTTTATGTGCACTCTCTTGGGGATTTGGATAAGGGGAAAAGGCAGCAAAAGTGTTTTAATTAAGTTAAATTAAATCCAGAATTTAAAATGGAAGATAATTGATCTTCTGTTTTCTCATTGAAAAATGACTCACCCTACCGATTATATGACAGATTCAAGTCCAGAAGCTCTTAAAAACCAATAATGAGATTTCCAGGGCATAAGCTGTTGAGAGTCTGATGATGGGGCTTTGACTCACGAAAGCTTACACCTTGGAGATTTTATTGTCTTCAAGGTCCTTCTGGATCCAGCTGTTCTACTGCTCATCAACAGAGCTGCCCCCTTAAACAACCAACTGTGTCGGCAGCCATTTTAGATTCAATCTGAAAGCTATAACAGTAATGATGGATTCCGGCCACCAGAACACAAAACTTTGACTCACCTTATTGTAATGAATAAGATTCCATCGCTTATCCATTAAAAAGTAGTTAGGAGACTGGGATTCGGGTATGTTGAAAAATTCCAGACATTCCTGAGGTGGGAGGGGAAAACACATGTCAACTCTTATTTAATGTTCCAGTTGTATTAGTACGAAGTCAAACCAATCATGTATTAGCCAGTTTTGCCTGGCACTGATCCAGACTATTCTGTCCACTAGCAGGCAGGTTCTTTTATAAAAGAAGTGAAGTAGGAGGTACTCCCTAGTCTAGCTGTTTTCAACCTTCTGGAGGAGATCTTGAAATAGTCTTCAGGCTCTGAGGGAACCCAGAAGTGGGCATGGAAGTATGATGCGGGAGTCAGCCCATCAATCAATCAATCAATCAATCAATCAATCAATCAATCAATCAATCAATCAATCAATCAATCAATCAATCAATCAACCAACCAATCAATCAATCAATCAATCAATCAATCAATCAATCCATCATTTCTAAGTCCATAGTGGAGAAAGACAGTAGGCCTATACAGCAGCAGGGAACATGGGCTCCAGTGACGTCTAGTGATGTCAGCAGCCATCGGAACCTCTGGGGAAGGCTGCCTAACCCCTGGAGAGCTCTCACATGACCTCACATGGAGAACCTGGGTTGGGAATCCCTGCCCTAGGCCAACCTACATGATTATTTTCTCCCATCAACAAACCTGCCTCCTAGTGGAGGGTGACCAGTAAAACGACTATTTTTTTTGCAAATGCGGTCAACAGCTCTTCTCCTTTTTAATTTATATACTTCTAAGAGAACATGCCCCACGCATTACTAATAAAATAAATGTCCACACCTTTAAAAGGGCCTCAAATTGGGTGTCTTCGTGCACAGGTAACTGGGTTGGGATATCACATTCGTTTTGCCCATGTACCACCAAGGTCTTGGTGCCTGCGAAAGAGAAAAGGCATCCAGTGCCTGTGGGACCCAGCTTCAAAAAAACAGCATTAAGACGTAATATCTGCTTAAGTGGTTCAGATATAAATAATACAGAACCCATTGGTCAGTGCTTGCCTATTAGCACGTGGATTGCTGTGACTGAAGCACAGTCCGGCTTATTCTGCATGCGTCTGTCAAGAGAATCTCATGCTAGCTCTGTGGGGTTTAACAGCACCTCAGAGGCCTACAAGAATTTTGGAATATAAGCTTTCGAGGGTCAAATCTCCCATCAGCAAATACCATTGGTCAGATATCTGAGGGAGCTTTGTCTCTCAAACGTTCATACCCTGAACATCTGGTTGGTCTCAAAAGTGGTCTTGGGTTCCCATCTCACTCTTCTACTGCAGACCCAAGTGGCTACCCTCTGAAACATTTGCTTATTTATTTATTCGATTTATATACCGCCCTCCCAGCGGTGTGAGGTTTGTTTCAGAACAGATTTATTTGCCCCTCGGTTGTTAGCCTCAAGACGGAATGTGACTGGATCCCTCTACAGTGCAATGGAAGAGGTGGCCACTAAATCGATAGTTTGCCTTTGATAGTTTGCTTCTTGCTGTGTTCCCTTTGATAGTTTGCTTCTTGCTGTGTTCCCTAATTCTGTGATCTTATTGCTCTGGCATTGGTCACTGGCTGTCTCGTGCTGTCTGACGACACTGCTTCATATCTTAGAAGCTGCCTTGTGTCTCGGCAATAAAGGCAGACAATTTAAAAAGTAAATAAATTAAAAGTAAAGGTATCCCCTGTGCAAGCACCGAGTCATGCCTGACCCTTGGGGTGACGCCCTCTAGCGTTTCCATGGCAGACTCAATACGGGGTGGTTTGCCAGTGCCTTCCCCAGTCATTACCGTTTTACCCCCCAGTAATCTGGATACTCATTTTACCGACCTCGGAAGGATGGAAGGCTGAGTCAACCTTGAGCCGGCTGCTGGGATCGAACTCCCAACCTCATGGACAGACAGCTTCAGACAGCATGTCGCTGCTGTACCACCCTGCACCACAAGAGGCTCTTAAATTAAAAGTAAAAAATTTAAAAAGCTCCATGTCTTTTCCAGAAATCTGTCCAGATCACATCGATTTCCAGGCAGCGTCTTTCTTCCAAATCGTAGTCTGATTGTTCTAATTTTACAAAGAAGAACTTTGCAGAGCTGAATCGTCTTAGCTGCATAGTTAAGATGGCTAGTTCAAAAGGGGCGGTATGCAATTCAAATTAGAAATAAATGAAAATAAATAACTAAATCAATGGAAGAAATTCGGACAGCTGGTCCCCGATTGTTTCACCGGAGTGAGTTCCATACCTGGCATAGAGGCAGTAACTAGAAGCTTTACTTCACATTGCTCTTTTTTCATAGTCTGCTTGAGATCCTTGAAGAAGAGTCCTTCTACGTAGCCCACCACTTCCCACAGGAAGGTCAGCGTTGCTGAAATGGCATCCATGCCCCATTCACACGGTGTGCGCACAAAATACATGATCAGTCCCACCTAGGAGTCACAAAGGAATACAAGAGTTGCCTTTTAACATATGAATCCATGTCAAAAATATTACCTAAATATTATCTTCAAACTATGAAAGTTGCCAACTCTGGATTGAGAAATTCTTGGCCCTGCTGGGGGCCTCCTGATGGGACCTGGATTCTGACCACTGTGTGACACAGGGGGTGGGACTGGATGGGCCACTGGCCTGATCCAACATGGCTTCTCTTATGTTCTTAGTAAGGGCCAAGCCCGTTGCATTCAGGAACACAACGGGTGCTATATTAGGGGGGGTGGAGTGAAAGAAGTCTGTGGATGCCCCCCTCCTCCCAGGACCCAGAAAGGGTGCAGACAGCTGTTATGGAACTCACTGGCAGGGCCAGGTCTCACATGGCAGGGATCTGCAGCCTCCGAGCCTCGGAGGGAAGTGGAAGGAGGAGGGGGTGGTAAAGCTACCTTTTCTCGCTTCCAGGCTGCTCTAGGAATCACTACAAACTCTATGGTAAAAACTTCTTGTAAGTTGAAGAGGTCTTATTTTTCCTTCTAAATTTTCTCCCAATGCTGGTTGCAGCAGCAGCCCTTGGGACCTGGGGTGGGGGATGGCCACCAGAGGCTTGGTAGGCCTAAGTAGGCCTGAGGAGGGGGGGGGGAAACAGGGGGTCAATTGCTGTGTGCTGCCAGAGCTAAGTAAGGGCAGAACCGGGTGTGGCATCAACACACTGCATGCAACACACTGCAAGGTCATTTGAAATAGAACAAGGGGGAGGATTCTGTAGAGATACCTTCCAGGACTAACAAAAAATGCCATGTTGGGAATTCAGAAGGAGACTCCGAGAAGCTCACCAAGTAGTTGAAGAGGATATGGGATGTCTGAGCAGGGAAGTCTCCAATGTTCAGCAGCAGCTTCCGCAGCATATACATCAACTCATCCTAGAAGAAGAGAGGAATTCATTTCAATTTCACCACAAAAAGTCCTGAGACACCTTAAGTTGCTTTCCTTCTCTCTGTCAAACGGAACCTTCGCATGAATGACGGAATGCCTATTTTCTGCCTTGAGTAGCTAGGTCCCCCCCTGGCCACTGGCATGGGATGGGGGATAGAGTTGCCACATCCAAGTTGGAAAACTCCTGGAGATTTCAGAGTGGATCTTGAGAAGGACCAAGATCTCAGTGGGCTACAATGCCACAAAGTCCATCCTCCAAAACATCCATTTTATCTAGGGGAACTGATCCCTGTAGTCTGGAGAAGAATTATAATTCCAGGGGATCTCCAGATATAACCTGGAGGCTGGCATCCTTACAGCAGTATGGTGGTTAAAGAGCTGGTGACTCTAATCTGGAGAACTGGGTTCAGTTCCTCACTCCTCTTCCACATGCAGCCAGCTGGGTGACTTGGGGCCCGTCCCAGTTCTCATAGGGCTGTTCTTGCAGAGCAGTTCTCTTTGAGGTCTCTGAGCCTGACCTACCTAACTGGGTGTCTGTTGTGGGAAGAGGAAGGAAAAGGTGTTTGTAAACTGCTTTGGGACTCCTCCTGGTAATGAGAAATCTAAATAAATAAATAAATAAATAAATAAATAAATAAATAAATAAATAAATAAATAAATAATGAGGAATAAAAAACAGTCAAATAAACAAAAAAACCCTTCAAAGGGAATATACAATGTAAGACCTGAATTGGAACCCATCAAGCACTGAAACAATTGCTGTCATCTTGGCTTCAAATGAGACTTGGATTTCTTTTCTCATTCTGAGATCTAATAATGTATCAGGATCCACTTTTTAGTAAGTTCAATAAACTTGGCATACGGTTTCATAGTATAACCCTATACTGATGTCACTTAATTTTCTAGTGCTTAAAACTGCTTCTTTTTTAAATTAACGTTATTTGCCCTGCTCTATTCCTCTTTGGTTATCTTTTTTTTCCCCATCAGAGAGAGGATAAAACCTTTGCCCCCTCTTGTCATCTGTCAAGTATAACATCCTTAATGGCTTGTCCCTGATATCCCCTTTCCCCTCCCACTTCTGTAATTTTCTGAATAAATATGATAATTTTTTTTTCATCCCACTGCATCTGAAGAAGTGATTTTGGACTCATGGAAGCTCATGCCGGGATAAACCTTAGTCTTCAAGGTGCCACTAGACTTCTGTTGTTCTTTGCTACAATAGACTAACCCAGTAACCCCGCCTTGAAGTCTTTCGACTAATGAAATTCTTCAGAGAGTGGAAAGCGGGTCGTCTACCTGCCGATTGCTGATTGTCAGTTTCTCCAGGAAATGCCGAAGAACCGTAGAAGGATCTTCGATGAGACAGTTCCACAGGACCTGCTGAGCGACGGCGCTGACTGCTCAAGACAAAAGAAGTGGGCTAGTTTGGCCATCGCTCTCAATGTCCCATCTCTTTGAAAAGCTCAAACCTGCAGGGCTGTTTCTCTCTGCTAGGCCAGGTGGTACCCAGCCTCCTTGGCCAAGGAAACAGCTTCTCTGGGCTCCTTCTCTGACCATGTCCCCAGGGCTGCCGAGAGCCCCCATGGAGCCCCTCCACAAAGACTCTGCTTGGGCCCACCCATACCATTGGAGAATTTAAAGATGCCTCCTTTGCACCACCTTGGTGAGCTCTGAGGCAGCGTGGAGAAGGCTAGAACCATGCCACTGCCATGAACCCCGAGAAAGGCCAAACGACCCCTTGGGGGTCGTGACCCCCGGGCTGAGAACCGCTGTCCTACAGAATTGTGACTGGATGGCACATTCCCCCAACCAAACAAATATCCAAGCTTGAACGATAGAGAAAGGATAAAAGTTTTCTCTATCTGATCCCCCTGGCTGTCAAGGCCAAAGTTTTAGAGAATCTGACAGTCTCTTAATTATTTCAGACACGGGTCAGCCCAAACCACACCTGCTACGCCATCCTCCCGCACTTCTCCGTCTTCCATCAAGTGGACAATGGGAAGCACGGCTGCACAGATGCATGCTGGGAAGACAGCCTGAGGAGGCTGTGGGACGTGGTGGTTTGGCGTATGCTCTGTCGTGTGCTCCTCATCTAGGGAGAAAAACACACACAAAACAAGGCAGTGTTAAGTGATCTGTCTCCAAGGCTGACTGTAATGGCATTTTATAGTAAGAAAAGCGTTGTTGTCACTATGGAAACAGAAAACAGGGTTGCACAGTTACAGGTAACTGTTGTTCGTTGACATCTTCTGTACAGGCACACATTGGAACTGCACAGGTGTAGGCCGTCTGTGGAGGACCTTTCCACATAAGTTCCTACAGGGGGTGCTCTGAGCCTATGCCAACCATGCAGCATCACGCATTCCAAGGGTAGAACACCCCTCCCTCAGTCCTGAAACCGCCACTGCAACCCGCCCCCCCCCCCCGGATAGAGAATGAGACAGAGGTGGTTTTCTTTCTTTTTTGCAGCTCACAACGGGAATGTAGAGGAGGAATGTGTACCTGCAGACAAAACCTCAATGGACAATGGATACAGGTAAGTTCCCCCCTGTTTTCATTATCCGTCTTGTGCTGCAGCCCCAAAGGCTGAGTAAACAAATGTAATAGAGCTTCTTATAAAGGACTTATTTTGGAGAGAGCCAGCTTGGTGCAGTGGTTAGGAGTGTGGACTTCTATTCTGGCAAGCTGGGTTTGATTCTGCGCTCCCCCACATGCAACCAGCTGGGTGACCTTGGGCTCACCACAGCACTGATAAAGATGTTCTGACCGAGCAGGAATATCAGGACTCTCTATTTCTTATAAGAACACCAGAAAAGCTCTGCTGGACCAGACTGGTGGTCCATCGAGTCCAGCATCCTGTCTTACACAGTGGCCCACCAGTTCCTCTGGATGAACAACAACAGAGGCCTGCTGGATCAGACTAATAGTCTATCTAATTCAGCATCCTGTGCCACACAGCGGCCAAGAAGTTCTTCTAGAGGGCCAACAATAGGGCAGAAAAGCATCAGAAAAGTCCTGCTGATCATACCAGTAGTTTGTCTAGTCTAGCTTCCTGTATCACACAGCAGCCAACCAGCTCCTTTGGAGGGTCAACAACAAGGCCTAGAGGTTGAGGCTTTCTGAAGAACAAACAAAGAATGCTGTTGGATCAAACCAGTGGTCCATCTAGTCCAGTATCCTGTCTTACACAGAGACCAACCAGTTCCTCTGGATGCCCAACAATAGGACAGAGAGGCTGAGGCCTTCCTAAGAACATTAGAAGAGCCCTGCTGGATCAAATCTTTGGTCCATCTACTGCAGTATCCTTTTTCATACGGGGCCATCCAGTTCCCCTGGAAGGCCAACAACAAAGCAGAGAGGCTGAGGCTTTCTGAAGAACATGAGTGCTATTGGATCAAACCAGTGGTCCATCCAAGCCAACACAGTGGCCAACCCGTTACTTTAGATGTCTAACAATAGGGCATAGAGACCGAGGTCTTCCTAAGAACATGAGACTAGGAGTCCATCTCGCACAGCCTCCTGTCTCACACAGTGGCCAACCAGCTCCTCTGGAGAACCAACAATGGAGCATAGAGCCTTCCTCAGAAGATGTCTTACCTTCTGCACTGACTGCTGAACGTACTGACCACACTGAGCCACGCCGGAAGGAGTAGTTCCTGTGTGATGTGCTTGAAGTGCAAGATGGACTCACAGAGAGACGGCGAGATGCCAGGTTGGCAACTTCTTCTACTGGCAAAACAAATTGCATGTGTGAGTTTCAGTTTACGGATCTTCAACGAGAATCCTTGTGCTGATCTCCCACCAGAGCAAAAGAAGCCATGAAGCTCGCTTCCTAAGGAAATGGTGGCTTTTGTCTGTAGGCGCTCTTCTAAATACAAAGCTTCAGCAAGTTTCTATGGTGGCAAAGTGACAGTAGTAGTGTGAGGATGCTACAGCCCACATCTCACTGCTCCCCTACGACTAGGGTTGCCAACCTCCAGGTGGGCTCTGGGGTACCAGAACTGCAATTAATCATACCCCCACCCTGGGTATGAGTAGTACATTGTCAACCTCCTTCCTCACCCCTCCTGTAGTAAGGGATGGGTGGGGGTTTTTTTTCTGCCATGTTGGATTTTTTTGTCTTTTAATTGGGGTTTTAATGGTGTTTTTATAACACTTTTTAACCGGCTATGAGCTGATTCGGAAGTGGCGGGGAATAAATTGAAATAATGATGACGATGATGACGATGATGACGATGATGATGATGATGATGATGGTGATAAACTTCCCCCTGGATAAAATGACTGCTTTGGAGAGTGGGCACTATGGCATTATATCCTGCTCAGGTTGCTTCCCTCTCCAACACTCGGCTACCGAAGCTCCACCCCCACATCTCCAGAAATCTCCCAACCTGGAGCTGGCAGGGGGAACTACAGAAAAACGGCAAAGGGACCTCTGGAGCTCAGAGTGGGAGTACAGCGGAAGGTGGCTTCATGAGTTGCCAGTACCAGATTATCTCCTCGCATTTCTTTCATATTTATCTATTTATCTATTTATCTATTTATCTATTTATCTATTTATCTATTTATCTATTTATCTATTTATCTATTTATCTATTTATCTATTTATCTATTTATCTATTTATCTATTTATCTATTTATCTATTTATCTATTTATCTATAAACGGGTAATTCTCTGTTATTAAGTAAAAAGAAAAGAAGGGGGAGGGGAAGGGAACCACATATGAAACAACTGTGGTGCAAAATCTACGCATCCGTTTCTGTATTAGATTTCCAAATATCTAAAAGCATGTCTTTATGCGATTGTTATCTCTGTGCCCTGCTTTCAAATGATGATGAAATCGTAAAGTCCTCGAACCATTGCTTTATAGGAGGTGGGCATTTTGCTCTGGCCCGTGTTCTAATACAAGTCTTTGAATGGAAGTCAGGGCACGGAGGGTCCACAAGAGACAGAGAATTTAAAAGTCGGATTTGTATGACCTGAAGAGGAACCAGACCGCCAACGGTTTGATGCTTTGCTCAGTTCGTTGCTCAACATCTCAAACGGATATCCATTTGAGGATGAGCCCCACAATTTGATTCCGAAGGCTGAAACTTGAGACCAGATCAGACTGACAGCTGCCTGTGATAGGGTTGCTAGGCTTCAGGTGGTGCAAAACAAGAATACAGTAACTGATTGAGGCAAAAAGGGTAAAGTCCCTAAAAACTTAATAAATCTTTCAAATGGAAGAATCTTCTTCCATAATGAATTTCCCATACGGTTTGCATAAAGGAAACAAACAAATCAAATGTTTTCCTTTCAAAATCAAGCTCACGGTTACTCTTTGGAAACAAGGTTCTGTTATGCAATGTTAATGGGAAAAAAATTGTAAATCACTCTAGTGACCTCCGGTAAAAGTCAGTTTAGACTTGAAAAAATGTCTTCTTCAGAACTGATTTTTTTAAAAATAACTCATCTATGCTTGCTTTGTGAATCTCACAAAGCTGAAGTGGAGAAGTGCCCTCAGGTGGCAACTGGAGATCTCTTGGGATTACAATTTATCTCCAGCCAACAGAGATTGGTTCTCCTGGAGAAAAATGACCACTTTGGTTCTGTGGCAGGATACTCCAATGAAGGAGTGGTTCCTGTTGGCAGCAGAGGACAGGACCCACAGTAATGGCTTTAAGCTACATGTAGAATGGTACGGTGAGATATCAGGAAAACTATTTTTAACAGAGTAGTTCTGCCTAAGGAGGTGGTGAGCTCACTCTCACTAGCAGTCCTTAAGCAGCAGCTGAACAGAGACTTCTCCTGGATGCTTGAGGCTAATCTTGCAATGAGCAGGGGGTGGGACTGGATGGCCAGTATGGCCCCTTCCAAATCTAGGGCAGAGTCTGCACTTACTTTGTTTATTACATTGTCAATCCTGTTGAATTCAGATCGCTTTGAACTCGGGTCTTCCTCTCCCCCCCCTCCCCATTGAAACAGGGAAGTCTTCTGCACGTGGTTAGGGTAGTTCAGAAGGGGGGGGGGAGCCAAGCTTCTTTCTTTCTTTTCTTGAAGGGTGGGGGGAGAGGAGCCAAGCAGGGAGCCTCTTTCTTTTCTTGGAGGAGGTGGGGGAGAAGATCGAAAAAGGCAGAGGAGGGAGAAAAAATCCAGGACCGACAGAAGTTGAGAGAAATTAGGGGCTTCTCCTTTAAGGCAAGCGTGTCACATGAACAGGTGTAGCCTATCAGAGATTCTCTACCACAGAGCTTTCTTTCCCAATCCGGATATTGAGCATTAAAAGCACTCCAAGATATCGCACAATAAAGGTAGGGTCACTCCGGGTCAATCCTTCTTGCTGCAGAAGGAAACTTTAAATCACCCCAAATCCAAATGGAAATCGCATTCTGTGTAGAGGGCAGGGACTGAATCAATCTGGGGTTGGAATAAAAGCTCCGTGCAGTTTACACCTAGGATTCTGTGAGTCTAGTTCAACCGTGGAATGGACTGCCTAAGGAGGTGGTGAGCTCCCCCTCATTGGCAGTCTGCAAGCAGTGGCTGGACAGATCCTTCTCCTGGATGCTTGAGGCTGATCCTGTATTGAGCAGGGGGTGGGACTAGAAGGTCTATATGGCCCCTTCCCACTCTTGGATTCTAGTTGGCCCTGCTTAGTACTTGTATGGCAGACGACCAAGGACATCCTGTGCAAAAGCAGGGAATGGTAAATATCTCTTGCCTCAAAAACCCTAGGGCAGGGGTAAGTCAACCTGTGGTCCTCCAGATGTTCATGGACTACAATTCCCATGAGCCCCTGGGGCTCATGGGAATTGTAGTCCATGAACATCTGGAGGACCACAGGTTGACTACCCCTGCCCTAGGGGGTTGCCGTAAATCATCTGCGACTCAGTGTCACTTTCCACCATCCCCAGCAGATCCAAGATTTTCACTCTCTTGTCTGCACCCTTAAAACAAAATCACGAATCCTCATGGGTGTTTGGGAAGAGCATTTGTATCAGCCCTTGGCAGGTCGTTCCTGCATTTCAAGCGCACCTTCTTCTTCCTGCTCTGTGTTGGGCGGACAGGTCGGTTCGTAACAAGCCTCCTGGGTGATGGGAATGGCTGTGATCAGGCTGGCTTCTCGGCCCAGGCGCTTCTTCTCCTCTTCCTGCTGCAGGTTCTTCAGGATGTGCTCCGCTCGCTGATGAGATCGAGACACCGCCCGGGCTGAGAATGATTTCTGCAAGCAAATTATGGGGGGTGAAGGGAGAGACTGGTTTGAGTTTCACCTCGCATTCAAAGGACATGCATGATGTGGCAGATACTTGGAGGTGGTCATGGTTATAAGACACAAAACCAGCCCCACATTATTGAACTCACAAGATGACCTAGTCCCTTTAGATCTTGCATTGCTCAGAGCCCAGCTGGAGTCCCGTGTGCAGTTCTGGAGGCCTCGCTTCAAAAAGGAGGCAGACAAAATGGAGAGGGTGCAGAGGAGAGAGGTGAGGACCAAGCCCTATGAGGAAAGGCTGAAGGACTTGGGAATGTTTAGCCTGGAGGCTGGGAGGGGACATGACTGTTTCTCCTGGAAAAGGGGCACTGGCATGTCCTCTGTCCTCCCTTCTGCTTCCAAGCCAGTCTTCTGGGGTCAGGAGCTGATGTTCTCATGGCACCTGCCGGTCCTTTTCCCATTGGCTGGGACTCCAGACGCTGTCAGTAGCAGTTTATCTGTGTAGCATTTGCAACATGTGCTTAGAGCCCCAAGATTCCAGGGGCCTTGCCTTCCCGGCAAAGCCCTAGAATTGGGTGCCAGGCAGCCTGCTGGAGACGGCATGTGCAGAGAGCTCATGTGCATGCTTCTGGTGACAAAAGGAGACCCTAGGAGGACTCGGATGCAGCAAGCAGCCTGCTCTACCCCGCCTGCTTTAACTAAAGTGAGAAGTTGCACTGCCCGCTCCAGCTGAGCAAGCTGCAGAAGAGGAGGATCCTGATTGGCTGTGCCGGAGGTGTTGGTGGCAGCAGAGTGGGAGTGAGTCAGGCTGGCTGGATCCAGGGCAGGGTGTGTGTGAATCAGTGGTTGGGGGCTGCTTTGGGTTCTGCTGCCTCCCCCCTGTGCACTGGAGCAGGGGTAGTCAACCTGTGGTCCTCCAGATGTCCATGGACCACAATTCCCAGGAGCCCCTGCCAGCAAACGCTGGCAGGGGCTCCTGGGAATTGTGGTCCATGGACATCTGGAGGACCACAGGTTGACTACCCCTGCACAGGAGTATGCGCTATTGAATGCTGGCAGGCAGGTGTGCTCTCTTAGGGCCCCGCAAATCCTTAACCAGGCCCTGGGGCTACAGGCCCTGCGAATCCTTAAACCAGGCTTGCCAGCGTCTCTTCTCATCAACCTCTCGATATTTTGAGAGCTACTCCCCATTAACCGCCCCCCCCAAAATTCCAGGATTCCTCCTCTGAGGATATTTGTACTTACGGACTGATCTTCGTTAATGGGGTCCTGCACGCTCCCACCGCACTGCGGAACCCACGGCGGATCGAACATGGGCACTGAGGGCATCCCCAACACGGGGGACGGCAAGGTGAAGTTAATGCTGGGAGGAGGGATCTAGGAAAGCAGACCAAGAGGAAGGGGGTTGGTTTTTGGTCTGTGGGTAAGGGTGAAAAGAATCCCGAAATTCTGGCCTCCCTGCTCGAAACGTCGGTCACACCGTCACATGTTTACATCTCCCCTCTCACTGGAGAAAGGAGGAATCAATTTTTCACCAGATCGAAAATGAATTTAGGATTCTAAAGATTATATTTACATATTATAGCTGTTCATAATGTCTTTTTTATTATTTATGGCATTGCCCAGAGCCTCTTGTGGCGCAGAGTGGTAAGGCAGCAGACATGCAGTCTGAAAGCTCTGCCCATGAGGCTGGGAGTTCGATCCCAGCAGCCGGCTCAAGGTCGACTCAGCCTTCCGTCCTTCTGAGGTCGGTAAAATGAGTAACCAGCTTGCTGGGGGGTAAACGGTAATGACTGGGGAAGGCACTGGCAAACCACCCCATATTGAGTCTGCCATGAAAACGCTGGAGGGCGTCACACATGACTCGGTGCTTGCACAGGGGATACCTTTACCTTTACCTTATGGCGTTGCCCACCCTGAGCCTTCCAGGAAGGGAAGGTTATAAGTAACATTTTATGATTATTGTGTCTCAGCACATGTCCTCTGTTAGTGCTGACGATTGTCACTAAGGAAACGAAGCACAGGATTGGTGCAAGGTGCTGAATAAAAGTCCTTAAAGAAAATCCAAGACTCAGTCTTGATTAAGTGAAGTAGAGGCAAACCAAAACGGGGTTCTGGAATTTTCCCCTCCATTTTCAATCTTTCACCAGTGACCTGCTCCTCATAAAGCTTTAAACCAAGCATTCGAACAATATGAGTTCATCAATTGTAATCACTTGTATATTCTTATAAATAGGAAATGAGTACCCTTCCAGGATAGACCCTGGGAGCCTCCAAATAGCAAAAGAACATATTGTCAATTGATACGATTGATCCACAGACCCCTGGTTGGGAGCTGATTGATCCACGATTGATCCACAGACCCCTGATTGGTCACCCCTGGATTAATGATTGGACACAATATCTTATTTATTTAAACATTTATATCCTGCTTTGTCTTGTGGTTCAAAGAGGCTTATAATAACAGTTAATGTGTGATGCTCCCTTATACTGAAGGGAGCACTGAAGGGCCATTCAGCATTGTCTAATCAGATTGGCAGAGGCTCTCTGTGGTCTCAGGCTGAGGCCTGTCATGTCACCTACTACTGAAGATCCTGGTGACTGAAGCTCTACTGCTGAGCCACGGCCCTTTCCCCAAACATATAAGGCAGCTTCATGTTTACAGGTGTGCAATGATACAGTTAGAGAACCTCTCTGGCCCTAGCCTGGATAGTCCAGGCAGCCCAACCTCATCAGAGGCTAAGCAGCATCAGCCCTGATTAGTATTTGGATGGGGACCACCAACCCAGTGCAGGGTTACTACATAGAGGCAGGCAATGGCAAACCACCCTACCGGGTTGCAATAAATCAGCTGTGACTTGAGGGCAGGGGGGGGATGGTAACCATTGCAACAAGCCCTTCACAAATATCATTAGGGTTTCCTATTTTTTTTTACAGTAAACCAGAATAATCCCAGATTTCCCACATTCTCAGATTTCCCAGTCAACCCTGAATTTTGTGGGCTAAGCGTTGTCGTTTACCTTAAAGATCTGTTGAGCTCCTTCCTCCATCCGAGGCCAGACTTGATACCTGAACCTCCAGAGGGTGTGGAACTTGAGAATAGCATTCAGTCTTTGCATGGCCTCCGGGTGGTGGAACTCAGACATCAACATATCCGATACCGCCTCGGGCACTTTGACCGCACACAGAAGGAACATGGCAGCTACGAGAAGCAAATACTTTGTGAACTTATTCACAGTCTGGAGATACTATTTTACAGTCTCAAAGCAATGCTGGAGGGGGAGATGTGGAATTACACCAACTACAAGTGGATGAGGGCTACCACTTGTCCCCTGGATCCCAGTCAAATTGCTCAAATTGAGCGACCAATGGATAGGAGGCCCTTTCAGGGATATTGTCAACCTCTCCTTGTCATCTGGAGAGTTTTCTGAAGGGCTTAAAGGGGCAGTGGTTCATCCTCTTCTGAAAAAACCATCACTGGATCATTGAGACCTCGTCACATTTAGCGTTTCAGGGTAAGGTGGTTGAGGGGGCCGCTGCGGACCAGCTCTCAGCATTCTTGGAGGAAACTTCTGTCCTGACCACAGGGTGGAGACTGTGCTGGTCACCTTGATGGATGATCTCCGGCGCCAGCTCGATCAGGGCAGTTCAGCGATCTGGCTTTTAGATATGTTGGCCACATTTGATGTGGTTGATGACATGTTGTTAGTTCCCCGCCTCACTGGGACAGGGATTAGGGGGATGGCTTTACAGTGGCTGGTCTCCTTTCTTCAGAACCAGACACAGAGGGTGGCAGTGGGGGAGGTGTGGGGTGTCGCAGGGGGCAATACTTTCCCCTACATTATTTAATGTCTACATGCGCCCTCTGGCACAGCTAGTCTGGAGTTTCAGGCTAGGTTGTTACCCATATGTCGATGACACCCAGCTCTATCTCCTGATGGCCGGCCATACTGACTGACTCCTCCCTAAAAATATTCACCAGTGGAAGTGGTTTCTCGATAGCTCAGGCAGAGTCACCTAAAACTCAACCCTTCTAAGATCGAGGTCCTGTAGCTGGGTAGAAACGGGCAGGACTAGGAAGCATGTTTACCCACCCTGGATGGAGTATAGTTTATGGCTGTAACTACCGCCAGGAACTGAAGGGTGATCTTTGATGCCTCCCTTTCTATGGAGGCTCAGGTCACAAGAGTAGCCCAAGTGACATTTTATCATCTGTGCCAAGTCTTCCCTGCCACAAATGCTGCTAGTCTTTAAGGTGCTCCTGGTTTGTTGAACTTTTCTTCTGCTACAGACAGACTAACATTGCTGCCCATCTTGATCTATCCCCATTTATTTGGTTGGTTGTTTAATTTATAATATTTTATGCCACCTTTTCACCTCAACTCAGACCCCTGAAAGTCAGCAAACCATTAAGAACGTTTGATGGACCACCGGTCTTACGTTCTTATGAAGGCCTTGGTTTCTGTGCCCTGTTCTTGGTCCTACAGAGGATCTAGTTGGCCCCTGTGTGAGACAGAATGCTGGACTAGACGGACTGTTAGTCTGAGCCAGCAGGCTTCTTCATAGGAAGACTTTTGGTGGATACAATTTGGCAGGATCTGAAAGTTAGCATGGGCCCTATCACAGTCCATACCAGCCAAAAGCCACTGTCTCTGGCGCCATGTGCAAAAGCATGCTCTTACCTGCTGCACCAGCCATGTGCTCATCCATGCTGAGCAGCAACTCCCAGGCTGCAGGCTGGATATCCCCGTACATCTCTTCTGTGAGGATGGGAGCAGCCTTGATCAGCAGTGATAATGGAGCTGGAGACAGGCTCATCACCTGTGGGAATCAAAATTGCGCAACACAATAGGTCAAATGAAGATGCAGCAAGGCTTTTATAGTCCTTTCAAGTCCCACCTAACTGGATTTCTTAAAGACAGGGCCAGTCTCAGCATTCCCTCTTGTGGAGCAGCTGCCATGGCCCAGGGCTTCGGGTAGGGTCCACTGCTGTCAACGACCCCCCCTTACTTATTGGTTAGTGCTCCACCATAGCTCCCAGGTACTCTCACTGACCAGTGACATTGGGAAAAGGGCTGCCAGCAGTGGTGAAAATGGGCATGCAGAGGATAGGCCTTTGGGTGTGGGGAAAAGAAGGAGGGTCAGGGCATGGGGGGGTAGAAGAGGGGAAGGGGCCTCTGTAAATCTGGCACCAATGGCCAATAGCCAATGAAAGGCCAATGAATGAATGGCCAATGCAAGATATAATTGTGAAATGTTAATTTCTAATAATATTTTTTTGTGCATCTGGTACTAGAAAACTAAAGAACCTGATTTGTAGATGGTCAGAGGTCTTTTCTAAATGTTTTTTTTGTCATTGTATGTTTTTGTTTATTAGGGATGGTGTTTTTATTATTATTTCTCATTGGGGGGTTATTGTGTTGGTGTTGGTGGTAGTGTTTCACAGGTTTTGTGTCTTTTGTTGTTGTTGTGTAAAATTTTCAATAATGATAAAAAACAAATAAATAAAAAACCCTGGCACCAGCCCTAATAGTCACAAATAAAAATGCTGTGGATTGGTGGTCCTGCTTATGACTGAATGATAGGGACTATGGCACGCTGTGCTTTCTTTCCCACAAAAAGGCCCTTTTCCCTGTTTGAAAAACTGATTGTGCTTTGCAAGATTTATTAGTTGTTCAGTGTGTCACTACATTAAAAAGGTAAAGGTAAAGGTATCCCCTGTGCAAGCACCGAGTCATGTCTGACCCTTGGGGTGACGCCCTCTAGCGTTTTCGTGGAGGACTCAATACGGGGTGGTTTGCCAGTGCCTTCCCCAGTCATTACCGTTTACCCCCCAGCAAGCTGGGTACTCATTTTACCGACCTCAGAAGGATGGAAGGCTGAGTCAACCTTGAGCCGGCTGCTGGGATTGAACTCCCAGCCTCATGGGCAGAGCTTTCAGACTGCATGTATGCTGCCTTACCACTCTGCGCCACAAGAGGCTACATTAGGAGCCTTATTTAATTCATAGACATGCTGATTTACAGTACTAGTCTGCCACTTGAAGAAGTCCCATGGGGCGAAAGGCACATTGGACATTAGGATTGGGTGCTTTGGCATCCGAAGCAGCAATTCGCAGCCAAAGTAGCCAGCGCACCAATGCCTGCACCTCCCCTCCCCCCGCACCACAGCGCTGGCTGCTTCAGGCGTGAATGGCCACTTGGGATGCCAAAGCTCCCAATTCTAAAATGCGCCTTTCACCTCGTTGAGCTTCTTCAAGGCTTTTGGTTGTCAGGCTTTTGGATGAGCAAAGGGGAAAGGACAGAGAAACAGTGGGCTGGGCCTCCCTCTCTTCCCCCTCCCCCCGGCCACTTATACCCTAACCTTACCTGATGTATTACCAGCAGGCCAGAACTTAACATCATCGGTGCTGAGATGGGGGTATCTTAACTTTGCTAACATTAAAAATGATATGAATATTTATGCTTTTATTGTAGCCAGCGTTATATTTGTTGTACACTGCCCCAAGACGGCTGGTCTGAGAGGGGAGAGAGGAAAATCTAAATCCCTGGCCCCAACCTGGTGGAATGATCTCCTGGAAGAGCTAAGGGCCCTGACAGAGCTCTCTAGGTTCTGCTGGGCCTGTAAGATGGAGCTCTTCCGCCAAGTGTTTGGTTGAGGCCAGGGCAGAGACCGGGGTCTCCAATCTGAGGATCTCAGCCTACCTCCTTATGAGCGGGGCTCCCCGGGTGAACATCACGCAGGGTCATCTATGTAAGAAACAAGACTGGAAACAGCAGGGGGGTGGATCCAGGAGAGAACAAGGATTTGGTTATACCACCATAATTCGTAATTGTAATGTTATGTGTTTTATTCTGTAATTTTTATTGGTTTTATAATTTGTAAACCAACATGAGACAGCTCACGCTGGGAGTGGTGGTCTAAAGATTGAATAATGTAATGTTTATAAGTTTAATGTAAACCGCCCTGAGCCTCCGGGGAGGGCGGTATAGAAATATAATAAACAAACAAACAAACAAAACAATCACCTTCCTTTCCTCTCCCCACAACAGACACCATGTGAGGTAGGTGGGGCTAAGAGAGCTCTAACAGAGCTGTTTTCTCTACTCAAAGGTGTCTCAAAGCAGCTTAAAAGTGGCTTCCTTTTCCTCTCCCCTCAACAGACACCCTGTGAGGTAGAAGAAGAAGAGTTGGTTTTTATATGCTGCTTTTCTCTATCAGGAGTCTCAAAATGGTTTACAATAACCTTCCCTTTCTTCTCCTGTTCGGTCAGACCAGCTTTCTCAGTGCTGTGGTGAGCCCAAGGTCACCCAGCTGGCTGCATGTGAGGGAGGTGCAGGGAATCAAACTCGGCTCACCAGATTAGAAGTCCGCACTCCTAACCATTACACCAAGCTGACTTGACTGAATATCTAACCTTAGGGAGTCTAAGCTTTTGAGAGTCAAAGCTTAGTCCTTTGACTTTCAAAAATCCACACCCCGAAACCTTTGTTGGTCTCAAAAGTGCTACTGGACTCAAATCTCACTGTTCTGCTGCAGACCAACCCTCCGCAGCTATCTAAAAATCATGAAGAAACTCCTTCTCACCTGGTGCCGGATGTATTTCAACATCCCAGAATCCTTCTTTCCTTCCAGATTGGAGTCTATCACTCTTTTCTTCAAGGAGGGCGTTCTTAGACACGACTTGTCCGAGCACTGGAAGAGAAACAGCTTTGAAAGACCCAGCATCAGAGAAGAAGTGGAATCTCTTCTGTATCTAAGCCGGGGGTCCCCAACTGCGTGAGCCTGTGGGCACCTTTGGAATTCTGACACGGTGTGGTGGGCACAACCACAAGGATGGCTGCCCCAGAAGATGGAGCCAATCACATGCGCACAGAGGAAGCATAAGTGCACAGAGGAAGCATAAGGACAGGAAGAATAATTTTGAAAAATACACTGGGGAACAGTGAGAGAATGAAACCAACACTGCGATTATTGTAATCTGCATGAGTCGGTCTTTCTCACGTTTTCTACTGTTGAGAAACCCCAGAAACATCCTTCAGGCTTCAAGAAACCCCAGAAGTAGCATGATCGTGCAGAATATAGTTGGGAAGCAGACCTGTGCAGCACATGCCCTTCCAGGGCTCCTCCCCTTCCCACCCACTCCTGGCCCATCCGGCGTGGGTGGGACAACATGACCATATGCAGTCATATCACCTGATCAATGTTTAACAGATTGTTAAAATATACACAAAATTAACTGACTCCCACCCATTCAGGAGACCCTGTGTTACATCTGGAAGGACCCTGCCCTACAGACTGGCTCACTGTCTTCCACAACCAGTGGCACTTTCCAATAGTCTAGGCTTGTGCCAAAGCCAGACACTGTTAAGATCTGCCAAGACCTTGCTAGAGAAAATAATGAACTGGGAGGGGGCGAGTCCCAGTGAAGAGACAATTATAGAAAAATACAGACACACTGGGAAACCAATATGGCAATAAAATATCCAAATTGGACTTATATAGAGTCTTCTCTCTTCAGTAATTCTTTTATTCTTATTATTTCAACACAAGTCCCGACGCGTTTCGCCTTACAGTTTTTTCAAGGGACAATGGTTTTCATATTTAAGGACCAACTTCAACTTATGAAGGAATCTCTTGATAGAGTATAAGGTCGTGCTCACAATAGCTAAATTTAGCTTGTGGCGCTTCAGACGCGTTGGTCTTTAAATATAAACACCATTGTCCCTTGAAAAAGCTGTAAGGCAAAACGGGTTGGGACTTTGTGTGAAATAATAAGAATAAAAGAATTACTGAAGAGAGAAGACCTTGCTAGGCCAGACTCCATCTTGGCAACCCCCCCCCCCTCCAGCTTGTCCTTTGTTACAGGTTAGGAATTACAGACTCAGCCTCCGTCTCCCCCCACCCCCCGTTACACTGCTGATTAAGTGACCAGCAGAACTGTGTTTGTCTCCTTAGGCAATCTCCTTTGTCTATCGCATATGACACACTCTTGGCCGATCTGCTAAGGGAAATCTCTCCCACAAATGCTAATACCTAGACCCATTAACATGATGGCTTCTTTTGTCTAAAGTCATCAAGACCCATCTCCGCCCTGGAAAAGGCCATTGCCCAATTTTGCACCTATGGAAAATTCCATCCTGTGTTCACCTGGTCTCAGGCATGTACCCGTTCCCCCAAAACATATATAAACAGTGGCTTTGCCAAGCCAAATTGTGCATCTGATTCGGATTTATTCAGAACACCATGCTGCTGGTTAGTTGGGTCGCTCACTGCCTCTCCACTCTTCAAGACTGGAAAATATACTGATTGCAATCCTTTCCCCCATTCCCCCCCCCCATCCACTAGACTGTAACTGTGCCAGATATGTTTGTCTATTTCTTTTATTATTTTTCTTTCAATAAAGATTGCTACTATTTTACTATAACTACTTGTTGTTTGCCTTCAGTTCTAAAGGGCTCAATTACATCGTAACCACTGGCAAATGATCCAAACGCTATGCTACCAAACCTCTCACAAAGTAATTCCCCACTGCTAGATCTACACGTGTCTTGGGACACATGTGTGCATTTCTGGTAACAACTTCTGGGGCCATCAAGAAACCCCAGGCTTCCACAGAACCCAGGTTGAGAAAGCCTGGCATAGCTAGTCCAATCCCCAATGGCCAACTGGATGGGAGCCCCATCTGGGCCCTCCTATTTCTAGAAATGCTTTGGACGCACCAGCAAAGGCATTGGCAGGCACCATCACACCCATGGGCACCACATCAGGCAAACCTGCCCTAAGCAATAATAGTAAAAACTGAGTTGGGCTTATGTGTAAATGTTGTTCATTGATGCCTTGTGTGCAGGCACACTTTGAGACTGTGCAGATGCAGGCCAGCCATGGAAGATCTTTTTAAGTGAAGCTCCTCTAGGGGGTGCTCCAGCCTCCATGAAACATGCATATATGTGGTTTTCCACCAAACGTCCCATGTGGCTAGGGGCAGAACACCCCCACTTCCCTCAGTTCTTATCCGCCGCTGCAAGTTCCCCTAGATCTGTAACCGACTGGTCAGATCATATCAAGAAGAAAGCTCACAATGGGGATGGAGGGAGGGAATGAGTGTCTGCACAAAAGACGCCTGTGAACAACCATTGCAGGTAAGCACAACCCAGTTTTTACTATTATTGCTTAGGCAATGGCACCCACAGGTACCATATCAGGCAAGCCTGGCCTAAGCAATAATAGCAAACTGTAGGTCTTTGTTCACCAGGGCTTTCTGCCATATGATAAGGTTCTGCAGATAGAGTTAACCCGAAGAAGAACTGGAGGAGCAGCTCAACAGTAGGCTTACCTCTTTCTGTTTCTTGCCCCGAGTCACATTGTGAAGTGAATTGTTTTCACGGAGGGAATCCACGGTATCTCCATAAAGGAGCTTGATGGCCCGGACCAGACGTGCGCAGGAACGGCTGTGATGGAGGTAACAGTGCGGGTGGCAGTAGTCGACGTGGGTGCAAATGAAACTCTGCTGGTTGCAAAGCAGGATCATTACCTGGAACAGAAAAGGCCGCCCCCCCAAAAGCATTGGCAGAGTGGCAGGCTCTGAAAATAAACACCCAAACCTTCCAGTCGGTCTGCCAGCCTCCCAGTGTGACAGCAAGACACCAACAAGGGGGTTGGCACAATGTGTGGACATGACACAACAGACTGTAAAACACTGTGCAAAAATACCCTGCATGATAAACTCAACATCAAAAATAGAAAATGTTTACTGAAAAAACAATATTCAAATGCTTAGAAGAAATGCATGTAACTTTTAACAAAATTGTGGCTGATTCTTACTTCAGATGTCACACGTCCACAGGAAGACTTTGCTTCGCCAAGCTCTTGCTTCTTCTGGGGACTCACAGGACCACATGGGACAAGTGTCTAGATATGAGCCCAAATAAAGGAACCTCACAATGTATGGCTATCCAAGAAGAATTCTCCACACTTCTAATGCTGTCTTTCCTGCTCACAGAAACAGTTCTTCTCCCAACAATTCAAGAATGACCTGGGACTGTGTTAAACCCGTGAAGAATTCTTTTAGGACAGCTGATACTGTGAGGTCCCTTCATTGGGGCACTTACCTAGACTCATGTCCGATGTGGTTCTGTGAGTCAAATGAAGAAGGAAGAACTTGGCAAAATGAACTTTCATCCATGTCTTTGTAAGGACAACAGTGTGACATCCAAAGTAAGAAATTAACAGCAGTTTTGTAAAAGTTGCATGCATTTTTTGCTAAGCATTTTTGTGTGTGTGTGTTAAAAAAACATTTTTGATTTTGAGTTTATCACACAGTTTATTGTGCTATTTTTTGCACAATAACTGCCAAGTGTGTCCTGGAGATCTTCCCGAAATACAGCTGATCTCTAGGGTGTCTATATGGAATTACACCCTGCTGAAGTCCCTCCCCAAAGCCCACCTTCCCCATCTTCCACTCTTAAACTTCCAGGACTTTCCCGGATTTAATTTTCCAACCCTATCTGAAGATGGCATGGTATTGAGAGTTGTATGCCAGCCTGCAGAGGCTGAAGTCTACTGGTCTAGGTGACTATCGGCCAATGCTAAGCATCTCTCCCGCACCTGGAAATTTCTAGACGGTACTTTACTTACGTGTAGCCAAGACATATTCCGATGGTAGTTGTCTTCTGTGCCGGTGCTGCTCAGCACTTCTGGTTCTATGCTGGGTTCGCTTGTGCTCCATGGGCTGCCTTCTTCAAAAGCAAAAGACACACGCAAAAGTGGTTGTCTTCCGACGCTACCTGCATGCTTCTAATCTAAGGTGTATGCTTGTAGACCAGGCCAGTTGGTTTGTACTGATACTGTGGCTCCTTCCCATGCTGGAGGGCACAGAAATTCCCTGCATTAACTACACTGGCCAGACAGCTCCGAATGGAACTTTGGCTACTTTCCCAGAATTCCCTCCTTCGATGTCCTTCCTCCCCTTCCCCCACCGCCTTGCCCCTTTTCTAGGCTGGACTGGTCATTACAAGCATAACTGCCATTCATCTGACGACTACTCAGGGATGAGCCCTGCTCCTTTATTTCTGGAAGAGGGGAAGGTCGGTCAAGAGTGAAAAGAATTGATTGGTTTCAGTGATCTGCATTGACTGGGCTCTGTTGTTGTTTTTGTTGTTGTTGCTGCTGCTGTTTTTTTTTTTTACAGTATACCCCCTGCAGCGAGATTCAATTGGCTATAGCTGCATCTGCCACAAACAAGTTAGGGCCTGCCAGAGGATGAGAGGGGGGAAATCCTGACCCATCCTACAGAACAAAGGCCAGGGAGCGCTGGCCCCAAAGATTCCCGCATTGGTTGACTGCCACAGTTTTGCCGGACCTTCAGCTGAGAATTTGCTGATCGGGGGCTGTTACGTTAAGGATGGGGAAGGTGTTTCACTGGGGGTTCTCCAGTTCGCCAACCCAATTTTGAAGAGATGGCTAAGTCAACTCTGGCTTCCCTGCCAAAGAGAAAGAGCTTGGGCAATGCCACTGAGACCAGCAATGTGGAAGAGGTTCAAGTTCAGGGTTTCTGCTCCTGACTTCTTTTTTTCTATAAAAGTCATCATTTGGAGAGTCACAAGCACACATATATTGATATCTCATACAACGCAGAATATATACACACACAGTGTGTGTATATATACACATATATATATATATAGCTCTAGGCACAATACATCACATTGCTATGAGATATGTATATACATTCCGATACCATCGATATTATATACGTCACAGATATATATAACAGATGATATTTTCTATATATACACCTTCCTAAGCGTGGCATGCATTCGGCAGGGCAAATGCCAGTATACTGAGTCCATGCACCAAAGATTTAAGGGACTTGGCATCCACGGAGTGGAACGGAAAGGGCTACCTAGTGCACCGGTGGCAGGATTCGAACCAGGTCCTTGCCGGGGGGGTGGGGCGGGGCATTTAAGTCATGCAAGAAAGAGTGACCTCCTGGATTCAACTGGTGCTAGAGAGAGGTATGCCTAGCCTACCAGCCCTTCTCCTGCTTTCCAGGGCTCTTTCTCTCCTAGGTGAGCTCAGGTCTCTTGCAAGCTCAAGATGCTGCTTCATCCTCCCGTTCCCTTTTTTTAAAGCCCGGCTCATCTATGTTACCTATGTCAGTGACCGTGTCCCTGCTGTGGGACAGCTGAAGGTCCTCATTCTCAGACTCTGAGTCCTGACGGGATAACTTGGTGCTCTTTAGGCTGCCGGCCCGGCGAATGCTGGACAGGGAACCCCCTTTCTTCACCCGGAAACTGCGGGTTCCTTTTATCTGGAGCAAGCGGGAGCCTCCTCCTATCCTGATCTTCCTGCTGGGAACTGCATTGAAAGAATAAAAGAGGACTTCCCCCCTTTAATTTCCCCCGGTTTAAATAGAGAGCATCAAGATAGAAAATAGTCGTCGTAGTGGTTAGACGGTCAACCCGGCCCCGCCTCCCGCCCCGGCTTTGCAGCCCCTTCCCCTCCTCTCGAGGAAGATTGGCAAGGGGCTCCCACAAAAGCCAACGCCAATGCAGCTCCTTTAATTGGCCAATCCAGGATGCCTTCTGGAAAGGCGAGAACACGTTTCGGGTGGATCCCTCGGATCTTTGTTACCCCTGGTTGCAGCCATTAGGATCCACTATGGTGCGAAGGACAGCTGAGTGCCCCATGGCTAAACAAGGAAAGCAACTCTTTGCATCCTGCAAGTTGCTCCGGAGTTATTTGGGAGCAAGCTGAAGGACCAAATCGTTGTCTTTCTGTGCCTGCCTGGGTGACTTTCTCTATTGCAATGACACCAGTGACGGATGAGGCCTCGGGGTGAGATGACCCTCTTCCTAGCCCATGGGGTGTTTGGACCTTCTTACGGGGTCATTACACCTCCAGGCATGTAGCCACCATGACTGGGATTACGTTGCCCGCTTCCTTCCGCTAGGAGCCTAACTCTGCTGATCCAGCGCGGATATTACCTTTCCCTTTATCGCCGTCTGTGTGCCTGAAATTTCGCCAGAGTTCTACAGAGAAAGTACCAAGGCATGGGACCTGCTCCTTCGGACAGATCAGAAGCTTTCAGGCGTGAAAGGGATCTGTGGATGCTGTTGTCGCTTGATGAGCACGTAAATATGGGATGGTTAGAAGCAACGATCGGTTGTTCGCATGTCGTCCTCTAATGCTCGGCTCTGATGCCACACGTGGCGGTATGCAAGCCCAAATGTTGCAACACTCAGTCGGATGCCTACTTAATAAGCTGTGGTGCCAGCCTGGGGTAGTGGCTAGCGAGTCGGACTAGGATCTGGGGGGCCCAGAGTTGAAACCCTGCCCTGCCGTGGAAGCCAGTTGGGTGACCTTGGGCCAGTCCTGGTTCTCTCTGGACTCATTCAGCCCCACCTTCCTCACAAGGGGCCTGTTGTGGGGAGAAGCAGGGAAGGCCATTGTCAGCCGCTTTGAGACACAGGAGGCCTGGTGGGGGACCTTGGGCCAGTCCCGGTTCTCTCAGGGCTCTCTCAGCCCCACTGGCCTCACGAGGGGCCTGTTGTGGGGAGAGGAAGGGAAGGCCATTGTCAGCCACTTTGAGACACAGGAGGCCTGCTGGGGGACCTTGGGCCATTCAAGGTTCTCTTGGGACTCTCTCAGTCCTACCTGACTCACAGGATACCTGCTGGAGGAGAGAAAAGGTAGATGATTCCAAGCTATTTTGAGACACAGAGACCTGCTGGGTGACCCTGGGGCCACTTACTGTTCCCTCAGGACTGTTTCAGGGAATTTGTGGGGAGAGGGAGGGAATGTCATTGTAAGCTGCCTCGAGACACCTTATGGTAGAGAAAAGTGGGGTATAAGACCCCACTCTTTTTCTAAATCAATCAATAAATATATGAACATTCACGCTAAGGGCAATGTAGATAATACTTTTCCTATTGCAATAGATTATTAAAATATAATAAATAAATAAATAAATGATGGTTCTGTATTTTGTTTAGGGTCCAGGGGAGAAGAGTTGAGAAAAGATATATCTAAACATCATTATGGATGGATCTTGAGACTGCTATTGCAGAGCTGACACTGGCGAGCCAACAACGCAAGGGGATTATCACACAAGTGATATGGACGTGGGGGTGGGCCGTGGCTCAGTGGAAGAGCATCTGCTTGGTACCCAGCAGGCCGCAGGTTCAATCCCCAGCATCTCCAGTGAAAAGGAGTGGGCAGAGGGTGTTGCGAAAGACTCAGCCTGAGACCTTGGAGAGCTCCTGCCAGTCTGAGTTGGCAACACTCCGACAAGGGGTCTGATTCAGTCTAGGGCAGCTCCATGAGTGTTTAAAACTACTCAGGATTTTTCAAAATGATCTGCGGCCTGAACTTTCTCACTGCAGATGAGAAAATCACAAAGCCTGCACAGTAACAGGAAATGCCTTGGCCAATATGTGCACTACAGGAATGGATAAATCCAGGGGAGACAAACAGGATTTGTCCAGATCATGAGATATAGAATTCTTTTTAAAACTGTAAGAAAGGACTTGCTTATGAAAGAGATCTTAGTAACCTTCTACCACACAGTCTGATATATGGAGGGGAAATGGCACAAGCAACATTCCAAAAATATGTCTCCTGAGAAGGGTTTCTAAAAACCCTTTTAAATACTGTAAAGCAAATTGTTTTTGTTTTGTTTTGCTGCTGATTTGAGGGGAGCGGAGATGGCTGGCCTGCGTTTTACTATCATTCCATTTGTTATTTCTTGCCTCTGTCTAATCCAGGGGTAGTCAAACTGCGGCCCTCCAGATGTCCATGGACCACAATTCCCAGAAGCCCCTGCCAGCGAATGCTGGCAGGGGCTTCTGGGAATTGTGGTCCATGGACATCTGGAGGGCCGCAGTTTGACTACCCCTGGTCTAATTTATTGTACCGTATCGCTGTTGGGGGTGGGAAGTGCATTCAAGTCCACAGCTGCCTTACAGATACCTCATAGGATTTCCAAAGCAAGAGCTATTTCAAGGCGGTTTACTGTCACCTGCCTTCGTGACACAACCCTGGCATTCCTTGGAGGTCTCCCATCCAAATAGTAGCCAGGGTCAATTCTGCTTAGTTTCCAAAATCTGACAAGATTGAGCTACCTTGGCCTATCCAGGTCAGGGTGTATAGCTGTTCCCTGTCTTTTTCCTTGGATACTTTCAATAGGAAAAAATGGTTAATAGCCATGAATAATGATATATTTACAACCAAAACATGTAAAATACAAATAAATGACCCAGACTGAGATTGTGCAGATTTTGTCCAATCTCAGAATACATTGACGATGACCCTTCACAATATGGCCCTTCCCTCCCGTAGCCTCTGAAAACTAGTACTGTGGGTCAAGGAACACAAGGAAACGGAATGTGACATGAGAGAAAGGCTTATGCGAAAAGAAGGAATTGACCAAAATAGCTTCCCTCCTCCACGTGCACCCATTCTTGCATGTCCTTTGGCTCTGTTTGTAGCAAAAGAACCGGCGATTCCTCACGTAATTAAGACAAACAAGCAAAGGAAATCGGAAGACTGATAAGCCCTTTAACATCCAAATTGTTCTTAGTATGATTTATGCCAACGTCATGAGTAATCAAAACGGGCTCCCGGGTAATAACCCCATTTCCCAGGAGCTTCCTCAGTGATTACTCGTATAGACAATAAAGCAAATGTATAGTTCATAGTCCTAAATACAATTTCTTAATCAAATAGCAATATTTTGATGCAAAATAAATTCATAACCTCAGTATATGGAAGGTTCAGTATCTAAAAAATTCAATACAGTAATTATCAATCTCATAATATCACATAGGCAACTGCTCAAATGTACTGGGGCTCCAATACATTTGAACAGTTGCCTATGTGATATTATGAGATTAAGAAATTGTTTGATTAAGAAATTGTTTGCATTTAGTACTATCTGGGACATGAGTTGGGAAACGGAGCTTTCCTTCGGCTTCCTAAGCCCTGGAAAAGTCATTTCTACTGGTGAAAACAGCATGGGAGGGACACTTTTTTTAACAAGGTAGTACTAATTCAAAGGTTAGTTCCATTCCCCTTCTTGGTTTCTTCTATGGTAGTTGCTGAATAGGGAACCTGGTCTCTTGGTAAGGGCAATCAGGATCAAAATACAACCATGGACCATCCTGTGACACTAAGTATGCCTTTTAAAAATGTACTGGGCAGGCAGGTAGTGGGCCAGAAAACTTTGGGAGGGTATGAGCAGAAGCTGAAGGAGACCACAAAACAGATTTAATTAGTGGGTCATGACCAGCAAAATGTTGGAAGCTCTGTGAACAAGTCAACAGGAAAGAGTGGCTATAGGTGGTGTAGAACAGGGGTAGTCAACCTGTGGTCCTCCAGATGTTCATGGAATACAATTCCCATGAGCCCCTGCCAGCATTTGCTGGCAGGGGCTCATGGGGGTTGTAGTCCATGAACATCTGGAGGACCACAGGTTGACTACCCCTGGTGTAGAATTTAAAAGTTGGAATGCCCCTAGAGCAAGTGTCCAGTGTCCACTTAAACTACTCCAAGGATGGAGAACCCGCATCTCTGAGCAGCTGATCCCACCACCTTATTGTTAAGAATACGATCCCACTGATACCCTCAACTTCTAATTTAAACCCATTATTATGAGTCCAGTCTTCCATTACTGGCTGAAACAGAGCTCTATCCGCCTCTCAATGACAGCCCTTAGAATACTTGAAAAGAGTAAGGATATCCCCACTCAGCGTTCACTTCTCTAAGACAAATTGTCCCCATTTCTACAGTCTTTCTTCATAAGGTTTATTATGAGAGCCAGCTTGGAGTAGTGGTTAAGTTTGGCGGCCTCTAATCTGGAGAACTGGGCTTGATTCCTCACTCCTCATCTACATGCTGGGGGACCTGGGCCAGTCCTGGCTCTCTCATAACTCCCTCAGCCCCACCTGTGTCACAGGGTGCCTGTTGTGGGAAGAGGAAGGGAAGACCATTGTCAGCCACACAGGAGGCCTGCTGGGGAACCTGGGGCCAGTCCTGGTTCTCTCAGAGGTCTCTCAGTCTTACCTACCTGGAAAGGAAAGGTAGGTGATTGTAAGCCACATTGAGACTCCTTTGAGTATTAAAGAACAGGCTGAAAAAAGCCAGCTCTACTCCTAATCATCATTGCTTTCCTCTGGGGCCATGGCAGAAGTTTTAATTCCATTTTCGTGCTGCTGTTTTTTTTAATATATATATTGGGGGCAGGACATACAGACACTGTACAGGCAACGTAAACTCTTCACCCAACATGCATGGGTCTTCCAGCCACTCTAGTATGACCCACACTGCAATCAGATTGATGGGGTTAGATCCCATGACTTTATTTTGCTATACTGGATCCTTTGACTGTCTCCTACCAAGGCGTCACCTAACAGAGAAAGACGGCCTTCAACAAAGAGAGACTTCCCACAATTACAGGATCATTCTCCATTGCAGAGATCCAACCCGCTGCATGTGCGTAAACCTTTCATGGTGTCGTACTCCTTGAAACCCATCGCTGCCGGATTTATACACAGCAAAACGGCTTGAAGAAAGTGGTTTTGCCATTATTCTACACTGCATCTTATAACCTGGGGTACCATTTGGATCCACAGTGGCAGTTTAAGGGACCCCTGGCTGTGTTTTGTATTGCAACACTTGGACCATGAAGAGAGAATGACCATTTGAAGTACTGCTTGCTGTTTTGCATGAGATGGCGATACAACGACAGACATTCTGCTGCCTGAGCGACCACAGTGACGTTATGTCTTGACATTGTACATCTGATTGTAGGATTAGCCATTGAGAGCCACATAGCAGATGCTCTCTTGCGCGGGTGGGAGCCAGGATACTTAGGGAGCGAGCGAATGGATTCTGTGACCTGCCGTGTCTCTTCTGGCTTTCGATCCTTCGGAAGGAAAGGCCTATCTTTTCCGCCTGCAGTATAAGACCACAGCAAATACCACGGGGAGCCTTCCCTAACTAAATTGTGTTGTAATGCAGTGCATTTGAATGCAATTTTAAGGGCTACTGGAATCACAAGCCTGTTGTACTGGTCAACATGCCCCGGTTTTCTCCGTGAGTGGAAAACATAGCATTTATCTGGATTTCTACATGCCAGATCTGACTGGGAGAATGGAAATCAACTAACATTTCAGCTTGGGGGGCCCTTCCACCGACCTCAGTCCCGTTAAAGTGAAGGGGCCTTTGCTGCCACAGAAATGTGCTGAGGAATGAGATGCTCCCCCATACCCTTTCCTTTTGGGTTTAGTTGCAAGAGACAGTTCAGCCATGTGACTCCATGGTTACTTGCCTTATAATACAACAAGTCCAGCACCAAATAGTGCCAGGGGGGTGGGCGGGGGGGAGGGTAGAGTTGGAAGCTTTAGTAGGGTCGACCAACCTTTCTTTTCTTCACAACCCGTGTCAGATTTCAGGGTGTGGCTACTGCTGTGCAAGGAGTCCTTGGAATCTTCGTTCTCGTCCAGAACTCCTGCAAAGCTGATCTTCCTCTCATACCTGTGCCGGTCCATCTCTGGGTCCAAACGCAGTCGGCAGCTCTCCAGATCCTAGAAGCATCACGCAAACCACAGAAGGAGGTTCATCGACTACTGTTTCCTTTTGGAATGCAAAACACTTAGGGCAGAAATAAATATTATGAGTCATTCCATGATTCCCCCCCCCCCTTCTGCTGACTTAAAATAAAAGAATCGTAGAATCATAGAACCACAGTAATGAAAGAGGGCATGCAGGCTACCTAGTCCAACCCCCTGCTCAAGCCTAAAGTTACCAAGATAAATAACTGTCCAGTGAGGGGGTTGGGGGAGCTCACCCCCTCCTTAGGAAGCCGAATTCACCGCTGAACTGCTCTGACTAGAATCCCCACCCCACCCTGATATCTAGCTGGTACTGTTCTATATGAAGCTTAAAGCTGTTACTGTGGGTCCTCTCCTCTGATGCCAACAGAAACCTTCCCTTGCCCTCTTCTGAGTGACAACCTTGCAAGTACTTAAACAAGTGGTAAGGGATCCTCACCCTCACTTTCCGGAGTTGTTTTTATCTCCATTGGGGAAAACTGGCGAGCACCCATAAATAAAAACAGCTGGCAGGGCCATTTTTGAAGAGGAAGGGCAACTTTCCCATCCAGCTTTCCACCAAGAAGCACCAGTGTTCACTGCAGGGTTGCCAACTCCCAGGTGGCACCTGGAGATCTCCCTGATTTGCAACTGATCTCCAGACTCCATAGATCAGTTCTGCAGGAGAAAATGGCTTCTTTGGACTTTAGGGCACTAGACCTTCTCCTTTTCTCAAACCTAGATTTCTCCTGCCTCCACCCCTCCAAATCTCGTAGGAGTAAAATTGCCTCAAGATCGAGAGCTTAAAGCCGAGAGATACGTCTTAATTGATATATTACTGTTAAATGGATTACAGACTCTGCAGTGGCAATCATTGAAGAAGTATTTGAAAACGGGGGGAAATATACCTAGGAGCCCATTCTGATTGCCCAGAAATTATATGGTTTATACACCAAACAGTGTGAATTTGATTTATAATCCCGCTGTAAGCCAATACGCCAAAATGATAAAATTCACACTGTTGGTCTTGACCTTTAAGGCCTTATGCAGTTCGAGCCTAGCATATCTAATGGAGCACCCCTCCTAATAAACCCTCTGAAGAGTGTTATGCTCAGTGAACACCAACCTCCTGGTGGTCCCCAGCCCCAAGGAGGTACACCTGGTCTCAACCAGAGCCATGGCCTTTTCAGCCCTGGCATTTGCCTGGTGGGATGAGCTCCCAGAGGAAGTTAGGGCCCTGTTGGAGCTCAATGAGTTCTGCAGGGCCTGCAAGATGGACCTCAGAGGCCAGAGCAACAATTAACATCTCCTCTGCCCCCCCCCACTCTTGATGTCCCCCACTTAAACTGTGTATTCATGGAGGGCCCCTGAAGCTGGCAACATGCAGTTAGTGGCTGCTGGAATTTGCAGACCTCAAACGGTTTTGTTGTTTTAACTGTTAAATTTTGGTTAATTATGCATGAATGTTATGTTGCTCAGTGTTCCAAGATGGCACTCACTGTGAGGGGTGGTATCAAATCCAATCAAACTTTTGTCATGGCTCTGGCCCCCCAATTCTAGTCCATCTGACTTGACCAACATTAGAATTGATTCTAGTTCATATTCAAATTTTCCTGAGTGAGAAGAAATGAGGCTAGTACTGGGGCAGCTAATTAGGTATTATATTAATCGTCTGGATTAAAACCAACAAGGTCCAGTTTTAAGATGCTGAGGCTAAAAATAGGTCGGAACCAACATATAAAAGGATTTGTGATCACAGAAATTATGATTGCTACAGGTATCTCTAAAGGTATAAAGAAAGAGCTACCATTATCCCCTACGGGTTTACTTTGTTGTTGTTGTTAAATCTTGTAGAATTCTCTTCTAAAGATGTTTGTGAATTTGCCCTTGAAACCATAACATCTGCAAGGCTAATTTTTGCTCACAACTGGAACCCATAATAGGCACCTTATAAAGCAGGTGAGGCCGAGAGAGTTCTGAGAGAACTGTGACTGGCCCAAGGTCCCCCAGCAGGCCTCCTGTGTCTCAAAGCGGCTGACAATGGTCTTTCCTCTCCCCACAACAGGCCCCTTATGAGGCACGTGGGGCTGAGAGAGTCCTGAGAGAACTGGGACTGGCCCAAAGTCAACCTGCAGGCACCCTGTGGAGGCGTGAGAAATCAAACCTGGCTCTCCAGGTTAGAGGCCGGCTCAAGCTTCCCTTCTCGGATACTATCTGATACCAGATAATTGACAGAGGGAGCTCTGACTTGAAAATTCACCCCCCCCCCAAAAGGCAGCCTCTAAGGCAGCCTTTTTCAACCTTTAACCATGAAAGAGCCCTTGAAATAATTTTTCAGGCTTCAATGTGCTCTGGAAGTGATGTCAGCAGGCCACGCCTCCCTGCCATGCTCCCAGAACTGACATGTCACTGGAAGTGACATCACCACCTGTGTTAACAGGCAGGCTTGAGCAGGATTGGTGGGAAGTGACAGGAGGCGGTCAAAGGCAGGAGTAGGAGTACAGGCTTTACCCCTTCCCAGGTGCAGAAACCACAAGAAATCTCACCCATGCTTGGGAGCAGGAACAATGGAGGGGCCAGTTCCTTAGCTTATGGCTAAGTATATTAAGACTGGAGGGGAAAGGCTGCAGAGCCTTTCCAGACCTCCTGTGGACCCTTGGGGTTCTGCAGACCCCTGGTTAGGAATCCATGCTGTAAGGTTGCTAGACTCAAATCTAAGGTATTGCTAGACTCAAATCTTGCTAGACTCAAATCTAAGGTATTGCTAGACTCAGATCTTGCTAGACTCAAATCTAAGGTATTGCTAGACTCAGATCTAAAGTATTGCAAGACTCAAATCTGGCAGCTGTAGTGCAGACCAACATGGATGCCTTCTAAAACTGCCCTTTCAATATACTCAGAAACCCACCTTAATGATGGGCCACCATCTCTTGTCCAAAGGCAGAGTTCACATGACCTTCCAGGTATTCTAACTTTCTCTTGTGTGCCCAAGGACCAAGAAAGAAAGGGAAAAGATGGACTGTCTTTGCTGTTCAATTGAGGTGAGGGAGAGTGGGACAAACAGCAAAACCCATTCACTGTTTCAAGTTAAGTCCTTTGAATGAGAAAGGCCAAGATGCAAAAGTTGAAAAATAATGCCCTTATGAAAGTTGCTCTAATTTCACATTGGATCCAATTCCACATGTCAAAATATTAATTATATATTATTCTCTTGCTAGCTTAATGTTCAGGGAGCGTGCTTTCCACCCCGCCTGCCTCGCAAACAGCAGGATCTTACATTTGTCAGGCTTTTAATCAGCTTAATATTTAGTTGACAACAGAAGCTTTTCTTCCCACTGGCCCTAATTAGTTACAAAGTTTTTGATTCAAAATGTAATTACTGTGGCGCATCTGGTCCTATTCCATCTTTCTAAAGGAGTCCTCAACTGAATTATTCATCAAGCAAACACGGAGTTTACTTTACAAGCGCAAGTCGGAAAGTTCCATTAATGAATCCCATGCTCTAAAAACAATTTCGGAACCTTGGGAAATTACCCGTCGCAGTAAATGGCCTTTTTGTTTTATAATTGGCTGCTCGAATCCAGTCACATCTCTTAAAACTTCATCTTCGATACTCATCATCTCCTTTAGTCTTGAGGCTAATTGATACTATATCAGCCATCGAATATTAACACCTTCATCTTTAATAACTTGCCAAGACTTCATTTTCCCCTGAGTGTTTATCATCATGTGTTTACTACCGTGGATATATTAGTGCATTTACTGTGATAATATAAGGGTTTATACTTGCTAGAATTGGAAGTTGAACAAGTGCAAAAATGTAGGTTTAAGTGGATGCAAGAAGCTGTGGGTGTGCTTCTGGGCCCGGGGGGAAGGCCACGACGCAGCCGGGGAGTGGAAGGAGAGTGGAAAGAGGGGAAGGCCACGACGCGGTCGGGGGGTGGAAGGGAGGGTGGAAGGAGGCCTTCCCCCCAGGCCAAGAAGCACACCGGTTGCGGGTGTGCTTCTGGGCACGAGGGTAAGGCCGTGATGCGGGCGGGGGGAGGGGGGAAGGGCCCTTCCCCCGGGCCTAGAAGCACACCTGGAGTCTCGAAGAGGCCACAGGAGTGCTTCTGGGCCTGGGGGAAGGGTGAAGGATGCCTTCCCCCTGAGCCTAGAAGTACACCCGCAGCCTCATGGCTGGGAGGGAGGGGGAAGGAGGCCACGGCATGGGGGGGGGGCCCTTTCAAATCTTTACAAGAAGAAGAAATAAAAATGTGAAAATAAAAAAGAGACAACTCTAAATTGTACCCTGTCCCACTATGAGGACAGTTAATAAAACAGGCCTTGATTTTTATACTCTGTTTATTTGGCCCTCAAGAGCAACTGGTTGGCCACTGAGTAAGACAGGATGCTGGACTAGATGGACCTCTGGTCTGATCCAACAGAGCACTTCTTATGTTTCTGTGAAGGCCTCAGCCTCTATGCCCTGTTACTGGTCATCCAGAGTAACTGGTTGGCCACTGTGTGAGACTGGATGCTGGACTAGATGGACTAGTGGTCTGATCCTGCAGGGTTCTAATGAAGGGAAGGTCTCTGCCTCTATGCCCTGTTGCTGGCCTTCCAGAAGAACCACTCGATCACTGTATGAGGCAGGATGCTGGACTACATGGATCTGATCCAGCAGAGCTCTTCTGGTTTTCCTGTGACTTGATAGCACTTTCTACCCTCTTGCACTAGCCACAAAAAGACTGTGTTAAGTTCTCAGCCTCTGATCCCGTGCCTGCTAATACATTCCTTCAGTTACTCCAACGATCTGTTGAACTTTACTTGCGCATTCTTACTTCTTCACCCTTTCCAAACGGTCTGCATGTTACATTTTCAGTCACTTGCTTACCACAAGAGGTTCAGTTCGTGGCCTGGGCATGTAAGGAAAAGTCTCTCGGAGGAATGTGGTGATTTCCAGGAGAAGTTGACAGGCAGCCATCTTCAGGGCAAAAGGGCAGCAACATTTGGTGGGGTTCACAGTACCTGAGAAGTATTTACAGATTTGTTAAGAAACAATATCTATTGCAAATCATCTGGATCTAAGAACGAATGGATACCACACATGGTACACAATGCAAGCTCCGCGTGAAACGCCATGCTCACTTCTATGCTATTCTTCTGTTGGCTTTTGGACAATGTCATTGGTGCTCTTCTCTGATCCCATGCTCTGTCGTGCCTTCTTCTCCCACAACAGATGGAACACAACTGTCTGGAAACCTAATAGTCTTACGAAGTGCTATATCCCCTAGAACAGGGGTAGTCAACCTGTGGTCCTCCAGATGTCCATGGAGTACAATTCCCATGAGCCCCTGCCAGCATTTGCTGGCAGGGGCTCATGGGAATTGTACTCCATGGACATCTGGAGGACCACAGGTTGTCTACCCCTGCCCTAGAACCTGTTCCGCTCAGCATTCAGGTCCAAATCCTTTACTTTCCCAAGAAGGATAGAGGATTTTCCAGCCTGGGACAAGGGGCCTTCCCATCCTTTTGTTTCCATCCCTTGTGTGCCTCCATGGATTCGGGGTACACTCTTGAGTGCCACAACTTCCAGAGATCTCTTTCATCTCCAGTCTTCAAGCTTTCCCCCCTATCCACAGAGTATCTCCTAACGTTTTCCTCCCAGACAAACGGGCTGCTTCCTCTCCTGCCACAAAGTATTCTGTCGCTACCAGTGGGATTCCAAATGCAAAACATTTGCAAGCATATTGTGACATCCCGGCTGCTCAGCCAACCTCTGTCTAAGAAACCATGCCAAAACTTCGCCTTACTTTAGGTGAGTTATTCTTCTAGAACAGGAGCATAGGAAGAATAATCCCTCCCTTGGTATCCAAATCGCTCTCCCCCCCCACTCCCGAGCACCAAGCAGAATTTTTATGGAGGTGCAAGTGGACAGGGATTCTAACTTCTCTGGACCTTCTCTATGAGTACAGAGAGCCAATTTAGTGTAGCAGTTAGGAGTGTGGACTTCTAATCTGGCGAGCTGGGTTTGATTCCACGCTCCCCCACATGCAGCCAGCTGGGTGACCTTGGGCTCTCCACAGCACTGATAAAACTGTTCTGACTGAGCAGGAATATCAGCGCTCTCTCAGCCTCACCCACCCCACAGGGTGTCTGTTGTGGGGAGGGGAAGGGAAGGCGACTGTAAGCCACTTTGAGACTCCTTCGGGTAGAGAAAAGCGGCATACAAGAACCAACTCTTCTTCTGCCTCACAGGGTCTCTGTTACGGGGAGAGGGAAGGGAAGGCGATCATAAGCTGCTTTGAGACTTCTTCGGGTAGAGAAAAGAACCCACTCTTCTTCTTCTAAATCTGGGGAAGGTATCCACAGTGCTATAATTTATCAGATTCAGCTGTGAAAATGAACTATGAAGCACTGCCTTCTCCCTTATGAACCTGCCAGACCTCTACAATCACCTTTGAATGCCCTGCTTGGGGGGGGGGGACACTTTCTGAAACGAAGGGTCTGGCAACCCAGGAAAGGACCTTTTTGGTGGTGGCCCCGAATCGTTGGAACTCTGTCCCCAAAGAGTTTTGTCTATCCTATTTTGTTGCTGCCACCTGCAAACAGGTGAAGACATTTATGTTTCATTGGGCATCCCCTCTGTAAGCCCTCCCTCCTAACCCTTGTTTTTGTGTTCTGTCCGAATTTTAACTCTGTGTTTAAATAAAATCAGAGTCCAGTAGCACCTTTAAGACCAACAAAGATTTGTTCAAGGCGTGAGCTTTCGAGTGCAACCATACTGACGAAGAGTGCTTGCACTCGAAAGCTCACGCCCTGAATACATCTTTGTTGGTCTTAAAGGTGCCACTGGACTCTGATTTTATTGTGCTGCTTCTGACCAACACAGATACTCATTTGAATCTGTTTCTTTTTAAGCAGCTTTTGTTTTAATGATGTGTGTTTGGGAGGGTCGATTTTGATGGTTTCCAAATGTGAGTTTTATCATATAGGTTTTAGATTATTAGCTCCCTTGGTGGCTCTAGGAATAGGAGAAAGGTGGGTTACAGATTTTGTAAATAAATAAAACGGGGGAGGATGGACATAAGGGCTAGGCTGATCGCCTCCTCCGTACATTTAGAAGACACAGCATCACAGGCCCACCTCTTTCCTACCCACCCTCTCAAAATCACAGGTCTTCCAAGGGATGAGTCAGCTACATGCAATTGAATGCGGAGAAACTCCACGCGTTCAATAGGACCGAGCAGCACACCATGAAGAAGTCATGATCCTAGTAGGGGTTTAAGAGACCGCCTCGAGCCTCTTCTGCTCTCGCCGATGGCCTCAAAATCCCCTCGAGCCTCTGTGCATTAATTAAGGTATTCAAAATATTTATATGCCCGCCTTTCTCCCGTGAAACTCAGGACTCAAGGCAAGCGACGATAGGGTAGGAATATAAAAAAAAACAATTGGATCAAAACAATTAAACATTAAAACGACAAATAGAAAATACATTAAAGCACACTAAAACATCCATTTGAGAACACCTTATTATGACTAAGGTCTCTAGACACAGCAGAAAGGGTCAGCACAGGGACTGGGGGGGGGGAGTGTGCAACCTTGCATGTGCTGCTTCATCACTTCCGGGGGTCACCTGCTGGAAGTGACATGGGGTCATAGAATCATAGAATCATAGAGTTGGAAGGGGCCACACAGGCCATCTAGTCCAACCTCCTGCTCAATGCAGGATCAGCCCAAAACATCCTAAAGCATCCAAGGAAAGTGTGTATCCAACCTTTGCTTGAAGACTGCCAGTGAGGGGGAGCTCACCACCTCCTTAGGCAGCCTATTCCACTGCTGAACTACTCTGACTGTGAACATTTTTTTCCTGATATCTAGCCTATATCGTTGTACTTGAAGTTTAAACCCATTACTGTGTGTCCTCTCCTCTGCAGCCAACAGAAACAGCATCCTGCCCTCCTCCAAGTGACAACCTTTCAAATACTTAAAGAGGGCTATCATGTCCCCTCTCAACCTCCTTTTCTCCAGGCTGAACATTCCCAAGTCCCTCAACCTATCTTCATAGGGCTTGGTCCCTTGGGTCCTCCGGGAATCACTGGGACCTAAGTTTCCAGAGATTTATAGAGATATTATGCTCCACCACTGCCAACTGGCTGGTGATCCGTGGCCCCAAAGAAGCACATCGGTCCTCAACAAGGTCCCCCCCCCACCTGGTGGAACAAGCTCCCTGAGGAGATCAGGCCCCTGACCGAACTTCCACAATTCCGCAGGGCCTGCAAAAGGGAGCTCCTCCACCAGGCATTTGCCTGAGACCGACCACAGGTTCTCTTCAGACATCCCCTCCATGGCCTGAACCAGTCTGACCTCTCTAGGGACCTTAGCTAAGTTCCTGTTCCTGTTATACTGTTGTTGTTTAAGATCACTGAAATTGTGTTATTTAGAACCACTGTTAGATTATTGTTGTTGTATTTGACGATGTTATATGTTAGTTCGTTCCATGTATCCCCCTGTGATGTTGTATGTAAACCGCCCTCAGCCCTATGGAAGGGCGGTATAGAAATCAAATAAATAAAATTAAATTAAAATAAATAAAATAAAATAATATCTTAGGTCACCCCCAGGTTTTCCCTGCAAGGGATGTAGAGGCTCAGATGCCCCCACTGTTTTCTGTTGTTTGTTTTAGTTTGTTTCCTCGTGCTGCCTAATTAATTCCCCACCTTTGTCCACGTTCAAGCTTCCTTGAAATCTTTCTGGGTTAATTCTATTTTCAGCCTTGCCAGAAATCCTGGAAGGCAAAAGCCCCTTTGACCTCTTCGGGGGGTATTTGTAAGTAAAGCATGGAAACTTTTGCCCAGAGAGAATGATCAGAGCTCACAGGCACTGACCTGAACAGGGGAAGAATCACACATTTGCAACAAATGAAATAAATTTAATCTAAGCAGGCCAATGGTTAGGAGGAAAAATCCAGCTAAAACAAAATTAGGAACTTAGGCAAGAAAACGATCGTTATTTGGTTTGGACTGAATTGAGAAATGTTGCCTTATCTCTGAAGATGATGGTCAAAACCAGACCCAAAAATTTTTGCAAGGCAATGAGGAATCTAATGTTAAAATTTGCCTATGAGGGCAAGGGAGGTCAATGTCTTCACTGCATATTGGCGGGATCTTCCATTTTGGGGGGAAAGTTCCTCCCACAAGCCAGCTGATTGGTGGCAAAGCACTGAGGACTGACAGCAGGGGGGCTCTGCCTCCACCAGGGGGTTTGGCAACCCTAAATTCCAAAGTCCTAGGTTGCCAACTCCATTCAAGGTCAATTCTGGTGATTTGGAGGTGAAGCTTGAGGAGAACAGGGTTTGGGGACAGGAGAGACCTCAGAAGGATATAGCATTAAAGAGTTTGTCCTCCAAAGCTGCCGTTTTTTGAGGGAGAATTGAAATCTGTCGTCTAGAGATCAGTTGTAACCCTTGGAGATGTCCAGACCCCACCTGGAGGTTGGCAGCCCTACTACCCTTCAGAATTCTCGTTCTCATTTTTATGGTTTAGGCAGAAGCAGTCAAACAGCCCGTCTTCCCCAGTTTTGCACAATGTCAAGAGGGTGGGAGCAAATTTTGCAAGTCGTGGGCAGAGATGAGGACCTTTCTATGCTCCTACCTCTGAGCAACACCACCGAGCATGGCGGGATTTGTTTTTAAGTAAGCATGCGCTGGATTGCTCTGCTGAATCCTGAGTAAGGAACAGAAGGGAGCTGGCATCTTCTGGCCTAGCTATCTGCACACTGTGAGCACCCAGCTCCTTTCTGACAATCTCCCCGCGTCCTTTCCTAGCATCCTGCTAAGCATTGTTCACAGACGTTATCACAGCAGAACGAACTCAACCAGCTGACAAGCAATTCCCACAGCCCGTTACATGTTCAGTGGAAAACGGCAGCACATAAACGTCAGAACATTACGGTGGACACATGTACATACATAGATACACAGATGATATTTGGAGGGGATACGGTACTGATTACTTGTGTAGCCTGCACTCCATATCAGGAGGGGACGTGGCTTAGTTTGTTTGCACCTTGTCAAGTTTCACACACCCAAGTAGATTTCCTTTTTAAAAACCATCTGTGAAACTGTGGTCTTCTTGTCTGGATAGATAATAGCAGCCAATTTATGGCAATCCCCAGTGGGGTTCTCAAGGTAAGGGACGTTCAGAGCTGCCTGGCCATTGCCTGTCTTTGTGGAGCAACCCTCAACTTCCTTGGTGGTCTCCCATATAAGTTCTCACTGCGGAGGATCCAGCTTAGCTTCTGAGACCTGACAAAAACAGGCTATCCTGGGCCATTCAGGGCAGGGCAGGACTATAGGTAACAGTCTCTACAAAACTGGTGGCTGGCAAAAGATCATGGGGAAAGGAAATACTTTGAATTCTAGGATTCTATAAATTTTTGGAAGGTGAAGGGGACAAGGGAAGCTCTTGGCCTCTGTGCCCTGTTGTTGGACCTCCTCTTTCACTTACTCCGAACTGTTCTCTTCTCTACCCCCAAAGCACATCCAAACCACTTCAGGCTTTTAAAAATATGGTTTGTTTTGGTTAATTTGCAAGACCACATTTTCCCACACACTGAGAGCAGGTAGAGTCCCCCGAATTCAAAATTCAGGATCTTTATCTTGTCTCTCAGTGACCTAGTTGTGCTGATTTTGATACCTGTATCTTACTTAACAGCTTTTCGAGAGGGCTATGTGGTTCATGCCCTTTAGGTTCCATTCAGGAAGATTTTGTTGTTGTTGTTGATCAGACATTGTCTGTGTCGGTGAAGGTGGAAAGTGACGTCATTGTCGCAGTTGACTTACGGCAATCTCGTACGGTTTGAGAAGGACAAGATGAACAAGGGTGGTTTGCCATTGCCCAACGTGGCCTACCAACGCTCAAATTCTTTGGTGGTGTCCTATCGAAACACTAACCGGGCCCGACCATCCTTAGCTTTCCAAATCTGGCAAGATCTGCTAGCTAGAACTATCCAAGTAAGTTTTATTTATCCTGCTGTCAAATCACAGCTGACTTACGATGACCCCATAAGGTTTCCAAAGCAAAGATGTTCAGAGGTGGTCTGCCATGGCCTTCCTCTGCAAAATGACCCCCAATTTCCTCGGTGGTCTCCCATTCAAACACTAAGCTGAGCTTCCAAGTTCTGACAAGAACAGTCTAATTTGGGCCATTCAGGTCAGGGCAGGACTTTAAATAAGCTTCTACAAAACTGGCAGCTTGCAAGGCTCATGGAGAAGGGGAATACTTTGTTTTGCTGACATCACTGCTGATTTAAGGTGGCTACATAAGGTTTTCAGGGTGAAAGGCATTTAGAGGGGGGTTGCCATGGCCTTCTCCTCCACAGTAGGGATACGTGCTTTGGCTTGGCTTGGCCACCTCGGAGATAACCGCAGCCCGAGCCGGCGGTGGGAGGCACTGCCGAAGCACGCATCCCTACTGCACAGTGACCCTGGGCTTCCTTGGTGGCTTCTCATCCAAGTAATAACCAGGGCTGCCCATTCTTTGCTTATGATGAGATCAGGCTAGCCTGGGCCAGCCAGGTCATGCCATGTTATTCATTCATTATTACATTCTCATGGCATTGTCATGAAGATAGGCCAGTTTATTACAGCCTCCCTTCTAACTTCTGTAGTGGTAGTGATCTACTTGTGGAGGGGGGCACTGCAAAGCATAAGTCTGGTGGGCTCCTTTCTGGATCATGACCTTGGTGCATAGCCAATACCTTTTTAACTATCTATGCACCACCATCACTTTTTAACAAGCAACACACGAGGGCCATGATTCAGAAAAGAGTCCACGACCAGAGTTTCTGAAAGGAGGAGATCGAAGACAACCTAACACGACACCTTCCAGTGGCAAGGATTGATAGCTATCAGTCATAGTCCTCTTGAGCCAGTGAAGGAGTTCTACAAGGAGAAACAGGCAGACGTTTCAAGTTGCCTTAGAGTGTCGTTCTAAGCAGAGTTACAGCCACTGTACAGAGTTACAGTTCACTGAAATCTTAGGTGAGTGGAACCTGCTTATGATTGCAGTGGAGCATAAGTCTATGTCTACTAGACATGGTGACTCAAGAGAACCTACACATTCAGAGGCAGTGAACCTCTGGATATCAGAAGGCAACATCAGGGGAATGCCTCGGCCACTATGTGACCTGTGGGCCTTCAGAGGAACTGGTTGGCCACTGTGTGAGACAGGATGCTAGACTAGATGGACCACTGTTCTGATCCAACAGGACTCTTCTGATGTTCTTCGGAAGGCCCCAACCTCTGTGCCCTGTTGTTGGACATCCAGAGGAACTGGTTGGCCCCTGTGTGAGACAGAATGCTGGACTAGATGGACCACTGGTCTGATCCAGCAGGGCTCTTCTGATGGTCTTCTATTCATTGTTATTAGACCATCTAGTCTAAATATTTTCTATTCTAATCAGCAGTATATCTTCTGTTTCCTGGACAGGCAGCCCTTTACCAGCCATATTACCAGGGACCTTCCCAGTTAATGATTCCCAGGACTGAACTTTTTAGACAATATATATCTAACTCGTGTGTTTAATTTGGAGAAAATTCAGAGAGACCTCTAGATGTGTTTCTCATTCTGCTTGCAACCTTGGCATCATGGAACTCCCTGAATGTACCCTCTAGATCAGGGGTGGGCAACTGTGGCCCTCCAGATGTCCATGAGCTACAATTCCCATGAGCCCCAGCCAGCATTGGCTGGCAGCAGCTCATAGGAATTGTGGTCCATGGACATTTGGAGGGCCACATTTGCCCACCCCTGCTTTAGATGTCAATGGGGGAAGGGTGTCCCTATCCAGAACCATGAGTCATCTCAGCAACTATTTGCAAAGGCAAGAACTACCCTGGGCCTGGTCCAAATATTTAAATGTACTGCATTTGATTGGTTAATGGATCTTATTCCTTCTATAAGAAGTTGTCAACACCTGTCTTTAAAAAAAAGAACCAATGCACAATGCATTACATCCAGGCAACGAAAGAGAAGTAAGAGAGATAAGTGCAGAATACAGCAGGGTGGGAAGGGAATGAAAGAGAGAAAAATAATAAAAAAATTTAAGTGTTCCTAAAGCGGAGATTCTTACAAGCGGGGGTTCTTGTAGTAAAGGGAGTCTCCTTACTGTCATCTAAAAAGTCTTCTTCCTCATCCTCTTTTCTCAGCCGCCGCTTAGTCTCCTCGTCGTAAATGAGCCCCAGCAAATTGGCTGGGCTCTCGCTTTCGCAATGGCAGAGCTCGTTGAGCCGGGCTCCGATGGCCTGCCGGCAGAAACCAAAACAGAAAAATCAAGACGCGTTACAAAAGCACCCAGGGATGGCTAGGCGGACGTATACCAGGGTGCTGATGAAAGATGAAGAACTCCACCTGTCACATCAGATTCAGGTGAGGAGCCATGTTAAGAAGGGTAGATGGGCCCACCTGTCTCAGATGTTGATCTATTTATTTCCTTCTCTGCGTTCCCCTCCCCCATGGGGACCATATAAACTAAGCTTGTTATTCCAGCTTGGTCCTTGCATCTGTTAAACCCTATTTATTAGGCTGTATGCTTATCTGCTACTCACCTTCTACCTATATGTGTGGACCGGTAACTTTCATTTCATTCAGAGCACTACGCTCAGCCAACTCTATCTGGCTAATGATCCCTGGCCCCAAAGAAGCACATTTGGCCTTGACCAGGATCAGGTCATTTTTTGTCCTGGCCCCCATCGATTCAATCCCTGCCATCTACACTGAATGCGATTTCAATTTTTCCTGTGCAACAAGCAGGACTGGTCCAGAGTGACCCTACTTTCCCCCTGCAATATCCTGGAGTGGATAAAACCCTCGATATTTGAAAAATCGCCATCAGTAAGCTGTCTGATTTCTCCGAAATAACTTGCTGCCGAGCCTCCAACATTTTAGAAAAGCCCTGATTGGCCAGGGTGTCAGTTTAAAGGCTTCCTCATTCCCAGGTTGAAAGGCGTCCCTTAAAGGGGAAGCCCTAACTTCTCTCAGCAGAAGCTCCAGAAGCCCTATCTTCTCTTTGCAGAGATTTTCCTCTTGGATTTATTCCCTGCCTCTGCTGTCTGCAATCCTCTTCCCCCCTCCTTCAAGAAAAGAAAGAGGGTCCTGCTGCGCTTGCCCCCCCCCCCCCCATTCTGAGTTTCCCTGATCACATGCAGAACACTCTTCTGGTTCAGTGGGGAGGGGGGAATAGAAGAAGACCCGAGTTCAAATTGATCTGTATTCAGCAGGATCCACAATGGAATAAACAAAGTAAGTGCAGAATCAGCCCCACTCTCCACTTCCTCTCCCATTTCTCCCTCCCCGTCACCATCACCACCTCCTCTGAGATAAGCTTGAGGCAGAGGTGGGCTCATATCAGACATCCTGTGCTGGGCATTCTCTGCTCCAAGTCTCTTGCCACTGATGATCCATAGCACCCACTTTTTCCAGGAGACCTGATCTCTGTCACCTGGAGATCAGTTGTAATTCTGGGAGACCTCTAGGGCTCCACTGGATCAGGTCAATCGTTTCACATTCTCTGTAAACTGTCCTGAGCCGCAAGGGAAGGCAGAATATAAATGAATGAATGAATGAATGAATGAATGAATGAATGAATGAATGAATGAATGAATGAATGAATGAATGAATGAATCAAATGTTACTTTCCTCTCATACAATCTGATAGTGGTGGCACGAGAGCTGAACCATGAAGCATCCAGGACATTCTGCTCTAAGCATGTCTTCTCCTGCTGTCCTACTGAATGGGGATACTGGGATGTCACCTCCTTCTTCATCTACCAGTTCCTTCTCCTCCTCCCTTATTGTTCCTTCCTTCCTTCCTTCCTTCCTTCCTTCCTTCCTTCCTTCCTTCCTTCCTTCCTTCCTTCCTTCCTTCCTTCCTTCCTTCCTTCCTTCCTTCCTTCCTTCCTTCCTTTGCTGTATATTGGACCATTTTTGGGGGGGTTTGCTATGCTATCCCAAAACAGAAGCTGAGTTCGGCTTCAACATTTTTTTAAAAATCCCATTCCCCCTTTTTCTTTAATGAGTTCCCCTCAAACCTGGGCCTCTCCCCCTCCACCACACATGGACCCATTGTGCTGATTTTTTGATCTACATTTTGGGCCTATGTTCAGAATTAGTTCTTTAGATGTATATGGGCAGATGTGATTTAAAGAGCTGAAATTATTTTTTCAGGCAATATGTTAAAAGTCACCATACTGGAATAGACTAGAAGCCATCATGACACCAATTAAAGACAAAATGCTCCAATAATTCTTAGATGGGGAAAGTGTTCCAGGGGGATCGGAGCATTTGCTGGCCACATCTTGGCTACAGTCCTGAAAACGAAGGATATTAAGTTCTCCACCAGCAATCCGAAGCAACAGAATTACACATAAGCTACACAGAGCTTCCCATCAGTTTTGAGCCTGCAGGCACCTTTGGAATTCTGACACAGCACAGTGAGTGCAGACACAAAATGGCTGCCACAGGAAGAAGAGCTGGTGACAAAATGGCTGCTGCAGCTTACCTTCAGTCACCCTGTGATATAGCCACTTTGTGATATAGTGGCAGCTGCTGCCAAAACAACAGTTTTAAGATTCGACACAGCCAATCAAATATCAATAGACCAATCAGAAGTCTTGTGGATTAAAAGCCCCACTTACCCCTCCTCTACTTTCTAAAAACACTTTGTGGGCTCCAAGAAATTTGTTGGTGGATGCCCTGGTCCCCTTGGGAGCAAATTGGGGACCCCTGAGCTACCTCATGTAATTCTTATGATCATTTAACTTAATTCTTACATCATATGATAACTCAGGGTTAACAGGTATTCAAGTCCTGCAAATGTCAAAGCCAGCACCATTATTTAATAAACAATAATAAACAAAATCAAACGGAAACAGCCTCCAGGGTGGAGCCTTTCTGGGCTTCTCCGGCCCTGGAGTGCAGGCCAATCCTGGCTGCCGTGCGCACAACACCTGCCCTCGCGGCCAGACACACACTTCCCACAGAGGGCGAAGGAACTGCACCGACCTGCCCGGCTCTCTGCGTGGCTATGGCGGTGGTGCTGGAGGATGTGGCCCCACAGCAGCGGCAGAGATAGGCAGCGGCCAAGCTGCCACCTCCAGTGGGGCTCACTGCCAGGGAGGGCGCCAGAGAGGCAGAGAGTCCTGCTGAGCCCCCGTGCTCCAAGAGAGAGGCACCAGCTCAACAAGGAGAGGAGCATGTGGGGCGGCAGAAGGGCAGGGAGGGGGGCCCCTCTAGCACCCATTGCATCCATGTGTGCAACGGGCTTTATGGCTAGTATATTAATAATAAACATTATTTAATGAATGGTAATAAACAAAATGTATTCCTCCTCATCCAACAGTTTTTAAGGATGAAAAATATGTAGCTTAATTTTTTAAAAAAACAGTAATTCATACAACAATTATGTGCATCAGTAGCAACCTTTTAGTTCCTTACTTCCATCCATCTCTTGCTTGGGCATGTCTAATGCTTTTAGTCTAAAAATGCTGCTTGCTCACTTTTAGGAGTAAGAAGGAATCCAAACTTACATCTCCCCACTGGTAAAAGAGCTTGGCTGCATTCCATTGTAACTTCTGGTTCCGTTTGTTCCCGACTATTGGGGATCGTCCACGGGAAAGACCCTTTTTAGTGATGTTCACGTGGTGCCCCTTCATCCACTCTGGCCAATTGCCACGGTTGCAGCGGTGAACAAAACGTGCACATTCCAGGAAAAGGGCAGATCTCGCGACCACGGGCGCCTCCTGGAATACACAGCAACAGCGTTAAGAACCAGCCACCAAGCAAGAATGCCACTTCAGTTAGCATGGCCCATTAATGTGATAGGCACTAGAATTTCTGCGCGTTATCATTTTCTTACAAGTCAATTTTAATTAAAGATCACTTTATGCAATTTTACCGACTGACAAGGCAATGCAATAGGGAGGTTTTAAGGACTATCGACCGTATCACATTTGGCAGAATGTCTTTAAGCTACGTAGGAACAATTTTTTAAAAAGAGGTGCAGTTTAACATGTGACAAGCTGTTAAGTCCTATTACACAGCCTGATTTTATTAAAAAGCTTGTTTCAAGTCATAGAAAAGAGCCTCGGAGCACTTTAAAAATGAGTTTTCATGAGTCATGGGAAAGTTTATGCTATAAAACATGAACGACCCAAACCATAGATGTGCACATGTCCATTTATTGGACGCATGAAATTGCATTATACTGAATCAGACCCCTGGCCCATCAACATCAGTATCAAGCAGAGGTCTTCCAAATCCTCCACTGCCCGTTTTTTTTTTTTAACTGGAGATGCCAGGGATTGAACCTGGGGCCTTCAACATGCCAAGCAAGTGCTCTACCACTGAGCCACAGTCCTTTCAAACAAGGACTCCCCTTTTGAACAAGGCTGTAATGCATAGAGAAAGATATAAGTTTCAGGAAGAGACCAATATTATCAAGTCGTGGCCCTTTCTTCCACGAGGAATCCTGATCAACTTGCCTAAATTTCTGATGGGAAGCACGGGACAGAATCTGACAAACCAAGTCTCCATGTCTGAAATGGACATTTTTCTAGGAGGATTTTGGGTCTGTTTGCATGTACTTTTGTCAGGGTCAGGAGTAGGGTTGTGCAAAGGGGTCCCGATTTGGACCAATTCGAATCCAAATTAGGCCAATTTGGATCGATCCAAATCGATTCGGATTGATTTGGAGCCTTCCGAATCGATTCAATGGAACCATTTAATTGCATTGGAAATCCTTCCCCTGCCTTTCCCGGGGGCTGGGGGGTAGGGGATTGCACCAGGGGGTCCTGCTTGCGAAGAAGGTGACACCATTTCCCATAGACTTTAATGGTGGGAAAAAATAATTTCAGCAGGTTACTTAACCAGGAAATTGGTAATTAACCTGCTGAAATTATTTTTTTCCCACCACTAAAGTCTATGGGAAATGGTGTCACCCTCTTTGGGAGACCCTAGGATGGGACCCCTTGGTCCAGTCTTCTTGAAACTTGCAGGGGAGCTCAGGGAGGGTCTTCCCTGAGTCCCCTGCAAGTTTCAGGAATATTTCACGAGGGGGTTCCATCCTAGAGGCTCCCAAAGACCATTCCCCATAGATGTCTATGGGGAATCAAGTTAAAACCAAAGAATATAATTCTCCATTTTATTCAGAGGAGCGGATAGGGGTACCCTCTTTGGGAGCCCCTAGGATTGAACCCCTTGGTCCAATATTCTTGAAACTTCCAGGGGAATCAGGGAAGACCCTCCCTAAGCTCCCCAAGAAGTTTCAGGGGTGCAACATACATCCCTCCCCCCAGGCCCCGGGCAAAGGTGGGGAAAAAACAAACAAACAAAAAACAGAAGCAGGCAGGAGGCTGCAGCAGCCACGAGGCTGCCAATGGCTTGGCGATTTGGCTGAATCTCTTCAATTTGGCCATTTAAAAAGTAGTGACGGTGTGATTCGGACAGTTTTTGATTCGGAAACGTCCGAATTGGCCCTGATTCGGCCATTTCCGAATCCGAACTGCACATCCCTAGTCAGGAGCCATGTTAAATTAATATCCACAGTGTACACTGTTTCCTCTTCTGCCCTCAGGTAGTTCAGAGAAAACAATGCTGGTGTTAATTCAGTGTTTGGTTTACGATTGTACTTGTGTTCTTCATGTAGGAGAGGAGACCGGCAGAAAATCTACGTTGGGACAAGGTCACCACACAGGAAGTTCTACGTTCTAAGTTCTAAACCTTGCACATTCCCTCTAGTGAAGAACTGGTCATCTCCAGTGCTTATATAGTTAAGCCTTACAGGCCATGCTCCCTCTCCCAATTCATTCCTTTGAAATTCAGCTCCATCAAACAAGCGAATAAAGTACATAATATTTAAACAATACAAACACATGAAACATCATAAAAAAACAATCTTTAAATAATTTTTCAAAGTTAAAAATGTTCTGCCTGCTGCCAGTCTACTAGGTCTTGATTAACTTGTTTAAATAACAGGGCAAAGAGGCAGGAGTAGGCGAGAAGAGGGGAGGGGGCACTTCCTGCTCTATTGAATGCACCTCTTCCCTGTTTGCTTCTAGAATGAGCAAAATGAATGAATGCAGAAGAACAGCAGGGCAGTTAGTTAGATCTCCCTCTCTCTCCTCTTTCAGTACCAAGTTGCTTCTCTTCACAATAACACTATTTTTAAAGCACATTTGACCCTCTTTACACATTTAAACTCTGCCAATAACGGTGAGATTGCTGTTCTGCAGCAGCAACAATCTTGGCATCCCAGTTGGGACAGCTTTCTTTCACTGGATGACCACCTACGGCAGGAGTTTGCCTGGAGTTTTCTCCCCATGGACAGGCCCTGGGCAAGCCTACATTATCGATCCGAATGCATGCCGGATGTCAAGAGTATTCAGCGAAGACCCTGCCGGGGCTTACCTGGTGCCCTGAGCAATCTCAAGCAGCAGCGAGAGAGAGATGAAGGTGCGTGACAGAAATGGATAAGGATGAACTCACACCACAGAGAAACACATCACAAATGGGAGAAATGAGTCAGCCAGGTGAGGCATAGCTGAAAAGAATCACAGATTACCACTTCCACAGTCAACAGAAAACAAAGCAAAACACAACGCGGAATTCTCACGGGATGAGCACAAAGTCTGGGTTTGCCAGTAACCTTTTAAAAGTGTATATGATAAGCTAAACCATGCTTTCTAAAAATGTATATGATAAGCTAACCCATGATTTCCCTTACAGCAGCCCACAAGGTTTCCCAGTAAGCTGACCATATTTCCTTGATGCAAAAAGGGGACATTGGGATGGCCAAAACGGGACGGCGGTTAAATATTTCTGTCTTCACAAAAGAAAGATGATTTAAAAAGGTCTAAAGACACATTGAGATTGAGCCTGCAAGTACAGTAAAAGTTTAAGTCCTGGCCTTATCTCTCTCTCTCTCTCTGCAGGCCAGCTAGGGGAAGGGGTTTTTAGCCATTTCTAATTACAAAAACCTTTCTTAAAGAGGCCCCTAAAGGGAAATTCTAAATTAGAATTTGGTCGATGGTTATTGGCCCCATGACATACCTGCAAATAAATTAACAGTTTAACATCCTGTCCTTCTCTCTGGCCGCTTCTGCACAAGGAATTTGGCCTGCCTCACCGCTCGTTTCAGATCAAGGCTAATTTTCCCAGTGCGGCATGACTCAGGCCCTCAGTTGGCCCACGGCAAGGGAATGTGGATAAATCCACAATCCCCTTTTTGCCCTGGGCTTCAACGGGGCATGTGTTGGGCCTGGGACGTGTGGTTGAGGAAAATCCAGACTATCCCACATTGTGACATTACTCCTCCCCTCCCATGCCTGAGAGTCACTTCCGTCATCTACCCTCACAACCTTTAAAAATTAAAAAAAGAAGTCCAATTGTGTTACAATGCAATTCCAGAGTACAAAATAGCAACAATCCCCCAAACCACCCTCCCCCTGTTGGTTATTTTGGTTTTAGTGAGATCGGAGACAGTCCGTGTGTTTGGGGGAAAGGGGGAATGGTGCGATAAAACACCCCTTTTACAAATCCCTTGTGTGTATTGTAACAGATCTGTGTTACAACATAATCCTGGTAATTAAAATATATATATATTTCAGACTGGGAGGTGCTCAAATGGTGCTGGAAGGCAATTGGAGATGTCTCACCACAGCACAATGATTGACGACTTAAACCAGGGGTAGTCAAACTGCGGCCCTCCAGATGTCCATGGACTACAATTCCCAAGAGCCCCCTGCCAGCGCTGGCAGGGGGCTCTTGGGAATTGTAGTCCATGGACATCTGGAGGGCCGCAGTTTGACTACCCCTGACTTAAACAAATGGCGAAAAGTTTCCACTTCCTGACTACCGGCTACCTCATGCAGTAGCGAAAATCCAGGGGGAGGGGGAGTTGGAAATGGACCAAATACTACCCCATGAGGTTGTGGGAAGCATCAAGGCAATTATCTCTCTCTCTCTTTCTCTCTCTGCAGGCCAGTTGAACTGAGAGGCAGGGCTCATGCAGCTGCAAGTTTACCAACTGCCCATGCTCCATGACCTTTTGCCCCCTAGGCCGAAATTCTAATTGTTTAACAGAAATCAAACAGAAATGAAAACTGCATGGGTTATAGTAGCATACAGGCAAATCAAAATAAAAAACGAACACTGCAGCAAGCATATACCTTTTATTAAATAGGGACAAAATTGACATTTTTCTTAAAACAAGAGGATGGCCGGGAAATGTGAAAAAAGGGTACCATTCCCTTCAAAGGGGAATCTACGGTCAGCCTACTTCCCATTCAGTTATGGCAGGGGTGTGCAACATGGTACCCACAACACCTTTTCTGGTGCCCACCAAGGTTATTTAGAAAGTGGACCAGGCCAGGACGGGCTTATGTCCAGCAAGATTGAACATTGGAGATTTGATGGGTTGTATAGATTTTTTTTAATGTTCCTTTGGCAGCAACTGCCACCGTAACACAAGGAGCTGCATTCTGTTACTAAAATTAAGTCATGGCAGCCTGTGTTATCAAAATATGAGTGGGACATTTATTTATCAATTACATTTCCATGCCACCTGTCCCTTGTGGAGTCAGGGTGGTTTACAACATAAGTCACAATCCTGAAAACAGTATGTTACAATTATTGAATTGATTACAATTATAACCCTATTGGGGAACCCTATGGGCATTCATTGTTCTTCCATGAGATTTCTAGTCCCTATCTGAAAGTTGGTAACTCCACATAATTCCACTGGAAGCCCACCAGAAGTATTTTTTAAACCATCCTTAAAGCACTGAACTGCTTTGAGTACGCTAGTAAAGCGTAAATACATGTGTCTACGGGCCTATGAAAACACACCATGCCATGCAGCGCAAAAGGTTTTGAATACAAATTTCGGCTTTGAATGCCAAATGCTGTTAGGCTAATGAGGAAAGGCACTCTGCAGTGGCAAATGAAATGAGAAGAAAGCAAGATGGATGCCGTTGCTCCAGCAACCCAATGGATTGAGGGAGATTGTAGGCTAAGGTGACCAGATTGTCCCACTTTTGGAGGGACATCTGGGGCACGTGGCAAATTGTACTTATATTGAAATTAATATATATATATATATTACAATACTATTTTTGTGTCCTATGCGTCCTATGAAAATTTTTGTTTCTCCATATAGACCAAATTTTAATCAAGACCCCCCCCCCTCGGTCATTGGTGTCCCGCTTTACCAATGTTAAAATCTGGTCACCTTAGTGTAGGCCTCAGATCCGTAAATCACCCTTCTATGAATAAGGCCGAATCCCAATTTTATTTGAAGGGTTTTTTTTTCTTTCCCGGTTACTAGTGGCAGCTGTGGGGTTGGGTGTCATTATTTATAGCGTCAGTTGAACCTCTCCCCAGAATTATGGCCATCAGAACTCTGCGCATGTTACAGCTGCAAGGCATTTGCGGGGGGACAACTTAGGAAACAGCCCGCTTGCAAAATGGACAGCCTTGAAGAAATTCAAACATTACAACAGCGACTTTCGTCAGACTTAAATCAAATGCATACACGTTTACATTCACAGAAGGATAAAACACACTTGGTTCGTAATTCTTCTTAGCAATTCGGTTATACTTTCTATTCTGTTCTCCCCCCCCCCCACACACACACACACAAACAAAACTAGGGTTGCCAGCTCTGGGTTGGGAAATACATGGAGATTTGGGAGATGGAACCTGAAGAGGATGGGATTTGAGGGAAGGATAATGCCCTATAATCCACCTTCCAAAGGGGCCATTTTCTCCAGTTGAACTGATCCCTACAGTCTTGAAATCATTTGTAATCCCAAGAGATCTCCAGCTATTACCTGGTGGCTGACAAACCTACACACAACATTTATTAAGTGATGAACAGGATACCTCTGGGTATTCCAAATTGTGTATTATGAGCTACTGGCTGTGAGCCAGGGTAGCCAGCTCCAGATTGGAAGTTTCCTGGAGATTTTGGGGGTAGAGCCTAGGACGGTCAGGTTTTGGAGAAAGGAAGGACCTCAGGGTGGGGTATAATGCCACAGAGGTCACCCTCCAAAGCTGTTCTTTCCAACAGAACTTATATGGAGATCATGTGCGATTCTGGGAGATCTCCAGGCCCCGCCTGCAGGCTGGCAACCCAGCAAACAGTACTTGTGAGAACATGCACACTGACTTACAAGATCCAGGGCTGCTGCCAGGATAGAGGCATCAGGTATAGTTCCAGGTTCGCAGCAGTTTAGGAGGAACTGAAAGCGTTTCATCCCCTGTCGGATGGCTCCCAGGTTCACCACATTCTTGGACTTCCCTCCATCTTGGTTGGAAGCCGCGTGATCCTCATAGGTCTGGCAGCCTTGAGGCCAGTCAAAGAGAGGACAGAAAGGGAGGGTGGAGAGAAGAGAAGGGCCACACAAGAGTTGAAACATAACATGGGCTCCAGCAAAACCTTGGCACGTGTGGCTGAAATTATGGATCCTTGCAGAAGCCTAAAATGAGGACTGAGACATGACTAGGACTGTCCACAGGAAATGGTGACCATGACATTGTTTTATGGTTGTAAGGAACGTTTCAGCACAGCTCAGGTATATGGTGACTTACCAGAACTCAACAGCCATCACATCACATCCAGGTTTTCCCGGAAGTGACATCACGTTGGCCAACAGCCATTTGGATACAGTTGGATGTGCCAGGAGAAGATTTCGAATGCCTTCACCTCTGTGCAAAGATGCACTTATCCAACTGATTTGACTGAAATCTAAAGGGAATTCAGTACCCTACATATTGCTACTATCAGCCTTTCTGGAAAAGGAAAATATTGCTGCATACTTTGTATTATTGTTGTTGTTGTTGTTGTTGTTGTTGGATTTCTAACCCGCTGCTCCCCTGAGGCTTGCGGCTGGTAACAACATGTAAAAACCCCATAAAACCCCCAATACATAAAACACCTAAAACAATCCCCAGCCCACCCTACCCACCCCACCTGATTGCAGTGAAACTATCTGGGAAACCAGGGGTCACTGCTGATGTAGGGGGGGGGGTGATCTAAAAAGAGGAGGCGCCGGTCTCAAACATACGCCTGGCAGAAGAGCTCCATTTTGCAGGCACTGCGGAAGGATGGCAAATCCAGCAGGGCCTGCAGATCCTCCAGGAGCTCATTCCACCAGGCGGGGCCACAGACCGAAAAGGCCCTGGCCCTGGTCGAGGGCAGATGTGCCTCCCAGGCGCCAGGAACCACCAATAAATTAGTCCCTGCCGAGCGTAACGAGCGTAAGTCCTTCTGTTCAGACGTTCTGCCAGGATTTAGATGGAGGGATTAATATACAGAGAGCTAAATTAGATGGAATAACTGATCCAAATGAAATTGCCTCCAATGTTTGGAAGTATTCAAGGCAATCGAAGCTCCCTCCAGGTCCTGCCACTTCACTATTACCATTTGCCCTGGGCGGAATGCGGCAAGAACCAGCTTCAGGCAGAAGAGAGAGGGGTCTGCATATGTGGCCATCATCCTGCAAAGTCCCACCTCTCTTCCATGTCAGTGAACCAATCCTTGTCATTTAGGCCTCATTGATTGTCAGCCAGTCAGTGCCCATGGAACTCCACTGAAGGGGACACTGGATTTTAGAGTTTTTCTACATTTTCATTTTGTTTGCTGTTAAATTTCCTTCCTTCCTTCCTTCCTTCCTTCCTTCCTTCCTTCCTTCCTTCCTTCCTTCCTTCCTTCCTTCCTTCCTTCTCACATGTTTTGCTCCCTCTAGTGGTCCATTCCACATCATACAGCTTTATTACAGCTGCGCGCCAGGGAGATATGCTAGAAATAACACTGCATGATATTGAATCGATCACTAGAGGGAGCAAAACATGGCCAGAACCAGAAAGAAAGCTCTCAAGAAATAGAAACTTAACAGCGAGTAAAATGAGAATGCAGGAAAGCTCTTAGTTAGGGTATGGGGTGGGCTTAAGAAAGAAAGCTTATTTTAGGGTGTACAAATAACCATCCCTACTCTGCGCTACCATGTATAAGTTCTATGGAAAGGTGCTTTGGGAGACCTTACTGGGTTTTTTTTTGTTTTGTATTCTTAAACTGGATAAAGATTTTCTAATCTGCTGAGACTACTGGTATAACAAGCCTTAATCAAAACTTTTATTTGGGCATAGTCAGCTATGCCAAACCAGCTGTCCATTTCCAAGAGGAGGGGAGCAAAAAAGGATGCTGAAATGGCTGCCGACCCTTTAAGCCTAGCAGCATGACAGCCTGTCTGGCAGCTGTTAGGTTTAAATAGCCAGGAACCATTTAACACACACCACTTTCATTTCCCGCCTTTGAAATGGAGAAAAGCAATAAGGACCACTGGAAAGGTTTGCAACCATTTCCACAATCATTTTTGCTTGCTTTGAAAGGGAGAGGAGTGAAAAAGTCCCTGAAATGATTGGCAGTCACTTAACCCCCCCCCCTCCTTTGCTTACCCCCTTGCAAGGCAAGCAAAAGGGACCAGCTGGAATGGCTTGTGGCCATTCCAGCCTTATGGCTACAAGCCATTTTGATTCCCTCCATTGGGGAGAAGGAGATGGAAGCAAAACGGAAGCCCAGGACTGGCCTAGGGCCCCAAGCCAGTTCTGCAGAGAGTTCAGTTTCTGCAGGACCAGCTGCTTGGTGGAGTCTCCTCAGCTGCCAGGATCACTTTTGGGGGGCTCTGCAGAGGGGGGGGTGCCTAGGTCTACTTACCTCACTTCCCCTTTTGCTGTATGAGCCAAGTCTCTTTCTCTACGATAGTAACAGTAAATTATTCAAATGATTGTCAAAAGGTTGAAAAAGGCTGTTCTGAGCCTTTCCTCGTCACCCTCTTACCCCATAGCCACCACAACACGTCAAAACATTTCCATATCTCTTGAATTCAATAAGCTTTCCTTGGTTATTTTCTAGATCAGGGGTAGTCAACCTGTGGTCCTCCAGATGTCCATGGACTACAATTCCCATGAGCCCCTGCCAGCGTTTGTAGTCCATGGACATCTGGAGGACCACAGGTTGACTACCCCTGTTCTAGATGAATGGGCAGCCTATAACCAAGGGAGGGGGCATGAAGGGCATGTCAGGTGTCCATCAACTCTGGGACTCCTTTGGTGAGGGGTGACGATGTCATGGGGGGGGGATCCTGTGATGATGGTGATCTCACATTCAATAGGTGTATAATAACAGTAGTACTTCAGTACTCCCACACGATGCTAGACATATACCATGAGATCTTTCAGAGCAATCATTAGTGACTTTGAAGGGGTGGGCTATTCAGTGGACTAGAAAACAACACCTTGCTATTAACTTTGTACTCAGGGTAAGACGTAGTTGACCTTTTAATGCCGATGATTGCCTCCCATCTCCAAGTTGCACGTGTAGGAGCACTTGACAAAGCCACATATATGCAATATGGTATCCCATCGCCTATCCTTGGCCAAAATATATTTAAGTCCTCTCAAAGGCTTGTTTTCCTGCAGCAAGAAGTGATGGGAAATTAATTCCTAGCTGTGAGTGGATGTGCTGTAAATCAGGCCCAAAGGCCACTGTTTACCCAACTGGGGAAATTATATGTCCTATCAAGTCATCTCAATTTATCCAGTTGTCTCCCCAGAACCACTTGGGGGGGGGGGACGAAGGGAGAGAAAAGTGAGGTGGGTAGACCTACGCACCTTCTCCCAACACACTGTAGTCCTAATCCAAATCAGGACTTCATTTCCCATTGTGGAACTCCCAGAGCATGTCAGCAGAAAGTCCACCCGGGAGAGATACAATGACTTTGTAATGTGCTAATTGGTCAACATGGGGGGATTTTGTAGCTCAGTCTTGTGACCAGGGTAGAATCTGCACTTACATTTTTTCCTACTGTAAATCTTGCTGAATTCTGGTCTATTTGAACCCATATCTACAGCCTTTCTTTTTCCTGATTTTAAACATGTCACCCTTCTGCATTTTCATTGTCCCAATTTTCTATCTCCTTCCTGCTTTTTTGGGGAGGGGGCGGGAGAAGCTCCAACAGGCATTGAAGGAGCACACGGCTGGAGAGTGCTTTATTTCCTCCAGCCAGCGCTAACTGGGGGAGGGGCAAATGGAGCATGAGCCTGCTTGTTTATCTTTCTTTTCCTGCAGGAGTGGGGGGGGGGGAGTGGAGGCAGCAACCTCACAGAGAACAAGGAGGAGAAAGTAAATCCAAGAGGCAAATCTCTGCTGAGAAGTGTGGGCTTTTGGAGTACAGTCATTTTAAAACAGATCCCAAAAAGAAGTGCTGAGAGGGAACGGCAACCAGGAACCGAGCAGTCTTTGAACTGATGCCCTGACCAATCACCAACAGACTGCCTTGCTATGTCAGTGTTGGAGGCATGGGGCAGGAAGTTAATCCGGCAAAACGCAGAACATCTACACTTAATACTGGGGCTCTTGGAGTGGTTTCCTCAAGTGTAGTGAGTTATATCCACTCCTGGATATCGCAGGGAAAAGGTAGCATTGCCGCGGATCAATCATAGATGTTGCAGAGGGAAAATTTAAAGCGCTAAATATGAAAATGAAATCGAATAACATATAGATTACTTTAATTCGGGGTCACTGGGGATAAAAAGCCCAGTGCAGATTCAGCCCAGGACTTTAGTTGGCTCTTCAAGTTCCACATCTGGTTTCAAACAGCAAATCTATATCTAGCCATAGGAGGAACATCAGCCCCATCAACAAATTCCTCTGAAACTCTGTAGATGTTCAAAAGTAGTTTGTGATAGTGTAGCTGAACTTCCCCCCTACATGACGACCAGAAGGAGCTCAATCACTTCTCCTTAAAATTGCATTTGATGTCAACAACACAGGGCCCTGTTGGGGCCCTACTGCTGTTTCTAAGGACAGCATCTTTCTTTGTACAGAAATACATTTCACGATGGAGGAAAGGTACAGGAGACTTATGCAGATGGAATGCTGCCATGCCCGTTTTCGACAACGTAATAAATAATGTCAGATCACATCGAGTGCTGTGAAAAACACAAGAAGGAGCAAGACTCATTGGTAGGCAAAGCTGCGCTCCTCTTTTGGTACAGAAATAGGAGAATGTCACGATGCAAGGTTGTTTCCTTGGTGACAAGGAACTCTGCAGCCAGATGACTATGAAGTAGCTTGAAAGCAAAACATTCCAGTCCCTTTTGTATAGGGAAGGAACTCAATCCCCCCCTCCGCCCCCATATATCAGTGCTTTAAAAAACACACACAATACAACAGTTAATTGCATATCTCAGAGAACAGTTTTAGCATTACTGGCAATTTTGCACAGGATGTAGGATAGCGTCTCTGTAACGGCATGGTGACACAAGACATGGAAACACAGAAGAAAAGAGATAATTAAATCACATCTTGTAACAGGGTTTTCCATTTCATCAGTGCTAAGGTTTACAGGAAATGGTTGATGATGAACAACAGGAAATCAAAGCTAGCGGGCTCGTCTATTTCACATTGAACAGTGAAATAGTAGTGCAATAGGCTTGGGACCCAATTTCTCCGATATAATTTCAATTTTTCTCCCCCACCGGCCAGTTAGTGCATTTCGTTTCAGAAATTTCAAGTGCAATTTGGGTTTAATTTTGTTGAGCCATATCTGCTTTATTATTATTATTGTTATTATTGTTTGGTTAAGGTTTCATTGAAATCAAAGTGGAATGGGAAGAAATGGAGAAGGGAAATGTCGGCAAAGGATGAAAAGTCAGGGAGAAACAAAACAGGAACAGGTTTCAAACGGATAGGAGTAAATTAGAAAAGAAGCCAGAAGGTTAAAGGAAAAGCCAACATGGAAGGAGAGGAAAAGGACTGAAGAAACAGAACCCTGATTTCTAACCATCTTTTTCTTCTGCGTGATGGAACTTGGATGGATTTCTTCGGCAGGTGCGCCATTTACCAAGACGCTTGAAGAAATTCTCCTCTTCCTCCCGCCCATTCTCCAAGCCGCTCCCTGGGCCCCCTTCAGACAGCTTCACCGCGCTCGTGAATTTCACCTGAAGGAAGAGGAAGAAGCAGCTGGTCAGTTGTAGCCCCTCCCATAAGTATTTGTTTGAGCTTCAATGTGAAAAAGAACATTGACAAGGAAATCCGTAAGAATTGTAATCCTCCCACAGTAATCATCCTTCCCCATTGCCTCCGGGGCGGGCGGTATATAAATATAATAAATAAAATAATAAATAAATTACAAAAAGAAACACCTCATTTCCAGCAATTATATTGTTGTCCTGATTTGGACAGCCCGAGCTAAGTTAGTTAGACTGTAGATCTCTTTCTATACACAGTCGTTCCCCTTCTGAATAAAAAGCTGTTTTATTCTTTATGCAGCCTGGTGCTTCGCTGTCTCTGCACATGCCAACTCTGCCAACCCAGGGTCGGATCTTGGTCTCCAAAATACAAAAGAGAACAATGGGAGGGGCAGGGGTGTCCCTTGCAGGGGTCGGGCCCGTCCAGTCCTGCCCCTTGGGCTGGGAAACTGACATGAGAGATGTGGACAGGAACATGACTGTCTAAGGACATGTGAATTATAGAATCATAGAATCATAGTGTTGGAAGGGACCTCCTGGGTCATCTAGTCCAACCCCCTGCACTATGCAGGACACTCACATCCCTATCGCTCATTCACTGTAACCTGCCACCCCCTTGAGCCTTCACAGAATCAGCCTCTCCATCAGATGGCTCTCCAGCCTCTGTTTAAAAATTTCCAAAGATGGAGAACCCACCACCTCCCGAGGATCTCATGCTAGATGCAATAAATATTCTCACTCTTTATCTGTGAGTCTGAGGAGGACGTTTGCCTACCTTGGAACTCTGCCTAATGAAAGAGAGGCGGTCTACAGAGCTGATATCTAGAAGATCTTCCACCCCATCCGCTAGACCAGAAAGCGACGAGCGTTTCAGCCAATTCCCTGAAAAGGAAAAGCAGTAAAGGCCCTGTATGAATGAAGTGACAACGCACATTCATTCCCACCTCCCTTATTGTTACTTCAGTCTTCACCCTGTCTTGACCAGCAATTAATTCCCTTGGAGGAGTGGTTCCTTGTGATGAAAGCTAGATAGAGCAACTGCATTTTATTTTTAAAAACTTCAGTTTTCGGTAGGATGAACTGAGCTCTAGAACTTAAAAGGAGGGTAATAAAATTAAGCAAAGGAGAAGATAATATTTATGTTGCCTGCGTTATCAAAATCTGAGTGGGACATTTATTTATCAATTAAATTAAATCAATTAAATTTCCATACCACCCGTCCCTTGTGGAGTCAGGGTGGTTTACAACATAAGACACATTCCTGAAAACAGTAAGGTAAAGGTAAAGGTATCCCCTGTGCAAGCACTGAGTCATGTTTGACCCTTGGGGTGACGCCCTCTAGCGTTTTCTTGGCAGACTCAATACGGGGTGGTTTGCCAGTGCCTTCCCCAGTCATTACCGTTAACCCCCAGCAAGCTAGGTACTCATTTTACCGACCTCGGAAGGATGGAAGGCTGAGTCAACCTTGAGCCGGCTGCTGGGATCGTATGTATGTCTGCTGCCTTACCACTCTGCGCCACAAGAGGCTCTATCTGAAAACAGTATGTTACAATTATTGAGATGATTACAATTCTAAAATCCTGTATTGTAGTTTGCAATTCCCGGTGCTAATTAGACTGTAGGTCTCTTTCGATACACAGTCGTTCCTCCGGGGAGGGCGGTATGGAAATATAATAAATAAATTTGCATTCACTTAGGAGTGTATGCCTTCCGCAGGAGTATGGGGAAGGGAAAGATGGTAAAGTGCCTGTAAGATATTTTAGTGGCATACGGTATGTATGGGCCTCAACCATAGCCCTGATGGAACAGTTACATCTTGAAGGCCCTGCGGAACTGTTTTAAGTCCCACAGGGCCTTGACCTCACTTGGGAGGTTGTTCTACCAGCCTGGACCCAGAGCTGAAAAGGTCCTGCCTCTGGTTGAGGCCATATTTACTCTCTGGGGCCAGAGATCTTCAGCAGATTTTGTGAGCTGGAGTGAAGGCTCCTTGAGGGATATGGGGAGAAGGCGATCCTGTAGATACAAAGGTCCCAGACAGCTTGCTGGAAGAAAATAGCTCAGGTTCATGAAGGAATTGCGGGGGTGCGGAGAAATAAACAAGTGGGAAAGAGTTTTGAACAAGCCAATTTTCTCATCTATCCCCCACGCCTTGGGCTGACTCTCAACCCCTCTTTATATTCAGAGAGCATGCTCAATCCAAATCAGGGCAGCGGGAGAAGAGTCCTGATTGGTCAGCTGAAGTGCAAGTGCTCTGAAATCGCTGGCACAGCACTGAGGAAAAGCTGCAAGAGGAGCAAATGCTGAGGTCAGCAGTTCCACGAGGGAGCTGAGCTGTAAGACGGAGCTTACTGAATACTTCCCCCACCCACTTTGGGCAGGCAGAGGGCACTTGTAAGGAACTGTAATTTTGCTTCCTGCCCATGTCCAGGATTCTGTAAACGGGACCGAGGAAGCCGATTCCTCTCCTGTCCCCCTTCTCAACTCCTCTCATCATCCCTTTCCTACTGAAGCTTGCTCAGTCCTCATCAAGAGTCCCTTCCCCATCTTTGGGTCAGTTAAGAAGAAAAAGAAGAATTGATTTCTATAGCCTGTTTTTCTCTACCCTAAGGACCCTGAGAGAACTGGGACTGGCCCAAGATCCCCCAGCAGGCCTCCTGTGTCTCAAAGTAGCTGAAAATCACCTCCCCTTCCTCTCCCCACAACAGGTACCATGCGAGGCAGGTGGGGCTCAGAGAGCTTCATGTGGTGGATGAGTGCGGAATCGAACCTAGTTCTCCAAGCTAGAGTCTGCCGCCTTTAACCACTATACCACATTCTCTTCCCCCCCTGCATTTCAAGAAAGTCTCCTGTCATTCAAAGCAGTGACATGGTGCCCACCAAAACCATTTTTGGTGCTCACCAACTGTTTTTGGAAAGTGGTCGGACCAGGTGGGGGCTTTTGTGAGCAGGGCTTCTGGCTATCTGTTGGAGATTTGATTGACTGTGCTGCTACCACTATTCATGCAGTGGTGCTGTATATATACAAGACAAAATTTTAAACAATGTGTTCCTTTCTAAAAGGCATCCTGTTAATGAGAGATTCTGCCTCAACTATTGAAGAATTATTATCAGAGTTATGCCGGTCCTCACTTCTTTGCATTTTGTGGCTGGCTCCACCTCTTGTGGCAGCCATTTTCTGATTAGCTCCACCTCTCGTGGCAGCCATTTTGTGGTAAGCGCCACCTCTTGTGGCAGCCATTTTGTGGTTAGCTCCCACTCTTGTGGCAGTCCTGTTGTGGTTAGCCTCACGTCTTGGAGCAACCATTTTGGGGTTAGTTCCACTTCTTTTGGCAGTCATTCTGTGTCTGTGCCCCCCCCAACCTATGTCAGAATACATCTGTAGGCTAAAAGAGGGAGGGGACTCTCGCCTTACTACACAAAGATTATGCTCTGCCTCTGGACGGCCAGGTTTTGCTTCTGACCTGGCCGGCTCAGAGGCCAGTCCCATTGTGGTGTCCCGATATCAAAACAAACTTTTACCTAGGGGAAGTTTGAGCTTCTTTCGGAGAGAGATCCGCCTTGAGCGGGAGCGCAGACGCCTCTCTGTGGTAGTCCCTGAGTGTGCAGTGGTGCACTCCGAGGTATCCTGCTCCGACTGGCTGCTGGTGTCACTTGCGGCGCTCTGAGATTTGAACATCTTCCTCCAGAAATCCTTGCGGCCGAGGGCACCTCCCTGCATCTGCTCATCGCTTTGAGGGAAATGACGCCATAGGGAACCATAGTTAGCCAAATGCACTCATCGAAGAAACCACACTTCAGCATCCTGCTTTTAAAAACTGCACTAGACAAGGGAACGTAAAATTGTTTGCTAATTTTGGTCTACCAAATTGAAATCCAAATTGCTCAAATTACAGTTGCTGTTGAACATATGATGTAAAAAGGTAAAAAGGGTAAAGGTATCCCCTGTGCAAGCACCGAGTCATGTCTGACCCTTGGGGTGACGCCCTCTAGCGTTTTCATGGCAGACTCAATGCGGGGTGGTTTGCCAGTGCCTCCCCCAGTCATGACCGTTTACCCCCCCAGCAAGCTGGGTACTCATTTTATCGACCTCGGAAGGATGGAAGGCTGAGCCGGCTGCTGGGATTGAACACCCAGCCTCATGGGCAGAGCTTCAGACTGCATGTCTGCTGCCTTACCACTCTGCGCCACAAGAGGCTCTATATGAGATAAGTGAACCACATAAAAGGGGAGAGAAGCTAAGCAGGATTATGTGAGGTTTCTAGCCGATTGCCACAATAAGTGACCTGGCCTTGGTGCAAAGATCAGTTTATTGGAAGTTATGAGCAGATCCTACAAACTTTGCCAAGACTAAGGAAAGATGGTGAGGGGGTTGCTTCTATTCCCTTCTGCCCCCACCCTGCCTATGTACCATTTGGAGCGTGAAAAAATCATAGCTGGGATCAGAGATAACATCCCTCCGGGAAAAATGAGATAAGACCTTGCAGCAGAAATGAAAGGAAAACAAATTGCAAAGAGCACAATTCACACCTCAAAGCATCCTCTGAGGAATCTGTCCTCTGGCCCAAAGAATTCTAACACCCAACCCAGCATAAAGTAGATAACAGGTAAAGAGCAGGATCAAAGATAGAGCACCTTACATATGACAGAGAAAAGACAAATCCCTCTGTAGAATACAGAACGATTAATGGCAGAATCGGTGGTTTCAGACAGGTTGGCTCTGGTTTGTATTTGGATGGGAGACCACCATGGAAATCCAAGGTTGCTATGCAGAGGCAAGCAATGACCAACCACTTCTGAACTTCTCATGCCTTGGAAACACTTGAATCTTTAAAAAATTAATCTCGTTCCTGATTTGGGAGGGGGGACTTTAGAGAGGAATGCTTTGTATGACAACTTTGGGGGAAATTTCTTTTTGGCTTTGCCTGCACGATCGAACGCCTATTCATTGCTCCAGGTTGTTTGTTCTATAAAAAAGAAAAGAAAAGAAAAACACATCCTTGGAAGAAGGGAGTGGGAGGCGGGTGCGAGGGCGGGACATTGGAGGCAGAGATAGCGCTTCTTCGCCTCCATACATTTCCTCAGCATGTGGCCTGCTGGTTGCTCTCCTGTAGCTCACGCATTTTAGTTTGGGGAATTCACTTTATGCAATTCCCCAACTGGCCAATTTAAATGGAGGATGTTGTTTGAGGTTTGCTGGATGGACACGGGAGGATGGCGACATCGTGCAAAACGCCCAAAATACGGTGTCTTCATAAGGTAAGCATTTCACTATATTTAGCAGGTGTGGAATTGCCCTAAGAATTTGGACAGAATATCTACTTACTGCTCCGGAGTCTGCAGTGGGCGGCTTGAAACATAACTGCGGCATTCATCGGGAGCCGAAGATGGCTGAACTTTGTCAATTACGATGCTTCCTACTTCAGATCTAAGCAAACAAACCAATTACTGTAGGTTTCAGTGCCTTTGAATTCAGGATTAATCAATGCAGTATTTCTCAAAAGAGACAGAGATCCAATTTTTACCACCTGTCCATTTGCGCATACAGCTGTTGTAAATCTGCCAAGACAAGGAGTGTATTGTACATCGGAAGGGACCATTGACCCATCTAGCCGAGCACCATCTGCTCTAGGGATTTATTTATGTATTCTTTATTTATAATTATATTTGTATACCGCCATACACGCAGTAATGGGTTTAAACTACAAGTACAATGATATAGGCTAGATATCAGGAAAAACATTTTCACAGTCAGAGTAGTTCAGCAGTGGAGTAGGCTGCCTAAGGAGGTGGGGAGCTCCCCCTCACTGGCAGTCTTCAAGCAAAGGTTGGATACACACTTTTCTTGGATGCTTTAGGATGCTTTGGGCTGATCCTGCGTTGAGTAGGGGGTTGGACTAGATGGCCTGTATGGCCCCTTCCAACTCTATGATTCTATGATTCACGAATGTCTCACAGCGGTTTACAGATGTCCATAAAAACACAATAAATCCCCTAACAGTATCCTTAAAATATATAACAGTATAAACATATAGCAATGTAAACAAGATGGCGAACAATAAAAATATATCCATCTTCCCCTCCGTTCAGCACATGGGTCAATAACTCCCTCTCACTATCTCACTGGGAGTGAGGATCCTAGCTAGTCTCAGTTGGAGATCCTCAGATGGTGACACCAGGATGCTGCCCTGGCCCGGCCCGCATGCCTGGTGGAAGTGCTCCGTATTGCAGGCCCTGCGGAAAGCTGACAACTCCAACAAGGCCCTTAGCTCTTCCGGGAGCTCATTCCACCAATCTCCGGATTGGGAAATTCTTGGAGATTTGGGGCGGAGGCTGGAGAGGGTGGTATTTGGGAAGGGGGAAGGTTCCACAAAGTACAGAGCTGCAGAGCTCATTCTCCAGCTGTTTTTCTTTTGGGAAACTGATCCGTATTATCATAAACTGTCATCCCACAAGATCTCTAGTCCCTACCTGAAGGGTGGCAACCCTACCTCTGCTCTGACTGGCATTAAGCTCTCCAGAACCTCTGACCAAGACTGGTTTTTGCTGCATCTGAAATGAAATCCTTTCATTAGAGATGCCAGAGGAGATACTCCCAAACTACTTCCATGGAGATGCGATAGCAGCCTAAGCATGACTAGGGTCAACCTGTCAGTTCCAGATGGATTTCTTTTTTTTTTTAATGGAGAGTATCAAATACATCCCTAACCAAGTCTGGATCTTACAGATAAGAATGGTGATGTACCTTGAATTGTGTGCTTAATCCTGCCTGGCAGTTGTATCATATACTGCAGGACAGCCGTTCAGGGGATCAGCCCAGCGTGAATAATATCTTTCCGTCACACAGATTTCTGCTGGATTTAAGCACGCTGAATTCCCCGGGCTACAGGCTGCGCTCATGTCAACGACACAGTGCATAATATTAAGTTAGGAGCCAGGAGCGTCCTCTGCATGTTTGAAGGATATGAAAAATAGCATTTATCTTGCTAGGAAAGCTGGATTCACCCGGAGTGGGACTCCACGGACAAGGAAAATTGCATTTCACGTGTCCGTGTGCCTTCCCCGCCCGATACAGACCTTTTACTGCTTGGTGGTTTGGGTTCTTGTTCAGTCACTTCCTCCGATTTTCTGCCTGGGACCAATTTCTCAGCACTGTCCAAAAGGGCGCTCAGAGCCACTCTTCGGAAGACATTCCCGTGAGCTTCCTTGATAAACTGAACCAGCTGTCTGATGTCACAGTACAATCCCTAAAGAATGTGGAAGGAAGGAAGGAAGGAAGGAAGGAAGGAAGGAAGCTCAGGAGGGAGGGAGGGAGGGAGGGAGGGAGGGAGGAAGTTCAGAAGGAAGGGAGGAGGGAGAGAGGGGAAAGTATTAAGGAAAACCTCTTTAGTGTTGGCGTGGCCCCAAACCACAGATTTAGAAATTCACAGATAGCAGCCAGGCCTTTCTTTAGATATATAGATTCTCGTGGGCAAAAGCATTCCCTGAGCTTGGGGTTCATGCTAGCTTTACAGTTGAGTTGGCCTGTTCTCTCAGGTTGGCATGGATATAAGAACACAAGAGAAGCCATGTTGGATTAGGCCAATGGCCCATCCAGTCCATCACTCTGTGTCATACAGTGGTCAAAACCCAGGTCTTGTGTCTGTTCAGACTCATAATCCTATGGCCTGAAAGGAATATCTCCAGGATTCAATGCCTTCCTGACACCGAGAGATAACTACAAAAACTGTCCTTACCAGATTCTCGGGACTGTGGAGCTCATGCGTAGTAGAGGCACAACGGGTGATCAGAGACTTGAACATGGCGCTGACAATGATCCCTTCCACACTTTGAGCCATGGACTTATTGTCTACCGTGCTGAAGTTATTTCCAAAACCAGCCCTGTCTGCAAAAGGCAAAGCAGGAAACAGTCAAATTACCACACCCCAGGGTTGCCAACTTTCCAGGTGATGGATGGAGAACTCCTGGGATGACGACAGATCTCCAGGTGACTAAGTTCAATTTCATCCAGATAGGATGGCTGCTTGGGACGGTGGACAGTATGGCATCATACACCACTGAAGCCCCTCCCCTCCCCAAACTGCAGGGTCCACCTTCAAAATCTCCAGGTACTTCTCAACCCAGAGTCAGCAACCTGATCCTCCCAGGTTACATACAGGTGTAAGCTCTGCATGAGTGACGCTTCCAACAGCAGCGGTCCTTATGTGCTCGAGCATTGATGTGCTCCCACCACTACCAGGAAACAAGTCTGGTGCCATTGTTGGCTGTCCACACTTACTGTCAGTGACGGGCTCCATGCAGAATCCCAGCAAAGCATGTAAAAAATCCACCACGTTGTTGAGGGAATCTTTGTTCACGTAGTCCCTCATGGTTTGCCGGAACTGCATCTTATCCAGCTTGTACAATTTCGTGAGACAATTTTGCGCCTGCGGAGATAGTGTAAGAACAGAAACGTCCTGGAGAATCATAGAATCATAGAATCATAGAGTTGGAAGGGGCCACACAGGCCATCTAGTCCAACCCCCTGCTCAATGCAGGATCAGCCCTAAGCATCCTAAAGCATCCAAGAAAAGTGTGTATCCAACCTTTGCTTGAAGACTGCCAGTATGGGGGAGCTCACCACCTCCTTAGGCAGCCTATTCCACTGCTGAACTACTCTGACTGTGAAATTTTTTTCCTGATATCTAGCCTATATCGTTGTACTTGTAGTTTAAACCCACTACTGTGTGTCCTTTCCTCTGCAGCCAACGGGAAAAACATCCTGCCCTCCTCCAAGTGACAACCTTTCAAATACTTAAAGAGGGCTATCATGTCCCCTCTCAACCTCCTTTTCTCCAGGCTGAACATTCCCAAGTCCCTCAACCTATCTTCATAGGGCTTGGTCCCTTGGCCCCAGATCATCTTCCTCGCTCTCCTCTGTACCCTTTCAATTTTATCTACATCCTTCTTGAAGTGAGGCCTCCAGAACTGCACACAGTACTCTAGGTGTGGTCTGACCAGTGCCGTATACAATGGGACTATGACATCTTGTGATTTTGATGTGATGCCCCTGTTGATACAGCCCAAAATGGCATTTGCCTTTTTTACCGCTGCATCACACTGCCTGCTCATGTTTAGTTTACAATCCACAAGTGCCCCAAGGTCTCGTTCACACACAGTGTTACCTAGAAGCGTATCCCCCATCCAGTAGGCATGCTTTTCATTTTTCTGACCCAGATGCAGAGAAGAAGAGGTTGAGAGGGGACATCATTGATGTCTTTAAGGATATGAAAGGTTGACACGTGGAGGAGGACAGGGAAAGGTTTCTGGTGACAGCAGAGGAGAGGACCCGCATTCATGAGTTTAAATTACGTGGAGAATGGTACTGGCTAGATATCAGGGGGAACATTTTCACAGTCAGAGTAGTACAGCAGTGGAATTGGCTTCCCCTCATCGCAGCCTTCAAGCAGTGGCTTCTCCTGGATGCTTGAGGCTGATCCTGCCTTGAGCAGGGGTGGGACTAGATGGCCTGTGTGGCCCCTTCCCACTCTAGGAATCTATGAGTCTAGTTCAGCAGTGGGATGACTGCCTAAGGAGGTGGGGAGCTCCCCTTCACTGGCAGACTTCAAGCAGTGGCTGGACAGAGACTTCTCCTGGATGCTTGAGGCTGATCCTGCCTTGAGCAGGGGGTGGGACTAGATGGCCCCTTCCAACTCTATGGTTCTATTATCTGCTTAGCTCTGGAGGAAACCTCCAGTTGCCAGGAGTGCCCTCAAAGAAACAGAACTGGCCTTATGCACAGTGAAATTTAGTCTTATGGAAGATGCTCCCAAGAGGAGCAGCCAACCACCAAGTGGAGGTGGGAGGTCTCCCTGCCATTACAACTGATGGCCAAGGACCATTTTCAAGGAGCAAACAGCAGTTCTGGGGATAGATTCTCTGACATCATACCGCTCTGAGTGCTGGTGAGTACCCTACAGGGGGCATCAGAGATGTATAGTTCGCATATTTAGATTAGGAAGTTCCTGGAATTTTTCAAATATTCTCTTTCTGTATTTGGAATGGCTCAGTTGGAGACTTCCCTTTCCTTTGAGCACGCTTCCTCTCTGGTTGCCTCCAGAATGAACAGAAGAACACAGTTAGTTAGACTGCCAGGACTATCTCTCCTCTCTTTACATAAGTGTTTCTCTTCTCAATAAAGCTAGTTAGTGAACTGTTGAAGAATATCATGGCCAAAGTCAACTGGCTCTTTTGGGGTTTTCTGGGCAGTGTGGCCACCATCTGGAAATTTTAGTTCCTGACGTTTCACCAGTGACTATGGCCGACGTTTAAAGCTATTCATTCTTTAAGCAGTTGGTGCTTGCCCTCCTTTGCATATTTAAACTCTGCCAACAAGTATTTGGATGGGAGACTACCAAAGAAGCCCAGGGTTACTTGCAATGCAGAGGAAAGCAATGGCAAACCAGCTCTGTGACTTGACACCCACCAAGAATCATAGAATCCTAGAGTTGGAAGGGAAATCCACCTAATCCAATCCCTTACAGAATGCAGGAATTTCAGAATTACCTGCCCACCCACAGTGACCCCAATTCCATGCCCAGATTATGCTTTGTTCACAAGCCAGCTGATGGACCCAGCTCTACTGTGGGCCAAAGAAGCCCTGAGAAATCCATGCCTGCACAATCCAGCAACTCTAATCAGGATCATCGTATGCCCAATGAATTCTTTTGACTGAGAAGATATGGAGGTGGCTGCGACCTTGGAGATGTGGAAACCAGGTTTTCCTGGGCCTTCCTTGTGCTTTCCAGAGCCTTTCAGGCTGATTCTACATGGGCAGAAGAGGCAGAAAGGGCAGTCATTTGGAAGTGTGGCAAATCCCAGGTTTCAGATGATGTTGCTGCCAGGCTGCTGCCCTCTTGAGCCTGGTGCAGATCAGGCCCCAGAAGCCCTGGGCTAAGGGAACCTGGATTCTTCTGAGTTCCCTTAGCCCAGGGATAGTCAACCTGTGGTCCTCCAGGTGTTCATGGACTACAATTCCCATGAGCCCCTGCCAGCATTTGCTGGCAGGGGCTCATGGGAATTGTAGTCCATGAACATCTGGAGGACCACAGGTTGACTACCCCTGCCTTACCCTACTGCGGGGGTCAACAGGGCCTGTCCCGTGGAAAGGCAAGAGTCGACTTGCAGCATCCAAAGAAAATCCATAGTGAGGCTAAAAACACCCTAACCAAATGGGATAATATATTCTTCCTCCTTCTGAATTTTCTGAAGGAAGGTCCACCAGACCGCAGTCTTCTACAAAACTTCATAATGTCAAAAGGAAAGGTTTCACCACCTGCTTCCACTCTTTCCTCTGAGGTTTCATACCTGGTGTCTCAGGCGGTCTCCAGATAGTCCACGATGACCTTCTCCACAGCCATAAGCACAGCCCAAGGACTTTACAATCTTGATCAACATTGTAAGAGCCAACCTGTGGGTGCTGGTGGGGGTGCTTTCATCCTTAGGACCATGGATGTTTTGGAGGGGAGAGAAGTGAAATAGACATCAGTGTCCTGGTAAAGAGACTGCCAACATCCCATTCTCTACAAAGTACAGTAAACCCTTTAAACTAAACGTCTTTTATTAGTCATCAAGCTCACACCAAGCCTCCTGCAGGGATCTGTCTGAAACAGCAGCAAGCCCTTTTGGAATTCTGATGCCGTGCGGTGAAGGAAGCACAAAATGGCTGCTTCTAGAGGTGGAGTCAGCCACAAAATGGCCACCACTGCTTACCTTCACAAACAGAAGATTCTTGTGTTGTGATAGCCGTTGCTGACCAAGCAAAGTTTATCACAATATGCACACCCAATCCAATCTCCAACAGTCAATCAGAACTCTTGCTGGACAATTGCCCCACCGGGACCCACCCACTTCCCAAAATTATTTCAGGGCACTGGAAAAGGTATTGGTGGATATCCATAAGCACCATTCTCCTTGAAGTATATTGAGCATTCATAACATTGTTCTAACATTCATAATTCATAACAAATTATAAAAGCAGCACTCAGTATGGGCAAACATGGCTTTTTAAGGGTTTGTAGCAGGCTTGCCAACCTCCTGGTGGGGCCTGGAGACCTCCCAGTACTGTCATTTATCTCCAGCTGACAGAGATCAGTTCCCCTGGAGGAAAGAGATGCTTTGGAGGGCGGCCTCTGTGACATTCCACCTCTCTGAGGTTCCTGCCCTCCCCAGGTTGAACCCCCCAAATCTCCAGGAGTTTTCCAACCTGGATCTGGCAACTCTATTCACACCCACCCCTGCCAGTAGCCAAGAAAGACCTAAAAGTTCTACCCTAGAATCTCATAAATACAAGACACCTCTTACTAAGGTTGCCAATTTCCAGGTGGTGGCTGCAGATCTCCTTTGATATCAGCTGCTATCTGGGTGACAGAGATCAGTTCAGCTGGGGGGGGGGGAGCGGCGGGAATGGCTGTTTTGGAAGGTGTCATGACACCCCATTGGAAGTCCTTCCCATTCCAAGAGATTTCTCTGACTGAGAAGTCAACTGAATCATGGGTCTGGGTTCCTTGAGATTTTGGGTTCCTTTAAAGCCACTGGGAAAGGCTGCCACACCCACGAATGATGGAATGTCAAGTCAGTGGGGAAGAAATCCTGGGTCTAGATCAGGGGTAGTCAAACTGCGGCCCTCCAGATGTCCATGGACTACAATTCCCAGGAGCCCCCTGCCAGCGAATGCTGGCAGGGGGCTCCTGGGAATTGTAGTCCATGGACATCTGGAGGGCCGCAGTTTGACTACCCCTGGTCTAGATTCTGATGTGAATTTGGCTGGTGTTTTGAACAGGGAGGTCAGAATTTCAACACGGCTTTAAGCCTCAACCGTAGGCCTGGTGAGAGGACACCTATTAAAAATTGATCTGCACCAACAGGCAACGATTTCTGTTTGACAGCCACTGCATACCTTGTCTTCCTTTTTATCATTTTTTTCGTAAGGCCTTCCTCCTCCTCCTCCATCTCCTCCTCCGTCTCCTCCTCCGTCTCCTTCTCCGTCACCGCCGCCGCCCCCTACCCCTCCGCCCCCTCCTTCCTCTCCGCCACCATCTCCCATTCCGCTGACTGGAGCAGCCCCAAATCCAGATGCCGAATTGCTCAAAGCCCCCTTGAGATTGAAGGATGTCTCGCTCTGCCGCTTCTCGCAGGGCTCGTTCTCTTTGTTCTCGCTTTTCCGTCTGGTCTTCTCCACGCAGGGCACCACGCCGAGCTGAAGCAGGCATTCCACGATGTTGAGGGCCACGTCGCAGATTCGGGAACTAATGTCGTGGTTGAGGACCAAGTAGACGGCCTTTAGAACCACCTTGGGGAATGGGGGGGTGGGGTGGGGGGGAGGAATGGACAAAAAGTATGATATTTTATCCTGGTAAATGGAACTGTGTTAATAGGAACTGTTTTCCTAGGGGAAGGATTCTAAGGGAACAGAGCTCCGCCTCTGGGCCTACACGGCACAGCTCAATAAAAACTTTGTAAAGACCGCAACAAGCCCTGACATGGATGGCCCCGGCAAGCCTGGTCTCATAAGAACTTCAGACCAATGGTCCATCTAGTCCAGCATCATGTCTCACACAGTGGCCAACCAGTTCCATTGGACGGCCAACAACAGGAAAGAGAGGCCAAGGCCTTCCCTTCATGAGAACATCAGAAGAGCCCTGCTGGACCAGACCAGTGGTCCCTCTAGTCCATCATCCTGTCTCACACAGGGACCAACTAGTTCCTCTGATAGCCAGCAACAGGGCACAGAGTCTGAGACCTTCCTAAGAACATAAGAAGAGCTCTGCTGGATAAAACAGTGGTCTACCCAGTCCAGCATCCCATCTGACACAGTGGCCAACCAGTTCTTCTAGAGGCCAGAGCCAGGGCCTTCTCAGCTTTGCCTCCTGACTGGTGAAGCCCTTTTGAAGTCCCCTGAGTTCCACAGGGCCCGTAAAACAGCACTCTTCCATCGGGCCTCTGGTTGAGGCCAACAAAGCAGTCAACATCAAGCTCTATTTGGCCTCATTTTTGTATTGCATCCCCACCCTAGGTTCTGGTTCTGCAATCACGGGTGGAATTTTTAGAATTAATTTTAAAATCCTTTAACTATTATTTTAATGGTAGTGTTGAGCATATGTTGTTCACCACTCAAAGTCTGCTCTGGTGGACAGGCCAGTCTATAATTTAAAAAAAATTAAGTAAATAAATAAATGCTGGACTTGAATCTAGCTCTTCCTTGCGGTGGTAATTTCACAGGGAGGGAGGCATCCGTTTCAAAGCCCCTCACCACACGGACCTTCGCTGGCCCAAGGAGAATATCCTTATGAGTAAGGGCTGGCTACAGAAAGGACGGGCAGGTTATGAGAGATACGAGTCCCCAAAAATGCTGTTCAGTTAACCCCCGGATATTCTCTAAAAATTGTAGGGTAAGAAATGGGATGCAAATCCAGAGCTGGTTTCGGTGTAACTCTTCTGCTAGCAGAAACCGTGAGGGAACTTGCTCACACTTGGAGTGGGTGAAGAGCAACAGAAGTGTCCGGTTCCCTAGCTTGGGGCCAAGTCTAAGGCAGGAGGGGAAAGGTTGAAGACCCCCCCTCAGGAGCTCCCACGGACCTCAAGAGGTCCACAGACCCCTGGCTGGAAATCCCTTTCCTAGTGTTCCTTGGAGGGATTACCATGCAAACCCTTGGAGGAATTACCAGGACTCCCAACCAAATATGAGCCAGAATCAGCCCAAATTAGCTTCCGAGATCTAATGGGATCAGGCCTCCCTGCTAAAGGAGGATGGACATGACTTTTCCCAGCGCTCTTTACCGAGAGGTCCAGCATGCCGTTCTTGTGGACAAAGTTGCTGGTCCCATCAATGTGATCTGTGTCCTCGAGGCAGCTGTAGTTGATGCAGGAATCGGTCAAGCTCCGAGGGAGGTTCGCGCACGCCAGAGGTTCGTGGGGCATCTCCGGGATGGGCACCTGGTTGCAGAGCTTGCGCATGTGCTCGCTGAAGAAGTCGGCGTAGCCCACGTTGAAGGAGGCCAGGGTGGTGTTGAAGGTTGCCACCGTGATGGTAGAAATCTGGGAACGCACTGGGGGAAACAAGACCAGGCGACAGGAGATCTGACAGGAGATCAAGCCACAGCTCCTCTGCAGAGTCTCATAGGCAGAATTTAGGTTTGTCCATTTTGTTCTGGGTTGGAATGCCATAGGCTTCTATGGGCATTGCTGCCATTAGACCTTGCATAGGGATCCTTGGGACCAGTTAGAACTGTGGTTCTCAGCCTTCCTAATGCCGTGACCCTTTAATACAGTTCCTCAGGTTGTGGTGGCCCCCAACTATAAAATTATGCAAGGGTTCTTTCACAGAAATTAAACCAAAACTGACCAATGGCGTGAAGATCCATGGTTCATGATTGTATATAAATCGGGTCTTTTCCGCGGTTTCTCAGTTCAGTTCTGCCTCTTGCCCCACCATGCAGATCTCGCTCTTTTCTGCTGCTCCAGATAGACGTACGCTCTATCTCAATCTACCCCACAAGGCCATTGTACGGATGGTGCGTCTCCCCCGCCCCCGCCCAGACCAAGCTGCTCGCTCTGCTACGACCCCTGTGAAAGGATCGTTCGACCCCCAAAGGGGTCCCGACTCCCAGGCTGAGAACCACTGAGTTAGAAGGAAAGGAATTCTCCCTTTTTCAGGATTGGTTGAGTTTCAATGTGCAAAGAGGGGTAAAGTGCCAGCTGCTTAAAAGAATAAAACCATTTATTTATGAAGGCGACCCATTTTGTATAGAAAGAAAGGGGAATCTAAGGTTAAACTGTGTATTTGATTTCTCTTGCTCCCAGGAACGCAATTCCAGCTGGTCTTTTTTTGGAGGTGCTGGTGGGGGGACAGAAGTGAGGTTTAGGGGGGAGGGGGGAGCAATGTCCTGACTGAGGACAGACCTGTTTGTTCGTCTCCAGGCAGCCCAGGCCCAATATAGGCCCCAATCAGGCCCATGGCAAAAAAAAAGGAACACTGATTTCTCCATGTTCCCTTGCTGTGGGGCAACTGAAGGCCTGAGTTATGCCAGGCTTGGGATTGCTCTGGCCCGGCTCTGATTTTGTCAGGAAGTGGGAATTTAATCCGCGACCAGGTGAGCATTGACGCTGGCCAAATACCTCATGCAGAAGTGGTGTTGGAAAACCCAGTAATATTTCATCCAGCCCCAAGAGAAAATAAGCACGTTAAGAGCTACTATGTTCTCCTGGGGTGACTGTGTGGTTAGAAGAGCAATCACAATTCCCCAGTCTTCATTTGCACCCCTTTAATTCAGCACTTTTAGGAGATCTCAGAAGCTTCAAATACTGCCAGATGGAATGGGGAGGAAGGCTTTTATGTATGTATTCAGACAGGACCACTGAAAGATGGAAAGGAGAAGAACAATTTCCTGGTGGGGTCTTAGTTTGGGTTAGATCTGGATAACATGAAACAGGGTTCTTCAGGAATGTCTTTCTGGAACCTATGGTGACTCTCAGTGACCTGCTCCCCCCAAATATTTCTACAATGGATGGCCTGCTTCGATACAGGGGCCCCAAGATAGGGTTACCACCCTCCAGGTGGGACCTGGAGATCTCCTGGAATTACAACTTATCTCCAGATGACAGAGATCAGGAGGAAATAGCTGCTTCAGAAAGTAGACGGCATGGCATGTCCAACCACCAAAGTTCTTCTCCTCATCAGACTCCACCATCTTCAGCCTCCATCGCCAAAATCTCCAGGAATTCCCCAACCCAGAGAGCCAGTCATGAACCACATAGACTCTTGCGGCCCTGGTGGATCCAGGGAGCAAGAGAAATCAAATACGCAGTTTAATCTTCTGTTCTAATTGTTGTTGTTCGGTGCAAAGTCATGTCCGACCTTCCGCGACCCCGTGGACAATGATCCTCTAGGCCTTCCTGTCCTCTACAACTGGAGTCCATTTAAGTTTGCACCGACTGCTTCAGTGACTCCATCCAGCCACCTCATTCTCTGTCGTCCCCTTTTTCTTTTGCCCTCAATCGCTCCCAGCATTAGGCTCTTCTCCAGAGAGTCCTTCCTTCTCATGAGGTGGCCAAAGAATTTGAGTTTCATCTTCAGGATCTGGCCTTCTAAGGAGCAGTCTGGGCTGATCTCCTCTAAGACTGACCGGTTTGTTCGCCTTGCAGTCCAAGGGACTCGCAAGAGTCTTCTCCAGCACCAGAGTTCAAAAGCCTCATTTCTTTGACGCTCGGCCTTCCTTATGGTCCAACTTTCACAGCCATACATTGCAACTGGGAATACCATAGCCTTGACTAGACGCACTTTTGTTAGCAGGGTGATGTCTCTGCTTTTTAGGATGCTGTCTAGATTTGTCATAGCTTTCCTCCCCAGGAGCATGCGTCTTTTAATTTCTTATACAATTTAATTTCTGTTCTAATACAAACATGTAAATGATGGCATTTACACAGAACAACGCCTCAGGCTTAATGCGCCTTCCCAAAGAGTCTGCCCATTCCTCATGGCTGTACTTATCACCGTATCGCTTAAAAAAAGGATATTTGTTTAGCGCCAGTAGAATTGAAAGGACTAAGGCAAGGGTAGTCAAACCGGCCCTCCAGATGTCCATGGACTACAATTCCCAGGAGCCCCCTGCCAGCGAATGCTGGCAGGGGGCTCATGGGAATTGTAGTCCATGGACATCTGGAGGGCTGCAGTTTGACTACCCCTGGACTAAGGCATCAGATCTCCTTTAAAGTCTCCACGTGGGAATCAAATATGGCTCATTTGATTAGTCTGTATCCTCACCGTGGCTGTTGGAATGATCCGGAAGGTCAGTCACCAGAGTGTGGTGAGAATGGGAGTGTCTGGCGCTCAGACTTTCCATCTCTGTCGCTGTGTCGGAACTGCCCCGCCTGGTAAACCTTCCTAGAACATGGGCAAAAAGTGGAAGATGTAGTTATTGCACATGGCCAAGGCCGTATACAAGGGTTTTTTTGGGAGGGGAGGGTTAACCCCTGGGGCTCATGGGAATTGTAGTCCATGGACATCTGGAGAGCCCCAGTTGGGCCACCCCTGCTCTAGGGGACAAGGAAGTGACTGGTTCTGAGAGTCACCTAAAATGGTGGTCTGCCACCCTCCCCTCTCCATCCCACGTCTGTCTTCGCCGATCCCGGAGAAGCTGCCGAAGGAGAAGGTGCTCCGAGTGGGGGAGACGTCCAAGTGGTCCTCGTGGACCAGGAACGGCATGCCCATCCTCCGCTGCCGCTTCTTCCCTGTGTGGTGGAAAGGGATGGAGCCCTTGCGCTCGCGGTCCTCTCGGCGGCTCTTGAACTGGAGGGAGGCAAACAAGGGAGGAGGAGGAAGCGCCGGCATGGCAAGAAGAGAGTGAAACAAGGTCTCGGGGGAGGGGGGGGGCTCCAATTCGGAACTCGTCCCTGTCCTTGACTGCACGGTGCAAATGTATCTGGGGTCAGAAAAATCAAGTCAGGCATCCACAATATGGTGCCCACGGATACCTTTACTGGTACCAGGTCCAATCCCTGGCATCTCCAGTTAAAAGGACCAGACAGGAGGTGATGGGAAAGATCTCTGCCTTAGACCCTGGAGAGCCACTGCCAGTCTGAGTACAGAATTCTGAAGTTGATGGACCAAGGGTCTGTTATTCAAGAAAAGACAGCTTCATGTCTCCATGTGTTCACTTGGCCTTCTTGCGTGTTTCTGTGAGTGTGTGTGTGTGTGGGGGGGGGGGGCTTAGCCTCCAATAGCAGTCATTTTGTGGTCAGAATTCCAGTGGTGGGATTCCAATGGTCCTTTGTCAGGGCCTTTTCGCACAGGGATCTTTGTTGCAAATTGTTTGCGGAATGAAAAATCGCCATTTAAAATAGTGGAATTCGTCGTTATGCATACCTGCCTTTGTAGTGGAGTCAGTTGCGTTTTTTAGCGTTTCCCACAGGCTTCCGGTCTCGGCAGAAATCGCTAGAAAGGAAGCGCTATTGCCAAGCTCGTCCCACCCCTGGCCGTCAAGCAGCCAATGGGCAGCCGTTAGCATGCTCCCAAACAGCCCCTTTCCCTTTAAGAAAGGTTTTTTTTAAAAAAAAACGACCCATAGCAACGAATCTAGGTAGATTCGTTGCTACGGAGAGACCCATCCAGCTGCCTAATGTGAGCTGTCGTTTGATTGTATGATCGTTTGCACGCTGCCTCGAGTGATAAAAAAAAAATCCCCCCCCCCCTCTCACGGGCCCGATTTTCGGCTGAATTTATTTGTAAAAAATAAAGGGACTTTATTTCAGCAAACGGGCTTTTCAGTGGTTTGTGCTTAGTGACTAAAGGTGAAGGACTGAAGCCAGGGAAGCCTCTAAACAGAAAGAGGCTCGCCGGTGCGTTTATCCCCGCTCGCTCGGAGAAAAAAAAATGGCGATCGCTTCGCCGGAAGTTTGGAGGAGAGAGCCAGGGGGAGGGACTTTGAAGAACCAGCAACAATGGTAACGCACAGGTCTTTAGCGCTACTGTTGCAGATTGGTTGCAGGAGTGTATCGCTATCCGGAGGGTGAATCCACTTTTCTGGATTCCCCTGAAAGCGCCACAACGAAGCGCTTTTTGCTGATTGGTTTCAGGATTGTTGCAGATTGTCTACGACGTCGTGGGTTATGGCAAATTAGTAGCGTTTCCAAATAGCAACCATTGTGCTACTTTGAAGCCGTGCGAAATGGCCCTCAGAATTCCAATGGTGGCCACAGGCTCAAAAAGACTTGGGGCTCCTGCTTTAAGTCAATTGGGGGAAACAGCATACTAAAGGTCCCCAATTGTTTGGGAACGTATAGATCTGCCCCCCCCCCCCAATTGGCTTTGGAAGGGAAATGGTTTTCGTCCCTTTGGCTGAGAGACAGAGCAAAAGAGACGTTTTGAAGACAGGGAATGATTTCTCAGGAGGTTTCTGACTGGGGTTGAGCCAGCGGGGTGTCGTGATTAAAGAGCAGCGGCCTCTTATCTGGAGAACTGGGTGTGATTCCCCACTCCTCCACATGCAACCAGCTGGGGGACCTTGGGCTAGTCACACTTCTCTTAGAGCTATTCTCACGGAGCAGTTCTCTCAGAGCTCTCAGCCTCACTCACAGGATATCTGTTGTTGGGAGAGGAAGGGAAAGGCATTGGCCAGTGGGGTATACAAACTAGCTGTCTCCAAAATCTTTTGTCACAAACATACACCTGCAAGATATTCCCATGACCTGTTGGGCCTGCCCCATCTCTGGCGAGCTCCAAACCAAGCCCTGTTGCAGGCCTTGAGCATATTATAGCCAGAGCTCACCAGCATACCCGCACACTACTTTGACTCACCTTCTTAAAAATGTTCATCCCCAAATCCGAGGAGAGGTCAGGAACGGCCGGCCGGCGCAAGTTTGTTAGCGACACTTTGGCAAATGCTTCTGTGCTTAGCGATTTCTCCTCTTCGTTGCATTTCATGGTGAGATCCTAAAGAAAGACAGCAAAGACACACCCAAACATGCAGGGCCTGTTCTACTCTGGTGTGGTTGTCGCTTCCCAGAGCTGTGAAAAGTTCCAGGGGCAGCAGAGCCAAGTTTTGTTTTTTTTTGGACTGAGAGTCAGCACTTCAAAGGACTTCATAATTCAATTTAAAAAAAACAACAAATATACCATAGTAGAAACAAATCCACTGTAGAATGGCTGAGGTCTGCAGCAGGTTCCCAAATAATGGTTATCTATCTATCCATCTATCCATCTATCCATCTATATCCTCTATCCATCCATCCATCCATCCATCCATCCATCCATCTATCATGATTACATTTTTATACCACCACTCCCAACATAGCCGGCTCGTTGCGGTTTACAACCAATAAAATCACAGACACATCCATAAAACACCACAAATCATTGTAAAACATCCTACAAACCCAATAATTCCAAGCTGACAATAAACATTCAACGCTCCAATGACTCAGTGCCCTGGCGTTAACATATATTGCTATCGTCTGATGTAACCCAGGGGAGTAGTAACACCCAGTCCTGGACAACCCAGGGGAAAACTGTGGCTCAGGTTCAATCCCTGGCATCTCCAGGTAAACAGGCCAGGTAGCAGGTTGTGTGAAAGACCTGTGTTTTGATGAACCCAAGTCTGATTCGTATAAGGCAGCTTCCCTCTCTAAGCCAGCTAACACCACCTCCCGATGAGAGGTGCTGTAAGTCAGACATGACTTGATGGCATCTCACACGCACGCTTTTTGCTCTGTCCTATTCTTTTCTTCTTCTTCTTTTTCTCTATCGACAAACTGTTGGCAGAATTTAAATCCGCTGAGGATTGAAGCGCGGGCTGCTTAAAAGAGTAAAATGGTTTTATTAAGAAGAAAAGCAACTATATCGATGAGATAGGAGATAGTCCTAACAGTCTAACTGACCAATGTTTAGAAGGGGAAAGGAAGCAGAAAGTATACTCAACGGATTAGGAAGCCTTCAGCTGAGAGATTATTTGAAAATATCGGGAAGCTTCTAATCTAACTTTGTGTCAGAAGTGGTTGATTCTGCTGTGTATCCTTTCATCTGTCATGTATCTCTTATGCATTTGTTTATGGTTTCCTTTCCTTTGATATTTAACTAGATTTTTGGTAGTACCAGGCCAGATCAAAGGGTGACACAATGCGTCCTTGATTTTCTTCTCTCTTGGCCTTCATTTTTGTTTCACAGAGTGTCTTTCATCTTATGAAGCCTGTTTCCCACCGAAAACTCCAACTAAGTGGGTGGGCGGGGAGGGTGGAAACTGATATAAGTGCTCCATTGCTATTGTTCCTCAGTCTTGGCAACATATTGATCACGTTTACTCACATTTTCCCAACAAATCCGTCTTTGCACCAAGTCAAGGCCTGTTATTGTAGAAATCGATAGAAAACCTCATGCTATGCTAACTACATATCTCTGCCAATATCTCCCTGTAGGATATCCTTCTTACGCAGTTAAATTAAGCACACTACAGATCTTGCGGACTCTAACACAGATTATAATGTGAGCTTTCCTTCTTGCCTTGTTTCTCAATTCTGGCATGTATTCCATCACTAGGCAGAGAAAGCTTTATGGCTATTAGGAGAACATTCTCTGTCATTTGCTCCACAAGATGCCTCATACAGACCTTTATTTCATCAAGGAGCAGCTGGGTGTTGTGGTTAAGAGTGGCAGCTTCTAATCTAGTGAGCCAGGTTCAATTCCTCGCTATGCCACATGCAGCCAGCTGGGTGACCTTGGGTTCATAGCAGTCCTGATAGTGCTGTTCTCAGAGAGCAACCTTGTCAGATATCTCTCCACCCCACCTACCTCACAGGTGTCTGTTGTGGGGAGAGGAAGGGAAGGTGATTGTGCTGAAGCTCCAGCCCTCCTCAAACCCTGCCCTCCCCTCCGCAGGCTCCACTCTCAGTCTCTAAGTTTTCCTCATCCTGGAGTTGGCAACCCTACCACGGGTTAATGTGGGGGATGTCAAATTGGTTCCATCTCACAGGAGATCCTAATTGGGGCCTGGCTGTCTCCAGTTTTCTTCAAGGAGAAGGCATAGCCTGGGACAATTGGTTATGTGAGAAAGAGGGTGTCTGGATGGAAGGATTCCAATGGGTAGCTGTGTTGGTCTGAAGTAGCAAAATAAAAACAGAGTCAAATAGCACCTTTAAGACAAAAAAAAGATTTATTCAAGGTGCTACTGGACTCTGTTTTTATTCTGGATGGAAGGGGGAGAGTTAGAGGGATGAGGTGATCTTCTAGAACATTCTTACAGAGATGGATTCTCATTGGCTCAGTGACATCGCCTGACTCAGATGTGCCAAAAACTTGATCTGGCTAACGGAACAAAGAAAGAGAGGCTTTCTTTGCAAGACGTAAAAGACATTGACAGTTAAATTTGCGCTGGATCCCAAATATGTTTTATTAAATATGCGTGCAGGCTCTGCCCCCTCCCAGACACAGAAACCATTAAAGAACCCACACACGCTTGTGGGGGAACAACGGAAGTGCCTGCTGCCATAGCTTCTGGCCGAGTCCTTTAAGGCAGTGGTCCCCAACCTGCGGGCCGCGGCCCGGTGCCGGGCCACAAAGGCCATGGCGCCGGGCCGCAGCTCCCCCCCCGCCCCCCCCCCGCAGTAAAAAACTTCCCAGGCCGCAAGCTTGCGGCCCGGGAAGCTACTTACTGCGAGAGGGCGGGGAGAAGGAATCGGGGCTGGGCTGCGCCCGTGCAGGTCGCGCCTGCGTGGCCCGTGGGTGCGGCCCGATCCGCGGGCGTGGCCTAATAAAGGTTGGGGACCACTGCTTTAAGGGCAGGAGGGGAAAGGCTGTTGGCCTCACTGGGGCTCCCGCAGACCCCTGAGAGTCCACGGACCCCTGGTTGGAAATCCCTGATGTAGGGGGAAAGCTTGAAGTATGGCCTACAACTACAAGAATGTAAGATTTTGTGAATTAATACCATTCTAAGAGAGTTAAGTAGTGTGTGTGTGTTGTTGTTTTAGAGGATTGTGCTGAAATTATTTGCTAAAATTAATATTGCCAAATTCCTTCTAATAAATTATAAAGGTAAAGGTAAAGGTATCCCCTGTGCAAGCACCGAGTCATGTCTGACCCTTGGGGTGACGCCCTCCAGCGTTTTCATGGCAGACTCAATACGGGGTGGTTTGCCAGTGCCTTCCCCAGTCATTACCGTTTACCCCCCAGCAAGCTGGGTACTCATTTTACCGACCTCGGAAGGATGGAAGGCTGAGTCAACCTTGAGCCGGCTGCTGGGATCGAACTCCCAGCCTCATGGGCAAAGCTTTCAGACGGCTGCCTTACCACTCTGCGCCACAAGAGGCTCATAATAAATTATACACACACACAAAATGTCTGGTTATTTGCACATCTGGTCCAGGACCTAGTCTGCACACAATAGATAATACACTTTCAATGCACTTTTGAAGTAGATTTTCCTGTTCCGCACAGGAAAACCCAGCTGCCAAAGCACATTGAAAGAGCATTATCCTGTATGTGCAGACTAGGCCCAGGTTGGAACTCCTGGACAGCTGATCTAGATAGGTTGATTTTGTGCACTCCTTTGAAAAGATCTCAGCCTATGACTGGGTTTCTGGATAAGGCCCAAAGTCCTGAGTTGTTAGCCATAGAATCCTCCCATGCTTGAGGGACCCGACATGGTCCTTACCTGGGTTTTGTGAGTATTCACCAGCGAGGGGGCCGCAGCCACCATAGAACTGCTGCGGGGTCTCGGCAGCGGTGGGACTTCTGGTTCAGGAGGTTTCTCGGGCTTCTCCTCTAGCATGTGGCGCAGCCTTTGGAGGTAATACATCAGGGACCACTGAGTGCCTTCCTCGGACCAATGCGGCTGGAGCAGGCAGCGTAACACCGCCACATCAAAGTAGGTGGCATACCGAGACTTCTGGCATGGTGGGATGACCAAAGACACCCTGTCCCAAATGATAAAGGAAAGCACCGCATGGAGGGTTTAGCCAGACACTTCCCAGCGGACTCCTCTACCTTCTTCGCCAAATTGAAACAATTCATTCTCCATTACTCTGCCTGCAATATTCAAACAATAAAAGCCAGCCAAACAGCTTACAACAAAAACCAGCCAAACAGTAAAGCCAATACTAACGATTCTTAATCCCAATAGAACAACATTTCTGATTGGGCCAGTTTGGTGGAGAGCCAGTTTGGTGTAGTGGTTAGGAGTGCGGACTTCTGATCTGGTGAGCTGGGTTCGATTCTGCACTCCCCCACATGGAGCCAGCTGGGTGACCTTGGGCTCACCACGGCACTGATAAAATTGTTCTGACCGGGCAGTGATATCAGGGCTCTCTCAGCCTCACCGACCCCACAGGGTGTCGGTTGTGGGGAGAGGAAAGGGAAGGCGACTGTAAGTCGTTTTGAGACTCCTTCGGGTAGAGAAAAGCGGCATATAAGAACCAACTCTTCTTCTTCTTCTTCTTCTTCTTCTTCTTCTTCTTCTTCTTCTTCTTCTTCTTCTTCTCCTTCTTCTTCTTCTTCTTCTCCTTCTTCTTCCAAACTGGGCAGGGAGCACTCTGGCGCACTCGCCACCATTCAGAGCCTAAATGCCACCAGGAAAGGAGGTCATAATCTACACCTCCAAGCACAAACTCCCCAGAACACAGACATTGCCAGCAAGGGCTCCTACCACCCTCCCAGCACAACCCCCACCCCACAAGCTCGCTCTTCGGAAACTCCTGAGCCCAACTCACCCCTCAACAGCACAGCAAACAGAGGTACGACACAGCTGCCACCCCCCCCCCACGGCCCCAACAGACAGCCCCTACCACTGCATCTACAACATCTACCACTGCTCGCTGCTACCAGATAAGTTCTTTACCCACCCTGCATGTTAGCACCCGTTGTGTTTGCAGCTGCAATGGGCTTTAATTCTCTTGAATAAAATAAATTAAAATTAAAATTAAAATTAAAATTAAAATTAAAATTAAAATTAAAATTAAAATTAAAATTAAAATTAAAATTAAAATTAAAATTAAAATTAAAATTAAAATTAAAATTAAAATTAAAATTAAAATTAAAATTAAAATTAAAATTAAAATTAAAATTAAAATTAAAATTAAAATTAAAATTAAAATTAAAATTAAAATTAAAATTAAAATTAAAATTAAAATTAAAATTAAAATTAAAATTAAAATTAAAATTAAAATTAAAATTAAAACCACACCATACTGTATTAACTGCTAAAAGTCGTAAAACATATAAAGCTGCTAGCACTTATTCTGTCCTTTTGATTGTACGTAGGAGAATTCCTTTAAAATAAAAAACAAACAAGGAGTGCTCCTACATACACTCTCAAGGATGTAATAAACATTTTTACCTATTTTGCACCATCAGCCTTGGCCTCACTTTCTCATACTACTCAATAATGAAATCTTTCAGCTCTGGCTGAAATCCAGAAATCCTATCTTATCTTATTTTGGGATAAATAGTTCAGAAAGGAAAAATAAATTAGGGAACTTGGTCATCGTATACGGAAATGGCATCATAGGCATTACATGCTCAAAAGGGGAAAGACGTGGGAAGAGGCATGAGTGCTGAAGATGATGGAATTTGCAGAGATGGCCAAGCTGACTTCTATGAACAGAGAAAAGACAATATCGGCATTTAGGGCTGCAGGGAAACCCTTCGTAGACTTATTGCATGAAAACCTTGAATGGCCTAGTCTAAAAAAGGAGTAACAGCAATCAGAATCAAATGGCATGTTTATAAGGAGGAACTAAAATGAGATAAAATGGATAAACAGGATCTACCCAATTTGGTGATGGCAAAGGGCTATGGAAAGGAATCCAGCTACAGCTGCTGAGATCATTGAGTCTCTGTCTTCTGGAACAGGGGTAGTCAACCTGTGGTCCTCCAGATGTTCATGGACTACAATTCCCATGAGCCTCTGCCAGCATTTCCTGGCAGGGGCTCATGGGAATTGTAGTCCATGAACATCTGGAGGACCACAGGTTGACTACCCCTGTTCTAGAAGACAGCACACCTGAGCTTCATCAGTGCAAACTGATCTTCTGCTTGACCATGGTAGGGTACCCGGGTGACTGCCTGAATGGGATAGTAGAGCAGTAAATACGCTGCTGTTGCGGATTAATAAATCCGGGAAGAAGATCAGGGCCGTGTCTGAACTCCTGCAATTTCACAGAGCCTGCAAAAGGGAGCTCCTTCAACAGGCATTTTCTTGAGGCTGACAAACCCAACAACATCCATTGGTCCCCCCCCAGACACCCCCTTCCATGACTGAATAATCTGACCTACCTAAGGGTTCTGTCAAAGTTGCTGTTCCTGTTGAAATATTGTTAAATTATGATTGTTATATTTGTTATGATGTCCTATGGAATTACCCAATGATGTTTTATGGAAACCCCCCAGAGCCATATGGAAGGGCGGTATAAAAACCTGAATGAATGAATGAATGAATGAATGAATGAATGAATGAATGAATGGAAAGCGCTCAGCAAAGGGAACATTTTTATTCCTTCCTCTCAACCAGGCCATCGGGAGAGAATTTAGGTGTGCTAATAGGAAGCAATGCCTATGATGTGAGTTAATCAGTGTAAGGAAGAATGGAGGCAGAGACCTGTATGTAGGTGGAATCCCATAAGCCTGGGTCAAGCAGGATCTTCAGACTAAGACATATGAAGAAAGGTTGAGGGAGCTTGGTCTGTTTAGCCTGGAGAGGAGATGACTGAGAGGGGATCTGATAGCCATCTTCAAGTATTTAAATGGCTGCCATATAGAGGATGGAGCAGAGTTGTTCTCTTGCCCCAGAGGGACAGACCAGAACCAATGGGATGAAATTAATTCAAAAGAAATTCCGTCTAAACATCCGGAAGACGTTCCTGACAGTTAGAGTGGTTCCTCAGTGGAACAGGCTTCCTTGGGAGGTGGTGGGTTCTCCATCATTGGAAATGTTTAAACAGAGGCTGGATAGCCATCTGACGGAGAGTCTGATTCTGTGAAGGCTTAATGGGGTGGTAGGTTAGAGTGGATGAGCGATAGGGTTGGGAGTGTCCTGCATAGTGCAGGGGGTTGGACTAGATAACCCAGGAAGTCCCTTCCAACTCTATGATTCTATGATTCCTGTGGCACCGTTGTTCATTGGCTGTGACTGTCACTAACACAGAGGGGTGAATTATGAAACGTTGGAAGCTGAAACAGATCTGGCATCCAGAAGGTCCCACGTTCAAGACCCATCTTCTTCCCTTAAAAGATCTGGCCATAGGTGGATGTGAAAGACCTCTGCCTGAGACCATTTTGAGGGACACAGGGTGTGATTCAGGATGAGGCAGTTTCATGTCTTCGTGTGTTCCGAATTCTCCCAAGGGATTTCTTTCCTGTGTTTCCTTGTGTTTCCATGGATCCCTGCCAGTTTTATCCGAGACACTCAGAAAATAGCTACGAACTGCAGAGATGGCTTCTTTTAGGTATCATGCAGAAGGTAAGCTAGCTAGCTAGCAGTCAAGTAATCCATCGGAAAGACAACCTGAGTTTTGTTCAACTAGCTCATTTAAAAATATATCTCTTCTCATTTTAATTTCAGCTCCATGTTTGGGAGGTTCTTTTGCCTCCCAAACGTTGTAGGGTTTGGGACCTAATAACTGGTTTGCATTTTGCCTTCAAGGGCAAAAAGAATTCCATTGAGGCTGGGTGAGAAAGCAAAGCCAAGCAACATGTATTTGTTCCTGGACTGTTACTTGGCAACCAATGCACGCAGTTCCCACCCCTCACCCCCATTCCTGCCACCCATTCAGAGAGTGATCAATGAGTTCACCAAAGGAAGAGAAATTAATGATGCAGGATACAGAGCGTGCCTGCAGGCCCGTCACCATGGCGACCGCCTGGCTCAGTTTCAGCCTCCGATTGCTTCGTTTTTGGCTGTCTAAAACCCAATTCCTCCCTCCTTGGGTGCTCGGAACTCGATTGCCAAATCATCGGCAGTCTCTCATCTGGAGAACTGGGTTGGAGTCCCCACCGCTTCTCCACAGGCAGCCAGCTGGCAGCCAGGCCCAGTTCTCTCAGAGCTCTCTCAGTTTCACCTGCCTCCCAAGGGGCCAGTTGTGGGGAGAGGAAGGGAAGGCCATTGCCAGCCACTTTGAAACACAGGAGGCCTGCTGGGGGACCTTGGGCCAGTCACAGTTCTCTCAGGATTCTCTCAGCCCTATTTGCCTCACAAAGGGCCTGTTGTGGGGAGAGGAAGGGAAGGCCATTGTCACCCGCTTTGAGACACAGGACACTTGCTGGGTGACCTTGGGCCAGTCCCAGTTCTCCCAGAGCTCTCTCAGTTTTGCCTGCCTCTCAAGTGACTGTTGTGGGGAAAGGAAGGGAAGGCCATTGTTAACCGCTTTGATACCCAGGAGGCTTGCTGGGGGACCTTGGGCCAGACCCAGTTCTCTCAGAGTTCTCTCAGCTTCATCTGCCTCCCAAGGGGCCTGTCATGGGGAGAGGAAGGGTAGGTGATTGTCAGCCATTCAGGGACTCCTCCAGGTAGTAGTAAGTGGGGTACAAAACCTTGGCTCTTCTTCTCTTCCTTTATCTCAACCACTTGGCTCAGTCAAATTGGAAGCCTTTTTCCAAGAGCTCTGCTTTCATTGCATCAAAGTTCTTTAGACAGGAGGAAGTTGGGCTGAGCTAGAGTTGGTCACCTCCAAGTGGGGCCTGAAGGTCTATGGCAGCTTCAGAGAGTGGACTGTGTAGCATCACATTTCTGCTGAGCTCCTTCCCCTCCCCAAACTCTGCCCTTCCTAGGCTCCACCCCCAAATCTCCATGAATTTCCCAACCTGGAGTTGGTCAACTTAGGCCAGCGTTTCCCAACCCGGGGTAAAGCATAACCCAGGGGTGACTCCAGAGCCCTGGAGGAGTTATGTCATTAAAAGGGAATTATTTTTATATATATTTAAGATTCTCCAACCAGGGTTAATGAATAATCCAGGTTTAACTCCGGAGCCCAGGAGGAGTTATGCCAGTTAAAAGGGAATTATTTTAATATATATATATTTAAGCACAAAACTTGTGTTTTTGCAACTGCTGTTGAAGCAACATTTCGATTTCTACCTGGGGATGGTTTTCTCCTTATTTGGTCAGGTCAACCCCGCCCCCCCACCAAATGGCTAATGATAGGCCTGGAAGAGGAGGGGACAGGGGAGCGGTCTCAGCCATCCAAATTTTTGCTCAAAATGGAGGCTGAGTTTTTTAGATGTTACAGAGTCAGCTTGGGACTCATCCATAAGAAAATGATTCTTAGGCCATTGCCTTAATGTATTTAGTGTATACCTTGTTCAAAATCTACATGGGAAAAATAATCCCAAGGAAGGGGTCATAACGTAGTGCCCATAGGCAATATGTCACCTGGCAAGTATTTTGGAGATGTGATTGGTTGTGCAGATTAAAAAAAATAGTTGCTTCAACAGCAGCAGCCAGCATAGCACAAAACTTGTGCTGTTTTGGCAGCTGCTGTTGAAGCAATGTTTCTATTTCTATGCAGTCACACATGGGACGCCGTTTTCTCAGGCCTGCCATGAAGAACTAGCAAGCTTTAAGATGATGTTTTTAGATCCCAAGATTGCTCTCCCTTCCCTTCATAGAGGAACTAACATTCTCACCCATAAGTCATGAGATGTAGGAGGGGTGGGTACTCCTCAGTTCTCCATTCACCACCGTAGGAAAGTAAGAATCGACCAATAAATATAAGCCCACAGTGGGGACAGGAGGGAGGGATGTGTGCCTGCACAGAAGACCATTTAATGAGCAACATTCACAAGAAAGTGCAACCTTGTGAATCTTGTCCCATAGGGGAAAACAGCAAGATCACTCACCATGGAGTGTGTGGATTTATGTGGTAGAAAATGGATGGAAATACCACTGTACCTACAGCAATCTTTGTGTGACTGAAGGTAAGCTATGGCTGCCATTGCATTTTTGGCTACTCCCACCATGCTGTGTCAGAATTCTGAAGGTGTCCACGGACTTAAGATGTTTGGAGAATTCTGCCAGATCCTCTCTGGCCATTGGCAGGGATTAGGTGATAGGGTTACCAGATCCTGTAGATTTGGGGATGGAGCCTGGGAAGGACAGGAGCCTCAGTAGAGTATGATGCCACTGAGTCCACACTCCAAAGGATCCGTTTTTTCCAGTGGATCTGATCTCTGTAGTTTGAATATAAGCTGTAATTCCAGGAGATCCCCAGGACCTGCCTGAAGGCTGGCATCCCTGAACACCAACAGGGTAGATTTATACGTGTGATACATTTAATATGCAAGCCAGCCCATCTTTCCTATGCTGAATCTATTTTGAAATCCTAATTGTGTAGGATTCAGCTACACAATTGGGAGTCTTCCTTTTAATGCTACAGAGTGGGGGTCACTCCTGGTGCCCACCAAATGTTTTTAGTAAATGGGTGTGGCCAAATGAGGCATTTGCTTCTAAGACTTCTGATTGACCATTGGAGATTTGATGGACTGCACAGATTTTAACAATCATTGCTTTGCCAACTGTTGCCACCACCACACAAGGATCTTCACTGTGTGACCTGAAGTTAAGCTTGGTCAGCCATTTTGTGGCACTTTTGTGACAACCATTTTGTGGCTGGACCAACAGCTGTGTCACAATTCCACAATTTTATGCCTGTGGTCATAAAAGATTGGAGGCAAATGTTATAGAGCAGCCTTTTACAACCTTTTGGCCAATTCTTCAGACTTTGAGGAGCCCCAGAAATGATATCAGCTGGCCATGCCTTCCTGACATACCCCCAGAAGTGACAAGTCACCAGAAGTGACCTGTATTAACAGGCAGATCAAGGAGGACTGGGGGTGGAGAGACATGATTTTATGTATTGTTTTATGTATTGTTCTCTGTTATAATGTAAACCGCCCTGAGCCTCCGGGGAGGGCGGTATAGAAGTATGATAAATAAATAAATAAATAAATAAATAAATAAATAAATAAATAAATAAATAAATAAATAAATAAATAAATAAATAAATAAATAAATAAATAAATAAATAAATAAATAAATGGTGCGGTTTAAGGCCTACAGATTCTGCCCTCTTCCAGGCACAGAAACCATGAGAGAACTCACTCACACTTGGGAGCAGTGAGTGACAGCAATAGAAGTATTTGGCTCCTTAGCTTGTGACTGTCCATTAAGTCAGGAGGGAAAAGGCTGTTGATCACCTCTAGAGCTCCTGTGGACCCCTGGGGATCTGCAGACCCCTGGTTGGGAAACTCTGCTGTAGAGAACACCAACCATTTCTTTGTCATTTTTAGTTGGTTGTATCATGAACAGCGAGCAAGTGAGAAATCTGAAAGAAAGTAGCCTTCTACCTGGGATGTGGAGGACCCTTCTCCTGGGATGCTTGGGACGATACACTCCCATCGATGGAGTTTCCACGATGACAGCCCGCAACAGCTGGCTTGAGAGGCAAGGAATCAGGCTGGGCTGTTTCACACACAACTTGCAATCCCTGTGGACATTTCCAGAAAGAAATGCAGTCAAATACATGCCTTTTCCTCTTCCAGCTAGCATCATTGTTCCTCACCAGAAGCAGCAAATCCTCAAAAGTCCTTCTGAAGACTTTGCTGTTGGAGCAATTGTCGGAATCTTCTTCACTGGGTTGCAGATTCCATTGGCGACCTGATGCACGCTTAAGCGCATACATGCACTCCTGAACTAGAAGGAACTTCTGAATAAATACAGCTGGGACTGAGCCATGGTGACCTATTTCGATGATATAGCTATGAAGATGGAGAGACCAGATTTGCATCCATCAAATCAGGGATTATCTTCTCATAGGTATATTTCTCTATCGCATTACTTATAAAATGCAGAGTGAGTAGCTCAGAGTACACAGCAGAAAGCTTTGATTGAAAGGGGAATAATTGACTGCATGAACTGTGGTGCTGGAATGGGCCGTCAAATTGCAACTGACTGATGGTGGCCCTGTAGGGTTTTCAAGGCAAGAGAGATTGAGAGGTAGTTTGCCATTGCTTCCTGACATATCACTGGTAGGCAAAATCACGAAACTCCATCTTACTTACTTTGGCCATATCATGCCATCCAACTCAATGGAGAAAGCAATTATGCTAGAATTGGTCGGTGGAAAAAGGAAACCAGGCTGACAAAGAGTGCAGTGGTCAGATACAATCAAAATGGACACCAGTCAGACTGTTACACAATTAAAAGAAGTGCTGCAAGATCAGAAATTGTGGTGGCAATGTGCCATAGGATAGCCAAGAGTTGGTACTTAACTGTGACCTGACCTGGATGCCCCTGGCTAGCTCAGCTTTGACAGATCTTGGTTGGTCCTTGAATGGCTAACTCTAGACTTCCTTCGTCATCGCCCATCCAAGGACCAACCAAGATCTGTCAAAGCTGAGCTAGCCAGGGTCATCCAGGCCAGGTCACAGTTCAGTACCAACAAGTTGCAATAGACTTATGGTGACCCTAAAGAGTTTTTAAGGCAAGAGACATTCAGAGGTGGTTGGCTGTTGTCTGCCTGGACTTCCTTGGTTGTCTTGCATCCAATACCTAACCAGGGCTGATCCTGCTTTGCTTCTAAGACCTGGTAAGATCAGTCTAGCCTGGACAATCAAGTTGAGGGCCATGAACAATTGAAACTCTCCAGGCTCAATACCCTATTATTTGTGTTTGTGAAAACAGCAGAGTGAAGGAGCCATAAAGCAAAGACTTTCAAGGAGGACTCTGGCTAGCAGTCTCAGATGGTACAGCTCTCTCAGGGCTGGCCAAATGAAGAATCTACTGTGTTCTCTTGGTGGATGCTAGAGAACATGTAAAGACATGGTTATTGCCTGGTGTGCTGTACCAGAGCATTGACGTGGCATGCAGAAAGTCCCAGGTTCAATACCCAGCAGTTCAAAAGACCAGGTGGTGGATAAGGTGAAAGACTTAGCTTGAGACTCTGGAGAGCTGCCGCTAGTCTTAGTTCATACTGTCCTTGTTGGACCCAGGGTCTGATTCAGTATAAGGCAGCTTCATGCGTTCGTGTAAGATACTCTCCTTGTGAAACACAGCCAGATTCCCTGTACTGATTGAGTTAATCAACCCCCCATATTGGTGCAGAATGTGGTTGCATGAGTCCTTACAGGGAAGTTGTGGGGAGCACCAACATTACCTGTGTCCCAGCTGAACTGCATCCAGATTGGAGACCGAAACAAGTTCAAGGTTTGATTTACGGCCTTTAAAACCCTAAATGGTCTGGGACCATTGTATCTGCAGGACTGCCTCTTCCCATATAACCCTCAAAGGGCATGAAGATTGAGCCAGCAGAATTAAACTAGTCTCTAACAGAGCCAGGGCCTTTTCAGCCTTGGGCCCAGCCTGGTAAAATGTGCTGGGCCCAGGGCCTGGTGGAATGTGCCGGCGTCTGCACCTCCCTCTCCTCCCCCCCTCCGGGCCTCCCCCCCCCCGGGTCTCCAGCCCAAAAAAGGTTGGGGACCACTGCTGAATCAGACCCCTGACCCCTCAATGACAGCATTGCCTACTCAGGCTGGCAGCGTTCTCCAGCATCTCAGGGACTGTTTCCACACTGGGAACTTCACTGCCCCAGCTCCCGTGCAGGAGCACAAATCTGGAGTGGATGAGGCACACCGGGCCAAACGCTCCCCCTTGTGGAAAAGACGGGGCAACCCACCATGACTAAAACTCCAGCCTGCAGCCAGCATGAAACCACCAGTGTGTAAACGGTCAGGGAGACGTCATTTACATCACTTCCTGCCTGGCTCTTTTCAGTGGAGCTGATGGGGACTGAACCTTCGGCATGCCAAGCAGAGGCTCTACCACTGAGCCACAGCCCCTTCCCCTTAGATCTCCAAAAATCTTATTGGTGTTACTAGATTGGAATCTAGCGCTTCTTTGAAGACTCAGTTAAAAGCACAAACTTCCTTCTCACGACTGGCCAAGGTTAAGCGGTTGTGGGCGCTTTTTAGCTTTTGATGTTTCAAATCCTGCTGATATTTCCAAGGAGTTTTTTTGTCCCAAATACTGACACTTATCCCAAGTCCCTGGGGAGGCTGGGACAGCTAAACCGTGAAGGCAGATGATGAAGACCATGCTTTCCTGGCAAGACTTTCTGCTTGAAGCAAATAGCAGCATCTCCGGTACCTGTACTCACATCTTCCCATGAGATTTGAGGGTCACAGTCCTTACCTCTGTACATCCAGCATCTAGACTAGGCGATTCGTATGTCAAAATCTGGTTTTTGATTGGAGAACTTCTCTTAGCTGGAAAACAGAAGAATGAATCGTTCGGAGTTGCAATTTCAACCTCAACCATTCTCAAAGGCACTCTAACGTGGGCTGGATCTGTTTTCTTAATTTCAGGAAGAGGGTGATGTTTTTTAGGGATTGTCTCCCCCGCCCCTTCTTTAATGTGTCAATTAGGGGCAGGTTTTAATCAAGCTATTCATCCTTTTGTGTGTTTTTTTAAAAAATCCTGAGCTGCTAGAAAAAAAAACATGATGAAATGTTGAAATTGATTGTTGAGACCCTGTATCCAACTGTGTATCTACACACTGTGACTATTGTGACTCCATTTTGTATGACTTGCTTTTAGTCGCTTCCTTACTTTGTGGTAGCTGGGATGGGTCGACTAGGATTCAGAAAGTAGAGGGTTCTAGGTTGTCATTTGCCACCTCTGCCATTCTGTTGGTTGGGGTAGGTAGTAAATTTGTAGGTGCCTGGGTTCAGGTTATCTCTCTATCATTGGAGCCCAGGCAGGGCTGCTGCGTCTAGTGAAGATTTTCACTTTGGGGCAGGATAAGAGAAGTATGGGAGAGGTGTCACCTGCAATTTTCATGCCTGAATTTAGACTATGGGGGAGTGGTGGGTTTGGAGATATAGGAGCACTTGAATGGGCATGTTTCAGTCTTAGCAAGAAATTGGAGAAGCCCTGTTTCATTTGTTTCCGAATAAAGAGATTTCTTCAAACAATAGTCTGCTTATTGAGAATGCTGATGGCAGCCTAATTTTGAAACATCGAAATAGATAATGGAATCAAGGAACAGAGAGGAATTATCTGAGCAAGAGGCAGGACATTCTTTCCTCATCTGTCTCCTGCCAGCCTGCCTGGCTGTTTCCCACCCACCAGGGACACAACACTTTCAAAGACATCATGAATAACAGAAGGGATTCGTGGGTGTCATCCCCACAAAGAAGTAGAAGCAGCAGCTTTAGCACCTGGTGGGTCCATCCCACAGTCTCACACACCTGTAATGATATTCCGGATGGGCTTCACCATTGAAGTAAAGGCCGACACATCCGGTTGCCTGTGCTCCCACATTGGCTGCCAGATCCCAAGACCGCTGGCCAGACGGAATGTCAGATCAGATTCCTGAAAGTACATGAAGACGATACCACCATGTTTAGAAAAGTCAGGCTGATCTGAGCTGATCAGGTCTATTCTGGACTGGAATTCTTCATTACAAAGACAATCAGTCTTTTAATTCTACAAAATGTCCTGCTGTTCTGCCCTCAGGTTCGGATTACCACCAGGTGCTCTGGAAGGGATCCTATAACTTTCCCCTCCAGCTTTAAGGGACTCGGCCACAAGCTAGAGAACCAGCTATTTCCTTTGCTCCCCTACCCACTCCCAAGCATGAAAGGAGGCGGAGCCTGCATGTCTACCCCTGCCTTAAACCACCTCCCTCTCCCCCTCAGTCATCCTTGAGCCTGACTGTAAATGTGGGCAGTGATGTCACTTCCAGTGACACATCACGGCAGGGGGCGTGGCAGGGGGCGTGGCCAGCTGACACAACTTCCGGGGCTCCATGAAGCCTGAAAAATTATTTCACGGGTCCTCCACAGTGAAAAGATTGAAGGAGGTTGATGGTGAGGAACTTGCTCTTCTCCCCCTACCCATGCTGGAGGCACTTACTTTAATCCTATGAACCAGAGGTGCAAACAAGAAGACAAAGAGCTCCACAGTGGCCATGGAATTCTGGAAGAACTTCCTCCGGTTATTCTCTTCCTCGTCGTTGGTGCTGTCCCGCCTGGGGTGGCCCGGAGAGCCCTGGTTTTCCATCTGGTGGAGGAAAGCGCTGCCACTCCCTCTCCAGCTGGATCCCCGGTCTCTACCCCCAAAACGGTCATTGCTGCAGTCTTGGGGAGCTTCCAAAAGCATCCAGTGGAGGGTATGGAGTAGCTTTGTTTCTGCCACCCCAAGTTTGTCCTGATGCCCTGGGAGACACAACACAACAAAGTCTCTGGTCAAGGGGAACAGGCGGAACCTGGTGGTTGAGACTCGCTGATCCTTCAAGACCTCCCACCTCCTTGCATCCCCTGCCCCCAATCTGTAGCCATGCTCTGAGTTGTCATTAAGGAAAAGCATGCAGGGAGTGCACCATGCGCTCCCAGCTGCATACACTGGCCAGTGCTGTTGTGGAAAAGTGCGGGTGGTGCCATGACTGTGCATGCAAGAGGGAGAAGGAGATGTGGATTGGTGCAGAGTGCCCCTGTATAGGGAAACATAATGCCCAGAGCCTTCTAAAACATGGAATGATTCTGCCAGGCGGGAAACCCTATGCTTATGCATGAGGGAAAAACCATTTGCACAGGCTGGTGGAAGCTGGATAAAGGGCCTACCTTGTAGCAGGGGAGTCCAAAAACATACAGAAGCTGAGAATTCCCCAAGGCAGCTGAACTTCTCATAACATTAAGCCCTCATAGAGGGGCTAATAGAGGGGTCCCCAATCTTTTTGAGTCTGCGGGCACCTTTGGAATTCAGGCAAAGGGTGGTGGGCATAGCCCCAAGATATCTGCTGCAGGGGGTGGAGCCAACCTGTCAGAAACCCTCATGTATTTCTGCCATGATTATATCTCTGCTGTAATTTAGTATGTCCAACTAGCCTGATCTCTATGCCCTGAGGTGACCCAGATCCTTTCGCTTGACACCCAAGGTCAATTCCCTGCTATTGTATTTCATGTGTACCATCCTCCCCAAACATTCCTCATTTCTTCTCCCTTATTTCCCTCTATTTCCCTCCTCATTCGATATCCTTAGTTCCCAAGTCTTCCCATCTCTTGATGCTTGGATAGTTATCTCCATATTGTGACTTCTTTTGAACTGTACCTGGTTTGAGTTCCCGGGGGAGGGGGATCCCCCCCAAGTCCCTATATATCCTACCCTATGCTTTGTGGACCCGTTCTGATTATAACTTCAACGCAGATGTTTGCAGTTCTAATTAAAAAAAACTTTGATTCAAAGAATTTGCTTATTTAGAATTCGAAGAATCTCACACAATCACAGAATGGTTGCCAGAAGAGGCGGAGTCACACTCAGGCAATTTTAAAAAATAGCCCAAGAAGGAGAAGCAGAGGAGAAGACTAACCCTGTGGCGGCAGCAGCTTCTGAAACTTTATTGCAATCTGCACAGCTGATTGGCTCTTCAGTGGCCAATCAGAAGCCCTCCTGCATGAGAACCCAGCCTGGCTCCATCCACTTTATCCAAATGCTCTATCGATACCTGGAAACAGGTCCATTGGCTACACTGATGGCCAGCAGGGAAATGAAAGCAGGGAAATGAAAGAAAGGAGAGGCTCTCACGCATCTTTGAGCAATTGCTGGGGCCACACAAGTGAGACATGCTGCCCCCCAGGAGAGCCACAGTCTCAATTTCCCGTGAAATGTTTCCATCCGCCCACCACATAGCCCTCTTCCCTTTGACATCTCATGTTCCCACTCACCTAGCTTGTTGCGATTGGAAAGCAGGGTGGCCGTGCAGTGGAGCACATGGGGTAAGGCCGCTTGGACGAGTTCCCAGCGAGAAATGCTCTGGATGGCTTCCGAGAGGGCCGGGGAAAGCCCATGCAGCTTGTTCTCGACCAAGACCCTTTCGAAGGACTGGTGGGGGAGGGAGGGAGAGAAAGGGAGAAGTTAGCTTAGCGCCTGCTCGTCATAGACTGTGCAGCCTTTTCTCCTTGTGCCAATTTCTGTCCCCCATGAAATGCGATTAAACGTTCCCTTTAACGAAGCCATGTGGTGAAGGGTTATTCTGTGCTTTACGCGGGAAGGCTGAATCGCTGCGCATTGCAGCACTCGAATGTGGGCAATGCAAACACTTCTGCACAAAACAACAACACAACCCTATGTCTAAGTCATTCTTTTTTGACCTCTTGACTGTGGTGGAACCCCTGGTATGCTCTTCAGGCTTTGAGGAGCCCCAGAGGTGTTGACAGGCCCCTTCGGAGAAGTGGGCACAGAAGTCAGGTGTAGGAGACAGCCAATCCATCAGTTGATCTATCAATCATTTCCCATTTCCATTGTGGAGAAAGAGACGAGGCCTTTAGAGCAACAGGGGAAGGGTGCTCTAGGGACAGCTAGGGATGTGAGCAGCCATCTGGGAAAGGCTGCCTAAGCCCTGGGGAGGTCTAGTGTAACTCCAGGTTTCCCTGGAACTCAGGTTGGGAATCCCTGGTCTAAGTATTTGGTCCAGGAGCCTCAGGATCAAAATGGGTGACCTTGTAATATTGCAGCCCACATCTGGCTGGCTAAAGGGTCTGGATCCATTGGTCCCATTCCCCCAAGCACCCACAGGACCCTCCACTCAGGTCAAGCAGTCCTTTCTTCAGATGCACAGTGTAAGAAAGCACTTCTTGCATCTCAGAAGTTTTCCAGCACACCTCTCTAGTCAGCTTTGAAATCTGGCCTCACCCAGCAGGGCTGCCCCGGCCATCTCCAGGGCTTCCTGCCCTCAGGAGCCTCACCTGGGGTTGGCCTCTTTTTTCCTGAGCACGCCTCCTAGAACTGCTGGTGTACTCTTTGGCTTCCAGCCATGACTCAGGTCTTTCCTCATGAGGAGCACCCCCTGGGATCGAGTCAGTGGGTTCCTTCTCTAGCCTGTTCTGGTCATAGTGTCCCATTACTCGACACCTAACACCAAGCAATGTACTGAGAGCACCTAGCTTTTGGCCACTGTGTGACTCAGAGCATTGGAATGGATGGGCCATCAGCCTGATCCCAAATGGCTTCTTTTATGTTCTTATGTCTGCGGCAGTGAAGCTCTATTTTCTAAGCACATAAGGAGCACCAGTGGGAGAGCTTCTGGGCCTGAGTGTTGCGCTGGATGGGCCTTGATCCAGCATGGCTTCTCTTATGTTCTTATGGCCCTGCTTGTGGCCTTCCTGATGGCCCCTGGGTTTTGGTCACTGTGTGACTCAGAGTGTTGGGCTGGATGGGCCATCGGCCTGATCCAGCATGGATTCTCTTATGTTCTTAGATATGGGATACTGGAGGATCTGTGCTACAGATTTCCACCCAGCTGTAAAATGAAAGCAGTCCTTGGTGCTGTCATCTCTGGGCAGGCTGCTCGTTTCAATTCCAGGGAAAGTACCCAGCAGGCCACTGTCCTGGCAGGCTGCCCAGAGCCAAGGGCAAGCTAAGCTAAGCTCTGCTTGTCTCAGGCCTGGCCTGCGAGGCCTGCAAAGGGTGGCACATGCTGGCGGAGCATGAGGAGAGGATGGGCAAATTGACGCTGCATGTGGAAGAGGAGCAGGGAATCAAACCCAGTTCACCAGATTAGAAGTCAGCGCTCCTAACCATTAGACAAAGCTGGCTCTCTAAGCTGGCTCTCTTTATGAGTTCAGATTCCCACTAAAATGAAGAATTCTAACCCTCTGGCGCTTTGCTCATTCTCTAGTCATTTAGCCCATTGGGACCTGTCAACGGAGACATCTGGGAGGGGGCGAACAGGAACTTGATCATGCTTTCCCATTTCAAACCTCATACTTTTGCCTCACCAAAGTGCCCATCATTCCACATCCAGGGCTATTACACAGAGGCAAGCCATGACAAACCACCTGAAAGGGGTCTCCATAGATCAACTCTGACTTGATGGCCAAGAATGGCCTCTTTTATCAGAGGAGCGAAACTGTACAAGTGACCTCCAGACAGAAGGCAATAAAGGCGCACTCACGAAAGATTCCAAAATACAAAATGGGCATCTAAAAATACTGTCCCATCAGACACTTTAATGGCTCCCGCTGACAACTCAAGTCCTAAAAATACTCTGGGACGCGGATGATTTTTATAACCTGGAATGACTAGGACAGATGTCAGAGTGACACCTTGGGAAATGACTGCGGGGAGGGAAGAGAAGGGCTGGAGCAGAGATTCAAAGCAGCGGCAGCCCAGAAACAGATGGTGATCTCACAGTGACCAGCATGCAAAGATCCAGTTTGCACAGAGAGCTCAGTTGGGTTTTCTTAAGATGGATGGACCGGAGTGAAAGGGGCACCTTCAACGCCAGGACTTGCAAGGAAAGGGCTTCTGTCTCCCACCGACACTGCATTGGCCGCAGGCCCAGCTGTCGAGAAGGAGGGCCACATCAGCTGGAGGGCCCCAAAGCCAGAAGTGTACTGCAGTTATATAGCACCTTTGCTTCCTGCATTGCAGCCACGAGGGGCACAGGGAGAGCAGGAGGCAGTAAACAGGAGTGGCTCTGACAGCTGGTGGGGGCTTTCTGCAGCATCGTCTAGGAAGCTGAAGAAAGCCCTTGCTTCTCCGATCCTTCTAAACCCATCAGCCGGGACAACAGTGGCACAAGGCAAGACTGGCCAGGACAACCACAGCCATTGCCAGGATGTGGCCTCCTAATAAGGTTGTTCTTCTGCATCAGTCTATGGTTTTCTTCATCCTTTAGTTTAGCTCCGCTCCATAGTTTTGCCTGCATAGCCAGACCTTGCAAAAGGGGCAGCCTGGTTAGTATGTGATTGCAAAACAGATAACCAACCCCTCTTTTCATTGTTTTTCCCTTAATGTCTCTGTTTCCCACACTTTTCTCTGCCTCTTTCATAATCTGCCATTTTTCCATCCTCACTTCTTATTCTTGGTTTATCCATTTACTATGGGCAAAGCCCGTTGTACCCAGCACTAAGCAGGGCCAACCCATTCCCTATCTTTGCATAGTCATCATGAACTTCCTTGGTGGTCTCCACCATGAACCAGAGCAGACTCTTTGTAACGACCCTGTCCTTCCTTGGTGGTCTCCCATCCCAGCATTAATCAGGGCCAGACTATTTGCTGTCTTTGCACAGTGACCCTGAACTTCGGTGGTCTCCAAGGTCTCCTTGGTGGTCTCCAAAGCATACGCCAGGGCTGACTCTGCATATTTTCTGAGATCTGATGTGACTGGGCCAGTCTGGGCTATCAAGGTCAGGAAAAAAAGGTAGGTGATCCTGTTGTGCTTTTTAAGCGGGAATGGATCTGGGATAACATCATCCACCAGTGGAGCCAGAACTCCAGAAGTCCTCTCACTCTTGCCCCCCAGCACCCAGAATACAGAGCATCACTTACTACTGCATAAGAGAAGCCATGTTGGATCAGGCCAATGACCCATCGAGTCCAATGCTGTGTTGCCCAGTGGCTAAATCTCAGGTACCATCAGGAGGTCCACCAGCTGGCCCAGAATTCCAGAAGACCTCCCACTCTTGCCCCTCAGCACCCAGAATACAGAGTATCACTGCCTACTGCATAAGAGAAGTCATGTTGGATCAGGCCAATGACCCATCAAATCCAACATAGTGGCCATATCAGGAGGTCCACCAGCAGGGCCAGAATTCCCAAAGTCCTCCCAATGTACCCCCTAAGCACCAAGGATACAGAGCATGACTGCCCCAGATGGAGTGTTTCATCTGTACCTTGTGACTAAGAGCCACTCATGGACCTCTGTTCCATGTTTACCCAATAGCCCCACGAAGCCACAAAATGGGATTCTGCAGCCTCACCCCAAGGGATAGAATGGAACAGACAATCTGGAACATAGCACTGTTGACCAGGTTGACTGACTGTAAGAGGGGAAGAAACATTGATACGAATATCAGATTTATAATGGATACTATTAATTGATTATTGGAATGTGACATTTTTGGCTAAGGTCGTATTTTCTCAAATGAAGCAATAATAATAAAAAATATTGCCCTGCCTTGTGAACAAACTGAATCCACAATCAGGAGGAGAGCTTCATCTCCTGTCCTCTGCCATCTCCCACAGATAACTCCAGGAACTAGAAAGCCAAATTCCCTCTGTGGGTAAGAAAGGGCCCAACTGGTGGGTGAATAAAGACCCACTTTTTAGTTTAAGTTCAGCTTCAAACCAGAATTGTCTCTAACAATGCTCAGGCTTCAGAGTTGGATAACATGAAGACTTCCTCTCTCTCCCCTGGGGATGCCAACCTCCAGGGGGGACCTGGGGATCTCCTGGAATTACAATTCAACTCCAGACAACACAGATATATTTCCCTGGTTTTGGAGGGCAGGCCTTGTGGCATTGTGCCCCACTGAGGTCTCTGTCCTCCCCAGGCTCCATCCCCAAATCTCCAGGAGTTTCTGAACTTGGATCTAGCAACCCAACACCATACATCCCCAGTGGGCAATTCTACTCTCCCCTCATCTTTCTCTGAGTTCTCCCTTCCCCTCTCATCCTTCCAATTCCTCTCCGCACAGTTTCTCCATTGCCCAGTGCAAGGGTGGCTTGCCTTCATGTGGGGCTTGGAGATCTCCCCAAGCTCCACCCCCAACAACTTCAGGTACTTCCTAACCCAGAGATAACAGCCCTAAGAACGGGAGAACAACATAGGTCTATGTCCAGAGTGTGTAGGAACACACAGTGACAAATAATGGGAGATCATTATTGGATGCCAGCAAAATAACAAGGTTTTGTTGGGTGTTTTGCTGGTACAGAATAATGGCCTCACTTTCTAGATGAGACACACAAAGTGACACAAAAGCATGGGAAGTTTTCTAGCATCTAATGAGATCTCAAGAAGAAGAAGAAGAGAAAGAGGAAGAGAAAGAAGAGGAAGTAGTAGAAGAAAAAGTATAAGAGGGAAAAGACAAGGAAGAAGAAGAGGAAAAAGAAGAGGAAGAGGAAGAAGAAAAAGAAACAGAGAAGAGGAAGTAGTAGTAGAAGAAGAAGTAGAAGAAGAGGAAGAAGAAGAAAAGAGCTTTCCTTATCTCCCCCCTTTCACTACCTGAAGGGAGTCCCAAAGGGCTTAAGAACAGCCTTCCCTTCCTCTCCCCACAGCAGAACCCTGTGACACAGGTGGGGCTGAGAGAGCTCTGACAGAACAAGGTCACCCAGCTGTCTGTCGGTGGAGGAGCAGGGAATCAAACCTGCTCCAGATTAGAGTCTGCCCTTCTTTAACCATTACATCATGATGCGAGAAGGGGATGTGGAGGGCTCCCTTGACCACAAGAGAATAAAGGGCCATGCCAGTCGCAGGAGAGACAGCCAAGGCTCCAAAATCAGATAAAAAGATATTTTATGTCTCCATTAGATTTCGAAATATTCCTGCTACGTTTCTCCCAGGGACAATTGGCTACTGATCTCAGCCTCCTTTTGAAGAGCGACTGCAAGACGGACCTCCCTGCCAAAGCGAAATCTCCTTTTTCCTGGTTTGGCACCCCAGCCGGGGCCCTGTCCTTAATCTCCAAGGGCTCTGCTGAGCCTGGGCTTCTTCCTCTCCTCAGCAGCCCAGCTTGTCAGGCTGCTTCTAAAACCAGAGCTGAGCAGACTCCAGCAGCTCAGTGTGTCATCGCTTGGCTGAGAGGATGTTTCTCCCGAAAAATCTGGCGGTTATGTAACGCTGTTTGCGATCGAAGGCTGGAGTGCGAGAAGACAAGAAGGGCCACCCCTCCCCCCTCAAGGACTTGGAAGCACCATGTGCCACAGCTATGGCTGGCTGGCCAAAGCAACTCCCTTGTGTTGATTTCACAGATGTGGGGCCTGGAGATTTCTTGGAATTATCATCTCTAGGCTACCGAGACCAGCTTGCCTGGAGAAAATGGCTCATTTTTTTGGGGGGGGGAGGGGAACTCTATGGCATCACCTCCCTGCTAAGCCTTCTCCCCTTGCACAACGCTGCCCTCCCCAAATCTGCTCCACCCCCAAATCTCCAGGAATTTGTAAGCTCAACTTGGCAACCCGAGCAGGGACCTCTCACACTCCACAAATGGAAAGTGGGAGGGAAGGTGACGTTCCTTCACAGGAACAGCCTCTTATACAGGGGGCAGGGGGGCGGGCGGGCAGTTGTTCCAACTTGGCAGAGGTTTCTGGAGGATCCTGTGAGCTCTTGACCAAAGAGAGAGCAGAACTGCTTCCCCACCATGTACACTGAAGTGGAAGTTTGCCCGCAGCACCCTGGATACAACCTTGTGTGAATCTCGGCAGGCACAGCTTTGGTTACAGTAGCATCGAGCGGCACACAGTCTTTGGGGCAATGGCTCCACAATCAGCGAACAACCCCCCCCCCTGCCCTAGGAGGTGTGCCTGGCCCCCTCACTGTCCACCTTCAGGAGACACCTGAAGACAGGTGATTGAGTTTGTTATTGGCACTCCTAACTGGAGTTTTTTTAAATTCTTGACTGCCATTTTAAAAAACTCAATGGATCAAGAGGGGTTCAGCGCTTTCTTTTCAGCTCCTCTGCAAACTGTGCCCTCCCCAGATCTCTAGGAATTTCCCAAGACTAGGAGCGCTCTTTATGCGAATTCTGACTTCTAAACTCTGCAGGAGCAGGCCAAGGCCTGCCAACCACAGATCCACAGACAGATGGAATATCTCAAGCTGATAATGGCGTCAATAAGGTTTATTCCAAATTATTTATTTATTTATTTATTTATTTAATTAATTAATTTCTGCTATTTATTTCCTGACACCCCCGTGAAGGCTCGTGGTTGGTTACAAATGTCAGATAAAAACCCAAAAGATCCCCATTAAAACCCCTGACATAAAGCCATAAAATACACAATATCAACTATGCCATAAAAATATGGCGGAAACATCGTCCCCATCCCTAACAATCCTCAACAATACCTCTAGGGAGGGCAGGAGGATGAGGAGGGCATAGATGGAACACACAAGCCACCACTCCTATCGGGGGGACATGATCTTCCTTTCATGCCCAACCTCAACCACAGACCTGGTGGAAGAGCTCCGTTTTGCAGGCCTGGAGAATGCTGAAATGCTAACAATGCCCTCAATATTTCAAAAATGAAGTCCAAATGGATTCCTAAGTGGGGTCACGTTTTGAAGACATATATACACATTGTGATAGTGATCGTAGTAGACCTCTGTTCTATTGGAAAAACAGAGCTGTCTGTACTTTAATACACAGGTGAAGCATGGAATCATCAGATCTCAGCTTACAAGGGGCAGAAGAGATAACTGAAACATTTCAACGGGGCATTAAGCTCAGAAGAAGAAGAAGAAGAAGAAGAAGAAGAAGAAGAAGAAGAAGAAGAAGAAGAAGAGTTGGTTCTTATATGCCACTTTTCTCTACCCGAAGGAGGCTCAAAGCGGCTTACAGTCGCCTTCCCATTCCTCTCCCCACAACAGACACCCTGTGAGGTGGGTGAGGCTGAGAGAGCCCTGATATTCCTGCTCGGTCAGAACAGCTTTATCAGTGCTGTGGCAAGCCCAAGGTCACCCAGCTGGCTTGCCAACTTCAAAGAGGGAGCCTGGAGATCTCCCAGAATTCCAACAGACTGGCATTTCTCTGGAGGAAAATGGCCACTTTGGAGAGAGGACTCTGTGGCATTTTACTCTGCTGAGACCCCCCCCCCAAAAAAACAACTTTGTCCTTATGCTCCACCCTCAAATCTCCAGGAACGTCCCTCCCTGGAGGTGGCACCCTTAGGAAGGCACCATAAGACTCAAAAGGGGACCTGGGCTTCCGTCCGCGAAACAAACACTCCAAGCCAATGGGAAGCAAAGAGAGAAGACAGGCAAGTTCACCTACCACACAGGAGGCTTCATACTGTTTCCCAAGCTTGGGCCGCAAAAACGCACTGCAGAAGAACACAGAGAGGTCTTAGCAATGGAGAACGGAGAGAAACATATCTGATCTCAATGAGGTCGGCTCAGGCGGGATTGCTTAGGACCTGCCCGCTAGCTGTTATAGAAGAGAGAAAGGGGGCCTGGCCAAGGGGGGAGGGGGTGTCACTTGAGGGAAGGTGTGTGGCAGGGCTGCAGCCACCCTTCAGGGGAGCTGATCCACAAACCCAAGGAGGGACAAAGCCATGTGCAGAGAGAGAAAGAACAGGCTGTGAAGTGAGTGGGGTCGAGAGAGCTCTGAGAAAATTGCTCTGCAAGAAGAGCTCTAAGAGAACTGGGGCTTGTCCAAGGTCTCCCAGCTGGCTGCATGTGGAGGGGTGGGGAACTGAACCCAGTTCTCCAGATTAGAGCCAGCCACTCTTCAGCACGATTCCACTCGGGATCTCGGGGCTCTGCTCTCATCTCCCCCCCTCCCCAATTTTTACCACAGGAGATCTTGTTGGGGTCAACAGGTGGACATTTTGCATCAACAATCAATGTGCCAGTTGGGAACGGGCAACGCAGCATCCCTCAGACCAATCTCCCCCCCCCCCCCCCCACACACAACAATCTGCAACTCGGGACTAATTCTGGCCTGCCTAAGGAGGCTGTTCTTGAAAAGTTTAATAAGAGCATTAGGGCGAACCTTCCCTCCCCCTTTATAAACAATTCTATAAACAACATTTTTAAAGCTTACATCACAATGTTTTCTCCCCTGCAAGACCAGGTCCCCCCTGCCTCAAACATGGAACCACAAAATAAGGAAGGATACTCATATAATAATGTATCTTGGGGTCATCTTAGATTTATGTTCAGTTTGCTTGCTTTTGAAGAATGCCACCTTCAAGTTGCAGCCAGCCTGAGGACTCTGAGTGGCCTGCCATTGCCATTGCCTGTCTCTGCAGAGCAACGCTGGACTTTCTTGGAGGTCTCCCATCCAAGTGCTAACCAGGACTGACCCCACTTAGCTTCCCGGAGATCCAGCTAGCCTGGTCAGGGCACATGAGGTAGCAGAACTTGAGATTCCCTTCCTCAAGGTAGTGGCATTGGCCTTCGCTCTGAGGAACAGCCAAGCAAGTTGTAAGGCAGGATGGTGGGCTGCTCGCTTGTCAAGTAGGGATCCTCCAAGCCGCCCCATTTTCCCGATGGATAAGGGAGACCCAGAGATTCTGTGCCCGCCTGGATTCCCCTAAGCCAGGGGCAGTCGACTTGTGGTCCTCCAGATGTTCGTGGACTACAATTCCCATGAGCCCCTGCCAGCGGTTGCTGGCAGGGGCTCATGGGAATTGTAGTCCATGAACATCTGGAGGACCACAGGTTGACTACCCCTGCCCTGAGCCATCAGGATTTTCTCATCACTCTCTGCCCAGCTGGGAGCTCCCAGCGGCTTGAGGCTGACCACCACTTCCCACGAATTTGGAAGCAAGAGTCTCCCGTCCAAACAGCTGCTCGCCCCCATCCTATCTCGCACCACCTCGCTCTCGGGACCCCTCGCAAGGAGAAAGGTCCTGGCAGCACCAAGACGAAACCCCCAGAGGAACCAGAGAAGGGGGGGGGGTGTTAATGGAAGAGAAGCCTCCCCATGGAACGAGGGTCCAGCTGGCGACTTTCCGACGGGGCAAGGGTCCCAATCCCCCCCTCCCCCAGGCCCATCCGCCCAGCCTGACCTGGTTTGCCTCCAGAGGAAGGTCTGGATGGGCAGCGGGACTCCGCGGCCGCTCTCCGGCTCGGGGCCCTCGGAGCTCTTCCTTTTCACCATGGCGCCTCTGGCCCGCCGGCCCGGCCTCTAGCCCATCGCCGCCTGTCCGGTCCGGTCCGGCCCGACCCGGCCGGCGCTCGCTCCCTCGCTCGCTCGCTCGCCTCCGGTGCAAAATGGCTGCAGAGGCAGCGGCGGAGCGGCGGCGCCTGGGCGGGGGAAGCGGGCGCGGAGACGCTTCAGCACCTCCTCCTGTGGACAGCGACCTTCAGGCTGCGGGCGAAGCGGGCGGCGGAGGCGCTTCAGCACCAGGGCGACTGGACAGCGACCCCGGAGGGCCCCGATCCCGGCCGTCCCTCGCCGGTCCCCTCCTGCCCGAGGCGGGAGGTGGCGGCCCCGGGGGAAGGCCGGCGGCAATCCTGGAGACGCTTACTCCGGAGCAAGCCCCGCTGAGCTTTTTTTTTGGGGGGGGGAGGGGGGTTAGGTGGGGTTGGGTTACGTCCGGGTAAACGTGCTTCCTCTCGCGCCGGGGCAAACGGGGGCTTGGGCTGGCTTTTCTAGTGCGTGGATGGGAAGGGGTGGGTGGGGGAGAGAAGGCGCCGCACATCCCGGAAGCACTTTGGCGGCTGGAACTTGAGCGGCTGGCCCAGGTGCCCTTGTAGTGGGGACCCACGTGGGGGCAGGTCTCCCCCGCACCCCTCCACCTGCAGATCCGTTCAAATCCCTCATTAGCGCCTGCTTGTCTCCCTGCATTGGGGGAAGCTTTCCAGAGAACCTGCAGCTCCGCTTTACACAGATCCAAGGAGGAAATTTTTAAATGAAATTATTCCAGGGGCATTTTCTTCAGCTCCTGATAAGGTATTTGCATTCTGATCCGGACCCGTTTGTGACGCAAAGGGTCGCCAACTTTGCTCTGGCCGCAAGAAAGATTCGAGCTGGCCTTGTGGCAAATGCTGTGGGCTAATGAGCAGAAGGCATGGGTCAAGTGGAATTGTTATTCTGCGTTTGTTTTTAACAATTTTATTGTTATTTGATCTTGTGATGGCCTATGGCCCAGTGCAATAAAGTTTGACTTTGACTTTGACTTTGAGAAAACTGCAACAAATCGAGCCTCCAGGGGGAGGCGGGATATAAATTAAATAATAATAATAATAATAATAATAATAATAATAATAATAATAATAATAATAATAATAATAATAATATAATGCATCCTTCAGAGGCAATGGATAGGCTCCCATTGGACCACAGAAAACTGCCCCAAGCATCTTGCCTCAGGGGAAGACACCACATTTGGCAGGAGTGTTCTGCAGCACCCAGCTCACTGTTTCCTCGCCTTCTTTAATATCTCCAGTAAGAGACTTTGGAACCCTTCTCTACCCATAGTGGCCCCAACCTACAGATCTTTGGGCTCTCTGAAAGCATGTTGGCAGAATTTAAATATACCAAGAGGTGTCAAGCACCAGGAGGCTTAATAAAAGAATAAAATAGCTTTATTGTGAAATCACTTTGTGTAGAAAGAGAGGAGGGAGAGAGAGAGAGATCTAACTGTCTAACTGTTCTATTCATTCTGCCTGTTGTCCTGGAGGGAGGAAGTACACTCCAAGGAGCAGGAAGTCTTCAAAGAACCAACCATAAAACTAGAGGAGAGGACTGGAAAAATTCCAGGACGTCCCTATTCTAACGATGCTAATGACACATCTCCCCCAACACCCCCTGCAGGGTATTCTTGGCTAGGTTTTTGGTGTTTTAAAGTCAAAACCATAAGTCTTTGGGTCCCGCCTGGAGAGTTGGCAACCACCTAGTTTTCCCTGGTTTTCCTTCCTTGGGCCCTCCCGTTGCACTAGGATTACCTGAGTGGGGGAGACTAGGTGGTCCAAAGCACCAGTCACTGGGGTATGTCCAAAACTCAGGTTTATTAAACCAATTAACAATTAGGTTGGTAATTGGTTAGCACACCACATGGAATCAAGCCACAGCACTTATACATGAATTTAAAGGGATGCCTAATGCCCTCCTCCTTCCCTACATTCCCTGCTGAAGAGTAGGAGAGGATCCTATGGACACTTGCTAGCCAGTCTCACCAGACACCTCCTGGGTGGCTGCTTCTCAAGCCTCCCACCCTCTCTCTTGTGGCCAAGGCCAGGCCCTGTCCCTCAGCCTGGCGCATTCATTCCTGGCCCCAGGAAGCACACCTGGCCTCGACCTGGGCCAGGACCTTTTCAGTCCTGGCCCCGACCTTGTGGAATGAGCTCCCGGAGGAGCTGCAGGCTCTTCAGAAGTTTTCAGTATTCCGCAGGGCCTGCAAAACAGAGCTCTTCCGCCAGGTCAGCGGGTGAGGTTGGGCGGCCAGGTAGATCGGTGCCCCCCCATAAAGCGGTGGTAGCGTTTTCCATCAGTGCCCTCTCCCTTCCTCCTCTTTTTCTTTTCCCTCCCCTCTAGTGATGGTATTAGGTGGGCTAAATTGGGATGAGTTTTTTTCCGCCGGATCCTCTTATTGATTGTTGGCTTTATGTGAGATTGTTTTATTGTTACGGGATTTTATTGGGGTTTTAATGAATTGTAAACCGCCACGAGCCCTTGCAGAGTGGCGGGATATAAATAAAATAAATAAAATAAAATAAAATGAATAAGCAGGGCCTTCTCTTTGGAGAGGTGATCTGCCACTTTCTCCCTTACAGTTTCCTGGAGAGACTGAACCCTCCCAGAGGGTCTGGAGCCTAAATACCCACAAGCTCCTTCCCCTGGTGGAGCCTGACTCCTCCCTCCTTATTTGGGACTCCTCCCTCCTTATTTGAGACCCTTCCCTGAGTCTCCTGGGAAGCATAGGCCATTACAGCCTTTTCACCCCCTAGCAGCCATTTTAAAATGCAGGCTCAGGGCAGCCATTTCAGAACTCTCCTCCCTTGGAGGTTTTTAAGCAGAGGCTAGGTAGCCACCCTACAAAAATGCTGATTCTGTGAATTTAGGAAGCTTGTAAGTGGGTGGGCAGAAGGGAGTGTGTCGGTGCTCGTGTCCTGTGGCCGTTTCCTGCATTCTGCAGGGGGTTGGACCAGATGATCTTGGAGGTACCTTTTAACTCTATGATTCTAGAATTCTAGGTGAAGTATATAACTTGACACAGCCTGGAGGGAGAGCCGTGCACCAATGGCAACAACAATCTGACGGAGTTTTTCTGTTTACAGGACCGGCGCATAAAACCTTGTCTTTTGATGACCTCAGTAGCCATGTTCGAGCTTGGAGCCTGGGGACGGGCTGAAACAACCACCTCCTTGAGCCAAAGCAGGAAGTGTCAGGTCTCCCCAGCACCTTGACTTGCAAAGCCCCTCAGCCAGGTCCAGGTGCGGCCAGCCCTAGAATTGTCCATTTTCAGACTGGCAGAACGTAAGAGCAGAACACGCTTAGGTTGTCAGAGTCGGTTTTTACACACGACATTCTGCCTTATAGACCCGTGGGCCACACCTCTACAAAGCATTACAGGGACATCCCTCATTAGGGAGTGCTTAGGTGTTTCTCAACACTAGCAAAAGCATTCTACCATGAACGTAAATGCCTTGATTCTCGCCAGATGCACAGTTTGTTATTCCATAAAGGCAAGGCCAAAGAAGCTTGAGTCTAGACGGCATCCTTCCCAAATGAAGACGGCGTGTTTCAAAAAGAAAACGTGCTGATCTTTGTGGGTGGCTCCGAGCATAAACGCGGCTTCTGGACAAAAGCAGGACATGTAATCCTTTAGCAACGAACAATAACTTTTACAACTAACTCAAGAATATAGTTACTAGTCTAGTGGTTCTCAACCTTCCTAATGCCGTGGCCCTTTCATACAGTTCCCCATGTGGTGGTGACCCTCAACCATAAAATGATGCCAGTGTTCTTTCGCAGAAATTAAACTGGAACTGGCCAATGGAATGAAGATCTGTTGTTCAGGATTGTATATAAATTGTTCCCCCCCCCCCGGGGTTTCTCAGTTCAGTTCTGCCTCTTGTCCCATGATGATCTCGCTCTTTTCCGCTGCTCCAGACAGATGAACACTCTATCGCGATCTACCTTGCAAGGCTGTTGTGTGGATGGCGCCCTCCCCGAACAGGCTGCTTGCCCTGCTGTGACCCCTGTGCAAGGGTCATTTGGCCCCCAAAGGGGTCCCGGCCCCCAGGTTGAGAACCACTGGGCTAGACTCTTAGCCAAGGGCCATAATCTACCTCCCCTCCAGCGTCTAGCCATGGTCTGATGTCTCTCCTATTAGTTCCACCAACTAATCCAGACGCATAGGTTACCCAGATAGCTTGGTTGGACAAATGGGGAGGGTTAGGGTGGGAGGGGGAGGGGATTTTTACGATTGTTTTAAATTGTATGCTGTGACTAAGCTGCCACTGGCTGCCTGGTTCCAGAAATAGCGGCATAGAAGTCCATTTACTGAATAAATCCAATAAAATAAATAATAATTAGACATTCAGATTTCTCCAGGAATGTCCAGCCTGGAATCTCCAGTTTTGCCCTGGAAATTTAGGCTCAATTGGTTTCTTAAGTGTCAGAATCTCAATGAGGCTTCATGGAGAGGTTTACAATTGTATGAGAACTTAAGGCTGTTTTCTCAGTATTTTTTTTACCCGAGCCTTTGAGAGTGCTGAGATGGCAAGAGCATTTAGCCTGTGCTTGTGTAAAGTAACATTTGCATGACGAGGACACTTTTCTCAGTACAGGACTCCCCGGTAGGAAAGAAAGAACCAACCGTGGTTGGCTGTCAATAGTACTTGGCCTGGAGACCACCATGGAAGTCCAGGTTTGAGATACAGAGACGGGCAGTGGCGTTTGCCTCTCTCCTGTTTGCCTCTTTCCTTAAACACCATTTTCATCAGTCAGCGGTGACTTGATGATCCTTGATGCATGAAGCCCTGACGGGCGTGGAAGGGGAAAAAAAAAAAAGCAGGCAGGACACAAGACGATCAATGACAAGCGATTTTATTTGCAAAACAACCACTATACAGCAACAAATACATCTGCAAATTGGATTGAAAAACATGAACTACCTACCACCAGCCATTCAAGAAATGCCTCTTATATGATAACAGGAGCTAGAATTATTGGGGGGGGGGGAGAAGAGAGAATAAACCCACAGGCTTGTAACCGTCTACTGTATTTCTTTTTCCAAAACCCCAGCGTGTTCCTATTTTCCTTTGCTAAAGTTGAAAAGATGGTTAGGCCCGATACGACCAGATCTGCATGGCAATTCTTCTACTCATTAGGGAACGGCTCAGCTACCCGGGAGGCAGCGATCGACGCCAGGTTTTGGCTTGGCTTGCACAAAACGGGACCAAGCAGCCCGCCTGGAAGCTGCCAGCAAAGCACACTGGCCCTATACTGGGACTCACAGCGTTCCCCACCCCTGCAGTCCCACCAAAACTAGGAGAATTCTTGAACCTCTGACGGCCGCTGTACATGGCCGGCAGCTGTTTCCAGCCTGGTGGGGCACAGGGAGTGCCGATTTGTGGCTGCATTTCGGTCTGCTGCTAGGGGTCGGTTGCTCTTCACGGTGGCCGTCGGGAGGGACTCAAGGGCTACAGAAAAGTCTTTGCTAGGTTCAGTGTGATCCGGTAGTTCGTATTTTGGGATCCTTGCGTACTAGGCAGGCACACAGATTTGCACGCAGCCAGGATGGAAAGTTGCAGCTGTATACAAACATCTCTCTTAGGTTTCCAAAGGCATCTATTCTATGTCTAGCGCCCCAGAACACAGGGGAAATAAAAATTAGCAGCTTGGACTACTGTTGCTGGACAAAGGCCAGTTCATTCCCGCTTTCCCCCCATCCCCCTACCTCCGGTTCCTTCAGGCCTTACATAGAAACGGGTCATCTGCAGCTAAAGATTAACACCCAGCATCTGCCTACCCAGTGGACAGGTTTGATTTCTATCGGACAGTTGAAAGCTTAGTTCTAATTTATTTTTTGGGGGAAAAAAAATCTTGCTTACTTGTGAACTGTTAATTGTGCCTTTAAGAAATGTATTTTATCTCAGCTTATAAGAGAACGTACGGGGGTCGCTATCAGAGCAACAGAACCGGCCGGGATCCATGTTCCAAGAACCGCAACGGGCTCCGATCCCATCAGGGAGCTCCGCCGGATGCATCCCGCTGCAAAGCGAGAGCAGGAAAGCTCGTGGTTAGCTATTCGTTTGTGCAACGAGGGCTCAAAGGAAAAGAACTTCCTGCTGCACTGAGCCACTGCTTTTGGCCAGGGGCTGAGCTCAGACAAGAGCGAAACTAAGGAACACCCGCCTCTTCCCCGAGCAATGAGAATCTAGCCCTGCCACGCAGTGCTGGCATTTCCCTTCCCCAGGTTCTCCTCGCTGCCGTTCCCCTTGCAGGACGCCCGCAAGGTCCTGTGACTCTTTCTAGAATGATGACCGATTGCGAGGACCACTCGACAAGGGAGAAAGGTAGAAATCTGCGGCGTGAAACTGAGCAGGACACGCACGCGAAATAATTTAACTTCACCAGTTAGAATGTGTTTACATCCCCCCAGTCCCCCAAAAAGCGGAATACAAAATAGTCACAGATTCAACGCGGTTGTGACCGGCTAGCGGTCAGCAGGGGCCACCTTTGAGAAGTTCAGCTGCATCCTAGGCGCTCTGTCTCTCTTTCTTTCTTGCTCCAAGATTTGGGGAAAAAGACATCGAAACACAGCAAGGCGAACGTGCGAGAACCAAAGGCATATAGCTGGAGTGATATTTCCTTCAATTTTGCCTTCTGAGTTTTGCTTCTGGAGCCGCAGCCAAGAGTCCCAAAGGATTCTGGGCTCTCTCACCCTTCCGCCTGGCCCAGCCGGGGTCTGCTTACACTCTTTGAGTACCTCGTATGGTTATTCTAAGCGACAACACAGCAATTATAGGTTGGAACAGGCCTTCTGGTGCACTTTAGATTCTAAACCAACTTTCTTCCTTAATGAAACGCTAGATCCTGGTAGGCGTCTTATTACACGAACGATCTTTAACATTTCTTGGCAAAGACCATAACTCCTGGATCTCAGATCTCCAAAGCTAAGTAGGGCCGGCCCTGGGTAGTACCTGGCCGGGGACCAGTGAGGAAATTTGGGGCTGCCAAGGCAGGCAATGGCGAATCCTTCTTGTTCGTTTTTTGCTTTGGACAACTTTACAGGGTTGCCAAAAGTTGACAGTACTTCGCACCGCCAAGGATACTAGGTCATCCTTGCATAATGCGGCCAGTTTGGTCTCCTGAAGATCTGCCTATTCCCACCTCTTTATAAACAAAGCCTCTGTTGGCTAGGATGCCATGTTATACATGCCTGACCTTCATTCGATCCATCTCCCTACCGACTGTAATAAAGTTTGAACTCAACAGAGCACTAGGGAACGAAACCCGAATGCGGCTGAGAAGTTTGTCAGCCTTTAAGGTGCCACAGGATTATTGGTTTGTTCATACCACTGATACTTTACTCAAACAACAACCACAACAACCACCACAACCCATGGGTGTGTTAGCATCAGCCCTAGATACTACACACTGCAGGAATGGCCCTTGATCCAACAGCTTCCAACACCTAAAGCCTTCCGGGTGCATGGTTCGTGTGGAGCTCAGCTTGAGAACATGCAGATGTGACAGAAATGGTTTTGTCAAGAGCGGAGCGATCCACCTGCAGGTTGAAATGGGTCATTTAACGATCAGCCAATCAATGCCAGCAAATGTGACATGGCTGGACCTGCATCCACCAATGGGTCAGCCATAGGGCTGTGCCACATCCACTGTCCTCCCCGTGGCAGAGGAGGACATCTTATAGATAGAATCATAGAGTTGGAAGGGGCCATTCAGGCCATCTAGTCCAACCCCCTGCTCTATGCAGGATCAGCCCTAAGCATCCTAAAGCATCCATGAAAAGTGTGTATCCAACCTGCCACCTGCTTTAATATTTAGGTGTCCCTGCATTACTTCCTCTTATATACACTTGTCTTATACTTTTTATACTCCATATATATTTTTTGCTGCAGATTAATTTACCATCTCCATGCCATCTTACTGACTGAGGTGGCTGAGAATTCTCATGCAGAAAAATCCATCTCGCTCTGAAGCCTTGCTTTCCCATCCCTAGGCAAAGACGTCATTGAGAACATGGAAGAACGCCTGCCATTCTCTTGGAATTTCTCTTGGAATTTCAACTTTAGCAAAAGAAAAACAACAACTTTGGGCTTCACTTTTACCCTGGGTGTTCTTTAAAAAAAAACAGCTGGAATGAAACTATTTTTAAATGTTCGTTTTTCTTCCAAAAAAAATAATCTAGACTCCCAAACCGCCTTTTTTGGAGACGTCTTAAAATAATTACCCAGACTCCGATAAAATCAGTCGTAGCGAAGGGGGGGGGGGGGGGAGAAAAAAAATAAGGAAAGGAAGAAAGAGAAGGGAGAATAACGTTTCTAATATCACAGAAGAGACTTGCATCTGGCACTAAAACAGGGTCACAGATTTGAGATGTTACAGAAAGCAATTTCATGCGGAATGGTTTGTCCTTTTTTGTTTGTTTGTTTTAAATCTGAAAACCCTGCTAACATCTACTTTTACATACCTAAAATTGCAACACCAAAGGGTGCAAGAGACACAGATACTGTGAATAAGGAAGGAGAATATTCAAGTATGAGAGGGGAGATCACAAATGGCCACAGAGAAAGATATACCTAGAGTAATACTTTATCAAACAGATGGAAAGGATCTGAAATCAGTAGTGTAGACACAAAAGCAAGCTGCTTAGTCAGTATTCTAATCAGACACATTTCCACGGCTTAGTTTCAGTAGCTTTAGAAAAAAAGGGAGAAAGGAAAAACAAAACAAAAACACACCTGCCACTTCCCCAGTACAGTTCATACAATTTTTCTTCCCCAACTGCTTTCTTTAATTATCAGTTAAATAATTTATCAGAATCAGCTATACACTGACATCGTTATCCCGGTTCCGCAATATTAATAACTTAATCGACTCTTTCTTTCCGCCCGTTTGTATAAAATAACCCCCACCCGACCCAGCCCCTTTTTGACGTTATTTTTGAGCCCTTCTGCCCGGTACTGAAAACTCTCCAGTTTAATTTAACCGTGATAAAATTGCAGCAGGAGATGTTCCTTCGTGCTCTCTGCCAACCCTACGGGATGACGAGCAACTCAACATACGGAACAAGGTTCTTCAGAAAGCGGTGGAGGGGCTGTCAGGCACAGGAAAGGCCAAAATGCATGGTGTCATAGCACAGATAGTCCATGCGAGACAGTGCTGAGCAATGAGGACCATCCAATGGAATATACGGCAATTGTACCCACATAAAAAGCCAGCGTCTTCCTGCTCGAAATGGAACTCAGGCCAATTTCTGCAACTCTGCGTATCTTTTTCTCCCCGTTTTTTATTTTTTATGGTTACTACAGTCTTGGGGGGGTGGGGGGTGGGTGACTTAATTTTAGACATGGTAAAAGATGAATGGGAACACCTGCTCAGAGCCCGTTCCTGGCAAGAGCTCATGCCTAAATAGTATTACTTCAAACACTGCTAAACGAAGCCGATTCATAAGCCCTGCTTGGCCAGGGCTGCGGTGACGTCTTCGGCGAGGGTGGCGAGCTGGGGAGATTCGAGCAGGTTGATGCTGCCGGAGGAGGAGACGTTGCTGAGCCTCCGTGGAGAAGCCACGCTGGAGCGGCCGGGCGACTGCATGATGATCTCGGCCCCGTGGTCCACTCGGGCCTTGGCGTGCTCTCGGAAGTTGAGCTTCTGGCTGTCGATCTGCAAAAGGGACGCGACAGCTGGTGAGGTGGGACAGGACCGTTTCCAGCCCTCTGCTGGGGGGGCAAAGAGGCCCCCGCCCCCTGCCACCAACCATCCGGCTGGTGGGGGAAGTTGACGGCAGCAAGGAGGCGCCTAGGTCTGAGTGGCTGGCAACCTAGTGATGTCACTTCCTGCGTACAATGGAAGTGACATCATAGAATCATAGAATCATAGAGTTGGACAGGGCCATACAGGCCATGTAGTCCAACCCCCTGCTCAACGCAGGATCAGCCCTAAGCATCCTAAAGCATCCAAGAAAAGTGTGTATCCAACCTTTGCTTGAAGACTTCCAGTGAGGGGGAGCTCACCACCTCCTTAGGCAGCCTATTCCACGGCTGAACTACTCTGACTGTGAAAACTTTTTTCCTGATATCTAGCCTATATCGTTGTACTTGAGGTTTAAACCCATTACTGCGTGTCCTTTCCTCTGCAGCCAACAGAAACAGCATCCTGCCCTCCTCCAAGTGGCAACCTTTCAAATACTTAATCACTGACGATGCAGAACACTGGGGCACTGAGCAAAAACTCTGGTAAAAACAGCTTCTGCCATAGAGCTTTTGTCCAAATACCAGAACATCCTGCATTGCTGGAGATATGACGACATCACTGGAGTGCACTGGAACAGACGTTGCTACAACACTGGTGATGCTGGCCTAGGCCTCCCATCATTCTTTGGTAAGTCCTGCCACTTGCAAGAGAGGGTCTGTAAACCATGTGTTGAATGCATCAGGCAAAATCAAAAAAGGGACCCGAGACCCAACCTGAACAAAAGTCTGGAACCCAAAACTTGAGCTGCAGAAGCAATATTAAAAAAAATCATTACAAATATTTATTAAACAAAGTGCACTTATATACATTAAAAATATTAAAAACAACACTTATCTAATTGCACATGTCAGAATAGACCAAACGTGTTTCAACCCTGAGGGGTCTTCCTCAGTAGTCAAATTAATTTGTGGAATGCTCTTTTGTACAATATCAAAATCTAAAGCAGGGGTGGTCAAACTGAGGCCCTCCAGATGTCCATGGACTACAATTCCCATGACCTGATCTAAAGGCTTTAAAAGGTAAAGGTATCCCCTGTGCAAGCACCGAGTCATGTCTGACCCTTGGGGTGACGCTCTCTAGTGTTTTCATGGCAGACTCAATACGGGGTGGTTTGCCAGCGCCTTCCCCAGTCATTACCGTTTACCCCCCAGCAAGCTGGGTACTCATTTACCGACCTCGGAAGGATGGAAAGCTGAGTCAACCTTGAGCCAGTGGCTGGGATTGAACTCCCAGCCTCATGGGCAGAGCTTTCAGACTGCATGTCTGCTGCCTTACCACTCTGCGCCACAAGAGGCCCTGATCTAAAGCCTTGCTGGATGGCAAAGAAAAATCTGTTAGGTTTAGCTCCGACTAGTATTTTTAAAGTGTCTTATTTGGAACCCCCTTCTAAAATTCTATTTATCTGAGGCCACCATTCTCAGCTTATACCTAGCTCTACATCAAAAGTGCATTCCCAGGTGTGCTAGAAATAACAAAGCTTTTTCTTTGCCACCCAGCAAGCCTTTAGATTTTGATGGTAGCTTAGGGGTAGTCAACCTGTGGTCCTCCAGATGTTCATGGACTACAGTTCCCATGAGCCCCTGCCAGCAGCAGCTGGCAGGGGCTCCTGGGAATTGTAGTCCATGGACATCTGGAGGACCACAGGTTGACTACCCCTGGCTTAGAGCATCTTCACAAACCGGGGCAAGGCATTTAAAGGGCTCTCCAAGTATCTGATGATGACTGCTTCAGGCACTGCCTTAGAAAAGTGTGGGGGGAGCATTTAAAGGGCACATCAAGCAGCTGATGTGTGATGATCAGCTGCTTGGGAGGCCCTTTAGATGTCTCCCTCCAGCCTTATCTGGAAGCAAAGAACCTCTTCACTGCCAGAGAGGCTAAGAGAGGCATTTAAAGGGCCCACCAAGCATCCGATCATCACACATCAGCTGCTTGTTGTGCCCTCTCTGCCCCCAAGATCCTCCTTTAAACTGGCTGAATCATGAAAGAATCACTAAAGCACAATTTGGCCACCGCTGATTTGGCCTTTTAAAAGTGACGAGATGGGTGATTCGGCTCAGACAGATAATTTCTGGCTTATCTGAAGTAAATCACCCACCCCAAGCTGACACTGTAGACAAGGGATGGGATATGAGGAGCAGGAATTGAAGGCTAGGCAGGGAAGCTGGCCCTCGGTCCTCATGGACCAGCTGACCCATCAAGGAAGCTTTCCCAAGTCTCGGCCCCAGCAGGCTGGGAAGCTGTCAGGCTCAGCTGCCCCTTGGCTGGCCCGGAGCCCACGCAGCCGCACCATGCTTGGATCAGGATCCTGAAAAGTATTCTCATTCTCTGGGATGGGGCTGCACTCAGCCAGTTGAGCCCTTTGCCTTCTTTGGGCTGCCGCAGCCCAGGCCACTCCTGCAGAGTAAGAGTATCCCTTGGGGAGACTGCATCCCCAGGTTTGGGCTCTGCCTGGTGGAAGCTTGGCGGCTGTTTCAGAAGTGTCAAGGTCTTCCTTGGTAGCTCGGGCCAGGAGGTCTCTAGTACTGCTGGAACCTCTGCAATGCTGGGTCTTTCCTGATAGCTCTGGTTGTCCTCGCTCTCTTCTCCTGAGTCGGAGGCACTGGGCTGGCCAAAGCAGGTCATGGCAACGTGACCAGAGACAAAAACCAGAACCTACCCGTTATGCTTCTCACGGCACTCAGCAATAGCTATGCAGCAGAGAAAAGCGTCCTGCAATTGGGCACACAAAGGCTACACCAATACAGCATGGATCGGGGGGAAGGGGGAGCCTTTACCTTGATGTTTCCTCCTCCAGGTACGTGGTGAGCGTTTTCCAGTGAGCCGACCTTTGCCTGCGCCTTTTCCTTAAAGTCCAGTTTCACACTTTCGATTTTCACGCGTCCTCCACCTGCTCATTAAGGAAAAAAAACAAACCAAACTTATGGTTGACACCTCAGTGTCAATTTTATTCTCCCTCTCCTTCCTCTTTCCCAGTGTATATATATTTTTTAAATTATGGTTTCCTTTGCACTTGAGCGTCCTCCATGTGTGTGTGACTCTGCCTTCTAGGGCTGCCATTTTGTTTTTTGGGCCCCCCACTTACCTTGTCAGAATTCCAAAGGTGATCAAAAAAGGTTGGGGCCTTCTGCTATAACCTGAAGGGATTTTTCAAAAGAGAGGCTGAGACTGGGGTTTAGGGAAGCTGATTGTCAGCTGCTTTGAGGTACATGAAGCTTGCTGGGTATCGTGTATTTAAGATACATGAGGACTTTCAGGACTCTCTTAGCCCCGCCTGCATCACAGAGTGTCTGTTGTGGGGAGAAGGAAGGTTAGGTCAAGGGTAGTAGTCAACCTGTGTTCCTCCAGATGTCCATGGACTACAATTCCCATGAGCCCCTGCCAGCATTTGCTGGCAGGGGCTCATGGGAATTATAGTCCATGGACATCTGGAGGAACACAGGTTGACTACCCCTGGGTTAGGTGATTGTAAGCCCCTTTGAAACACAGCTGGGTGACCTTGGGCCAGTCAGTTCTCTCAGAGCTCTCTCAGGCCCCACCTGCCTCACAAGGGGCCTGTTGTGGGGAGAAGGAAGGGAAGGAGGTTGTGAACCACTTTGAGGCTTCTTAAAGGAGAGAAAAACTGGGGATAAAAACCTCTCCTTCTTGGGGTATGTTTCATACATGCATAAATAACGAATTCACTTTTCTCACGCAGGCTGCAGTTCCCAAAACACACCAGAACGTTCTCTTTGAAAGGTTTCTGGGACTAAATTGCTTGTGGACCCAAAAACATGGACAGGGTGGTCATTCAAGTGGCAGGCTGGCCCACATCCTGTCCTCCCCCCCCCCTCCAGCCAGTTCCCATATTACCTGGCCTGTGACGAATATTCTTCAGCGAGCCACACTTGGAAGTCACGTGACTCAGGTCTATCTTCTTAGTCACAATTTGGATCTGTGAAAAGTAGCACAACTTAGGAACAAGGAAAATGCAGGCTACAAAAGTGGGTATGATGCCCCCAAACTCTAAAAAATAAAATAAAAAAACACTGGAAAGGAAGAGATGCTTAGCAGAATACAGAACGTGCCACAAAGCAGGGGGGACACCCGGATTAACACAGCAAGCTTCCCGTTTCTACCAGAGAACTACGTTAGACCCGTTTCGTTAGTGCAGCGAAGATTCTAAATCAGGACGGAAAAAAAGGGGGTTATTTTTCTTACACATTTCACATGCAAGGAAGTGTCTCAGTGGTGTGTGTGTGTGTGTCCAAGTCTTCCGTAGATTTTCCAAATGTTTTGTCCCGGTTTCTGCTTAATACATCGTCCTACAGGCCAGTAATCTGCAGTACGAGTTGCGGGGGATGTTCCCCCAAGGGTAAACATGCATAGGACTGCAACCCCTGTGAATGCCAATTTACAGTGCGATCCTATGACGTATTGCTCCCTTCTAGACCCATCGATTTGAATGGGCTTAGACTTCACAGGACTGAACTCTTAAGCTTGTTATCAGCAGGTTTCTCCTCCCCTCTCCAAAAACCCCACCCCGAAACCACTTGTGTCTTTTAAAAAAATGACATCCTAATGGCATGCAGAAGAGAATTCAATTAGGATCAGAGAGATGGGGGAAACTGTAAGATACCCACATTCCAGTCTCTAAGCTCTTGTGTCTATAGGATTTAGGAGATAGCGCTTCCTTGGTCTGTGACGTTTAGTATGGAGCAGAGAGAGGAAAAAACTCAAAAGGGCCACTCTGGCCACAGAAGATAACAAATAAGGCCCAGACCCATGGTGCAAAATCAGGCTCATGCACATATTATTATTCCGTTAACATTTCCAAAAAACGCCCTACACATTTCTTCTTACTGACCTTATACTCCTTTTGAAGATATACTGCAAGGCAAACAGAATTCCCTGACAAAGCCTGTTGGGGAAGTCTTAACTAATAAGAAATATATACATTTTCCTGATTTTGCACCATTGGCCTGGCTTGATTTTTAATCTCCTAGGACAAATAAAAGAAAATGACCTGTTAGGCTCAGAAAGTCATTTTCTTACAGACCGACCCTGACTTTCTAGGGATGGACTATGTCTACTGTCTTATGACTGAGATAGTTACTGGGCATCTTAACATTCACACCCACCATGAGGCACTTGTATTAGTCAGTTGAGAATGAGATCACCCGGGGGGGGGGGGGAGCCAGAATGGTCTAGGACAGGGGTCATCAACCTGTGGTCCTCCAGATGTCAATGGACTACAATTCCCATGAGCCCCACAGACAACTTCTGTTTCCGTTCCTGGAGACCAGACTCCTCCAATGACCTGGGCCTAGAGTAGCTAGTCAGTATCAGTGGTAGTTGTCCCTCCTCCTCACTGTATCACTTCTTGTTGTAGTCCACCATGTAACGAGGAAGACCGCACCATCTTGAGTGACCTTTAGCTGGTCCTCACCTCCTTTGTCACTGGAAAACTACGTGGCAGCTTAGACAAGCATGTCTAACATTGACATCCTCAATATCTCTTGTGCTTCAGGACATTCCTGAAGCCTGGAGGGTTTTCTGATTGACGGCAGGATCACACCTGAGGCACAGATGCTGCACCCTATAGCCCCCTTCCTCGACAGCCTGCAGACAAAGCCAGAGGGGAAGAAGGGAGTTCTATCTTGTCCCGGCCACTCCCTCCTCTCCTCTTTCAAGTTACAGGTCCCTCTCTTCTCTGCTTCCTACCTTTTAAAACAGGGGTAGTCAACCTGTGGTCCTCCAGATGTTCATGGACTACAATTCCCATGAGCCCCTGCCAGTGTTTTCTGGCAGGGGCTCATGGGAATTGTAGTCCATGGACATATGGAGGACCACAGGTTGACTACCCCTGCTTTAAAGGATTTCCTGAGGGTGGGGCAACCGTGTGTTCCTTTAAAGCCCCATGGAAAAGGGTGTCCCGCTGGGTGTGACTAACCGAGGGGGGTTGGATTCTCGGCCTAGGCCTTCTCTTCTTGCACTTCTCCTTCCTCTGCTATCTTAGAGGCCCATGGTGTCCTGAGAGGGGTAGAGATACCACAAGCCTCATGGGAAGGATGGCCTTTGGGAGTGACTCAGCAGCAGAGGCCTGCCTCTTCTCAGTGCTGGTCTTCGGAGGGGCTTGCTGCAGTTTCTCCAGCAGCCAATGGGGGTTGTGCTGATCGCCCAGGACCCCCTAGGGGCCCAGGTTAGTTTGGAGGCGGGGCTCTCGCCCCAACACAGGGAGTTCTATGTTCCCTCAGCGCTTTACAGACGAGCGTGCTACGACTGTGAACGAGCTCGGAGGTTTGCTGTGGTCTGGGAGGAAGGATGCTGGTGGACCACCACTCAACACACAAAGCTGTCACATCACTAGACCAAGGTGACATGTGGAGCATGAGCAAGAAGGGAAAGAGTGCTTGGAAAGGAAACAAGGAGCCAAGAGGTGGTGCAGAGGTGGAGGGTCATCACCAGTGCCCGCTTGGGTACCTGGTCGGGCACCGTCTCTACTTACGTTTCCTCCCCCCGCCGAATGTCTGATGTTATCCTTGGAACCACATCTGGATTCAATATCGCTAAAATCAATCTTCTTGTTTAAAATTCTAACCTAAAAGGAATCGGAAATCAACGCACTCGAACGGCATTCCTCCTCGGGGGGACACAGCGCCTCCTAGCTGTGGGGGCAGAGTGGTTGCAAAGGAAAGCACCGGGGAGCTCAACAGCTTTGCAAAAATGCCTCCAAGATTAAGGATATCTCCATGCTTCCTTGTGGTCCCTTGCCAATGACCAGCTTGGGAATTGTTAAGAGTGGGGGATGTCATTCCAAGGTCCCATGCAATGGTCACCTCTAAACTTCTGTAACTCACTCTACATGGGCCTACCCTTATCCTTGACCCGGAAACTACATCTAGTCCAGAATGAAGCTGCCCAGGTGCTCACAGGAACTCAATGGAGGGCCCATTTTCATCCCATCCTTTGGCAGCTACAGTGGCTTCCGGTTGAATTCCAGATTGAATTTAAGGTTCTTATTTTTAAGGCCATCTGTGGACTTGGCCTGGCGTGCCTAAGGGACCGCCTCTCTGCCTATGTTTCCCAAGGGGCACTGCGCTCTGCGAATTCCAACAGGTTGGTGGTCCCTGGCCCCAAGGAAGTGTGTCTGCCCTCGACCAGGAGATCACAGCCCGGTTAGAGTTTGGGTTTTGTTGTTGTTAATGAACTGCCATTGTTCACTGCCTTCAGCGGTCTGCAACCTTTTTGTGGTCGAGGACCACCACCGGGGGTGGGGGAGAGCTGGTGTCCTGGGTGCCACAGATGTGCGGCAGCTGCGTGCAAACGCACATGGGCAGTTGCCGCGCATGCACATTTGTGCCAGCAGGGGGCGCTAATGCACACGCGCAGAATTGCCACGCATGCATTTTCGCCAGCAGGGGGCGCAAACGCGCATGTGTGGCAGCTCCGCACCTGTGCATTTCCGTCGCTGGCATGCTGGCGGCCGCGCCTACCTCTTCCCCATCCCGACAGCGAGAAGCTCACCGGGCTGTCAGCGAAGCAGCCGTTTTGCTCGCGGCCTGGTGAACTTCTCGCTGCGGGGGGCGGGGCAGGCGAAGCCACTGGCGGCCCGATGCCTTTGCGGCCCAGTACTGGGCCGCAGACCGGGGGTTGACAACCCCTGACAGCCCTGAGCTGCTAGGGAGGTATAGAAATAAAATAAATAAGCTGCAAATCCACTTATTATAACCGTACCTCAGGTTAGCATGACCCACAGAAGAAATGAAGTGAGGATTGAAATGGAAGGTGGTTGCTGGAGACTATGGTGCAGCTGCAATAGCTCGTGTCCATTTTCCTTCTTCATAACATCATGCTCCACAGGCCAGGAAGCATGATGGTACGAAGAAAGGAAATGGACACGACTTATATCGTTTTGAAAACATTTATGAGAATTGTACAAGAAGAGCGAGGGCCCTTTGGGCTCTTATCCAAGTGACTTGGCCTGCATAGTCTTCCAACTCTGGGCTGCACTGTGCACTTTAAAAACATTCTGGAACTCGAGGATCTAATCAGAGATTCCATGAATGTCAATGCGAGGCACCCAGTGCGCTAAGAAGCCTACAGGCCCGAAATGGTGTGTCAAAGGGAGCCGTTCTGATTGTTGGTGCTGTGTGCTTGTTTTTGTTTGCTTGGCATTTTTTCGACACCGTTCCACTGAATTCAGTTTATGCATGTTCCCCCCGCCCAGCACCTGGCTTACAAATGTTGCCGTGTACAAGATGAGCGTTACCATGCAAAAGTGATATACGGCACCCTCCACATGGAGCTGTAAGATGGACCGAGGCCTATTCTCGCTTCCTACATCCTGCCTGCACTTGTGAGCTACTTCCTGAACACGGCTTATGCCCTCTCTTTCTAACACTGACAACCCTGAATTTAGAAGGGCATTTACATTTTTGCACTATAATAAGCTTCCACCCCAGGAACGTCCCTGCATATGCCAGGAGGGCAACATCGAGAACACCGAACATGTGATTTCGGATTGCTGCATTGACAACCAATTGCGTCAGGAATTGCTGTATCCCATCCTTACTGACTTAAGGGCTACTTCAAGACAAGCCAAATTAAAGGAACTCCTTTCGGATAGAAATAAGAATTTATCCTATGTTATTGCCAGATGTGCAAGATGAGTTTTGTATTTTGTACTGGTCACTGACCGAAATAAATGTTATCTATCTACTTCCTGAACAAGATCCCGTGTTCTGATTCCTGTCTGCTCTGAAGTCTGAAGCAGAGAAGGAACCAGGAATGAAAAGACCTAGAGAAAGAACCAGAAAGAAACGAGAAAACTGTGGAACTACGGCAGTCAGGTCCCTCTGAGCAACTGGTGGACACTGAGCAGTGAGGAATGTCCCGCATTTTAACCATGTGCTTACATCACTTGGAACAAAACTCTGTGGTAGAATTAGTTTCCACCATAGAAATTCCTCCCCAATCCTCGATGGCCCTCGATCTGCCTACAGCATTTCCAAGTCATATAAACACTTTAATTTCAAGTGTTCATCTATCTATCTATCTATCTATCTATCTATCTATCTATCTATCTATCTATCTATCTATCTATCTATCTATCTATCTATCTATCTATCTATCCATCTATCCATCTATCCATCCATCCATCCATCCATCCATCCATCCATCCATCCATCCATCCATCTATTTTTACTTATATACTGCTGCTCTCAAAGAGTCGCGGCAGTTTACAATAAAAGAATAAAATAGAAGAATAAAACTACCAAATCCAAAAAAAATCCACAATACATTAAAAGATGGCTATTCTATGGAGTTAATACCCTATCTCTCCTCCCTTCCCCAGCAACAGTCAAGAGTTCTTTCCTTAGGAGCGAGGGTCTTGCTCTAATTCTAGGGGATCCCCTGATGACAACTCCAGGACCTCAGCCCGTCCTCAACCATATGCCTGGTGGAAGAGGTCCATCTTGCAGGCCCTGAGGAAAGCTGGTAACTCCAGCAGAGTCTTCAGCTCCTCTGGGGGGGAGTAATTTCCCCCTGCTGGCCAGTTGGCTGGTGGCAGAGAAAAGGGGCCTGGAGGTAGGAGACCCCTGTCCCCACCAAGAAGGGTCTAGAATCCTTATGTGGGACTGAGATATGATCTGATCATTACAAGCATGCCTGGAGATGCCTTCTCTGTCTTTGCAGATCTAGGACATGCTGAACCTCAAGCACATGACAGGAAGTCTAAAGAAACCGCAGGAACTGGACAGGAAGTCACGTGGCACCAGTGACATGACAGGAAGAGTAGGGGTCAGATTTACAGCTTATCCAGACCAGGACGGTAGGCAGCAGGCCAAGAGAGTTGAACAGAGGGGGCAGTTTGTTCTTAATTCCTCCACATTTCACATCAGAGACTTTCTTTTGAAGACTGCATTTTATTTGCCACATGGTAGGTTGATTGCTCCTACCATCATGTGTCCAAGACTGATGAGAATTACCTGATTTTATATGCACACACGATGACTGCTATTTACAAGAAAACCTCTACAGTGTATTTAGGTTTGTAAATCCCCCCCCCCCCCCGCTTTTTATTTTCAGGGGAATCCAGAGAAATTAAAAACCTTGTGAAGAAAATTAAAAACTGGAGCATTAAATGACAGGGGGTGGGGATGGGTGGGGAGGGTGAGACATCAGCCCCATCCAGGATAATTTGGCCTATAACAGTATTGGGGGGGGGGAGGGACAAAGGTGGCATAGCTTCCCCTTTCAAGATGCCCGGGCTTCTCCAATCTTCATGGGGTGGGGTGGGGTGGAGTGGGGGGATTTGTGGCCTCTCCCCTTGTGCCCCACTCCCACCCCATCTTAGCAGTGCTTCCCCAAGGAATCCTTGGTGTTAACCCTTCCCGTCCAAGGTGTCCATAATAGACCATAATAGACCATAGATGATGTCAGACCATCCCCAGAGTCTGTGGTCCATCTGTTCTTCCTTCACATATTCTGGGGTAAAGCCCTGGCTTTGACAGAACATGCCAGGAGGACAGAGCTTTGTTGACTCCTGGCACGAATTAGCCAGGTGCTCAAGGGAGAACAGTTTGGCTACGAAAAAGCTTACAGATAGGTATGACTTCAACCCGCTCACCTGTAGAGCCCCAAGAGATGAAACCCTTCCTGGTTTCCTTGCCCTGTGACATCTCCCCCCCCCCCCTTCCCACATCTTGTTACAAGATGGAATGGCCTCCTTTCGCAGTTGACCGGGTTGAAGGAAGAATGGCCGGCCGCTCACCCAGACTGAGAGCGTCTGAGATGCAAACCAGCCATGCTCAAAGAAAGATGTTCCATGAATGTATCGAGACATGATTGAGCATGGACTCAGCTATGCTCGGGTATGAGAATCCTCCTATAAGCAAACCTAAACCTTTCCATCGATCAGTGACCTCTGATGCACACGAGCCATGCTGTGCGCTGAAAGCATCTTTACTCCTGTTCAAAAAAACACACTGCTGAAGAGTGACTCCCTCTCCATCCATCTCTTCCAAAGGGCTCCTTGTGCAAACTTTGGAACGGCGGTGGCATCTTATGCAACGGGAGTTATGAATTTCACATCGGCCATCTACTGCAAGGCTTATGAAAATTCATTGACTCTTCAGGGGCTGTTTTCCTCTGCATATGTGCGCGTAACTTTTGACGGTAATACCTTCCTTAGGGGACCAATTCTGCCATCCTTGTTGACTTCCAGTTCCCGTTGAAATATACAGGATGTGACACGGGCAATTGGACCGGACAGCAGGGGATGACCTCGACGACTTCTGCTTTGGGAAGTGGAGCATTGGGGGCGGGGGCAGGGAGAGGAACATTGGGACGGTCCCTTGACCTGAGCGCTGTGAGCTGTCAGACTGATCCATGGCCTTTGCCAAGTCATCTGGAAAGGTTTAGGTGCTAGCACTGGATTTAGCTCTCGGAGGCTGTGGATGAAAGAGGTTCTGATTTCAGCTGGCCTTAGTGCGGCAGCTGAGAGGTGCCACATGGGGAATTCCTAGGTCACAGCTCGGCTCAGTAACAAATCCACAGCTTGGACTTTAGCCCCTTTTGCAAGCTACAGCCTCCCCATCAAGGTTAAGGATAACTGAGACAACTCATGTGAAGGACTGAGAACAGTTGCTAGATGTTCTTGTCCAAGGGTCCTCTCTTACCATGTGTCCCAGTGTGTCAACTATGGTCATGGGGAAGCCCTCTGTGTGGTCTCCCCAATATTTTGGGTGGCCCACGGGGCATTGGCCCCTGTCCCATGGAATGGGCTCCCTGAAGAGGAGAGAGGGCCCCCCCTGGAGATCTTTGGGAGTCACTGCAAGCACAGTTGGCCAGGGCTTCAGAGATATGTTTGAATGGTAACCACCATTTAATGCGGGGGAGAGATGCTGGGCATGTTATTATCGGGTCTAAATTGAGAATGTTTTCAACTATCATTGTAAGCCGCCTTGAGCCACAAGGAAAGGAGGGATAGAAATGTTTTAATAAATAAATGCACAAATTAATTAATAAAAACTTACTTGTTAGTCTAGATGGGAGGCCCACTTCCAGCCCACTCTATCTAAATCGAAACAATTCCATTGACTGAAAGCAGTGTTTCTCAGGCATTGAATGCCTGAGAGGACCTTCTGTGGGTGCAAACCTAGAATGACTCTGTGTAAACAAAAAGTCAGCAGGGGCAGGAGAAATCTTCTCCCTTCCTCTCCTTTGCTTGCTGTGATGCTCTATTATTAAGCATAGAGGTGGCCAAACCCAGGTGTCATCAGGAGGTGCCCCCATTGGTGGACCTCCTGATGTCTCCTGGGTTTTGGCCCTGTGTGACATGAACTGATCCAGCAGGGCTTCTCTTATGTTCTCATGTCCTACGAGTCCGTTGTAAGAGTAGAGGGCAGTCATTTCTTATGCCGTCTGGCCCATGTGGAGATGGAGCTCTCTCCATTTTCTCAGAACGAGGGCAGGAGAAGGGGATGGAATGGGGCTTCCCCTCTTCCAAGGGATGGGAGTTCACTGAGTGGCCACACCCACAGTTACCTTGGTTCAAGTCCATCTCAGAGCACTAGCCAGAAAATGTGTTGATTGGTTGCTGGGAGCTGACAGCCCAGACCTGGACTCTGTCATGATGAGGAGTCACCAAGGCAGTAGGATCCTAATAGGGTCTTCACAGTTCCTTCCAGTAGGAAACTGAACGGTTTTTCATTCTATTTTCTAAGACAGGCAATTTCAGCATAGAGAAGAGAGTCACCTCCCTTTCAACCCACAGACAATAAGAGTCAATAGTCATCTTCAGCTGAACATCATAAGTTCAGATTGTGGGTAATCATGACCTTCCCCCCTTTTATATCAGTTGTTTTGAATACTTTCCAGAACCCTTCTCATAGCTGGTCAGCTGGTCTCTCTCTAAAAGGTCCTGATTGATAAGTCTTTTGCTGTGGAGTAGTTCGCCCACAGGAATATGAGGTGGCTGATCATTGAGCCCTAACCTTGCATATTGATGTTGGTGGATTCCAGATCTCAATGATCCTTTGTGCAAATAAAAAACAAGCATGGGTGGGATAAAATGCCTCCCTCCCTCTTATTTGCTTGTTGTGATGTTCTGTTATTTAGTATACGGTGGTCAAAGCCCAGGTGCCATCAGGAGGCAGCCCCTGCTGATGAATCTCCTGATGCCTATTGGTTTTTGGCCATGGTGTGACACAGACTGGATGGGCCATTGGCCAGATCCAACATGGCTTCTCTGTTGTTCTTATGTTTGGGGCAGTCATGCTCTGTATTCTTGGTGGCTGGAAGTCAACAGTGGGAGGGCTTCTGGAGTTCTGACTCAGTTGGTGGACCTCATGATGGCACAGTGTAACCTGGACTGATTGGGCCATTGGCCTGATCCTATATGGCTTCTCTTATGTTCTTATATCTGGGGCAGTGATGCTCGGTATTCTTGGTGTTTGGAGGTGAACAGTGGGAGGGGTTATGGAGTTCTGGTCCTGCTGGTGGACCTCCTGATGGCACATGGGCTTTTGCCACAGGGTGACATGGACTGTATGGGCCACTCACCTGATCCAACATGGCTTTTCTTATGTTCTTATGTAGAGGTGCTCCACCAGGGGATGCCTCTCCCTGTGCTATGGAGTGCTGCATTCCATTCTCCTACCTCAAGTCTCTTTCCCCTTATTCTCCTCATATGTAAACCAGGCTCAAGAGTGTACGAAGAAGTGGAGCATTTGACAGCTACCAATCCACACTGAATCCTATTTCCTAGACATGCCACAATGGCTGTGCGTACCAGAATGATCCATCTTGGAATCTATGAAAGTGAAATTATTTATGCATCCAGGTTTTGCAGGTCCTCATTCTGGGAGACTCCTAAACCTTTAAGAGTTGTGCAGTAGAGGAATCTTCTACAGGACCAGTGTGAAAGGAGAAGCTGCTGATGCTACCCCTGATGTGACGTATCTATTATTGTAAGAATGAAAAACCTTACCTGTCCTCCTTTAGGTTGGTACTTGATGTTGTCTGTTGACCCGATTTTGGATCTGACATTCTTGAGATCGGGCAGAGGCTGGTTTATGAGCCGCAGTTGCTTGGGGGTGGCCGGAGATTTCGGAGGTGTGCGTATAATAGCCACTTTCTTCTCGGTAGGCACCAGAATGGCAGATTTGGGCGTGCCTGGTGTGTGAGGGGTTCTGGAGTAGCTGGGGGTCCCAGGGGTGCCGGGAGTACGAGATGAATAGCTAGGTGGGGTCCCAGGAGTGATGGCGGTGGATCCTGGAGTAGTTGGGGTCGATGTGCCACTCTTCCCTGTTCGGCTACGAATAGGCTCTGACCCTGTATTGAAAATGGGAAAAGTTTATAACACTGACATTTAAACTGATATTATACAAGAGCCTCTTGTGGTGCAGAGTGGTAAGACAGCGACATGCTGTCTGAAGCTCTAACCATGAGGCTGGGAGTTCAATCCCAGCAGCCGGCTCAAGGTTGACTCAGCCTTCCATCCTTCCAAGGTCGGTAAAATGAGGACCCAGCTTGCTGGGGGGTAAACAGTAATGACTGGGGAAGGCACTGGCAAACCACCCCGTATTGAGTCTGCCATGAAAATGCTGGAGGGCGTCACCCCAAGGGTCAGACATGCTCTGGTGCTTGCACAGGGGATACCTTTACCTTTACACTGATATTATCCAATGGCATGCGTGAAGTACAGCCTGGAGATGCTATAGGTATGTCTTGCCAGCAGTAAGAGATGCAGCAAGAGGCATAGTTGGCTCCTGTCTGCCTCCAGGCATTCACCCCTAGCATTCCTTAGAGGTCTCCCATCCCAACACTACCCAGAGTCCACCCTACTTAGCTTGCGAGATCTGACAAGATCGGGCTAGCCTGGTAGAAGGTCATAAAGTCCACCCTCCATTTTCTCCAGGGGGGAACTGATCTCTTGTCAGGGTCCGCAGGGTCTGGCTGCCGCTTCTTATCCACCACGACGACCAGAGCTGGAGGACTACCGTGGGAAAGGTAGTTCCTCTGCCTCTCTGCCTCTCTGGAGACAGTGTCTCAGATTGGAGTCGGTTAGGATTTCTTTGTCTTTTCCAGCTCCCGGGTACATGGTAGTTCCTTCACTACTCATGAACCCCACTTCCTCACAGATGCCAGCCTTCTCAGTTAAGTAGCCTTTCCTTCCCACGTCTCCACCCCCGAGCTTTTAAAGCAGGGGTAGTCAAACTGCGGCCCTCCAGATGTCCATGAACCACAATTCCCAGAAGCCCCTGCCAGCGAATGCTGGCAGGGGCTTCTGGGAATTGTAGTCCATAGACATCTGGAGGGCCGCAGTTTGACTACCCCTGCTTGAAAGAATGAGCCCACTCTTCCATTTAATTACCGTGCATGTGAAAAGATATCCTGTTAAACAGTAGAGAGGCTGAGGCCTTCCCCTGATGTGGCCTTCTGGGTCTGGGGATTCCGAGGTTTCGTGCCTCCGAATATGGAGGTTCCCTCAGCCACCATGGCTGGCAGCCATCAAGAGACTCCTCCATGAATCTATCCAATCCCCTTCTAGAGCACTTCATTCCTGAGGCCATCTCTTTCATTTAAACACAGTCTACTTTTAAGATCCAGAATTCCCATAAAGACCAGCCCAAAGCTGAAGGAAATGTGGAAGAGCGACAATACGGGAGAGAGCAGGTACAAAGAAAACATACTTGTGGTCCGTCGTACTGACGAGGAGATGGTACTGTTCAGGGTGAAGGAATTCTCATCTCGCTCTCTATCCCCCGAGAGGCCCCTCCGGGTCGGTAGGATAGAAGAAGGCCTCGGTAATGAGGAACGCTTCTCTGGACTCTTGGCTACTCCATCCTAGCAAGGACAAAAGGCAGCCAGAATTCAGTCAAAGAAATAGTCCAACATCGCCTGCCGCTCGACCCCCAATCTCCCCCCCCCCAACGGCGGCTTCAAAACCAGCCCGCAGCAAAAAAGATATACTTGAGCATGGACGGTTTAATTTTCAATAACCCAGCACCGAGAGACGTTTCTTTCCTCCCCGAACAAAGGCAACATCGACTTAAATTTGCTCGCAGCTGAGGGCCGACGAAAAGCCGTAAGGATTGTGGCCGCCGTGAGGATAACCACGAGAATTCAAAGACGACTTAAAATGCCGTCAGGGGGCTGGAGTTGTTTCGGCACTCGAAAATGCACGATGGGGGTGGGGAGGCGCGGGGAGGAGAGTGTGCCATGCCACCGGCCCCGTCAGGAACAAGTTTGCAGGGCGTGCTAAAATGGTGATCTCGTGGCGGCCACGAGACGGTTGTCGGGTTTAGTTTGGCCTGGAGACATTCATGGACATCAACAGCTTTTTGCCGACATGTTGGAGGCAAAAGAAATTACTTTGCAGGGAAGGGCAGACGGAGGTTTGAGGTTAGTTTGCCTGTGGCTGAACCAGTATCAGACGCAGGTTTTTTTTTTTGGGGGGGGGGGGGCTCTAAGCGAAAAAGGCCAAATGACATTTGCATGCTGAAGCGTCTTCTTCTTTTTTGAATATGAAGAAGAAGGGGAGCTGTGTTTTATACCCTGCTTTTTATTACCCAAAGGTGACTTACTAACAGCTTCCCTTTCCTCTCCCCCACAACAGACACCCTGAAAGGGAGGTGGTGCTGAGAGAGCTCTAAGAGGATCTCTCTGTGAGAACAACCCTCAGAGGACTGTGACTAGCCCAAGTTCACCCATCTGGCTGCAAGTGGAGGAGTGGGAAATCAAACCCGGTGAGATTACAGTCCACCGCTCATTAACCAGTATACCAGGTTGGCTCTCACAGCATAAAAGGAGAGAAATTCTTGTGGCACTGATACTTCTCCTAGATGCTTGTGGCTGATCTTGCACTGAGCACGGGGCGGGACTAGATGGCCTGCATGGCCCCTTCCCACTCTAGGATTCTATGAGTAGAGTTCAGCAGTGGAATGGGCTTTCTAGGGAGGTGATGGCTCCCCTTCCCTGACGGTCTTCAAGCAGCAGCTGGACAGAGACTTCTCCTGGATGCTTGAGGCTGATCCTGCATTGAGCAGGGGGTGGGACTAGATGGCCTATGTGGCCCCTTCCCACTCTAGGATTCTATGAGTCCAGTTCAACAGTGAAATGGGCTGCCTAAGGAGGTGGGGAGTTCCCCCTCACTGGCAGTCTTCAAGCAGTGGCTGGACAGATCCTTCTCCTGGATGCTTGAGGCTGATCCTGCATTGAGCAGGGGGTGGGACTAGATGGCCTGCATGGCCTCTTCCATCTCTATGGTTCTATAGGTCAGAATCATAGAATCTACACAGGAGTACTTGTATGATGAGGGGATGCAGCATGGCAAATCTGATCTTGTCAGATCCCAAAAGCTGAGCAGGGTTGATACTTAGAAGGGAGACCACCAAGGAAGGCTCTGGTGAGGCAGGGAATGACCAACCCCCTCCGCTTCTCACTGGCATTGAAAGCCCCTTGTTGAGGTCACCATTAAGTTTGCTGCGATTTTACACACGCACAATTAAACAATGGCCCTCAAACCAGCTGATCCATCTGACGACCTTCAAAGGAAGTGGAGTGAGACAATTGTTTTACTTCTGTGGTGGACCCAAGCACTGTGGTGGACAGCAGGGAGGACCCCCCTCCCCCTGCTGTCCACTCACCACATCCACAGCACATGTGGGGCTTTTAAGATACCTTCCCTTGGCCAACTGGTAGGTGGTAACGGGCCCTTTAACAGCCCACTGCCTGACAACTGACTGAGAGGCAGCTGATGGCCAGGGTTGCGGAAACCAGCTGAAAGACAGCTGAGATGAAAAGCAGTGACCACTTCAAACGGGAACTGCTCCGACCTCCTGGGAGTGCCAGAGGGATGGGGACCCTGAAGGGACTGTCTCTAGCATGGGCGAGGCCAACGATGGCCAAACCGTGGCTCTCCAGATGTCCATGAACTACAATTCCCACGAGCCCCTGCCAGCGCATGCTGGTAGGGCCTCATGGCAATTGTAGTCCATGGACATCTGGAGAACCACGGTTTGGCCAATTTGGCCACAATTTGGCTAGACCATAAGGGTGAAAGACACCTGCTTCTTTCTCAGTCTGAGGCTTGTGGGAGATTACAAAACATCCCATTTGGGCAGGGATCCCCCAAAACGGGGCAGGTCTTTGGTGCTGCTAGAAAAATAACCCTACTTTTCACTCCCAAAGTGGCTTCCAAATGCCTCTCCCTTCCTTTCCCCACAACAGACAGCCTGGGTGAGAGGTGGGGCTGAGAGAGCTCTAAGAAAACTGCTCTGCAAGATCAGCCCTCAGAGAACTGTGACTAGTCCAAGGTCACCCAGCTGGCTGCATGTGGAGAAACAGGAAATCAAATCCATTCTCCAGATTAGGAATCTGCCACTCTTTAACCACTATTCCATACAGGCTCTCAATATTATTAGAGACATGCATCCCTTGGGCTTCTGAGGCTCTTTTCTTTTTTTGGGGGGGGGGGGGACTACAGATGACTAAACACACCACTAGCCTCCTTCATACTGCACCGAGCCCTCTGGAGAAAAAATCATTTGTTTCCAGGCCAAACTTATATATATACTAGGGGCCAAGCCTGTTGTATTCAGGAATACCATGGGGGCTAGATTGGGGGGGGGGAAGAGGAAGAACTCTGCAGATGGCCTCCCCCTCTCTCCAGGACGTGGAAAGGCTGCAGGCAGCTGTTAGGGACCTCACTGGCAGGGGCACCTCTCAGGCAGCAGGGATCTGCAGCCTCCGAGCCTCAGAGGGAAGTGGAAGGAGGAGGGGCGGTCAGGGGTGGGGGACGGAAGGTGATTAGCTGGCCACTGGACAGACAAGCAAGCTGGTTGGAGGAGGAGGCACTCAGGGGCGGGACATCCATCCTGAGTGGTGTTAAGCGCTGAGTGGCACTTTAGCCATGAGACCAGCTCCTCCTCCAAGCCCTTACCCAGGTAAGCAAAGAGGCAACGGGGCACACTGCATCTCAGCGAGATGGGCTGCTATTGTGATAAGCAAGATGTAACAAGCAAGGCACTGTTTTTCTCCCTCTTTAATGCAACTTCCAGAGGAACTGCAGGGTTTGGTACATTATGCTTCATATGGTAAATTCCACGATGCTTGAATGGCTGGTTATTCAGGCGTTAAAGTTGTACAGTAATTTTAAACACAGCTAAAGGGCTAGAATGAAAGGTTCCAACAGTCCCTCTGCTGACGGTTTTAATAGTTCCCATCTGTTTTCTAGCCTACAGTTTTACTGGCTATGATAATTAAGCCCAGCTTTGGCTTTAAGTGGATCAAAAGTGGTTCTGTCCATAAATTCGCTTTCTTGAAAAGGGAGGGAAAAACACATTATTTTTGCAACTTCCATCCTTGTGGACTGGATGTGTAAGGAAGATGGCTGGAAAGTCCAATTCGAAATAACTACAGCCAATTAGTTGCCAGCTTGCCTGGAAAACCCCCTTGCTGGAGTTGCCATAAGTTGGTTGTGCCTTGATGGTACTTAAATATTGCTAGCACAGAAGAAGAAGAAGAAGAAGAAGAAGAAGAAGAAGAAGAAGAAGAAGAAGAAGAAGAAGAAGAAGAAGAAGAAGAAGAAGGCTGAGAGAGCCCTGATATTACTGAAAAAGAAGAGTTGGTTCTTATATGCCGCTTTTCTCTACCCAAAGGAGTCTCAAAGTGGCTTATAGTCACCTTCCCTTTCCTCTCCCCACAACAGACACCCTGTGAGGTAGATGAGGCTGAGAGAGCCCTGAGATTACTGAAGGAGAAGAAGAGTTGGTTCTTGTATGCCACTTTACTCTACCCAAAGGAGTCTCAAAGTGGTTTATATTCACCTTCCCTTTCCTCTCCCCACCATAAACACCCTGTGAAGCAGAAGAAGAAGAGTTGGTTCTTATACACCGTGTTTCTCTCCCCAAAGGAATCTCAAAGCGGCTTACATTTGCCTTCGCTTTCCTCTCCCCACAACTGATGCCTTGTGAGGCAGATGAGGCTGAATTAATTTCATCCCATTGGATCTGGTCCATCCCTCCGGGGTAAGACAGAACAACTTTGTTCCATCCTCTATATGGCAGCCTTTTAAATACTTGAAGATGGCTATCACATCCCCTCTCACTCATCTCCTCTCCAGGCTAAACAGACCAAGCTCCCCCAACCTTTCCTCATATGTCTTGGTCTCCAAACCCCTCACTATCTTGGTTGCCCTCCTTTGGACATGCCCCAGTCTGTCAACATCCCTCTTCAACTGCGGTGCCCAAAACTGAACAAAGTACTCCAAGTGAGGCCGAACCAGAGCACAGTAAGACTGGTCAAGGCCAGTTTTAGCTCTTTGGGTCCAGGGACCCTGAGCAAATTTTGGTTGGGTGAATTAAATGCTTTTCTTTGGGGGGGAAGGGGGAGGTGGTCTCACAGATATACTGGTCCCAGACCATTTAGGGTTTTTAAGGTCAGCACCAAAACCCTGATTTGGAGCCAATGCAGTTGGCCAAGCGCTGGCTGGGCCAGCCACTGGAATTCATCTCTCTCTGTACTGAGCATCTACTCTCATAGCTCTGCTGCCTTACCTGGACGTCTGAGTTTGAGTATGGGGAGCAGTCTGCTGGGCCCGCTGAAGAGGGCCGTGAACAAGAACTGTCTGAATCGAGCAAAGTAACTCTTTTAGCAGCAGTTAGTGAGCAAGCTGAACTGGGTCTTGGAGGAAGCAATGACTCTGATCTAACTTTTGAGGCAGGAATCTTTGACAAAGAAGAGGTCTGGTCATGAGAAAACAAACAAAAGAAACACAACATGAAGGCGGATGAGGAGGCAAATGGAAAGAAAACCATGGAAAACAAGACTACAACCCAAAACAACGCACGTGCAAGCAGTGTCTTAAGGCACCATGTGGAGGTGAGGGGGTTCTTGCTTAGACAAGCAAGGCAAATAATCATGTAGGGCAGGGGTAGCCAACCTGTGGTCCTCCAGATGTCCATGGACTACAATTCCCATGAGCCCCTGCCAGCATTTGCTGGCAGGGGCTCATGGGAATTGTAGTCCATGGGCATCTGGAGGACCACAGGTTGACTTACCCCTGATCTAGGGGACGGGCTGGTAACTGTAAGTTGGGAAATTCCTGGATATTTTGGGGGTGGAGCATGGGGAGGGTGGAGTTTGGGGTGGGATTTCAGCAGGGCACAATGCCATGGGGTCTATGCTCCAAAGCAGCCATTTGCGCCAGCAAAGAGTCCAGGAACACCTGAAAGACTAACAACATTTGGGGCAGGGGAGGAGCTTTTGTGAGTCATGGCTCACCTCTTCAGTAGGCAAGATCAAGAGTCCAGGAGCACGTTAAAATACATTTGTGGCAGGGGAGGAGCTTTCGGGAGTCACTCCTCACTTTTTCAATAGGAAAGAGCAGGAGTCGAGGAGCACCTGAAAGACTAACAACTTTGGTGTCAGGGGAGGAGCTTCTGTGAGTCACAGTTCACTTCTTCAGATAGTCAGCAGTGACTCACGAAAGGTTCTCCCCGCCACAAATTTTATTTTCTTTGCTGCTCCTGCGCACTTGTTCTTTCTTACTGCTACAGGCAGACTCAAGGCCCCCATCTTGATTTTTTCCAGGGGGACTGATCTTTTAGTCTGGAAATCAGTTTCATTTCCAGGAGGTTTCCACGCCCCACTTAAGAGGCTGGCCGGTCCATCTGTCAGCCATTTCCCATTCTTTCAAGATGGCCTTTCTTCATCGATTCAGGGAATTGCCTTGTGCTAAATCATACAACGTCGGATGATTCTGACTCTGACTGGCAGCAGCATTCCAGTTTGCAGGCTGTTGTCCTTCTGACCTCTACACCAGGCACTGAAGTAGGGCTTTTCTGCACACAAGTAAGCTCACAAGCAGGCACTCTTCCAGGCCCAAACTACTGAAAGGTGGGTTACCTTGGCTTCTTCCTTATGTATACTCCACACTAAAGGCTCGGAATGCGAAAACGCACCACTAACCATGTCAAGCATTTCAGAGTTACCTTATAAAGGCTGACAACCTGATATATGAATTAGTTTATGGGGAGGAGAGGTTTCCATAAATATGTATATTTTAAATTCTGAGCTTCAAAACTGACTGACTCCCAAAGACTTTGGCTTACCTACTTGGCAGTTCGGGGATAGGTCTGCATTTTAAAAACAAAAATGAGGTTGGGATTTTAATGAAACGTCTGTAAAAGAATCCTCGAAGGAAGGGTTCGTGTTTCTTTATCAGTGACAAGACTGTGTTAAAGTGTTGCTTCTTTTGCACTAGAAATTAAGCACTGCTGTTGAGAGATATCTGTCTGGAGATATTTTATTAGAATATATATTAGAATATATCCCCCGCAGGGCTTTACGCTCAGCGGGGGAGAATCTCCTGATCGTTCCTGGCCCCAGGGAAGCGCGCCTGGCCTCGACCAGGGCCAGGGCCTTTTCGGTCCTGGCCCCTACCTGGTGGAACGAGCTCCCGGGTGAGCTGCGGGCCCTGCAGGATTTACCAGCTTTCCGCAGGGCCTGCAAGATGGAGCTCTTCCGCCAGGTTTTTGGTTGAGGCCGGGGTCAGCGAATGAGTGCCAACATTCCTCCCCCCCCCGGACCTAGTAAGTTAGATCTCCTCCCCACCCTCCCTGCCGCTCTGATAGCAGGGGTGGGAATAATAAGAACTTCCGCCATGTTGGGATTGTCTTTTAATGGGTATTTTAATGGGTATAGGATTGTTGTGACCCGACACGAGCCTATGGGGAGTGGCAGGAAATAAATCTTAATAATAATAATAATAATAATAATAATAATAATAATAATAATAATAATAATAATAATAATAATAAAGGTAAAGGTATCCCCTGTGCAAGCACCGAGTCATGTCTGACCCTTGGGGTGACGCCCTCTAGCGTTTTCATGGCAGACTCAATACGGGGTGGTTTGCCAGTGCCTTCCCCAGTCATTACCGTTTACCCCCCAGCAAGCAAGCTGGGTACTCATTTTACCGACCTCGGAAGGATGGAAGGCTGAGTCAACCTTGAGCCGGCTGCTGGGATTGAACTCCCAGCCTCATGAGCAAAGTTTTCAGACGGCTGCCTTACCACTCTGCGCCACAAGAGGCTCTTAATAATAATAATAGAATAAAGCTATTTCCAGGCGCTTTGTGGGGCCCAGAGATAAAGCTATTTCAGCAACACAGGTTGGGAAAAGGCTACACTGCTTGTGGAGTCCTGCAGGGGGCGGTGTTCTCCCCCACACTTTCCAACATCTTCATGTGCCCTCTGGGCCAGCTGGTGTGGAGTTTCGGGCTGGGTTGTCATCAATATGGCGATGACACCCAGTTCCATCTCCTCATGGACTGATCTCCCCCCCCCGGAACCATTTGCCAGATGTTTGGAAGCAGTGGCTTGATGGCTTGAGCAGAGTTGTCTGAAACTCAACCCTTCCAAGATGGAGGTCCTATGACTGGGGAGGAGGGGGGCAGAACAGGAAGCACGATTACCCGTACTGGCTGGGACGCAATTTACGTGCCCCAGGCCAGGAATCTGGGAATGACAATAGATGCCTCACTAATCCTGGAGGCACAGGTCAAGAAGGTAGCCTGCCAGGCATTTTCCCACCTTTGTCAGGCTTGGCTACTAGCGCCTTACCTGTCCACGGTGAACCATGCAATGGTCACCTCCAGAATAAATTTCTGTAACTCACTCTACGCAGGCCTGCCCTTTTTCTTGACCTGGCAGTTGCAGCTGGTGCAAAATGCAGCTGCTGAGGTCCTCACAGGAACACCTTGGTGGGCCCATATCCATCCTGTGCTGAGGCAGCTGTGTTAGTTGCCAGTCGCAGCTCAGATCTGGTTCAAGGTTTTGACCTTTAAGGCCCTTCGTGGTCTGGGACCCACATATCTGAGGGAATGTCTATCGCCCTATGCTCCCCACAGGGCTTTGCACCTTGTGGGTATTAACTTGCTGGTTGTTCCCGGCCCCAGAGAAGCTCACTTGGCCTCAACCAGAGCCAGGGCCTTTTCAATCCTGGACCCACCTGGTGGAATCCTGGACCCGCTTGGTGGAATCCTGGACCCGCCTGGTGAAAGATCTGCAGACCCTGTGGGAGCTTTCTGCCTTCCGTAACACCTGCAAGACGGAGCTCTTCCACCAGGTTTATGGTTGAGGCCAGGAACTGAGAGGGAGATCTGATTGTCTCGCCCCCAGTGCTAATGCAGCAGTACGCCAGGGTTGGGTTATGGCTCCCTCTGGCCACTTCCCCTGCTGGATGTTGTTATGGGGGGATGGGCATACTGCCATGTTTCTTACTCATATGTTGTAATTTTTATGTCCAGCTTTTGATATTTTAATAGGGTTTTATTAGGGTTTTTATCCATGGTCTATTTGCAGCCCGCCAGGGGCTGGTTCCTGGAGTGGCGGGAAATAAAAGTCTAAAAGATGATGATGATAATACATTCACACATGAAAAATGAGGAACACCAAACCCTGAATTTCTGTTTTTACAGTCTCAGCAGAACTGTTATTTGCCACAGACAATCTGGCAAGTTTTCTGTTTGAGCTACATGGAGGGGGGCAGTTGCATCTGACTTCTTCTCTTCACCATGGCACTCTGCAGGAGTTTAGTGTCTAGGACAGGGGTAGTCAAACTACGGCCCTCCAGATATCCTTGGACTACAATTCCCAGGAGCCCCTGCCAGCAAATGCTGGCAGGGGCTCCTGGGAATTGTAGTCCATGGACATCTGGAGGGCCGCAGTTTGACTACCCCTGGTCTAGGAAGACCCTGACCTCCAGTATTAAGCTTTCAGAGGTTGACTGGAAAGGGAACGGCAGGGAACAGTCTACCTCCAAAACCAGAAAGTTCACAAACTGGCAGTCTTCAAGCAGTGACTGCGACTTAATTGTCCTAGATGCTTGAGGCTGATCCTGCACTGAGCAGGGGGTTGGGCTAGATGGCCTGTGTGGCTCCTTCCAACTTCACAATTCTATAACTTACAGATCAAAATCTCATCAAATACTTTCAAAAATCTCTTTCAGCCACTTTAAACATACCTGTTCCTCCCCCCCCCTTCCAGTGTAAAACTTGGACCTGAACCAGTCTCCTAAAAGTGCCACCACCCACAGGTGAAGTAAACAGCTCCCCCTCATATGTAAAGACAACTCTGTATGCTTGGACATTAGGGTTGGACATGCTTGGACACCGTTCTTTGTATTAAAGGTATCCGTGTATGGATTCTTAATACATGAGGGACTTCTCTGCTCCTCCTTCCCTTCCTGTGTCCTTTGTGTTCTTTCTCCCTCCCCACGAACCTGCAAACAGTAGGACGCATCTACAGTTCTCTCCTGAAGAGCCATGCCACCACATCTGCATGCATGTGCAGTCAGATGAGCTGGCTGTTTGACACAGGGAATCATGTCCTTTAGGTTAGGCCTCTCTCCACAGCAATGTGGATGCAAATGGAGTCCAGAAGAAGAAGAAGAGTTGGTTATTATATGTTGCTTTTCTCTACCCGAAGGAGTCTCAAAGTGGCTTATAGTCACCTTCCCTTTCCTCTCCCCACAACAGACACCCTGTGAGTGAGGTGAGGCTGAGAGAGCCCTGAGATTACTGAAGAAGAGTTGATTCTTATATGCCACTTTTCTCTACCAGAAGCGGCTTATAGTCGTCTTCACTTTCCTCTCCCCAGAACAGACACCCTGTGAGGGAGGTGAGGCTGAGAGAGCCCTGATATTACTGCTCGGTCAGAGCAGTTTTCTCAGTACTGTGGTTAGCACAAGGTCACCCAACTGGTTGCATACGGGGGAGTGGGGAATCAAACCCGGCTCGCCAGATTAGAAGTCTGCACTCCTAATCACTACACCAAGATGGCTCCACATTTCCACATCAGAAAATGTAAATTCTACCCTTTTTGCTGCTGTGTACTAGCTTGGATTGTGTTTACTGTGTGTGCTGCTATACTTTCCTGACTGTGCAGTTTTGCATTACTGTTGGGTGGAAGGCTTCCTGCTGGCAGACTTAATCGCCCACTGCCGTGCCAAGTGGAGCTGCTCAAAAAACTAAATTAATTGTGTCACTATATTTATATGTATTATACAGCCACAAACATATATTTTCTACAACCACCATGCAACGTCACGTCTGAATTTTTCCTGGAAGTAACTTAGGGGAGCTCTAGGAATTGCAAGACACTCTATGGGTTTTACCATACTGTTTCTATCGATTCCTACAGCTACCGTACGTCACATCTGATTTCCCCTTGAAGAGGCCTCATGGCACATGTGGCTATCAGGTAGCCACCAGCTCCTGCCATGAATTGCCTGACCAGAGTCCCAGAACTCCCCAGCGGGGATTTGTCCTGAGGTTGCTCTGCTCATCCCCTGCTATTCTGTGCCCATGATCCGGGCCACATGGCCCTCTATCACATCTTAGAATCATAGAATCATAGAGTTGGAAGGGGCCATACAGGCCATCTAGTCCAACCCCCTGCTCAACGCAGGATCAGCCCAAAGCATCCTAAAGCATCCAAAAAATGTGTGTATCCAACCTTTGCTTCCGGTGTTTGGGCTGTTTCCTTCCTACCTAGAGGTGATAGCTGTAACCTGCATTATCCTTTGATGATGATAAGGACTGTCCTGTGTGAAACTAAATGGTGTACAATTGGGGGAGGGGGCTTTGTCTCTATTACTTTTTTATTCCGATTGCTTTTGTGTTTAGCATCACAGGAGTCTTGTAATGATGTCTGTACTCCTTGGAATAAACTGCTGAGTTCCTTTAGAAGAATAAGAGTTGGTTCTTATATGCTGCTTTTCTCTACCCGAAAGAGTCTCAAAGAGGCTTACATTCGCCTTCCCTTTCCTCTCCCCACAACAGACACTCTGTGAGGGAGGTGAGGCTGAGAGAGCCCTGATATTATTGAAGAAGAAGAGTTGGCTCTTATATGCCGCTTTTTGTTCCAAAAGGAGTCTCAAAGTGGCTTACATTCATCTTCCCTTTCCTCTCCCCACAACAGACACCCCATGAGGGAGGTGAGGCTGAGAGAGCCCTAATATCACTGCTTAGTCAGAACAGCTTTCTCACTGCTGTGGCGATGCCAAGATCACCCAGCTGGCTGCATGTGGGGGAGCAGGGAGCCAAACTCGGTTTGCAAAATTAGAAGTCCGCACTCCTAACTACAACGCCAAGCTGGCTCGCTTGAATTTGCCTTTTTGGGAGGTTTGCCATGGAACATGACAGTGACACCATGCTCCAATATGACGTAGCTTATATGGCTGTTCTTTTACGATGAATCTTATGCATCAGACACTCCCTTTGCAGATGGGTCCCTTCAACAGTATCTCTGCTGAAATCATCAGAAACCTGAAACTAACTCAAATGGTCCAAGGAGTGTGTTCACGGCTGCTGGTGAAAAAAAATTCCTCTCCATAGCCCCCCCCCTCCCCATCTGTCTTTCTCCCCAATGAGGGGTCTCTCAGCCTCACCTCCTTCACAGAGTGTCTGTTGTGGAGAGAGGAAAGGGAAGGCGAATGTAAGCCACTTTGAGACTCTTTCTGGTTGAGAAAAGCAGCATATAAGAACCAACTCTTCTTCTTCTTCAGAAATATCAGGGCTCTCTCAGCCTTCCCTCCCTCACAGGGTGTCTGTGGTGGGGAGAGGAAAGGGAAGGCGAATGTAAGCCACTTTGAGACTCTTTCGGGTAGAGAAAAGTGGCATATAAGAACCAACTCTTCTTCTTCTGTTCTGATTGAGCAGTAATATCAGGACTCTCTCACCCTGCCCGGCACAGTTTGTGTGATGAGGACCTCTCCAAGGGTGGTGGTGGAATGGGGTGGGTGAGAGGTGTGTCGGTGACAGCAGCAGCCGCATGCAGAGGTGACCACGGGGGGGGGGGGGGGGCTTCATCGCAAACAGTCAAGGTGTTCTGTTTCTGTTGGGTTTGGCAAGTATCCTCCCATCAGTCATGAAAGGGTTGTTGAAGTTTCTGCACGCAAATAGTAGCCAGTTTTGCACAGTTTTGCACAGGCATAGAGAAGATTCTGCAAACCAAAAATGGGGAGACTTTATTCTCCATGAGGCAACCTTAAGATTGCCTTTGGGCTAATCAATATATTGGAGAGAATTTGTGCTGTTCCGTAGGAACTCAAGGGACAGGGCTTGGAGGAAACTTCCATTCCTTCCTTCTTAGGGTCAGGGGGGAATGAAGGGACAAGATGGAGCAGACAGAACTAGCAAGATGAGTTCGACTCTTGTTGTTTTCTACCCATGTAATCCTTTCCCTAATTTTGAAGTCAAAAAGAAAGGATAGAAGGAAGGAGCTCCACCTGTCTTTCAGATAATTTTTTCTTCCAAGCTTGGATGTTTCAAGCAACTGAGACCTAAAGTTGAAATAGCTGGGAGATGCGTATTTCTCACCAATATAGTAATACCTAGCTTTGCTACCTGAAGCAATTAGGAGACAGAGAAGACAGTCAGTGGTGGAAGTCCAGGTGGTTTCCCTCTGGTACCTGGGAATGGACAACTAGCTGCTTGTTTCTGGGCAAGTTTGTGCAAGGGGTTTTTGCCCCATCCCTGCTTCCAGTGCTGGGGCCTTGCCATTCACCTGCATAATTCAGTATGTCTGCCCATCCGTTCATCCCTGTCTGCTGACACAGCAGCTGCATTCAGTGGCACTTGGAAGTCCATATCAACAGCAAACTGCATGTTCAATGGTGAAATTGGGTGGAGTGGTTTCGGGGATACAGACTGAAATCAAAGTACTTCCATTAAAGGCAGGACATTTTGGAGGGCATCCGTAGGCCTACCATATGTCAGAAGTGACTTGACAGATCTTCACACACCCACACTTTCATTGAAGGGAAATGCGAACCCTTCCACAAAGCGGGAACAAATCAATTGGTTGTGCAACAGGTTAATGGGGGTTAGAACATAAGAGAAGCAATGCTGGATTAGGCCTATGACTCTTCCAGTCCGGCACTCTGTGATACACAGTGGCTAAAACCCAGGTGCCATCAGGAGGTCCACCAGTAAGACCAGAAATCCAGAAGCACTCCCATTGCTTTTTCTCAAAGCACCAAGAATACAGAGCATCACTGCCCCAGACATAAGAACATAAGAGAAGCCATGTTGGACGAAGATGATGGCCCATCCAGTCCAACATTCTGTGTCACACAGTGGCCCAACCCAGGTGCCATCATAGAATCATAGAGCTGGAAGGGACCTCATGGGTCATCTAGTCGAACCCCCTGCACTATGCAGGACACTCACGACCCTATCTCTCATCCACTGTAACCTGCCACCCCCGTGAGCCTTCACAGAATCAGCCTCTCCATCAGATGGCTATCCAGCCTCTGTTTAAAAATCTCCAAAGATGGAAAACCCACCACCTCCCGAGGAAGCCTGTTCCACTGAAAGACCGCTCTCCCTGTCAGGAACTTCTTCTGGATGTTTAGATGGAATTTCTTTTGAATTAATTCCATCCCATTCATTCTGGTCTGTCCCTCTGGGGCAAGAGAGAACGATTCTGCTCCATCAAGAGGTCTATCAGCAGGGTCAGAACTCCAGAAACTGCTATGCCACAAGCAGCAAGAGTACAGAGTATTGCTGACCCTCTATACCTCGTGGCTAATGGCCATTGAAGGACCTCTGCTCCAGATGTTTACCCAATCCCCTCTTGAAGCTGTCTATGCTTTTAGTTACCACCACTCCCTGTGGCAGTGAATCCCACGTTCATCTTTGGGTGATGAATGACTTCCTTTTATTGTGAATCTTCCAAATCAAACAACTTGAAAATTACAGCCAGAATTTAGAAGTCTTTAAATAATTTGCCTATATGTCAGCTTGGCATTGCAGAACAGCGCTAAAGTTTTAAACCTCTACAACAGTAGTCCTCCCTAATTAACCCTTTAATACAGTTCCTCATGTTGTGCTGACCCCCAACCATAACATTATGCAAGGGTTTTTTCACAGAAATTGAACCAAAACTGACCAATGGCGTGATGATCCATTGTTCGTGATTGTATATAAATTGTTTTTTCCCCCTGGGGTGCTGCAGGAGTGATTGGTGGCCAAGCATGGACACCTGCAAGAATGGTGCCCCCCCCCAAGTTGCTCGCCCTGCTGCAACCCCTGCAGAAGGGTTGTTCGACCCCCAGGCTGAGAACCATTGCTCTACAACTAAAGCTAAACAGGGAGAAAATGTTTTTTAAAATGGCGGATGGATTCTATGAATTTCAAAAATATGACCGTAAAGGTTTCTAATACACAAAACACAAAAATAAAGGACTGGAATAGCATGAATTATACAATTCTCTATTACTTACTGAAAGTTTTTCCTTTGCTTGCTTAAACACCCCAGGAGTTTGATTCGTTTCACCTCCAGCAGCTGTTAAGTAGACATGAAAACAAGAAAAACAAAACAGGCTTTTACTGGTTGACAATGGCAATTTCAGAGTCACCCTTTCAGTCCAAAGTACCATGCAACATTAAGACACTAATACACTAATTATTAGCAAAAGCTGGTGCAAAATAAAACACACACACCCTGAAAATCGGAAAACCGTTCTCTGATCTTTCCTCCCTCCCACACTGGGCAACCATGTAAAAAAAAAAAAAAAAACAATGGCGGCTTTTCAGAGTCACTTATGATTTGGGAATGAATCTGGAAATTGGAAGCCTTTTCAGGAAACTACAAGACCAGGCCTTTTGGTTAGGACGGGGATGTAACATACGGGCCAGGTGGGGTAGCCAGAGATGACGGAACATTAAATGTGCATTTTACACAGGTTTTGCGAAGGGCAGAGCAGAGGCATTTCAAATCAGTAATAGTGACTACATCACTGAAAAGTGTGTTTGGGATAGGGTGTGATCAAGGATGTGTGGTATGAATTGAAGTAATCCTCACACACATGAGCAGTAGGGATGCCCACCTCCAGGTGGGCCCTGACGGCCCCCTTCAATCCCAGCTCGTTTCCAGATTGCAGAGATCAGTTCCCCTGGAGACAATGGATGCTTCGGAGGATGGACTCTGCGGTCCCTGTCCTCCATCCCCAAACCTCCAGGAGTTTCTTCTCGCAACCCTAACCTAGAGACATGTGTTAGCATCAAAGGCACGTTTGGCTGTCCCCTCTGTGAAGGACTGCAAAGGACACGATCCCCAAAATCTTACGACCCTGAGTTGGTTTCTACCCACTAAGAGTCCGACCGCCATGAACAAAATTCCCGTCTCTCTGTGAATTGAATGTATAGTCTTATTCTGAGGCTCAGCTGATGTATCGTCTGGAAAACAAAGGAGCCCGATAATTACGGTGGATGGGTCTAAACAGATGAGCGTGTGCCAGCGCGGGCAGCAAGGGTCCTTGGTGTCCAGTCTACCACCCTATCACAAATTTGTGCTGACAGCAGCTATGGCGAGATTCCCCTTGGCCAGGGACAGTTTAAGAGGCCCTGGAAGAAAGTGCTTAAGGCCCTCTCTTCTTCTATGGCCCCCATCAAGAGCCTCCCCTGCTGATGTCTTCCTTCCAGCCCACCCGCATATGTCTGTCCTCCTGGTACCCATTTGTAAACCTTCAAACTGATTGCATGTCCTTCCGCTAATGCAGTGGTCCCCAACCTTTCGGAGGCTGGGGACCGGCAGGGCATCGGGCCACGCCCGTGCGGACCATGCCCGCACATCGGGCCACGCCCGCGCGCCGCGCCTCGCATCAAGCCGCGCCCATGGGCCGCACCTGCATGGGCTGCGCCCGCGCGAATGTGCGGCCCGGCCCTGGTTCCCTCTCCCCCCCTCCCGCAGTAAGAAGCTTCCCGGGCCGCAAGCTTGCGGCCTGGGAAGTTTTTTACTGCGGGGGGGGGCAGGGAGAGGGAGCCGCGGCCCAGCGCCATGGCCTTCGCGGCCCGACACCAGGCCACGGCCCGCAGGTTGGGGACCACTGCCCTAATGAGAGCCAGTTTAGTGTAGTGGTTAGGAGTGTGGACTTCTAATCTGGCATGCCAGGTTCGATTCTGCACTCCCCCACATGCAACCAGCTGGGTGACCTTGGGCTTGCCACGGCACTGATAAAACTGTTTTGACCAAGCAGTGATATCAGGGCTCCCTCAGCCTCACCCACCCCACAGGGTGTCTCTTGTGGGGAGAGGAAAGGGAAGGCAACTGTTAGCCGCTTTGAGACTCCTTCGGGTAGAGAAAAGCGGCATAGAAGAACCAACTCTTCTTCTTCTTCTTAAGTAATCTCAGGGCTCTCTCAGCCTCCCCTCCCTCACAGGGTGTCTGTTGTGGGGAGAGGAAAGGGAAGGCAACTGTAAGCTGCTTTGAGACTCCTTCGGGTAGAGAAAAGTGGCATATAAGAACCAACTCTTCTTCTTCTAATCTGTAAAGACAGCACCTGCACCACCACACTGGTGGACCTCCTAATGGCACCTGGACTTTGGCCACTATGTGTCACCAAGTGTTGGACTGGATGGGCCAATGGCTTCATCTAACATGGCTCTCTTATGTTATTATTCATTCCTACACATCCTTTTCTGGTAGCATATGGTTGAGGGCCCCTGCAGCAAGAGGCCCTGTAGAAACCTCTGGGCCTCAGAAGCTGCCCCACCTCAGTACGATGACACTGACGCAGCCCTTGGCCCAAATAAATGAATTGCCAAAAACTACTTATGTTCATGTTGGTATTAGAAAAACAAAGAGACATTAGAAAAACAATGAGACCTGCTGGATCAGGCCAGTGGTCCATCTAGTCCAGCATCCTGTCTCACACAGTGGTCAATCAGTTCCTCTGGAGAGCCAACAGGACAAAGATGCCTTCCTAAGAACATAAGTGTCCTGCTGAATCAGACCAAGAGCCCATCTAATCCAGCCTCCTGTCTCACACAGTGGCCACCCAGTTCCTCTGGAGGGCCAACAATAGAGCATAGAGGCTGAGGCCTTCCTAAGAATATAAGAAGAGCATGCCTGGATCAGACTAGTGGTCCATCTAGTCACAAAGGGGCCAACCAGTTCTTCTGGAGGGTCAACAACAGGGCATAAAGGCTGAGGCCTTTCCCTGATGTTGCCTCCTAGCTCTGGGATTCAGAGGATTAGTGAGGTTCTCCTCAGTCTTCATAATTAGTAGCCATTGGTGTTTATTCCTGTGGCCTTCACCACATCCTTTGGCTGTGAATTCCACATTTTAACCACTCTCTGTGTCAAGTAATACTTTCTTTTATCCTGAACCTACTGCCCATCAGCTTCACTGCATGACCTCGAGTTCTAATATTTTGGGGGAGGGTTCTCTTTGTCAACTCTCTCCAGCCCATGCATGATTTGATAAACCTTTATCATGTCCTCCTCAGTTGTCTCTTTTCTAAACTGAAGAGTCCCAGACCCTTCAGTCTTTCCTCCTAGGAAAGGTGCTCCAACTTATTCAACATCTGGTTTGCCTTCCTTTGATGGGGAGCCCCGGACTTAGATAGCCTTCTATTGTCTTTGATATAGTCTTTGATAACCATCAGTGGCAGGAAGTACAGAAAGAGACAAAAGAATACTTGCAATTCCAGTTGCACATATCCAGTGGGATCTATTTATCATGAACTGCCTGCTGGATGTTTTGTTACTTCTGCTTTCATTGGTTACTCCCCCATGGCGTCCTCCCCCTCGACTCCCACAGAAATCCACTGAGGCGAAACAAATAGCGCTCTCGTTCCTGCCTCACCTGAAAGCCTCTCAATCACTCCATCTAGACAGTAAGGCTGGATCATGGCTCCACCTTGTCCCTTGCAAGTCAGCTACCAGTTCACTCATTCAAGGAACATGTTTCAACCCTGGGGCTGTCACCCGGACATTGAGGAAGAGGACAACCCTAACGCATGTTTGTCCCACTTCAAAAGCCTCAGCTGGTGTTCCTGTTGGCCCTGTGAGATCAACGCTGTGATGTCACAAAGGAAGCAAGAGACTGACGCTGTGGACCAATCAAAGAGCAAGGATGGAGGAAGGCGACGTTCAAATGACAATGGCGATCTACAAGACTTCCTTCCAACAATTTGGCCTCCGCTGCCCTTCTTGTCTTTTTTGTGTATCGTTGAGGAGGGACAGCAATCCAAAATCAACATCTGGAATACTAGGTATACTTGATTATGTGAAGAAGCTCTTACAAGCTTGGGTCCCCCCCCCCCCAAAAAAAGAACTCTTATATTACAGGGTTATTCTTTTATGTAACCTATGAATGTTTACTTGGAATCAAGTCCCATTGGGATTTTCTTCCAGGTAAATATGTTGGATTGCAGCTGTAGAAATGCAACAGCATACTTTTGGTGGGCTCTTGGCATGTCGGTTAGTAACTCAAAAGGCTGCTCTTTTAGACATAACCATAATGAAGGATGTGTATTATGTCGGGTTGCCAACTCTGGGTTGGAAAATTCCTGGGGATTTGGGAGTGGATCTTGGGGAGAATGGGGTTGGGATAGGAACCTCAGCTAAGTATTCTGCCTGGGAACCCTCGGCTGTAGTCTGAAGATAAACTGTAATTCCAAATTTCCAGCCTCAGCCTGAAACTTGGCGACTCCAGTGAAATGAAACCTGGAATACTCTGAAAACAAATATTCTAGAAGACACAACGGCGTGTTCCTTCTTCAAAGCTCACAACTGGAAAAGAGGAAACAAAGGAAGACCGTCTCTCAGTTCTAGCCTTGAGACACCCATGGATCACACACCTGTGACTCCCGGAATGCCAAAAGAGCAAGTACTCTGGCGAGAGCCCTCATGACCAAATTCAAAGAGTTAACAAAACCAAATAAAGGTTTAATTTCACCATGCTCCCCCTGAGTCTGAGAGGAGGGTATTGACAGCTACATCTCCAAGAGCTATCCTAGTGGAAATGGGTTTTTACCTGCCTCATATCCATGTACAGGAGAGCTGTCCGAATGAGGAAGACTGTAGGCATGTTGCCTGTATTTAAATGTTCAGCTTTATTTGTTTTCCCCCAAGTACCCAATCGTTTTATTGTTATACAGAAAAAAAAATGTGCAAGCAGCAACTTGGATCCAGTGAAGGATTTCAGCAAGTAGAAGGGGAAAGTGATTATTGCCAAATCCTTTCTCTCACTACAGACCTCCCTTCACGTTTCTGGGGGACAGTCCTGGCCTCCCCCACCTAGAGGGAGACTTTTGACAAATTCTTAAATTTTAAAAGATTTCTACCCTGTCAATGGATTCTCCCTTAGCGATCCAAGTTTACCGATCTACATGCATTTTTGATAGGCTGATTATGCACTAGTCCTTTTCCTTCACTTCTGCCCTGCATTCCTGTTGGGTGCATTTGTCCTTTCTGCATGCCAGCTTTCTGCATGCATCCGAACTGCATGCCACTGTCCCTGTGCAGGGGTTTTGGGATTTCATCTGTGAAGGATATAGAGTCCTCCCTTGTCACCAAGATAAAACCTAGATGTCATAAGCAAAGGACTCTGGGAATGCCTCAAGAAAATTAGATCATTAAGTTTGGCTTTAGCGCTGAGTTTGTTTTAGGAACGAAAAATTTTAAAGAAGAAGAAGAAGAAGAAGAGTTGGTTCTTATATGCCGCTTTCCCCTACCCGAAGGAGGCTCAAAGCGGCTTACATTCGCCTTCCCATTCCTCTCCCCACAACAGACACCCTGTGGGGTGGGTGAGGCTGAGAGAGCCCTGATATCACTGCCCGGTCAGAACAGTTTTATCAGTGCCGTGGCGAGCCCAAGGTCACCCAGCTGGCTGCATGTGGGGGAGTGCAGAATCGAACCCGGCATGCCAGATTAGAAGTCCGCACTCCTAACCACTACACCAAACTGGCTCTCGGAAGCCACGGAAGCTTAGATTGTTGCGCACCACAGCTCAGATAATAATGTCTCCGAAAGCTCCAATTCCAACTGGGGACATATGGTGCATATTATGCAATTATTATGAAACCTGGTGGAATGAGCTCCCGGCTGAGCTGCAGGCCCTGCGGGAACTTTCGGCATTTTACAGGGCCTGCAAAATGGAGCTCTTCCACCAGGTCTATGGTTGAGGCTGGGGTTGGCAAGGAAGATCAATACCCCCCCCCCCGGGTGTGAGTAGTGGACTGAGTCATCTTGATCTCCTTCCTCGCCCCTATGGTAGTGGGGATGGGTGGTAGTGGGGTTCCGCCACATTCTGGGATTTTATGTCTTTTAATGGGGATTTTAATGGGTTTTTTTGACGGACACTGTAACCCGCCATAAGCCGGGTTTGGAAGTGGCGGGAAATAAATTGAATAATAATAATAATAATAATAATAATAATAATAATAATAATAATAATAATAATAATAATAATAATAACAATCTCTTCAATACTTGGTAAGGCACACATAGTAGATCGCATAATCTATGTTTTTCTCAGTTTTGTGGGGTCAAGCATCGGCAGACAAAATCTTTCCAGCTATATTTTATATGAAATTATATTTAGTTGCTATAAAATGCACCTTTCCTGTCAATAACTATAAGTCAAATAGAATTCAGGTAAAATTTTCAAAAGGGCTTTAGGTCTCTAGTGAAACTTCATGGATATTTTTTAAAAATCCCTTTATTTGTGGAAATCTAGTGCAAAAATATAATTTGGTACGAAAAAAGCCGACAAAGTTTTGGTTAGTGTTGTTAGAACTAGTGTGTGTGGGTGTGTATGTGGGGGGGAGGTTTTTCCAGAGGTTAGCAGAATCTATCCCTGACCTGGACAGCCCTGGCTAGCCCAATCTCATCAGATCTCGGAAGCTAAGCAGGGTCAGCCCTGGTTGGTAACTGGATGGGAGACGAGTTGTAGGCGGTAGCAAACCACCTCTGGACATGACTTGACAGCACTTTTCAACGCCAGTTCTGCCAAGATATAAACCAGCATTTCCCAAACTTGCTCAGCCTATAAAACTATAAGAAAAGGGAAGTCAATGGTTCCTACAGGAGAACACATCCAACACCCTGGGATGATTAGAGTCAAAAGCTCCACCTGAGATGGGAGCTGCAATTTCAGAACGGGCTCTTCCTCCAGATCCAAAGATGGTATCTCTTGGAGTGGACTGGCCCTTTTCTTTAGGGATGTGATGCTTTAAAGAAGAAGCAAGGAAGCTCCAGGGACACAGGGGCAGGCATCAGGTGGCCTATAGCGATCACTGCTCTGAATGGTATCATACATGTGTGAATTTCCCAATTCCCACTCCCATGTTTTCCGGTGTCCTCTGTAAAATGTAAATTCGAGCAAGCTACTGAGGTTTGATATATGGTCTGCTGGCCTGTCCGCAGATTCCTCCTCTTCGAGCTTCATGAGGGTCTGCCTGAAGAGCCTGCTGTTTTTATGCACCAAACCTTTTAACACGTAAACCACAGTCATTAGATTTGAAAGAGCCAACGAGGACAATGTCAATACAAGCGCAGACAATGCAGAGATGCCGCTTGTTCTTATGCATGAGAGCAAAAAAGAGGGAGGCGATGGGGAGAGAAAAAAATGCAAACCACGGTTTAAAGCCAGTAGCACTTTCCCACCAGAACAGCAAAAATAAAAATAAAAATTTTAAAAAAGGATTAACGTAAACGACCCCAAATGGAACAAAGAGATATCTACCACACCACTGTCAAGAACACAATGCTGAGAAACAACCACGGAAATTCAGTAGTCCGAGAATAACAAGCAGGCATGGACATGGCTTCTGTGAAATCAAAAAGAAGAAGAGCATGAAAAAAAGAAAAGGAAAACCACACACACACACACACACGCCAAATAAGCCATATCATTCGCGACAGCCGGAAAAAAGTCTCGGAGGAAAGAAAAATCAAAACTGAGCAGCCAGTAGAGCGATGGAGTTCCAAATAATAATAAGAAAGATGTCTATGTTTGCCAGCCACGTTGCATAGATTCAAGACAGTACAGTCACCTGTCTGCTTCCGCTTAACACAGGATTGATGAGTTGATCTAGTATGTTTGATAGCAGGTTTTAAAATGATTTTCCTGGAGGGAGAGTGAGCCTGAACGTCAGCTTTTTTAGCAAGTTCAGCTTTCTTATACACAGCTATAGACGAGAGAACAAGAGCACAGATCAGAAATAAGGTAGAGAGAGTTATATTAGAAACAGAAAGATATTGCAATACGACAGTAAACCAGTGGGCGGGGCCAAGGGAGCCGGTCAATGAGAGTTTGAACCTAGCAAGGCCCGGAGGGTATCGTAGGGAGACGCTGGTCCTTCCTATTTCGGGGAGACAGGGATCACACTGCCCACCACCACTGCCCTTAAATTGGACTCTGAGCACATAAGATCGGGACCCAATGGGATGTTGGGACCAAAACATTCCGTGCCTGTCATGTGACAATCTGAGCAGCCAAGTCTCTTTCGTTGTGGGGGCCTGCAATGAAGGTCTCAATGGGGAACGCCCCCCGGGGTTGTAGCATGCAACTCGGAATTCTTACTGCTCAATGACTGAGCAGCAGTGTCTTGGCTGATCTTTGGCTTTGCTGGCACGGTCAAGCTCAGAGTGCTGGGTACTAACCAGTCTGTACATAACCACAGACTGGCTTGGCCAATCGCTTTTCCTCATTTCCAGTCCTCCCTCTTGCAACATGCCAGCGGTAGCAAGACAGCTCTCTGGCTTGGCGGGTCCAGAACTTGGAAGCTAAGCAGGGTTGGCCAAGATAATATCTGGATGGGAGACCACCTAGAAATACCATGGTCCCTACAAAAGGCGGGCGATGGCCAACCACCTCTGGACGTCTCCTGCCTTGAAAACGACACCAGGGGTTGCCAGAAGTCAGCTTCGACTGGACGGCCCTTTCCATGAGATGGCTCATGGCTTATGATCCCGTGGATGGCCAGACCATGACATATTTCAATTAAATCACACCTGTCATCCTTCTTGGGGATGAAAGTAGACAAGTAGGCAGCGATCACAGGCCATGCACGGTGCTGAGTTGGTCCGTAACAGGATATTGCCGATTTGGGGATCAAGCAGATGGCATATCTTACAATTAAGCTAAACAAATATCTTTCTATTAAATCGGGGTGGGACGGGAGACCAGTACTTCTAAAATACGCTTCTCGGAGAACAGATGAACAACTCATAGTACGGCATGAAAGGAATAGAGAGCATTACATGAACCTTTTTTCCTTCTCACTTCATCTCTGGAGATGGTGCTAGGTTCCTTTTTAGCTAGTTTCCTTTCTGGAGTGGAAATCCTGCCTTTCCCCATTTTTAAAGGTTTCTCTTTTTTATGCTTATCGAGAGATGGTCTCCGCAATTCTGTCTCTGCCTTCTCCTCTTTAGGAACAGCCTCTAACTGTTCCGTCATGATGCTCCTATCATCATCTGCAGGATCAGAGTAAATTACAACAATTAAAAACAGAGTTAGCGTGTGTGTAGGGAAGACGTTAATAGTGTTCTGGAGGGGTTTCAATTAAAAAAAAACAGGTTGCTTTATATTGGCTTTTTTAAAAAAACAATAATCCTGAATGTATTAAGATTAATAATTAATATTTAATAGAAAAGTATCTGGAGAGGGGAAAAATAAAAAAGGATAAGGCACACCTTGATTATCCACCCATATGCTGTCTGTATCCAGGATGGAGTCATCAATGGTGGTTTCATCTTTGTAATCATCATACGTCTCCGTCTTGTAATCAGTGAATGGGATGCCTTCCCTCTCAGGTGAACCGGGTGCCTCCAGAGAGCTTTCCTTTGTCTCAGTCTCAACATCGGCCACCATCTCTACATCTGCCTCCTCTTCAGGTTGGAGTCCTTCTTCTCCTGTTTCGGACGATTGTGATTCAGCAAAGCGCACGCTATGGGAACCACTTTCTCCCTCATCTACCGTTGTCTGTACTATCGTAATGAAGTCATCCTCAATTGTAACCACAGACTCTATTACTCCTTTCAGCTCAGATGATTCCTCAGGGGTAACCTTCTCCTCTGCGCCCAGTTTCTCCACGTCTCCTTCTTGACTTGTTGGCTCAACCTCTTCTTCTTGCTTGCTCTCTTCCTCTTGCTGTTCTACTTGCTTCTCCTCCTCCTCCTCTTCTCCTACATCCTGCTTCCTCTCTGCTTCTTGTTCTACTTTCTGTTCTTTCTCTTCTTCTGGTTCTTCTTCCTTATCCTTTGCTTCTTGTTCTTTTTGCTGACTTTCCTCCCCCTCTTCTACTCGCTCGCTCACTTCCATTTGTTTTGCTTGCTCTGTAATTTCTTCCTCACGCTCTATTTCTTCCTTACTCTTTTCTACTTGTTTGACATCTTCTTTCCTCTCTTGCTGTTGTTCTTCTCCTTCTTCACCTCCTATGATTTTCGTGGATGTTAAATCACATGGTAGAGGTTCTTCAGGTTCTTTAGGCTGTGGTATACTCTCCATTTGAATCTCAGGTGTTTCTTCTTGTGCTGTTTTAGATACATCTGTTTCTGGAGGTGGCTGTTCTGCTACCAGCTGTGATGCAATTGCCTCTTGTGGTAGAGATGGTCTTTTTATTTTGCCATCAGATGGTTTTGAAGCTTCTCCAGGCAAGGTCTCTTGGAGCTGATCGTTATCTCCACTTGACTCATATGATTCTTCTTTATCTACTGCTTCTTGATGCACCAGGTCAGGTTTGGGTCCCTTTTCCTTAACTTCACTCTCTGTAAGCTTGGCGGCATCTTTTATATGACTAGGTTCAGCTTTTGCACAGGTTGTAGGTTCTTGGGGCAAGGGGGTGAGGGTCTGTTCTTGATGCTCCGTGCCCTGCTCAGAAACAAGCTCACTGACAGGAACTCCTACCTTACTTTGGTATTCCTGCTCAACTTTTCGAGCAGCAGAATCCATATCATGCTTTATAGCATCATAGTTTGGTTTGCAGGGGATTTCTGTCTTGCCTGTCTCTGCGGCAACATGAATGTCCTTTCCATCCCCCACAGTCAACAAAGAAGCGTTCTCATCCACTCCACCTAGACTTTTATCTGCACTTTCTGAAGTCAAAGTAAGCGCTGTTGTTTCATGCTCAGTGTCCTCAGAAGAACAGACTTCTTTAGAATCTATGTGTTCTTCACTTTTTTCTAGCACGGTGTCGAGTTTATCTATTGCCTTTCGTTCGTGCTCAAATTCCTTGCCCAGAAGTGCTAAGTCACCAGAGGCATCTTGTTGTTCTTTAGCTCTTTCCGCTGCTGCCAACTTCACTTCTATCAAAGATAAGTCAGCGACCATGCCTCTTCTCATGTTCTCGTCAAAGGGGCAGGCTTCCCCTCCTAAATTCTCACTGTCTTGGACTGGAGAAGGCATTGGCACTGTATACTTATTGAAAACACAGTAACCCAGGTCTTCTAGTTGGCTGTCGGCTTTGAGAGTCATGTGGTTTTCATCAGCAATGAGGTGCTGGGTTGCCCCGATGTCCTCTCCTACGGCCTCGGAAGAAGCAGGCTTCCTTTGAGCTCCCTCAGCCTCTGCACTCACAGATGCTAGTCTGGACCTCGTGCCAGCTAAATCTAACATTTCAGGCAAGTCCGGGGCCATTACAGACCCGTTTTTGTAATAATCTTTCGCCAAGAAGGGCGACTCACACAAGGGCTCCACCTGAATATCTCCTCGCCCTGTAACTTTTGGCTCCTCAATTTTCTCCTCTTCTTCCCTGCTCTCTTCTGGGAAGGAGGGGATTTTTTCTACTGCCGGAGTGGTGGCTGGCAAATAGTCATCGCCCTCATCCCCACTGCCGTTATCTAGAATATCTGAACCTAGAGGCGACAGGTCATGTGTGCGTCCAAAGTTAAACCCCAGGGCTATAGAGTCCAAGCAGGACATTGGCAAGTTAATGGACATACTCCTCTGCTCTATGGCAGACCGACCGCCAAGTCCCAAGCTCCGACTTAGGGTCAAGTCATCTTTATTTTTGCTATGGAGTTCTCTCTTATCCCCATACACATTTGGGTCAATTGTGTACAACCGTTCTGTAGGAGAGCTAGGTGCCTCAGATTTCTCTTCAGGGAACCCCTGAGCAAGAGTACTGTACCCTACCTCATGAGGAGAGCCACCTAGGTGTTGTGCTGACTCTAGCTCAAATTCCTCAGGGTCTTTTTTAGATACTAAGAAGTCTTTATGATAAGGATCATAGGCCTCTTCTTTAGTATCACTCAGTTCATAGTAATCAGTGCCTTGCTCCAGGACGTCACCCTTAACGGCTTCATCTTTAAGGGTTGAGGTCTCAAAATACTTAGACATTCCTGATTTATCTTCTTCGGTCTGCAGTCTGTGCCTTGCTGAATCCGCAACGGAAAACATTTCCCCGTCTTTTCCAGCATCTTTTCCTTGCAGAAATTCTTCAGGCATTTTGCCTGTTGACGTGGACGTTACATCTTTGTCCGAAGGCTCCGGAAATAATCCTTGGTTGAACCTGTCTCTGGCAGTCTCGTGTTTCCCCGCTTTTTTAAGGTCAAGCATTCCAGAATCTGCAATTGTCTCGAGCCTTCCTTCTCCTTTGTGAACCTCAAGTGATTTCTTCAGGTCAGCTTCTCTCCCCATGATTTCTTCATCCAAAGCTGTTGTCCGTTGGTCACGTGCTGCATAAATTTGATCATCTAACGTTTCGAATTTTTCCCGGTGTGGGGCAGAGTACCTTTCTTCATCACTTTCATCCTCTGTCATGTCTTTCTCTTCTTCCCAAAGAGGAACATTCTTGGTCGGCGTGTGCTCCGGAACGGTTTTTGAGGCACGACTAGCTGCCGCTGCCAATTCTCCTTCCAGTTTTTTTGCGGAGTCTTTGTCCGTTTTTCTATCTCTTGGAAGTTCTTTGGCGATTACTGTCACCGTGGACAATGGCGTCACCTTTTTACTATCTTCTGGCGGAGATATATGTAGACCAGCTGGCAATGTTTCAGAAGAAAAGGCACTTTTAACTGTGCCTATAATGTCCGTTGCAGGTCCTGAAGGGGCGAAGGGGGCTATGCTTTCAGCAGAGGTAAAGTCGCCTTTTTTAACATCTACAAGATCATCTGTCGGCTTGAAGGACGTCGCCCCAGCGACAGCTTTCTCAGCCTCTGTGGCTGCTTTCCTTTCCTTCTGCAATTCCGCTGACATATCCCGTTCTTGCTGTAGATGGAACTCTCCAGTTAAACCGACATCTGGTTTCAAAAAACTCCTGCCCTCCGTCTGTAGTGAACTTCCATCCAAAGTCTGTTCCAACAGCGCTGGAAGCGTCTCCTCCTCTTCGCTTTCCTCTGTTTTCTCTAGAGTCTCTGTTTTTGCTGGCTGGGGAACTAAGGCATCGTGTATAGGTTGCCCACAAGTCTTGCTTTCTTTCTGCGCCTCCTTTGTGTCTAATGGCTCAGCTGCAAAAAGGGCCGCACCTTCTTGGTCGCGGATTTCCATCTTCGAGGCTGCAAGTAAATCTGCAGTTGTTTGACTGGATTTCACAACATGTTATTTAAAGCATTTACAAGCAGAGGCATCATTCGGCACGGCAGAGGGGTGACAACGTGGCCGCATGCAGTCAAAGAAGCCTGTTTAGAGAGCCATGTTAAACAGATGCTTTTTTGGGGGAAGGGAGAACCTCTTTGAGAAGAACCGAAGTTCCGATTAATGCAGGCCACGCACATAAACCCAAACAGAACTGAACTTATAATATCTGTCGCAGGCCAGTTTCTTCACAATCATTAGACTGGAGACAAACTCGACCTCGCATTTGTTTGCTGTCTTGCCCAATGAGGTTGAAGCAACAAAAGAGGGAACAAAGTAACCCAACCTGTATGCACAAGCTAGGAGCCTAAAAGGTTGAGCAGCAGCAGAAACGTATTCAATATTAAAATGCAAATATTGATTTCAGTTCACGTGTGCATATACAATGTTAAAACCATTTTAGATCCATCACACACTATTACACAAATCCACGCACATGGATAAATGAACCCTCCCCCTCAAAGAAACAAAACAAAACAAAACAATAAAACAGATAACCAAACTTGTTTCAACCCCTTGGGGACTTCTTCAGTGGTCTGATATTTAAATGCATTACTGCGATGTAATAATGGGGACTATAAGGTGGTAAAATATGAAGAGGCCCCCACACTTATAAAATGGGCCCAAATGTATCTCTTGAAGGTCCTCCCCACCCATTAAAATATGTATTCTTCAAAGTGCCACCCTTATTGAAACCCTCTCTCAAAGTGAGTGTAGACACATGAGAACACACTCAGGCCGAGAGACGGCTTCAAGAAGGGTGGAAAGTTGAAGAATAAATATTTTAATGGGGGGAGGGGCTTCAAGAGATACATTTGGGCCCATTCTATAAGTGTGGGACCCTCTTCCTTCATATTGTTGACCACCACTGAAAAAGACCCCAGGAGGGGTTGAAATGCCTTTGGTTTTCTGGTTTTTTTTGTGTGGGTTTTTTTGGTCATTTATCCATGTGTCAACATGTTTTGGATTTGTACAATAGTGCATGATACATGCCAATGTTCTAAAATTCCATACGTGCACATGAACTGAAATCAATATTTGCATTTTCATGTTTAATATACTCTGCTACTGCTCAACCATGCAGGTTCCTAGCTTGCCCAATGAGGTTGACTTAAATTCTAGATGGTGGTCTACAGTCTTCATTGTATATTTTACAACAGGCAATGGAAGAATTGTAACATAATCATATTAAGGACATAATTCCTTAAGTCTTACCAGTAGCAAAGCAATATATATATACGGGTTCCCACTTGTTACCAGAGCTGCTGGTGGTGTGCATTGCTTTTGCCGTATTTTAATCATTTGAAACCCTTGCTCTGAATTACTGTGAGGAAACTGCTCTTATACAAGACGGGCTGAGCATAGCACGCCTCATTCTTTGAGAAGCAAAGAGGTCAACAAGCAAACGACATGCAAACGCCTTCATCTCTACTCAGTGCTAAGATCTGGGTCTTTGGTTTTCTGACCGGGAAAGTGTGGAAATGATTTTTTTTTCCATGTTACTTTCCTAAATATTTTGTCGGGAACTTGATACATTTCTGATTCCTCTGCTCAGCTTTGGGGGGCTAGCCACGATGCAATCGACTGCAACACATTACATGAAGCTAAAGGCACCTTTCATTTCTTTGGAAGGAACCCCAAGTGATAAATGGCCAATCTGCCAATCTGTGTATGCTTATTTGGGAGGTGACTCCTGTGTGGTCAGTGGGGCTAACTTTTGAGCAAACTTGCATAGTCTTGGGCTCTAAATCATGCACATGTTATCGTTAGTACCCTTCCATAGAGAGAGAAAAAAAACCCCAATGGTGTCAGATATTCTCATCTTCCTTGTACAGTGCTTTCCATGTTGGCTTTCTTCCTCAAACTTTGCAATAGCATTTGAGAATTGCCTCAGGAATCCACAAATGGAAGCAGGATGAAGTCCAGATAACAAATGGCACTGTGTGAACATGGAACCCCACAGTGTGGACTGTGATCCAGAGGATTTCTTTGGAACGCAATAGCAGGGGTTCTCTTGTGCGGAGAAGCATTTTTTCCTTGCACAAGTGCTGCCAACGTGGGAACACAACAGCAGAAAAGGCTGTGTCACTTTGCTATTCTCTATAACAGAGGGGGCCAGACTGTGGCTCTCCAGATGTCAGTGAACTACAATTCCCAGGAGCCCCTGCCAGCTGCTGCTGGTAGGGGCTCATGGGAATTGTAGTCCATGGACATCTGGAGAACTAAAGGTTGACCAACCTTGCACTATATATTGCACAACGAACAATGTAAGAACTGAGTTTCTGAATCAATCAGAAAACCTTTCTCATCCAGGATTCCGAGAGTGAGATGCCTCTGGTAGTTTACCAAGTGGGATCTATTTTTTTTAAGTGTCATTTAATTATCTTGGAAACTAAGCAGGAGTCAGCTGCTTAGGTGGGAGACCATCAAGGAAGTCCAGGGTTGCTATGCAGAAGAAGGCAATGGCAAACCACTCCAGTTCGTCTCCTGCCTTTAAAGCCCTATGGGGTCATCATAAATTGGCTGCAACATGATGGCACTTGGCACACACACACTGTTATTTAGCTGCATGGTGTTGCTAATAACAGGGGTAGTCAACCTGTGGTCCTCCAGATGTTCATGGATTACAATTCCCATGAGCCCTTGGCAGCAAACACTTGTAGTCCATGAACATCTCGAGGACCACAGGTTGACCACCCCTGGCTTATAAGGTGCAGGCCAATGAAGAGAGCCACATTCAGGGCCCTGGGCAACACTACAGCTTGCAATTCTGTAGCAGTGGACACACACATGCGCAGACATGAATACATGTAGCAGATTTACACGGCATCCGACCACTGGATTATCAAGTTCAGTGTGGTCTTCTGAGTCTGGCGGTAGTTTTCCAAGGCCTCAAGCTGATGTCTCCTACAACCTGATCCTTTCAACTGGAGATAGTGGGGATTGAACCTGGGCCTTTCTGCCCGCCAAACTCTCTGCCACTTAGCCACCTTTGTGCCTGCCTCCCTCCAGATGGGTTGCCATGTTAGTCCATCTCAGCAGAACAGAACAGGGACTCCACTAGCAATCTAAAGGTTTAACAACATTTATTCCAGCACAGCCTTCTGTGGGGTCAGAGTTCACTTCACTTTAATTCGCTTCTGATGTAGACATGAATGAGTCTGAGCAGCCTAATGGATGCCAATCAGCTGAAGTGAACTCTGACAAACAACTGCTGGTAAGGGCCCATGGGAATTGCACTCCATGAACATCTGAAGAGCCGCCGTTTGGTTGGTCCAACCAAAAACTGGCTGCCTAACTGCAACCAGCCAACAAGACATGAGCAATATTACTGAGTGTTGGAGCATCCCTATTTACCGCTATTGAAACCAAAGAAGAATGAAGGTAAACTCATCTTGGCGGAATTTCTCAGTACCCTTGATAGCTCAAACCCTTACCCACTATCACTAGTGACAATAGCCTAACAACCAACAATCTAAAGTTTCCAATCTGTGGTATTTTCCTCATGATTCTTCCTTTGCTTCCACTGCCAATTGTCCTAGTGTGTTCAGTGCCATCACGTTGCTTCTGATTCATGGTGACCCTGCGAATGAACAACTTATCTTTAACAGCCTTGCATGCTGAGGGCCCATGGCTTCCTTGAGCGAGTCAACCCACCTCATGCTGGGGTCTCCCTCTTTTCCTGCTGCCTTCAACTTTTCCTGGCATGACTGTCATTTCCCGTAAGCCTTGGCTTCTTAAAAAGGCTACCCAAGCATGATAGCGTTAGTCAATTTAGCTTCTAAAGAATCCTCCTGCATTACAGTGGACCAATGGAAAGAATACTGATTCAGAGGCTCGGCGTCTGTCTCTCAGGGACCATTTCTGCACTGGGAACTTCGCTGTCCTGGCTCCCGTTTGGGAGCACAAATCCAGGGTGGACGAGGTGCATTGTGCCAAATGCTCCCCTGTGCGGGAGCAGGAAGAAGCAGGCCAACTTGGCCTTGCTCAAGCTCCTGCCAGCACCATGGCGCGGAGCCTCCAGTGTGAAAATGATTATCGCTAACCACCACAATAAAAAAGCCGTTTAATTTAATAGCCATCACAACATCGTGCATAGTGGATTTTGCAAGGGAAATCGTGTATTCTAGGAGAAAGATGTGGTAACTGAATGTAGCCACCTTGTGCAACAAGGAAAGGTAGGATACAATCTTCTTAGCTTTGGAGAACGACTTCAAGTCATGTCATTCATAATTCCCTCTCTCTTTCTCGTATCCTCTTTTAGTTTATAGGGACTTTTTTCCTAAATGAAAACCCCCAACGCCTGAAATCTTCCCCCCCCCCATGGAACATAACCACATTTCAGTCATCCCACATTTCATGGCCACAATGGGCGGAGTTGACGTTCTGAGCGTGCTTTTCTGCTGTGAAAACCCTATTCATTGCATCATGAACTCTCTCCCATGGAAGTGAAGGCCACTTTGGATCCCCACCAATGAACAGGGTAAGTTGGGATCCCCCCCCCCCTCCTAACACACCTGATTTCCTCATCTGCCATTTAATCATCATGCTTTTCATAAAACAGAACTTTAGATGAATTCCCACATCGTTAGTTGTGCAATGGGTCGTGCGCCCCTTGGCAGAAACACGAGTCGTGCATTGATCGGCCTCTGGATCACAGCCCAGTGGGCTAAAGAGGGATTAAAATACCACAAAAAGGGTCAGATTGAGAACCTTGTACGTAAATGTTGCCCAAGCAAAAATTTTAGTATGATTCCTTTGATTTAGTAACATATGAGTGTACTCTCCATGCCTAACTGTACTCTTCTTGATGATCTTCAGGAGTCCAAGGGGATCCATGTGATTTTTTCTCCCCACTTTTGGGATTTCCAATTGAGCCACCCGCTTGTAAAGAAGAGTCAAGTAGATGTACGCTTGGTATTTGGGGCCACGGCTAAAGAGGGACATGGCGGGCTGCAATGAATGGCAAGGATACAACAGAAGCAGCTACAGCCTGGGGGAACGGGAGCCAGAATGCACAGGAAGCATAAGCAATTTACATTGCACACTGCCAATGAAACACATTCAAACAGTTTTGCCCCTTTCTTGACATAGTCGTCAAGGTTAATCCCTCGGTTCCTTGCGATGAAAAGCAGATGAACCTCTTCCCCGAGAAAGAAAGCAAAAGAACGAAACAACAACAAAAAATAAAAACCAAGGACACTGATTCGCAATGTGACTGGCAAACACTTCGGCAATGGGAGGGGAAGGGAAGCCTAGCAGGACATCCGCTTGGCTGCACAGCATACTGCATCATGGGTAGAAAATAAAAACTTCCCAAAAGGAGTCGGGAATCAGCTGTGGTGGTGGGAAACTGCGTCAGCAGACGGCCTTTGCACAACCGGCTTGCCTCTTAGGCACTCGTCAAGCATAACAACAAAAGCATCGATAATGAGCGTAATCAATGGGAAGCCAGAGCGTCGAAAGCTGGAGAGCCGCTTGGATGCAGTTGACGCATGCAGGTCCCTACAGAGGACACACCTTCCTCAACATGGGGAGGCTTTAGGTCTTTCGGGGGTTCCTCCTCGGCTAGGGGTACAGTGCCCCCGTTGTGTGCCACGGGTTCCTCAGGCACGGGACCCGGCTGGGCCTCACTATGGCCCTCAGGCCACTGTGCAGGCTCCTGAGGCCCGCCCGTTGTCTCACATTCCTCACCCAGGGGAGCAAGCTGCTGAGGCTCAGCCTCCACTGGACCTTTAACCATTTCTTCTTCTTCTTCCTCTTCTTCTTGGGCAGAGCAGGAGGAAGGGGGGAAAGGATGGAGAAATGAGGCAACATCAAGTCTAGCAGACAATAGGAGCAGCGCGCGCACACACAAACACACACACGTGAATAACCTGAATACCCACACGGGACATTTTCAGCTCAACATGGAAACTGCACATTTTTCTACAAGTGATATAGGCATTCGTGACCCCGAGATAATGGCTTTTTTTCTGTTTGAAGGCCCTGGCTTGATGCAAACTTCGCACTATCCAATTACTAAACCACAGTGGGTATTATGGAACACCCCATGAGCTCAGCTGCTCTGCTCTCTCCTTTCTCTGTTCCACATGACATCTGAATTGCTGACGCGGCAGCTAATCCTGGTTTCGCTCTCTGGTTTGGAAGCGAGTAACAACAAACAGTAACTAAGTACTTGTCATTCTAGGCCTAGTGCAGAGGCATACCTTGGTTTAAGCCGAGCAGGGTTGGGGAAGGGCTGTGGGAGTCTCAGTTGGAAGGAGGAGGAGGAGAAGGAACGGTAAGGAGAGCAGAAGCCCTTGGGGCTGTCCCAGTGCCCAAGCCAGTACGGGATGACTGGGCAATCCCAGGCCATGTTTCTGGTGCAAGATGGACATCTTTTTAATTTTTTTTAAAAGGAGGGAGGTGATAAATGTTTTGATCGTTCTCCAAAGAGGAATGACGGCAGATCATATTTAAGTGAAGTAAGTGATAGCTGGTGGTGGTGGTGGTTTCTAAGAAGATGGGTCAACTTGCCGACCAAATTCATTGCACTTGTCTTTCCATAATGTCCTTTGTAAAAACAGAGGAGCCGTGACCAGTAAAGAAGCAAACCATAAACACATCCATTGCTACTTGGCAAAATAAGGCAGATATATGAACAGTCCCGGCTGTTTGCCTGCTCAGAGAGACTGTGCCTTCAGAATCCACTTAGCATGCTCCAGGCTGCTCCTCAGCAAACGTACCTTCCCCTTCTACTCAGCAACGCACAGTAAAGCTATAGCAAACTCCACAGTTTTCCTATAAGGGATTCAGTAATGTAAAAGAAAGATATTTTGCAGTGGTTACTTGGTAATGGTAAAAAGAAATTGAATTTGGTCTGTTTAGGCCTACAAAAATAAAACACACATTATTTCAATCTTTGCACTGTGATTAATAAAATGCTTTCGCACTATTTTCTGAATGGGTAGATGTACCCTATCGTGAATCTTCCGATTTCTGCAAACGAGAGGTTTACTTCAATAAAGGTGCAGCTCTCAATTGTGAAAAGGAAGGAGGCTGCAAAACTGGCCCTCTCTGGTGGCGTGTATGGTCTCGGCCTTGCAGGGAGTGGCATTTTCCATGTGCCCGCATCCACCTGCGCAGCCAATCCCTGCATCAGGCATACATGCACTGTGCTGAAACAGGAGCACAATATGGAAGTATTTCATTGAAGTGGACATGACAAAAATGAAGATGACAGGTACACGCCTCTTAGTGATCACCAACTCAGAAACACACCCAATGAACAAGACAAAAATTATCATATGTACAGATCAATAAATAAAACCCTGCATCTTTTTCATGGAGGAGGAGGAGGAGGAGGGTTGACACATAACAAATCTGTGGGTATGATTGAGATCTCACTTGCTGGGCTCATCAGAAGCCATAGTCAATGGTCAACCTTCTCTGCTTCTCACTTGCCCTGAAAGCCCCTTGCTGGGGTCACCATGAGTGGGCTGTGTCTTGATGACACTTTATACACAGACACACCTTGCACATAATAGTTTCATGGATTACCAGACTTGGAGAAAGAGGCAAAACAGGATCTAGGCCAGAGGATCTGGGCAAGCAGACTGTCCTAGAGATGTTTTTGTGCATGTATCTTCCTAAATAACATCTAGCTGATTGCATGCATGGGTGTATGTTGGAAAGAAATACATGATGATTCTAACAGAGACTCATGTGCCCTTTTGGTCAAAGGGGAAAGAAGTCTTATAGAACATCTGGTATGCTCTTAGGCTATGGTGGCTAAAAGCATGGCTTCAAGAGGACTGGATAAATATATGGAGCAGATGTCCATCAGTGGCTGGTGGCCACACACTCTGTCTGGGGCAGTGATGCTATGTATTCTTGGTGTTTTGGGGGCAACAGTGGGAGGGATTTTGAATTCCTGGCCCCACTGGAACAAAGGGAACAGACTGACGACGGAGCAAATTACTGCATGCCCCATTTCCACCATGATTGATAAACATTCTCTGCGTAACATCTACTGACATGTTGAGGCACATGAGGTTGAGTCTAGCTATGGGGGGGGGGGAAACAGAACTGCAGAATCCTCAATCTGCTCTGCCTTTGAGCTCCAGATACTCAGATATGGTGGAGGCATAGTGTTGTTCAGCTGGAAATTGGTCTGCTATAACCACTGGATGTACCCTGAGCTCATAACACCCAGAATGCCTAGGTGCAGACTAAGTCTGGCATGGCCACCATGAGCACCTGTTGTCCCGCTCCCCTTCCCCTGCACTGAAGCATCCGGGCTCTGGTACAGGTGATGATGTCCTGACCTATATTCTGGTTGGAAAGGTATGATGAGTGGGGAGCTCAAGAGGATCCAAGTGTGCCTGAACCACGCTGGGGGTTGAGGGGCCCTTTTTCACGAGTTCTCTGGAGTCTCCTTCTCCGGGGAGACCTTTTTGCCCTTCTTTTGGGTGCATGAAAAAGACCACCTCAGAATCTCTTCATAAGCCCTTTTGTTCACACCAGGACCATCAAGAAGAAAATATTATTTCTCAAGAGTCCCATTTCTTGAATCCTGCAAAGGCCTTTATGGGTTCCCAGCCAGCAAAACGGACGATTTCTCAAAATTCTATTTTTCCTTTGTAATTTATTCCTGAAAATTACGTTTCTGAAAGTGACACCTATCTGGGTTGTATCTGCTGACAGAGTGGCAATGTCGTCGTTCAATATCTTAAACGAATTTTAATCTATTTTATTCAGTTTTATTCATTGTAGCGTTATACTCATTGGCACACCGCCCTGAGCTGGGCCAGCCGGAAGGGCGGTATAAAAATCAAATAAATAAAGAAGAAGAAGAAATGGCAAAATGAGTGTCACATGCCAGGGTGGAGGAGGGGAGGAGGAGAGAGGGACCATGCTTTGTTCACCTTCGCCATGGCCTAACCAGGCTCCTGCACTCTGGTCTGCGGCCCCGGGGAGGGTACCAGCATCAGTCCACTCGGAGCTGGACCGCAGGTGCTCAAAATATTCCTCGTCTGAATTGTACGGCTCCTCATCAGGCACGGAGACCGAAATGGAGGGGGTAAGGAACTGACGCCCCGTACCCGGAGCAGCGGGCCCACGCCTCACGCTGCTCTGGAGCGGTCCCAATTCATCCCCGGCTCCTTCATCTACAGGTAGACACACAGGGAGAAACGACAGGAAGAACTTGGACAGACAGACAGACAGACACACAACAGACAGACAGACAGGACATAAGGCAAGTCAGGAGGGACGCATGCATAGATACGCAGAGACCAATGCATCGTCATGGGATGGACACCAGACGTACTGAGCTCCGTGCAAAGACACAAAGGGAATGCAATCAATGCATTGTCAGGTTAATGCATCAGTTCTCTCTCCGCCGGAGGGGTGGAGGTGGGGGAATAAAGAAGGATAAAGGAAATTCGCTATCCGAGTGACGCAAATGAATTTGACGGCTTATAAGAAGTACATAGCACAAAAAAGGTGTAATTCAATAAAGATGTAAAGGGGAGGGGGGGAAGTATGTACACAAATCAAAGGCAAATTTGCCATAATGTGCTCCCGCAACCATTCTGTGCAGGAAAATCAAATTAATTAGAATAGGCGAGACCTTTGGCTACGGCAGAAAAGGAGAACAAAAGAGAGATTTTCCCATTTCTTCAAGACAAAATTAATTGAGTGCATTTCATAAGAAGCTTTTTACATGTTTTGTTATTTAAAAAAACCCTCTGAAACCTTTAGGTATCTCTCTATCACCCTATGGCAGGGTGGCTCTCCAGATGTCTGTGGACTACAATTCCCATGAGCCCCCAGGGCATCTGGACATCTGGAGAGCCACAGTTTGGCCGCCCCTGCCCTATGGTAAGTAACTTCCAGTTGAATCTCCAACAATTTATGAAAGGAACGGAAAGATTCCGAGATTTGACCGCACATAATTATTTGCATTTTTAAAGAGATATTTACAGAATATTTCACAGAGCAACTGACCCTTCTCTTGGCACAAGAGACCAAATGCCATAACTCAAAACCCAACTAGATGTGACAGGATTTGTTTGTGATCTTTGTTTGCCTATGTGACTGCCCATTTAATTGGGTGTATGGACAGTGGGTAGATTTTTTGTGCCCAAAAATATCTTCCCTGGTCCCATCTCCCTTCCCTTCATCCCGTCGCTTCCAGGATGTCTTCTTCTCAGCCCAGCCCTGAACTCAGCCATTGCCCACCCCCCTCTGGGAAAGTACCCTGTTCAATTCCATCCATGGGGACTAGCAGCCTCACCAACTGCGAATACCCTGATTGTGAGGGTCCCATTCATTTCCCCCGTGGGTGATGGCTTCTGTCCATATAAGCCAGAACTTAGCTTCTGGTTTACATGAATGGGAGATGTACCTGCAGAGGAAATCCATGCAACGCCCAGTGTACCTAAGACGATGACTGCATGAATGGGGACATCGCACTTCTATGTGCAACCCGACAGCTCCAGGTTGACATAAACTGTAATGTCTTCCTGACTCTGCTGATCAAAAGGGGGCAATGTGTAAATGTAGGGAGGGGGGCAAGTCCCTGCTGTTTGCAAAGGGGGCAAACATGGCGACCGCTCATTACTGATTCGCTTCCCTCCTCCAGCTTGCTGTGACAGAGCGTTCCCCATCGATGCAAAAGCCATTCAGAATTGGATAATGGCTTTTTGTGTGCTCCAAAAGGGCTCTTGAAGGTTTGTTTTCCCCACACTGGTTACTCCTGCTGCCCAAGAGGACACTTCTGTTGTCTCCTGGAGGTACGAGAGGTTGCCTCAGGAAAGGAGGAGATCAGCGCTAACCCCTAGCGGACCCTCATGCTGAAACCTGCTTGTTACTGGCTCAAAGTGGGCTTTGCCTTCTTCTTCTGAGTGCTCCCAGAGACTCTTGTCACTTTGCATAACCCCTCCCACGTGGCCCTCCTTTCACTTATCACTGCTACCTGCTGCTCTCTATCCTAGTACTCCCTTCTTCCATTCCCGTCCTGTAGCCTGCAGCATTTATTTCCCGTTGGTGGTGATCGGGGCAGTGGTGAGATGGAGGAGCATGCCCCGCTTTGGATAAAGCACATCTGAGCTCCTCCCCTGTGGAACAGGGGTGTGTGAGAGTCGACCCCTATCAACCAAATCCCCAGTGAGCCAGAGACACAGCGGCGAAAGGATGCAAACGTTTATTGAACCTCAGCGGAACAGCGTTCTGGATTCAAGCTACACAGGTAGCCATCTATATTTCGCCTTTGATAAAAAAATGCCCCGCCAGACAGCAGGATCCCCAGAAGAGCTGTCCCGATCACAGCCGGCCTGTGATCGATACAGCTGAACCTGTCAAGTGGCTGCCTGCCACGGTGCAGGAGCCGGGTGAGAATAACAAGTCAGCAACCCCACCGCAGAGCACCTAGGTGCACACTGGCCACTGCAGCTGTGGGTCATGTTGTAGGCTCAGCAAACGGCTGGTGCTGCTCGGTGAACGGGGTCCGTTCTGCTCTCCTGCTAGAGGGCCCCTAGAAAGAGCCAACAGGAAGGTCAGCAATGAGCAATATTCAGCAAGTCGGAACAAGGAACAACTGGATCGAGTGCACTGCACATGATCTGAGCTACACATTGACACAGTGGCCCAAAATAGCTTCTCTTCCAAATCCTCCCCCCCCCCACTCACCAATGGTTTCTGCACTTTGGGATCCACCTGTTGGGGGGGGCGCAGTGTACTTACCTACCCGTTGTAAGGAGCTGCCCTGGAAATCTGCCTGCAGCTTCGACGGGGGCGTCTCCATGGGGGGTCTGACCTTGTAAGACAAGAGGCATCCCAAATGTTTGGCTAACAGTAGCAAGGGCAAAAGCAAAATCCTAAGCTGGGCAACTTGGTGTTCCCCTAGTCAGGCGACTGTGTGTCATTCCCCCCACTTGCCTTCAGGATGACCCTGTTGACTTCCTTCTGTTGACTTCCTTCTGCACTGGGCATACTTACCCATTCCCCCTCTCTGGGAGACAGAACAAGTCACATGAGCTGTTGAGCCAATCCCTAGTGGGCACTTTGCCAGGGGAAGGGAGGATTACGGGCAGGAATCAAGAGTTTGAAGCACAGGGTCCCCTTCCCTTGCTTACCTGCACATCCACGTGGTGTCTCTGCATTCCAGGAGAGCGGAGGGGAGGATCTCGGTCAGCATCCGTAGGCAGAGCACCTGGAAGGATTCTGAGCATAGCACTGTCAACAATGGGCTGTGCTATTTATTCTCACCCTTGGCTATTTGCGCGTGGGGCTCCATTTGTGCAAACCCCGCTCTCTCTAAATTTCCTGCTGCAGATTCCATGGACACAAGACTCAGAAGGATAGTTACTGGAGTCATGTGGCCTTGGGCAGGGCTAGAGCTGGGATCCAGCTGTTGAAGTTCCGCAGGGCCCGTAAAATGGCACTCTTCCGCCTGGCCTACAGTTGAGGCCAGGGCTGTTTGAAGCTTTACACGCCTTCCTCCATCTCCTCTCCTTTGGCTCCCCACTACCTGTTCATGACATCATCTTCAGTCCGGGGTAGCCAGTGAAAGGAGTTAAGACGGTAGGGGAGGAGGCGGGTAGGGGGTTTTAAACTGTGTTTTAGTACTGTATTTTATTATCATCCGCTATTTTACTGTATATGTGATTTTATTGCCCCGTACCCACATGGGGAGAGGAAGTACAGAAATTTAACAACAACCACAACAACAACTGCAGGCTTACTGGGTAGCCTAACTGAATTCGAGTCTCGTTGCATCTCTGAGATCAATGAATTGTTCTGAGTATAAACTCCCTTCCTTGGATACAAGCAGGAACAGAAATTCTTAACCTCGTTTCCTCAGAGAGCAGGAATAGATAGATACCTTTAAGCACATATATCCCAGATGGAAGGTGGGAAGGATGTTGCAAAGAAAGGAGTCGGGACGCACTAAGGAACAAGGCGAAATGCAGTCAGTTTCATCAGAGCAGGGTAAGAAATGCTTAGGAGCAGAAAATTAATATATGTTAGGGAGAGAAGGCTCCAGTGTTCATATCCATTCAGGGATGTGTGTGGGGGGGTGGCCATTGTTGTAACTCTGTGAATGAACTCCAGTTCAGCTATCTCGCATGGAAATCTCCCTTTGAAGCTTCTCTGTCTGAGGACTGCTACTCTTAGGGTAGCCTTCACCATTATGTGGCCACGCAGGCGTGGAGGAGGAAATGATGTTTGCTCTCAAGGAAGGACATAATTCAATGAGCTTTACACCCAAGGCCAGGTTTAGAACTGCCCCGATCTTAAGCCATCCCATCAGGGAATCTTGACTGACTAATTCAATTGCTGTACTAGCTTCAAGAGGGTAACTTCAAGAGGGAAGAAAAATATTGTGCAGCTCTTTGGCTCTCTACAGCGGGTGCTCTTCAATAGCCATTTCATATTTCAAAGAAGTGGAAATGCTAGCAAACACAAGATGCCTTTGGTGGACTGTTTTTAAACAGGGATTTAGGGAGACCGTTTGACGTGAATTGGGTTTGATTGGACAACCATCCCGAGGAGGGTATGCCCAATGGATTAAAAAAAAAAGAAAAACATTTCTCACACAAAGGATGAGATAATTCCTGCTTGGGGGGGGGGTATCCACTGAAGAACGATAAGGATTGCAAAATGTCTCTGGATTTGTTCACCACCTTTCGTTCTTGCTCGTGCCAAGATTCTTCCCCAAACTCCTAATTGATCTGGCACACCCTGGGCTGTCTTCTCCCCTGCCCTCCCAGCATGGTTAGTATTTGCATTTCTACCGAAAGCAGGTTCCTCTGTGAGTTTCATGGAGTGTCTCGTAGACAAAAGGGGAAGGTGAAATGTCTTTCCGAAGCATGGCGAGCTCCCCCAACGCCCCCCCCTCCCCGATTAAAGACAGCCGTCACATTGGTCCGTCAGCAATGAGATCTGGCCACGGTCATTCTCTTCCCCACCCCTCCATATCTAACACAGCTCTAATGAAATCAAATTTGGTCTCTTACCTCCTGCGGTGGTGAAAACAGGGCCACTCATTTTGATTTCTCTGTGTGTGTGTGGAGGGGAAGCCGGTTATCAAGATGGAACAAGGCACCCACCGACACCGGCACCTTCTCACTGCTGAAAATAGGTCTGTGAGTCAAACCTCTCTCTCTCTCTCTCTCTCTCTCTCTCTCTGGTTCTCACTCTAATTTGTGTTTGCTGCATGGCTGGCCACATCTACCTTCGTCATGTCTACTGCACAGTGATTTCCGCCACGGGATGACTGAAGGAGATCCCCCTCCTGTTCGGGGTGACACAACCTGCTGATGAGGGGAAGACTGTCAAAGTGCTGCAGGAGAAGGAACGCAATCAGAGAGGCAGGTGGGAGTCCCTTCGGAGCCGGCCGAGAGGCATCCGTGCTTCGAGCCAAGTGGGACGTTCCGCACCAGCCAGAAAGGATCGTTCGATTCTCCTCTCCGATTGCATAAATCTACCCCTGCCCAGTTTTGCACACGTTCTGACAGTACACTCATGAGCATGTGAAGCCTTCTACTGAGTGAGAACTTGGGTCCATCTTAAGAACGTAAGAAGAGCCTTGCTGGATCAGACTTATAGGCCATCTAGTCTTGTATCCATTCTCCCACAGTGGTCAACCAGTTCTTCTAGATGGCCAGCTACAGAGCACAGGGTACGAGGCCTTCCTAAGAACATAAGAAGTGCCCTGCTAGTCTAGTCCAGCACCCTGTCTCAGTGGCCAACCAGTTCCTTTGGACGGTCAGAGACTGGGCATTGAGGCTGAAGCCTTCCTAAGAACATAAGAAGAGCTCTGCTGCATCAGAGCAATGGTCCATCCAGTCCAGCTTTCTGTCTCATAAATCGCCAATCAGTTGCTCTGGACAGACAGCAAAAGGGCATAGAGCCCTTCCCATAATGTTGCCTCCTGGCTCTGGGATTCAGAGGATTAGTGCCTCTGAATGTAGAGGTTCCCCTTGATCACCATGGTTAGTAAATACTAGACAAAAAGGTAAACACTGTAAACACTGACAGACCTCTTCTCCATAAATCTATCTAATTCCTATTTAAACTTGTCTATTCCTGTGGCCATCACTACATCCTCAAGCAGCAAATTCCCCATTTTAATCATTCTCTGTCCATCTTAAACCTACTACCCATCAGCTTCACTGGATGCCCTCCAATTCTAGTATTTTGGAAGAGGGAGAACATTTTCTCCTGGTCAACTCTCTCACCAGTGGAAGATCATGTATTTAACTTTATATTTATTTTATTTATGGGCTTTAATATACTGCCTCTCCCCGCACACAGGCTTGGGGTGGTTCACAATCCTTTTGAGAATTGTTCAATAAATTAATTATGGTAATTTGTTAAACTTATATTACTGTTAGAATTGTTATTGATATGTTATGCTGCAACTGTTATTATGTGATGTTCCATGAATCCTCTCTTTTATATTATGTTCATCGGATTGTGATGTTTTATGTCTGGGGTTTTAATAGGGTTTTTAATGGGATTTTGTTCATGAGCCACTGGGAATGGTGGGCAATAAATCAAAGTATAACAACAACAACACAACATTTCAATACTCAGCCATGTAAAACCATAGAACCCCTAATTCCGAAGGAATTTGCGTAGAAACTCCTTGAATATTTGTAGATACACACAATACTTTCCTTCTTTGTCACTACCTGAGATTGCTACGGGCTTGAACTTTGTGTTAGATGACGTACAGAGGCTAAACATGGAAATTGAGTGTGAAGAGACCATGGGGGCTTTTCTCAGATGGTTTTCGGCCAGCTGCCATATTGAAAAGCCACTGAGAAGAACCCTTGGAAGGGGCGCTCTATGAGTGACAACACTTTTTACTGGCAGGGCTCCTCCCACTGTTTTAGTGCAGCCAACACACGCATGAACACTCCGATTGGCAGCAGCTCTGCAGGGTCTCAAGTGGAGGTCTTTCCCATCACCCGATCCTTGAACCGGAGGTGCCGGGGATCGAACCTGGGATCTTCTGCACCTCAAATAGATGCTCCACCACTTTGATAGGTACTGTCCCTGCTTGGTGTAAGGAAGTTCTCCCATTAACCAAGCATCTTGTCAGTGGAGGTAATATCATTTTAGACCAGGGGTAGTCAAACTGCGGCCCTCCAGATGTCCATGGACTACAATTCCCAGAAGCCCCTGCCAGCATTCGCTGGCAGGGCCTCCTGGGAATTGTAGTCCATGGACATCTGGAGGGCCGCAGTTTGACTACCCCTGGTCTAAAATGATAACAAGAACCAACAAGACGTACCCCGCCTTTGAGTGACTGCTGCAATATCATCCCTGCCCACGCTTGGCTTGTCCCTGGGGAAAAGTCAAGCATGGGACCCATTGGGTGTTTGTGTAATTGGAGATTATCATAAACAGCTCTTTATTTGTGCTCATATTCCAATGGCTTGATGACCCAGGGTATTGTGGAATGCTAGGATTGGGGTCTACCAGACCCACTGAGTTTCATGACGAGAACTGACCACGGCTCTATGTAAGGGTTGTGAAGCCATGCCATGGGTCCATTGTGCCTTGCATCCCAGCGCTTCACGTTGTAAAACAGTAACCAGTTGCCGATCCAGAAGACTGCTGCTTTCCGAAGAGATCGCAATGCAAAACTGTTAGATTATCAATTTGTATTATTAGTTAGAAGATCTGCCACTGTTTCTTTTTTCCTGCGAGGGTCTTGCGCTTTTACAGCCGCATGCCGCTAGAATTTAATTAGTATGTGAAATAGGACAGTCACGGATATTGACTATTTGGCAGCGCATGGGCAGCCCTTTACCACTCGCTGCGGCTGAAAACAGAATTGCTTTACGTGCTACCTTATCAACGTCTTCCCTGCTCTTGCTTTGGATGAGCTTGTCCATTTTGTAGAGTTACGTTTCATGTATACTGTTCGTTGGGCTTAATTCATGCAGACAGAAAACCTTTGCTGCTCAGGTATTAGGGGCTGCCGGAGCCCAAGTCGGCATTCCTTTTTGCAAAGACGCAAAATCCATTGATGTTTCTTAATACATAACATACCGCACTAAGTGTCAAACAACTTTTTCCTTCCCACAGACCCACCCTGTTCCTTAGCCCTAAACAGGAGAGGGGGGAGGGGAGTAGGGTTGCCAGTCTCCCGGTGGGTACCCCAAAAGATACAAAACCAAGAGCAAAATTATTAGTTATCAATTATACATGTTTTACAGACTGTTTTATGTATTGTTCTCTGTTATAATGTAAACCGCCCTGAGCCTCCGGGGAGGGTGGTATAGAAGTATGATAGATAGATAGATAGATAGATAGATAGATAGATAGATAGATAGATAGATAGATAGATAGATAGATGATAGATAGATAGATAGATAGATAGATAGATAGATAGATAGATAGATAGATAGATAGATAGATAGATAGATAGATAGATAGATAGATAGATAGATAGATAGATAGATAGATAGATAGATAAATAAAACCTGGAACTAATGCTGCCACAAAGTCTTCAGGTTTTTCCCAATCTCTTCTTTATTTCCAGAAAGATGACTTGTCAAAGAACCCCCGTTTCTGCTGAGAATTTGACAGGTCATCTTTCTGGAAATAAAGAAGAGATGTTTTTATATGTATATATATATATAAAGACTTTGTGACAGCATTTGTCCCAGTGTTCCGGTGGGGCCTGGAGATCTCCTGAAATTACAACTGATCTCTAGAAAACAGAGATCAGTTCCCCTGGGGGGAAATAGTTGCTTTGGTACCCTCTTGAGGACCATCCCCTCCAAATCCTGCTCCATTCCGCAAAATCCCAATCCAGGTTGGCAACCCTAAGGGAAAGGGAGGGGCAGCAAATGAAAAACAAACCAAGAAACATAACACAAAAGATGTAGAAGGGATAATTTGGAATCCTCTCCAGTCAGGTGATATCAGGCAGCAATTAGGAGCACCAGGCCTCAGTCCTGAAAGGATCTGACATTTTAAAAGAGACACAGAAGAGAGAATCAAACCCACCCACCCGCAATCACATACTGGGTGCCCCTTTCCCCATCACAGAACTTCAACAGGAATGGTCGCGCTGGACAATGTTTCCCTTTCACAGCAACCCTCCAGAAGCACAGAAGCCCTACAACTGTAGCATTGGTCATGCTAACGTACCCTTTCAAATGTCACCAAGCTCACCTATGTGCTCATGCACCTGTTAACTCACAGTGAAGAGGTTGGCTCAGTCCTTGGAAGCGAGGCGGACGGAAACACCCGCCCGCCTCTCTTTTACTCGGGCATGTAGCTCTGTCTCCGGAAAGATCCATCCTCCCAAAGCCGAAGGAAACGCTTACCTTCTTCCAGGGCTCCGGTCTTCTCCGAGGCGGGCGACGGGGGCGGGGAAGGAGGGAGGTTGGCCGTCTCTTCGACCGCTAAAGAAGGAACAGTGGAAAGGAGACACAAGCGACCGGTTATTTGGACTCACGGGTGTGCCAACGGGACAATCTCCCCCTCACAGTGGCCTAGCAGCATCTGATAATATTTTGGCAGTGAGCCAGGATCGGGAGAAGAGCCATTCATTTCAGAGGTGGCCGCACGATGCTTGGGAGTCTCCTCCAACATGTTACCAGTCTTCTCTCATGACTTACTAATGGCTATAGGAACGACTGACCTCATTAGTCTTGCATGCTTCGAAGAAAAACTCACTTTGCAAGCAGAAGCGGGGAAGGGGGAGGGGGGCTATTCAAGCGATTCTTCAAACAGCAACAGCACGACGAACAACAATGGCGTGAACAAACAGACAAGCCAATCACATCCAAGTCAGGTGCCAAACCACATGTTCAGCCCACTTACAGGTATACGAAGAGATCGCATTTCATTACTGCACAAATGAGTCAAAACGGAGGTTCGAGAACCGGCTTTACCCCACGTATGCAGACAGTTCTTGTCGAACCGTGAAAAGTGACTCAGGTGAGACTCAGACCCAACTGATGGACATAAAAGAGGTCAACAGAACAGGGACAAAAGAAGAGTTGCAACGGGAGGAGCGCTTTTAAGCCCCGTTGATTTCAGCTGGAAGGACTCTGTTTTCTTTTGGTTGCAGATATAATAAAAATATTTCCACGCAGTTCCGCAGTCTACTTGTGTGCATTTCTGTGCGTACCTGTGTATAATATAATATTGCTTTCCCCACAAAGAACGAATGCTCACATTAGCTTTCGTCCTGCAATAGAGACACACAGCGTGGGCCCATCTGCAGATACTTAAATCCACAGGTTGGGCCCATTTACACAGAGGGAAGGTTTTTCTCCAAACTCGGAGGACCTCTCAGATCTGTAGAAAAATCGGATAACCTGGGGTGTGTGTGTGAAGGGGAAGCATCAATCCCCCCCAACAGAGGTCTGTGCATTTGCAGGTGCTTCTGAGTTGGAACCTTAGATGGGGTTGAGTGAATTGGAGGGAGTTGCTACCATTGTTGAAGCAGTGAAGCTGGGGTCAGGTGGGATGAGGGAGCCTCTTCCCTTGCTGCTATAGCCAGGATCGGTCGAGCTGAGGAGTGTGTGCATGTGAGCCACTGTAGCAAAGTGCAGCTCCAGCAAGTTAGGGAGGAGGGCTGCCCCTCCACAATATTAGTGGGTCCCTGCGTATACATACATATTTTGCTGTATATTGATCCTTGGTATTCATGAAACGCAAACTGAATTATTTCTGGGTGCAGTTAAGCATATTTCAGTGAGCACTTAAGTTCCATTTGCTCTCCTCAACCACAGTAATGGTCTACCTCTTCCACTCAGCCCTCTCTTCTGCCTAAACGGCCTCTTTCTATTCCAGTAAAGGGAAAAAGAATCTGTCCAGCGGCTTAATCAAAGTTTAAGAGTCTGTGTTATCTCTTTATTATAATAATTTCCACCTTGCCTCCGCCAGAGATAATAATAAAGAGATAACACAGACTCTTTGATTTAGCCGTTGGACAGATTCTTTAGCTGTTGGACAGATTTTTCCTTTGTTGTCTTTTTGGGATCTTCCACTCTCTTCTTGTAGCTCTTTCTATCCCAGTGCCAGTGGAGTCACATCTTGCTCTTCTACTGCACACCAGAACAGCTACCCTCCTGCGAGTCTCTCCACGTTAGGTTAGTCTCTCTCTCTCCCTTCCTCCAGCACGGCCACTTCTCCTGGAAGGAGGCTTCTGGGACCGGGAAAAAGATTTATTTGCAGAGTGGAGCTGCAAGACTTGCACGATTGCCTAGCTCTGCAACACGCAGAACTGACAACATCGTGGAAGATAAATGGAAATAAAGAAATCAAACAAGTTAAACCTAGCTCTTTACCACTTGATTCTGCTCAAGAGCAAACGGTATGCACCTTGAGAGTTTGGTTGTCTTATACCAACGTTCTTCCTGAAATGCCTTGATCTGTACTATAAAATTCTTGTTTTAGCATGCAAAGCTAAAACAAATTTATCGTTTCCAACTCGTGGAGAAGAGGGAAGCGATTCAAAAGTCAGGCATGAGATTCGGAAAGAAAGGTTTGAGTGGATCTCTTGCCCGCAAGAGCCAAGGATCCTGCCAATAGGCTGGCTTTCCTCAAATGCTACGGAGAGATGAGCGGTTGGCAGTCCTTATGACTTGCCCAAGAGAAGCACAACGGCAGTAAGTGATCATGTGGCTAGGACTCCTGCTCTTGGCCAATGGGAAGGCGGCAGCACCTCAGCTCTCCATTCTTAAAATAAATAGCTGAATGAATGGATTATGAAATAAAAATCTGGGCCGCAGCTGCAGCGCAAAACTAGACGCTTCTAGCACAACATACAGCTGAGACGGCAGACTTTACCTAAAGGCAATGGTGCAGGCTGATCTTTGTGTTGGGCTTCTTGTTCCTGTTCCCCTTTCAGGACTGCCACAGCCTCAGCTGTCACTACTTGGACTATCCTGGCGGATACTTCTTCTAGGCCGGTCGCAGGATTCACAACAACGAGACAAACAAAGACACGTTAACGAAAGAGAGCGGGGGGACGGATATTCGACAGAGTCTTGTGCGGACAAGGAAGCGCGCAAACCAGAGCTTCAGACTAAGGCTGCCATTCTGAAGCCACTTCCCCAAGACCTGCTCTAGGTGTTTTACAGGGGCAGGGTGGCCAACTCTGGGTGGGAAATTCCTGAAGATCCAGAGCAGGGGTAGTCAAACTGCGGCCCTCCAGAAGTCCATGGACTACAATTCCCAGGAGCCCCTGCCAGCGTTTGCTGGCAGGGGCTCCTGGGAATTGTAGTCCATGGACATCTGGAGGGCCGCAGTTTGACCACACCTGATCCAGAGGAGGGCAAGGTTTGGGCAGGGAAAGGACCTCAGTGGAGTATAATGCCATTGAGGCCACCCTCCAACGCAGCCAGGAGAAATGACCACTCTTACTTCCTCTATGCACAACAGAGAATTATCTCTGCCAAGCCCGTCTGCCAATTTATTAAAATGTTATATATTTGTCCCTCCAGAATCTATAACTAAGAGAGTGAGGTAAAACAATATAAATATAAAACCAGAAGTATTTATTCTGAACTTTGCCATCAGTTATCCTCAGACTTGCTGGGTTCTGCCCCTTGTTCCACCCTTTCACTCAAAGGCCATGTGTCCCCCTCCCCCCAATTTGGGCCAGAGTTCAAGAGCTGGCAGCCCCATCTAGGGGACGAGCTCAGCACAAAAGCTGTGACGCCAGCAGGGAAGTATAGTAATGCTTTCTTTTTCCAACTGATTATTAAAAGCAAGAAAAGCAAACATACAAACCCTCTTCCTCATCAATAACCCCTAATACCACCTGGGGCATCCCATGACACCCTTTTTCGCTCACCCTGCTGTCCTCCTCACCTGCTGTCACAGAGGCTCAGGATTACTGGCAGGCCAGGCGGTCACCGTTCACCACCCAGCTTTACTCTTGTAAATTATATACAGAGAGAGCCATGACTATTTCACATTCCAGGTCCTGTCTTTCTCCTTCAGAGACATCACCAGAGGGTGTAGCATTGTCCATTTCCATAGTCATATTTCACACAGATACTGCACATATCTATTGCAGTTCAGAATTCAAAGACTGGTTCATTCAAACCTGCCATCACTGAATCATATCTTGATGACCTTAGCTTATGTGTGACTGTATGTGCTTCTTCCCTTAAGACCATACACATCTATTGAACGGGGTTAAACGAATAATAAGCAAACGTTTTAATTTATGGTTTGAACATAACAGCAGGGTGAGGTTACAACATTTCTTTCCAGTTGAACTTTGGAACTATTTCCCTATTCAAGCATTTGGGATTCTTTGTTAGAAGTCAGCCTGCATGAACATATCAAGCTGCCTTGGACTGAACTACACCCTTGGTCTATGTCACAATCCCAGTTGACTTCCCAAATAAACAGGCTTGGCATCTTTAGTAAAAGCGATTTATTGAAAAGAAACGAACTAATCTCATGAAACTTTTGGTTAAGATTAAATTGTAATAACTATACAGATGGATGTATTCCCCACTGGCTCCACCATGTCACATAACACCACCCCACTTAGGAAGGTAACTCCCTCACTTTCCCAGGCACATTTGTTACACCCAGGTGTGAACCCCAACTGCCAGACTCTGACTCCAAGGACAACGCTATGAAGATAACACTGAAGCTTCCTGTTCTCCCAACACCCACAGCCTATACAGAGATGAAAGTGAAACTGTAAACAAACCCATACTCCCAATCATCTCCAAGTTCACCAAATGGTTACTCTATCCCCCCTTCCACAGAGAACATAATAATAAAAAGAATGCATAAAGTATGGCAGGATGCTAATGCCAATAGTCTATCAAGATCAGTATTTTTTTACTCAGAGTGGCAGAGGATCTCCAGGGTCTCAGAGAGAGAGAGAGATGTTTTACATCGCCTACCACACAATCATTTTATCTGGAGATGCTGGGGATTGAACCTGGGACCTTATGTATGACAACCAGATACTCTACTGCTGAGCCACATCACCTTCCCATCCTTTTTCCAGTCAGTATTTAGTTGCTATACTACCACAGCTTCACTCAGGCAGCTACACTCCAACTGACCTAACAGATGTTTTTAACTGTCTCTCACCAATGTCCTGTCAGCTCCCATTGGATGTTTTCAGGGAGCGGCAGAACCTAACCTGTCCAGCATATCTTCCTTCCAGGTGAACTCAGTACTTCACCTGAGTTTTTCTGACCTGGGAAAAAGGCCTTCACAATTTCTGCTATCTGAGTTGTTTTTGGAATTTACTGGGCCAGAGCTCCCTGTGCAATCTCTCGTCCAACAGACACATTATGAACATGCCTCTAACATTTAAGGGCCAAGGAGGAGGGCCTCCCCCAAACAACAGAGACCTATGGAGAAGGCAGGCCAACAGGTTCCTGCCTCTGTACGAACATACTCAAATGGAGGATGTGGAGAATGGCCTCCCTCCTTCCATGGCCTCACCCATCCAAGCCTTGCCATGTTCTTTCAGCAAGATCTTGGCCTTCATCTTCAAACCATGCACAGACAGAGTTGCCAATCTCCAGATGGGGCCTGAAGTCCTCTTGAAATTATTACTAATCTCCAAACTACAAAAGATCAGTTCCTCTGGATTCCCCTTCTTGAGGTGGACTCTATGGTTTTATCCCTGCAGAGGTCTATCCTCCCACCAGCCCTTCCCAGGCTCTGCCCCCAAATCTCCATAGAATTCCAACCTGGACTTGCCAATCGTGTGCAGAGATTTTCAAGGATCCAACCCAGAAATGAACCAAAGTGAACAAAGAAAGGGAGAGGAGACACTTTGCTGAGTAACAGAAGGTTTAATTTAGATTCAGGTGGGTCGCTGTGTTGGTTTGAATCAGCAGAACAAAGTGTGAGACAAGTGGCAGCTTCAAAACTTACCAAGTTTTATTTTTGGTACATGAAAGCTTAGAACTGGAATAAAACTCTGTTGGCCTTAAAGGTGCCACAGAACTCAAACGTTGTTCGGGGGATTTAATGCAGGGAATCCAAGAAAGAACGAAAAACAAATTGCCTTGGGGGCTTTTATCAAGCAAGGTCTAGTTCACAGCACTTTTGATGGATATTTTTAGCGGCACACGAGTAGCCGCCAGTGCGGCAGAGACAACCCTTCTATCGTTAATGACGGCTACGAAAACAACCCAGACGTTGGGTCCTAATGGATCCTATAAATAGCAGAGCCAATGGCTCTATTCAGTTCCTCGGAGAGCAGTTATGGCACCTCTGCACCGCTGCCTCACAGTTCAGTTAGCGGTCAAGAAATTGCAGCGGTTGGGCATGATTAGTTTCTTGAAAAAGAAAAGAAAAAGCGACTCACTCCTATGTGGGATCACGTGAAGGCTGATATTTTGGCAGCACTTCACTTTGGCTGTTGGCTTTTTTACCACTAGGATGCTGTGAAATGATGCCAAATTCCAGCATCTCTCAAGCGTTCAGAGGGTAATTGTTGGGGACATTGGTCTTTGGAATGGGTCTTTAAGACTTGTGCTCAACAGGATCCAGGAATACGTAACTCCCCACCCCTGGTCTGGCTACCCAACACTGTCTCATTGGTTGCTGAAAGAACACCTGTTGATCAGATTGTGATGCAGAACTTTCTTTTGCTAAATGTGTGGACCGCAGGGTGACCTACAGTATGAGACAGCTAGAGAATATTATTATTGGGTGTGTGTATCATTTGGCTTGGAAGCACGTCTTGCAGGATCCGTGTTCTTCCACCTTTCCTGAAACTAGGAAACAAACCCAATCACGCTTCCTGGCAGAGTGCACAACAGTTTCCCAGGCAACCAACATAACTAGCTGGCAAGGTGGAATCAAAGCGACCGTAAAAGGAACAGGCAATCTCCAGTTCTTGGTTAAGTGCAAACACTGAAATTTACTCTTCAAGCCCATAAAAAACAAATCAAATTTACTACCGATCGCATCTAAGCTACAGGAAAACAACGTAGCCCTCTGCAAACCGACGTGGTATCACGACGACGGTTGGAATGAAGTTGGGCTGCCAACCAATGGGTGGGAAGAACGAGGAATAGCTCCGATGTAGTGGATGTACAATAAAAGTCTCAAATCCAAAGTCTCTATCTTTCTTTATTGTACGCATTACTGATCAAATAACAGAAGCAAAATGCCAGAATGAGGAAGCTGGGGCTCCCTGCCCTTCCTAAACCCTGACCCTCCTAGCATCCCCCCCCCCCCGATTTCTCAGAAGAAGAAGAAGCAGAGTTGGTTCTTATATGCCTCTTTTCTCTACCCGAAGGAGTCTCAAAGCTTGCCTTCCCTTTCTTCTCCCCCCAACAGACACCCTATGAGGGAGGTGAGGCTGAGAGAGCCCTGATATTACTGAAGAAGAAGAGTTGGTTCTTATATATACCACTTTTCTTTACCAGCAGGATTCCCTTTCTTCTCCCCACAACAGACACCCTGTGAGGGAGGTGAGGCTGAGAGAGCCCTGATATCACTGCTTGAACAGCTTTATCAGTGCCGTGGCGAACCCAAGATCACCCTGATGGTTGCACGTGGGGTAGTGCAGAATTCTGCACAGTTCTAGTCACTATATCTCTAGAAGAAGAAGAAGAAGAAGAGTTGGTTCTTATATGCCACCAGATTAGACGATGCTGCTCCTAACCCAATTAGCCCTTGGCTGTTGTGGCCCTTCTTGCATGCCCAGGGAAATGCTGATCACCACTTTGGGGTTGGGAGGTGAATTTCTTCCAGGCAAGACTCACCAGGGATTCTGGCTTTCCTGGGGATGGGGCATCATCTGGGCAAGAAATTGGGGTCACTGTGGGTGGGCAGATAGTTGTGAGTTTCCTGCATTGTGCAAGGGGTTGAACTAGATGACTCTGGAGTACCTTCCGACTCCACGATTCTATGGTCTTAAGAGCTTATTTCTGTACCCTGCTTTTCATTACCCAAAGGAGTCTCAGACAGGCTTACAATCACCTGCCTCTCCTTCCCCTACAACAGACACCCTGTGAGATAAATGTCCAATGAGTAAGTTCAATCAGCAGATCCAGAGCAAACCATAACTGCTGACTAGGTTTTCATTTTCCATGCATCTGACACCAGTATTATTATGGGGAGAGGGGAAATCCTTTGTTCAAAAGTTACTTAAAAAAAAGATACAGCCATTGATTGATTCATCTTTTCTTTTCGAAAAGGATTTCTCTTTTTGCAACTTCAGCCTTTGCACCACTAGGTGGTGCTGTAGCAGGAAGAGAAGGTTGGTCTGCTTCTGTGCACTGAGACCTTTTCCGCACTAGAGATTTCCTATTTTTTATCTTCATTTTTGATTTCCATTTCATGCCCTGCGTTTGTGCCTGATATTCCTCAATACAGCTTCCTCCTCAACTCTGCCCAGAAAGGAACCCTCCAGATGTCTTCCACATTTGAATCACAACTAGGCTACCTCCCACCACACCCCTTTCCTTGTTCTTTCCCTTTTTCTTTGGCTTTGTGCTCAGATAAATTCCCCCCACCCCATAGTTTTGTTTTCCATGGAGCCTTCTGCTGCTATTCACTTCGGTTTTTTTAAATCTTGCCTACCAACTTCCTTTCCCCCCATGTTATAAAGTGACCATGAATTTCTCGCAAAGCACTCCTACAAAGATATAAACAAATAAAAACTCCCCGGTGTTTCATGTTGGGATACGGTTTGTAATAATTAGCGAAAACAACATCTGTGCGAGGAGGGATACCCTAAGGGGAAAGGAGGAGGGATACCCTAAGGGGAAAGGAGAAATTGCAACATCTGAATTATTTGGGAAAGGTGGGTGGTAATCTGTCATCGGCATTTAATCTTTTAGGCAATAACTGCTTACTGTGACTGTTGCCACACTAGGGATATCATTCGGATTTGCATTTTCAAAGGGTCGATGTTTTCTTCCATTTGCTCACTGAAATTAATCTTTTCAGTTGCAGACCCAAACTGCCCCCACACTTGCCCTGCCAAAAAGGAGTCCACAGAAATCCGGTCTTCACTTTTTGTAGAAGGGCCTATCAGGGACTAAATCAGGGCTGCCCAATGCGGAAATGCATGCAATCGGGTTTTTCCCCTTGCCCATTTTGAGTCGTTTGGGAATGCCCCTTTTCTTGCAGCTATCCACTTCCCTCCCACTCTTCCTCCCTCTCCCCAGGGAAAGGTGCCCTAGCGCTGCCCTCTTCCATCAGCTGTGCATCTGGGGAACGGAGACTGCCCCAAACTAACGGTGCCTGCTTGCGCCTTTCTTTTAATTGCACCCCTTCATTTTACCATTCCCTGCCTTCCGTTGCCCCCCATTGCCCCCAGGCGTTTTCAAAACAGGTTATTGAGTTACAACATTGCTACGTTGTAACACAAAAGACTACTTTGTAAAAATGTCAGGAACACTGGAAACTGGGGGAACCGCTGCTGCTGGGGGCAGTGTGCTCCCCAGAAGCCAAGCTGTGATCAGCGAGGTGCCTGAGGCCAAGGTGGGTGCCACTTGCCTGCACTGTCACTCCCCCCCCCCCCCAGCCTCTGTTCCATGAGGACAGCCATGGCATGGGAGAAAAGGCATGGCAGGGCTGGCAGGGGGAGTGGAGGAGGAGGCTGGACTGACTGACTGTCCACCCTTCTCCAAGCGTGCGCAGGTCCTGCGGCCTCCAAGCCTGTTGAAGCCAAGCCTTGGCAGCTTGCCGCTCAGGCTTGCCTGCATAACTTGTCCTCTTTAGTGCCCTGAAGTTACAGGCAGTGAAGAGGAGCAAGCTTCTATTGGGGCAGGGACACCCCCAGCAGAAGGGATCCCACTTGGGTCTGCAAGGATATTTTTTCCAGCTGATTACAGAGCCAGCAGCCAGCTTCTGCTGGGGGAGGAAACACCGTCCCCAGCAGAAGAGCCCCCATTTGGGTCTGTAAGGGGCTGGGAGATTCCCCCCCCCCCATTCCCTTATAAAGCTGGCAATCAGCTGGGAGGGAGCTTTCTCCAGAAATTGCATCAGTCTGATGAAGTCTTTAATTTGGGCTTTACTTTCAGTAACACTTAACTGCACTGGCAGTCAGATGTTGTTTCGTTATACGAAAGCTTTTAAATTAATAGACGTGTTGTGAGTCATCTTGAGTCACCTTTTGAGGAAAAGGCGTGATGATAAATTTTAATATCCAAACAAAAGGGATCGGATGAGAGATTAACCACAGTTCATCCACAAGCGATACAATCCTAAAGAGAGTCACACCTTTTTAAGCTCAGCTCAATACACACGGGGGGCAGTTTCACACGCACTAAATAATGCACTTCCAGCGCATTTTGCAACTGGATTTTATTGTACGAAATGGGCAAAACGCACTTGCGAACAGTTGCCGAAGAAGACTGAACCAATGCTTTTCAGCATGCGTGAAAGCATCCTTAGAACAGATTCAAATGAGCAGCCGTGTTGGTCTGAAGTAGCACAATCAAATCAGTGCAAGCACTCGAAAGCTCACGCCTTGAATAAATCTTTGTTGGTCTTAAAGGTCCTACTGGACTCTGACTTGATTGAGCATCCTTAGAAGCCACTGCTGGGACTGTACAGTAAGAGACGTTAATTGTGTGTGCAAAAGGCCATCACGTCACGGCTGATTGATGGTGACCTCTCGAGGGGTTTGTCAAGGCAAGGGAGAAGCAGAGGTGGTCTGCCACTGCCTTCCACTGTGGAGTCTTCCTTGGAGGTCTCCTTTCTAGGTCCTGACCTAGATCAGCTGGTGAGATCTGATGAGATTGCGCCATGCCATGCTGCTTTCTCTCCCACGAGTCACTAACTTACAGCACGGCTAAACGCAGGGTTGGGGGGTCGGTAGGAGTTTGAACACAGGATGGGTTTACTCATTTGAAAACTAGCACAGTATTTTTTGAAGTCGAAGGATCCTTTCGCTGCACTGGAAGCTGCCAGGGGGAACAACACAAAACCACCAGAGAAGCTCAGGTTGCCAAGTGCAAATGCAGGGTGTTGTTCTTCCTTTGGCTGAAAAACTGACAATCGTTTCCCATTGATGCAGCACAGTTCTGACACATCCCATTAGGAAGACGGTGACATGACGACGGGGTGGCACAGTGCCCTCTCCCCCCAAGGCTCTCGGTGGCAGACGGGCGCCGCAAAGCTTGCTGGTCTTGTAGTGCGGCACCAGCCGCATAGCTAATCTGCTCGGTGCACTAATTCCCATCCGGCTTTTCAGTTTCGAAAAGAGATGATTGGGGGGGGGGGGGAGACATGATAGAAGCTTATAAAAATCATGGCCGAGATTGGAGAGAGTTGGCAACGAGAAATTTCCCTCCCTTTCCCAAAAGACTAGAACTGGAGGGCATCCAGTGGAGCCGTTGGGCAGTAGGTTCAGAACAGACCAAGGGAAATACTGCTTGACCCAGAGAGTGATCAAAAGGGGGATTTCATTCCTTGAGGATGGAGTGATGGATGCAGGCGTAGACTGCTTTCAAAGGGGATTAGATAGATTTGTGAAGTCTACCAATGGCTACTAGCCATGGTGACTGAGAAGAATGTCCACATTTGGAGAAACTGATCCTCTAAATCCCACAGCCAAGAGCCCTTGAATGCCCTGTTGGCTCTCCAGCGGAACTGGTTGGCCACTAAGTGAGACAGAATGCTAGACCAAGCAGACCACTGGTCTGATCCTGCAGGGTTCGTCTGATGTGCTTAGGAGGGCTTGGGCCTCTCTGTCCTGTTGCTGGCCCTCCAGAGGGACTGGTTGGCCACTGTGTGAAGCAGAAGACTGGACTACATGGGCCACTGGTCTGATCTTGCAGGGCTCATCTGATGCTCTTAGGAGGGCTTGGGCCTCTCTGTCCTGTTGCTGGCCCTCCAGAGGGGCTGGCTGGCCACTGTGTGAAGCAGGAGACTGGACTACATGGGCCACTGGTCTGATCCTGCAGGGCTCATCTGATGTTCTTAGGAGGGCTTGGGCCTCTCTGCTGTGTTGTTTGCCCTCCATAGAAACTGACTGGCTCTCTGCAATGAAAAGCAAATTCTGGGTGGAAAAGTGAATTTGCCCATCTTAAAGGCCATCACTACATCCCCAGCCACTGAATTCCACATTATGGGTGTTATCTTTTTAATTGTCACTGCACAATGTTGACATTTTCAGTGATCTAACCCTACAACCCCAAGGACTTGCTCTTGGTCTTGGTCACTGCGAACACAGAACCCATCAAGATTTTCATGAACTTAAGGTTTTGTGCATGCATCATGGTGCCCTTACCTACACAAAATTTCACCTGCTGTTTCACCACACCTTCGCTCAGCTTGGAGAGACAAACTCAAGGGTTTCCAAACTTAAAAAAAAATCTCAAGGCTGCATTCAGAGTCTCATATCTCCTGTAGACTTCCTTCCCCTTGCCATAAATTAATTTGGGGGATTAAATCCACCACAGCATATGCAAAATAATGTCCCTTTCCTAATAGGTATCATTAGATTTTTGGCTTTTGGAAATTTCAGTATATCAAAGTAATTGCAGCTTGCTCAGCAAAAGCAAGAGATGTATTTTTATGAAAAGGAAGCAAACCTAAAGAAAAACCCTATTAAGTCAACACACAACTGTTTGTTTCAATTACTCACAGGCTACATTAGAACAGAACCAATTAATAATCAGGACATCACAGCTAGCAAAAGGTAGCATTGCTGACTGTCGGAATTTCTTAGGTCTGCCAACATTAATTGGCTTAGTCATGAGAATGAAAGCTTTATAACCCAATCCTGTGCAGGATTACTCAAAAGTCCTATTAATGGAACTTACCGAGAGTAAATGCATCCAGGACTGCAACCTCAGCTTGAGCTTTAATCATCTTGGGCCATTTTTAATTAATGAGACTAACTGATATGAACAAGTGTATCCATTTCTGAGGCTACCTTATGCAATAATGTGAAATGGAAAAGAGACCAAGGAGTATTTCATTCTCACAAGGAAGATTTTTGCTCATTAAGTATAAATCACCTCACTTCTCCCTGACTTATAAAGACAACTTAAATGATATTTGGGTGAGTCCAATTAATTTAGATTAAGACATTCAATAAGTTATCAGTTATATCCATACAATTAATCTAGTAGTAGTAGTAGTAGTAGTAGTAGTAGTAGAAATTTTATTATGGTTTGCACCATTCATATAACAGGGGAAATTATGCAATACGTCCCAAATAACACATAATACTAAAATACAAATATATAAATATATTACTAAAAGTTACATTAAAACTTTGTCAATTAATCTAGTAAAATTCCTTTATTAGTAGACCAAGCTAGCGTTTCTGCTTGCTGACAGCTGTTCAGCACCATGGACAGCACCCAGGCAGACGAAACGTGGATTCAGGTGGGTAGCCATGTTGGTCTGAAACAAAAGGGCAAAGTTTGGGTCCGAGGGGACCTTTGAATCCAACACAATTTAATTCTGGGTATAAGCTTTTGTGTGAAAGCACAGTTCTTTAGATACACTTAAACAGCCATCCTCAAGTGTTACTTATAGGTAGATAGAAAGTGGGAGGAGGGTTAGTTACCAGAAAGGGATAGTTAATTAAAGTCAAGATGCATAGAAAAATAAGAGTTGGTTCTTATATGCTGTTTTTCTCTACCTGAAGGAGTCTCGAAGTGGCTTACAATTGCCTTCCCTTTCCTCTCCCCACAACAGACAGCCTGTGAGGGAGGTGAGGCTGAGAGAGGCCTGAAATTACTGAAGAAGAAGAGTTGGTTCTTATATGCCACTTTTCTCTACCTGAAGGAGTCTCAAAGAGGATTACAATTGCCTTCCCTTTCTTTTCCCCACAACAGAAACCATGTAAGGGAGGTGAGGCTGAGAGAACCCTGATATTACTGAAGAAGAGGTGGTTCTTATATGCCGCTTTTCTCTACCTGAAGGAGTCTCAAAGCGGCTTACAGTTGCCTTCCCTTTCCTCTCCCCACAACAGACACCCTGTGAGGGAGGTGAGGCTCAGAGAGCCCTGAAATTACTGAAGAAGAAGAGTTGGTTCTTATACACCGCTTTTCTTCTACCTGAAGGAGTCTCAAAGTGGCTTACAATCGCCTTCCCTTCCTCTCTCCACAACAGACACCCTGTGAGGGAGGTGAGGCTGAGAGAGCCCTGATATTCCTGCTTGGTCAGGACAGCTTTATCAGTGCTGTAGCGAGCCCAAGGTCACCCAACTGGTTGCATGTGGGGGAGTGCTAAACTCACCCAGTTACTTATGCATCTTGATTCAAACTAGCCCTTCCTGGCAACTACCCATTCTTATATGGAATGGTTGACCAAGTCTCTTTCAACATACCTGAAGAAGTATGCATGGACACGAAAGCTTATACCCAGAATTAAACTTTGTTAGTCTTCAAAATTAAACATAGGGCTGAATATCTTTCCCTGATTTCTGCTTCATCACCATTTCTTGGTTTCCCGCTCCTCTGGTTTCCTGCTCTGGTTATCCTCCAGCCTGAACAGAGAGGTTCCGAATGTTGTTAGTTGAGCTGGTGCAGGCACCCTCCCACTTTGATTCCAATGCCTTCTCTTCACCAGATTTATTTGTATCTTGTCTTTCAATCTCAATGCAACAGGCACTTTTAAAGAAATAAAATGTAACAAGCCAAGGATGAGCATATTCCTCCTCTGTGTCCCCAATAGGATCTTTTCCATCTCTGATCCACGTGACTCTTTCCAACAGTCTTACATCAAATGTAATGGAGACAGATCAAGGTTTTGGTGCTGACTTCTAAAAGCTCTAAATGATTTGGATAATGGCAGAAAGTGAAGAAGTGAAGAGGAACTAAAGAGCCTCTTGATGTGGGTGAAGGAGAAGAGTGCAAAAGTTGGCTTGAAACTCAACATCAAGAAAACAAAGATCATGGCATCCGGCCCTCTCAATTCCTGGCAAATAGATGGGGAAGAAATGGAGGTAGTGACAGATTTTCCTGGGCTCCAGGATCACTGCAAATGGGAACTGCAGCAAAGAAATTAAAAGACGCTTGCTCCTGGGGAGGAAAGCTATGGCAAATCTAGACAGCATCCTAAAAAGCAGAGACATCACCCTGCCAACAAAAGTGCTTCTAGTCAAGGCTATGATCTTCCAGTTGCAATGTATGGCTGCGAAAGTTGGACCATAAGGAAGGCCGAGCGTCAAAGAACTGAGGCTTTTGAACTCTGGTGCTGGAGAAGACTCTTGCGAGTCCCTTGGACTGCAAGGTGAGCAAACGGGTCAGACCTGGAGGAGATCAGCCCTGACTGCTCCTTAGAAGGCCAGATCCTGAAGATGAAACTCAAATACTTTGGCCACCTCATGAGAAGGAAGGACTCCCTGGAGAAGAGCCTAATGCTGGGAGCGATCGAGGGCAAAAGAAGAAGGGGACAACAGAGAATGAGGTGGCTGGATGGAGTCATTGAAGAAGTCAGTGTGAGATTAAATGGACTCTGGGGAATGGTAGAGGACAGGAAGGCCTGGAGGATCATTGTCCATGGGGTCGTGATGGGTTGGACACGACTTTACACCTAACAACAACAACAGAAATGATTTGGAACTGGCATATCTACAGGACCACACTCAAAGAGTGTTAAGCTCAGGGTCCCTGGCCCAAAGGAGGTGAGACTGGCCTTGAAAAGGGACAGAGCTTTTTTGGCCCTGGCCCAAGCCTGGTGGAATACGCAGCCTAAAGAGATAAGAGTCCTGTGGGACCTCAGTCAGTTCTGCAGGGCCTGTAAGACGAAGCTGTTCTGCCAGACTTATGGTGAGGGCCTGAAATCACCATTAAGAAATGCTGGCCTCACCGTGGGAGATGGGGAAGATCTGCTCCGTAAACTCCGCTCATCTGTCTTGTGATTAGTTGGGGATAATCAGATCACGTTACGTTTTAACCTAAGTATTGTTTTTAATGAGGCTGCCGCTTGCCCTAAGCTGTATTGGAAGGGGGAGGGGCTAGAAAAAATAAAGATTGATTGAGTGATTGATCAGGATACGGAGATGTGTTAGTCAGTCTGTAGCTGTAGGTGACAGGAAGAGTCCGATAGCACCTTAAAGACTAACAAAAACTGTGGCAGAGTACACACTTTCCTGAGTCACTGCTCACATCTTCAGATAGAAGAAATCAGCAGTGATTCATGAAAGCTCATACTCTGCCACGAATCAAATGGGTGGGGGGATTCAAGAATCAGAACCGAAACATTAGAGAAAGGGCACTTTGACCTATTCTGCTTATTTCCATTCACTACCTATTCCTTATCCTACAGCAAATGGTCATCTTTTGAGACCTTGTTTTGAGTGTCCCCGCTTTAGGAGATTAGCCATGTGATAACTGGGGGAGGGTCTTCTCTGTCACCATTCCCAAAATCTGCAACTGTTTGCTGAGGGAGACTAGCCTTTCCCCTTCTACAGCCACCTTTTACCAGCAGGTGAAGACTTTTCCCCTTGTGTTCCCTCAGTGATCCTTCCTTCCTGCTCAGTTTTTTCATGGTGGTTTGGATTCTTTTATCCTATTGCATGAAAATTTTAACTTGGCTTTAATATTTTCAACAATGTGCTTTGGGTAGGTTTTAATGGTTTTGAAGATGTGTTTTTATCATGTACGCTTTTTTATCTGTTAGCTGCCTCGGTGACCCCACAGAAAGGCAGAATATAATTCCTGTCAATAAATGAAATCAACAGACTCAATGGACAAAGAGAAAACCTTTTAAAGGTCCACTGGTGTGCACTTCCATTTCTCCTGTGAAGAAGGATTCTGGGACAAATACAACTCACCTGTTAGAAAGAGCAAGAGTCCAGTAGATTAACAAAATCTGTGGCCTGGTATGGGCTTTTATGAGTCACTTCTCACTTCTTCAGGTACCTGAAGACTCATGAAAGCTTCTGCCCTGCCACAAGTTGCGTTAGCCTTCAAGTTGCTATTGGACTCTCATTCTTTTCCTCTGCTACAGACACACATGGCTATCCATCTTGATCTAACCCATATGTGGCAATCCAAAATTACCAACCACAGTGGTAGAGAAGAAATCACTTCAAAGTGATTTGAAGAAGCATGTTGGGCCTCAACAAGGGCCCCAGAGAAGCACATCAGGCCTCAACAAGGGCCAGAGCCTTCTCAGTCCTGGCCCCCACCTGGTGGAATGAGCTCCATGAGGAGATCAGGGCCCTGCCCGAACTTCCACAGTTCTGCAGGGCCTGCAAGAGGGAGCTCTCCCACCAGGCATTCACTTGAGGCCAACCGACTCAGAATATCTGCTGGTCCCCCTAGATGCCCCCTAGATGAAATAATTAACCTCCCAATGTTACTGTTAATTGTTATTTATATTATAAACGTGTTATTGTAATCCTTTGATGCTTTACTGAAAGTTGTTTAATGTTACAGTCTGTATATCATTCCATGTAAGTTATAGAATGTTTCAATGTAAACTGCCCAGAGCTGCAAAGAAATGGGTGGTATAGAAATCTAAATGAATGAATGAATGAATGAATGAATGAATGAATGAAGTAGGCCCTTCGGTTTGTCCAACTCTTTCAAAACTAGAAACAACCCCTCCCCCCCAGCCGCCTTTTGGCACGCACATTTTGAAGAGGTTCTTGTAGTACTGAAGGTCACACACGCAATCTTTTGCAACACAGCCAGGCAAAAAAACAAAATACAAAACAAAAAAATCCCCAGCAAAATCAAAACAGCGCCACCACCAACAAAACACAAACAAACCTCCCTTTGCATCTACCCCTTTTGATGCTAAAAGATTTTAAAAGGTCAAAAACAAAATCAAATCTTCATGCATTTCAAGCCACAAAGCAATTCCAATGGGAATGACCAAGATTCCACCCCAAAATCTGCCCTAACTGGATACAATAACCATCCCTATAAAAATATTTCATAAACGAAAGTATGTACCTATTTCTTTAGTTTTCATTTCCTTCATCAACACACTACCACAAATTATTTTTATCTATCTATCTATCTATCTATCTATCTATCTATCTATCTATCTATCCATCCATCCATCCATCCATCCATCCATCCATCCATCCATCCATCCATCCATCCATCCATCCATCCATCCATCCATCCATCCATCCATCCATCCATCCATCCATCCATCCATCCATCCATCCATCCATCCATCCATCCATCCATCCATCCATCCATCCATCCATGGTTCTCAACCTTCCTAATGCTGCGACCCTTTCAGTTCCACCCATAAGATCATGCAAGTGTTCTTTCACAGAAATAAAACTGAAACTGACCAATGGAGTGAAGATCCATTGTTCATGATTGTATACACATTGGTTTTTTCCTGGGTTTTCTCAGTTCAGTTCTGCCTCTTGTCCCACCATGCCGAACTTGCTCTTTTCCTCTGCTCCAGACAAATGTTCTATCTCAATCTACCCAAATGTTCTATCTCAATCTAGCCAAGCTGCTTGCCCTGCCATGCCCCTTTCTGCCCACTTTCAGGACTCTGCTTCACACGATAGTCTTCCTCCTCCTTGAAGTCCATTCATTCTCACTTTCATTGCAGATAAAGGACTGCACATTTCAACAACGCCATTAAAAGGGCTGTGACTCAAAATCTCCAAATTGCAGGGATTAAATTCAGGAAGAGAATGTTTTGTAGGCATCCCTAAGTCTCCGTTCAGCTCATGTAAGGAGGCAGGCAAGTTTTTCATGTCTGTCTTTGGATTTTGCTCAGAGAATGGGCTTTGATTCTGTTTTGAATGAAAACGATTCTTTTTGTTTTCCTGGCCAACAAATGATTTATCGTGCACCCCTTCTATTGATTTTTCCATAGAAGAAAACAAATTAACTTTCTGGCTAAGTGTCATTTTGGCTAGGAAACCAAATGGTAATGCCGAGTTGACCCGCAAGTTCTGCAGCCTATATGTAAGACGAGCAAGAAGTTTTTTGAAATTTCTTAATATTTCCTGAACACCTCGATAAATCATCAAAGCACGCTTTCTAAAAGCTGAGCAATCCAAAGGAAAAGAATTCTCTGAATACTTGTACACACACTCCTGCATGGACAGACACATACCTCTCTAGTTGCTTTGTAAGCATGACTACAGGGCTAAACATTATCTGGAAGAGAAAATTGCTGGTTTCTCTTAAACTTCCATTTTTATGGGTAGAAGACAAGCAATGTTGATCTCTTAGTTTTCAAATCTTTACTTCCCATAGATTGACACACATAGAAAACAGGCAAGGTGAACAAAAGGAACACCATGCCCCCAACGGAGAAGATTAGCCATCAAACCCTCCAGTTATATCTTGTAGTAAAGAAAGGCTATTTCTGTATTTTGACAAAATCCGATTCCGGAACTGAAGAATAAGCTCCAGAAGTTGTATTTCGGTCACATTCATGACTTGAGGGGGGGGGAAGTACCATTAAACATGGGTGCCAGTCTCCAGGCAGTGGCTGGAGATCTGCCGGAATTACATCTCATCTCTACCCCCCCATTGCTGGGATTTTTGCTGGGAGATTGACAGGGGTTACTTGGAAGTAACAAAGTCATCATGCACACTGAAAAGAGGAGGGACATGTCCACACGTGAACCAAATGGAGTATTATGTATTCCAAAACTCACTTACATCATTCTCACATCCCAATAATCCACAGTTTTAGTTGCAAAACCAAGTGGGTTGTTAATCTGGATAAAAACATTGTAGAGGAAACTGCTTATTTGCTGGAAGCTCAGTGAAGGAGCTCTGGAAATGGATCTATCAAATGGATGCAGTACTAAATGGTGATATAATTGCTCGGTCGAGAGCTGTCCCTCTTATTAAACATTTCAAGAGAATTCACTGCAGATCCTGATATCTGGAGAGTCTGCCATCCTTACTACTCAGGATGGCATTTACTCATTTAAGGTTCCAATCTTTACCCATAGCGGTGCGTAGTGGTTGGTTCTCCCATCTCCCCCTATCTGAATACATCTATAAATGTGACAGGGAAGTGATTGAGGACCTCACACACTATGTCAGGGGTAGTCAAACTCTCGAGAAGTCCATGGACTACAATTCCCATGAACCACTGCCAGCTCATGGGAATTGTAGTCCACGGACAACTGGAGGGCCACAGTTTGACTACCCCTGCACTATGTAACAGACTGCCCCTCTCTATGATGAATCAAGAGGCAAGTTTATTAAATGAATACCCCCTACCACCTTAGGCCTCTAAAAACTGAGTATACGATCTTTTTATTGTCTGATATTGACACCTACGTTACCAACAGAGTTGCACTGTTTGCTCTCGCCGCTAGGAAAATCAGGTCCAAATCAGGATTAAAACCCTAATCATTATGGTTCCTTTTTTTCTGCGTAACTTTATTACCACGTAGGAACTCAATCGACAGCTTTTAAACTCCTTGTGAGCTTATCGGTTTGATGTCTTAATTTTAACTGATTTTTGTACTGAACAGTCCATCTGTTGGAAATGGCCAATGGCTGACTAATAAACTGAATCTGAATCTGATATTATTGTGCTCAACCACTCAGCAGTGTCACTTCCAGGCTTTGGGAGGCCCTGGGCAGACAGTGCCCAGCCCTTGCATCGGCCTATGATGTACCTTTCCACCCATGCACCTGTGTGCATCTCCACTCGGCTGTGAATCTTTCCCCCTCTCCCAAGCCTTTCCACCTTGCCTGTGTTCACAGCCTTCTGCACCTCATTCATGCCCCCTTCCCTACAGCGCTGGTTGGTGGGTATTGCAGCTGTGGCCACCAGAAGTGTCGCCCAATTCCCCCAGCAGAGTGTGGAAGGGGCAAAGTTATCAACTCCAGGTTGGGAACTTCCTGAAGCTTTTGAGGGTGAAGCATTGGGGGGCATAGGGACCTCCGTGGGGTACAATGCCACAAAGCACCCTTTGTCTTCAGGTGAACTGAAATGCAGATGAGATGTAATCCCGGGAGGGAGGATCTCCAGATTAAGGTGACCAGATTGTCCCACTTTTGGAGGGACATCTGGGGGCACCTGGCAAATTATTGAAATTTAAAAAATATATATTACAATATTATTTTTGCGTTCTATGCATTCTATATTGCTCCATATAGACCAAATTTTTAATCAAGAACCCCCCCCCCCGGTCAATGGTGTCCCGCTTTACCAATGTTAAAATCTGGTCACCTTACTCCAGGTGCCACCTGGAGGTTGGCATCCCTACCATGAGCCCCGGGGGGGGTAGCAGCTGCTCCACCTCCACGAATGCTGACCCCTGCCCTGCTACTCCGAATGGTTCACAGCACAGCTTCTTTCTTTCTAATTGCCTTCAGTATTCGGGTTCGGTTCGATTTGGTTCAAATCGAGTTTTGCGCAAACTCTATCACAGGCCCGAGGAACCTACTCAATTATCTAGCTCTCTTCTCATAGCTGTGCCCAGTTACTGGGGAGGAAGCAGAATTGCCCGGTATCCTGGTATCCTTTGTCTGACAGGCTGAATCTTCCTCCGACGAGTCATCGAGAGGTTGTTCAGTCGGCTACGGGTCTGCTCCTGAATGCTAAGCAGGCCCCCTACGTTGCCGGCTTTCTCTCAGCGGGGCCTAATCAGAAACCTCGGGCCCTGCGCTCGGGTGTTGGCATGGCAACGGCGAAAGGAAAGCGGCAACCGCTGGCATGCTAATGGGGGGGGGGGGGACGGTCGTTGCTTGTTTACGTCGCTTGCCGTTGTGCGGGGCTTTCAGGGGGTATCTGTCCGGCGCATCTGGAAACGCATGCCCTATTCCATAGAGGGGGTATGTTCAAGCTGTGAGCCATGGGGAGATGTAGTGCCTCTCGAGTGGAGGATGGGGCCAAAGGATGGCTTCTATGACTGAGCTGGAAACTGTCAATGCCCTTCGAGGAATCGTATTCTTCCCGAGAGATTCTTCACAGGAAATGGCTGGCAAAGTCAGGCTGGGAGACTATGCTGAGATCTTTGGGGAACGTGAGCCACAGGACAGCCTAAGGCAGTTGGCAGAGGACAAAGTAACACTTCGGAGAGACGCGGGAAAACACACAGAAAAATCTCTCGAGTCAAATTCGTTCAAGGGGAGACAGCGGAGTAATGCAGGGAAGGAGTTCATCCTCTTTAAACAAAGGCATGAAGGAAAGTCAGCAGCTATTTCTCCGAGATCGACATTCTCCTGACTTGCACACTGAAAAGCAACGTCCCAGTCTGTCGTGTGACCTTCATGGGACGCCAGCCACCTTCAGCAGAAAGACTCTTATCTGACATTATATTTCCAAGTCGAGTTCCAGTAATGGTTTTGTAACAAAAGCTGCTAAATCTCCTTGCATTTTCCTTTTGCCAAACAGGTGCGCTACCTCTAAATGCGGAAGACAAAAGAAAATTGTGAAATGGTGAGGCTGGGGAAATAGTTCTTTTTTGCTGTTTGTATGCTTTCTAATGAGCCTCTTGTGGCGCAGAGTGGTAAGGCAGCAGAAATGCTGTCTGAAGCTGTCTGCCCATGAGGCTGGGAGTTCAATCCCAGCAGCCGGCTCAAGGTTGACTCAGCCTTCGATCCTTCCGAGGTCGGTAAAATGAGTACCCAGCTTGCTGGGGGGTAAACGGTAATGACTGGGGAAGGCACTGGCAAACCACCCCGTATTGAGTCTGCCATGAAAATGCTAGAGGGCGTCACCTCAAGGGTCGGACATGACTCGGTGCTTGCACCTTTACCTTTACCTTTATGCTTTGTAAACTTTATGAGCCTCACCTTCACCATGGCTGTTGAGAAGGGACATGGTAATGGAGCCAGTCTAAGCTTGGTGTACAGAAAGATTATATATATTTCAGAAAATGAAAAGAAAGCTGGATTAAAAAACTGAATACACATTGTTCTCTCTTGCCCTGGAGGGACGGACCAGAACCAATGGGATGAAATTAATGCAAAAGAAATTCAGTCTAAACACATGGAAGAAGTTCCTGACAGAGCGGTCCCTCAGTGGAACAGGCTTCCTTGGGAGGTGGTGGGTTCTCCCTCTTTGGTAATTTTTAAACAGAGGATGGATAGCCATCAGACGGAGAGGCTGATTCTGTGAAGGCTCAAGGGGGTGGCAGGTTACAGTGGATGAGCCATAGGGTTGTGAGTGTCCTGCATAGTGCAGGGGGTTGGACTAGATGACCCAGAAGGTCCCTTCCTACTCTATTATTCTATGATTCTACGTGAAACTGCTGCCCACTGAATCAGACCCTTGGTCCTTCATGAACATTACTGTCTACTCCTTTTTAACTGGAGATGCTGAGGATTGACCCAGGGCCTTCGTGTCCCGAGCAGATGCTCTGCCACTGAGCCATGGCCCCTCTCCTAGACAAAAGACCTGAACCCAGGAAGCTGCCTTCTGTTGAATCAGACCATTGATCCATCGAAGTCAGTATTGCCTACTCAGACTGGCAACAGCTCTCTGCGGTCTCAGGGAGAGATCTCGCACATCACTTACTGCCAGATGTTTCCACTGGAGATGCTGGAGGTAAAACCCAAGATCCTCCACAAGTCAAGCAGATGATCTACCACCGAGCCACAACCCTTCCTCAGATTTGCAAAGTGCATGCAGCAATCAGTCTCCGAATGCACTATTCAAACGCCCAAAGGAGCTTAGTCTTTGGCAGATGGTGGGTGAGAAACTTCACACAGACGGCCCACTTCAAAGAACAGCATTCAGGAGCCTGAATCCCACAGACACATTTTTACACAGCAGGCCATTTGAGTGAAGTGGTACCCATGTAATTTGGGTGAAACAAGAAGAAGAATAAGAGTTGGTTCTTATATGCCGCTTTTCCCTACCCGAAGGAGGCTCAAAGGGGCTTACAGTCACCTTCCCTTTCCTCTCCCCACAACAGACACCTTCTGAGGTAGGTGAGGTTGAGAGAGCCCTGATATTCCTGCTCGGTCAGAACAGTTTTATCAGTGCTGTGGCAAGCCCAAGGTCACCCAGCTGGTTGCATGTGGGGGAGCGCAGAATCGAACCCGGCATGCCAGATTAGAAGTCCGCACTCCTAACCACTACACCAAACTGACTCTTCAGCGCTTTAGCACCCAGGACTTTGAATTACCCCGTCCTAGATGGAAGCTGCCAAAGAGTATGCCATCAAGAATGGTCTTTCCAAGACCCATCCTGCACACGTTGGATAATGCACTTTCAATGCCCTTTAGAAGAAGATTTTCCGGTTCTACACAGGAAAATCCAGCTGCAAAAACACATTGAAAGTGTATTACCCAAATGTGTGGAATTGGCCTAAGTCCAAGAGGTGAATTATACTAAGGTTTGTTTCCTGTGTTTCAGCTTGTGGACTGATCTGGGATACATTTGGATTCCACCTAGAAACACGAACGGTTGCCAAATTTCCACTGGTCTGAAGCCAATTCACAGCTGATTGGAAGGATCTGCTCCAAGTTGGGTCCTCATCTATTCTCCCTCAGCAAAGCAGATTAACCATGATATTGCACAAGGGAGCTCATGTCTTTCCCTTATTCCTCCTCCTAGCTGGGCAGGCGGAAGAGAAGCAATGCTTCTGAGGTTCCCATTACAAAAGGGAAAGGAGAAAGATCTCGGAGTGGAGAGAAAAGAAGGGAGATCCGTTGGGGATCTGATCACTCTCCCCCCATAATTGCTACCTTTCAGCAAGTCTGAGAGGCAATAAAGTTTCCAGGATGGTAGATCAAAAGAACCTGATTTCCAGGTGATCAACTGAGAGCTAATGCCTGATCTCATGCTTTCTGGGTAACAGCATAAGAGACGCCATGTTGGATCAGGCCGATGACCCATCTAGCCCAGTACTCTGTGTCATACAGTGGTCAAAATCCAGTTGCCATCAGGAGGTCCACCTGAGAGGCCAGAGCTCAGAAAGCTCTCCCACAGTGAGCCCCAAGCACAAAGAATACAGAGCATCACTGCCCCAGACATAAGAACATCAGAGAAGCCATGCTGAATCAGGCCAATGGGCCATCCAGATCAGAACTCAGTGTCACACAGTGCTCAAAACCCAAGTGACATCAGGAGATCCACCAGCAGGGCCAGAACTTCAGAAGCTCTCCCTCTGTGGCTCCCCAAGCACCAAAGATACAGAACATCAGCATTACTGCCTCTGAATGAGAGTTCCATGTATAACTTGTGGCTAATAGGTACTCAAGGATCTCTAATCCAGATGCTTTTCCAACCGCTTTTGAAGCTGTCTACGCTTGTAGCCTTCACCACTTCCTGTGACACTGAATTCCACGTGTTAAGTCCACTTTGGGTGAAGAAGGGCTTCCTTCTCTGTGTTCCACACCTCCTGTTCGTTAATTTCATGGAGGGCCCATGAGTTCTTCTATTATGAGAAAAGGAGAAAAGTGAATTTTCCCCAGAAAGACATCAGAAGCCAAGTCTCAGGTGAACCAGCTTGTGATGGCTGCAAATAGCTTGTTCCTGCAAATGTACACAAACAGGTTGTGAACAGATGACGATTAATTACTTTCTTGATCACCACTGGTGAACGGAGGTGTTTGAGCAACCCTAGGGACCCAATATAATGTTTAAGCACTTATTTATTTATTGTATGGCATGTGTGCAGTGTAGCCAGAAGATCTGAGGATTCTCTGGAAGCCACGCAAATGGTCTGCCATTGCCTAACTCCGCATCATGGCCCCTCGTGTCCCTTGGAGGAGCCACCACACAAATCCTTGGAGGTCTCCCAACTATATACTAGCCAGGGTTGACCTTGCTTAGCTTCCCAGATCTGATGGGATGGGGCTTGATTGGGCAATCCAGGTCAGGGACTAATGTTGCAATTAAGCTCAGGGACTCAGGCAGACCCAAATACCCTCTGTGCTACAGAAATGTGTCGGGCAACCTTAAGCAGTCGTATAGTCTTAACCTAACCTGCTTCACACATTAGTCATGAAGACGAAATGGGGGAGTGATGTTACATAATGTCGAAGGCGGATTCTTGCAGCATAGGCATTCTCCACTTTGATGCCCAAGATAGCAGGCATCGCTGGAGGGATTTAAGAAAATGCCCAGATTGTATTTCTAAGCACGGCATAAACCACATTCAGGGTTTTAGGTCTGGCAATCCTCCACTCTGTCCAATGCATCCACCCCAGATAACTCCCCTTGTATTGTTTATGCCAGTGGTCCCCAACCTTTTTATCACCGGGGACTGGTCAACGCTTGACAATTTTACTGAGGCCCGGGGGGGGGGTAGTCTTTTGCCGAGGGACGTCGCTGCCCGGCCTGAGCCTCTGCTCCACTTCCTACTGCCCACTGGGGGGCACTGCCAGCAGCAGCAGCGCAGTGCCATGCCAAGGGGGAGCCCCAGCCATGGCGGCCACCGGAGAGCACCAAAGGTGAGCTGGCGGCAGAGTAGCAGGGCAGCCCCCCAGGGCGTAGCCGGGGAGGAGGACAAGAAGGAGCCGCGGCCTGGTACCGGCTGATCCACGGACCAGTCCCAGTCCCCGGACCACTGGTTTATGCGGGGGTTGGGGACCACTGGTTTATGCGGTCACATCTCGAGGTGAAAGTCATGCGGATCGAGAGCCTTCAGCCATTATGAAACCGGTTCTGAGCCTAAAACAGAGTTAAAAGCATAGAAAAAGAAGCCCTGCTCATGTGACTTTAAAGTTAAAAACCGCAACATATTCTCAGCAGGTTTCCATGGCGACAGAACGAACCATATCCCACTCGTATTTCTGAATTTTCATCACCTTCTTGTTCTTTTGTTCGGTATAAGAACAAAGAAAGGAAGGTAGAAATCCAGTAAATTCACTGATTTGGAAATGGGTAGGATTAAGTAAGTGCAACGTCATGCATGCCCGCTGCCGTCATTTGACGACTGCCACATCAAGTGACGGTTTTACCTTAGGAACCGGCCACACACCTGCTGACATATCTGAAATGCAGGACCCTTGATTCCCACATGAAAGATGACTGGCTGAATGCTATTTGCTCCTCCACCACCACACTTCTTCTGTGGAATTAAAATAAAAGCCCAAAATAGAATTATTAATCTCACAATGGATGTCATGGACGTTTCTGTGGAATAGTTGCGTCACATTCATTTCTCTTCTGTTCTCTGAACCCTGAACTGGGTGGGCATTTTTCTCTCCTTCTCCCTCCCTCCCCCGGAAAACCTCAACAAGAATGCCAATTCAAGCACATGTCCATGCCATTGTTTAAATAGAGGCATTCCACAGAATTTCTTCTCAAGGCTAAATGAGGGCCAAAGAAGAGGGATCAATACAGGGCAGGAAACAGAGATCAAAACTGGTTAAAAGGATGGAAAATTGGCCACTCACATATGTGGCCTTCGAATTTCCCCTCTTCTGTGCATCACCTCCCTTCCATTGAGTTTGATCCTATATTGGTATTCATAATTGTCTAGGGAAAAAATCTTAATAAACTGGTTGGATCCCTTATCATTACCCAAGCCAACCAACCAACCAACCAACCAACCAACCAACCAACCAACCAACCAGCCAGCCAGCCAGCCAGCCAATCAACCAACCAGCCAGCCAGCCAATCAACCAGCCAGCCAGCCAATCAACCAGCCAGCCAGCCAGCCAATCAACCAGCCAGCCAGCCAGCCAGCCAGCCAATCAACCAGCCAGCCAGCCAGCCAGCCATCCAATCAACCAGCCAGCCAGCCAGCCAGCCATCCAATCAACCAACCAGCCAGCCAGCCAGCCAGCCAATCAACCAGCCAGCGAATGCTGGCAGGGGCTTCTGGGAATTGCAGTCCATGGACATCTGGAGGGCCGCAGTTTGACTACCCCTGATATAATGCTTCGGAATTCACTTTCCAAGCAGCCGTTTTCTACAGGAGAACCAATTTCTGTCATAAAGGGCTCATTTACAATTCCAGGATACCCCCAGGCTCCAAATGGAAGTTGGCAATCCATCATCGGTGGGGCTTCCTTGGCCCTTGGTCCAGGGAATTGTGCCTCCCGTCTTCAGTCTTGAAGATGAGTGAGGTCCAGCATCCAAAAGAAAGACAAGTGCAGCTCATCCCTCCTATCTGCTTGCAAAATTTATAACCCAGTTACCTAAGGTAACACCATGGGGGAAGAGCTTCTTGTATTGTGTGTGGGTTACTTTCTCTATGTGGCGTGTATGTGTGTGTGTGGGAAGGGGAACACAGAAGAGACAGGCTCACACAGTTGCTATGACGACTCCACCTCGAGTATAAATCCAGAGCTCCTTCCCAGGCCAAACGGCCCAGGGACTCGGGAGAAAGCCAAAGTATTTGCATGCTGGTGAAAATACTGAGAAAGGTTTTGCACATCTCTAGGTTAACACGCTGGAAGAATGCCCTGAACGCAATGGAAGGGCAAGTTGGGGGCTGAACGTTGCTCTCCCTGAGCGGGCTCCTCAAGGACAGCTCTTTGGTGGGACTGCAAGGGCGAAAGTGGAGAGAAGTGGTCCAGAAATCCCGTCCAGTTGAGGCTTTCAGGATTTACAACACCTCATGATGTTAATGTGTTCGGAAGGATTAAAATACTTGCAGGCTGCACCTTTAAAGCCAACAAAGTTTAATTCTGGGCTTAAGCTTTTGTGTGCAAGGATGATTCTCAGACACATGCATGTGAAAGCTTCGACCAAGAAGGAAGCTTTGTTCGTCTTAAAGGTGGCCTTGGACTCAAAGGTTGTTCAATGCTTCTGACCAACACAGCTACCCACTTGAAGAAGTGTGCATGTACACAAAAGCTTACACCCAGAAATAAACTGTGTTCTTCTTCAAGGTGGCCTTGGACTCAAACCTTATCCTACTGCTTCAGTCCAAGATGGTAAGTCCCATTCCGCTTTTGCAGCTGGGTTTTCCTGTGAGGAACAGGAAAAATCTACTTCTAAAGTGCATCGGAAGTGCATTATCCAACGGATGCAGAATTATGATTGAGAGTTTCCCCCCACTTTACTGAGAAATCATACCTTGATATCTCTGAAGGTATGTACAGCCATCTGTTGTGTGCTGAGGGTCTTGGATGACAATTTAGGATTGCCAATTCTGGGGCTGAGAAATTCCTGGAGACTTTTGGGGTGGAGCCTGTGAAGGGCAGAGTTTGAAGTGGGCAGGGACCTCACAGGGGTGTAACAACATGGAGTCAACCCTCCAAAGCTGCCATTTTCACATGGAGAACTAACCTCTGTTGTCTGCAGCTCAGTTGTAATTCTGGGAGATCTCCAGGCTCCACCTGGAGGTTAGCAACCCTATTGATGGAGCAACCAATCAGGGTGAACCCCTGGCCTTTTGGGAAGAAGGTGAATAGGAAAAAAAGATGACCACCAGTTGTAAATATAAAAGCCAGTCTATCACCAAACAGAAAACAACTCAGGCTTCTTTGAAGGGTGGCAGCTGAGGAAAACGGAAGTTGTCACGGTATTAATATGCGATTATGCAGCAGGTAGCATTCAGGGCAGCTAAACCTAATAATATAGTCTAGTGCATGTGTCCTGTGTGTGCCATGGTCCTTCCAACGCTTTCCCTGGCTTCCCCCACGTGTTTTTAGAAAGTGGACATGCCCAGGTAGTGCTTTGGCCCATGCTGAATTTTTTAAAAGTTGCTTTGGCAGCCACTGTCACCACGGCAGAAGGAAAGCACCGTGTGACTGAATGTAAGCAATGGCAGCCATTTCACAGCTGGCTCTGCCACCCAATGCAGCTATTTGGTAAGCGTGTCCACTGTGCTGTGTTAGGATTCCAAAGGTGACCACGGGCTCAAAAGGGTTGGAGACTCATGTTCTTGTGTGATGTGCGAGATCTCTCCCTGAGACCGCAGAGAGAGAGAGAGAGAGAGAGAGAGAGAGAGAGAGAGAGAGAGAGAGAGAGAGAGAGAGAGAGAGAGAGATCTCAGAAGCACAGGTCAATCGTGTTACATTCCACTGCAAAAAAGAAGAAGTTATTTTATGTTATTCTCAACACACAAGTCGTGTATCCAGCACACACCGTCTGGCGTGCTAGCGTCTAAATCAGGATTGCACATCATGTGCAGTAAACAGTGTAATTATTATCAACATCTCCTGGTGGGGGTGGGGCACGACAAAAATGGAGTCGTTAATTAACAGCTTCTCCCCCAAAGGAGTAATCAGTGACAAGATCCGAATCATAACTTGAGCTTAGATAGGATAATTACTGAGCAGAAATAAACACAGGGGCCGTACGGATGATTTTCAACTGGTATCCCTTATATCAGTGGTCCCCAACCTTTTTTAGGCTGGGGACCGGCAGGGCATTGGGCCGCGCCCGCAGGGACCGCGCCCGCGCGGGCCACGCCCACGCTTCGGGCCGCGCCCGCGGCCACGCCCGCGGATCGGGCCGCGCCCGGCCGCGCCCGCCGGCCGCACCCGCGAGCCGCGCCCGGCGGCCGCACCCGCGAGCCGCGCCCGGCGGCCGCACCCGCGAGCCGCGCCCGGCCGCGCCCGCGGATCGGGCCACACCCGCGGGCCGCGCCCGTGGATCGGGCCGAGAGGGCGCGGCCTGCACGGGCGCGGCCCGGCCCTGATTCTCCCCGCCCTCCCGCAGTAAGTAGCTTCCCGGGCCGCAGGCTTGCGGCCTGGGAAGTTTTTTACTGCGGGGGTGGGGGGGGCGGGGAGAGGGAGCCGCGGCCCGGCGCCATGGCCTTTGCGGCCCGGCGCCGGGCCGCGGCCCGCAGGTTGGGGACCACTGCCTTATATGTTTGCTTCACGCTATGTTTTATGTTTGACAGTAACAAAGGTAGGTTCTGTTCTCTGGTTACCTGCCTAGCAGGAAGGGACATAGGTGTTCAGGAAAGAAGGAGGAGAAATGATGCAGTGAGAACGGGATAGAAAACTGTCAAAATCAGCAGCACTTACTCCATGTGAATAAATCTGGAAATGGGCTGAAATGCTTAAAAAAAACAAAAGAACACTGTTTTGCATTCAAAGAAGTTCTACTGAAGTCAATGTCGGAGTGAGCAGTTCAGCATGCCTGGATACTAGGGTGTGTCTGCACGTGCTGCATTACTCTAAGGGTGTGTAGATGTTATCTCCTTGAATGGGTGTTATCTCCTTTGTCTTAATCTGGAAGCTGCCCTATGGCCCCTCTTCTTCTGACTTTGTCCTCTCCCTCTTTCCCCATGGCCTTCCATACAAAAGTCTCCTGGATCCATGCTTCTGAATTCATAACTATGTTTCTTCTTCTCAGCCCTCTCTACAAATAAAACTTGACCATGGATTGCTCACGTTTTCAGAGATCAAAAGCCCAAGAATGAGGAAGTGCATTTCGAAGACAAGCTTTGCCTTTCGGCTTCACCGCAAACTGCCAGAAAGCAGTTTGGCTGCCAACAGAATTCGGCAAGGCTAAAAACCAGGAGCCCCTGAAACCGATGCAGGCATCTCTGAATCAGCTGCCTGCTGCAGAGTCAGCATTATGTGCTCACGGCTATCATTTTGCCAGGCTGAGAAATATGTTCTCCTGCGCAGTGGCACCATTTTGTAACACGGCCTGCAGGGAGATCAAATGGTTTGCAAGGCCAAAGACCTGGGGCTGATTCCACACACATAGGATAATGCACTTTCAATGTGCTTTGGCAGCTGGACTTTGCTGTGCGGAACAGGAAAATCTACTTCTAAAGTGCATTGAAAGTGCATTATCCTATGTGTGCAGAATAGGCCCAGGATCTTAAATCCACACACACATCTGCATTGGATCTGAAGCAGTGATGCATGCAAGTTGGATCTGAAGCAGTGACACATGCAGTGACACATGCAAAAATGGGCAAATGAGAACAAGATGCAATTTAATAAAGATAAGTGTAAAGTTCTGCATCTGGGTCAGAAAAATGAAAAGCATGTCCCCTTGTATACGGCACTGGTCAGACCACACCTGGAGTACTGTGTGCAGTTCTGGAGGCCTCACTTCAAGAAGGACGTAGATAAAATTGAAAGGGTACAGAGGAGAGCGACGAAGATGATCTGGGGCCAAGGGACCAAGCCCTATGAAGATAGGTTGAGGGACTTGGGAATGTTCAGCCTGGAGAAAAGGAGGTTAAGAGGGGACATGATAGCCCTCTTTAAGTATATGAAAGGTTGTCATTTAGAGGAGGGCAGGATGCTGTTCCCATTGGCTGCAGAGGAAAGGACACGCAGTAATGGGTTTAACCTACAAGTACAACGATATAGGCTAGATATCAGGAAAAAAATTTCACAGTCAGAGTAGTTCAGCAGTGGAATAGGATGCCTAAGGAGGTGGTGAGCTCCCCCTCACTGGCAATCTTCAAGCAAAGGTTGGATACACACTTTCCTTGGATGCTTTAGGATGCTTAGGACTGAACCTGCGTTGAGCAGGGGGTTGGACTAGATGGCCTGTGTGGTCCCTTCCAACTCTATGATTCTATAATTCTAAGTTCCTTCCCTGCCCCAAATGTCATTAGTCTTACAGGTGCTCCTGGAATCCTGCTCTTTCCTACTGAAGTTAGTAGGGATACGTGTAACTCCTACTCCTATGTAACAAATTTTGTCTGTTTTTAAGGTGCCCTTGGTCTGTTCAATGGGGTTTGTGTAATTCCACTCCAGACAAAAAGAAAAAAGGGGCATTAAGAGAAAGAGCCTTTACAGGTGATTTATAAAATGCAAAACAAAACCATGTTTCTTGCTATACACGGGCTACTGTAGATCCAACACCAACTGCGCTGCATCCTTTCTCCCTATAGTTAAAGGCACTGCTAGAACATAACATGAAACTGCTGTAATATGCCTATAATAAAGAATGTAGTAGAATTTTAAAAAAATACAGAAAGAGAAAGAATAAAGCAGGATAGACATCAACGGAATAGCATAGAAACCGGAGTAAGCGTAATGTCAACCACTTTTATTAAAACAATGCTTAAAACCTGTCTTCAAAGACTAAAAACAGGTCAATCAGCTGGAAATGCTCTCCGATACTGAAAGATCCCAAATTATGAAAAAAGGAATTAGAGTATCTGCTGTCAACAACAGAGCGGAAATATATTTATCTCCCACCTTATTTAAACGTGGAGCAAATCTGCAACGAGGATTTTTAACTGCTTTCTAAATTGGATCCTAAAGTGGGTTTTTTGAATGATACCCAGGGAAATTATTGTGGCTATTTCTCAAGTGCCACAAATGCCGGTCTCCAGTGCAATACTAAAAAGAGATTCCTTGCCTGAAATGGGCTTCAGAACTTTGTCAGGAGGTAGACAAAGAAAAGGGGAGCTCATTAGAAATATTCCAGAGGGGCTGGACATCGCTATGGAAAACTCTGAATGGAAACAAGAAATCCGAAGCCAGTTCTAAGAGGAGAAAGGGAACGAGAGAAGGTGAGCAATTGTTAGGCGGGGGTAGGGTCCCAGCATACAGGGAGCACAGGCACCAACATAGTTCTTTTGGGTATGAGTTTGGCCACAGCTTTATTATCATGTAAATGAGCACTGGCATGAAGGGGATGAATCCAAAATCACCAACCCCATTCAGTGGCCTGCAGACTGAAGAATCACCAGGGGAGGGGAACCCACCAGCAGGCCTGCCCATGAGGTCCGAGCAACACACCTGTCAAGCTCCCCCTACCCATCAGGTCTGCTGGTCTCAGGGAAGGTGCTGCCAAGAAGAAGCTCCATGGGCTTCAGCCTCTATTGGCGCCTCCCTGCAATGCCAGGCAGCAGTCTCCCAGGCAGGAAGGTTGCATGTGGGGGAGCGCAGAATCGAACCCAGCATGCCAGGTTAGAAGTCCGCACTCCTAACCACTACACCAAACTGTCTCCCATCATATAATCATCCCCCGCAGGCCCAAAACCATGGCCCGACACACATGGGGGACAGAGGCCTAGGCAGTAAATTACCATAGAATCCGCCTTCCCAAGCAGCCATTTTGTCCAAGCTGATGGACCAGCTGGGCCTTTTGAGATCCATTTTAGCTTAGAGACGTTTAGATAGCTGCATGCAGCTTAAGCAAACTAAATTTAGCCCACACGCAGAGCAGAATGTACCAGTCGGTATGTGGAAGACTAAAGCCATTGTTCTGTGTAAGACACGACACACTCAAGGCCGCAGCAACGTTTGCCAGACGACAGACAAGACTGTAGCCATCTTAGAAAGCAACGTGCAGCTTGAGTAGACTGAATTTGGCAAACGTGCAAGATAGAGTGTACCAGAACACAACTGATAATGGGGTAGAGGAGGAATGTGAACAACGCATTGTGTAGCAATAGGCAGGCTGACCTTGCATTATTATCTGTTCATATAGCAGTCAAATACTTCTTACTAGAGCTATAGCATGATGGGTTCATGCACCGAAGCATTCTACATAAGGCCGACATGTAAACCCAAACTTACATTGTAAACCCTTGAACGTTCTCCATCATAGATGATCAAAGCTAATGCCGTACTGTTTTGGGTGCATCCCTTGGCTCTAACTGCTGGAATCACCTCTATTGCAATAAAGTTTCACTCTGCTTGGGGGGTATTTCTCCTGTTGTGCTTCCATCGAAGTGAGGCACACCAGGAAACAGCTCGATTTGGGCTGCAAGGGGAACTGATCTCTGTAGTCTGGAGATCAATGGCAATTCCAGGAAATCCCCAGGATCTGTTTGGCTGTGTATAGGGGAAAGCAGACAAGGATGAAGAAAAAGGCACAACAGGAAATGAAGAGAGGGGGAGTAGAGCGGAATCAACACTATGGAGCAAGCCGAAGTCAGGAGCCAGGAACGAAGTCAAGCAAGCCAAGCCAAGCCAAAGTCAGGAATCAGGAACGAAGCCAAGCCCAAGTGAGGAACTAGGAACAACGTCAAGCCAAGTCAAAGTCAGGAACCAGGAGTCATCTGAGCAGAGCTTTGCTGTAGCCAACCAGAACGTCTAGGCAAATGGAAGGGAATGCCTGCATTGCACCCACAGAGAGGCTCGCCTCAAGCCTCTCCTTAAGCACACCTTGGCTGGGTAAAGTAGCCTTCAGTCAGAGGGCTTGCAGCTGGGACTAGTCCTCATCTGAGGAAGGAGCCTCAGCTGGATCCCATAGGGACTAAGAGCGTGCTGACAGCCGAGCTGATCTTCTGACAGCTGTCAGATTTGCACACCACCACATCACTGCTGCTCCAGCGAGTCCCCTGGGCTAGGTTGGCCCTTCCCTCCAGGTCTTGAGGGTGCTGGCAAGTTAGACTAGGTAGGAGCCTAGCTGGGACCAGGAAGGTCATCCCCTAGATGATTGGGCTGGCCCCGATCCTTGATGTGATCCTCAATGGCAGGATCTGCAGGTGGCGCTGGGGGTGGTTAGCTGTGGCCTCTGGAGTGCTCTCTGGTGACTCACCAGGACCTTTTCCACATCAGTGGCTCTGGTTGTTTGCAACAGGGCATTTCCCCCTGCATCTTCCTGAGTCCATATGAAAGACCATTTTCCCAACAGGACCCGGTCTGCCCCGGATTAGTGCCTCCACATGAGCCACCCAGGGAAGAGAGGTTCTGCTGTGCTTCATGGCAGCAAGAGGCATTGGGTTTCATTTCTAAGAAGGTCAGATTGTGTTGTAATACAATCTCACCTTCTTAAGAAATGGACAAAAAATGCCCTCGGCTCCACAGAGCAGCACAGCACTGCCAAGCCTACTGGGGCATTTTTTGTCCTTTCTGGGATGCCATAGTCAGGGGAGGAGCCAGGCCTGGACAGCCCAACTCTTCCCCTTACACAGAGTCCTGCCCCAACCTAGGCCCCATTGGCGCCTGGGGCAAAAAAGGGAATGCAGGGATATCTGTGTTCACTTGCCACAATGCAAGAGAGTGCCTGAATCGGGCCAGGCTTGGGCCAGCACTGATGTTATCTGGAAGAGGGGATTAGCCCCGTAACCAGATGAGTGCCAGCCAGGCTGAATTCCCAGTGTGGAATCGGTCCAGGAGGTGCAGCAGGTACAAGCATGACAGCTCACCTTCCAAAGCAGCCATTTTTTTCCAGGGGAACTGCTCTTTGTAGTCTGTAAATCCAGGTGAACCACAAGCCCCACCTGGAGGCTGTCATCTCTACCCAAAATAAACCATACTCATCAACTGCTATCCAAAATAAATCTCTTCAAAATGCAGGAAGACAAGACCACCCTTGTTAACCTCGAGAAGGAGATATTCCTAATGCCTAACAAAGAGATGTTCTGAGTTCATACAGTGAAATTATCTAGGGCAAGGATATCTCCCAAACATAGGTGGGAGAAAAGGCCACATGAGATATGGGTTGTAGGTTACGATGAGTCCAGGAAGTCAAAGCTAGCAGTTTGAATTGCACCTGAAGTAGATAAGCTGATTGATGAAACACTAGTAGAAAATATCCTAGCCTCCTGAGAATGATTAGGAATCAACAAATTATATTCTGTATCAGCAACCCCAATAAAACTAAATAGTAGTCCACTTTATATAAATATGGCTTTTTAAGGAACAGGCAGAGTAGGCATGGCTCAGTGGCAGAGTACCAGTTTGGTATGTAGAAGATCTCAAGTTCAATCTCTGGCATCTACAGAAGAGATGAAGAAGTGAGCGATGATTCAGAAAAACTCCCGCAAATGTTGTTTGTCTTAAAATGCTCCTGACCTCTGGCTCTTTCCTACTGAAGAAGTGAGCAGTGACTCACGGAAGCTCCTCCCCTGCCACAAATGTTGTAAGTCTTTCAGGTGCTCCAGGACTCTTGCTTTTTCCTACTACAGACATAGACCATTTCCCCACTGGGAAATTGGCTGCCCTGGCTCCTGTGTGGGAGCACAAATCCAGGATGGATGAGGTATATAGGGCCAAATGCTGCCCTGTGTGGGAGCGGGAACAGGTGGGGAAACCTGCCCCGGCTCAATCTCCAGCCTGCAGGCCAGCACGAAGCTTCCAGTGCAGAAACGGTCTAACAGGGCTACCTGTCTTGATCTTGGCATCTCCAGTTAAAAGAATCTCGCAGTAGGTGATGAGAAAGACCTCCATCTGAGAACTGAGCTGCTGCCAATCTGAGAAGATAGTAATGACTATGAGGAACCAAGAGTCTGAAGCAGTCTAAGGCAATTTTCTGTGTGTTCAGATACTATTTACTTATAACAAATAGCAGACAACACAGAAGTGGGTGCTAGTCTTGAGCTGCAAAGCCCTAAATAGTTTGGGGCCAATGTATTAAAAAAATTAAAACCTTATGAACTCAGCCAATAGGAGTAAGGCACTGTACCCTTCTGAGGTACTGTACCCTTCTGAGGTACAGTAGACTAACTCCCTACAAACTAACTCCCTGGTATTGGGATGAGATAATTGCCAGCAATTCCCTTACAGGAATGTTTCACCCTTGCATGGTGACAGATGGGACAAACAGCAAATGGTAGGGTGGCAGCCTTTGATTACTGACAGAATTTTATTTCTCCTAAGTTTTTGTGAACCACAACTGAATTCCAGGGGATTGATTGGCTGTTTTGGCAAATAATTATCATATGGCTGTATTTGGATGTGTGACACAGTTTACTAATTTAACAGAATTAATTTTTGCTATATATTCCCACTGTCATAGGGAGTTCTTAGTCTGAGGAAGAGTTCTTCTACTCGAAAGCTCACGCCTTGAATAAATCTTTATTGGTATGAAAGGTGCTACTGGACTCTGATTTTATTGTTTCCCTACAAACTGTGTACCAGCTCCTAGTATTCTTGAAGGAAACTTCAGCGCTCAACGCAGAAGTGTGGGGCTTCCATCTTGGCCCTGGGGTGGAGATGGTGCTGGTCGCCTTGATGGATGACCTCCAGTGCCAGCTGGACAGAGGCCATTCTTGTGATGTTAGATCTGTCAGCCACATTTGATATGGTTGACCATGAGCTATTGGCCCATCACCTTGCGAGGACTGAGATTCATGGGACTGCCCATCAGTGGTTGCACTCCTCCTTACGGAACTAGACACAAAGGATCACAGTGGGGGAAGAATTGTCACCCTTTCAACTCCTATGTGGGGTTCCTCAGGAGGTGGTCCTCTCCCCCATGCTTTTTAACATCGTTATGTGCCCTCTGGCCCAGCTGGTCTGGAGTTTTGGGCTGGGTTGTCATCAGTATGCTGATGACACCCAGCTCTATCTCCTCATGATCAGCCACCTGGACTCCCTGCCCCCGGATACATTTGCCAGTTGTTTGGAAGCCACAGCTGGATGGCTAGAGCAGAGTCACCTGAAACTCAACCCCTCCAAGACTGAGGTCCTGTGGCTGGGAAGGAATGGGGCAGGGAAGCCCCATTCATAAAAATCCAACTCAACCTGGCCAGGGTTGCAACTTAACATCGCACCCTGTGCCAGGAATTTTGGAGCAATCTTCAATGACTCCCTTACTATGGAGGCGCAGGTCATGAAAATAGCATGCTCCGTGTTTTTCCATCTTTGCTAGGCAATGCCCTACCTGTCCCCAGAACACCTGGCCATGGTGATCACAGTCACCTCTAGGACTGACTTCTGTAACTTGCTCCACATGGGCCTTCCCTTGTCCTTAACCTGGAAATTGCAGCTGGTACAAAATGCAGCTGCTAGGGTCCTCACAGGGCCACCGTAAAAGGCCAGTGCTGAGCCAGCTCCATTGGTTGCCAGTTGAGGCCTGGATCCAGTTCAAGATATGGTGTTATTCTTCAAGGCCCTTTCTGATCTGGGACTCACATATCTGAGCGACTGCCTTGTGCTCTGCGGGTACTAATTTGTTGATGGTTCTTAGCCCGTAGGAGGTTTGCCAGGCCTTGACCAGGACCAGGACTTTTTCAGTCCTGGCCCTGACCTTGTTGAATGAGCTCCCAGAGGAACTGAGGGCCCTGCAGGAGCTTTCACGGTTCCACAGGGCCTGTAAGATGGAGCTCTCCTGCCAGGTCTTTAGTTGAGGCCAGGGTGCAGTAGACCTAGGAGCCCCTTAAGGGCAATCAGAGTAAGGACAATTTATATCTGGATTAATCGGCACCCCTTCCCTGAGGCACGGGGTGGGGAGGTAAGGGAGGAGGTTGAGTTGGATTTTTAACTTTTTCCTCATCACCAGAATATGGAATTCATTGTTTTTTATCTTAACCCACTGCAAAATGACTCTTGGGAGCAGCACGTAAGAAACCAAACAAATGTGTGTGTGTGTCTCTCTGCGTATTGTGATGTTCTTGTGACAAGATGATGCAGCGCTTGCTCGATGACGCACAAATACGTTACTTCCTTGATTTAGCTACCATCATCCTTAGATTATCAATCCGGAGCTGAGGTTCATCTCTCAAGAATAATAAAAAAAAAAACACCCACTATAAAAGCTATTTCTCAGCTTGCACCAAGCAAATGGGTTCTAGTTTCCATACTTCCAAGGAGCTACACTTTGTAAGAACCGGTCGTACTAGGAACGTTTCAGCCTTCAGAAGTTATGTAGATTTATGCTTTTACAGAGTTCCTCAATGCTTACATTTACATTCTGCTTAAAGCGGCAGTTCCACTCTGTCAATTTAGGAAAAAGCATTAGAGCCTGAAGATTTATAGCTGTCCAACTGCAGAAATATTATGAATATACCCTCCCCCCCCCAAAAAAAAACACACACATAGTCAGAGGCTAGTAAAGGATGCTAAGATGGTTTGCTTAGCATGCACGGTTGCATTCACTAGTCCAGGGGTAGTCAAACTGCGGCCCTCCAGATGTCCATGGACTACAATTCCCAGGAGCCCCTGCCAGCGAATGCTGGCAGGGGCTCCTGGGAATTGTAGTCCATGGACATCTGGAGGGCCGCAGTTTGACTACCCCTGCACTAGTCAGTTGTTCGTGTGAGGGGGAAAAACAGTTCCTTCCATTGGTAAGCTCGGGTCTTAAGATTCATGTTCTGCTCCAGAAACAGAAAAAACCATATATCTACCGAAGACAAGCTGCTTTCTTGGATGCCAGACACATTTCAGTGCAATCATCCAATGTCATATCGAGATCAGTCCTGCAGGCTTCGCTCAGGCCGGCAGGCCACTTCAGTTCTGCTGTTGCTAAGGCCGCACCTCCCACCAGCCCTCAGCTGGCCAGTGGTGATAATGGCCTTCCTGAAATGGAGGCTCAGCTGGGAAGCACATAGTTGCCCAGCAGAGAGCACTGGCTGCCAGACGCTGGTGATCATTGTCAATAAAGCAAAAGCGGCATCACGACACATCACAATGGTAGCTAAACAGACCCTCCTCGCCTCTTTTTCAGCCGTCGCTTTCCTTCCCTGAGCCATCACTCTTTGCTGTTGCTCTCACTCGGCACAAGCCAGAGCCTGCCTTGCCCACGAGTGCAGCTGTGTAACAGCTCATAACAAAGGGTGGGAGGCAGTGCTGCAACAAAGGAGGCTGGGTGTCTTTTGAGTCAAGGGCAACACCAGTAACTTCCACACAGTCTTTTTGTCCTCACTTGCCACTCGGACTAGTAACTTACACTCAGTTATTTTTTTCACTTGCTACTTGGTCTAGTAACTTCCACACAGACTTATTTTCCTCACTTGCCACTTGGACTAGTAACTTACACTCAGTTATTTTTCTCACTTGCTACTTGGTCTAGTAACTTCCACACAGACTTATTTTCCTCACTTGCCACTTGGACTAGTAACTTCCACAAAGACTTATTTTCCTCACTTGCCACTTGGACTAGTAACTTACACTCAGTTATTTTTCTCACTTGCTACTTGGTCTAGTAACTTCCACACAGACTTATTTTCCTCACTTGCCACTTGGACTAGTAACTTCCACAAAGACTTATTTTCCTCACTTGCCACTTGGACTAGTAACTTCCACACAGACTTATTTTCCTCACTTGCCACTTGGACTAGTAACTTCCACACAGACTTATTTTCCTCACTTGCCACTTGGACTAGTAACTTCCACACAGATTTATTTTCCTCACTTGCCACTTGGACTAGTAACTTACACTCAGTCTTATTTTTCTCACTTGCTACTTGGTCTAGTAACTTCCACACAGACTTATTTTCCTCACTTGCCACTTGGACTAGTAACTTCCACAAAGACTTATTTCCCTCACTTGCCACTTGGACTAGTAACTTCCACTCACTCTTATTTTTCTCACTTGCTACTTGGTCTAGTAACTTCCACACAGACTTATTTCTCTCACTTGCCACTTGGACAAGTAATTTGTATACAGGCTTATTTTCCCCATTTGTCAGACAAATGATTTCTGCACATAACACAGATTTCTCCACATTCTACAGCACCTCACTCCAACTTTTCCCTCCCCATACCCTCCACGCATCACCCCACTCTCTCTCTCACACAAAGCCTCTCCAAACAACACAGTTGACTCCACACCCGCAGGGACGGCTACCACCTGATCATAACACACATCACTCTTCTACCCACCTGCCCTTTCTCTTGCTCACCAGGCCTGCATTTTAAACCACAGCAACATACATGTCAAACAGGCTCTGCAGGTTCTGTTCCCCCCCACACCTGTTAGAATCCAGTTCTGGCCCAGGCAGCACCCCTGTTCACCCCAGGGCAAAAAGTTGTCCCATTTCCAGCCCCACACGCCCTTTTATGAGCAAGGACTTGGAAGCAAAAATGACAACCGGATGGACTTTGTGTCTTTTACCTGCTGTTTCCTTCTCTCCTGTCGCTAGCTCTCCATTGATCCCATTCTCTTTGGTTCTGGAATACGAGCTCTGCTGTCCGCAGGCTCCGTAGCCACCTTCTTCCTCCTCCCTGTAGGGGAATCCATTGGCACTTCTGACCAGTCCATCCCCTGCGCCGCTCGGCTCCTTAATCTCCGGGGAATGCGAGTGGGAAGAAGCCTCTGCAATCTGACTCGAGGTCCAGTGTGGGGTCTTCGCCTCGTCCTTCCGGTCATCCGCCATCCCTCGTCTCCTTTACAATTTGTCCTGCCACAAGAACCAAAGCAGAAACTAACAACGATCCAAAAGGGAGTTTCGCGACGGCGCTACTAAAATCCACAGAGCACAAGGGCAGAAACGTCAATACCAGGATTTTCTTTGTGGTTGCAGTGGCAGAAGCAGAAGTAATGCATTTAGAAAAATCTACAGCCCAATGCTTGATGATGAAACTGCTAAGAGTTCTACGGTGGACCGGGGGAGGGCAGAAAATGCCCCACTTGGTTCTGCAGAGCTCTGTGGTGCTGCAGGACCAAATGGGGCAGTTTAAAAAATTTGCATGAAGGTGGGATTGTGTTGCCATGCGATCCCATCGTTGGGCAAATAAACAACACCTGCTGACCCCTCTGGGCAGCAGAACCATTCAGCCCTGACTGCCTCCATGTGGGGGCAGTAATTTGGGGCTGACCTGGTGCACCACCCAAAAACAGCCCCTGTGTGGTTGCAGGAAGTGTCAGGGCACATTGCCCCGCTGTAAACTCCCAGCGGTGGCCCACTGTGGCCGCTGTCATGCAGAATCGGTCTGATGAAACCAATTAGGTCTCTGACAAGGACCGCAAAAACTTTCATGAAATTCTGTTCCATTGGTATGAACCCTGCTTTACGAACCTTGCATAAAGCAATACAAACGAATGCCATTCCTCGTTTTTATTTCACCTTTTTAAATTAAAATGAGCACCATGCTGTGCCGCCATTCACCAGTACCTGGTAGCAGACATTGGATCAGTTCATATAATACAGGGTTGCTATGAGATACATGGGTGAATTCATTACTCTGTCTGCTCAACAGAAAATGCTTCTGTTTTTAAAAATGTTTTAGGAAAAAACTCGTCTCTCTCTCTGCAGTGTTTGAGGAACTGCCTAAAAGAATCACTCAAATTGAAAAACACAAGAATTCACAGAATCAACCCACTGCTCAGTGCAGGATCAGCCTAAAGTATCCATGATAGGCATCTGTCCAGCCGCTATTGAGGGCAAGTTCACCATCTTCATAGGCAGCCCATTTCACTGCTGAATTTCTCCAACTGTGAAATTTCCCCCCTGATATCTGGTACTGTTCTACACAGTCATTACTGCAGGTTCTATCTTCTGCTGCCAACAGGAACTTTCCCTGCCCTCCTCCAAGTGATAACCGTTCAAGTATTTAAAGAAAGCCATCGTGTCCCCTCTCAATCTCCTCTTCTCCACGTGGAACATTCCCAAGTCCCTCAGGCTTTCCTCACAGGGCTTGGTCCCCAGGCCCTGGGTCATCCTCGTGGCTCTCCTCTGCACCCTCCCAAATTTTGTCCACGTCCTTTTTGAAGTCCAACCATTTCTAAAGGCTTCGTTGAACATTACTGATGAATCATTTCACTAAATGGAAGTTTTTTTAAAGCTGTTAAAAAAAATCCAGGAGAGATGGTCAGAGGGCAAGGAATTTGGCATGGGCGGTATAAAAATGCAATGAATGAATGAATGAATGAATGAATGAATGAATGAATGAATGAATGAGCATACAAAACAAGAGACCTCCAAGAAAGACAGCCAAGGAAGGTAATGGCCAACCACCTCTGCTTCTCACTTTTGAAATCCCCTTGCTGGGGGTCACTGGTTGGCTATGACTTGACAATACTTCACACACATACAACAGCCATACATCCTCAGAGGTTCCTGACAGAACAGTTTCTCAGTGGAACAGGCTTCCTCGGGAGGTGGTGGGTTCTCCATCTTTGGAGATTTTTAAACAGAGGCTGGATAGCCATCTGACGGAGAGGCTGATTCTGTGAAGGCTCAAGGGGGTGGCAGGTGACAGGGGATGAGCGATAGGGTTGGGAGTGTCCTGCATAGTGCAGGGGGTTGGATTAGATGACCTAGGAGATCCCTTCCAACTCTATGATTTTATGATTCTATGATTCAGCCTAACCTAACTCATAAGCTTGTGCAATATATATATTGGAGGAGAAAACTATGTAAGCCTTCTTACAAATATATACTTTCAAATTTTCAGTATCTTTTTGACAGCACATGTTAAGCAGTCTGTAATCCCATCGTTGATGAGATTTCATACTGCATGCTGAAAAGGAAGAATATAAGAGAAGCCATGTTGGATCAAGATGATGGCCCATCCAGTCCAACACTCTTTGTCACAGAGTGGCCAATATCCAGGTGCCATCAGGAGGTTCGCTAGCAGGACCAGAACTCCAGAAGCCCCCCCCCCCCACTCTTGTCCCACTAGCACCAAGAATGCAGAGCATTACTATCCCAGTCATAAGAACATCAGAGAAGCCATGATGGATCAGGCCAATGACCCATCAAGTCCAATACTGAGTCACAGAGTGGCCAGATCAGGAGGTCCACCAGCAGGGCCAGAACTCCAGAAGCCCTCTTATTGTTGCCCCCCCCCCCCAAGCACCAAGGATCCAGAACATCACTACTGAATAGACTTAGGGCAATGGATTGTGGGAAAGAAGAATAAAAGCTGTATTTATGAATGAGTCATATATAACCAGTTGCAAATTAAAGAACAAATCCAAAAGCACAGACTGCAGTGGTTTGGCCATGTCTGCAGAAGGAACACCAGCAGACCGCCTCATCAACTCCTCTGGCGAGAACGAACCAACTGAATGGAAGATCCAACGACTGGCGCCAAAGAAAACATGGCTCAAACAGATCGAGGAAGACCTTAGAAACAAGCGATTGACTCTCCACATGGCCCAAACTACTGCCACCAATCGGCAAGAGTGGAAACATATTATAAACAAGGCAAAAAAAATCCAGCGGCACCTACAGCAGCGTATTGGCTGAGAGGACAACCTGCTTCACCAATGGCCAGCTCAAGGATAAAAATAAGAAGAAGATATATAAGGCTGCCAAATCTAGCCTGGGAAATTGTTCAAGATTTGGAGGTGGTGCTTGTGAAGGAGGAATCTGAGGAGGGGTTTCACCTAGATTAGGGTTTTGGGTTGCCAGTCCCCAGGTGGGGCCTGGAGATCACTTGCTTTTACAAAAGATCAGCACCTGTGGAGCAAATGACTGCTTTGAAGGGTGGCCTCTATGGCATTGTACCATGCTGAGGCTCCTGCCCTTCCCAAATTTTGCCCTCTCCAGAGACCCCCCCTCCAAATATCCCAGTATTTTCCAACCAAGAGCTGGCAACTCTTTGGAAAGTCTTCCCTAATAAGATTTCCATGGGGGTCTAATGCCATAGAGTCCACCCTCCAAAGCAGCCATATTTTCAAGGTGAACTAATCCCCGTGGCCCAGAGATCACCTGTAATAGCGGGAGATCTCCAAGCAACACCTGGAGGCAAGCAGACCTACTTTATGAAGCAGTCACTTTCTCTACGGCAGGGGTAGTCAACCTGTGGTCCTCCAGATTTTCATGCACTACAATTCCCATGAGCCCCTGCCAGCAAATGCTGGCAGGGGCTCATGGGAATTGGAGTCCATGGACATCTGGAGGACCACAGGTTGACTACCCCTATTCTAGGGGAACTGATCTCTGGAAATCAGTGGTTATCTTGGGAGATCTCCTGGCCCCACCCCAAGCCAGATACGAAAACTGAATTGTTACCTGGGTATTAACACAGCACAGGAAGGGGTAGATCATATCACCTGAAGGCTACTGATGTCCAAGCATCACACCTGCTTAAACAGAACACTGCTGAGAGTTAAAATAAAAACTAGTTCTAATTAGAAATCGTCCCCAGGGAACCTAGGCAACCTGTTGCCCCTTCGCTTGGATTATGCTGAAATAATTTAAGGATCATTAAATCTTTCAATGCATTATTTTTGTTCCCAGTGGGTTAGGAACAAAAGGAGATTCTTCTGTCCTACATGAAAGCCTTACTTAATGTTTTGATGACTGGGTCCTTATTTGCATTCTGTCATCGGATTATAAATGCAATTACATCCCCCCCCCCCGCCACTGCTGCACTTCCCACAGATATGGAAAACAAGAGAAAAACCCTGTATTTAGTCAAAGGATTTATCACTTTCTTAAAGAAAGCATCAATTATCTTGGCATGGATAAACATTACTTGTACTGGAGTTACTCCATGGACATTTTCCGTTAAATCACGGTGGGGTCTTGAACTTTCGGGCCTTTCCAAACTTCTAAAAAATGTTATTTTCTACAAAACAGAAGTTACAGAAGTAAATAACTTCATTGTTATCACAGAACATTAAATAGTATTCAGGGTCTAATCCCATCTCTAGCAGCCAGCCAAGATAGATTCAGGTGGGTCACCAGGTTGGTCTGGAGTAGCAGAACACAGGTTGGGTCCGGTGGCACCTTTAAGACCAACAGAGTTTAATTCAAGGTGTGAGCTTTCATGTGCAGGCACACTTCCCCAGATACAATGAAATAGAAATCACATGACTATACATATACATTAGCAGAAAATCAGTAAACAGCAGTTTACACCAGCTTGGTGCAGTAGTAAGAGTGGCAGGTTGGCAGCCTCTGATCTGGAGAGCCAGGTTCAATTCCCCACTCCTCCACATGCAGCCAGCAGGATGACCTTGGGGCAGTCACAGTTTTCTCAGAGCTCTCTCAGCCCCACCTAACTCACAGGGTGTCTGTTGTGGGGAGAGGAAGGGAAGCCGTAAGCTGCTTTGAGATTCCTTCAGGCAGTGAAAAGTGGGATTTCATTATGCTGTTTATTAGCTTACGGCTAATTTATTCTAGCCTTATATATGTAGTCTAGTGATTTCCATTTCATTGTCTGAAGAAGTGTGCCTGCATGAATACAAGTTGATTGGTCTTAAAAGTTCCCCTGGACACAACGTTTGAATTCCCATCTCTAACATTTCATGACCAAGTTTGAGTTGGGAACCTTTAAGAGCAACAACGTTTTATCCTGGGTTGAAGTTTTCATGTGCAGCATCTGTCCTTCATTTAGTGCAGGGGTAGTCAAACTGCGGCCCTCCAGATGTCCATGGACTACAATTCCCAGGACCCCCCTGCCAACGAATGCTGGCAGGGGCTCCTGGGAATTGTAGTCCATGGACATCTGGAGGGCCGCAGTTTGACTACCCCTGTGTGACTGCAGATCAAATCAAATACATTTAGTGTGACTGCAGATCAAATCAAACACAATATAAGATTGGTTAAAAGTTCCAAAATACTTCAACAGATTCATCCTAACCTTTGGACATCTTCAGCCAGGCACATCTACATTTAATTGCTAATCTTACATATTTGGAAATAATATAGGATAAATTCTTATTTTTATCCAAAAGGAGTTCCTTTAATTTGGCTTGTCTTCAAGTAGCCCTTCAGTGAGTGAAGATGGGATACAGCAATTCCTGACGCAATTGGTTGTAAATACAGCAATCCGAAATCACATGTTCGGTGTTCTCGGTGTGACTGCACATGAAAGCTTATACCCAGAATAAAAAGCTGTTGCTCATAAAAATGCCACTGGACCTAAATTCTATTGTGCTTCTTCAGACCAACACAACTCCTCACCTGAAACTATAATTTCATGCTGTTACAAACACTGGCCATTTCTTGAGAAAACGGGCTGATTTTACATTAAGATACTCATGAAATTCTAGGCTGGTATGATAGTTTAAGAGCCTCTTGTGGTGCAGAATGGTAAGGCAGCAGAAATGCTGTCTGAAGCTGTCTGCCCATGAGGCTGGGAGTTCAATCCCAGCAGCTGGCTCAAGATTGACTCCGCCTTCCATCCTTCCGAGGTCGGTAAAATGAGTACCCAGCTTGCTGGTGGGTAAACGATAATGACTGGGGAAGGCACTGGCAAACCACCCTGTATTGAGTCTGCCATGAACAGGCTGGAGGGCGTCACCCAAGGGCCAGACATGACTCAGTGCTTGCACAAGGGATACCTTTACCTTTACCTTATGTTAGTTTAATTTAGTCATTCATACTATTTTCCACATTTCCTAAATCCATCCATCCATCCATCCATCCACCCACCCACCCACCCATCCATCCATCCACCCACCGATCCATCCATCCATCCATCCATCCATCCATCCATCCATCCATCCATCCATCCAACCTTTATTGGCATATCAGTTAAAAGGTACACTTTAACAGGGCTATGGCCAGCAGCTATTAGTAAGCACAGTAAGCACAACTAATCAAAATTAGCCAGAAAAAGAATAAGACAATCACAGTAGGATTAGTATATAAAAATATGTAGATTGGATCTTGAACATTTCTGCAAGGAATTTTGAAACGTGATCCGAAGACCTGTCAGCGGACAAAAAAGGTAGAAGAGAAAAAAGCAAGTTGATGATGGCAAAGCAGCAAGGGTAGTTTCAGGGACACTGTCCCCTCAGTTGACACTGAATCATTGACTCCTTGCTCACATTGTTTCTTGGCTGTGTAAGGTCTAGTAAAAATTTACAACAGAGATCTTCAGAGAAAACATACTCAAGGATTATTTGGTGAACTGGGGACAAAGTCCATTACATTCAGGAATACAACGGGAGCTAGATTGGGGGTGAGGGGGTGGAAGAACTCTGCAGATGGCTTCTCCCTCCCTCCCCAGGACCTGGAAAGGCTGCAGGCTGGAGGCCCCCAGGAAAGGAACTCACCGGCAGGGGCAGCTCTCACGCAGCAGGGATCTGCAGCCTCTGAGCCTCTGAGGGAAGTGGAAGGAGGAGGGGTGGTCAGGGGTGGGGGACGGAAGGCGACTGGCTGGCTGCTGGACAGAGAGGCAAGCCGGTTGGAGGAGGAGGCACTCAGGGGTGGGACAGCCACCCTGAGTGAGTGTTAAGCACTGAGTGTCACTTAAGCTGTGAGACCAGCTCCTCCTCCTAGCTGTTACCAGAAATAGAAGAAGAAGAGTTAGTTCTTATATGCCGCTTTTCTCTACCCAAAGGAGTCTCAAAGGGGCTTGCAGTCACCTTCCCTTTCCTCTCCCCACAACAGACACCCTGTGAGGGAGGTGAGGCTGAGAGAGCCCTGATATCACTGCTTGGTCAGAACAGCTTTATCAGTGCCGTGGCGAGCCCAAGGTCACCCAGCTGGCTGCATTTGGAGGGGAAGCGGGGAATCGAACCTGGCACACCAGATTAGAAGTCCGCATTCCTAACCACTACACCAAACTAGTGGAACAGATAGTATCAGGGGTGTTCAAACCACAGATTCTTTCCTGAAAGGGAATATGTTGGAATCTTCCAGAGACTATACTAAATGGGGAGGCATTTAAACAAGTCAACATGAAAGAGCTGCACTGGAGGGAGGTGTCAAGATTATAAAAATAGGAGGTACTTTGGAGTTCCACCAAAAAGTGATATGTTGTCATGCTGCTGTGAAAAAAATAACTAAAAAAAATCTTAGCCCTATCTGTGTCCAAAATGGATTCTTTTTGAAAACAGAGCTATTCCAGGAGACCTCAAGACAATCCCAAATCCAATGAAAGAATAGCCTGGTTTCTTATACCAAATCTGGAATCAGGGATACCATTCCAGATACCTTTACAGAGAAAGGAGACAAAAAATGAAATATTTTCATGTGCATCCAGACCACTGTTGGGGGGGGGGGGGAGGAATGTGCAATTTTGCAGCTCATCTGTTGTGGGGGACACAAGTGTGCTTCCTCAAGGTGACACGTACATTACAGTAGGGCTGCCACGCTTCCTTAGTATGTAAAACACAATGTGTTATAGGTGGGGAAAACTATTTTGCTTTTCCCCAAAGTCAACGCATCAAGCGTCTCAGTGCCGTGAGGAGTACGTCTGATCCACCATCAGCGAGTGAGAAGTGTCAGTTTCTCCTGCGCGTGAGATTCAGATACTCATTTTTGTAACTGAAAGGCCTAGATGGTGGTTGTAAATGCCAACCAGTTGTAGTGGACTTATGGTGACTCCATGGGATTGTCAAAGCAAAGATGTTCAGACATCGGTTGGCCATTGCCTGCCTCTCTGCGGTGACTCTGGATTTTCTTGGTGGTCTCCCATCCACATATTAGCCAGCTACAACCCTGCTTAATTTCCCAAAAATGATAAGACTAGGCTCCCCTGCCAGGATGCTCACAGGCTTAGTATAGCTTTAACTACAAGTATAATGAAGAACACCTCGTTCCTCGACCTTACAATCCCATAAGGTAAAGGTATCCCCTGTGCAAGCACTGGGTCATGTCTGACCCTTGGGGTGACGCCCTCCAGCGTTTTCATGGCAGACTCAATACGTTTACCCCCCAGCAAGCTGGGTACTCCTTTTACCGACCTCGGAAGGATGGAAGGCTGAGTCAACCTTTAGCTGTCAGCTGGGATTGAACTCCCAGCCTCATGGGCAGAGCTTTCAGACTGCATGTCTGCTGCCTTACCACTCTGCGCCACAAGAGGCTCTAACAATCCCATAACTCTTATTTTTCCACCTAATTGTTGTCTTCCTTCTTTGAAGAATGCAACATCATGTTCTTTATTGCCTTTGAGGAACATGATGTGCTTGGGATGTGGTTCAATGCCCACCAGGAGAAGCTCCATGATACATCACTCAATGGCTGTTGGGATGTTGGCCTGAGCAGCCACATTGTATCCAGTAGCTGCACTAAGATTTCATATAACAGAATTCTCAACTGGTCTGGATTGAAGTAAAGACCTAGTAAGCATCTATGAACTATTATTTTATTTATTCAAGAAAGAAGAAGAACCTTCTTATGCGACCTACGTACCTGAGGGACAGCCTCTCTGAAAATGTCCCATGAAGAGCACTGTGGTCAGCAACTTCCAATCTGCTGACAATCCCAAACCCCCCAAAAGAAGAAGAGTTGCTTCTTATATGCCACTTTTCTCTACCCAAAGGAGTCTCAAAGCAGCTTACAATCACCTTCCCTTTCCTCTCCCGACAACAGACACCCTGTGAGGTAGGTGAGGCTGAGAGAGCCCTGATATTACTGCTTGGTCAGAACAGCTTTAGCAGTGCTATGGTGAGCCCAAGGTCACCCAGCTGGCTGCATTTGGAGGGGAAGCGGGGAATCGAACCTGGCATGCCAGATTAGAAGTCCGTGCTCCTAACCATTACACCAAGCTGGCTCTTGAGGTACACCTAACCTTGACCAAAGCCAGGGACTTCTTGGCCCTGGCCCCAACCTGGTGGAATGAGCTACCATCAGAAATGTGGGCCCTTACAGAACTCTCAGAGTTCTGAAATGGCACTCTTCCACCAGGCATTCAGTTGAGGCCTGGGCTGCACCTCAATTATCCACCTGGGCTCTCTGTCTAACCCCCCTCTGGGGGTTTCTGCTGGATGGTTACCCTCATTCTGAGACAGACCTTTCGGGAATACATCTTAGCTTGTTCACCTGGCTTGTTGGGGTGTTACGCTTAAAACAAAGTGGGATAATAGGATTCACTGGTATTCAGCAGGGGCCTATAACATTTTGCGGGACTATGACGGGAGAAGAGCCCTGCTGGATCAGACCAATGGTCTATCTAGTTTTCATGCCAATAAAGGTATTCTGATTCTGATTCTAGTCCAGCATTCTGTCCCACACAGTGGCCAACCACTTTTTTCTGGAGATCCTTCTGGGATCCGCTAATGTTATTTGTTCAGGAACTGCTTGACATTGGAAAGCATATGACCATTTCATTCCACCATCTGCATTTCCAAAGCCCTGAGCACCCCACCATTTAATATATCTGAACACACAATTTAGCTCTTACAGAAGGTAAGACAGAGGGTACTGGAGAAAGGAACAAAGGGGTGACATCCTGTGTTAATGAGACATACACACAGTCCACTAATTTCGACTTCTTCTATAGACAGAATCCCAGCTTCTGAATGCAACGTTCTCTGATGAACCTTTCTCAGCAGGAGAGGATATTCATCAGCACAGCATTGTCCACTAGCCATGCTGATGTAGCATGGTGCTTTGTTCATAAAATGCATTTCCTAAAATGCGGGGAGGGGGAATCATTAACAATGGCATGGGGGATATATGTCTGCCCAATCAAACATTGTTTGAAGGCACGGATCCAATACTTTGATGAGGGGACAAGGTGAGGGAGAGGCTGTTCTCTGACGTTTGAAGAAGCAAACTTTTGCAAAGACGTACAAAGACAACCAGCATGGTGTAGTGCTGAGAGTGTCAGACATGGTCCTGGGAGACCCAAGTTCAAATCCATGCTCTGCCATGGACACTTCCTGGCCGACCTTGGGATTTTAAATGTGAAATGAACTTAGAGCCAGTTTGGTGTAGAGGTTAGGAGTGCGGACTTCTAATCTGGCATGCCGGGTTCGATTCTGCACTCCCCCACATGCAACCAGCTGGGTGACCTTGGGCTCGCCATGACACTGATAAAACTGTTCTGACCGAGCAGTGATATCAGGGCTCTCTCAGCCTCACCCACCTCACAGGGTATCTGTTGTGGGGAGAGGAAAGGGAAGGCGACTATAAGCCGCTTTGAGCCTCCTTCGGGTAGAGAAAGGCGGCATATAAGAACCAGCTTTGGAGGAAGTAACCAGCTGTACCAGTGCAATGCTATCACTTCCGGCCTGATCTGGAAGTAATGTCTTCATGCTGAGAAGAGACACTCTAGCATTTGCCCCAAACTTTATGGTTTAAGTACAGAGATGAGGGGCGGAAGGCTCAAATGTCGCACATTGTGGTGATGTTGCTTCAAGGGGACTCATCCTACTAAGGATGCCAACCACGCTCCATTTCATTGGTGAAATTCCTCGCATCGCCCAGCTGAGCAGCAGCAGGCAAGAGTGGGGCCATACTGGGGTCACTGCTATAGAGGAATTACATGTCGCGAAGTTAATATTAGTAGACCCCTACAAATTTGAATTTATGAGACCAGTTTGGGATTGAATTACACACCCAAGATATTATAGAGACTAAGTTATGTTCAACAATCAAAAAACGTTATTAGAGGATTGAGTTATTACAATATTTAGATTTAGAATCCACTGACGAAGAAATCGAAAACGGACATATGCCTGGGAATCCGTTTTGAAATTGTTTTGAATATTGTGAATTTGGTTTGAACATTAAATCAGTTTGCCGTCGCCAGCTTGAGACTTTTTTCTTCTACTTTATTACGGCTGACGGGTCTTCACCTGTTGCATTACATACTGGGAAGCCCGGCAACCATACTGTTTGTACTGTTTTTCCCATCAAGCCACAGCCAACTCATGGCAACCCCGGAGGGTTTTCAAGGCAAGAGACATTCAGGGGTGGTTTGAAGTTTGAAGGTCTCCCGTCCTAGGCCAAGCCTGCCCAGTTTCCAAAATTTGACGAGATCCAACTAACCTGGGTTACAGCATTCCCAATAGACACCTCTAATATTTACTACCTAATACCCTATATCAGAGCCTCTTGTGGCGCAGAGTGGTAAGGCAGCCGTCTGACAGCTTTGCCCATGAGGCTGGGAGTTCAAGCCCAGCAGCCGGCTCAAGGTTGACTCAGCCTTCCATCCTTCCGAGGTCGGTAAAATGAGTACCCAGCTTGCTGTGGGGTAAACGGTAATGACTGGGGAAGGCACTGGCAAACCACCCCGTATTGAGTCTGCTATGAAAACGCTAGAGGGCGTCACCCCAAGGGTCAGACATGACTTGGTGCTTGCACAGGGGATACCTTTACCTTTACCTTTACCCTATATCATCCCAGTTTTTATGCACAGACAGGATCTGTTCCATTCATTTTATTGAAAAAATGCAAGGTGATAAACAGCCCTGATCGTCCCACATGTGCAATAGAACAAGTGAACATTTTTGTGGCTCCAGTAAGCCAAGGACAACCTAACCGCAACCTCCACATGGCCAGGAAATGAGTCAGTGTGATATAGGGATTAGAGGGGAGGGTGAGAACCTGGGCTAGAGTTACCAGGTCCCCCTTTGCCACTGGGGCAGGGGGATGGTGAGTTAGGGCTGCCAGATCCAGGTTGGAAAACTCCTGGAGATTTGCAGGTGGAGGCTGGGGAGGACAAAGACCTCAGTGGGGTACAAGGGCACACAGTCCACCTTCCAAAGCATGCAGAGCTAATCTGTCTGTTAGAGAAGAGCTGCAATTCCGGATATCTCACCTAGAGGCTGGCATCCCTAACTGGGGCTCAAGTTCTCACTTGGTGTAAAACTCACTGGGTGACCATGGGTCGGACAGCACCTCCACCTAATCTCACAGGAGGTAGGGCAGATAAAATCGCCAGACCTATAAGAGTAGATACTCAAGTCCTGCTATATCTGAGGAATGTAGAGCAGGGGTAGTCAATCCGTGGTCCTCCAGATGTCCATGGACTGCAATTCCCATGAGCCTCTGCCAGCAAACGCTGGCAGGGGCACATGGGAATTGTAGTCCATGGACATCTGGAGGACCACGGGTTGACTACCCCTGATGTAGAGCACTGTTCTCCTGCTGAAGATTTCAATGGGTAATTATCTCCCATCCCACATAGCCTTGGGCAGGGGGAACAAACCAGGATGAGTGGCCAGGAAATATGATTTTGTCCTAATCTAAGGACACCGAAGCATATAAGAGGATTTCAGCTCAATAGAGGTGAGGTGATGCATATTTTGAATTGCCAAACAGATGGTCCTTCCACAAATAGATTATACTGCGGAGCACTTGATTACTGTATTATATGCAAAGTCCTTGCTCCCCCTCCCTACAAAGGAGATTTTTCAAGAGCTGCCCTAATATCCTAGGCACACATTTCATTTACTTGGGAAAGAAGAACCGACTACCTTACACTCGAACAGAACACGTAAATATTTCTATCGGGTTGCCAACCACCTGTCTTCCCTGAGATCTCTTGAAATTACATCTGATTTGCAGACTACAGAGGCCCACTGAGGTCCCCGTCTTCCCAATTTCTGCCCCTGAGAATTTAACCTTGTTAATTTCTGGCCCTGAGAAATTAACCATGTCTTCTGCAGGAGTCGAATACAGACGTGGTTTGTTAACCTCGCTGCTCCGGCAGGCAGGAGAAATAGCCAGGAGTGTCTTACTAAGGCCGAAGAAGTTTGACCCATTCAACACAAGGGCAGGGATTTACTTGACTGTAGCCAGAATTCTGATCGCTGAGGAACCAGTGCTTGATTTGAACTTTGGACGTGCTCTAGAAAATGTTTGCCAAAATACCTTGCACACGGGCTCTATGTGCACTGAAACACAAAACATTGCAGCACATCTCGAAATTGGATTTTGTCTACCAAAGGTTTTTCAAGTCATATCCTGTCAGAAAGTCCTGAAAGCTTGTATAAAATAGGAAAAATAGTCTCATGCTGCAACTCACTGTAGAGGGGGCAATGGGAAACAAAACCGTGCTCCCTGGTCTCCATTTCTCCAGGGGGACATGAGAAAATTCTATCATACCTTTAATGCACAGTAGGGGTTGCAATGTGCTACAGCCTGTTTTTTTGGCTTAGGCAGGATGCCCCGCCTTTTCCTAGATCTGCATAGAGGAGTATTTGGCTGCTGCACCCCATCTGTCCCAGATGTGTGCTCCTGTACCGCACCGGGGGCGCCATGGCTCTGCTGCACTGCAGGGTGGTGAGAGCCTTTACATTTTTTTAAAGAACATGCTATTGTATCCACATTCTTAAAAAAAATGTCCCAGGAAGATCTGCCATGCAGCTGAGCCACCTGGAGCATTTCTATTTTCCTTCTGGGACACCATACTCAGGCATGGGTGGTGGTGGGGGAGCTGGGCCAGGATGGCCAAATTCTTTTGCAGATGCATTGTCCAGGCCTGACATAGGGCCCGATGAGGCCTGTGGCAAAGAAGGGGATGCAGATTTATCCACGTTCCCTTGCTGTGAGCCAACTGAGGGCCTGAGTCACACCAGAGCCAAGACCACACCGGACTGGTAGTGACATTGTGTGACCCAATCCACAATGAGTGGTGAGTCAGGCTGAATTCCTGGTGCGGAAATGGTGTCAGAGAGGGAAATCCTATCATATTTGTCATTCACGGTGGCTGAGGGCATGGATGCAAGTCTAGGCAGAATGAATGCCCTTCTAAACTTATTTAATTCTAGAAAAGTGAGGTAGGAAGCTGGAACCAAAGAGTATTTGCACTCTGGTGGAGACAAAACAATATCTCGCAAGGTCATATCTCTCTTAGTCCTCCAGTCTCTGTTTGGGCTTTTATTTAAAAACTGCATTCTATCCAAATAATTGCTTCCTATTCGTTATAAGAATGTCCCTTCTCCCATTTCAGGGATCTAAGTAGACAGTTGCTGACCTTGACAATGCTTTTCATTCTGGCCTCACTTCTGCATTCAACTATCATTCAATTTCCTGTGGAAACACTCATGTCACAGAAGCATAGTTGGTTCCGGGCAACTCTGAGCTTCCAAGCTAGTTTCCAACCAAAGCTCTGATGGTATATGGCACAACAGAATCATGTATTTCCATTCAAACAAGCATATGGGGGGGATGTGTTGGGGAGGTGTGCATTTTGCGACAAGCAGTGCCCCCTAAGCATATATATTCCAAGTAAATTCCATGGGATTGGCTCCCTTGTAAGGGTGTTTTTTAGAACTGCAGCCAAAGGGGATTCTACATATAGACAAAGGCAAGAGAGAGGGAGTCTCAGACTGGTGGTGGTGGGAAGCTGAGTCAAGTTGCAGCTGACTTATGTCAACTCCTGAATCACAGAGGTGGCTTAAGAACATACGAGAAGTCATGTTAGATAAGGCCAGTGGCCCATTCAGACAACACTCTGTGTCGCACTGTAGCCAAAACCCAGGTGCTGTCAGGAGTTCCATCAGCAGGGCCAGAACTCCAGAAGCCCTCCCACTATTGCCCCCAAGCACCAAGAATTCACAGCATCAATACCCTAGACATAAGAACATAAGAGAAGCCACACCAGTGACCCATCCAGCCCAACATTCTGTCACATAGTGGCCAAAACCCCAGGGGCCATCAGGAAGTCCCTCAGTGGGTCAAAACTCCAGAAGCCATCTCACAGTTGCCCTCCCCCAAGCACCAAGAATATAGAGCATCACTGTCCCAGACATCGTTTGCCATTGCTTGCCTCTATATAGCTACCGGGGACCTCCTTGGTGGTCTCCTATCCAAATACTAACAAATACTAACACAGCTTAGCTTTCTGGATCTGAATTGTCCAGGCCAGGGCTAGGGCCTTGATAGCTGGCAGCAAGAAATCAGGGGGAAAGTCTGTGTTTTCCTTGAGCAAGAGACAATAAAAAGGGGTCAGCCAACAGACAGAAGGATGGTAGGCAAGAGGGAATTCATTAATTAATCCCATAGAAAGGCTGGTGAACAGGTAGGCAGTCATTGTATCCAGAGAAGTAATTTCAGGAAGCTTCAGCTACAGATCTGGGGCACCTTATGGAACAGTGTACTCTAACAAGGGCCAGTGTGCATAGAGATGCTGCAGGGCTCAGACTGAAGCATGGGCATTTCCTTATTTCCTCAGAGTAAGTAGTCTGCCCTCTCCATGACCTCCGTTTCGACCCGAAGGGACTGTCTCTGCGTGAGAGATGATTCATGCACTCTGCAAGCTGAGCTGAATGAAAAGGCTATAGGGAAACGCCAAGGCACCTTTCAGCTGGGATTCCATCACATTTCAGGCTGACTTGACCGGGGCAGGAGCCACGCGCTCACTTTCCTCTCTCTTTAGAAGACACTTTTTCTGGTTCCCCCTGAAATTGGACTAATTCTTTTTGTTTTCAGCTTGCCGCACACGGAGGAGGCATGGGGGATCAGACCTGGCCCTTGAGATTACAGTGTGCTTCTCTTCAACCACTTCACTGTACTGGATCTCACGTTTTGAGCAGGGGCAGGGGGGCAGCACCCAGGGAGGACATAGCGCAATCATGTGCCCTAGTGCCCACTGCATTCCTGGGAGTAACGGGCTTTGCCTCTAGTCTTCTATAATCGGGATTAGTGATGCAAAGGTATGGCATCATGACGTTTTTATTAAGTAGATCCTTTCCAAATTGGGAACCCTTGATTGTGTTAAGGCCTTTCAGCATCAGTTGTTTAAACTGATTAGCTGATTACATACAGGTCAATATATTTCCCAGTCACCCCAACCTTCTCTATTCAGGTTAGGTTGGGTTTCAGTTTCCGTTTTTCGTTTTGCACCCCACCTTCCCACGACATGCCTTAATTTTAAAAAAGGTGGGCCTTCTACTTTCCCTAGAGAACCATGGTTACTCTTGCAACCGAGGTCCAATAACTGCTATTTCCCTTCTTCTGGCGCCATCCTGTTGATATAACTCTACCTATTAGCCTACACAGCAGTTCAAAGGCACAGCAGAGGTGACAGAGAGAGTGTATCTGGTCCTAGAGCAGAGGAACATGGCTCCCTCCCCACTGAGATCATGGCAGGATGTTGCAGAAGCAGACCCTGACTGTTTCAGAGGGCAGCAATGTTGGACTGCAGAAGAAGTTAGATCAGAGTTCAGTTTACACCATGAAGATGCTGTTGGTCTCTGTGGTTGCCTGGCTGTTAATTTTCCTTATGCTCCTCACTACTTGTTCCTGATTAGATGCATACATCTTACTTCTGGGCATCACCTATGATGTGCAGCAACCTAGTCCCTTAACACAGATAATCACATCTGAAAGATGTAGGATGGGATTCCTAGCAACCTTCTCTCCTTCTCAACTCCTCCAAACTTGTCCTCCTCCAGTCGTTTTCCTTATCAAAATCTGCAAAATGATTTCCTGACTCATGAAAGCAAATGCTCTCATTGGAACAAAATCTCAAAAGTGCTGCTGGGCTTTTGTCTCGTTTTGGATCTTTCAACCTCTGAAATTCTGTCTTTTTGGAAGGCATCTGTTTTCGACTGCAGTTCCTTTTTGTTAACTCATTGGCTGTTACAGTTGAGGGGGTGTTCTTTTGGCTTCCCTTTTGGTCCCTTGCTAGCCGGTCGCTTGTAGATGGCCCTTACTGAGCAGTACCCAGGAATTTTACTCTTGTACTAATAAAACACGGCAAAGATGAGAACATGGCTTTCTCTGGACCTCAGGCCATTAAGTAGGCCTGGATTGAAGAATGTAGCAGTTTCTAGCAGCTTAGTGCAATAGAATATGAATTACCGTTCCCATAATGTGCCACCTCAGTGTTATCTTCTGAGTCCCACTCGGCGTACCAGCCAGTCTCCCAGATGGCAATCCCCATTTCTAAGAATACAAGCAGTACAAAAACTGCAAAGATGTTAGGCCAGAGTGGAGCCATGATCTACCCAGCTCAATGCTGTCCACATGCCTGTTAAGTTGACTGAAGTAAACATCTATGTGCTACAACTTCTATTTTGCTTCTATTCCAGGGTTTTAATACTGAAGGCAAAAGTTAGTTAGCTACCAAATTGGAGAAGCAGCGCCTTACCAGAAAATACCTCTTGGATGGCATCTCCCCAAGTTGGAATTGGAGTTTTAGCCACACTGCACTCAGAAAGACTTCCCTTATGTGGGATAAAGTCTGAGTCCAAAGGAACCTTTAAGATCTGCAAGGGCCAGCTTGGTGTTGGGGTGAAGAGCAGCGGCCTTTAATCTGGCCAGCCAGGTTTGATTTCCTGCTCCTCCACATGCAGCCAGCTGGGTGACCTTGAGCTAGTCACAGCTTTGTCAGAGCTGTTCTCACAGAGCAGTACTGTCAGAGCATTCCCAGCCCCACCTATTTCAAAGGTGTCTGCTGTGGAGAGAGCAAGGGAAGGTGATTGTAAGCTGCTTTGAGATTCCTTCTGATAGAGAAAAGCGGGGTATAAAAACCAACTCTTGTTCCTCAAGGGGTAATTTTTCTTGTGCATGTACATTTTGTAAAATACAGAATATCCTCAACCATTACATGTAAGTAGAGAGAGTGTGGGTCAGGAGGGTCAGGAGGGTTATTTGCCAGGAAGGCCTGGCTAGAGAAAAAAATGCATAAGAAACTGGGCAGTAATAGCTGAGAAAGGCAGAAATCTAGATCTGTGCATTGGCACAAATAAGCATACAAACACAAGAGTTAAGGAACAGACCAGAGAGACTTCTTGAGACCAGTGGCAGCCTCAAGGTCTGTTCTGACTGAGCAGTAATTTCAGGGCTCTCTCAGCCTCACCTCCCTCACAGGGTGCCTGTTGTTGGGAGAGGAAAGGGGAAGGCGACTGTAAGTTGCTTTGAGACTCCATCAGGTAGAGAAAAGCGGCATATAAGAACCAACTCTTCTCCTTCTTCTGCATCTAGACTCCTGCTAGACACTCCACACTCAGAGCAAGATGACTGGACTGCTTAACTGTGCATTTTTCTAAGAGGGTTTTCACAATCACTAAAAACTTTGTGGCAGCCCTCATAAAGCTCTGTGGAATTTCACTATTTTCATCCTAAAGTCTCGCAATTTACGTGCAAAACCGAATGTGCTCCCTGTTTGCTGCATGTTCTGTGAATCCCCTGAGAGGGAATTCACAGTAACCCAAAGTGGAAACTCAAAAGTCGCATTGGCTTCCTCCACTGTTCCCCGCCTCAAAATGATGGTATTTGAGATTTGACCAATACTGTGTCTATGCCCGTCCTCTTCCACTCTCCCTGTCTTTAAATTTGTTTTGAACATGAATACATTACAAAGTAGTTCCAAAGTAGCACAAGCACAACACACACACTACCTCCCTGTCTTCCCTTCTAGCAAGACTGAACATTCAACAGAACACTCCTTGTAAATTTCATGAAGGGAAAGGTAGTGCTGGTCAATTTCAGGCAAGGAGGCTGCAAATGTGTCAATTTCATCCAGCAGCCTCCTTCAGCTTTCCCCAAGTAAAAAAAAAAAGAGCTTCTTTCTTTTACAATAAGGAACAACCTAAAGTAATAACTAAGTTAAAAAACAAACAAACACAAACCAAATAATAACATGCACTATAGGGGGTGGGGGAAGGGGGAAATTGATAACACAGGATGTTTCCCTGAAGTACAAATAGGCACCATATCTTTTAATTTGCATTGCTCCCAAGAAGGCTGGGGGGGGGGGGTGCAGAATGAGCTGCACAGAATATGGAAAAAGGGAGCACTTAGGCACCTTTCCCACAGGAGGGGGAGGGAGGATGGTGATGAGAGTACAATGCGAGAACAAGTGGGGGGTGATGCCATTAAGTTATTGTACGTGCCTGGATTTTTTTTCCAGAGAAGTGAGGCAAGGCAGGAAGCAGGAATGCCTACTCTCCCGATGGAAGCGTAAAATGCATGCCACAAATGGAATCCTGGACGGCACCGGAGAGACCCACAAATATAAATGCCAGGTGCAAAATCAACGTTGGCATCCAGAAGTCAATGCAGCAAGAATGCACTGGCAAATAACAACCATGGAAATGGTCTACCTGTGTGTGATTGAATCTGAGCGTTTGGAATGTGGGGGGCCAGGGGTTGGAGGCCTCCCCCAACCGGACTCAGTGTGAATGGGCAAGCCAAGTGCATGGAGGGGGGGAGGTTCAGATTCATCCCTTCAAGAGGAGTGAGCAAGAGCTGAGAAAGTGCCAGGAGGACTGCTCCATGTCCGTGGAAAAGAGTCCAGCCGTGGGGTTGTTGGAATGAAAGATCTGGCATGTCTGGACAATGTGGGGAGGGGGGATGGGGGACCGACGCCTACATTACTCAAAGTGTAGGTAGGTGTTATCTACGTGAATGGGATTCTTTGCTTTGTCTTCAGCTGAGAGCTCTTATTATTTTCATTATTTTCATCATCATCATCATCATCATTATTTAATTTGTTACCCGCAACTCCCAAACAGGCTCGTGGTGGGTTACAGATGTCCAGTTAAATCCCCCCCCCCATTAAAACCCAATTAAAATGGACAGAAAAACATGGTGGAGAAACCACCCCATCCCCAACCCCTACCCCAACCTCTAGAGCGGGGAGGAAGGAGATTTCCCCCCACTGCCCCAGCCTCAACAGTAGACCTGGTGGAAGAGCTCCATTTTGCAGGCCCTGCAAACTTTGACCCCCTCCTCTGTCTTGCTTTGTCCTCTCCCACTCTCTTGATGGCCTTCCTTGGAGACACGTGTCCCTGAAGGCCTCTCTTGTAGAAACAATGTCCTCATACTCATGCCCACACAAAAGATGCTGGGCATGCTGGCCATTTGTCATAGGGAAAGTACTCATTAGATTCAGCTTCTCTTTATCCTTTCAAGTGCAAACTGAATAAGAATTAAAAACCCTTTCTTGCAATATATTTCTTGGGAGATTTATTTCCTGTACTCAGTCTCATGCCTCTATAACTGGTTAAAACTCTGCTTTATTAGCCATATATCTCAATGGGGGAAAGGGGCTCATCGCAGTCAGAAATTCAAAAGACCCCCTGCTCACAATCTGTTCTAATTCCCCCCCCCAAAAAAAAAACAAAGAAGAGCCAGAAAAAGAGTAGTTTGGTGCCTTTGTTTTATTAAACTCACCTACATTCCATATGATGTTTTATCCCTTTCTGGCATCATCCTTGCACTGGCGTGCCAGCAAGAATGAAAATCACTGCAGTTGTATTGATTTAACCCCCCTCAGCTCAAGCCCATAAAAAGGCCCCCTTTTTCTGTTGCTTCCTGCTTTAAAAAAAAATATTGCCATGTTTGTTACCATGAGAACTTGATTAAAATACTGTCCACATGCTGGGAAAGGGGGAGGGCAAAGTCTTCTTTTAACCTTTAAGGGGGGGGGACCACTTCTAGCACACCCTTGCTGCATTGCAGTGTTTTCACCAGAACGTTCCAGAGGACGAGGCAGCCAGAAACTGATTTTATTTTCTTGGATACTTTCTCCTGGGAAACATTTTGCTGCCGAAAAAGCTGCAGCTAGTGCTGTCAGAGAAAGCTTTCTACGGATTCACACGTGCCTGGATCCTGATAGCCCCATTAGTATTGCAGGGGTCGAGTCGGAAAATCATGCTGGATTTCCAGCCAGAACGTCTAGAAATATGAGACCCTGTGGGCTAATTCACCTGTGGGATAATTTGGGGGTGTTTCCTTTTAGCGAGTTGATTCACAGGACTGTGGAGAACAAGAGAACATGATGACTTCAGAAACAGATTTGCCCTTTCACTGGAATGATCATTTATGTAAAGTGCTTTGCTGATTGGTTATGTCTGGAGGAATGTTATTTTTAGATGGCCATGGGTAAGGATGAAACCACCATCACTTGATGTGAAGGTGCTAAATTGGTGGTGAAGAATAAGCACAATTTTGAGAAATGCACACTGTAATGCAGGGATTCCCAGTCAGGGTTCCAGGGAAACCTAGGTATAAGTCTGCATAGGGCTTTTTACCCACTCCCAGCTCAAATAAATCCCTCCCGTCTACACCGAGTTCGAATTCCATTTTGATTTTGGGCCCTTTAAATTTTCGCTCTGCAACATGCATGATTGAACTGCTGTGACTCTACCTTTCCTCCGCGATATCCAGGAGTGGATATAAGCCTCAATATTTGAAAAACTGCAACCAGTATAAGTGTAGATTTCTCCTTTTTGCGAATTAACTTCCTGCTCTATGCCTTCCTGCTCTATGCCTTGTAAAGGTAATGACTGGGGAAGGCACCCCGCATTGAGTCTGCCAAGAAAACGCTAGAGGGTGTCACCCCAAGGGTCAGACATGACTCGGTGCTTGCACAGGGGATACCTTTACCTTTTACCTATGCCTTGTAGCAAAGCAGTCTTCTCTGATTGGCATGCGTGTCAGTTCAGAGACTTCCTAGTTCCTGGTTGCAAGGCTTCCCTTAAAGTGACTGCGCTCCAGAAGCCCTAACTTCTCTCAGCATAGATTTGCCTCTTGGATTTATTTTCCTCTCCTCTGCTGTCTCCAATCCTCTCCCCCACCCCTAATTCAATAAAAGAAACTTCTTTTATGCTTCCCCAATCAAGTGCAGAATACTTTCTGTTTCAATTGGGGGGGAGGGATAGAGAAAGACCTGAATTCAAATTGATCTGAATTCATCAGGATCCACAATGTAAAAAAAAAAAAGAAAAAGTTCAGAGCTCTCCAAGGGTAACATATCCTTTTCCATACATTCAGATGGCCACTGACATTATTAGATATCACTGAAACCCACTTCCTGTGCTTTTCCACAGGCCTAGGCTCTTTCTCCACAACAGAAATGGTAAACAGTTAATTAATTGATCATCTGGCTCCCGCATCTTACTTCCACATCTCTGAAATGACATGTCACCACTTCCAGGGTTACTCGAAGCCTGAAAAATATTTCAGGGGTTTCTCCACAGTCACTAAGTTGAAAAAGACTGGCATAATCAATGAGCATGTGGCTCAAATCACACCCTGACACACTCATTGGATGACTTATAGAAAGCTGGAACAACTGCTTCCAAAACTATAGGAACGCCCTTGAATTGGCAAGTGGGAAGCCTCTTATAACCAGAACCTACAGAATCATTGCTATTCTTATTCATGACCATCAAGCTGGCGAAGAAACAGGTCTTTCAGTGGCATCTTGCGGGCAAGCTGGCTTCTTAGAGAGCCAGAGTGGTGTAGTGGTTAAAGAGTGGAGGCCTCTAACCAGGTTGGATTCCCCACTCTTCCACATGTAGCCAGCTGGGAGACCTTGGGCCAGTCACCAGGTTCTTGCAGAGCAGTTTTCTTAGAGCTCTTCCACCTGCCTCACAGGGCGTCTTTTGTGGGGAAAGGAAGACACCCTGTTGTAGGGAAAGGACTCCTTTGGGTAGCGAAAAACAGGGTATTAAAAAACAATTCTTTACCCTTATAAATAAATAAACAAACAAATGAATGAATGAATACGCCATAGCCTTCAGACTAGACTACTGTAATGTGCTCCTCATGGGGCTGCCTTTAAAGATGGCTCAGGAGCTTTGATGGGTACAAACTGTAGAGAAAAGACTCCTTTATTTCAGGGCTCAGTCACCTGGAACATTATCCTTCCAGTTCAGCATTAACCCAGGACGCCAAACTCCAGGGTGAGGCTGGAGTTCTCCCAGAACTACACCTCATCTTGAGACTACACAAATTTGTTCTCCTGGAGAAAATAGCAGCTTCTGAACGTGGACAAGCCATTATACAATGCTGAGGTCTCCCCAAACTCCACCCTCCCCAGCCTCTGCCCACCAATCTACAAGAACTTCCCAACCTGGAGGTGGCAATCTACTAGTGACCTGTTTGCTCCCAGGCCCAATTTAGGGCGCTGGGCCTTGCCTTAAAATCTCTCCATGGCCTGGGTCCTGCCTGGGTCTTCTCATTGTGGTGCTCACTCCTAGGGTTGTCCATACAGTTAAATCATGGGCTTCCTCTGTGGTAGGTCCAGTGCTTTGGAACGTAGGGTTGCCAGTCCATAGTTGGGGGTTAGACATCTTCCAGTTTGGAGCCTCTCTACCTGTTTCAAGGGTCTTGGAAACTCGGGGAAATTAACCCCCTTTAACAAGCCAAAAGCTGGATATAAATGCAATGTTGCCACTCACCTGGAAACTATATAGGATGTCAGTGTCATCGGGCAATGCTCTGGTTTTGGGGCAAGACTCTATGGTAAGAAGCTAATTCTGCCATAGAGTTTTGCTCCCAATCCAGAGTGTCTCCCCCCCACCCCTGATGATGCCCCTGATAGATTTGGATGGGAGACCTGCAAGGAATTCCAGGGTTGCTACAAACTACCTCTGTTTATCTCTTGCTCTGCAAACCCTACGGGGTGGGTCACTGTAAGTTGGCTGGAACTTGATGGCGCATTACAGACACATACATTCTGATACGTAAATGGAAGCCTATGGTTCATGTTATCACAGCAGGGGGGGGTTTTGCATTGTTTTTGCAAGGAGCCCAAAGAAACGGGGCCGGATTCAAATATTTAAAATGTAACAAATTAAATAAAAGCATGTAATACTGTCAACTCTAAATTGGGACCAAGACAGTCATATGCCTACAGTCACACAAAATGTGTCCCAGGCTTCGTTTTCTTGTTTATTTGTGTGTCTGCCCCTTGAGAGCGAGTTTGGTGTAGTGGTTAGGAGTGTGGACTTCTAATCTGGCATGCCGAGTTCGATTCTGCACTCCCCCACATGCAGCCAGCTGGGTGACCTTGGGCTCGCCACGGCACTGAGAAAGCTGTTCTAGCCAAGCAGGAATATCAGGGCTCTCTCAGCCTCCCCTCCCTCACAGGGTGTCTGTTGTGGGGAGAGGAAAAGGAAGGCAAATGTAAGCCACTTTGAGACTCCTTCGGGTAGGGAAAAGCGGCATATAAGAACCAAGAAGTGAAGACAGTGATGGAGAAAAGCGAGGTACGGGGAGGAAAAATAAACAATCCGCTCCTTTCACCCCCCCCCCAAGCAACGCGAGAAGGAAAAGTTAGACACCCCCTCTCCGTTCCTACGTGAATGAGGCAGAGATGTGAACAACTGGCAACATTTCCCTCCCTCTCCACATTGTGCCTGCAATATAAAAAAAATCTACTGAGGGAAAACAACAACAACAACAAAAACAACAAAAAGCCATCCTCTTAACTATGCCAGGGAAAACCCCCTCTTCCTCCTCCAGTTCTTTGGCACTTCCATGCTGTCTGAAGTGCTGGCGGCAGCTGGTGCCACCTCTGACTGTACGTTCCCACAGTCTGTGCCCCACTTGGAGAGGTGTCTGCAGAGACGGAACGATGAGTCAGTCCATCAGTTCGCGTTTCTCCCACCACAATCGTTCAGTGCACGGAAGCCCACCACCGGCAAACCCCAGGAACAAAAAACAACAACCCGTGGAGCTAAAGGAGTTCGTTAGCAAATCATTAACAAAACAAATCCAGCAAATGGCTTCTGGTTGGGAAACACCTGGAGATTTTGGGGAGACTAAGGAGGATGGGGTTTGGGGAGGGACTTCAACATGGCATAGCCTCAGAGTCCACCTTTCAAAGCTGCCATTTCCCCCTGGGGAACTGCAGTCTGAAGATCGGCTGTAATCTCGGGGAGTGCTAACCACGACCTGGAGGCTGCAGCAGCAGGAAAAGCTATCTGTGGCAAAAAAGGATCTGAAAAGATAGAAGATATTTTTAAGGAGTCCTTCAAAAAAGAATGTTTTTCCTTCCAAAACAGATTCCCCCCCCCCCAAAAAAAAAAGTTATTCATTTTACTTAGCAATTTAAAACGAAACGGCTTCCGGTAAAGTATATTTCGACGATTTTTTGTTGTTGCCTCAAACGGTTTTTTCCACTGCTTCCACTGGTCCTGTTGGGGCACTTTCTTTTTGTTACTACCTGGAGCAGGGGTAGTCAAACTGCGGCCCTCTAGATGTCCATGGACTACAATTCCCAGGACCCCCCTGCCAACGAATGCTGGCAGGGGCTCCTGGGAATTGTAGTCCATGGACATCTGGAGGGCCGCAGTTTGACTACCCTTGGCCTGGAGGCTGGCAACTCTAGCTAGGCAGCTTTTTCAGCTGGACTCCCCAGTAGGGTTGAACACTCCAGCTTGCACCGACGCGGCTGGCGCCATAATGTGGGGGGGAGGGGAGGGGAGGCGGCACAGTGGCCTGCACCTACACGCAGGCGCTGAGCTCTGTACCTGGGTGCGGGTGCCAGCTTGCGCACCTCTACTGCCTCTCTCCTCCATGCTGCGGCCCTGCCCTACTCCCCAGTGCTCATATGGTGGCATCGCAGAACAGCCTAGAATGGTGATTAATAGAACGAACTCTGATCTGATGAGCTGGAGGACTCCCCTGGATTCGTTTCGAATTCGTAGCCTGCTAAGGTCTTGGCGGAATGGTGGGAAGCGTCGTCAAGTTGCAGCCTATTTAAGGTGATCCTGTAGAATCCCCAAGTCGAGAGGTGAACTGCCTGCCTCTGCAGAGCGACCCTGGACTTCCCTGGATTTAGCCCATCCAACCAGGGCCGGCCTTGCTTAGCTTCCGAGATCTGACCACATCTGAGACAGCTTGAGCCATCCTACACATGTCCAGCTGGCTGCATGTGGAGGAGCGGGGACTCAAAGCTCCCATGCCTGCTGCCCCAACTCCCAACAAAGTGACATGGCCTCAAGGCTCAGCGCAAAATCTAGAAGAAGAAGGGCAAGGGAATGAATGCAGAGCATGAAACTCCTCACAGAACATTCTGGTTGATTTGTTATCTTTTAAAACATTGATTGGCTATCTGTCTTCCTTACGGAGTGCAAGGTGGCTTACAACACAGACAAAAATGCATCGAACAGAACATATTAGAAACATAACAACCAAAATGTACAATCACGACTCAGGACTGCTAGCCAACTTAAACAAACGAAGCCTAAATGAACCCATCTTCCACTGCTTCCTAAAGAACGAAAGGGTTAAGGCCAGGCGCACCCAGGTGGCGAAGTTTTCCCATAAGTGTGGGGCTGCCGCTGGAAGGGACCTCGCCCTTGCACCCACCATACTTTGGGTGATGAGGCAGTCAGGAGGGCCTCTCCTTGTGATCTGAACCTATGGGGACACACTGGTTTCCTGACTGATAAGGGAAGCCTATCAATCTTTCCCTGTTTCACAGCAGCAAAAAGAAAAGAGGGAGGGGCACCATGATGGGTTTGGCTGCTAAAGGTAACGGTATCCCCTGTGCAAGCACCGAGTCATGTCTGACCCTTGGGGTGACGCCCTCCAGCGTTTTCTTGGCAGACTCAATCCGGGGTGGTTTGCCAGTGCCTTCCCCAGTCATTACCGTTTACCCCCCAGCAAGCTGGGTACTCATTTTACCGACCTCGGAAGGATGGAAGGCTGAGTCAACCTTGAGCCGGCTGCTGGGATCGAACTCCCAACCCCATGGGCAAAGCTTTCAGACGGCTGCCTTACCACCCTGCGCCAAGAGACTGGTAAATGCTGCAGACCGGATTACCCAAGGAAAGTTGCCATGTACTTCCTCTGCTACCACCATTGGATCCCTTATCTTTCAGCAACTCATCATCCTGTCCAACAATATGTATGCAGGCGTTTCTTAGTCACCAGCAATGATGGCTCGAACTCGATTTCCTTCCTCTTCCTGAGTCATTTTCACACTGTGTTGGTGATTTTAAGGGTTCTGTGTTTTTTACTATTTTATTGTAAACCGCCTCGAGTTTGAGAGTGGCGGTCTATAAATGAATGAATGAATGAATGAATGCTGATGATGCCTTTGGTTGACCAGGACAAAGAAACATAATATTTAGAACAGGCCAATGCCCCACGTCAGGCTTTGACACCAAACCGGATCAACAGATTTCATCCTTATGAAACAGGTTTGGCTTCCCAAGGGTGTGATTACTTATAGCCTGCAAGATCTACATTTCCATGGAAACATCTCGATGTGCTTGAAGAATTTAGCCTTGGCAAAGGCTCAGAACAGGAACAAACCATTTAGCTAAATGAATGCTCTGTCACTTCGCTCTCCCTGCAAAACCCAATGTGATGTGATGGGGTAGCGAAAATGACTGATTTACCACAGGGCTTGATTCCCGCCCCCCCTTTCTCCGGAATCAATTGCTTTGCCTTGGCGGATTTAGAAGCGCTTGCCTGCATCCGCCAACGTCTCAATCCAATTCATTTAATGTCAACTGGACAACATATTTTAGAATTCTGGATGATTAGTATGGAAAGACCCCTTTGTCAGTTACCAATGGGACATGGCTACCTTGTGGGATATGGCCTCCTGTTCTGGATTTGGGAGATTGAGGTATGTTGGCTCAACGAGAGGTTGCATGGGCATTGTACCAATCTTGCATGATCATGCCCTTTGACTACCATGTCTACACCGTCAAGCAGAACTGCCCCCCCAGAACAGTTGGGTTTGTGGCTGAGAGAAGGTCGCCCTGCTAATCAGCAGGGGGACCTTCTCTCAGCCACAAACCCAACTGTTCTGGGGGGGCAGTTCTGGGGGGGCAGCACATCGAGATGTTTCCATGGAAATGCATGTGGAGGAGGAGTAGGGAATCAAACCCAGGCCTCCAGATTAGAGGCTGTCACTCTTAACCATGACACCACAGTGGTTCTCAGGGACCGCTCAACCCAGATCAGTTGGAGACTGATGCATTTCCCATGTCAAAGTCCCCTATATACTTGTGTATAAGCCTAGTTTTCCAGCACCTTTTTCACACTGAAATAGCGCTCCTTGGGGGTATATATGGTAATATAGGTGGGTATATATGGGAATTGAAATAAAAACCTGCTCCAGCCAGCCAATCATTGCTCAGGCAGCTTGTAGGACATCAATGTTTTGATTGAGGGACTCTAATCATTTTTGCCTTCACTTCTTCCTCTTCTTAATCACTTCTTCCAAACTATTATTTTGGTTTCTGTGGGTGAAAAGTGAGGTACAAAAACCAGCAGCTATTCATCCTCTTGACTTTTCTGTGTTTGTTGGGAGTGGGAGGCTGGATGGGAGAGCCTGTGATGATGGAGCATTTCCCACCCTTGGCTTATCTGCCAGTCAATAAGTTTACCTGATTTTGTGGTAAAATTGGGTGCCTCAGCTTATATGCGGGTCACCTTATATGCTAGTATATATCGTAAAACCAAGCAGGGTTGCTTGGCCTGGTCAGGCAACCAGTAGAAATCAGTAGGGGTGAGACGGGACAGGGCTGCCATAGGCAGCAAGGTAACATCCCTTCTGGGGAACACCCCTTCTGGAGAAAACACGTCTCTTTAGGAAAGGTGATGGTTAAAGCATAGAATTTCCAGTGATTCCTAGAGAGGTATGGTATCCCTTCACAGTTTTCCCTGGAAGTGGTCATACTATCAGCATGATAGCCATTAAAAATAATTCTTCTAGACCAGGGGTAGTCAAACTGCGGCCCTCCAGATGTCCATGGACTACAATTCCCAGGAGCCCCCTGCCAGCATTCGCTGGCAGGGGGCTCCTGGGAATTGTAGTCCATGGACATCTGGAGGGCCGCAGTTTGACTACCCCTGGTCTAGACCCATTATGTACGGGCCTGAATACCCAAAATGGTGGCGACTGGGCGTCAGGGAAAATCCCCGATTATGCCCAACGTCGCCACCATCCAGGGCCCGGCCTGACTCAGGCCCTCGGAAGACCCGTTTTAACGAGGGCGCAGGTGAGGGCTAGCCTGACTGAGCCCTGTTCATAACTAGAGGTGCTGGGCTTTCGGCCCGGCGCCTCCCCCAACCTACAGCGTCCCTGCAGGGATGACTCTCGGCCCTGCCGGCTCCGTGGCGCCAACAGGGGCGACCCACGCCCCTGCCATGGTGCATACACGGGGGACGGCGGGGCTTTTGGCCCCACCACAATGGCACGTGGCAGCGCGGTGGAGTTGCTGCCGTGCATAATGGGTCCTAATGGTGGCCAACAAGAGGCAGGGCAGGGGATCTACAGTTGAAAACCAAGGGGTTCAGGTTGCTATTTCAGTGCCAGACACCCCCTCCCCCAATCTGCTTCTAGATTTTGCTTTGAGCTTCGCAATCAGTCATGGCCGAGAGCAGCCTAGTAAGTAGGCATTGAGACGGGCATATCTGCTAAAGAATTGCACGGCCTACTTTTCTGATTTCTTTCTCAGCCAGAGTGTGCTGGACGACTTCCCGATTTGAGCAGTCACCCCGATGCCCATGTGGGTTTTTTTTTTTTGACAGGTTAGGTCAGTAGTTTGTATTTCATAATAACAAAATCGGAGTCCATTAGCACCTTTAAGACCAACAAATAAATAAATCTTGTTTTTGTTTTGATCTCTGTTTCCTTAGCACAGTGTTCCCGCAGCTTAAGTAATACAGCAAGCAAGAGGCATGTCTGACCAAGCCTAAAGACATGCTGTGAGAAAAGATAACCTGAGCAGCACAAACGTTTATCTCAGTCAGCAATGCGACTCTCGAGCGAAGGAGAGAAAATAGCGCTAAGTTGGGGAGGGTCTGGGGCTCGGTGTCAGAGCATCTGCTTTGCATGCCGGAGGTCCCAGGTTCAACCCCCGGCATCTCCAATCAAAATATTCACATGGTAGGTGGTGCAAAAGAGCTCTGCCTAACAGCCCGGATTTTCATGGAACAGGCAGAGGAGGCATGGGTCAGTGGCAGAGCACCTGTTTCATATGCAAAAGGTCCCAGGTTCAGTCCCCTGCATCTCCAGGTAGTAGATGACATGAAAGACCTCCACCTGAGACCGTGGAGAGTCACTGTCAGTCTGAGCAGACAATGCTGTCCCTGATGGACCAAGGGTCTGATCCAGGAAACAGCAGCTTCAACTTTGGCTTAGACATGAATGTCTGGTGAGCCTAGCATCTCGCAGTCCTTGGATTACAGGGTTGTCATGCCAACGAACGCAAACCATCTCCAGGCACAGAAGGACATTTGTATGAAACCAACCCCCAGGGATTAATCAGCATGGTCCTCTCTTCTATAAAAGGGAATGGCTGGTCTAGAGAAGGCAGCAAATGCCACTGTTCTCAGAAAAGCTGGACTCAAGTCCGGTAGTATTTTGAGGCCAAGAGATTAAGGCTCCCTTTGCCAGATACAAGCATCCTACATTCCTAGTTGTATCTGATGACTCTAAAAAGCTTAAACCCTGAATATGGCACGGTTTGTCTCTGTGGCATGACTGGACTTGCATCCAGCTCTTCTACTGCAGACCCATTAATTCTGCACTCACAGGATAAGGCACTTTCAGTGTGCTTTTGCAGCTGGGGCTTCCAGTGTGAAACTGGAACATCTACTTCTAAAGTGTATCGAAAGTGCGTTATCCAGCACGAGCAGAAAACATGGCTGACCTGAAACTGTTCTCAGGAAGAAAAGAGATTCATTTAAACTTGTTTATTAACTTACAAGCGTGCACGCAAATTAATTCAATTTGCCGTTCAGCTCAGGCTACAAAATGGCACAGGGGCTCTCTTTCCAACTGCGTTAGATGCCGTGTTAGGCAAGATACTGAACTGGCCCAATGAAAATGGTGTCATTTGATGTTTATTCATGTAACTATACGCTGATTCTGAAAACCGTCCAGAGCTAAAGAACATGTGAGTGACAAAACAGCTCATGCCAGAAGTCGTAGCTCTCCCCATAAAAATTAGCTCAATTCTCCCTGTTATATCCACTGGCTTGCTTTGAAAACACATTCGGCAGCGGTAGCTGTGGGTCCCCCTGAGCCATATTCAAGGCTGGATGAATGCTCCTCATTCAACTCCATTACATCTCAGAGGTGATGAAAAGAGCCAACTTATGACAACCCCATAGGGTTTTTTTCCAAGGCAAGAGAGAAACAGAGGTGGTTTGCGACTGCCCGTCTCTGAGCAAGAACCCTGGGCTTCTTTGATGGTCTTCTATCCCAATACTAGCCAGTTTGGTGTAGTGGTTAGGAGTGCGGATTTCTAATCTGGTGAGCCCGGTTCGATTCTGCACTTCCCCACATGCAGCCAGCTGGGTGACGTTGGGCTCGCCACGGCACTGATAAAGCTGTTCTGACCGGGCAGTGATATCAGGGCTCTCTCAGCCTCCCCTCCCTCACAGGGTGTCTGTTGTGGGGAGAGGAAAGGGAAGGCGACTGTAAGCTGCTCTGAGACTCCTTCGGGAAGAGAAAAGTGGCATATAAGAACCAACTCTCCTTCTTCTTCAATAATATCAGGGCTCTCAGCCTTACACACCTAACAGGGTGTCTTTGATGGGGAGAGGAAAGAGAAGGCCACTTTGAGACTCCTTCGGGTAGAGAAAAGCAGCATATAAGAACCAATTCTTCTTCGTCTTCTAACCCGGGGTGAACAGGGAGGGAAGAGATATCCTGGCAAGAGATCTGCAGAAGTGGTTTGCATGCTTGGGAGGGATATGGGTACGACAGTGGAGATGGAACACACACCAGGAGTTTTATGGTGAGAACACAGCTAATTTTACTCTGTACAGGCTACAAGGAGCACTGGAGCAGCAGGTGGATGGATCCCGCCATCAAGCGGCCCATCTGCTGTTCGGAAATACTTGTTCCAGCCCATCTGATGGAACCCGTCACAGAGCAGTAGGCTGGCAGGACACATGTGGTAGGCTGGCAGGACTGCATGGTCCCCTCGCCACCGGGTGATGCAGGCCGGTCGGCCCCCACGCCTGAGCAGGGCACTGTGGCTCAGAACCCCTGAGGCCTCTTAGGGAGACCCTCTGGTGGGGCCTTCTGGCATGCAGGCTCAGCCTCACCCCCAATGGCTCCGTCCCAATGTCCACAACCACCAGCTTTGTCAGAAAATTATATGTCCAACAAAAACAATGTACCTACAACGACAAAAAAAGAGGGTGACCCTTTGGTGACCAACCAACCATCAAATTATGCAAGTGTTCTTTCGCAGAAATTAAAATGAAACCGACCAATGCCGTGAAGATCCATTGTTCGTGATTGTATATAAATTGTGTTTTTTTCCCCGGGGTTTCTCAGTTCAGTTTCGCCTCTTGTCCCGCCATGCCGATCTCACTCTTTTCCGCTGCTTCAGACAGACAAATGCTCTATCTCGGTCTACCCCACAAGGCTGTTGTTTGGATGGCGCCTCCCCCCCTCCCCCGGCCAAGCTGCTTCACCCCTGTGAAAGGGCTGTGCAACCCCCAAAGGGATCCCGACCTCCAGATTGAGAACCACTGCTCTAGAGTCAAAAGCTCCCTCCACAAAAAGGCCTTTTATTTTTCAAAGTATTAAAAGGGCAAAGTATCTGTCTCCAGTCAAGCAAATGCGTCACTCATTATGAAGTCAGACATATCGGGGCCCGTAGCTGCTTCTCCACCGCTTTTTCTCTTTTTTTCAGCCAAATACCCTTCTTCCATCAATTATCATGCTCTGCTTTTTTTTAAATCCCTCACCTCAATAGATGTGCAAGTTAAGCAAGGAATAAATAAACCTAAAATACCCTTTGGAAGGTATTAACTGTGTCAAACTGCCACGCCTGAAAAGATCTTGTAATTCATCTCGTTATCCACAAAAAGATTTACCTGGAACTAGATACTTGTCCTGGATTTCGTGTAATCTGTTGCCATGTCAACCTGCCCTGATCTTGTTGGGAATGGCTCATCTTTATTCAGAATTTCCCATAATATTTCAAAGATGGTTTTGCAAGGTAAAAGGCTTTAGAATCATAGAATCACAGAATCATAGAGCTGGAAGGGGCCACACAGGCCATCTAGTCCAACCCCCTGCTCAACGCAGGATCAGCCCTAAGCATCCTAAAGCATTCAAGAAAAGTGTGTATCCAACCTTTGCTTGAAGACTGCCAGTGAGGGGGAGCTCACCACCTCCTTAGGCAGCCTATTCCACTGCTGAACTACTCTGACTGTGAAATTTTTTTTCCTGATATCTAGCCTATATCGTTATAGTTTAAACCCATTACTGCGCGTCCTTTCCTCTGCAGCCAATGGGAACAGCATCCTGCCCTCCTCTAAGCTTTGGTTCTCCAGAAAATGTCATTGTTGGGTCTTAATCAAACATGGTTCTCAAGCACAGGAAAATTACTTGAGAATGGCCCACAAATGTTCTCCTTATCTTTTTCCTTCTCTGTGTGGAACTATAGCAAGGAATTCTCTTCTCCAAGCTTTTAGGCAGTGGTCTGGATCCAGGAGGATTTTCAGATGACACCAAGGAGTCCTCTGTTCTAGAGCAGATCTCCAGCTGACGCTTTCCTTGAAGTTCCCCAGGTCCAGTTCCCGGTAGGTCTATTGCGTCATGGTGTGGATCCTGTCAGAATCCGTGGCATTCAGCCATATAGTTTGTAATTGATTTCTGTGATTGATGTCTGGAGATGTCTGTCCTGCCAGGCCTGTGATGTTTCCCAGTTCCTGCCCCGGTTCACACCTCAAAGCCGAATTCTTTAGCTTGCAGTTTATGGCCTGAGCTTCCCACAACAAGACTCTGGTGAGATACCGTCCTTCCTTTGACTCCCTTACCCGCCTGTACCTAGCACCCTGAATATAGAGAAGTTTGGTCTTCTTTGAAACACGAGTTGTCACCTTCCCATGGGAGGGAGGGGGATGAGCCTGTGTTTTATATATGTGAATCCTTGCATGTAGCCTTAGTTCTGCCTATGATTCTGCTGGATGTCTTTGCATGAGTATAAAGAAACTATCTAAATTAGACGTTTTCTTGCCTATAAGTCTAGAACTCTGAAAGATCCATCCTGGAACCCCCTAGCCATGTATTTAGATCTCTTCATTAAACCATTTGTCCCCACTATAAAACGTATTTGAGGGACACAATGGACTTCCTTAACCATATTAATAATGGAAAACTGCAGAGTGAGGATCTGTTGTTTGTCAAATTGGATGTAATATCACTGTACACAAAATGAAGCACCTACAACATTTCTACGTCACATTGCAGAGGTATGTCTCACCGCACCCCCCCATCTAATTTGGCAGTGAATACTATTGGCAAACCCCTGCGACAGCAATGGGATTCAAATTTGCTCCCAAACTTGCCAATTTATATATGGAAAATGGGAGAATAGCAAAATTCTTCACAGTGGAACTCCCTATGAGAAAGATATTGGATAACATATTTATCCTTTGGACAGGCTCAGGGAAAAAACATTCAAAGAATATAGAGAATATATCAATTCTATTCATAAAGCTATTAATTTTGAAATGCAATCTGACAAACCCAAAATTAATTTTCTAGATGTTTTAGTAAGCAAGAATGAGAACAGTATGACGATTGAGAAAGGGATTATATGGACCCAGCCCTTGTAAGCAACAAGGAGTGGGGAGTCACTGGCCATGGGGGGAAGCCTAGGCTGGTGTTGCAACGTTTCCACTTTCGGCACATAGTGGAAGTCACTGGAAATGTGTGATGCCCTGATATTTCTACAAAAACTCTATGGTAGAAGCCAGCCACTTAATGATGTCACTTCCAGTGTGTGCTGGAAATGATGTCACTGGCAACATTGCTATGATGGTAGCCTTGGTCTTTCCCCATTGCTGGTAAATCAGCCCCTGCCAGACAACTGATGGGAATCAAAACTCTGACCCAGGATAAGGATTTCCTCACCCCAGATGAGGCCTGCAAGCCCTAGTACCCTCTCCTTCGGGAGCAGCATTTCGGGGGAAATTTTGTGCTGAAGCCAAGCGGAGAGGAGCATGTTGGTCCTGCTCCGGGGACAGAAGGCCATTTCACTGAGAACAGATTATTCGCAGGATCTGGCGCTGTATCTGTTATTGCAGTGGTCCCCAACCCCCGGTCCGGGGACCGGTCCATGGATCAGTCAGTACCGGGCCATGGCTCCTCCTCGTCCTCCTCCCCGGCTGCTGCCTCAGGGGCTGCCCTGCCACTCTGCCGCCGACTCACCTTTGGTGTTCTCCAGCGGCCGCCATGGCTGGGGCTCCCCCTCGGCGTGACACTGTGCAGCTGCTGCTGGCAGTGCCCCCCAGCGGGCGGTGGGAATTCAGGGGTGCCAGTGAGAAAGCAAGCAGAGCAGGGGCTCAGGCGGCGGTAACATCCCTCGGCAAAAGACTACCCCCCCCCCAGGCCTCAGTAAAATTGTCAAGCATTGACCGGCCCCCGGTGATAAAAAGGTTGGGGGCCACTGTTCTATAGGATTAAAGTTCTCTGAAAGCATTTTTAAAAACAAAAACCTATAGCCATAAGAATTATGAATTTTTAAAAAATGGCTGTATCTCATTTTCAACGGCACCGTTTGTTTCACAAAGTGTGCTGAAATAGTATGTCTAGCAGCTCTGTTAAAATAAATTTAAATAATTTCAGTGGGATTCCATAGGTAGCCAGAACATAATACCCGAGTTCTAACCCAGTCTCAGAAAAGAAACCTATCCAAAGGCAATACAATAAGCTTAATACTATCAAAAACAAGAAAAGTCTCTCCTTATGTTCTTTCTTTTCTTATTCCTTTATTTTTTACTACTCCGTAGTAATTTATACGTTTCTCCCCACGCTTCTTAGAGCCGGTGGCCGATTGTATATTATTACTGGTTTAAAATATGCTATTGGCTAGAGATCCATTGAATTTGAAAATTGACTAATTGGAGGACTTCCCACTGGGGAAAGTTGTTTTCCATTGAAAACGGACATTACCAGAATGCCGTTCTGGTAGAAGTCCCGGCAAATAGAGGAATGAGAAAAGAAAGAACATATTAAGGAGAGACTATTCTTGTTTTTGATAGTATTAAGTTTATTGTATTGCCTTTGGATAGGCTTCTTTTTCTGAGACTGTATTCACTTTGAAGTCGTCCTATTTATCTCGTTATAACTTTTTCTTACCCAGCAAAAATCTATGCAAAGACGGGCATACATTATTCGTCAGACATATAATACCTCTTGATTGTCCAGAGGAGTCATTAATGTCAATGTACCTTACATTTAGAGCCTATTGTGGCGCAGGGTGGTAAGGCAGCAGCCATGCAGTCTGAAAGCTCTGCCCATGAGGCTGAGAGTTCAATCCCAGCAGCCTTCCATCCTTCCGAAGATGGTAAAATGAGTACCCAGCTTGCTACTATGCAATTTAATAGCAGCAGCCCAGAACTTAGCCTTGCAGAGACTTGTTTGACTGTTTTCATCATTAAGTTTCTTGACTTTATCCACTGAGGAAAGACTTTGGTGTCTGTCTACCATTGGCCGTATTAAACTGCCTCTGATGGCGCTATTAATACGATGTGTAATAATACATGCTCTTGACTTCCGGCTAAGATGGTGGCGGACTGACATCGCCTTTGAAGAGCTCTCAGATACATGCTCTGTCGTGTCTATCTAGAGCCTCTTGTGGCGCAGAGTGGTAAGGCAGCAGACATGAGTTCAATCCCAGCAGCCGGCTCAAGGTTGACTCAGCCTTCCATCCTTCCGAGGATGGTAAAATGAGTACCCAGCTTGCTGGGGGGGTAAACGGTAATGACTGGGGAAGGCACTGGCAAACACCCCGTATTGAGTTTGCCATGAAAACGCTAGAGGGCATCACCCCAAGGGTCAGACATGACCGGGTGCTTGCACAGGGGATACCTTTACCTTTACCTTTTACCTTACATTTTACATGACTTAATACGATGTAATGGTCTTCTGAACTTCTACTCTAGGAACGAGGCTATTATTGCACATGCAGTGTGATTTTTTTGTCAGCAATGAAAATGGACATTCAAAAGTGGCATCACTGAGTCCAAAGAAGGTCACCTTATGAAGGTGACAAAATAAGTTTTTGAAACTGAGGAGCTCCTAAGAAACTTTGTCATGGATCGTTATGGCTTGTGTGTTTGACATACAATATTTATAGAATTAATACCCCACCTTTCTGCTCCACCAAGTTGACTAACAGATCAAAAACGCACATCAATTAAAAATCCAGGCAAAAACACATTGTTCTAATAATTAGAAACAGGCTAAAAGGCCTACAATAAAATACGTATGCACAAAAACTGCCATGTAAAATAGGGCGGGAAAGAGGGATCACCAAGGGGCCATGGGCTTGCATATCCAGGTCTACATTATATTGTATCAATCTGTATTACAGTGGATTTTCCAATATATAACTGTTACTATTCTATTAGTTTATAGAATCATAGAATCATAGAATCATAGAGTTGGAAGGGGCCATACAGGCCATCTAGTCCAACCCCCTGCTCAACGCAGGATTAGCCCTAAGCATCCTAAAGCATCCAAGAAAAGTGTGTATCCAACCTTTGCTTGAAGACTTCCAGTGAGGGGGAGCTCACCACCTCCTTAGGCAGCCTATTCCACTGCTGAACTACTCTGACTGTGAAAAACTTTTTCCTGATATCTAGCCTATATCGTTGTACTTGAAGTTTAAACCCATTACTGCGTGTCCTCTCCTCTGCAGCCAACAGAAACAGCATCCTGCCCTCCTCCAAGTGACAACCTTTCAAATACTTAAAGAGGGCTATCATGTCCCCTCTCAACCTCCTTTTCTCCAGGCTGAACATTCCCAAGTCCCTCAACCTATCTTCATAGGGCTTGGTCCCTTGGCCCCAGATCATCCTCGTCACTCTCCTCTGTACCCTTTCAATTTTATCTACGTCCTTCTTGAAGTGCTTATGGTGCTTTCATTACTACCTTAGTTACACCATAGCTCTGAACAATAAGAAAACAGATGTCCAAGCTAGATCAGGCTTTTTCAACCTTTGGACTGTGGAGTAACAACTGAAAAACTTTGCAGGCTTCAAGGTAATCCTGAAGTGATGTCAACTGGCCACACCTCTTTGCCACACTCCTGGGAGTGAAGTATCACTCCCTCTGTTTACCTGCAACCTACCTATTCAGCCACCCACAGGGGGAAAAAAAACCAAATGATCCCCCCAACCAACCCCAAGAGGACTCACCCAGCTGGAGAGTGGGGCCTGTTCCACCTGTTGCTGGAACCAAAATGCCAGGCTGGAGGAGTGGGTGGGAGCTAGGCCACCCCACTCATCCTCAACCTCCAAAGTGGCTCATCTGCGTGCTCCACTGGGCCAAGCCTGAAGCCAACCTAGAGTTAAGAAAGCCCCAAAACAATCCCACCACCTACCCAACCCCAAGAGGACTCACGGTGCTGGACTCTAGCAGCCACTAACAGGTTGACCATAATAGAGGAGTCTCAACTGGCAAAGGTTTGTATGTGTGGGGCACTTCCCCTTCCCACCCCCTCTAAAGCCACCGTTGACCACTTTGGGAGGGAATGGGTCAACGTTTCTATAATAAGGTGAAAACTCAGATCCTTTTAAAAATGTTTTAAACATATATTTTTTTGTTCTTAAGATGGTATATTGCCCCTCAAGATATTGCAAGAATTAATAAGAGTTGCAATGATAAATGTTGGAAATGTCAAAATATAAAAGCATAATTTTATCATATGTGGTGGACCTGTCAAAAAGCCGGGAAATATTGAGTTACGATTCATTATGGCCCATTATGCACGGAGTGGAAGCTCCGCATTCGGGGTGGAATGGCGGCAGCTAAAATCACCAATTATGCACGCTGCAGGCAGTAACCGGGCGCAGAGTCAACGTATGCCACCGAAAAGGCCGCATTAGCAAGATGCAGAAGAAAGTGGAGCTTCCCGGGACCAGGCCAAAAGTGGCTCTGGAGTAGCCGCGTGCATAATCAGATACTCTGGGTTTTGCCGCCGTTGCGTTCCATCCCGTGCGTAAGCGGTTTGCTTCGCTTCTTCCTCCCCCACGTTCTCCATGCCGCCGTTTCAGCGGCTGTGCATAATAGGCCTATGAGATGTAAATGATATTGAGAGTTAAATCTGTGTTGGATTCAAAATGTATTTTGTTAAATATGGTACCAGATAATGTTAAAATGTATAAAGAACTTGTAAAATATATGGTTAAAGCTGCCAGAATCCTTTACGCATCAAGATAGAATAAAGATTAATCACGAGATACTATGGACTGGTTAAATAAATTGATGGAATAGGCCATTATCAGGCTAGATAGAACAACAGAACCTAAGATAAATTGATGGAATATGGGGCAATAGTGAAACTTTCCTATTTGATACTCAACAAATCATGAAATTTAGGCCAATATTAGGCTAGATAGAACAACAGAACCAAAGATGAAGTGGGGGAAGGGACCTTTGAATCATAGAATAATAGACTTGGAAGGGACCTCCTGCCCTATGCAGGACACTCACAACCCTATTGCTCATCCACTGTAATCTGCCACCCCCTTGAATCTTCACAGAATCAGCCTCTCCGTCAGATGGCTATCCAGCCTCTGTTTAAAATTTTCCAAAGATGCAGAACCCACTACCTCCCGAGGAAGCCTGTTCCATTGAGAAACCGCTCTGTCAGGAACTTCTTCCAGATGTTTAGACAGAATTTCTTTTGAATTAATTTTAACCCATTGTTTTTGGTCCGTCTCCCCGGGGCAAGAGAGAACAACTCTGCTCCATCTTCTATATGGCAGCCTTTTAAATACTTGAAGATGGTTATCAGATCCCCTCTTAGTCATCTCCTCTCCAGGCTAAACAGACCAAGCTCCCCCAACCTTTCCTCACGTGTCTTGGTTTCCAAACCCCTCACCATCTTTGTTGCCCTCGTTTAGACACGCTCCAGTTTGTCTACATTCCTCTTCAACTGTACTCCGAGACCGAACCAGAGGAGAGTAAAGTGGTACTATCACCGACACGATACTCCATTTGATACAGCCCAAAATCCCATTTGCCTTTTTTGGTACTGAGTCACACTGCTGACTCATGTTCAATGTGGGGTCTATTAAGACTCCTAGATCCTTTTGGCACATGCTACTGCTAAGACAAGTCTTCCCCATCCTATATTGGTGTAGATGGTTTTTCCTACCTAAATGCAGAACTTTACATTTGACCCTACTGAAATTCATTTTATTCAGTTTAGACCAGTTCTCGAGCCTATCAAGATCATCCTGTATTCTGATTCTGTCTTCTGTTGTGTTTGCTACTCCTCCCAGTTTAATATCACCTGCAAATTTAATAAGTATCCCCTCTAATCCCTCATCCAAATCATTTATAAATATGTTGAACAACCCAGGCCCCAGGACAGATCCCTGGGGCACTCCACTTGTCACTCTTCTCCAAGAGGATGCTGAACCATTTACAAGTACCCTTTGTTACCAGTTACCGATCCACCTGACAGAATTAGGATCCATACCACATTTTATAAGCTTGCCAACAAGAATATCATGTGGAACCTTATCAAAAGCTCTACTGAAGTCCAGATAAACTATGTCTGCAGCTTTCCCCTGATGCACAAGCTAGTTACTTTCTCGAAAAAAGAGATGAGGTTAGCCTGACATTACTTGTTCTTGTGAAACCCGTGCTGAGTCTTAGAAATCACAGCTCTCTGTTCCAGCTGTTCAAGGACCGAGGTTATGGATTGTATATCACTGGATTGTATATCTTAACTACAAGATTAATCTAAAATCTGGTATTTAACTTCTAAATGATGTAAAATTACAGGATATGTATTCTTAATTCTCTATGCTCTATGAAATTTTGGGTTTTTAAAAAAATAGTAATTGTAGCGTATAATTATAAGTAAGTCCCCCCCTCTTTTTTTGTATTTCCTATTATATACATAAATATATACAATTAAATCTCCACCAACCCGCATAACCCATGTAATCCTGGTTGGGAAAAGCTGAGCCAGTTGGAAAAAATAATAAATATGGGAAACTTATCCTGCATTAAAAAAAATTATTTCAAAATACAATATACAATATTCAAAACATAGAGATCCAGTGACTGCACTTAGGGCATATTCAACTCCCCAAATATTATTCACTAAATTATTATTATTATTAATTAATGCATTATTAATTAATATATCATTCTGACCTATTCAATATTAATATGTCAAATCCAGGCTAATAGTTCAGAGATTCAGTTTGGTCTGAAAGACCGTGAATGAAATTGTTTGTTTGTTTCTTCAGATTTCACCGATTCTGCAGAATAATTCCTCTTCCCATAATGTGACAAACGGGGACCATTGGTGTTTGAAGATTTTGTTTGCAAAATACAGTATTTTCTGGCTATAAGACTACTTTCCCCCCCCCTGAAAAACATGCCTCCAAGTGGGGGGGTCGTCCTATACGCCGGGTGCACTTCAGTTGGGATAGAGATAGCTGCCCATAGTGGCCCATAGTACTGTAATGTAATGTAACAAACTCTATATTTTGAGTGGAAATGTTGGGGGGTCGTCTTATACGCCCAGTCGTCTTATACGCCGGCAAATACGGTAGCTGTTTTCCGCATTTTATTAACACATAGCTCATTCATCCATTAGCTGTATATCCCATAGCCTCCAATATCAGTGATCCAGACTTGGTTAAAATGGGAACTTTTAAAACAATAACACCAGAAAAACCAACATGGAGTTGATAGCAATCCCTAATGGCTGACAGGAAATGACACCAACAGGTAGCTTACCTGATACTTGACAATATCACCACTTTTCAAGAGACTCCCTGTCTGTTCAAGAAGTCTCTTTGAAAACAGGCAAGTCTCCCAGTCCTGCTCTGCTAGAAGGAGAAACCCTCTTACCTTTTTAATAGGCAAGTAGTGAAGGTGGGAGGTTCCTCTCTTCTGTTCTCCAGAAAGCAAGAAGCTCCTGTGAAAAAGAGACAAGTCCTCCATTACAGTTCAGAAATAACTGAAGTCACAACAATCATCCAAACAAATGCAACAACCCAGAACTGTGATGGAAACTCTCCAGATTCTCCTCCAGGTCATTTTGGTTGCAAGCTCCCATTTGGTGCATTTCTGAAGGAATGGTTTTTCCTGGACTAGCTTGTCTAGCTTCTGCAGCCTACATCTTTTTCATTGGACATCTGCGTTTCTGACAGGCATCTAGTCAGTGCACATTAATAGCTTCCGTCCTCTGCTTGTCTGTAGCGGTCTGAAATCTAAAGGGACTGATTTGTGTAGTTGTTGCATTAGGACCCATTTCCCTTTCATGAGCCTGTACTGTATTTTCCAGACATAATTTATATGGATCTACAAAGGAAGGGATCTTACTTGAATGGCCTAGGTTAGTCTGATCTTGTCAGATCTCAGAAACTAAGCAGGATTACAGCTGAACATTAAGAAGACAAAAGGAATGACAACTGAGAAATTACACCACTTGAAGGCTGATGGTGAAGAAATTGAAATTGTTTATGATATTCTATTCCTTGGCTCCATCATTAACCAAAAGGAATGGCAGGGGCTCATGGGAACTGTAGTCCATGAACATCTGGAGGACCACAGATTGACTACCCCTGATCTAGGACACGTTAGATGGACATACGGAATATTTATGTGCATGCCAAAAAGTTTTAAGCATGCTGGGAACAGACATATGTTTCAGAAGCATGTTTTGCATAAATATACTGGAAGAGCAAGAATTAGCCACGGCCCCTGATAGAGTGTGTCCTTGGCAACAAGCCTTGGTTTACAGCCAGGGAATGGGTGAAATTATGTCACAAAGCACAGCTGCTTTCGCTTGTAAACGTTTCCAGCCTAGTCCTCCATGTTACCAGCAGTCCACACTGCGTTACGGTCTCTAAAAATGAGTACAAACCCTAATGGATTGGGTAAAGGAGAAAAGAGAGGCCTATTTCTACTGAGAAAAGACACCAATTCTTCCAAGCAGGGCTGGTATCAGCATATCCCGAGGAGCTCCCTACTTGCTTCTTTAGAGATCAACAGAGAGGTGCCTTTTTATAGGCTAGATCTTCATCAGCTCTGCCCTCAGCTGCTCTGTAGGGCTGCTAGGCGGGCCTACCCTTGTCCCTGACCCAGAAACTGCAACTGGTGTATAATGTGGCTGCTATGGTCCACAAAGGAACACCATGGAGGGCCCATATCCAGCCTGTGCTGAGGCAGCAGCATTGGTTGCTGGTTTCATCCATCCATCCATCCATTTATTATATTTATATACTGCCGTCCCCGGAGGCTCAGGGCGGCTTACATAAGAACAAAGAACAATACATAAAACAGTCTATCGGGTTGCAGTCTGGGTTGCAGGCTGGATCAAGTTCAAGGTTTTGGTATTAACCTTTAAGGAAGTGATTCTCAACGTGGGGGTCTGCGCCACCTCGAAGCTCATGGAAGCTCATGGAGATCACTGAGGTTGCGCAGAGGAGGCCAGCGTCACGGCAAGCACCGTTATGAGCAGGAGTGGCGGCATGTGCGCATGTGTGTGAGCCGCCGCCACCCCTGCTGTAGGGTTTGCAGCATTAGGGCAGTTGAGAACGGCTGCTTTAAGTCAATACATGATCTGGGCCCCATATATCTGGGCCCCGTATATACCTTTCTCCTTATGCCTCTGCAGGGCTCCTCATTCTATGGGTGCAAAGCAGTTGGAAATCCCTGGATCGAGGGAGGTACGCCTGGCTTCAACCAGGGCTGGGGCCTTTTCAGTCCGGGCCCCGACCTGGTGGAATGACCTCCCGGGAGAACTGAGGGCCCTCACAGAACTTTCTCAGTTCTTCAAAGCCTGTACAACGGAGCTCTTTCTTTGGTTGAGGCCAGGGCGGGTAAGATCTGGGCCCCTCCCTGTGCTAGCCATGTCATCAGCCCACCGGGGAGTACTCCCCATGAGGCAGTTGATGTGAACTCAGTCAGCGAGGAAGGGGGGGGGTTTGCGTCACCATCAAGGGTAGGTTTTAATGGATTTTAATGGGGGCGTTTAGGGGTTTCGTGAGAAATTCTTGTTACCCGCCACAAGCCACTATGTGGGAGTGGTGGGTTATAAACTGAAACATACGTACACATATACAATACTCTGGGCCATTCCGCACCAGGATCTATGTGGCAAATTGGTTGCGGGACGAAAAAACGCCATTTTAAATAGGTGAATTCGTCGTTATGCATACCTGGCTTTGTAGTGGAATCCAGTTGCGTTTCTATCGTTTCCCACAGGTTTCCGGTCTCGGCAAAAAACGCTAGCCAGGAAGCGATATTGCCGAGCTCGTCCCGCCCCTGGCCGTCAAGCAGCCAATGGGCGGCCGTTATCATGATCCCCAAAAGCCCCTTTCCCTTTAAGGAAGTTTAAAAAAAAAACACATTGCAACGAATCTGCGTTGATTCGTTTCAACGGAGAGACCCATCTAGGTAGCAGGTGGTGTTTTAGCTGCCGTTTCATCGTTGCCACGCTCCCCCCAAGTGGAAAAAAAAAGTAACCCCCCCCCCCGGGACGGGCGCGATTTTCGGCCGAAAATACAGTAAAAAATAAAGGGAAAATAAACCAGCAAACAGGGCTGTGTGTTGTTTTGTGCTTGGTGACTTAAAACAGCTCTGCAGCCAGGGAAGCCTCGCTGGGTAAACGAAGGCTCACCGGTGCATTGATCTACGCTCGCTCGGAGAAAAAAAAATGGCGATCGCTTCACCAGAAGATCAGAGGAGAGAGCTAGGGGGCGGGACTTTGCAGAAACCGCAACAATGGTAACGCACAGAACTTTTTCGCTAGTGTTGCTGATTGGTTGCAAGAGTGTAGCGCTTTCCGGAGGGTGAATCCACTTTTTGGGATTTCCCTGAAAGCGCTACAACGAAGCGCTTTTTGCGGATCGGTTTCAGGAGTGCTGCAGATTGTCAATGACGTTGTGCATAATGGCAAAACTGTAGCGATTTCAATTTATAACCATTGTGCTATTTTGGACGAGTGAATTACTTCTGTCACTGAGAATATGCCCATGTGCTAGTGGCACGATAAAAAGGTAAAGCTGGGTACTCATTTTACCAACCTCGGAAGGGTGGAAGGCTGAGTCAACCTTGAGCCGGCTGCTGGGATTGAACTCCCAGCCTCATGGGCAGAGCTTTCAGACTGCATGTCTGCTGCCTTACAACTCTGCACCACAAGAGGCTCTAGATAGACATGACAGAGCATGTATTATTACACATCCTATTAATAACGGCATCAGAGGCAATTTAATATGGCCAGTGCTAGACAGACACCGAAGTCTTTCCTCAATGGACAAAGTCAAGAAACTTAATGATGAAAACAGTCCAACAAGTCTCTGCAAGGCTAAGTTCTGGGCTGCGGCTATTAAACTGCGTAGTAGAGACACAGGACAGACAGCGTCTCCTCCAGTCTAACTGATTCACTTCTTTGCACCAATGAGAACAATGAGAACAGGGTGTCTGTTGTGGGGAAACCAAGGGAAGACCAACTGGAACTCCCTTGGGTCTTGAAAAGTGCGGTATAAAAATAAATTCTTCTTCTGCAGTCAGTGTGAGAGCACACAATGATACGGAGAGAGATATGGGATTTTGGCAGGTAGGGATGCGAATTGACTGAAAGGCAGGCATCAGCGGAGGGTCCTGGTGGGGGTCCAAGGAGGAGAGGGGCTCCTGCATGCATGGGGCTCTCTTGAGCCTGGGACTATACCTGCTTCCAGGTAATAAAGACCGGCACAAATGAACACCCAAAGCTGCCTTACACTGGATCTGACCCTTGGTCCATCATGTTCAACATTGTCTACTCAGGCAGTAGATCTGCAGTGTCTCACGCAGCGGCCTTTCCCATCACCCACTGCCTGGTCCTTTTAACTAGAGATGCCAGGGATTGCACCTGGAGCTTGCTGCGTGCTGAGTCACAAAACTTGTAACTGGAAATGAGGCTCTCGCCCACACTCATTTTTGCAAACTTCCCACCCCGGCGTGCAGAGGAATCTGAAAACAAATTAATTGTGCTCTGGCCCAGCGGGACGATCGATACTATGGAGTCACGGGACAGCCTTCAGCAGGGCCAGCCTTGCTGGGCCTCCCAATGTGCTGCTGCGGCAAAAAATAATAACAACGCAAAATGGATTCCCTCGGGGGATGAGCAGAGAGAAGAGCATGAAATGTGATTTGCTGTAGAGAGAGCTTTTGGGCACTGGCGTGATCTGAATATGGCAAATCCCACGGTCTCTAAATGATTCAGATAATGGGAGTTGGAGTTTGCTCTCTGCAATTATTGCAGGAGAAACAAAGGAGACGAATTAGCATTTGGTAACTTTCTCCTAGATCTGGAGAGCCCAGGCTAGCCCAGCCTCATCAGATCTCAGAAGCAGGGTCAGGCCTTTGGAGAGGGTATTATTATTATTATTATTATTATTATTATTATTATTATTATTATTATTATTATTATTATTATTATTAGACTTATTTCCCACCTCTCCGGACAGGCTCGAGGCGGGTTACTCAAACTAACTCCATTAAAATTCCCATTAAAAACATCAAACTACCAACAGTATACGAATGAATGAATGAATGAATGAATGAATGAATGAATGAATGAACGAACGAACGAACGAACGAACGAGTAGTATTTGGATGGGAGACCTCCAAGGGTTTCTAGTTTAGTTTCTTAGATTTTTAGACTGCCCTCCCAGCGAGGTGGTATACAACAAAATATAAAATACGAATGACTAAAGATTAAAATTGCATTTAAAATTAATTTAAGTAAAGAGTGACAGATTAAAACAGCAATGATAGATTTGTAGAATGTCTACTGTGGGCACTGAGTTCTCACAAAAATTCAGGACGATTCAGGGTGGATCGATGCATAGGCAGATGGACAGACGAGGCAGGACAATCCATCTCAAGGTCTCTTGCCTCGGAAATGCCAAAGACTGGCAGGGAATTGATAGCATTTTCCACAAAAGAATTTCTTCTAAGGTCAGGCCTGATTGGAAAATGGCCTTAAGACAATGCAAAGAACAGAAGTTACATATCAGTCACAGGGCTCTCCAAGAAACCAAGCTGGGCTTTCAAGGAAGGCTGTGGCAAACACCCATTCATTTCCCCTTTCTAGGGAGGTTGTTTCCTATACCCCATTTTTCTCCCCGGTGGGCACCCAAAGTGGCTTATGCTGTTCTTGCCTTCGTTTGGTCCTCACAACAACCTTGTGAAGGAGGTCGGGTGGAGAGCATGTTGCTGACTCAACGTCACCAAAAGAGAAAACAAATCTATCCCAAGGCTACTAACTATATTATGTTGGTTTATTGTAGCATCCAACCATAACAGGTTCCAGGTATCTCCCGTTTTCAAAGGGAATTTTCCTCAGAGGTTGTTCCTCTCACTTGTGAGAAAATTGGTACTTCAATACCTCTATTCAAGCTCAAAATGTTAAGAGTATATATATATACCCCGGCCTTTGGCTCTGTTCTTTAGGGATGCTAGTAATCCAACTGTCTGTATTTGCTTGACTCTATGTCACCTGCAGGGTATTGCAGGATGCTCATATTACATGACCCCCTGATCCTTGCAGTCATCTCCCCAACACACTGCTCAGCGGGAGAAAATCCTCCCATGGAATTGTGGGAGAGAGGGATAGGCATGCTGGGCACAATGGTGCTACTTCCAGTGCAGGCTGCCCCCAGAATCCCCCCCGCATGTACTCACCGAGTAATGGCAACCACCTGTTTGCGGGAGTTGTCAAACCTCAGTGGGATATTAAGCCAAAGCTTCCAATTTTCCCCAAGAGAATTGATCTCTATGGTTTAGGGATCAGCTGTGATTCTGAGGAATTGCCGGATGCCAGCTAGAGGTTGGAAACCCTAGTTTTATTGCTGTACCAATGCTTTAAATTCTGTGAAGGAGTCAGGCTGAAAATGTGACACGGGCCCAAGGACACCCCACAACAGTCCACGGCACAATGCAGATTCCAACCTCCTTAATCCTAATCCAACTGGTTCAAAATGCAGTCACTTGAGTCCTTAAGGCAGTGGTTCTCAACCTGGGGGTCGGGACCCTTTTGGGGGGGGGTTGAACGACCCTTTCACAGGGATCGCGGCAGGGCAAGCAGCTTGGCTGGGGGGGGGGGCGTCATCCACACAACAACCTCGCGGGGTAGATGGAGATAGAGCGTTCGTCTGTCTGGAGCAGTGGAAAAGAGTGAGATCGGGATGGTGGGACAAGAGGCAGAGCTGAACTGAGAAACCCCAGGGAAAAAACAATTTATATGCAATCATGAACAATGGATCTCCATGCCATCAGTCAGTCTCGGTTTAATTTCTGTGAAAGAACCCTTGCATAGTTTTATGGTCGGGGGTCCCTACAACATGAGGAACTGTATTAAAGGGTCGTGGCAGTAGGAAGGTTGAGAACCACTGCCTTAAGGGCATCCAGTGGAGGGCACATATAACTCCAGTGCTCACCCAGCTGCATTGGCTCCAAATTGGAGATAAGAACAGATTCAAGGTTTTGGCATTATCCTTTAAAGTCATAAATGGTCTGGGACTGACATATCTACAGGATATATCCACAACATCCCCCCTCCCCCGAGCATTAAGGTCATCTTACCAAAACCTGCTTAGGATCCCTGTCCCAAAGGTGGCGAGATGGGCTTCGACCAGGGCCTTTTCAGTCTTGGCCCCGGCCTGGTAGAACACTGTCTTGAAAGAGATCAGGGTCCTGCAGGGCACTAACCAGGACACTAGGCTTGTAGGACAGGGCTGTTTTGCCAGGCCTATGGCTGAGGACCGAATTGACCATTAAAAAGTGCCAGCCTCACTGCTAAAAGGGAGACCAGACCTGCCCTTCAAAGATCTTGACCCCTTCCGAGATGAAATTAGTTGGGGGTTACTGCAAATTACAAATATGTTTTATGTTTTACTATGCCAATGTTTTTAAAACGTGTTTTTACCTGCCCTGAGCTACCTAGGAAGGATAGGCTACAAAAAAAGCTGATGATAATATTAACATTAACATTAACATTAGCATTAGCATTAACATTAATAGTAATAGTAATATTATTTTTAATATTAATATTAATATTATTTTTAATATTATTTTAATATTAATATTAATATTATTTTTAATATTAATATTAATACTAATATTGATATTGACAGTAACAGTAACAGTAACATTAATATTAATAGTAACAGTAATAGTAATAAATCCAACACTTTGCCACTATACCATACCGTATCCCTTCAGTCTTCTTTCCTGCATGCTCCATTGCTTGCTTCAAACATGCAACACCCGTACATCATGTGTGCGCTATGTGTGTGTGTGTGTGTGTGTGAATTCTCCTGCTAGTCACCAACTACAGACATTATTCCCACTAAGGACAATGTGAACATCTCTCAGGTACGTGCCCAATCGTTTGGAAAACCACCAAGGATACAAATGGCAGACTGTGCTCCAAAGATATAGATTAAATACCGCCTCATCTTGGGCAACGAATGGGAAATAACAAAAACCACTCTTAGGGGATCGCAGCGATTCAGCAGATTTGGCTGTGAGAGAAAAGGCAGCGTTTGGCAGGGACACAACCTTTCAATTCATGTTGTGCCGTACTGAACGAAAATTCAGTTCATCGCGATTGCATGCACAGTGCTGAGTAACAGTGTCAGGGATTCCCAACCACGGGTCACAGACCCTTGGGGATCTCCAGAGGGGGTCCGGGGCCTTTCCCCGCCTGCCTTAATGAACTCAGTCACAAGCTGGGGAACTGGTCACTTCCACTGCTCCCTCCTGAGAGTGAGTTCTCTTATAGCTTCTCTGCCTGGGAGGGGGATGGAGTTTGCATGCTTACTCCTGGTTTAAACCATCGCCTGTCTCTCTCTTCCCCCCTCCTACTCCAGCCAGCCGGTAACATGTCACTTCCAGGGGCATGGCCAGCTGACATCACTTCTGGGGCTCCTCGAAACCCGAAAAGTTATTTCGGGGTCAAAAAGGTTGAAAAAGGCTGAACAGTGTTGGATGGCCCATGGTTCAAGAATTACAACCCTCGCCAAATCCTTACATGAGAGGCATGAGCCCCATGCATTGTGGGTACGTGGCCAGTGCTAGTACAGGAGTAGCCAACCAAACACCCCCTTCAAACTGGGCACAGTGCCAAGGCACTGACTCTGCTTCCGTAAATGCCAGACGAAACAAAGACCTGTCCAGTCCAATGCTGTGTTTCCTGCAATGCAAAACGAACAAGCAGGGAAGGGAGGCAGAAGCCCCTCTCTGTCAGTCATCCTCCATCAACTGATGTTAAATTGGATACACCATGAAGCAAAGATGTGCCCAACCATTTTGGACCTCATGAATCAAGCACAGATCCAATTCTTTGTCATCGCATGCTGTCAAAGATCCAAGAGAGAGAGAGAGAGAGAGAGAGCTGTGCATTTTGAAGCAAAATAAAAAAGGTAAAATTCTGTACATCCCACAATGTATACTGATGACTAAACTAACCTGTATGTTGCATGATAAAGAGAAGAAGAGCCCTGCTGGATCGGGCCAAAGAAGAGCCCTGCTGGATCGGGCCGGTGGTCCATCTAGTCCACCGCTCTGTCTCACAGAGTGGCCAACCAATTCCTCTGGCCGAACAACAGGGCATAGAGGCTAAGGCCTTCCAAAGAACATGAGTCCTGCTAGGTCAGACCAATGTCCAACATCCTGCCTCACACAATGGCCAACCAACAAGAGGGCACATGAATCTATCTAGAGCCCTTTCAAAGTTGTTCATGTGAACTGCCCTGCGCCTCAGGGGAGGGCGGTATACAAATGTGAGATAGATAGATGGATGGATGGATGGATGGATGGATGGATGGATGGATGGATGGATGGATGGATGGATGGATGGATGGATGGATGGACGGACGGATGGATGGAAGGACGGAGGGAGGGAGGGAGGGATGGATGGATGGAGGGAGGGAGGGATCTGTAAATCTGCATATCCAACTTTGCTTTTACAGAATATTTTTTAATTAAAAATTATTAAAATTCAGAAGTGGAGCAGATGGCATCCATTTGCTGCAATTCTTATGTTAGTCCAGGTTTATTTAGGTGGGTTCCTCCCCCCCCACAGATTTTGATATTCATGGGAATGATGAATCATTCAGGGGGTTTAAAAGGTGTATTTTTAGAGCAAATGACACCAAATTTGCAGGGAAGCAAGACTCCTCCTCTGTACTGGGTTCCCCAGGCGGCCTGTTTTCCATTGTTTCCTATAAGGAGAAATGCCATCCTTCTTCTAAGCGGCAACAGGAATACTTCCTTCCTCCACTGAAAAAAAAACAAAGATCAATCCCTACAGAACAGAGCAATTCCCTAAAAGCACCGGACCTGGTCAGAACAAAATTCCCTCATCAATCTGCAAAGCCTTGGAGATGTTTGAGAGAAAAAGCACCCTTGGCAAGGCCAAAGCCCGCCATTTTCCTGAGTTCTTATTTATTTGTATTTATTGATTATTGACATCTATATCCAAACTTTTGGCCTTCACAAAGGACCACCGAGGTTGCTCATATATTAAAATATCTTTAAACCGCTCCTGCGGAGTGGATTAAATAATCGGTTAAGGGCACCTAAGGAGGGCTCTGTCCGTGATGAGGAAGGGTGCCGATATGCCCCTTCCTCATGACTGACAATCTGAGGGCCCAATCGGCAGGTGCTTTGCGCCTGCCGATTGGCCCCTCCAACTGTCAGTCCAGCGGCAAGGGACCAATTGGGAGCGATTGATCCCTGGCCGCTGGACTGAGAACTCGGGAGGCGCAAAGCGCCTCCCGCCCTGCCCCCCCCACTCGCCTGCATCTGGCCAACCAACGCCATTTTCTTCCCACCTGCCCACCCGCACACAATGCTTGCTGCCTTGCCACCCACAGACGAGGAGCCGCCGCCGCCCCAACACGCGATCGGCCCGCCTCGCGAACGCCCCACGCATCTCCCTACCTACTGCGGCCATGCCTCAGCCTCCTGCCACAGCCGCGACAGTGCCCGACCCGGCGCCACCTTCCCCCGCAGCACTGGCCCCTCCGAAGCCGCGTCAGTGCCGCACCCGCCTTCGCCCGGAGAGAGAACCTCCACGTCACCCCGCGAAGCCTCCAGGTGCTGCCGGCCACCGCCGCACCTCCAACAGCGGGCCCGCCACCAATGGTGCCAGCCGCGGCAACGGGGCGGCCACCGTCTCTGCCGCGAGCGGCTGGCGCCGGCACAGGCCACAACCGCAATGCCGGAGCCGCCGCCGCCGCAAGGACATCCACCCGTTCGCCTCTCTGCCGCTGACGAGCGAGCTCCACAGCCACGGACGCCTCAGGTACGGCCTGCCCCAGCAAGACATCCACAGAAGCCGCCAGTCAATGCGGGACGGCCTCGCCCTGGCCCATCCAAAGCCTACGCTCCGCGCTCGCCCACCCCTTGGCCACACAGCCAGCCCTCACCCCCATTGCCGCCCTAGCGCCCGCTGTATTTAAACTACAGCGGGCTTAATTACTAGTACATAATAAAACCACATTTTAAAACCACCCTCCCACAGAAAGCAATAAATAAAAAATCAATAAAACGATTAAAAATAAAGCTAACATACATTCAAAGACAAAAAACAATTAAAACATTGTTCAGGAAGGCAGGATCACTGCGGGAATGCCAAACAACTACAAAAAAGGCTTCACTCATTAGGGACACCAGCCTCCAGATGGGTCATGGGGATCCCTGGGAATTACAACTCATCTCTAGATGACAGGTCAGTTCTCTAGAAGAAAATGGCTGCCTTGGTCTTGGTGGCACTGTACCCCATGGAGGTCCTTGTCCTCCTCAGGCTCCACCCCCAAATTCCAGGAGTTTCCCCAAGGAGTGGGCAGTAGAAGAAAACCGATTTATCTCCCTGAAGGCTCGAATTTTCCTTGCTGCTAATGCAAATAGTGAAACATTATAACTAATTAGGGGGTTGGTATTCAATAATAAAAAGACTATTTTGTCCAAATTCGCAGGGAGGTTCTGGCCACTCAAACATCTCTCAATATATTTGGTTCTTGGCTCCACGTATAGTGGGCAATCCAAAACATAATGATAAAGGTCTTCAACAGCAGGTTCTCCCCAAATACATAGGTGAAGGGCAAAAGGTACAATGGAAAAAGGGCCTGAGAGTAGGGCTGATGGCATAACTTGAAAGCGTAAATGAGCAAACGCCATTCAAAGTTTTTGTACAGAAATGGTTACTAAATAGTCTGATCTGAGATGGACTGTTTTGAATAGTTTAAACAAAGGAGAAAAGTTAGATTTTATTATTGTTTGTCTATCCAGTATGGCATCAGTATTAAAGATCCAATCTCTCAGATTAGACCCATCAACTTGCAGAGAGAATTCCAGAGCTTTGGTGCCATGACAGAGAAGGCCCTCTCCTGTGATGCCAATAACCAAATTTCAGAAGGAAGGGGCATCCTAAGCTGGGCCTCCAAAGATGATGGTAGTGATTGGGCTGGTCCAATCATAAGAGAATAAGTTTTCTTTCTGTGTAAGTCTTTCTTGGTCAGCAACTAGAACTGGGCATGGAAGCGAAGTGGGAGCCAGTGTAGATGGGCCATGAATGAAGCGATAAGGTCCCTATGGCCCACCCCAGTCAACATCCTGGACGCACTGTTTTGTATTAAATGGATTTTCCTAAGACTTTTCAAGGGCAGCCCCACATAGAGTGCACTGCAGTAACCAGGACATACGCCACGGTGGCCAGATATTTATTTAATTCATTTATCATACATAGGACCCCATTCCCAACCTGCTGGCTCACAGCAGCTAACAACAGATAAAATACGCTACAATAAAATAAACCCTTACAATGCCCAATCCTACAACATACTAAAAACACATACCCTGCCTCCCACTGATCTGCCAAGTCTCCAGGGATGATATTAGCAGTGGGAGACACTAGAGCCAGTTTGGTGTAGTGGTTAGGAGTGCAGAGTTCTAATCTGGCAAGCTGGGTTTGATTCTGCACTCCCCCACATGCAGCCAGCTGGGTGACCTTGGGCTGACCACAGCCCTGACAAAGCTGTTCTGACCGAGCAGTTATCTCAGAGCTCTCTCAGCCTCACCCACCTCACAGGGTGTCTGTTGCCATCTTGCAGGCACTGTGGAAATTAGTTAGTTCCAACAGGGTCTTTAACCCTTCTGGGAGCCCATTCTACCAGGTAAGGCCAGGCAAACTTCATGGGGGCTAGGGATCACCAGGTGATTTCTGCCTGCCTAAGACCACAGCTGGCTAACCTGTAAAAGCTGGTAAAAAGCACCCCTGCTCACAGCTGCAGCCTGGTCACCATTAGGGGATGGAGAGATGGGGTTGCCACATCCAGGCTGGGAAACTCCAGGAGATTTGGAGGCGGAGACGAGGGAGGACAGGGACCCCAAGCCTCCTTTCCTGCCCAAGTTGGGACCCAAATTGCAGCCTCTCCATCTGCATTTTAAAATAGACCACATGCTGGTATATGGGGGGGGGCACAATTCAGCCTCTGGTACCACTTAGACCCCACCCAACCCCATCTTCTGCTCACTGGTAAAACGTTACCATATAACTGTCAGCTTCCAGTCGATTTTCCCCAATAAGCAGACTCTTGGTGGAAGAAATCTCTTTATTGTCGGATTAACGAAGCAGGGTACATGACCTCCTTTGCCAAAAGGAAAGCACAGAACTAAAGTTAGCACAAATGTCAGCTCCAAAGCCTACCCCCATGCATCCTTTGGCATAAAAACCACAAGTGCTACAGTTCAATGCTCCCATGCCACAAACCTGCCAAAACAAAGCGATGAAACGAACTTTCCAAACCATACCACAAACACAACCCCTGGTGCTAAAGGTCAAGTGATAGCAGAGAGGCACCGAGGAAGAAATTCACCGCAGGCCTCTCTGGGACTGAAAAGTTAAAATAACAAGGTTCACAAAGCATTTCCCAGATGTCCCTTCTTTGGTCAATACCAGCAAATAGTTGACATACGAATGTACAGGATAAACGCCCCACAAATACAAGCAAAGTTAACACTGATCATGAAAACATCCTGGCAAGAACATGTGACAAGAGGATCTTGACAGTAAACATGTTCCTTGTGTAATCCAGATAACTGGGCAACTTGGTGGGTCCCCTGACTAACAGATTGTTGGGTGTCTAACTGTGGCCTCCTGCAGTACCATCCTGGCCCTCTAGACCCAACAGCCGTTGTATGGCTAATGCAAGGGTAGTCAAACTGCGGCCCTCCAGATGTCCATGGACTACAATTCCCAGGAGCCCTTGCCAGCATTCGCTGGCGAATGCTGGCAAGGGCTCCTGGGAATTGTAGTCCATGGACATCTGGAGGGCCGCAGTTTGACTACCCCTGCATGCTCTTTGTAATTACTGCCCACATCATACCGATGAAGAGCCGAAGAAGACGTTACACTTGTAATTAGGGCTGCGGCACTTACAAATGCTTTGGCAAGAGAACAGCACAGCAGAGTTGTCATTAAAATTACATCTCGTTGACGCCACAACTTGCTTTGCAGCCATCCGGGCAGGGTTGAGTCGGAGGGTTGCTTTGCTGAGCCTGACAAGAGGGATAATTTTAATAGGCGGCTGAACCATGTGGCCACCTGCGATTTTATGCGCTGATATTTACAATGCAACAAGGGCTCGCCAAGCCTTATAGCGGTTTTCCAAGACCAATAAAACTGTGTTTACTGGATTTCGCTCCCCTTAATGCATGTGCTTGGGTGCACAAACACACACACACACACACAGAGCCACAGGCCACCAAAACAAAATATTCTCTGTTGCTCATTTGGAATCTCTAGTCTACCGCGTTTTGGAATCGTCTGCAGAATTTCTGTTGGGCAGGATAGCGTGTAGCTAGAAGTCCTGATATGGAGCTTGGATGTCTTGTCAAAATTATAACACTTACTCATTTAAAAAAAACTCCGCCACTGATGCATTTTTTTTCACTGGTTAGCATGTTGGTCTGCAGTAGAAGAGATAGCCTTGAGTTCAGTACCACTTTAGAGACCCACAAAATTTGGGCCGGGGGGGGGGGTATAAGCTTTCGAGAGTTAAAGCTAAGCTCCCTTTGATGGTCTCAAATATAGTTGTTCAGTGATACGAAGGCTCAGTTCAGACATGACATGAAACCACGGTTTGCACTCTCCATAATCTATGCCCTAAATCACGTCCTAGGTAGGGGAACAAACCTAGGTTCAGAGCTCTCGATTCATTCCCCATCTTCCGACCACTCCGCTCTTTCCAGGCACGGTGGCCTCTGGAGACTGAAAAACGGGTTGGATCCAGCCAGCTTGTCCAGTCGATTCCATCCCTAACCTTTTCGCTCCTCACCACAACCCCCCTCCTTTTGTCCATGCAGGTCCACTGATCCCCAGAAGAATCCTCCCAGCTGGTCCTTTCCCCTCATAAGAAAAGCTGGTTGGCTGCAGCCCAATGGCCCTAACTATGGGTTGCCAGCCTGATGGTCATACAACATCACAGCAAGATGTTTGGGGCTCGATGCCACAGCATGAATTGCAGCGTCCACAAAACTACTAAAGCAAAACTCACCGTCACTTCCAGCTGGAAGCAGCAGCAAGCTCCACGTATTGCAGTGGTTCTCAACCTTCCTAATGCCGCGGCCCCATTTGGATCGCCGAGGCCGAGGTGGAGTGATCGTTCAGAAACGCCACAGTGATTGGACCCAGGAGGGCGGGCTGGGAGGCAAGCTCTGCCAAGTCCCTATAGGGCCAACAGAGTGTGAGGGCTACATATGGGGCTTGGTAGGGGAGTGTTGCGGGTGTTCGATGGGGAGGCTGAGCAGCCGCCGCCACAAGCCGCACACCTGGGAAAGAATCTCCCGGCGATGGCCTCGGCAACCCCTGGGAAAAGGGTCGATCGATCCCCCCAGGGGTCGCGGCCCCCAGGTTGAGAACTGCTGACAGATGGACTCGTGGAGCACGAAACTCAGAGCATGGCTAGATTAACCAACTTTGTTAATCCCAGACCACCTGAAGCCTTTCAAAAACACGGGGTGAAATTGGTGAATTTTCCGCCATTTCCCCCCCTTTTTCGATTACTTTACAATGCTTGAAATAAAAATCAAGGTAAAAAAAGAAAGATGCCAACCCCTCTGCAGTTTTTAAGAGGAATCCTGAGTGCATGGCTAGCAGGCTATGGTCACAGATGTTGCTCCAAAGATGGGGAATGGTTCCACAGGTTGGCGCCCCCCCCCCCCCATACCAGGCCTTCCAGTGCGGGGATGCACTGCCAGCTGACACGGCTGCTCAGCAGCTGTGTTTTGGCTTGCGGAGCACTTAGAAGAGAACCCTATCATTTCCCGGCAACGTCTGTCTGCAAAAGGGTGACTGTGTGTTCCCAGCAAGCAGGCTTCCAAAGCCGCGCAGCAGGCAGTGAGGGAGCATGAGGAGCCGGGAAAGAAACCTACTGACCCGAATTCACTGCCAGAGGCTGGCTCGAAGGGGAAATAACAGTCGGAAGGAAAGCGTTTTTATTTGGCTGACTTCTGGCTTACGTCACCTCTACGAGATTTATTTATTTATTTAACTCTCGTCTTGACTTCCAGGTCCCCAAAAGCAGTTCAGATCATAGTTAAAGGTAAAGGTATCCCCTGTGCAAGCACTGAGTCATGTCTGACCCTTGGGTGACACCCTCCAGCATTTTCATGGCAGACTCAATACGGGGTGGTTTCCCAGTGCCTTCCCCAGTCATTACCGTTTACCCCCCAGCAAGCTGGGTACTCATTTTACGGACCTCGGAAGGATGGAAGGCTGAGTCAACCTTGAGCCGGCTGCTGGGATCGAACTCGCAGCCTCATGGGCAGAGCTTTCAGATGGCTGCCTTACCACTCTGCGCCACAAGAGGCTTCAGATCATAGAGTGGCATTAATAATTAGCATAACTATCAAATCGTCAAAAGAAATCACTTAAAAGCAAGGGGGCGCCGTGAGTTCTGACCCTGACCGAAAGCGTAAATGGGTCAAAAGAGCAGATTTCAAGGGCCCAGTTCTCACCAGCCAGGCTCCGGGTAGAGCTGGCAGGCACATGACTGAGGTTGCTTGGGCGAACTGAACCAGATGGGGTTCAGTGATCGCCTCCATGTTTGGTCAACTTCACGGATATAGTGAATAAGGTTCTCTTCTAGTAAAACCTTGTCTCTAAAATGCTAACATTTCATAAACTGGCAACCATCTTTTAAAAAAACATTAGCGCTATGTTGGTAATCCAGAATACTATGGCAGTTAAGTCAAGATAGTCCACCAATCCTCCTGTCTTCATCAAAATAGCTTTGCTCCAGGACAGTTGCCTACCATGTCCTCTGTTCTCATACTGTGCATCAGGTGTTTTGTTTAATACTTCAAGGCACACCAGATCAACCACTGGGAAACAATAACCTAGCCCGGGGGTGTCAGACATATGGTCTGGCCCATCCATGGCTCTCATCCAGCCAGTGAGCAACTGGCCAATACCTTTACTGATGTGGGAAATCTACTGGTGCGCTCCCTCCAACGGAAGTCTATGGGCATGATATCCATAGACCTGCCCCTAGGGACCACGGCAGTAGAAGGGGAGCAGCGCCAGAGCACTGAGGCATGCTCAGTGCTTTGGCGTCGCCACTGCCAGTCTTCCGAGGCTGCCCCCGTTCTCCAAAGGGCGGGGCCAGCCTCGGGAGACTGGCGGAGGTGGGACCAGCTCAGCGACACACAGCACTGTGCATCGCTGAGCTGGCCCCGCCCCCCTGCTATGCCTCTGAGGCCGCTCCCCCGCTATGGAGAGTGGGGCCAGCTTCGGGAGACTGGCGGGGGCAAGGCCAGCATAGCTGGCGTAAGCATGAAAAGCTCCCTCTTTTGCCCACATGCACGCTTTAATGTATGCACCAGAACAAAAAGGACAAAATGAGCAGACTTCAGATAGATAGATAACGAGAGAGAGAGAGAGAGAGAGAGAGAGAGAGAGAGAGAGAGAGAGAGAGAGAGATTTGGAATGGGGGTCAGCCTTTACATTTTGTGTGTGTGTGTTGGTGGGGGGGAGGAAGAATGAAGGAGTGCAAAGCTGTGAAAATTAGTGCTAAGTAATTAATGCTAAGTTTAGTTTCGAACCAATTCAGGGAACATTACTGCTGTTTTAGGTTCTAGGGTAGCCTTTCCCACCTAGGACCCCTCCCCTTACCACCCCCTCCAGGCCCGTTATTGGCCATTTTGGGAGGTGTGGCTGGTCGACTTGACCATATATGGTCATATAAATGTTTAACAATTAAAAAAAATTAATTAACCAGTTCTAGGGTTCTTACCTAGCTCCATTCCCTGAAATGCTGTAGCAACTGCAGGGAACACCCAACAGATGAACAAACAGGATTTAAATACAAAATGTATCCAGTGGAAATAGGCAATTTTGAACAGTGCTCAAAATGGTACAGGCTAGATGATGGGAAGGACTTATTATGTAGATGATCACTAGCGACATCACAGAAGAAGAAGAAGAAGAAGAAGAAGAAGAAGAAGAAGAAGAAGAAGAAGAAGAGTTAGTTCTTATATGCAGCTTTTCTCTACCTGAAGGAGGCTCAAAGCGGCTTACAATCGCCTTCCCTTTCCTCTCCCCACAACAGACACCCTGTGAGGTGGGTGAGGCCGAGAGAGCCCTGATATCACTGCTCAGTCAGAACAATTTTATCAGTGCTGTGGCGAGCCCAAGGCCACCCAACTGGCTGCATGTGCAGAATCGAACCTGGCTTGCCAGATTAGAAGTCCGCACTCCTAACCACTGCTCCAAACTGGCTCTACTACCACCAAATATTTTTGGTATCACAATGACTAACCAAAAAATATTGTATCTGAGGAAAGGATTACATTTTTCTGCGCCTTGAAAATATTGCAGCGTTTGTCGCTTGAGCAAAGGCAAAATATGATATCGCTGCATAACTGCAAGGGAAAGATGTATGAACTGAGTACCAAAAATAAGAAACAGCGGCACATTTATCGGCCAGAAAGCCCTGATTCTGTAAAAAGGCCAAACAGCGGGTGTTTTTCATTCTGACAATTTAACAAAATACTATTCTGGACTCTGCTGCTGTTTTTTTTCCCCCCAACATGGGAGAAATAGTAAATGGAACCTTGATAATAAGAAACTGTCGTCCATTTACAACAGCTTAACATCCTTTTTGCTACAGGGCTTTATTTTAACCTTTTCTCATCAGAGAATCTTACGCATATATCATATATATCAGAGAATCTTACATATAAATATAACAGAATCTTGTATAAAGGTAAAGGTATCCCCTGTGCAAGCATGGAGTCATGTCTGACCCTTGGGGTGACGCCCTCTAGCGTTTTCATGGCAGACTCAATACGGGGTGGTTTGCTAGTGCCTTCCCCAGTCATTACCGTTTACCCCCCAGCAAGCTGGGTACTCATTTTACGGACCTCGGAAGAATGGAAGGCTGAGTCAATCTTGAGCCGGCTGCTGGGATCAAACTCCCAGCCTCATGGGCAAAGCTTTCAGACTGCATGTCTGCTGCCTTACCACTCTGCACCACAAGAGGCTCAGAATCTTGTATACATATACTCTATATCAGTGGTAGTCAACCTGTGGTCCTCCAGATGTCCATGGACTACAATTGTAGTCCATGAATATCTGGAGGACCACAGGTTGACTACTCCTGCTCTATATGTATGAACAGTTCCGCAGCGTCTCCAAAGGGAGCTCCTCCATCAGGCATTTGGTTGAGGTCAGCCTGAACCACCACTTCCCACGGGCCCTCCCCCTGAGCCTCCCTCCTATGGCACCCACTACAGTTCCGGCCAACCCACTGGGCTATCAGTATGTGTTAATTTAATGTTTCCTTATTTTTCTATTCTATGTTGCATGTTTTCACTTTATTATTGTTAAACTAAGTTATCTGTATTGTTTTTGTTTTATGTGAAACAGCCTGAGCCTTCGGGGAGGGCAGTATATAAATATAATAAATACATAAATACATAACTTTTGCATCTTCTGAATAACAGACATATGTAATCTGGTACCGTTCCCATGACATAAAATTATTTACGCATTAAAAAAAAACAACTAAGCAAATACAGTTTTCTGATGTCTATCCGATTGAGTATGTCATGAGTTTACACGCAGAGATGACCCGTCAGCCGAAGATGAATAAACAGAAAGAAATTTCCAAGGTGGCGATGACAAAAAGCTTTATTCAGAACAAGTTCTTAGGTATAAAATCTCATTTTCCTATTTTACTTCCTCAGTAAACTTATTTATGAATTGGTTTTTTTTCCAGGGATACAAACAAACTCTTCCACCCATTACCTAATTCTTATATTTTATATACCTTATATTTTATATTTTAAAAATTTTATATATATATACCTTTATATTTATATCTCTCGTTATAGATTTGGGTCTATTAGTATCAAAGGTCCATAAAGGTAACTATCTTATAAATGAGTTTACACGGGCTGACTATCAAATTACATTGATACATTGTTGTATTGTTATATTGTACTGTTACATTGTTATCTGGTTACAACTATTAGTTATTATTATAAGGTTATTCACATGTTTTTATAGACCGTTTTATGTATTGTTCCTTGTTCTTATGTAAACCGCCCTGAGCCTCCAGGGAGGGCGGTATATAAGAATGATAAACAAACAAACAAACAAACAAATCTGAGTCAAACTTAGATCGATTAGACCATCCTTTAAAACCTTTGGACCATGTAGGATCCCCTGAAATAATTTTTAGGCTTCGTGGAACCCCAAAAGTGGTGACATGCTCCTTCAGACAAGTGGGCCCGGAAGTAAGATGCGGAAGCCAATTAATTGATCGATCATTTACTGTTTCCACTGTGGAGAAAGAGACTAGGCCTATACAGCAACAAGGGACGTGGGCTCCAGTGACATCTAGTGACGTCAGCAGCCGTCCCAATTTCCGGGAAAGGCCACGTAACCCCTGGGGAGCTCTTGCATAACTCCAGGGTTCCCCGGACCCCTGGTTAGGAATCCCTGAAGTAGGCAAACAGCAATATTTAATAGTCACTAGTTACACACAGATGGCCAATTTGGACTGGTAAAATAACTTACAAACACGGGTGGAAAAAACACCTTTCAGTGAATATACTGGAATTGTAGTAGATTATATAAAGCAACTGCAAAAATTTCAGGAAAACTGAGCATATGGAAAAATATGCATATGCCATGGATAGATATTATCTTACTCCAGATATGATACCCTAAGGTGGTTCGCTGGGTAGGGCAGTAGATAAATTTAAAGAAACAAATAAACAAGTAAATAAATAAACATTAAAAATAGCTACTAGAATTTAATGTCTGTGCTAGAAACTCAAGAAGTGAGTAAGGCCCTTCCTACACATTTGATGGCCATGTCCAATGGTTCATAAATATTGGTCTGAAATATTGAAGGTAATAAATGAAATTTTATAAGATTACCCAGTGAAATGAATGTCTCTCTCTTAAACATCCTCTCCAAATGATAAACGGAAACATGTATTTGAATTTTTTTCAACAGCGGCAAGATTGCTATTAGTTCAAGCCTGGAAACAGGAAACAGTACTTGAGCTGGAGATATGAATCCATAAAATAAGGTTTGTGATGTGAAAGGGGGAAAAAATCTGTATAGAACTGCAGGATGGTAAAATTTATTGGCGTCTGGCTGGCATTCATTATCATACATTGGAACAGAATTAGACATGATGAGAATGGTAAAGAGGCAATTTTGAATTATACTTGAATTATTTATTACCTGTTTATAATATTTCTATGCCTTCTTTCCACTCAATTCATAGATATACCCCCAAAATCTTTTTGGTCCCTAAGGTAATACTTGACTGATATCTAGCTAATGGTCTCCTAGATGCACTGGCATACAATCTGCAAATGCATGAGAAGAAGTTCTCCTGAATTATATCTAGATTAGCAAAATAGATTTTGGAATTCATGAAAGCAATAGAAAATTACTTTAAAAACATACAAACATAATAGAAGCCATAATGTTGTTGTTGTTAGGTACGAAGTCATGTCTGACCCATCGCGACCCCATGGACAATGATCCTCCAGGCCTTCCTGTCCTCTACCATCAGTAGATCAGTAGAAGCCATGTTGGATCAGGCTAATGGCCCATTCAGTCCAACACTCTGTGTCATACAGTCACCAAAACCATCAGGAGGTCCACCAGCAGGGCCAGAACTCCAGAAACCCTCCCCACTGTTGCCCCCCAAGCCCCGGACAGAAAAACATAAGACAAGTCATGTTAGATCAGTCCAGCAGTCTGTGTCACAGAGGGGTCAAAACCTAGGTATCATCTGGAGGTCCAAAACCAGGGCCAGATTAACTTCAGAAGCCTTCCCATTGTTACCCTCCCCACAAGCTCCAAGAATAGAGAGCATCACCTCCTCAGGCATAACAGAACCCATGCTGGATGAGGTCAACAGCCCATCCAGTCCAACACTCTGTGTCACACAGTGGCCAAAACCCAGGTGCCATCAGGAAGTCCAGCAGTGGTGCCAGAATGGCTTCTATCATTATGCTGTGTCGGATCCAGGAACTGGAGGATACAAATATCCTGGATCTTTCCCTTCCTCCTTTTCATCCAGAAGTCCTTTCTGATCATGAACAGGAGTTGTGGGGCTGAAATTGTGGGGCAACCCTTTTTATCTGCTCAGAGGAAGCAAAAGGGTGATTGATTCTTTCCCCTCCTGAATCCTGCTCCCACCTATCAGACCACACCAGTCCCCCAAACCTACACCTATTCTGCACACAATAGATAATGTACTGTCAATGCACTTTAGAAGTAGATTTCCCTGTTCCATACAGGAAAATCCAGCTGGCAAAGCACATTGAAAGTGCATTATCCTGTGTGTGCGGAATAGGCCCTAGAACAAGGTGAGCAGATTGTCCCACTTTTGGAGGGACATCTGGGGGTACCTGGCAAATTGTACTTATGTTGAAATTAAAAAATATATATTACAATACTATTTTTGCATTCTATGCGTTCTATGAAAATTTTTGTTGCTCCATATAGACCATATTTTAATCAATAACCGCCCCCCCCCCAGGTCAATGGTGTCCTGCTTTACCAATGTTAAAATCTGGTCACCTTACCGTAGAATCAACATTCCCAAGATCAAGAGGTTTATTTCTACAGCCCTGATTCCACCTGCCATCTCTCTCTCTCTAAAAAAAAAATCATTCTTGTTAAGGACATGACTCATCAGAAGCCGGGGAGGGGGGGGGGGCTCTTTGAAATACTTAGTCACTGCCATGATCTCAGAGTCAGTAAGTTGCTAATGTATACAGTGCACTGGGGAGGGGGGAGTGTTGCTCTCCCTTTGCACCATCTACAAAAATTTCAGGGGGAGCGATCCACAGTCACTGTATGCAACTGAGCCTGCCTTAAATGCGCCCATTCAGCAGCAGGCTTTTTTGAGAGAAACTTAGGCAAATCATTAGCTCTCTGTCTCAGCTGCAGCTGTCTACGCTCTTTTAGGCAAAAGGCACTGGACCTTAAACACTGCATAACCTGCAGGAATAAGCAGCTGCCTGCCTCCCCCTTCCCCACAACTGCATGTGCCTTGACAGGGACGTTTCACTGGCTGATGTATGCTGATTACGGAGACATTGTGGGCACAGGACATCTGTTCATAAATGACGTAGTAACCTGAGCTACAGCTGTTCCCTTCCCACCATCCATTGAACAGTGTTTCGTGATTTGTCAGCCTCAGGGCCAAACTAGGTGTTTTGCATTTTTAAAGACCTGGGTCTGCACTTGGTTCGAAATCAGGTTCCCGGCAGGGAATGGCTAGTAAAAAATAACACAAACCGCATTTGGACTTGGAACAATGGTATCTAGGGCAGATTAGCAGATTCACATAGCAAGTGTCAGGTTAGGACCCCCCCTCTTCTATGTGCAGCCGGTTGGGTTGCCACCTTCCAAGTGGGGGCCTGAAGATCTTCAGGAATTACACCGTACCTCCAGGAAGGAAGGAAGGAAGGAAGGAAGGAAGGAAGGAAGGAAGGAAGGAAGGAAGGAGAGGGAGGGAGGGAGGGAGGGAGGGAGGGAGGGAGGAAGGAGGGAAGGAGGGAAGGAAGAAAGAAAGAAAGAAAGAAAGAAAGAAAGAAAGAAAGAAAGAAAGAAAGAAAGAAAGAAAGAAAGAAAGAAAGAAAGAAAGAAAGAAAGAAAGAAAGAAAGAAAGAAAGAAAGAAAGAAAGAAAGAAAGAAAAGGGAGGGTGGAAGGAAGGGAGGGTGGAAGGAAGGAAGGAAGGAAGGAAGGAAGGAAGGAAGGAAGGAAGGAAGGAAGGAAGGAAGGAGAGGGAAAGAAAGAAAAGGGAGGGTGGAAGGAAGGAAGGAGGGAAGGAGGGAAGGAAGGAAGGAAAAAGAAATTAGAAAGGCAGGCAGGAAGACAGAAAGACAAAAGGAGGGAGGGAGGGAGAGAGAGAAAGAGAGAAAAAAGGAGACTCTCCTGTCCCCACACTTGTTAGAGCTAGCAGAGGAGTGGCCCAAGGCCTAGGAGAGGCCTGTGCCAGCTGAAACAGATCCGTCTGGGCCTGCACGTGGCATTTTTGGGGACTTCGGCAGCCACTCCAGTGCATGGTGGGCTCTGGAGAGGCCTCTGAAGGCTACTGTGAGCTTGATAGGGCTGGTGGGCCACCTCTCCTCATTGTCCACTCCCACCCCAAGGATCTCAGGCAGCTGTAGAGCCCACAAGGAACTTCCTGGGCTTGAGCCCTTCCCTCCCTGCCAGCCTCCACCTCTGGCTGGCTTACGTTTTGGAAGTGGGCCAGGAGAGCTCTTCTTCTGATTGGAAGGAGGAGGACGGGGAGGCACCTGGGGGTGAGGCAGACTCGCTATTGGATGTCCGCTGAGGAGTGGAGGCTTGCTATTGGTTGCCTCCTCCCACAGATGGCCAATCTGGTAGCGAGTGCGTTGTGAGCGTAGGTTTGGGTTTTATTCTTGTGAAGAGATTAGAGCAGTGGTTCTCAACCTTCCTAAAGCCATGACCCTTGGATACAGTTCCTCATGTTGTGGTGACCTCCAACCAAAAAATGATGCGAGTGTTCTTTCACAGAAATTAAACCGAAACTGACCAATGGTGTGAAGATCCATTGTTCATAATTGTATATATATTGATTTTTGTTTCTTGGGGTTTCTCAGGTCAGCTCTGCCTCTTGTCCCACCATGCCGACAGATGAACGCTCTATGTTGATCTACCCCGCAAAGCTGTTGTGTGCATGGCATCCCCCCCCCCGGCCAAGCTGCTTGCCCTGCCGCGACTCCTGTGAATGGGTCATTCGACCTCCAAAGGGGTCCCGACCCCCAGGTTATAGGCATTTTATCTATGTTGTAAAGTCTGTATGGGAGCGCCATCAGAAAGAAGAGAGAATGTTTTATAATAAATTAAAAAATACTAAGCAAACAGTAGCTTGGTGAAGACCGTGGGATCTCAGCTTTGGGGGAGACCTCTGTAAAATGGTATATTGGTAAGACCATGCAAAATGGAACTTTATTGTGCAACTAGGTATTCCAGGTTGGAGCAAGCGACTCCACACGCCTGGATATGGGGTGGGGGTGCTACACCACTCTAAGGGTGTGTAGGTGGATCTCTTTTTGTCTTCATCTGGGAACTGCCCTCTGACGCCTCGTGTCTCTTTCCCTTTGTCCTCTACTTTTCTTTCCAAACTATTTCCATGGACAAACATGTCTCTGCAAGTCTCTTTTATAGACACAATACTCTAATTCTCTCCGACATATGATGCCAGTCAAGTTGGCCATTTGTGACAGAAAAAGCACTCTTTAGATTAGGCCTGTTTTCCTTTCTATTTTTGACTGCAACCTAAATGCAAATTGAATCTACTTAAATTATTGTAAGTCTCCCCCCCCCCCTTTATTTTTGCAATATACTTTTTGGGTGATTTATTAGCTGCACTCAGCATCTATGACTGGGGAAAACTCTGCTAGATAAACAAATATCCCTTTCATATTTTCAACATTTTAGTATCAACTAAATCTTTTTCATCTTGATCAAAAAATAGCAAAGCTGGGCACCCTGGCTAATTTTTAAAATTATTTTTTAAAGGGAGCAAAGCTATCTATTCACTGTCTTTGATGGGGCTTTCCTAACAGTTTCAAAAAGCATCGTGCCCCCCACCCCCTTTTAATAGGACTACCCTAGCACTGAAAAAACATAGAGCCTCTTGTAGCGCAGAGTGGTAGAGCAACAGACATGCAGTCTGAAAGCTCTGCCCATGAGGCTGGGAGTTCAATCCCAGCAGTCGGCTCAAGGTTGACTCAGCCTTCCATCCTTCCGAGGTCGGTAAAATGAGTACCCAGCTTGCTGGGGGGTAAAATGGTAATGACTGGGGAAGGCACTGGCAAACCACCCCGTATTGAGTCTGCCATGAAAACGCTAGAGGGTGTCACCCCAAGGGTCAGACATGACCCGGTGCTTGCACAGGGGATACCTTTACCTTTACCACTGAAAAAACAAAACCCTGCAGTTGATAGAAATGCCCCTCTTACTACCCAGTTGTCAATCAGAGTTCTCCCAGAGGTTTCAAGTACAGAATAACAAATAAGGCTAACAGCTTTTTTTTATTCTCAAACTCAGCAAATTCATTGTAAGGCTGCATGCCCAATCATATCGGGTTGAAAATGCAAAGCGCTTTTTATGTCCAGTGGCACCTTTAAGACCAACAGAGCTTTATTCAAGGTTGGAAGCTTTGTTGTGAAAACACAATTCTTCAGATATCTAGAGAAGGGTGCATGATCATGAAAGCTCATCTGTTCCACTTAATATTTCTGGTAAGGCCTTGGAGGAGGAGCTGGTCTCATGGCTTAAGTGCCACTCAGCGCTTAACACCCACTCAGGGTGGCTGTCCCGCCCCTGAGTGCCACCTCCTCCAACCGGCTTGCCTGTGTGTCCAACGGCCAGCCAATCACCTTCTGTCCCCCACTCCTGACCACTCCTTCCTCCTCCCCTCCAAATTTCAGAGGCTGCAGATCCCTTCCCCATGAGAGCTGCCCCTGCCAGTGACTTCCCTACCTGGGGCCTGGAGGGAGAGGCTATCCACAAAGTTCTTCTACCCCAATCTAGCGCCTATTGTATTCCTGAATGCAAGGGGCTTTGTCTCTAGTATCTTGAATAAAAATATGTTAGTCTTCAAGGTGCCACTGGACTCAGACTTTATTCTGCTGCCTCACACCAACCCAGCTGCTCACCTAAAAGCGGTTTTTTTAATGCGTGTATAATTCTTTTGTTGACAGTCAGTGCTTTAAGACTGAGGTTCCGCACTTTCAGAGGGTAGCCATATGCTGATTATCTGTCCCAAAGACGAAACAAATGATACAAAAGGAACACTTAAGTACTGGTACGGGAACAAAACCAAAAAGAATCTGAAAGTAAATTCCCCCCCGAGGAAACTACTTGCAAAACACATAGGGGATGTTCAATTATTAAAGACTAGGGGCAAAGCCCGTTGTATCCAGGAATACAACGGGCGCTAGAACTTGGCGGTGGGAAGAGGAAGGGGAGCAGTTGTCCAGTCTGTAAGGGCATGGGGTTGAATGTGTGTGTTGTGTGGGAGGTTGTGGTGGCGTGGTGGCAAATGAGGGTATGGGTGTGGAGATATGGGTGTCAAGAACCTGTGATTTGGAATGTCCGTTGAATATGGGAAAGGACTGACCTTTAGGAATTGTGGCATAGTGGTTACAGATGAGCTTTCCAGAGCCATGACTTCAGATATGTGAAGGGAAAATCAGACAGGAAACTCTTCTTAGGGGGAGATTACATGACAACCAATTCCTCCCAGTTCTGCATTCAACATCATTTCCCTTCTTGTTCCGCTGCCCTAATACACATGGGGTAGTCACAGTACACAGGTGTCTACCCTGCTTCTTCTGTCTCCATTTTTTTACTGTTGATAAAATGTTATGTGCCCAGATGCTTCTTTCATGGTTGCTCCTTAGAAGAAGAAGAACTGGATTTTGATACCCTGCTGTTTTACTACTCAAAAGAGTCTCAAAGTGGTTTACAAACACCTTTTCCCTTCGTCTACCCACAACAGACAACCTGTGAGGGATGTGGGGCTGTGAGAGATCTGAGAGAACTGGGAATGGGCCGCAGTCACCCAGCAGGCCTCGGGTGTCACAAAGCAGTTTCGAGTCACCTTCCCTTCCTCTCCCCATAGCAGACTCCCCATGAGGGAGGTGGGGTAGAGAGCCTTACGTGGAAGATGGCAACCTGAAGAGGAGGTCTCTATCTGTGCACAGCAGTCTTGACCTTAGTCAGGTTTGTGCACACCTAGGTAGTGAAGAGTTCCAGAAGATGAACCTACACCAATCTGGCAACCTTACCTCCTTTCTGAAATGTTTTCTTGACCTGAAATAGGTCAGGGGGTGCAAGGTAGCTGCGGGGGCCTTACACACTTTTGAGGTCCCACTTTCAGACTTCAAGGAATATGTTCAGACCAAGGACAGCCAACCACCAGGCAGGGCCTGGAATAGCTGCTCATCTCCAGACTATACAGACCAGCTCCGCAGGCAAAAATGGCTACTTCTGAGGTGCCTTACGATTAGGTTCTTTCCTGACTGACTAGAACTCTGATCTGTCTGGGGCTGATTCTGCACTTACTTTGTTTTTTTCGGTGTGGATCCTGCTGAATTCAGATCAATTTGAACTCGGGTCTTCCTCTTTCCCTCCCTCCCCATTGAAACAGAAAAGTGTTCTGCACTTGATTGGGAAAACTCAGAAGGGGAGGGGGGAGCCAAGCCCAGACAGAGCCTGGACCGGCTCCACCCACTTTCCACCCACTTAGCCCTTAGCCAATTATGTATTCCACTCCCCAAGAGGTTACAGATTATAAAATTCTAGAGTTGGAAGGGAACTCCAAGGTCATCTAATCCAACCCCCTGCAGAATACAGGAAATTCACAACTACATGCTGACCCACAGTGACCCCAGGTGATGCACCCCCTCAAATAAAACCAGAATCCCTGGCCCATCTGGCCTGGATGAAATTTGCCTCCTGATCCCAAAGTGGCGATTAGCAATTCCCTGGCATGCAAGAAAGGGCCACAAGAGCCAAGCATGGACACAGTCCCTTCTGCCCAGCCACTCACAATCTGCCTAAATTCATATAATCAGCATTTCTGTCAGATGACAATTTAGCCTCTGCTTAAAAACTTCCAGGGAAGGAAAAGCCAGCACCTCCCAAGGAAGCCTGTTTCACAGAGGAACTGCTCTAACTATCAGGAACTTCTTCTAGATGTTGAGACGGAATTTCTTTTGAATTAATTTCATCCCTTTGGTTCAGAGGAGATTTGATAACCATCTTCAAGTATTTAAAAGGCTGCCATGTAGAGGATGGATAAGAGTTGTTCTCTCTTGCCCCAGAGGGACAGACCAGAACCAATGGGATGAAATTAATTCAAAAGAAATTCCATCTAAACATCAGGAAGAAGTTCCTGACCGTTAGAGCCGTTTCTCAGTGGAAAAGCCTTCCTCGGGAAGTGGTGGGTTCTCCATCTTTGGAAATTTTTAAACGGAGGCTAGACAGCCATCTGATAGAGAAGCTGATTCTGTGAGGGCTCAAGGGGGTGGCAGGTTACTGTGGATGAGCCATAGGGATGTGAGTGTCCTGCATAGTGCAGGGGGTTGGACTAGATCAGGGGTAGTCAACCTGTGGTCCTCCAGATGTCCATGGACTACAATTCCCATGAGCCCCTGCTGGCAAATGCTGGCAGGGGCTCATTGGAATTGTAGTCCATGAACATCTGGAGGACCACAGGTTGACTACCCCTGGACTAGATGACCCAGGAGGTCCCTTACAATTCTATTATTCTATGATTCTGGTCTGACACTCCTGGGCAACAGAAAACAACTGGGTCAACAGAAAACAAGTGGAGCAGGGGCTCAGGCGGTGGGATTCCTTGGCAAAAGACTACACCCCCTCCCCCGGGCTTAAAATTGTCAAGCATTGACCAGTCCCCAGTGATAAAAAGGTTGGGGACCTAAGCAATCTAGCCAACCACCATGCCTGGTACAATGCAAGCAGGATTTTCAAGGGTTTGTTGCAACCTGATCGTTTCATTGATCAATGTACTGCAAAAGAAAGACTGGCCAAAGCGCAACAGACAACTTGTATCATTTTGGGTAAACTGATTATTACACACCCTAAGCTGATTACTACATACAGAAATACTTAACATGAACCTAGATCTAATTTTCTAAACTGCTCCCTTTATTATATTATGCTACAATGGAAATCGAGTAATGCTTTACCGTGCCAGTGGCCCAAATCCCTCATGGGGGATACACTTCCATTAAGATTTATGGATTTATTTAAAGAATCAATTCTAACCCGTCCAACCATTTTATAAAACTTTTAATTTATCGTTACACATGTTGTTAGCCTGCACAGCCATAACCAATTACAGCCAGGTGGGATTTAAGAATTCCCTAACTTCTTGCATATCTTGACCTGGATCTTATCTGCACTGGGCTTTTAAAGCTTTTTGGGCTCGGTTAATAATAAGCCATCTGCACCTGACTCTGATCTCCATTTTGATGCTGTTCAGGTTTTCCTTCCAATCTGCAGTGCTCAGGATTGACTCTAGAGTCACGCTACTTATTCACCAGCATATGCAAGACTGGATTTCCTCATCTTCATCAAGTAAATAGGAGCCCACAGCTGTCTCTTACAGGTGCAGATGCCCTGCCCCCTTTGGGTTTTATTCCCCCTCCCCACCACAGCCATGCCTCCAGCACAGACATTGTGCAGAGATATTTGCTGATTGATTGGTACCTGGCAGCAGTAGACCCTTTTCACTTCTGGTGCTGCCTAAAATCTGTCTGAACTTTCATGCTGCAAAGTTGTTTCCCCTAATTTACTAGCCCCCTTTAAGTAATGGTCAGACCACACCTGGAGTACTGTGTGAAGTTCTGGAGGCCTCACTTCAAGAAGGACGTAGATAAAATTAAAAGGGTGCAGAGGAGAGCGACGAAAATGATCTGGGGCCAAGGGACCAAGCCCTATGAAGATAGGTTGAGGGACTTGGGAATGTTCAGCCTAGAGAAAAGGAGGTTGAGAGGGGACATGATAGCCCTCTTTAAGCATTTGAAAGGTTGTCACTTGGAGGAGGGCAGGATGCTGTTTCCGTTGGCTGCAGAGGAGAGGACACGCAGTAATGGGTTTAAACTACAAGTACAATGATATAGGCTAAATATCAGGAAAAAGATTTTCACAGTCAGAGTAGTTCAGCAGTGGAATAGGCTGCCTAAGGAGGTGGTGAGCTCCCCCTCACTGGCAGTCTTCAAGCAAAGGCTGGATACACACTTTTCTTGGATGCTTTAGGATGCTTTGGGCTGATCCTGCGTTGAGCAGGGGGTTGGACTAGATGGCCTGTATGGCCCCTTCCAACTCTATGATTCTATGATTCTAATGCCGGAAGCACTCATACCAGGAGTTAAAGACCAGCTGGTCGTTGTGTCCAGCTGCCTTCATTGGGGGTGGGTGGGAGAAAATGGGTTGTTCTCTCTTTCCAAGCTTGGCAATTTATTTTTTAAAGTGAGGATACTGCATTCCTTTTTATTAAAAGCAATATAAGGAGCCACTGCCTGTCTTCCTTTGAAGAAAAAAAGTGAGAGAAAACACCAGAAAACGTGACATAGAGGCTTTGAATGCAGCATGCCTATGGCTTTTTTGCTTTTGAAAAACATTTTCCCGTCCCCCTCCCTTACAGCCATCTTTTTGAAATAAAGTGTTAACCATCCCCTGAACATTAAAACAAGAGGCGCTGAAATGCAGAATGCAAAGCCTGCTCCTGCCGCAAACCAATCAACAGCTCAAATTAACAGCTCAAACAATTAACAGTTCATACAAACGCAAGGAGGGGGAGAAATACATCTTGGCAACCCTTTTATTTAGGCACGCAGATTTAAATGCTGCAATTTGGAGGGGAAAAATCAGAGGAAAAGGATAGGTGCAGAGGGCAGGAATAGATGCAGACAGGATGAGGACCCAAGAGATACTGCTGCAACTCAAAATTAAACTGTGAGTGCAGAGAGGACTCCGGGTGGCCCAGGCTAGCCTCACCTCATTCAGTCTCAGGAGCTAAGCAGATTCAGCCTTGGTTAATATTAGGTGGGGGACCATACAGAAAGTCTAGAGGCAAGCGACAGCAAACCACCCCAGAACACCTTGAGAACTCTACGGAGTCACCATAAGTTGGATGCAACTTGGAGGCAATTTTCACCCCCATAAGCTTCTGCCCTGACCTGGATGGCTCAGACAGACAAATTTCATCAGGTCTTGCAAGCTAAGAAGGGTAAATATTTGGATGGGAGACCACCAAGGAAGTACAGAGTGATGCAGAGTCAGGCAATGACAGATCACTTCTGTTAGTCTCTTGCCTTGAAAACCTCACGGCGTTACCATAATTCAACAGCGACTTGACTGATGACCTTCTATTGAGGATGACAGATCACTCGCTCTGTGCCTATCAGATCAAGAGGTTTCACTGGAAACCTGAGAATATATTAAGAATATGTTATTAAGTATACCACCGCAGTGCCTCCCAACGCAAACTAGAAGCCTATTCTTCTACGCCAGTGGTCCCCAACCTTTTTATCACCCGGGACCGGTCAACGCTTGACAATTTTACTGAGGCCCGGGGGGGTATATTTTTGCCGAGCGACATTGCCGCTGCCAGAGCCCCTGCTCCGCTTTTCTGGCGACGGCCCTGACTTCCCACCACCCACTGGAGGGCACTGTCAGCAGCAGCTGTGCAGTGCCACGCGGAGGGGGAGCCCCAGCCATGGCGGCCACTGGAGAGCACCAAAGGTGAGTCAGTGGTAGAGTGGCAGGGCAGCCCCCGAGGCAGCAGCTGGGGAGGAGAACGAGGAGGATCTGCGGCCCGGTACCGACAGATCCACGGACCAGGGATTGGGGACCACTGTTCTATGCGACGCCAGCAGCAAAACTAGTCCTGGCCAGAAAATGGAAGATGCGAGCTCTACCTTCAATAGAGAACTGGCTGACCAAACTGGCAGATCTGGCCAAAATGGCCAAATTGACATTGATAGTTAATGGAAAAACAGATGAAGATTTCCAAGAACAATGGGGTTCTTATCTAAACTGTCTGAGAAGATAAACAATATGGGGATAGAAGGGCTTTTCTTGTACTAAAATGCTATTGGAGTATATAATCTTTATAATGCTTATCATTGTATTATGTATATATACACTCTGTTCTTTTTACAAATGAAAAATAAAAATTCATATATATATATTAAGAGGTTTTGCTGGAGCCTTTCCTCTCTCGAACCGGCAGCGTCCATGAAACGAATGGGAACCACACAGCTAATTCTGCTTGGCTCAGGATTCCAACAGTTGCCAGACAGAAAAAAGACAGGGTTCTGCAAGATATGACCTCATCCTCACTTTGTCTTTTTTGGAAAAGCCTACAGGAAATGTGACCGCCTCCCTCTGCCAGGGCTGCAGCAAAAACCCGAATGATGTCATCAAGACCAGCCAGCTCCTGAAGTCCAAAAAACCGGAAGCCTCTTAATCAATCTTTGTGGAAACTGCTGCTTCAGCACGCTGCTGAATTAAAATGGGGAAGATCAATCTTGTTGTCCAGCCTTGAACAAACAGACTTTGAGCAGGTTCCTAATCCATGCCTTTCTGAGTTAATGCTTCCCAGTATCCAAATCACCAAGAAAATACTCAATTTTTTTTTCTATGGGGAAAAAATGACCACTGAATGCTTTTGGAGATTTTTTACTGTATCGATGAGCATGAGCAAAACTCCTGAGGTGTGTTGTCAAGTCACAACTAACTGATGGAGATTCCATGAAGGTCAAAGGTGAGAAGAAGAAGAATCATAGAATCATAGAGTTGGAAGGGACCACACAGGCCATCTAGTCCAACCCCCTGCTCAACGCAGGATCAGCCCTAAGCATCCTAACGCATCCAAGAAAAGTGTGTATCCAACCTTTGCTTGAAGACTGCCAGTATGGGGGAGCTCACCACCTTCTTAGGCAGCCTATTCCACTGCTGAACTACTCTGACTGTGAAAAATTTTTTCCTGATATCTAGCCTATATTGTTGTACTTGTAGTTTAAACCCATTACTGCGTGTCCTTTCCTCTGCAGCGAATGGGAACAGCATCCTGCCCTCCTCCAAATGACAACCTTTCAAATATTTAAAGAGGGCTATCATGTCCCCTCTCAACCTCCTTTTCTCCAGGCTGAACATTCCCAAGACCCTCAACCTATCTACATAGGGCTTGGTCCCTTGGCCCCAGATCATCTTCATCGCTCTCCTCTGTACACTTTCAATTTTATCGACGTCCTTCTTAAAGTGAGGCCTCCAGAACTGCACACAGTACTCCAGGTGTGGCCGTATACAATGGGACTATGACATCTGGTGATTTTGATGTGATGCCCCTGTTGATACAGCCAAAATGGCATTTGCCTTTTTTACCGCTGCATCACACTGCCTGCTCATGTTTAGTTTACAATCCACAAGTACTCCAAGGTGTCGTTCACACACAGTGTTACCTAGAGGCGTATCCCCCATCCAGTAGGCATGCTTTTCATTTTTCTGACCCAGATGCAGAACTTTACACTTATCTTTATTAAATTGCATCTTGTTCTCATTTGCCCATTTTTCCATTGTGTTCAGATCTCGTTGAACTCTGTCTCTATCTTCTGGAGTATTTACAATGACCTTTTCAGGCAGGGTCGGCTTCATTAGCCTAATATGACAAGTAGAGGGATAAGGGTCATAGAATCGTAGGCAGGGAAGGGGCCACACAGGCCAACTAGTCCCACCCCCTGCTCAATGCAGGATCAACCTCAGGCATCCAAGATAAGGATCTGTCCAACTGCTGCTTGTATACTGCCAGTGAGGGGTCACTATAGTTCCCTAGCAAGAGAGTGACCTCACAGGGTGTCTGTTGTGGGGAGAGGAAAGGGAAGGTGAACATGATCCGCTTTGAGACTCCTTCTGGCAGAGAAAAGCGGCATATAAGAACCAACTCTTCTTCTTCACATCAAAATCACTAGATGTCATAGTCCCATTGTATACGGCACTGGTCAGACCACACCTGGAGTACTGTGTGCAGTTCTGGAGGCCTCACTTCAAGAAGGACGTAGATAAAATTGAAAGGGTACAGAGGAGAGCGACGAAGATGATCTAGGGCCAAGGGACCAAGCCCTATGAAGATAGGATGAGGGACTCGGGCATGTTCAGCCTGGAGAAAAGGAGGTTGAGTATGGCCCCTTCCAACTCTATGATTCTATGATTCTATAATTCTAAAGATTACCAAACAAAATATGTATTTTTATTATTACTTTTAAGTGACACAGTCTTTAAAGTGAAATACAGCAGCTGTACATGTTTGATAAAAGAGCGTTCTTTCAGCACACGAGGGAGAGCTGAAAGACCCAGTCCCCACCCCCAGAACCCCTGCCCATTCCCCCCTTCACACCCCCACCCACATACCTGCCCGTGCCCCCTTCCCCTGCTTGCTCATGGCTGCTGCCTTTGTAGAGGCAGCAAGATATTCCTGGCAACCTTTTCCCGTGATCACGACAGCCCGTTTCCAAGTCGCTACCTTCACAGCAGCTACCTGCGAAAACCAGCCTTCCACAGGACACTTGTCATGCAGTGTGAGGAAGGACAGTCTGACTGTGCCAACTAACTGACTTCTGTGCAAGTACAGCTAAGGTCAGGATGCTTGGCTTTAACCCCCGAGGGTATTTCTCTTTTTTTATATACCTAGCAGTCCAGGCGAGCTAATGTGTATTTTCTGCAAATTGCAAAACACCCTGTCTCTGACTTCCCACATGTCCTAAATCTTTTTGAAGAACTCTCAGGCCCCCATGTAGATTTGCAACAGAGAAAAGATCTTTCAGGTTAAGCATTTGCAAGCTTTGTCACTATGCGCACAGAATCGTGCGGGGCGGAACAATATTTTAAGTATCATGGGCCACGTCAATCTCGGTGTTAACCCCCCTGGGCTGGAGTTGTACTTCGGGCAATTCCCACTCCCAACTGGCATCTTTGTTCTTTGCCTCTGATGTGGAGAGCCTGGGTTTGTTATGGGAATGTCTTATCACTTCAACGCATCATAGAGTGGGAAGGGACCTCTAGTCATCTAGTCCAGCCCCCTGCAGAATGCAGGAAATCCACAACTACCTGCCCACCCACAGCAACCCCAATTCCATGTGCTTGTTCTGACTCAGGATGTAAACATGCTCTGTAGTGGCTGTGTAGCTTTTTTTGAAAACTGGGTACTACACCAGACAAACTGTCTCTGCTTTCGACATCTCTTGGATCAAACGTTTTACTTTGGGAACGGGAGTCTGAGTGTATAGCTGCCTTGGCCCTTTTGGGGCATCTGTGAATTTGACAATTATTTTGCCTTTATTTTGACTTCCTTCTGATGCTCGCTGGCTTTTCCTCAATAAAGACTAACAGTATTGTTCCAATGCTTGGGACTCCTATCTGTTAGTTCTGAGGGGATCTGTAGTTCGCACTCCTTGGGTCGTGACAGCTCTGGTTCCTCATGGGAAAGAAAAGCCCGAAGAGCCAGCTTGGTGCAGTGGTTAAGAGTGGCAGTTTCTAATCTGGTGAGCTGGGTTTTGATTCCATGCTGCTCCACACGCAGCCAGCTGGGTGACCTTGGGCTAGTCACAGTCTTATTAAAAGCTATTTTCAGAGCAGGTTTCTCAGAGCTCTCTCAGCCCCACCTGCCTCACATGGTGTGTGGAGAGGAAGGGAAGGCCATTGTAAGACACTTTGAGACTGTTTAGGTTAGTGAAAATCAGGATATAAAAAAATCAGGTGCAGTGGTTAAGAGTGGCAGTTTCTAATCTGGTGAGCTGGGTTTTGATTCCATGCTCCTCTACATGCAGCCAGCTGAGTGACCTTGGGCTAGTCACAGTCTTATTAAAAGCTATTTCCAGAGCAGTTTTCTCAGAGCTTTCTCATCCCCACCTGCCTCACACGGTGTCTGTTGTGCAGAGAGGAAGGGAAGGCCACTGTAAGACACTTTGAGACTCTTTAGGTTAGTGAAAATCGGGATATAAAAACCAACTCTTCTTCTTTCATAAATGTCTAAATAATTTTTTTTAAATAAACTTATTTAAATACAGAACTCCGGGTGCACTTTCTTACGAGGAAAAAGGCAGTTTTTGGAAAGGGGTTCATGAGCCACTGCTTCTCCCTTCCTCTGTACGGTCCCTTCCATGCTGTCGGAAAAGCTGATCCTGAAATCTCAATTACAAAACCTTACTATGCAAAGAACATTTGTGGCTGGTACTCGGCCATTTTTGGATTCCATAAACAACACAGCAATTTCTCAAAAGTGGCCAAAAAAATTTCCCTGTTTTTAATGGATTGGACATAATAACTAAGCCCATTTCATTGAATATGGAAAAGGAGCAATTTGGCCAAGTTACGTGTGACTCTGAGGAACTGCCACAGAATCTGAAATGGAGAGGGGGGATATGGTCGACACCCACCTTTTTGAAATCGCACTTCAAATGACCAAAGGTTGCCTAGTGTCTCACTCCACAGTGGAGAAAATAGCACCCCTGACGCCCACCTCCAACCTTCTGAAGTTGACCAACTAACTTGCCTTCCGACCTTCTGAAGTTGACCAACTAACTTGCCTTCCGACCTTCTGAAGTTGACCAACTAACTTGCCTTCCGACCTTCTGAAGTTGACCAGCTAACTTGCCTTCCGACCTTCTGACGTTGACCAACTAACTTGCCTTCCAACCTTCTGAAGTTGACCAACTAACTTGCCTTCCGACCTTCTGAAGTTGACCAACTAACTTGCCTTCTGACCTTCTGAAGCTGACCTTGCCAACCAAATTTCTGAACTGATCTGGGTTTATATACTGAAGATGATAAAGTCTTCTGCTGGTCTTAGGCTCTCCATCTGCTTGTCCACAATAGCTTTGTGTGTCGGAGCAGGGCCATCTGCAGGTACCACCCTGCCATTGGGCCAGAGCAACAACACTCTGGATGTGTGCTTTCTCTGCTGGGGCCCAGGTCTTATGGAATGGCTTGCCTGAGGAGGTCGGGAAGGCTCTCATTCCCCTGGTGTTGTGCAAACAAAGCAAAGATGAATTTATTCCGGAGGACTCAGGTAGTAAGGCTCAGGCTAGCCTGATCTTGTCAGATCTGGGAAGTGAAGCAGGACCAGCCCTGGTTGACACTGAGACAGGAGACCGTCAAGTAAGTCCGAGGTTGCTATGTGGAGGCAGGCAATGGCAAATCAGCTCTGAATGACTCTTGCCTTGAAAATCCATCTGGGACCTGACAGCCAACAAACAAGCCAGCAACAGAACAAAATGCCTCCCAAAGGTGTTTTGATAAAGGAGCAGGGACAGTGGTCTGTCTGCTGACGCAAGTCTGCTCCTCAAATATCATTTTTGCATTGTTTAACACAGCGGTTCTCAACCTGGGGGTAGGGACCCCTTTGGGGGTCGAACAACCCTTTCACAGGGATCGCGGCAGGGCAAGCAACTTGGCCAAGGGGGTGCCATCCACACAACAGCCTTGCGGGGTAGATTGAGATAGAGCGTTTGTCTGTCTGGAGCAGCGGAAAAGAGCGAGATGGGCATGGTGGGACAAGAGGCAGAACTGAACTGAGAATCCCCGGGGGGAAAACCAATTTATATACAATCAAGAACAATGGATCTACACAACATTGGTCAGTTTGGGTTTAATTATTGTGAAAGAACCCTTGCATCATTTTACGGCTGGCGATCACCACAACATGACGAACTGGATTAAAAGGTTGTGGCATTAGGAAGGTTGAGAACCACTGGTTTAACACATCCTGTTTGAATGTTTATGCTTTGTTTGTGCTCCGTTTCTGACTTCTACGATCCAAACCCTATTGCATTTTTTAACTGGACGTCCTGCCCTGCTGATCTTATCATCTTTCTCTGCGAGGGTTTGCCTTAGGCCTCAGTGAGAAAGGCAAACTATAAATTACATAAATGATAAATCAACAAAAAATATTCACATTTATCCAGCTAGGCTTTAGGCACTTCACTCACACTGGCCGGCCTCTGGTTCCTGGAGGTAAGAAAAGGAGGCAGACGGTGCTTATACTTCTCCTAATGAAATCAATTGCCTGAGATGTCTTGCCTCAAAAGTCAAAGTCAGCATGCTTTAGAGCAGTGGTCTCCAACCCCTGGTCCGGGGACCGGTACCGGTCCGTAGATCAGTCGGTACTGGGCCGCGGCTCCTCCTCGTCCTCCTCCCCAGCTGCTGCCTTGGGGGCTGCCCTGCCACTCCACCGTCGGCTCACCTTTGGTGCTCTCCAGTGGCCATCATGGCTGGGGCTCCCCCACAGCATGGCACTGCGCGGCTACTGCTGGCAGCATCTCCCAGTCGGCGGCGGGAAGTCAGGGGCGCTGGCAGGAAAGCAACTGGAGCAGGGGCTCAGGCAGCAGTGACGTCCCTCGGCAAAAGACTCCCTCCCCCCAGGCTTGAGTAAATTTGTCAAGCATTGACCAGACCCCGGTGATAAAAAGGTTGGGGACCACTGCTTGAGAGCAGGAGTAGTCAACCTGTGGTCCTCCAGATGTCCATGGACTACAATTCCCATGAGCCCCTGCCAGCAAACACTTGTAGTCCACGAACATCTGGAGGACCACAGGTTGACTACCCCTGCTTTAGAGACAGATACACTCCCTTATGCTTGGAACGGGGTGGACAACCTCCAGGTGGTACGTGAAGTTCTCCCACGATTACAATCAATCTCCGGACGACCAAGATCATTCCCCCCATGAAGAAAATGGCTGCTTTGGAGGACGGACTCTATGGCACTGCACCTGCTGAAGCCTCTCCCTCCCAAAACTCTGCTCTTCCCAGGCTCCGCCCCCCTTCCAGAGCTGGTAACCCTAATTCAGAAAGCCATGACTCAATAGCAGACAGACAACACTGGACAAAACGAAGCAATGGCTGTTGGGAACTACGTCGCCAGCGATCAAAGTTCAAATTCGGAAAAGGACAGAGAGAAACCAACAGAGGGAACCAAACCCTCAAGCCTGGTTAAAACAAGACAATGTGAAGCACAGGATGCCTCCTTTCCAGACACGCCCATTTTGTACACCACAGAGCCAAAATCCCGCATTTGCCATGGGGGGGGGGGGAGGACATCTGACAGAGCGCGTCTGCTGACCATTTTGGTCCTACTAGCGTCCTGGTGTGGTCCATGGCTGCACAAACTCATGCTTGACCGCATACCCACTGGGCACGAGAACAGATATATGCACCCATGAAGGTGCATTGGACACCACGGACGGTATTCTCTTTAACATGCTGTGTGTAGTCACTCTAGGTAAAAAGCTGTTGCTTTTTTAATTGCTCTATTCCAGGGGTAGTCAAACTGCGGCCCTCCAGATGTCCATGGACTACAATTCCTAGGAGCCCCTGCCAGCGAATGCTGGCAGGGGCTTCTGGGAATTGTAGTCCATGGACATCTGGAGGGCCGCAGTTTGACTACCCCTGCTCTATACGGCCTTCAAAAGTTAGGCATATCTTCTGCTCAAAGTGTGTGTGTGTGTGTGTGTGTGGGCGGGGGGGGGGGGAGCCGTAAGCCCTTAGGAGACTAAGCCCTTTTCAAAATCTGAGCCAAAGCAAACAGTTCGGGTCTTTGTTGCCTAGCTCTGCAGTCTGCGCACGCAGGAAAGATTTCTTAAAAAAAAAAAAAAAACGAAACCACCCCAAATGATTATTCTACGCCTCCCCTGCTCTCTCACGCATACGGCTGCAAAGTGAGAGGAGGGTACCCAGAAAGGAACGAGCCGAGGGCAGGATAATATTTGTATGCACCTTGGCCATCCCAGTTTCTGCAGCCGTAGTAGCAACATGTAGGCACAGCAGGTGCTCGGAAACTGAATGACTTGACCGGGGGGGGGGGGGGGGGGGAGGGAGACGAAAGGGAGACCCGGACTCTGCTGTTTCCTCTTCCTATTCCTGGTCTGTATAGGCAGGAAAATCAATGCTATGGATACATGTATCTCCTAGCACTCAGAACAGGTGGTAGGTTGGTGGTGGTGGGGGGGGAGCTTACAGAACAGATCCCCCCCCCCGGGGTGAAAAATCAAAGCTCTGCATTCTGTCACAGACCTTACGCACCATCCTGCGTATTGAACCCGAGACAGATCCCTTTAACGGGCTTACAAAAATCAGTCACTGCCTCATAGCTTTGTGGACCTAAGGGCAGAGGGTGATTTTAAGCACCGTTCCGTTCTTCCGTCACTCTGACAGGTGTTCCAAATAAACCCTGGTTTTCTCGTCCAGACGCTCCCGGGTCTGAGCTTGGCTGAGAGAGTCCCCATGCAGTTGCTAGTTTTTAAGAACAAAGCCGTCGCACTTCCACAGCGGCAAAACAGCAGCGCGGCAAGCCGTAGGTACAAACACCGCCAGACTCTGAAAAAACCCGTTCCCCTTTGTGTATGCCAGCAGGCTACAAAAAGAAAAAAAAAAAACGAAGAAGATATGCCTTACCTTTATTTTCTGAAAACAAGTCCAATCCAAGGCGTGGGTCACATCAGAAAGAGCAGGCTGGAGAATCTGCAAAACGAGACACCCCCCCCACACAGAGAGAAAAAGAATAAAATTAGCACCCTGGAGACAGCAAGGTCTTTCCTTCCACTCTTTTCTGCAGGTCGAAAAATCTCTATTTCGTTGCCACAAACTGCACACGAACCCCGCAAACGCGTGGCAAGAATCGACGTTTAAAAAAGGACCAGGCGCACGGGAATCCCATGCGGTGCAACCACATGTACAGCCGATGGCTCGCAAACGCACCCCCCCCTATTTGAACGCAACCCTTAACTAATTCAGCGCATAATCTACAGCAAAAAGGGTGTCCGGCGGCTTGATGGGTTAAAAAAGGATGCTCGCATAAAGGCGGAGGTTTAAAACAAAGGCGGGGAAGGGGGGGGACCATTACCTGCTCCCGCGCTGCGGAACCACAAAAGCCGATCCTGAAATAACTGCGGCAGAACCATCCTCTCCCAGCTTTTACACCTGCCAGCCGCCTGCCTATCTCCAGACAGACACAGTCTGCCAGCCGCCGGCTCGTAGTTCCCGCATGTGTGCCGAGGGAAGAGGAAAACTGCAAATTAGATAAAGTCCCCGCAGTGGTGGAAAGGGAAAGAGGCCGAACGGGAGCCACAGAGGGAGCTCGCCGGCCGCGGAATTTTCCAGAAGGACGGCAAGGCAGCCAGCTCCGCCATCACTCACTGACAAACCTGAGGCTGTGCTCCCCTCAGCCGGAGCCAGCTGTCAAAATGGTTCCTGGTTCCGAACGCCTCACAGGCGTCTCAACGGCAACCAACCCGAAGGCTAGCCCTCGGGATCCGGGCCTCGAGTCCCGGCAAACACCGCCTGCTGGTTTGGTTTTTGTGACACTGCCAATGCGACGTCCAGACAATGCTGTTGAATGAATACAGCGCTAGGAGCCCCCATCCTAAAGGTTACGTGTGTTATTAGGCACGGTTGGAAACCGTCCCTAAGGATTGTAGGGCCAACGGCAGGGCGGTTTGTGCTTTTCTCCCCCCGCCCCTGATACTCCCCCCCTTTATTTTCTCCTCATAGATGCCTTTTGTTTGTCAGGGGACTGCTGAAAAGGAAATATATGCAGGGGGAGGGGGGAACGTCCCAAGCTGGCTAAGGCGAAACGATTTATTCCAATGAAAACCACGTTGAAAACAATTTCAAAACGGATGCCTAGGTGTGGTCCGTTTGACATCTTCATCAGTGATAGTCTGAATATAAATACGGAACATGTAAAGTTTTTGCTTTTCTCTCCCTTTGTTTTCTCCTTTTGTTTGTCAAGGGACTGCTAAAAAGCAAATATACGCTGTGAAAGAACTTTTTTTTTCCCGGCATTCTTTTTTGGCATGTTTTTAACAGGTTAAGATTAACCGTAACCCGTCTAGTGTGAAGCGGTTTCCCACAATCCCATATTTCACCAGTTTCAAAATGGCCCCTGCTGAGCTACTGGGGATGATGCAACATATATAAAGCTTGGGCTCATCAAATATTTTGGCATTTTGTAGAAGGGAAGGCTGATGGTAGAAGAAGAAGAGTTGGGTGTTATACCCTGCTTTTTACTACCGGAAGGCATCTCTAAGCGGCTTACAATTGCTTTCACTTCCTCTCCCCACAACAGACACCAAGTGAGACAGGTGAGGCTGTGAGATTCAGTGAGAACAGTTCTAAGACCCAATTGGCTGCATGGGGAGGAGCAGGGGATCAAATCCATCTCCCCAGACTAGAGGCTGCCGCTCTTAACCACTACACCAGGGGTAGTCAAACTGCGTCCCTCCAAATGTTCATGGACTATAATTCCCATGAGCCCCTGCCAGCGTTTGGAATTGTAGTCCATGAACATCTGGATGACCACAGGTTAACTACCCCTGCACTACACTATGCTGGCTCTCAGGTACATGAAGACAAAGTGAGTTTCTTGCTACTCCCTTTCTTCTTGAATTTCAGCCCAACTGATAAGCATACAGTGGAGCAATGCATTTTACGTGGGAAGGTTCAGAATAGAGTTGTGCGCTCCAGCGTGGTTCGGACGCTTTGGCGATCACTGAAGCCCGAGGTGGCCAGTGCCACGGCATGGAGGGGTGCTGGCTGGCATGCGCTCCCCTCCATGCTGCTGGCCACCTCGGGCTTCGGTGATTGCCAAAGTGGCCAATACGTGCCGGAGCGCACAGTCCTAGTTCAAACTGCACAAAACCTACACCCTAAGTTGTCAAACCCCCTTGGGTCCAGGTGAGAAAGGCAGACTATAAACAGTGTAAATAAAAATAAAAAATAAATGTTAAAGTCTTTCTCCCTCTCTGTTAGCAGACAACAGGCGGGAGGGGAGGAGCCCAGCCTCACACAGTCCAAAGCTTTAGGAATGCAAAGGGTTCCATGGCGAAGAAGAAGAAGAAGAAGAAGAAGAAGAAGAAGAAGAAGAAGAAGAAGAAGAAGCAGCAGCAGCAGCAGCAGCAGCAGCAGCAGCAGCAGAGTTGGTTCTTACATGCCGCTTTTCTCTACCTGAAGGAGGCTCAAAGCGGCTTACAGTCGCCTTCCCATTCCTCTCCCTACAACAGACACCCTGTGGGATGGGTGAGGCTGAGAGAGCCCTGATATTACTGCTCCGTCAGAACAGCTTTACCAATGCCATGGAGAGCCCAAGGTTACCCAGCTGGCTGCATGTGGGGGAGTGCAGAATCGAACCTGGCTCACCTGATTAGAAGTCCGCACGCCTAACCACTACCCCAAACTGGCACCAAAGAGATGGTCAAGTCTCACCTCTGGCTTGTAGGCAGTGGCATCCAGCAAGAAAAAGGCATTGTTGATGTTTAAAATGCTAGAAAGTATTTTCCTTGAAATTTCAGGAAAGACCTCTTTGACTTACTGAGGGGGGGGGGGCAAGCAGAAATAATAAAGCCCTGCTAGATCAAACCAGTGGTCCAACTAATGCAGCATCCTGTCTCACACCATGGACAACCAGTTCCGCTGGAGAGCCAACAATAGGGCAGAGAGGCCTCGGCCTCGGCCTTGCTCAGAACATCAGAAGAGCATTGCTGGATCAGAGCAGTGGTCCATATAGTACCATCCTGTCTCTCACAGGGGCCAACCAGTTCCTCTGGAAGTCCAACAACAGGGCACAGAGGTCGAGCCTTCCTAAGAACATCAGAAGAGCCCTGCTGGATCAGACCAGTAGTCCATATAGTACAGCATCCCATCTCTCACAGGGCCAACCAGTTCCTCTGGAGGGCTACCAACAGAGCATAGAGGTTGAGACCTTCCTAAGAACATCAGAAGAGCCCTGCTGGATCAGACCAGTGATCCAACTTGTCCAGAAACCTGCCTCACACAGTGGCAAACCACTTCCTCCAGACAGCCAACTATGGGTCATGGGGCACAGAGCCCGAGGCCTTCCAAAGATCACAAGAAGAGCTCTGCTGGATCAGTTCAGTGGTCCATCTAATCGAGCACCCTATCTCACACAGTAGCCAACCACTTCCTCCAGATAGCCAACTATGGGCCTCCTGCCTCTGGGAGTCTTCTCTCTGGAACTGGCAGTTATGTCCCAGAAAGTCCATGCCCTCCCCAGGATTTTGCATGAGAAATGAGGAAAACAGTAACTTTTATTGTGGAATATGGGATGTTCAGGAAAAAGGCTTGAAACTATTTACAAGCGTAACACACAGCAATTGCAGGGCTCATTTATTTATGACATCTCAGTTGACCATTAGTGGAATGTGAATGTTTTTAATAGGGCACAGGTAGTGAAACAGAGCTGTTTTAAATTAAAGGGAAACTGTAGACCCTTAGTTCATAGACTTGGCAATTGTTAAAATAGCCTTAATATTGATGGATAGATTGAACTCTACCTACTGATATTATAACTTCAGGATTGATTCATAGATTGAACCCTGCCTACTGATACAATAACTTCAGGTTTCCCAACAAGGTGGTTTCAGGTAAATAACTAGGTTGGACCACAGTAGAAGAGTAAGACTCAGGTCTAGGAGCACCTTAAAGATCAAAAAGATTTCTGCGGGACAAGCTTTTGAGAGTCAAAGCTACCCTATATCTAAGGGAGCTTTGCCTCTTCAAACTGTATCCTCTGGAAATCTTGTTGCCTGCATTCATGGACTTGAATCTTAGTCTACTGTAAGGTGAGAGGTCCATCAGGTGTGCCTTCTCTGCCTTATTTCCAACTCTCACCACTGCATCACACTGGCTCTCAAGCAGAATTAAGATGTGCCTCCGTTAGCAAGAAAAGTCTAGCCATGAAAAACTGGCAAGGTCTCGCTGTTGAGATCTATGCAAAACCTCAATTAAATGCCCAGTTTCTTCTAAGTGTTAAAGCATTCCGTTCCAAGAAGACCTTATTGCACCCTCCTTCAGCATGAGAATTTGACTGCGATTTTGAGTAACGTACTGAGGACGTGAGTTTCCAAGAGAAACGGGCTTACCCAAGCCAATAAAGCTTTCAGAGCAATGCTTGAAAATGGACCCCGCCTAGTCCAGTTTAGGATTCGATATCATCTTTCCCATTTTAAATAAGTCCAGGTACGGCAGGCTTTCCCAACCATGGTTTCAAGACAGCCTAGAAGGGTTTTGCCGATAGGGTGGAATTTAATAACATTTTAATATATTTTGAATTTTTTTTTTAATTGGGTGATATAACTCTTCCCCAATGGCCAATGGCGGGCCTGAAGGGGGTGGGAAAGGGAGGGGCCCTGGCCATACAAACCATGCTGGCCGAGGCTCTTTGCACGTGGTAGCAACTGGAGTCCAGAGAGGTAAATGCGCGCATATTTACCAGGGGGGGGGAGGCGATGGAGCAGCATAGGCCTGCCCCAGCCCAGTTCCTGGCACAGCAGAGTGGCCCAGTGATGTCACATCCAGTGGGGGTCCCTCGACACGGCTGGTTTATCCATGTATCACATGTAGCTCATTCTACGTGCCCCACACTTCCAGGGGCCCTGCAAAATGCCTTCCTCCCATGGATCAGGGACATAACCTCTCTCCTTCCCACTTTCCCCTCCTTAAGGACACTTGGAGTGACATCCCTTTCTGCCCACCCCTGAAACAGGCTAACATATCCTGGAGTTGAAGATATACAGCAGGGGTAGTCAAACTGCGGCCCTCCAGATGCCCATGGACTACAATTCCCAGGAGCCCCTGCCAGCGAATGCTGGCAGGGGCTCCTGGGAATTGTAGTCCATGGACATCTGGAGGGCCGCAGTGACTACCCCTGCTGGGAATTGTAGTCCACGGACATCTGGAGGGCCATAGTTTGACTACCCCTGATATACAGAAATGGAGTGATATGCAGATTTCTTTGTATTTCTAAATCTCCCCTCTCCCTAATATCATAAAAACATCATCTCTCAGGGGATTCCAGTGCAACATGCAAATCTGAATGACTGTTGTCATTGGACAATGTTTGAGTTACTCTCTTCTTGTGCTAAGATCTGGGATGGCCCAATGGACAGAAAATTAGGGGGGGGGACTCAGACAAAATGATGGTGTCTGTAATGATATGCAAGACCAATGGTCTCTCCTACCCAGCCAGGAAACTCAGTGGCTAGCCCCTGGATAGTGCCCAGCTCTCAGCAGAACCTACCCCATAGGGCTGACATGAGGAGAAAAGGTGGCAGGGAACCCTGCATGCCCACCAGAGCATAGCTCTACAATAAATAGTTAACTAAGAGTCTTTCTTGACTGACAGAGAGTCACTGATCAATGTTACTGCCCAATGCTTAAATGTCTACTGGATTCATGCCAAAGTTATGAGAAGAAAGCTTGAATATGTTCTTTTTTGTACCCTGTGATGGTAACGCACTGAAACAAAACTGTATCATGAATATTTTTTTTTTAATCAGCTCTTAAACTCACAGATCCAAATGTTAAAATTGCCTTTCTTAATCAAAACTGGCCCTTGTTCACTTGGCCAATTCATCTCACAGCCTGTTCATTTATTAGGTGATCGTATATAAGTAACTAACACTCACAATGGGCAATAAACACATATATTATATCTATAGAGAGAGACAAATACACTAAGCTGACCATTTGTCTCGCCTTTGCCGGGCCTTGCATTTGGGGCATTTGCCCCGTGTTACACGGCATTTTCAATATATCCCGTGGCGTTCACATATATTTTTTTAAAAATTTAAATTTAAAATTAAAAAAAATTTTTTTGCCCGTGTGGCAGGCAGCCCACTAGACAGCCGGAGCTCAGGAGGCCCCCGCGCTGGCGCCTAGCCTCAGGAGGCCCCCGCACAGGTGCTCGGGCTCCACCCCCTTTGTACAAACAATATAAGAGCATGATTCATATAGTTAATTTCAGCATACAAGAAGAAAAAAAGCAGGAAGGGTCATAGAATCATAGAGTTGGAAGGGGCCCTACAGTCCCAACCCCTGCTCAATGCAGGATCAGCTTAAAACATCCAGGATAAATCTCTTTCCAGCTGCTGCTTGAAGACTGCCAGGGAGGGGGAGCTCCCCACCTCCTTAGGCAGCCCGTTCCACAGCTGAACTAGACTCACAGATTCCTAGAGTGGGAAGGGTCCATGCAGGCCATCTAGTCCCACCCTCTACTCAGTGCAGGATCAGCCTAAAGCAGGGGTAGTCAACCTGTGGTCCTGTGGTCAACCTGCGAATGCTGGCAGGGGCTCATGGGAATTGTAGTCCATGAACATCTGGAGGACCACAGGTTGACTACCCCTGGCCTAAAGCATCCATGATAAATCTCTCTCCAGCTGCTGCTTGAAGACCACCAGTAAGGGGGAGCTCACCACCTCCTTAGCCAGTCCATTCCACTGTTGAGCTACTCTGACCGTAACCCCACCCCCATATCCAACTGCAACTTTTCCACCCATAATTTAGATATGCCCCAAATTTGCATTTCTCTCTAAACGAACACATGAACCCCAACAGACTTTTCTTCAGAGGTGGAGGAGCAAGATTACAGTTTAACAACCTAGTTTTATTGTTAAAGTTGAATAAATAGAGAGGTGGTATTTACAGATCAAAACACATTGCTGCAGACACAATCCGTTAAAAAGAAATGGCATTCCAGAAAGCCTAGTCAGAAATTAAACCAGCAACAATCCCAATTTAACAGCTAAGTTCTTCATGTAATGCAGTGGCCCCAAACCTTTTTATCACCGGGGACTGGTGAACGCTTGACAATTTTACTGAGAGCTGGGTAGTCTTTTGCCGAGGGACATCGCTGCCACCTGAGCCTCTGCTCCACTTGCTTTCCCGCCAGCGCCCCTGACTTCCCGCCACCCACTGGGGGGCGCTGCCAGCAGCAGCAGCACTGTGCCACGCCAAGGGGGAGCCCCAGCCATGGCGGCCGCCGGAGAGCACCAAAGGTGAGCCAGCGGCAGAGTGGCAGCGCAGCCCCCGAAGCAGCAGCCGGGGAGGAGGACGAGGAGGAGCCATGGCCTGGTACCGACTGATCCATGGACCGGTACCAGTCTCCAGCCCAGGGGTTGGGTACCACTGATGTAACGTACAATTAGGCCACCTCAGTTCTGCCTATAAAGCAGCAATAAGAGGATAATACTGTCATAGCCATCCTGAGGAACGTGATCTTGCTCTCATGTGTGATCCCAGGCAGGAAGACATGCCACTAGTATGAGGTTGCTCTTTTGGGGGTAAGTCATCACATATGGGTTGTGCTGATGGTTAATATGGTTGCAAAGCATGGGTTGGGAAATTCCTGGAGATCAGAGGAGGCTGGGGTTTGGTGGGGGAAGGACTCCATTGAAGTTTAATGCTATAGAGTCCACTTTCCAAAGCAGTCATGGAAGTCCACCTTCCAAAGCAGCTTTGTGTAGTGGTTAGGAGGGTGGACTTCTAAGCTGGTGAGCCGGGTTTGATTCTCTGCTCCCCCACATGCAGCCAGCTGGGTGACCTTGGGCTTGCCACAGCACTGATAAAGCTGTTCTGACTGAGCAGGAATATCAGGGCTCTCTCAGGCTCACCCACCTCACAGGGTGTCTGTTATGGGGAGAGGAGAGGGAAGGTGATTGGAAGCCACTTTGAGACACCTTCTGGTAGAGAAAAGCGGCATATAAGTATCAACACTTCTTCTTCAGTAATATCAGGGCTCTCTCAGCCTCACCTCCCACACAGGGTGTCTTGTTGTAGGGAGAGGAGAGGGAAGGTGATTGGAAGCCGCTTTGAGACACCTTCTGGTAGAGAAAAGTGGCATATAAGAACCAACTCTTCTTCTTCAGTAATATCAGGGCTCTCTCAGACTCACCTCTCTCACAGGGTGTCTATTGTGGGGAGAGGAAAGTGAAAGTGAATGTAAGCCGCTTTGAGACTCCTTTGGGAAGAGAAAAGTGGCATATAAGAACCAGCTCTTCTTCTTCTTCCTTGGAGAACTGTGCTCTGCCATCTGGAGTTCAGCTGTAATTCCCAGACATCTCCAGGCGTCACCTTCTCTTCAAAGCTAAAAATGTTTCTTAATGATTGTGCATCCCTGTCTAAGAACACCCCATTTCTTCCCAAGAGGGTATAAAGGAGACAACATTTCTCCACATCTAGAAGCTCAACTGAATCCTGGACAGCCTTAAATATATTTGAATAGATTCATGGAGCTGCCCTCTGAAACGAGGATTATTAGTGGCTGCAAGCCATAGAGTGACTGTGGGGAACCTCCACTCTTCAAGGCAGTCAACCTCTGAATCCCAGTGCCAAAAGACAACATGAAGGGATGCCTTGGCCTCGATGCCCTGTTTCTGGACTTCTAGAGGAACTTGTGGGCCACTGTCAGATGGGATGCTGGACTAGATGGACCACTGGTCTGATCCAGCAGGGCTCTTCTGATGTTCTTAATGCCAGTTGTACATTCGATTTCCTCCGGGAAGATCTCTGGCACCTGCTGTCTCTGGGAGGCCAGGAAACCACAACATGCATGTATTGATTTATTGCATTAAGAGGCGTAGGGAGGGACTGGGCTGAGATGATGGGGAAAGCAGAAGCCGTTGCTATTCACCATCTCTATGGTTACTGGGATAGAAAAAGATTGCACATTTTGAAGCAGCAGCGATGGGGGAGGGACCACGAGGAGGGGTTGCGGAGAGTGGAATCAGCCCAACCAAACAAAACAGAGCTTAAGAAATTACTGTGGACGATTTCAGGAGCCTCAAAGCTCTGTTTTGCTTCTCTTGTCTCAATACAGGGAGGCAAGTCTCTTGTCTGTCGAATTCCGTTGGACTCGTCTGAAGTTTCCAGATTGTGTTGTCATTTCGGCACATTTTATCATTTGCTCCAAATGATGCGTTCTCTCTGTCCTCCTTCCTGGCCAGGGACGCAGCAAAGGACATCTGCCTTTCTGCTCACTCTTGAGTGTGACTATCAGGCACACACAGTGCTTTATTGGTGCGGTCAAGTCACAACCAATTGACCATGGCCCCTTGGGGTTTCCAAGGCAGGAGATATTCAGAAGTAGTTGGCCATCACCTGCCTTGCATAACAACCCTTGGGGGATCTCCTGTCCAAGGAGCCAACCCTGCTTAACATCTGAGGTCAGACAAGAACAGGCTTGCCTGGACCAACCAGGGCTGAATCTGCACGGAGCTTTTATTCAAGTCTCAGAAAACGACTGACAATGGCCTTCCCTTCCTCTCCCCACAACAGGCCCTTTCTGAGACAGGTGAGGCTGAGAGAGTTATGAAGGAACTGGGACTGGCCCAAGGTCCCCCAGCTGGCCTCCTGTGTCTCCAAGTGGCTGACAATGGCCTTCCCTTCCTCTCCCTATAACAGGCCCCTTTTGAGGCAGGTGGGGCTGAGAGAGTCCTGAGAGAACCGGGACTGACCCAAGATCCCCCAGCAGACCTCCTGTGTCTCAATGCTGCTGACAATGGCCTTCCCTTCCTCTCCCCACAACAGGCAAAATGTGAGGCGGGTGGGGCTGGGAGAGTCCTAAGAGAACTAAGACTGGCCCAAGGTCCCCCAGCAGGCCTCCTGCATCTCAAAGTGGCTGACAATGGCTGACTGACCCAAGATCCCCCAGCAGGCCTCCTGTGTCTCAATGCTGCTGGTAATAGCCTTCCCTTCCTCTCCCCACAACAGGCCCCTTGTGAGGCAGGTGGGGCAGAGAGAGTCCTGAGAGAACCAGGCTCAAGGTCCCCCCAGGCTTCATGTGTCTCAAAGTGGTTGACTATCAAAATCCGTTCCACTCCCCACAAAGGGCTCCTTGTGAGGCAGGTGGGTCAGAGAGAAAAGTGACTGGCCTGAGATCACCCAGCAGGCCTCCCGTGGAAGCACAGGGAATCAACCTCAGCCATCCAGATTAGAGGCCACCCCTCTTAACCACTCCACCATGCTGTCTCCCTGCAGGAATGCAAGGAAGGCCCCTTGAGGAGAGAGAGAAGGAGGCTGCCTCAAAGGGCTTTACTTCCAGCCCCCTTTCCCTGAGGGAGGCAGCCAGCAAGTGATAATATTCCAGGTGCAGGAGCCAAAAGATAAAATGCAGAGTGCAGAGAAGTTGCGGTTCAAGCAGAACAGCCAAAGTGCACACACTTTTTAGACGGAGAACAATAGTGGCATTCTCTGAGCTTGGAACGGACAGCCGAATGAAAAGAATACAAACCGACGTTGACGGAGGTAAATGCAAATTCCACCTCGCGGCCTCCTACCTGAGCGTTATTTCAGGACAGCTGATCTATAGATATTGTCTGGTCATTTTTTTGGTGATGGTATTCACCAATTTTTTTGTGTGCCTGTGCCAATTCCCCCAGTTCCTGAGGGAGAAAATGGCAAGACCTGATGCATGCGTGTGGGGTAAGGTTGCCGTCCCAGGTTGGGAAATTCCTAGAGATTTAGGGGGCAAACACTGGGGGGGGGGACAGAAGAAGGAGAAGGAGAAGGAGAAGGAGAAGAAGGGGAAGGAGAAGGAGAAGAAGGGGAAGGAGAAGGAGAAGAAGGGGAAGAAGAAGGGGAAGAAGGGGAAGAAGGGGAAGAAGAAGAAGAAGACGACTTGGTTCTTATATGCTGCTTTTCTCTACCTGAAGGAGTCTCAAAGCGACTTACAAGTGCCTTCCGTTTCCTCTCCCCACAACAGACACCCTGTGAGGGAGGTGGGGCTGAGAGAGCCCTGATATTCCTGCTCGGACAGAACAGCTTTATCCATGCTGTGGCGAGCCCAAGGTCACCCAGCTGGCTGCATGTGGGGGAGTGCAGAATTGAACCTGGTGTGCCAGATTAGAAGTCCGCACTCCTAACCCTTACACCAAACTGGCTCTCAGTTGTCATTCTCAGAAATCTCTAGGCCCCACTTGGAAGGTCGCAACCCAAGCATTTGGCACTTTTGTGTTGTTTTATTCCCCCCCCCCCCGCAAAAGCACTTGTTGTTGTATACTGCAACAGGTATTGGGAGTACCCCGATGCATATGGAATGGCCTCCTACGACTAGAGACAGGCCCGGTTTCCTTAGAAACCCATGCCTGGCTTCAAGCGATATCTTCAGGTGAAAAGTAAGTTATACTCCCTCTGCAGTAACAGCGTTCATCTCTGAAGATATTCAACCTGGGCTGATTCTGCATTTACTTTGTTTATTCCATTGTGGGTCCTGTTGAATACAGATCGATTTGAACTCGGGTCTTCCTCTATCCCCCAATTCCTCCATTCCAATTGAAATGGAAATGTGTTCTGCATTTCCTTGGAAAAGCTCAGAAGGAGCCTCTTTCTTTCTTTTCTTGAAGGGGAGGGGAGAGGATTGGAGACAGCAGGGGAGGGGGAATAAATCCAAGAGACAAATCTCTGCCTAGAGAAGGCAGGGCTTCTAGAGCTTCTGCCAAGAGAAGTTAGGGCTTCCACTTTAAGGGAAGCCTTGCAATCAGGCTTCCCTGACGCCCTGGTCAATCAGGGCTTCCCTACAGCTTTGGAAGCTCAGCAGCGGTATTTCGGGGAACGCAGACAGCTGCATGCCTACTCTTGCTTTTTCAAATATTGAGGGTTATATCCACTCCAGGATATTGCGGGGGAAAGGTAGGGTCACTCTGGATCAATCCTGATTGTTGCAGAGGGAAAATTTAAATCACCCAAAATCAAAATGGAAATCGCATTTAGTGTAGACGACAGGGATTGAATCGACTTGGGATTGGAATATAAACTCTGTGCAGATTCAGCCAAGATTGAGAAAAGTAGAGGAGAAATGGCTTCACATCGGTCTAGCCACTGATCTTCTACTGAAACTCAGACTCCAACAGGCCCAAACCTTAATTAAACCAAGATTATGGGATGCCTCTCTACAAATGGACAGAGCCTGATTGCATCCTTCTATTGTAGCAGGAAACTTACTCAAAGTAGGAAACTTACCCCAGCAAGATACCTGCACTTTTTGGATTATCTAAACCATCAAAGAGCATTCACTCTTGCTCAACTCAACACCCTTCCTTTGGCTGTTGCAGAAGGAAGATATGCCTGAACCCCCTAAGCTCTACGCCTGCATCCATGCCAGACATGAGTGATAGAAACTAAAGAGCACGTGCTCCTACTATGTAGCTTTTAACAAGACATTCGAACCCAATACATCATACCAATGTTGGCCAGACATCAAGGCAAAACAAACAGCCATTATGTATCTATGCTCCTTGCTGATATACTGCAATGGTAAAAAGAAACGCTAAAGCCCATTTTGGAGCTCTTATCTTACAAGTCCCAGGAGGACACAATAGTGCTAAATTAATAAAGATGTAAAATGAAGCAACTCATAAACAACTCATTTTGGCAATAAGGACATCTATCCTCTGGGAACAAAGCAAAGAGGAACATTCCCTTTACAGGAGGTCACTATCACAGCAGTCCTTACACTGTTTTCTGTGTTCCTTACATTGTTGCTACGTTATTTTCTGGCAAATACTCACTGGCAAATACTCACTGGCAGTCTTCAAGCAAAGGCTGGATACACACTTTTCTTGGATGCTTTAGGATCCTGCGTTGAGCAGGGGGTCGGCCTAGATGGCCTGTGTGGCCCCTTCCAACTCTATGATTCTATGATTCTAAATGAGTTTATCTGCATCTTATTCTTCTGCAGCTTATTCTGCATCTTTCTAACTGGAAACTGAAGTGTGGGACATACACATGTCCCAGAGATTTCAAGGGAAGGCTGGACTGCAGCGGCAGATCATCTGTTTGGCATGCAAAAGGTCCCAAGTTCTATCTCCAGCATCTCCAATTGAAAAGCACCAGGTGGTGGGTGATGGGAAAGACCTCAGCCCTGGACAACCACTGCCATTCTGAGAAGACAATTCTGACTTTGATGGCTCAAGGGGTCGATTCACCATAAGGAAGTTTCATGTTCTTTGTGTGCTATTCCGAGGGAATGTGCTTGAGGGCTGCAACCACAGACACCAGATGCTCAGACTGCAAAAACATTTACAGGCAAACCCGGAGAAATCATGACATCATCAAAACATCCTAAGAAATGCCTGGTTTTAAAGACAATCCTAGACACCTGCATACCACTGCCCAAAATCCACACTGATGCATCTGCACATGGTGGGCTGATAAAAGACTTACCTCCACATCAAGAACTGCGTGCCAGTACTGGGGTGTGCGTGCCCTGTCCCAAGCCCCTTGGGTGCTTGTAGTGGTGTTTCCTGCTAGGGCATTTAATGCACTGCATAGAATCATAGAATCGTAGCATGAATGCACCCAAGACCTACAAGTCACATGGCAATGGAAGCTTCTTTGCCTTCTCATGCATGGCTTTCGTTGCCGACACACAAACTTGGCAGTTTGTGAAGGAACACCTTTAGCTTCCTTATGGGGCAAGTCCTTAGAGTCAGGCAACCATGGATCACTAAAAAGACCAAGAGGTGGCTTCTAAATCATAGAGTCCTAGAGCTGGAAAGGGCCATACAAGCCATCTAGTTCCACCCTCTTTGCACAAACAATATCAAAGCGTGTTTCATATAGTTAATTTCAGCATACAAGAAAAAACACAGCAGACCGGGTCATAGAATCATAGAGTTGGAAGGGGCCCTAGAGGCTGTCTAGTCCCCCCCCCCTGCTCAATGCAGGATCAGCCTAAAACATCCAGGATAAATCTTTGTCCAGCTGCTGCTTGAAGACCGTCAGGGAGGGGGAGCTCCCCACCTCCATAGGCAGCCCCTTCCACTAGTGAACTAGACTCATAGAATCTTAGAATGGGAAGGGGGCCTACAGGCCATCTAGTCCCACCCTCTGCTCAATGCAGGATCAGCCTCAAGCATCCAGGATAAATCTCTGTCCAGCTGCTGCTTGAAGATTGCCACTGAGGGGGAGCTCAACATCTCCTTAGGCAGCCCATTCCACTGCTGAACCAGACTCACAGAAGCAGCAGAATAAATCCAGTGTCCAGAGGCACCTTTAAGACCAACACATTTTTATGCGAGGCATGAGCTTTCGTGGGCATGCACACTTCCTCAGATACCATGTCATGGAATGGAAGTAATCAGTTCATACTTATAGGGAAGTGTGAGGGTAAATTAACAGACAGCATAATGAAAAAGCCTAACAGATTCCAGAGATAAGCAGGGAAAACAGCAATTTGCATTTGTTTGCGTTTACTTGAGATTGAATTGCTGAACGCTGTTATCTGAGAGCTTAACCATTTTCAGGGACTGACCAACCCGAGACTGACCAACCTACCAGAAGAAGAAGAAGAGTTGGTTCTTATATGCCACTTTTCCCTACCCGAAGGAGGCTCAAAGCGGCTTACAGTCGTCCTCCCATTCCTCTCCCCACAACTGACACCCTGTGAGGTGGGTGAGGCTGAGAGAGCCCTGATATCACTTCTCGGTCAGAACAGTTTTCTCAGTGCCATGGCAAGCCCAAGGTCACCCAGTTGGTTGCATGTGGGAGAGTGCAGAATCGAACCCGGCATGCCAGATTAGAAGTCCACACTCCTAACCACTACACCAAACTGGCTCAGTGCCTAGGGCTCCCTTGCTAACCCAATACAACATCCATAAATATATCCTTTCTCAACTAAACTCATATTTGTCCATTCTTTTTTTCTGCTGGTGCGAACTGAGATCCAGTTTGGCTGAGCTGCCGGCATTTCACATCAAAGGATACAGCAAGACACCCTTCTTGTGTGTCGGCCCCATTTGTACTACATTTTGCTCAAAAACATAATTATGTTTTATTAATCCCCTTGTCATGTTCTCCTCCGGAACACTCTAGCTGCTGCTTATAAGATAGGAGATTTCTAAATAACGTTATTGATTTGACAATTGGAAAGAGGCAACCTGGTTTATTCAAATCCATTCCAGCTGAGCGTGAAACGCAGGCTCGGAAGTGTACTAATCCTAAATGTCGTTTATGGCCCTTCTGCATTATTTGTCTAGCTCTCCTTTGATAACCTCCCCTCCTTTTGCAAAAACCTCAATCGGGCTCTCTGAGCCATCTCTAATGCAGAACTCCGTGTGCCCACAAACACAGCAACTCACAAAGTTCCTTAAATAGCTCAGGCAATAGCTATCTGTTGATAACCCTCTCGGAGGGCGCATGCCAGACCTTAGTGGTTTCACGGTGCTGCCCCAACCTGTGGAGCCTGTGTGGGCAGCGCCCTGGCCCCCACCAACTTTGCAGTTGATGTCCCAGCCTGCGTCAGCATCACCCCAGCCTCTAGTGGCCTTCACCTCATCTTACAACAACCTCCCTGCCTCTTCTGCCATGCTCCCTGGGGAACGTAGTCACATCCATTTCAGGGGTGCACCAGAAGATGTGTTCCACATCAAAAAATCACATGCTGTAAATTTTACAGTAAAGAATGCAGTGGCAAAAAGCAAAGAAAAAATCATGTGTATCCTCATAGGACTCCATAGTTATCCTAAGACATGTTTGGTCTCAGAAGGGTAGCTATATTAGTCTACCAGCAGATGAGCAAGATTCATATCAAATGGAAGGGCTTCTGGAGTTCTGCCATGCTGGTGGACCTTCTTATGGCCCATGGGTATTGGCCACTGTGTGACACAGAGTATTGAACTGGACGGGCCATTGGCCTGATCCAACATGGCTTCTCTTATGTCCTTATGTGTGGGACAGTGAGGTTCTGTATTCTTAGTGCTTGGAGGAGGGCAACAGTGGGGGGATGTCTAGATTTCCAGCCTTGCTGGTAGACCTCCTTATAGCACCTGGGTTTGGGTCACTCAGACTGTTGGACTGGATGGGCCATTGATCTGATCTAGTATGGCTTCTCTTTTGCTAGAAACCAACAATATTTGAAGGGAATAATAATCTTTTGAAAGTCAAAGGTCCCTTCATCAGAAAACTGTAGGGATGGAAGTTCCTAAATCTGGAATATAAGGATCCCCATTCCTACTTGTATCTGACTTCTTAATAGGAAGAGAGGGGTCACTTGACTCTTGGAAAACTCACACCCTGCAAATGTAGTCAGTCAATGATCCAGCTCATGTTCATTCTATTCTCCTCCTTTTCTCCAGTCCTTTCCCCCCTTCTGCCTGTTGCCTTTGGCACCTTGCCACTTTAAGAAATTTTATGTGCTTAACTAGAGGGGGAAAAGAACCTCAGAACTTTACCTGCTGAGTTTATGAAATTATTGTGATGCCGATCTTTTGAGGGACCCCCGAGGTTTGGAAGTGGCACGGCACTAAGAACCTTTCACCGACACTGTGGTCTTAACAAGGTGAAAGTGGGGAGTGGGCTATAATAGAAACCTGCCAAAACACAACATAATTATTTTACATTAGGGGGAAAAAAGGAGTTGTGGTCGGGGTGCTGCAAGGAAATGTGAGCTTATCGCTCTCGTGGAAGGCTGTCTTCTTATCAAAGGACAATGTTGCTCCTGAACTCTAAAGTGGGGCACAGTGCTACTGGCTTCATTTTAAAGAACCAGGTTTATTTGTTAAAGGAGAGCCCATGTCGTCAACGGCAGATTTCTGAAAGGCCTTGTTTAGCTCCCGGTATGACTGCATACCCTGCTGGCTCACCATTAATAGTTCCAAACAAAGGGCCCCGTTGTAACGGAATCTAAAATGTTATTTGCTTTTTAAAATGAGTTTATAAATGATCCAAGACATTGTTTTCTTTTCTTTTAAATGGGCAACATATGCTACAGCTTTCAGAAAACACATCCAGGCCCATTCTGCCCATCCAGGCCCATTCTGCACGGCGGCAAACACACAGCATTCTATTTGTCTCCATGGGGGCACATTTCAGAGGGACACCTGGTGGTCCCCTAAATGTGTCCCCCTGGTAAACAGAGAAGAGGCAGAATAGTTCCACCACTCTGGAGGTGGGGGTGACTGTGGGGTTTTAAAATTTTTGCAGGAAGTAGAGAGCAGCCAGGAGCCCACCAGCCAAAGAAAAGTAAGGTAAAGGTATCCCCTGTGCAAGCACCATGTCTGACCCTTGGGGTGACGCCCTCCAGCGTTTTCATGGCAGACTCAATACGGGGTGGCCTTGCCAGTGCCTTTCCCAGTCATTACCGTTTACCCCCCAGCAAGCTGGGTACTCATTTTACCGACCTCGGAAGGATGGAAGGCTGAGTCAACCCTGAGCCGGCTGCTGGAATCGAACTCCCAGCCTCATGGGCAGAACTTCAGACTGCATGACTGCTGCCTTACCAATCTGCGCCACAAGAGGCTCTGAAAAGAAAGGTACGGAGGCTCAAATGCATAAGGTGCCAACCTCGTCCCACCCCTGCTCCTGCCCCCCTCTTCCAGTGGACAAGCATGCAGGTGATGGCAGGAAAATAATTTTTCCCAAACATCGCACAAAGCATGCCTCTATAAAGCTCCTTGCTCTCTCCCCCCTTCACCCTCGCAGAGAAAGTTCTCATATTACTGTAAACCTGTCGATGCCGATACTTCATTTATCTGCTTTTCACACATCCATTTTAGGCTACTCATATTAATGTATTTTACTGTTTTATCTCTGTAGCTAATGTTTCAGATCCATGTTGTACACCGCCCTGAGAAGGGCTAGTCTGAGAGGGTCAGTATATATATCCCAAACAAGTAAATAATTAAGTTGGGCCCTTCGGATTCAGTGCTCAATAAATGTCACTAGGAGAATTGCTTTGAACTCCCAAACCTGAATTTGTGGGCTCAGAGCTGCAATGATTATGACTCTGCAAAATACCCATGATTTCAGCAAGTACTATCTGTGTGGAGGAACCACAAAAGGTTCAGGAAGTTTCGTAGCAACCGCTGATGTGTGGGACCGCTGAGGCCAGCACGCTCGTGGCCCCTCTCTCTGACTGCACATACCATCGAGATGTGGACAGGCTGTGCGCCTAGGACTAGCACTTTGACCGAACATCTGTCAATTGCCCTCCTGAGTCAACCGATCTCTGGGTTGCCCCTTGCATCTGTTCTGCCCAAGAAGTGGCATGTTCTGCTAAGCCAGGTGTAGGGGTCGAGCCAGCAGGTGTTCAGAGTGACAGGAGGTGCAAAGAAAGTTTCCTGCCCGATGCTCAGATGGCTGCGGTGTGACTTTGGGCTAAAAGTGAGTCCTCGGCACCACATATGCAAGCTGTTTTAAACAGATTTCTTTTTAACAAAAATGAAATCTCGAATGGGTTCAGAGATTGCCACTGGCTCCTAGCTTTTTTATTTTTATTTGCACCATCAGCACTGGGGGGAGGTATTTCTCCATTTTGGCTGGTTAACCGGGGAGTATTCTGGGCACAAGGAGCAACAAAAAAGAGGACATACTCCTCCATAGCACTGTTTCTGAATAAGAAAACAGCTTGGGGAGGGGCCTCTGCCACTGCCTCCCCTCCAAGCCCATTTGGACTCTCCTTTATCTTTTAAAAAAGCATTCCTTGCAAATGATGCAGGGCTACGGGGAACCCGGACTGGGTCCTGGGAACTCTGGCTAAAGTGTAAAAACCTGAACGTATAGCTTGGCCCTATACAGATTCTCACCCTATCCCTGCATGGTTTTACACCTGTCACTTTCAGGTCAATTTATCTCACAGGATTGGTATTACAAAGAAAAAGAAGAGAGTTTTTTAAATACCCTGTTTTTCACTACCCAAAGGAGTCTCAAAATGGTTTACAATCGCCTTCCCTTTCCTCTCCCCACAACAGACCACCTGTAAGGTAGGTGAGGCTGAGATCTCAGAGAGGCCAGTAAGAACAGCTTTGTGACTAGCCCAAGGGCATCGAGCTACCTGCATGTGGAGGAGCAGGGAATCAGACCCAGCTCTCCAGATTAGAGGCCTCCACTCTCAATCACTGCCCCACACTGCTAAAGCCATAAAGCTAAAGCAGAGCTCTTGAGTTTTTTTGGGAAAAGGGGAGGACACAAAAGCATTTTTAAAAAATTAAGTCAATAGGCCATATTAAAAGGGTGCCATATGGAGGATGGAGCAGAATTGTTCTCTCTTGCCCTAGAGGGACAGACCAGAACGAATGGGATGAAATTAATTCTCAAGAAATTCAGTCTAAACATCCGGAAGAAGTTCCTGACAGTTAGAGCGGTTCCTCAGTGGAACAGGCTTCCTCGGGAGGTGGTGGGTTTGGAAATTTGGAAATTTTTAAACAGAGGCTAGATAGCCACCTGACAGACAGGCTGATTCTGTGAAGGCAAAGGGGTGGCAGGTTACAGTAGATGAGCGATAGGGATTTGAGTGTCCTGCATGGTGCAGGGGGTTGGACTAGATGACCCATGAGTTCCCTTCCATTTCCATGATTCTATGATTCGAAGCCTAAAACTGAAATGGAAGGTTTCCATCTCTGTTACAGCGCTTTGGATCAGATTTCCTCGCCAGTCTCTTCCTCATGCATACTTCTGAACACAAACTGTGCATTGAGGCTCAAAGGCAGCCAAGCTGACTCAGAATGGCTTCTCATGCTACTGCTGAGTCACACGTGTGCTATTTACAGCCTCACCACGATGTGTGAAGTTGAGGTTCTCCTCCCCAACCCCCTCCTTTCCCCCCCTCCCAGAGGAGAGAGCCCAATAACACACCTGGTACCTGAGCATCTCCCAGCACTGAGTCACTTGTGCATCTCTTCATGTTGCAGCAGCGGAGGCAGGAGTCACCTGCAGGTCTGCGGCCGCCTTTGGCTTGTGCTATTCAAAGTCCTATTTGTGCTATTCAAAGTTAAGAGCCTCTTTTGGCGCAGAGTGGTAAGGCAGCGGTCTGAAAGCTCTGCCCATGAGGCTGGGAGTTCAATCCCAGCAGCCGGCTCAAGGTTGACTCAGCCTTCCATCCTTCCGAGGTCGGTAAAATGAGTACCCAGCTTGCTGGGGGGTAAACGGTAATGACTGGGGAAGGCACTGGCAAACCACCCCGTATTGAGTCTGCCATGAAAACGCTAAAGGGCGTCACCCCAAGGGTCAGACATGACCCAGTGCTTGCACAGGGGATACCTTTACCTTTACCTATTCAAAGTCCTTTTAGGAGGACAAAATCATGCTCTGAATCTTCAGGTCAGGGACTATACAGGGAGCCTGCCTGCATATCCAAGGGAACGTTCCTGACCCTCTTGACATGTGAAAGTCTCTCCCCAAGACACCTCCTGGGATTTTAACAGAGAGTGAGGGGTGAGAGTAAGACTACCACCAGGAGAAGTGTCCCTAAATTAGCCTCTCCCTTTGCCTGGACCCAGATTTAATGGTTGTGCTTCTCACTTAGCCACAGCTGATATTTTAGCACTTGACTGTCTCTAAAGGTGTGAGGAGACTTCATTAACTCGTGCTGCGTGGGGAAGAAATAAAGGCAAAATGAGCTCTTCACAAGAAAAGTACAATACGGGGAGGCTACGTTGTAGGCCTGCTGCACTGGCTTTCGTTTTTCAATGTCCTGGGAATGGGACCAGCCATGGGGGGGGGGGGGGGAGAGAAACTCCTTTTGAATGGCCGGAGAAAGAGGTTTTTGTTGTGGGTTAAAAAGCTCCTTGCAGTTCTAACAGCCACGCTCTTTTTTCACCTTTCCATTTCCCCCCTCCTCTCCTTATCAACTCTGACTGTAAATGTTTAATTTTTAAAAGCCGTTCGGGAGTCAGGATCAAATCCAAGAGACGGGGGGGGGGGGGGGGGAGGGGAGTAATGAGAGAGGCTGCTTATATGTTGCTCAGTCGCTCATGACCCGGATGGTATCTCTCCCTCCCTTGGAGTGAGGCAGAGATATCAGCAGAAGGAAGGTGCCCCCCCTGCCACCCCCCCCCCACTAGCTCTCTTGACAGCAAGTCCCAGGCGCCAAGCAGGTATGCAGTGAGGGGGGGGGGGGCAATTCAGGACTAGCTTTGGCAAATTGTAGTTGCATGAAGAAGGCAGGCAGGCAGTTCTTATATGCCGCTTTTCTCCACCCGAAGGAGTCTCAAGGCGGCTTACATTTGCCTTCCCTTTCCTCTCCCCACAACAGGCACCCTGTGAAGAAGGTGGGGCTGAGAGAGCCCAGATATTTTACTGCTCAGTCAGAACAGCTTTATCAGGGTTGTGGCGAGCCCAAGGTCACCCAACTGGTTGCATGTGGGGGAGTGCAGAATCGAACCACATTAGAAGTCCACGCACCTAACCACTGCACCAATCTGGCTCTCCAGAATTCACTAGTTCTCCTTATGTCAACTATGGTTTTATGGGGCAAGTCTGTTGAGGGGGGACAGCATTTCTTTTTTTTTTGGGGGGGGTGTGGAATCCTGAATTGCGTTTGCAGTAATCCGAGATGATACTAAAACCTCAGCTTTGGCGACTTTGCTCAGCACCCCAATTACAATTCGCAGCGGCCGCCTGAAAAGAGGGTCTGAAAAGCGTCACGTCCTTTAGCATCCCGTGGACCAAGCGTGGAAAACTCCACGGGCAACTGTCCGATTTGCTCTTCTTGCCGGCCTCGCAAGAATATTGATGACCGCTTAAGCTCTTCATCCCTGCTTTAATAAACACCTATTTGGAATGCAAATGTCATGGCATTTTTTTTTTTTACAAGCTCTGCACCAACTCATTTCTCAGCGACTTCAACCCAATTGGGAGAGGCCTGATGACATCACACCTGCTTCTGGCAGCTTCTCCCCAAGCCAAGTTGTTTCTCTGGAACCCCAAGAACCAACACGGGCCCCTTACTCTGGCCCCAGGGGTCAGCTGCTAGGCAGAAGCCAAGGGAAGGAATGGGAGGAAGGGGGACTAAGCAGCCCAATATTACAAACGGACACTGTATTGATCCAAGTCGATCACCATCCTTCTAGGATTTTGCAAGCATTTAGCGGAATTCTGATAGGGGCGCAACCAGCCAATGCGTGCTGCAGGAAGAGGAGCCTCACACAGGGGAAGCTCAAGTGCAGGAGGATAAAAGGACCCCTTTTGAAACTATGCTGAGAAAAAAGGAGGGCGAGAGAAAATAAAACCAGCACGGTGGTGCCAGCTGCCATGGCGACAATGTTATTTTGATCGACACAGTCCATCATATCTCCAGTGGCCAATCAGAAACCCTGCAGGACAGGAGACCCACCTGGTTTCTATAAACACTTGGTCAGAGCCTTGATGCTCACAGACACCATATGGGGGGCCTCTGGTATAAGCAGCTGCCTGATCATTCCTCCCCTATAATCGGGAAAAGAAGCTACTTCAGACATTTGGATTTGGAGTGGGGGATGCCACATGATAATCCTCTGTGAGTTTCCACAGTAGGGCACCACACAATCCTGCACAACTTGTGGATCAGCCCAAGGAAACGTAAATTTGGCCTGGCCCAGTGCTCGTCTGATCATGGGGCTAATTTCTGTTTCCAGTTGACGTCGGCACCGGTCTGGGGCAATCACAGGCCCTCGGCTGGTCCGTGGCAAGGGAACCAACATCGTCCAGAAGTGGGAATTAGCCCATGTTGCCTAGAAGTGGGAATTAGCCAACATTGCCCAGAAGCAGGAATTAGCCCCCCAACCAGTCAAGTGCCCGGCCAGACTGGATTCTGTGTGCGGAAAAGGTCAGTACCTTAAAAAAGCTCCTCCCCTGCCATGCCATTTGCGAGCCTTTAAGGTGCTAGTGGACTCACCCTCTTTTCTACCACTACAAACAGACAAACATGGCTACTCCTCTTGACCCATCCCCACATTTAGCTGTACCACAAGGAAATCCATCGACCAAAGGGACAGAGAATTTTAAAATCCACTACAATCCACTTGTCTACAAGCTATGGTGAGAGTTTGTGTCATGCATCTCCCAAGAAGCTACTGATAGGTATGGCTAGCATCTTGGCAAACAAGGGAAAAAAACATTTGTTCAGTTCCTGGTTGATGCAGCCTTTCTAAAGTGGATGATGAGATTCCATAAGGGGCTAAATGTGGAATTCACTGCTGCAGGAAACGGTGACAGCTACAAGCACAGGCAGCTTCAAGAGGGGATGGGAGAAACATGAGGAGCAGAGGTCCACCAGGTGCAACGCTATGTCTGCAGCAGTGGCACTCTGTCTTCTTGATGCTTGGGGGGAAACATTGGGAGGGCTAGTTCTGGCCCTGCTAATGGACCTCCCAATGGCTCCTAGGTTTTGGCCATTGTGTGACACAGTGTGTTAAACTGGATGGGCCATCAGCCTGATCCAGCATGGCTTCTCTCATGCTCCTAAATTTTGTCTCATGCGCAATGTTACAATATTGCTAAAAAGAATTCACACATCAAACAGGGAATCTGGGTACAGAACAGGGAAGTTGATCATGGGTAGTTTGTTGTTTGCCGCTGTGCCAGCCAAATTTCAACACTTTTCATAAGGGCAACAATGGAAAACTAGTGCCAATGGATATGCAGAATCCAGAAGCAGTATGGCACGTAATGCAAGTTGACCAGATTTTAACATTGGTTAAGCGGGACACCATTGACTGGGGGGGGGGGGGGTCTTGATTAAAATTTGGTTTATATGGAGCAACAATTTTTTTCATAGAACACAAAAATAGTATTGTAACATATATATTTTTAATTTCAACATAACTACAATTTGCCAGGTGCCCCCAGATGTCCCTCCAAAAAGTGGGACAATCTGGTCACCTTAACATAATGGGTGACAGGGAAGTTTGCCAGTTCCCACTTGGGAAACACCTGGAGATTTGGGGGCAGAGTCTGGGAAGGGTGGGATTTAGGGTGGGGAGGAACCTCAGAGTGTCATGCCATTCAAGCCACCCTTCTCCGGGGGAATGGGAAAACAGCTGCAATTTGGGAGGGTCTTCAGGCTCCATCTGGAGGTAGTTGTGAGAAGTGCAGGGATGCAAGCCACCCTGCCTTACTCTGATGCCACAGGCATGCATGCACAGCCAGTGAAGGATGAGCCATCCTCGCAGGGTAGGCTGGCTGAAGTGAACAGTAACTCTTGCTTCTCATCTTGCCATGGCTGCCTCGTGAAGGACCTGCAGTGAGGCAGAAGAGGATCTTGCCTTCCTCAGCACTTCTTGCATGCCATGGCTGCTTTCCCCACTGGCTTTGGCTGCAGGCCAGGGCAACTGGGCTAAGAGCCAGACTCCTGGATGGCAATGGTGGAGGAAACAGCTGATGCTTGGCCAGGGCTAGAAGGAGGAAGGGGAAAAAAGATGGTGGAGTCTTCCCTTTGGCCTCTAGGAAAACGCCATACAGGAAAGAAAGGGTTCCTTTCACCTTTTTGTGGCCCCCAAACTCTGGCGTTCCAGGCCAGGTGTGTGTGTGGGCACCACGATGCCTGCCAACACCTTATTTGGCACCTGCCAGGTGCTTTTTGGAAGTGGGTGGGCCCAGCAGGGCTCCTGATTGGCTAACTGGAGAGCTGACTAGACTGCGGATTAAAATAACATTGTTTCAGCAGCAGCTTAACCAACCAATGTTGGTTTAATTCTCTTACCCTCTTTCTCAATGCATTTTTTAAATCACCCCTATTCTCCATTGTACTTAGGCTTCTACAGAGTGGTTGGTTCCACTTCCTGTGGCAGCCATTTTATGCTTGCCCCCATCACTCTGTGTCAGAATTCCAAAAACACACAAAGCCTCAAAAAGATTGGGGACTCCTGCCTTAGACAATTGCCTGGTTTTGTCTACTGGGCCAGTTAACTCTACTTTCAGTGGATCATGGGGCAAATAATGCAGAGAATGGAGGATGTAGAGACACTGAGATCAACATCAAACAGCATGTGCTCCCCTTGATAATGGGGGAATCCTCCCCATGTATAGTGTATCCAGAGGCTGTCTTTTGGATACTGCTTTCACTGAAAGGATATGTCTTCATGGATGTGGTGTTCCTGATACTTTATATCACCTATTCATGGAGTGCCCCAGATTCCTCCACTTGCAGAAACCACTAGTCAAGTACTGGAAAAAACTGAAATTTACTAGTGCTGAAATAAACCAAATAATACAAAGGTATCTGGAAATCGTTCAACAGGAGGCTAAGGTATTATTAACAATACTAAGGGTAAATCACTCATATTTGAACTTCATATATCGGTGAAATAATAAATATCTGTGACCCCTACTGCAAACCGCACATCACAATATGACCGCCTTGCAACTTAACACCTACTGCTTTATATATTACTGAAGACTTGTATATATTATTTTATCGTACTATTCTTCTACTGTTTTGTTGTTTATTATGCCAATAAAGGTATTCTGTATTCTCTATATTCTATTCTACTTTCGGTGAAAGGGATGTTGGAAAGCGGGCAACCTTCCCACCTATAAAAAGACCTGCTCCCTATCCACATCTTTCATGCCTTTGTGTGGGCAAACTAGTGATCATCTGATGTGCCTCAGGTGGTTTGATCTTGCTCTGAGTCCTCCAGTGGCTGATACCTTTAATGTACATAAATGATTCTCAAAGCTGAATCATGAAATGGCTTCCACGGTGCGTGCTTCTAGGAGCTTTGCCATGGAAACAACAAAACTAGGCAGAATCTGAAATCTAAAAGTGTTTCCCATGATCACCTGTGGGTGTAAATGCATAAACAAGATTCCAGTGCTTTAAGAGTTCAACAAGTGGCAAAATGTAACTGGTGGGCCAAAATTCAAAATGAATTACTGCAGTAAGACTATTATTTTAAAAGTCTGCTGTATTTCACTGTACCTTTGCCAACTCTCTATTTCTGTTCCTTACAAAAATACTTAAGAAGAATTGATTTTTATACTTTCCTTTTCACTACCCAAAGGAATCTCAAAGGAGCTTACTGTAGCCTTTCCATCCACTCACCAGAAGATAGGGATGAGTGTGGCTGAGAGAGCTCTGACCAAACTGCTCTGTGAGAACAGTTTTAACATGACTGTCACTAGCCCAAGGTCACCCAGCTGGCTACATGTGGAGGAGTGGAGAATCAAACCCAGCCCTCTAGATTAGAGGCCGCCGCTTTTAACTACTACACCATGTTGGTTTTGATAGTATTCTATAACCTAAGTGCAACAACCACCGTTTTGTCAGGTGGACAACCTGGTTGCCTGGGACTCAATCAGTCCATCAAGGTCAGTATTGTCTACTTCAGGGGTCCCCAAGAGACAGCCCATGAGTACTATGAAGTCCGTCAACACCTTTCTGGTGCTTGTCAAGTCCTTTAGAAATCCCCCCGGTTTTCAGTTGGGTTTTGCCCAGAGGTGCAGGAGTAAAATCTTTGAGGAGTAAAATCTTCCTGTCACGAGGGAGGAGGGAGGCCCATCTTGATCTCACGTTTGCTTATTTGGGCCTCAAACATAAACATGGCGGAAGAGCACCGTTTTGCAAGCCGCTTTGAGCTTTGAAAGTTTCGATAAGGCCCGGATCTCTGCTAGCAGTTCATTCCACCAGGTGGGTGCCAGGGCCGAATAAGACCTGGCTCTGGCTCAGGCCAACCACATGTTTTGGGGCCAAAGATCACCAAGTAGCTGGAATATAGGTGGCATCTCTTTAAATGGCATGCCTCTCTTTGAATTAACCTGGCAGCTGCCCCCTGAACCCCGTCCCTCATTTTGTCCTCTCCCTTTCTGCACAAGGCCTTTCATGATGTCTCCGGGAATCTCTGCTAGAGTCACGATCCCTTCATACTCCCACATACATGACATCAGACAAGCAGGCCATTTGTGATAAGGAAAATATTCTTTAGATTAGGCTTCTTTCTCTTCCTTGGACTGCAGCTTTGGGAGATTTATTTCCTGCACTCAGTATCATGCTTCTAGGACTGGGCAAAATATTAGCATCATGTAGTGATTAATATTAGCATCATGTAGTGATTAAGACTCAAATACTTGGGCCACCTCATGAGAAGGAAGGACTCCCTGGAGAAAAGCCTAATGCTGGGAGCAATTGAGGGCAAAAGAAGAAGGGGACGACAGAGAATGAGGTGGCTGGATGGAGCCATTGAAGCAGTTGGTGCAAGCTTAAATGGACTCTGGGGAATGGTAGAGGACAGGAAGGCCTGGAGGATCGTTGTCCATGGGGCCGCGATGGGCCAGACACGACTTCGCACCTAACAGCAATAACAAGTGATTAAGAGAGCTGGCTTCTAATGTGGCAAACTAGGCTTGATTCTCTGCTCCTCCCCATGATGCTAATATGCAGGGTGCAAAACCAACTCTTCTTCTTCTTCTAATGCTATATACACATAGACATTATCATGTCTACTAATGCCAGAGTCGGGCAAGGGAGAGGTGAGCAGGCCGCAGAGGCTGCGGGATGCGCACTCCCCCCCTTCACCCCTGCCGCATGCTCAGCGGAGCATCCAGAGGATTCCCCAGCACCCCCCACGTCTGGAGGGGAGGGGGAGGGAGCCCGGAGGCAGCAGCCGCAGAGGGAGGGGGAGAGAGACAGGCTGGCAAGGTAATATGGGAGGGAGGCAGCAAAATTAACATAGAGATTGGGAAGGGGGGAACTTGGAAGGGAAAGCTCTTGTTGCCCGGCCCCAGACATGACCAGCTCTTTCATCCTGGCCCGAGATGGGGGAGAGCTCTGGGGTGCTTACTTCCGGGGAAACGTGCTGAGGGCATCCATCCCAGGAGGGGCGGGAGGAAGTGGCCAGCCTTGTCCCTGCAGAGGGAGGGGGAGGGGAAGCTGAGCACCCCCCCCCCCCGTGCGCATCAGGAAGCGAGGAAGGGAGTCCGCCCCTCCTGTCAATGTTGTCCCGCTTTACCTTTGTGAAAATCTGGTCACCTTAGATTTGACTCAGGTACTCACTGCTTCCTTCGATTCATATGACAGGCTTCATTCTACTTCCAAAGGAGGGTGGGGGGAGGGAGCGAACAGTCACTGATTTAGTAATTCCAACGTGTCTATTACATTACACCAATCCATGGATTACTCAGTAACTTTTCAAAACAACATAAGGATTTGTTTTTATCTGATCCACTGCTGGTTTTGATATTTTCACTGGGAGGCTGCCATTCTTTCTTCTTCCCAGAAAGCTGGCGGGTCGAACTTAGTACCAGCTTTTTCCGGCACCATGAAATCCATGCAAAAACTCCAGCCAACTGTAGCCCTTGTCTACAGATGCTTAGCTGATGGGGGACAAAGGGAAGGGGTACAATCTTCCCAGGGAGAAACATTTAAAAGACAAAAAATAATGCCATGGGTACTTATGGGAATCTTCTGACCATAGAGTTCTTTGGGGTTCCTAGAGATACCTGGAAATGACAAAGGTATTTCTGGCAATTATCAGAAACTCTTATGCCAATTTGCTTGTTGCAAGCCGCCACAAGCCAGCTGACACTGGGAGTGATGGCGTACAAGTTTGAGTAATAAATAAAATAAATTTCACCATAGATTTTCTGGTGATTGCCAGAGCTACTTTTGTCACTTGGGGAGAGCTCTAGGAATGGTCAGGAACTCTATGGCCAGAACTTCCTGTAAGTCTCTGAAGCCTTATTTTGCTTTTTAAATTTTTCTCCTAGGATGCTAACCCTCCCATTCACAGCCCTATTCCCACACCATCAGTGTCTGGAGACATTCGGCAAATGGCATGAAATTAAGGGGCAGGATGAGGGGGAGGGACTCAGCCACTTTGGTGTAGAGCCAGTTTGGTGTAGTGGTTAGGAGTGCAGACTTCTAATCTGGCATGTCAGGTTCGATTCTGCATTCCCCGGGTTCGATTCTGCACTCCCCCACATGCATCCATCTGGGTGAACTTGGGCTCGCCACCGCACTGATAAAACTGTTCTGACCGAGCAGTGATATAAGGGCTCTCTCAGCCTCACCCACCCCACAGATTGTCAGTTGTGGGGAGAGGAATGGGAAGGTGACTGTAAGCTGCTTTGAGCCTCCTTCGGGTAGAGAAAAGCGGCATATAAGAACCAACTCTTCTTCTTCAGTAATCTCAGGTCTCTCTCACCTCATGTCCCTCACAGGGTATCTGTTATGGGAAGAGGAAAGGGAAGGCAACTTTGAGACTCGTTCGGGTAGAGAAAAGCGGCATATAAGAACCAACTCTTCTTCTTCTTCAAGGAATGAAATGCCTTCATATAAGGCAGTGAATTAAATGCCTTAATTTTTGCAAAGCCCCTTCCCCCAACGCATGTTTTAAAAATTCAGGTAGAAGGTCTACATTTAATGATGGCCCATGAGGTTGTCCATTGCAGGGATGGCTTCCCCCCACCACAAGGAAGCATTTAGGGACCTGATTTCCTACCTGGAGCTTGAAGTGATACTGTCTGCCTAAGCAGTGAGTCAGCTCCACCATGAGTCATTTTATGACAGTCATTCCGAATTTTTGTCGTGAACATGATACAAAGGGGGAATATTGTCTTTTCAGGCTATTCTGCCGGTGACAATTTTGGCTTAGGGTGGCCAACTCTGGCGTGGGGAAGTCCTGGAGATTTGGGGGCTAGAATGTTGAGTTGGAATGTTCAGAATGTTCTCGTCATGCATCACTCCAAATTCAAGCCTGCAAGGATGTAAATGCTTGTAGGCCACGATGCAATGAATGCATCTGTAAGTAATTGTGACCAAAAAGAAGTGTGTTTTACCCAACTGTGCCTCAGTCACAAGCAATATTGAAACTGTTGTTGTTACACCTTAACCAGGTGACGAGAAATGGTAATTCTTCACCATGGGTCACCCGCCCTTGTTTTTAGAACCTCCGGTATGAGTAGTAGTAGTAGTAGTAGTAGTAGTAGTAGTAGTAGTAGTAGAAGAAGAAGAAGAAGAAGAGTTGGTTCTTATATGCCGCTTTTCTCTACCCAAAGGCGTCTCAAAGCGGTTTACAATAGCCTTCCCTTTCCTCTCCTCGCAACAGACACCCTGTGAGATAGGTGGGGCTGAGAGAGCCCTGATATTCCTGCTCGGTCAGAACAGCTTTATCAATGCCCAAGGTCACCCAGCTGGCCGTATGTGGGGGAGCGCGGAATCAAACCTGGCTTGGCAGATTAGAAGTCCGCACTCCTAACCGCTGCACCAAGCTTGGCTAGGAGTACCTAGTGGGTAGGGGGAGGGGAATCGGTTTTATCGGTATCTATTATTTTTATCGTAAGCCACTTCAAGCCCGCCTTGCAGGGAGGAGCAGTACGTAAATAATAAATAAATAAACCTGTCAGCTGCACATAGGTTTTGCTAAGCATAACTATAAGTAAGTAAACAAGTTTATTAATGATTACTAAAAGAAGACTGGATCATTATTTCCACAGAAGATAAAACTGCCCTAGGGAAACAAGCTGTATCCTAACAGTGAGAACTACATAGTCTCATCTTCCCTGCTTCCTCTGCCTGGGATTTCAGTGAAAGCCTAACGGGTTTTGCTATTAGCCTCCAAGGCTATACACGGCCTGGGTCCTACCTATCTGAGGGACCGCTTGTCTACTTATGTCCCCCGCAGGGCTCTCCGTTTTGTGGGTAGGAATCTGTTGGCTCTCTCGGCCCCTGGGAAATCCACCTGGCCAGGGCCTTTTCAGCCTTGCCCCTGCCTGGTGGAACAAGCTCCCAGAAGAGCTAAGGGCCCTGACGGAGCTGTCTAAATTCTCCAGGGCCTGCAAGATGGAGCATTTGGTTGAGGCTGGGGGGGGGGGGATGGGGGTGGTTGAGCAGAATGCAATCAGGGGTCCCTGTAATATAATAACAACAACTGCTAACTTGTTTGGCCTGATTTAGCAGATTGCATTGTGGTACTTTGTTTCAGCCATCTTGTGGGTCACTATATATATTGTTACAGTTTTAATGGAGTTTTAATGGGGTAATTGTTTACGAGTTTAATTGTTAGCCACCTTGAGGCAACAAAAGTCTTGAGAGGCGGGATAGAAACCCAAATCTAAATAAACAGATAGCTGTTACACAGATTTGACACAGATTTTTCTCATATCTGACAAGGATGTTGATCAAAATCAAGAACCCAGCCCGAAACTCAATTTTCACAACAGAAACTTGGGCAAGTTTGGGATGGGGAGAGACCTAGGAATGGATGGGATGCGCTTCAGTATATTCTCTAAAGCAGTCACAGGTGCATTAGTACCAATGCTTATAGAATGCCCTCACGACCTGAGAAAGCATTGCCTGCAAATATTGCTATCAGATACAGATAATTTGTTAACTAGCAAAGTAGCAAAATTTGCGTGGCTAGCTTTAAGAATTAGGAAAGATTGGGTCACTCATGTATAGCCATGACAGGTCCACAGAACTTCTTATGTTTTTTGGTTAGTAGATGTATCGCACGCCTCTTAATCTTGTCTTTTGTTTTATATATTTTGACAGTTTTATTAGTTTTATAGCTTTTATGGCTCATTTTATCCATGTAAAATAGTCAACGGCTTCTAAATGTTGGCTTTTATGGTGAAGAAGTTTTAAGTTTTATTGTTGATGCATTTTTAACCTTTTAATGTATTACCTTCCCTTTACAAACTGCTATTGTATAGTAGTGCTTCAAAAATTTTGGTCTAAATGACCGTAAATAAATAAAGACAGATTGAACTCTAAAGCAGCCATTTTCTCCAGGGGAACTACTGGAGTATTCCAGGAGAACTCCAGGCCTTGCCTGGAGGCTGGCAACCCTCCTTCGGCCCAACAGTGAAAGCTCTTACACCACTTTCTGGCAGAGGGCAATCCATCTAGGCTGTTCTTACCACTTGGTTGGAACAAATGTTCAAATCTTTGGGTCATTTAGGAACAATTGGAAATAAAACATTAACTCCTAAAGGTCTTTGTTTTGGTACTCTTACAAGGCAGAGAAAAAAACGGGGATAATAGATTAAGCTGCTATTGTGTTGATGAGCCTACAAATTAATTTGCAAGCTGCCATACTTTGTCTGGCTTCTGCTCGACATAATGCGGATTAGCTCATCCTTGGCTGCATTGTTTCGTGCCCCAGGTGATGGGAACCTGGGTTTTAACGCTTATCAAATGGTCCTTGCATATTAGGGAGAGGATTAAGCTCAAATCCTTTCTCTGGCACCTAGTTTTATGTGCAAAGGGAAAGAGGAACATCCAGGCATGCTGTCCTCCACCCGCGGTCTGAAGTGGTACAGTCCAGAAATATTCTGCTGCATTTAGACGGGCTGCAATTCCTGGTGGGAAACGTAGGTGAAAGTTGAGATTCGTAGTTATTTAATTCATGAATTAAACACTTTTATCCCAACAGGGAGACAAGATGGCTTACAAAAGGAGAGAGGGAGGCTAAATCAGAACATGATAGGGTTGTGGAGGTGAGATGGGGAAGGGGAAGGGGAAGGGGAAAGCGAGGCTGCGGCAATTATGACCAAAATTTGTGGCAGGGGAGGAGCTTTTGTGAGTCTTTGCTCATTTCTTCAGGAGGAAAGAGCAAGAGTCCAGGAGCACCTGAAAGACTAACAGCATTTGTGGCAGGGGAGGAGATTTTGTGAGTCTCTGCTCACTTCTTCAGGAGGAAAGAGCAATAGTCCAGGAGCACCTGAAAGACTAACAGCATTTGGGACAGGGGAGGAGCTTGTGTGAGTCACGGCTCACCTCTTCAGTAGGAAAAAGCAAGAGTCCAGGACCACCTGTGAGACTAATAACATTTGGGACAGGGGAGGAGCTTTCCTGAGTCATGGCTCCTTCAGTAGGAAAGAGCCAGAGTCCAGGAGTACCTGAAAGACTAACAACATTTGGGGCAGGGGAGGAGCTTTTGTGAGTCTCTGATAATTTCTTCAGGAGGAAAGAGCCAGAGTCCAGGAGCACCTGAAATTCTAACAACATTTGGGGCAAGGGAGGAGTTTTCGTGAATCACTGCTGACTTCTTCAATAGAAAAGAGTCTGAATCCAGGAGCACTTGTGGCAGGGGCGGAGTTTTCATGGGTCCCTACTCATTTCTGGCCCATGTGGAATGAATGCAGCAGCACTTCCCCATCCCAGCATGGGCCCTAGTGCATGAGGTCCCCGCCTATAGGGCCCAGATTTTCTTTCAAGAAGCTATACGATAGGAAAGAAAGAAGTTGTACTGTAGGACAGACTGGCCCAAATCTCCATGAATTCTCCAGCCAGAGCTGGAAAGCCCGATCTCATGACATCTTGGAAGCTAAGCAGGGTCAGCCCTAGCTGGTACTTGGATGAAAGGAGCTCCGGGTCACCATATAGACTCAGTCAATGTAAAACCCCATATGTTAATCTCATGTATTGAAAAACCTATGGGGATGCTTTAAGTCAGCTGCAAATTGACACCACCTTAAACATGCATGAACTAAGGGTAGCCAGATCTGCTCTCCCCCCCCCCCCCCGTTGGGGGTGGGGTTCCCCTAGTGCCAGTCCCCACTGCCGATCAGCTTGCTGATGGAGAGAACTTACTCTGGAAGAGATGTGCCCATCTGATGCAGCAATGTGCTTACATCACTGTCTATGTGACCCAAAATCAATGTCACATGGGCAATGACATAGGCACATCACTGCGGCTTGCGTGGGCGCCTCCCTCCAGCTCCCAGGAAGCCCCCTACCTACTACACGGTTTCACGGAGGGACCTGGCAACCTTAGCACAATCCCATAGGGTGCCATGGATTTAGAACGGCACAACCCTGTTTAGGATTGCACGGACAGATTAGTTAAGAAATTGTAATCCATTCCCGCCCCCCTCTTTGGGGACCTCTTAGCTTCAAATTGATATACTGCTGAAATAAATGTGATATATTTTTCTTTGGTTTCTAAACCACAAAGGAATCCCAGAGTTAGAACTAAAAAGAAAGGCCTTCAGGCAGGCGGGTGGGCAAATACAGCAAGAGAACAGATTTCCCCCCTACAGAAAGCCTTACGAGCCACAGTCTTGTGAAAGAACATGTAACATTCCACTGAGCTAGCACAAGAGGCTTGTAAGATGCTTGTAAGATTCAGATCCTGACTGCAGAAGCCTTCTATTTACTATCTGATTAACAGACCAAAGATGATGCAGAATTTCTGCAACTCCCAATCCTTGAAAGAAGAACTTGACAGGGACCAAAAAAAATGTCTATGAAATGGACTTACGAAGGACCTTCTTCAAGTGTTCAAGTCTCATATCCTGTTAAGAGAACAGAAGAGAATCCATGTTGGACCAGACCAATGGCCCATCCAGCCCTGAGTCAGACAGTGGCCAAAACCCAGGTGCCGTCAGGAGGTCCAGCAGCAGGGTCAGAACTTCAGAATCCCCTCTCACTGTTGCCTTCACCCCTGCCCCAAGCACCATGAATACAGAGCATCATTTCCCCAGATTTAGTGTTCCATCTACGACTTGTGACTAATAACCAGTGATTCGTCTCTGCTTCCGATGTTCATCCAAACCTATGCTTGTAGCTGCCACCACTTCTTGCGCCAGTGAATATCTCGTGTTGAGTGCTCTTCAGGTGAAAAGGCACTTCCTTTTCCGTGGGCTGGCTTTACCTGCCGTTTGGCTTCGAGAGAAAACCCCTGCAATTAATTTCAGGAGTGATGACTGCATATTTCGCCACGGTATGCCTCAGTCTGCATGGCGGGATTCCATCGGGATGTTCCTCTGTGCTGTCAATTAGCCAGGATGTGTTTCTTTGCTCCGGCATATTAACAGCTTCTAAGGAAAAAGAAGACAGGGCCTTCCTATGGCAGACTGGGAGCGTAGGGCTGCTGGCGCCAGATTGGGAAATTCCTGGCAATTTGAAGGTGGAGCTTGGAGAGTGGATGGGAAAGACCTCAGTGGGGCACAATGCCACAAAGTCCACCCTCAAAAACATCCATTTTCTCCAGGGGAACTGATCTCTGTGATCTGGAGATGAGTTGTAATTCCAGGGGATCCCCAGACCACAGTGGTACAAGGTGCTACTTGATGGGAAACCATGCCCAATTCCAAGGACTTTCCTGATGTCACCTCCGTCCATCCGTCCACCCATCCATCTAGGGATTTATACCCTCCCAGCAAGCTGGCTTAGGGCGGCTTACATCTTTTAAAATCACATCACAACTATACATAGCTTTATCCATAAATAGTTAAACCTTAAAACTTTAAAATCCTTTAAAACCCTAAAGAGGAACATACCAGGTGATTTGCCATCAGACATCATAGCCTTTAATGTCCCATTTTTTTCAGGGGGGGGGTACAGCCATATAGAGGGAGCCCTTCGGTGTTTTAATTCAAGCCGTTCATTGGCCCCAAGCGAAGCCCTGGTGGAAGAATCTAGTCTTATGGGGCTTCCGGGACTGAGCCAGCTCTTGGAGAGCACCCAGCTCTTCCAAGAGCTTGTTCCAACAGGTCTGGGCCAGGACTGAAAAGGTCCTGGCCCTTGGCTGAGGCCAGACGTGCTTCTATAGGGCCAGGGATTGCCAGTTTGTTGGAACTGGATGATCATAATGCCCTTTGGGGGGTATAGTAAGCTAAGAGGTCCCTCAGATATGCTGGGCCCAGACTGCGTATGGCCTTAGAGATTAACGCCAATACCTTAAAGTGAATCCTGGCCAGTGCAGCTTCCGCAAAACATGTCATATGTGAGCCCTCCATGGTGTTCAAGTGAGGGCCTGGACATCCTGGACCAGCTGCAATTTCCAGATCAGTGTGATAGGAAGACTAGCATACAGCGCATTACAGAAGTCTAATCTAGAGGTGACTGTCACATGGATCACTGAGGCCAGGTGTCCCAGGACCAGGTAGGGTGAAGATGGTAAAATGGCCATTGACCTACCACATTGACCTGCACCTCCACTGACAGGGAGACGTCAAAGATCACGTCCAGGTTCCTAGCTGATTGTGCAGCAGTAAGTTGCACACTACCTAGGCAGGGCAGTCGCACTGCCTCGCGCTTCCTTGGCGCCTCTGAAGGTGGTGGTTCCCAGCTTCCCACGGTGGTTCCCAAAAGGGTACCCAAACATCTCCAGTTCTCAGCCTAGGTTTACACTGGCACAGACCACTACAAATTCTCTGCCCACGGCGGCAGCACACAGTAACAAGTACATGCTATGCGTATTTTCGTGAACACGCGAAGCAGCCAAAACACCTTTTCCCTCCCACGGCAAAATGAATGTGTAAATCCGGGTTTTTTCAAAAGAAAAAAGCCCACTCTAAAATCGTACGGTCGCCAGGGTAGCTATTTGATTGTTCTGCAAGCGATGGGCTGATACTCTTTAGTTTCTCCACTGCACAAACCCAAGCAACAACCGGTCTCATATGAGCATTGCCAGTGCATGACAAGGTGTCAAGGGTTCTGTCCATCTATATGCCAGAAATCCAATCCTGACTTGAATGCGATACAGAAATGCCACCCGTAGGATGAAATTGTTCTGCGGTTATACAACAGAAATGGCTAGAAGGGAATTCCTTCTTTCCAGCGCTCGGCTGCCAAGGAAATAAAATCAAAATGGCCCCTGAGAGATCCTGGGGTTCCCCAACATGGCGCCCATGGGTGGGGCCATGTGAGGGTCTTGCCCAGCACGACTTCTCACTGGCCACTAGAGATCTGATTGGCTGTGCAGATTAAGAAGAAGAAGAAGAGTTGGTTCTTATATACCGCTTTTCTCTACCCGAAGGAGGCTCAAAGCAGCTTACAGTCGCCTTCCCTATCCTCTCCCCACAACAGACACCCTGTGAGGTGGGTGAGGCTGAGAGAGCCCTGATACCACTGCTGGGTCAGAACAGTTTTATCAGTGCCGTGGCAAGCCCAAGGTCACCCAGCTGGCTGTATGTGGGGGAGTGCAGAATCGAACCCGGCATGCCAGATTAGAAGTCTGCACTCCTAACCACTACACCAAACTGGCTCTCAATTAAAATATTGTGGGGTCAGCTGCAGGGTTAGCTTTATTCTCTCTCACCCTTAGGGCTGGTAGCTCTGGGTTGGGGAATACCTGGAGACTTAGGGCTGGATCCTGAAGGAGATGGGAAGTGAAAGGACCTCAGTACAGTATACCAGGGACAGTCAACCTGTGGTCCTCCAGATGTTCATGGACTACAATTCCCATGAGAATTGTAGTCTATGGACATCTGGAGTACCACAGGTTGACATCCAGATGTTCATGGACTACAATTCCCATGAGAATTGTAGTCTATGGACATCTGGAGGACCACAGGTTGACTACCCCTGTATACTACCATAAATTCCCATCCTCCTAGGCAGCCCTTTTCTCCAGGGGAATTGATCTCTGTTGCCCGGATATCAGGTCGATATGCTAAAATCCGATATGCCGACAGACTCTGCCCATGTCCTGCGAAGAAACCTGAGTCGGTGGACCACGTTCTGCTCGTTTGTGAGCAACATAACCATCTCAGAGAACGGTACATATTCCCTCTCATGGGGGCGAGCAAGATTCAAGGTCCTGCGACAGTAGTCCACTTTCTTTTATCGGATCAGGACCCTCAAGTAACCGAAGGTATTGCAAAATTCCTCCACGGGATTTTCTCCAAGTGATCTGGGATCTGAATCGCCTTGTCTTTTATAAAGATGTTTTGTTATGATTGTGCCAATAAAGGCATATGAATTGAATTGAATTGACCTGAATTGAATTGAATTGAGTGAGTTCCGAGAAGGCCCTGATGTTTTCTGGGAGCTCATTCCACCAGGCAGGAGCCAAGGATGGGAAGGCCCTGGCTCTGTTCAAGGCCAGACGGACTTCTTTGGAGCCAAGGACCACTAACCTGCTTATACCGGCTGAGTGCAAAGCTCTTCTGGGGGCGTATTTGGAGAGGCGGTCCTGTAAGTACGCCAGGCCCAGGCCACGTAGAACCAGCATGGTGTGGTGGTTAAGAGCAGTAGCTTGTAATCTGGCGATCCGAGGGCTTGATTCCCTACTCCTCCATATACAACAGTCTCCCCAGTCCTGTTAGAGCTGTTCTGAGCGAGCAGTAATATCAGGGCTCTCTCAGCCTCACCTCCCTCACAGGGTGTCTGCTGTGGGGAGAGAAAAGGGAAGGAGATTGTAAGCCGCTTTGAGACTCCTTCAGGTAGAGAAAAGTGGCATATAAGAGCCAACTCTTCTTCTTCAGTAATATCAGGGCTCTCTCAGCCTCACCTCCCTCACAGGGTGTCTGTTGTGGGGAGAGGAAAGGGAAGGCGAATATACACTGCTTTGAGACTCCTTCAGATAGAGAAAAGTAGCATATAAATGTCAACTCTTCTTCAGTAATCTCAGGGCTCTCCCAGCCTCACCCACCTCACAGGGTGTCTGCTGTGGAAAGGAGAAAGAGAGGGTGATTGTAAGCCGCTTTGAGACTCCTGGTAGAGAAAAGCAGCGAATAAACACCAACTCTTCTTCTTAGGGTTAAAACCAACACCTTAAACTTGATCTAGAATCCAACTGGTGGCTAGTGTAGCTGCCAGAGTACAGGGTGGAAATGGGTCATCCAAGGGGTCCTAGTCAGAACCTGGGCTGCCACATTTTACACCAATTGCAGTTTCTGGATAAGGGAAGACCCACGTAGAGCAAGATACAGAAGTCCAGTCCGGAGGTTACCATCCCATGGATTACATCTCCAAACCTTGTGACCCATCAATCCGAACAGTCCACTAAACTGGGCACAGGGGGCCACCAGGGAGCCCAATTCACCTTCACACTTTCTGTTGCCAGGTGGGACTTGCCAAGCATTACTCAGCATATAGCAAACTGCCTCGGGCTTTGTGGGATGATCCTGGATCTAACCCCCCCCCCCCTGACTTGGTTGAAGCTAGAACCAGAAGATCCTGCCCCCTTCTCTCTAGACTTGGTTGAAACTAGAATTGGAAGATCCTGGGTCCTCCCCACCCTCTCATCTCCCCCACTTAAGGGGTGGTTATTGTGTCTATCATCAACTGCCGACCACAGGTGATAGGCTGGTTGAGCAGGGCTTCATGGAGGGCAAGAACTTGGGGGGGGGGGGGAGTCAGGTCACCACTGTTAATATGGTTAGCTATTAGTAGGTGTTTTAATTGTATTTTCGGACTTTATTCTTTTGGGGTTTCTAAATTGTAACCCGCTGCAAGCCGGTATTCCCAAGAACGGTAGGGAGAGGGGGAAATCCAATGAATGAATGAATGAATGAATGAATGAATGAATGAATGAATGAATGAATGAATGAATGAATGAATGAATGACAAATACATGTCTGGATGAAAACTGGTTCTGAGGATAGCCACGTTGGACTGTAGTGGCAGAAAAACGATTTCAGTCCAGTGGTGCCTTGAGGCCAGCAAGATTGTTGGGGGGTGAGTTCTCCAGAGTCCAAGGACCAACTCGTAACCTTAAAATCCTGCTGCTCTCTAAGGTACCACTGGTCTCGGACCAAGCTGTTCCAAATGAATGCTAGATTTTCCTCTAGAGCAGAAGGAACCATGGAGACCAGAAGAAACAATGCCGCTATTGTGTTTTGGGCATGAAAGTGCCAGGAAGAACAGGGGTACACGGTGCCTCTTGAAGCAGGAAGAACAGCCTGGGTCTGAGGGGAAATGCCTAGAGCAGGAGTAGTCAAACTGCGGCCCTCCAGATGTCCATGGACTGCAATTCCCATGAGCCCCTGCCAGCGTTTGCTGGCAGGGGCTCATGGGAATTGTAGTCCATGGACATCTGGAGGGCCGCAGTTTGACTACCCTGCAGGTGAAAGCAGAAAACTGGTAGGTTGGAGGGCCACACAGCAAGAGCTCGCCGTGAGGCCCATGGGCTGCAGGTTGGGGACCCCCTGCTCTAGAGCGCAGAGGGAATGCAATGATACAATGCCCCCCCCTCTTATTTGAAAAGGTTCTTTATTCCTCTACCCCTCTGCCAAAATAAATTGCCGCTGAAGAGTGAGGATTTCGCTATATTCTTTGTTATCACTGTTGGGCAGCTTTCCTCTCAAAAGACAAAATCTACTGAGCTCAACGCAAGGCTGTTTGCGTTTTCCGGAAAAACCGGGCCTCTTCAATTAAAATCTGGCTGAAGCTTTGAGTCGGTGTCCGTCTCCAGTCGGCAGAGGGCACGGCCAGAGGCTAAAGGCTGACATGGCAGAACAAAACGAGGAAAGGAAGAGGGGGAAAAAAAAAAGACTTTAGCCAGAACAATCCATCTCTGAAGACCCAAAGCCTAAACATTACCCAGTGCAATTGGGTTTAATTACTTTTCACAGGCGTTTCAGCAATCTAGGGCAGTGCTGCCATGTAAAACCCTGCCAGCTTCCCAAAGAAAGAAACGGCCTATTTCACAACCCCCCCCCCCCCATCAAGATGCCAGGGCTTGTGCACTGGACCTCAGAGGTGACCAGGCCTTGAACAAAGCAAGAGCCTGGGAGATCCTTCAGCAATGCTTAAAGGGCAATTTTAGCTGCACAGCAACCTTATTCTGGTCAGGGCTGCAGAACAGTTTATTAGTCGTATAAAGCAGTGGTCCCCAACCCCCGGTCCGGGGACCAGAACCGGTCCATGGATCAGTCGGTACTGGGCCGCAGCTCCTCTTCGTCCTCCTTCCCAGCTGCTGCCTCGAGGGCTGCCCTGCCACTCTGCCGCCAGCTCACCTTTGGTGCTCTCCAGCAGCCGCCATAGCTGGGGCTCCCCCTCGGCGTGGCACTGCACAGCTGCTGCTGGCAGCATCCCCCAGTGGGCGGTGGGAAGTCAGGGGCACCGGCGGGAAAGCAAGCGGAGCAGGGGCTCAGGCAGCAGTGGTGATGTCCCTCGGCAAAAGACTACCCCCACCGGGCCTCAGTAAAATTGTCAAGTGTTGACCAGTCCCCGGTGATAAAAAGGTTGGGGACCACTGTTATAAAGGGAAAAAGATGGGCAAAATCAAAATCCCTGTCCTTTTTTCAACATAACAGGCTTAGAAGAAGAAGAAGAAGAAGAAGAAGAAGAAGAAGAAGAAGAAGAAGAAGAAGAAGAAGAAGAAGAAGAAGAAGAAGAAGAAGAAGAAGAAGAAGAGTTGGCAAGCCAGGTTTGATTCCCTGCTCCTCCCCCATATGCAGCCAGCTGGGTGACCTTAGGCTTGCCTCCCTCACGGGGTTTCTGTGGTGGGGGGAGGAAAGGGAAGGCAAATGTAAGCTGCTTTGAGACTCCTTTGGGTAAAGTGCTACATAAGAACCAACTCTTCTTCTTTTTCTTCCTCTGGAAGGCCGACAACAGGGCACAGAGGCTGGGGCCTTGTGAAGAACATAAAAACAGCCCTAATAGATCAGACCAATAGTCCAGCATCCTGTCTCACTTAGTGGCCACCCAACAACAGGACAGAGAGACCGAGAACTACCCAATAACATCTGGTGGGTCCTGCTGGATCAGACCAGTGGTCCATCTAGTCGAGCATCCTGTCTCACAAAGACGTCTACTGCATGACTTTATGATGCAATGCCTCCTGATTTTTGGCCTGGGGATAATAGGCTTGATTTTTCCCACTACCGCACAGGGAGGCTTTGCCCTATTCTCCCTCTGTTTGCCCCAGGATTTGCGTACGCACAATATAGCCGAGGGACAGGGTCAAAACTTCCCACCATTTGCTTTACTCATTAATCATCATCATGTCCCCAATCAACTTTCAGCACCTTTTGAGTGCCTCCCCCAGTCCGAAATATTATTTTTGAATTACCATGATTGCATTACAATGTGAAATTGTTACAAGACAAATGAGAGGATTTTAAAAATTGGGCTGTTTCATCGTACGATTCTCCCCCACACACCACACAAGCACACACACAAAGGCTGTCCCCAATCTCAGTAGAATGAAGCAAAAGTAGAAAGAAGGAACAGTGCCGACTGAACTTGGCAGCGTGTGGGGTGGGGGGGTTGCGATTCTGTTACTTCGGAATTGTATTGTAACGCGATCAGACATGGGTGTTTTTTTAATTAAATAAGGATGTGACGGTAGATGACGGAAGTGACACTCGGTGGGGAGGGTGGGAGCAATGCTCGACTCAGGACAGCCAAGTTTTCCCCCTTACGCACGGCCCAGGCCCAACTTGCACACTGATGGATCCCAGGGCAAAGCATGAGGCCAGGGATTGCCCCAGAGCAGTCCCGATTCCATTAGGAAATGGGAATTAATCCCGCATGTAAACAGACGTTGATCGCAGCCAAATCCCTCATGCAGAAGAGGTCACAGAGGCCAACCAGCTTCTCTGGAGAGCCAGCAACCGGGCACAGATCTGAGGCCTTCCCCAACGTCATCTTCTAGCTCTCAGATTCAGAGCCTGAAACCCAGAGCTGAGTTTTTAAAAAGAATGTTCCCTGATCCTTCACATTCCTGGTTCCCCCCACTCTGAAAAAGTCTGAACTGGAGCTATGATTTGCAAGCGTTGAAAAGGGAATTTATTGCTATCTTCCCCCTGTAGCACTCGGTACACGCCCACATTATACAACTCTTTTGAGAATTTTGCACAGAGAAGCCATTGAACATGCCGATATTTTTTTCCCCAAAAAAAGTCAGTTTAATGAGGCACGTTTTCCAGCCTAGTGAGAGGGGAACAAGAGCTTCTTTTATCTGTGTGAACCCATAAAGAAGATTAATAGGATGGGGTGGGGTCAGTTTGTTTCCAGTTTAGGCATACTGTGCTGGGCAGAAGAATCAATTAAGCAGTCACTCACAGGAAGGGTAACACAAAGCCTCCGGGGAGGGCGGTATAGAAATATAATAAATAATTAAATAAAGGAGGGGATTTTGATTCAAAATAAGTGCACAGACGAACATAACCTCCATTGCTCAGCATAATTTCCCTCTATATTTTGTTATACACACACGCGGGGCCAAACCTATTGCATTCAGGAATACAATGGGTTCTAGATTGGGGGGGGGGAAGGGGTGGAAAAACTCTGTGCCACCTTGCCTATGCCCCTCAAGTAGTACCACGCTCAGACAATACCAACGGGCTGGTGATCCCTGGCCCCAAGTAAGCACGTTTGGCCTCAACCAGGCCCCGTCATTCTCTGTCCTGGCCCCCACCTGTTGGAATGATCTCCCAGAAGAGATCCGGGCCATGTTGAAGCTAGCACAGATTCGCTGGGCCTGAAAAATAGAGCTCTTCTGCCAGGCATGTGGTTGAGGTCAATTGAACCGGCAACATCTACTGGGCCTCCAAACCCCATACAGGTATGCCCATTAAACACATCAAGGGGCAGTTGACCAATCTATGGGGTTACAGTTACAGCTGATACGTTAATGCTTTTATAATTACTGCTGTTATAGTTACTAATAATGGTTGTCACTGTTGAGGTATATAAATAGATAGACAGGGGAGGGCGGTATATAAATAGACAGACAGATAGACAGGCAGATAGAAACGATGCTATGAACAAATATAATGTGTCTTTTAGCACGTATTTCCTATGCTTTTCGTTTATGTCCATGTAAGTCGGATTTGGTAGAATCCATTAAAGATGTGCTTTTTATATTGCCAATTTACCAAGATATTCTTACGCAATATATTTTGCCAATCTTGCCTAAATTCTCAGGCAGAAGACCACTTTTATACTTGTCTTCTCCGAGCTAATAACTTTACTGAAATTTATTTATCCCTTTATAAAAAGGTAAAGGTATCCCCTATGCAAGCACTGAGTCATGTCTGACCCTTGGGGTGACGCCCTCTAGCGTTTTCATGGCAGACTCAATACGGGGTGGTTTGCCAGTGCCTTTCCCAGTCATTACCGTTTACCACCCAGCAAGCTGGGTACTCAGTTTACCGACCTCGGAAGGATGGAAGGCTGAGTCAACCTTGAGCTGGCTGCTGGGATCGAACTCCCAACCTCATGGGCAGACAGCTTCAGACAGCATATCGCTGCCTTACCACTCTGCGCCACAAGAGGCTCTTATCCCTTTATATATATCCCTTTATATAAGCTTATAAATAAAAAGCGGTAAGGCGTCCTGTTAAGGGTTATGGGCCAATCAGGTCTATAATTGGCGCCTTTACAGCTATGATTGGCCGTCCACCCATTGGCTGCCCAATCAGATTGGAACTCCCGCCCCTAATGGTCTTCTCACAATTCTGCTGCTTCTTCACAGTCTCTGGCCCGTCAGACATCTCTCCTGAGGTGAATTTACTGCCAGGGGTGCATGGGGGCCCTTCAGCTTTGCCATTCTGAGGCAATGGCTCCTGCCTACAGAGCTTAGGAAAGCAAGCCTGTGTCTTCTGTGAGGAGGAGCGCCTGCCCCAATACCACCCCAACCACCGCCTTCCCCCTCTTACAGACCCTGGGGCACACTGGCCACTAGGCCATCCCACCCACTTGACATGGAGGCCACCAGCACCTGTCTCTACGCCACCTCCCGCCAACTCTAAGGCATGCCTGCAGGCCGAGAAAAGACCAACGGCCCTGGCCTAAACCACAAACAGAAGGGAGGGACAGGGGGGAATGCCAGGGAGAGGGGAAGCCCCCCTAGAATTACAGCTGCAGACTAAAGAGATCAGTTCCCCTAGAGAAAAAGGATCCTTTGAAGAGAGAATTCCCTGGTACTGTAATTGAGAATGCCATTCTCCAGGTGGGACCTGGGGATCCCCTAGAATTAGAGACCCCGGCCTAAACTGGTACTGTAATTGGGAATGCCAGTTTCCAGGTTGTACTTGGGGATCCCCTAGAATTACAGTTCCAGATTAAATAGATCAGTTCCCCTAGAGAAAATTGTACTGTACTGTAATTGGCAATCCCAACTGGACTGAGTCTAGGAATGCTGACATTTGGTCTACAGCAGCTCTTTCCACCACCTTTCCTAGAAACACTAAATGCAAGACAGGGCAGTAGTTGATGTGTTCCCACGGTTCCAGAGAGAGTTTCTTCAATAAAGGACGTAGCACTGCCTCTTTCAGTCCCCCTGGGAATTCTCTGGTTGAGACAGAAAGGTTGATTATCTCCCAGAGAGGGGATAATTTTGTGCAGCAGCATGCTCAATAAGGGAGAAGAAACTGACTGACTCCCGGTAATCTTATTGTTTTTTTTTTAAATTATGTACAGATTTATACAATATTAATAGTTTTTATCATCTGTTGTGTGAATGACAGCTGTGTATTTTGTTATGGCTGTTTCTGTATCTGTATCTTGGATTGTAATAAAGCCAATGATTGAGCATAACTGAAAGCAAAACAAAAAAACAAAACAAAAAAAAACGGGTGAAATAAATTTAATTCAAAACAAATTGAACTAAATACCTTAAGGTTAAGAAAACAAACATGTAGGATAAATAAGACAGTTTAACAATTAAGAAATATTAGAAAATATACAAAAAATACATGGGTTTATTATCCAATAATTAAAACAGATTACATTTTAAAAAAATAGATTAAAAGCGCCTTTACCTACAATAACATCCAAAAGTGACAAATATTGACCCTGACCACATATGTTTTCACCCAACTGCAATATGGCTCCTGATATCATAATAATATAAGGTTAATTTATCTTAAACTGACTAAGGTTTCTACCTAGAGGGGTATAGTGGTGACCGGGTTGTTGTTGTTGTTGTTTTAACAAGGGGCTCAGATCTTCAGGACCTTTCCTAGAGTGGCGCAGAGTTACTGAGGAGTCAGCGATATACTAACTTTCTTCACTGTACTCCCCACAGCCACATAGCAAACATGAAAACAGTAACACTAAACAGCACCCAAAAGGGCTTGGAAAAATGCTATGGAGGGGGGGGGAGGTCTAGTGCATCCCCCCCCCCCATGTACTTTTTGCACTTGAAAATTGTGGTGAGGGGATATAAAAGTAAAGGTAAAGGTATCCCCTGTGCAAGCACCGGGTCATGTCTGACCCTTGGGGTGACGCCCTCTAGCATTTTCATGGCAGACTCAATACGGGTTGGTTTGCCAGTGCCTTCCCCAGTCATTACCATTTACCCCCCAGCAAGCTGGGTACTCATTTTACCGACCTCGGAAGGATGGAAGGCTGAGTCAACCTTGAGCCGGCTGCTGGGATTGAACTCCCAGCCTCATGGGCAGAGCTTTCAGACTGCATGTCTGCTGCCTTGCCACTCTGCACCACAAGAGGCTCTTAAGGGGGGGATATAGTTCACTAATTTTGATTCGCTGTGGAGTGCAGATTCCCCATGTGGAGCTGCAAATCTGGCAAAACGAGTTCCAACCCAGAGAGATATTCAATCAAGGGGTGTCACTGACCCCTCAGTTTTTGTTTCATCGCTTTCTTCACTGAAATTCTGTCAGCCCTTGCCTAGGTTTGGGGAGCAGGTTTCCTACAGGTTCTGTTCTCATCTCAATTTGACTGTATAACTGTAACGGTAACAGTCACTTGCAGAAACGTGGGAGAACAGAGCATATTTGCACTGGGCAGAGCTTTTTGATAGCTTCCCAAGGGCTTTAAATGTTGGCACAAAATTTCTGCACAGTCCCACACGGAGGGAAGCTTGACAGTATACCATAGTGCTCATTTACCTCTCTGAACTGTCACAGGGGAGTGATAAAAAAGAAGATTTTCATAAGGAAAACTTATGGTGTACTTGAATAGCTGTCTCTAGTATTTGTGGTATGATCTTCAGAGATAGAACCTCTTGTGGCGCAGGGTGGTAAGCCGTCTCAAAGCTTTGCCCATGAGGCTGGGAGTTCAATCGCAGCAGCCGGCTCAAGGTTGACTCAGCCTTCCATCCTTCCGAGGTCGGTAAAATGAGTACCCAGCTTGCTGGGGGGTAAATGGTAATGACTGGGGAAGGCACTGGCAAACCACCCCGTATTGAGTCTGCCATGAAAACGCTAGAGGGCGTCACCCCAAGGGTCAGACATGACTTGGTGCTTACCTTTACCTTTTACCACTTCAGAGACAAATTCAGCACAGTATGGAATTCAGGGATCTTAGAGAGTCCTGCCTGTTTTGTTTTGATCAAAGCTATTAGGGATGGTTGTGAAATCTTACCTGATCAGATTACATAAATGATTCACCCCCAACTCTTAATCTAGGAGTTTTGGTATGGACCTTTATCTTACAATTGCCTTCTGGCTGCAAGTGAGAAAGGTACACAGTTCAACCATTCCTATAAGGAAGTATACCTGACAGTGGCAGCAAACAATCAATGAGGTTTCTGAATAATATCGCAATATGCCATAGTCCTCCTGGATACCATACTGGTCAGACCCCACCTGGAGTACTGTGTGCAGTTCTGTAGGCCTCATTTCAAAATTGAGAGGGGTTAGAGGAGAGCGACGAGGATGATCCAGACCCTTGGACCACGTTCTGTGAGGAAAGGCTGAGGGATTTGGGAATGTTCAATCTGGAGATGAGGAGGTTGAGAGGGGACATGATTGGTCTCTAGAAGTATTTGAAAGGTTGTCACTTGGAAGAGGACAGGGAAAGGTTCCTGTTGCAAGCAGTAATGGGTGTAAATTACATGTAGAACAGAACATCTGGGAAAATATCACAGTCAGAGCAGTTCAGCAGTGGAATAGGCTGCCTAAGGAGGTGGTGAGCTCCCCCTCACTGGCGGTCTTCAAGCAGTGGCTGAACACATACTTCTCCTGGATGCTTTAAACTGAGCAGGGGGTGGGACTAGAGGGCGTGGATGTCCCTTTCCAGCACTATGTTTCTATGATTCTTTGTCTTTGGTCAGAGATGATAATCATTAAAAATACATATGGGTCAATTTATAAGAAATGATTATGGCATTATGATGTCAGGAGCCATTCCATAAAATCTTTCATCACTGAGGAAGACCAATAGTCAGCATCAATTTTTTGGTTGTTACTGTACAATTTTATTCTTAAACGAGGCTAATTTTATTTACCTCGTAGTAAATACATGTGTATTTTGGTATCTCTGTCAATATCGAAAGTTTTTAGTTTGACTAACAATATTATTGGGCCTAAACATTCAGATACCTTTCCCCATTCTCTGCAGATAACTTTTGCCAGGGGTGGCCAAACTGTGGCTCTCCAAAATGTCCATAGACTACAATTCCCATGAGCCCCTAACAGCACAGCTCATGGGAACTGTAGTCCATGGACATCTGGAGAGCCACAGTTCCATGGGATCACCATAAGTTGGCTGTGACTTGACAGCACTTCACAGAGATTGCAAGTATTGGGGAAGAAATTAAGCAATGTGCATAAGGGCTATTGGTTCACGCCCTTTGCAATTCCGAAATCATCGGGAAATGCACTCAGGGCTTTCCTAATGTCTCCCAATGTTAGCTAAGGGCAGATATCACTATTTTTTTTCTTGATGTTGCTTGGGATTGGGGGCATTTCTATGAAGCAGGTCTCTCCGGCAAAGAGAAACCAAAGGTTCAGTATCTTACCTGCAAATCTGATGAACTGCTAATCAGATAGATTTGTAACATCAACATTAGAGAATTTCAAAATAAGTTTCCTTTGAAAATATAACCGTTTAGGAAACCCTGCTACAAATTTTGGCCTGTTTCCCTCAAAGATCGCTGAGGAAAAAATCCCTTGCAGCCATGCTTGGAAGACACTGGGAATCTTTAGGAAAGCTGTGAGGTTTTCTATATCGTGGGGCTGCAGACTCTGGATGCACTGGGTGCAAAGTATCTTCAATCAAACCCATGGAATACAAAAATGGAGCATCCTCTTCAATCCATCGGTTCAGTGTGAAGTCGTGTCCAACCCATCGCAACCCCATGGACAATGATCCTCCAGGCCTTCCTGTCCTCTACCATTCCCCGGAGTCCATTTAAGCTCACACTGACTGCTTCTGAGACTCCATCCAGCCACCTCATTCTCTGTCGTCCCCTTCTTCTTTTGCCCTCAATCGCTCCCAGCATTAGGCTCTTCTCCAGGGAATCCTTCCTTCTCATGAGGTGGCCAAAGTATTTGAGTTTCATTTTCAGGATCCGGCCTTCTAAGGAGCAGCCAGGGCTGATCTCCTCTAGGACTGACCGGTTTGTTCGCCTTGCAGTCCAAGGGACTCGCAAGAGTCTTCTCCAGCACCAGAGTTCAAAAGCCTCAATTCTTTGATGCTCGGCCTTCCTTATGGTCCAACTTTCACAGCCAGACATTACAACTGGGAATACCATAGCCTTGACTAGACGCACTTTTGTTGGCAGGGTGATGTCTCTGCTTTTTAGGATGCTGTCTAGATTTGCCATAGCTTTCCTCCCCAGGAGCAAGCATCTTTTAATTTCTTTGCTGCAGTCCCCATCTTGCAGTGATCTTGGAGCCCAGGAAAATAAAATCTGTCACTAACTCAATTTCTTCCCTATCTGAAAATAGGAAACCCTTAAACCAGTGGTTCTCAACCTGGAGGTGGGGCCCTTTTGGGGGTTGAACAACCCGTTCACAGGGGTCACGGCACGGCAAGCAGCTTGGCTGGGGGGGGGGATGCCACTGTTGCTGCTACTCCTGCAGGCAGAAAAGAGTGACATCGACATGGTGGGACAAAAGGCAGAACTGAACTGAGAAGCCCAGGGGAAAAAACAATTTATATACAATCATGAACACTGGATCTTCACGCCATTGGTAAGTTTCGGTATAATTTCTGTGAAAGAACCTTTGCATAATTTTATAGTTGGGGGTCACCACAACATGAGGAACTGTATTAAAGGGTCACGGCATTAGGAAGGTTGAGAACCACTGGCTTAAACCAAATTCCCAAGACTACACAGAAAAAAAAGCAGACCCCCCATCCCATACACACATACCCAATGAGGACGAAAATAGGAATATCAGGCCACTGGAAGAAAAATCTGATCAGATCAAGGGAGCCAGCAGTCACCTACAACAAGGGAAGCATCTCAGACTCCAAGCCGATGGCACAGCCAAAATCCACACTCCCTCATGCCTTAGCCCAAGAATGGCACCAAGGTTTGCTGCCTGCATCACTTGAGTCTGAGCACCTGTTCTTTGCGGAAGCTCTGCTCCATCGCAAGGTTCATTGCGGATTACCTTTTAAAACGAACGAACCCTCAAATAACACGCAGTGCCGAGCTATCAGAACAATTTTCTCTCAAGTCTACAATGGCTCGAATGGCGACAAGCCAGCAGTAGTCCCAGAACCAATGAATCGGCGCAAGAGAAATATTCCCCTGCAGTTCTCATTGACTGAAAAAAAAAACCCACACTGAACATTCAGAAATCGGCAGCAAACAAAGACGCTGCCTACTGCAGAGGGACTTGCACATTTATTAGCCATAGCAGGAGGTTACTATGCTGCATAGTAGCGCCTACCAGCGTACCACGACCTACATTGCTACAGATGCCGCCAGTACTAGCAGCATTGTAATGCCCAACGCTTGCCAAATAACAAATAGTGACTGATTGATAGGTCCGTCCTTTCTTCCGAGATTACTCTGCCAAATGAATAATGCATTGCCCTCTTCTCGCTGCCCTCCAGACAGACTAAACTGCATTTGGTTTCTGCAAAATGTTCATCGTCGGTGATAGATGGGTTGAGTGACAAAGTTTTATAAGAGGCGCCAATTCGGTTTTGGCGTGCACTGCATGGAAGGGGGAAAGAACCGTGGTCATGTTCCCCACATGTGTTTTTCAACCATACCAGATGTTCCACTCTTATCGCTTCACTTTACAGATGGGCATGGAACTGTTTTTCCGGTTCAGTTTGCTGTGCCGGTTACAATTCTTGCGTCCTTGTTAAGAGCGTTATGTTGTGTGTTTAGGCTTGTTGCTGAAATGCATTCCCACCTGCTGCTTCTTTGTCTCCTCTGGAAACTTCACCACCCCATGATTCACCCCAGATTATTTATGAACAAGCTGAAAATACAGATCTGTGCAAGAACCTGTTGCTCACATCCTTCCATTGCGAGAGCAGACCATTTATTCCAACTCTATGCTTCCTATTTTTCAGCTATTTCCCAATCCATAAGAGTACTTGTCATCTTATCCCATGACTTTGAAGTTTGCCCAGCAATCTTTGCCAAAAGCCTTCTGAAAATCCAAATAAACTATGTCTACTGGCTTATTCCTGTCCACATGTTGATCAACACTTTCAAAGAACTCTAAAAGGTTGTTGAGACAAGATCTACCTTTACAGAAGCCATGTTGTTTTTTATTCAGCAGGGCTTGTCCCTCCATATGCTTGACAATTTTATTAATTATGTTTTTGATCAGTTCACCTGGAACAAATGTTAAGCTAACTGGCCTGTAATGCCCCTGAATCCTTTTTTTTTTAAATGAGTTATATTGGTCACTTTCCAGTCCTCTGGTTCAAAGAGTTCAAGCCCTGTGTCCTCCTCCCCAACAACAGCCAACTTTTAAATAAGTCTAACTGCATTTTCCACCATGAATTTGTCTGCTTTCCCCTACTGTTCCCCCTCCCCACTTCATTTCCTAGGAAACTTTGTATGACAGCATTTACATTGATAAGGCTGCATGTATAAAACACAAAACAAACTCTGAACTCTGCCAGGACCTTGGGCGTGATCCTGGATGCTTCCCTCTCAATGGAAGCTCATGTCACGAAGGTAGCACGGCTGGCATTCTACCACCTTCACCAAGCCAGACTACTAGTGCCCTACTTGACCCCAGAACACCTAGCCACATTGATCCATGCAACGGTCACCTCTAGGCTGGACTTCTGCAACTCGCTCTATGCAAGCCTGCCCTTGGCTTTGATCTGGAAACTACAGCTGGTCCAAAATGCAGTGGCCAGGGTCTTCACACCATGGAGGTCCCACATCTGGCCCACCCTCCATCAACTGCAGTGGTTACCAGTCGAATTCTGGATCAGGCTAAAGGTTTTGGTAATTATCTTCAAGTCAATATGCGGTCAGGGCCCAGTATACTTGAAGGACCACCTTTCTGCCTACAACCCTCAAAGAGCCTTGAGCTCTGCCACCACCAGCCGGCTAACGATCCCTGCCCCAAAAGAAACCCGCTTGGCCTCAACCAGGGCCAGAGCCTTCTCTGTCCTGGCTCCCACCTGGTGGATTGAGCTCCTAGAGGAGATCTGGGCCCTGATGGAACTAAAACAGTTCCGCAAGTCCTGCAAAAGTGAGCTCTTCCGCCAGGCATCTTGTTGAGGCCAACCAAAATCTGCAACACCACTGGGCCCCAGAATCCACCCCCTCCCCCCAGCATTCCATGTACCAGAACTCAATCATGGACCTGTTGAATGTTACTTTGATAAATGGTTATCTGCTAGTGTTGTTATTATTACTGTTGTACTGTTGTACTGTATTATACTGTATTATATTTGTTTGATGTAGAACAAGTTCAATGTATGGTTTAGGTTCTACGTGAACCTCCCTGAGCCTCAGGGGAGGGCAGTACATAAATATAATAAACAAACAATACGGGTGGGGGGGATTCAAACGCCACACAATCTAACTCATTGGCTCCATTATATCTGTAATGCTCAATGTGGTATTATGCCAGAACAATAGTCCAGCACTTATTAAGATTCTTCATCGGTCCTTTGGGCTCCCCCTCTGTCCACTAAAATAAAACAGGAATTGGTGGAACCTCAGAGATTAACACGATTCGTTCCAGCATCCATTAGACTAAATGCATTTAGACAAGGACTGTACACAACACAAATATGGATGAGAGAGATTAAAAAAGAAAAGGCTACCTTAAAATAAAATCAGAGAGAGTCCATTTCCAAGGACTGATAGGTCAGCAAAGTGGGATGAGCATAATTCCAATCAAGGAAAGTGTGGGATGAAACATGACAAGCAGATCCAATTAGAAAATTACAAAGAAGCAGCTGAATTAGTCAAAGTCCGTGTTCAAACAGCAGGGAGATGGAGAAGGTTGAACTGCTTGATGACCTCTAATTCATCAATCTCTTTTCACCTCTTGCCCTGTCTGGATTAACAGAAGGAAACATTTTTCTACCATATAACCCAACTGAAATATTACTGTCCTATGCCCTATTATTTTCCTGTAGGATTTTTCACCCTTTCGGTGCCAATACCCAAAACGTTCATGGAAACATCCCATTAAGAGCATCTTGAACGCAGCAAGAAAAAGTCACGTACATTTCTCAGAAAAATGCAACCTGAAAATGGGCTTTAGTTAGGTTTGGAGATCATTCCTAGCCCAATGACACAAGATTGGTTTCATGGGTATCATTGTTTCATGGGTATCATTTCAATGAAATCATCTGACTCACTCAGACTTTTATCCCTCAACAACGTTTTCATTTTCTCTTGACCCTGTCATCACAAAGCCATGTAAGTTGCAGCATGGCAAAGAGGGGATTTTGATCCAGCTGTCTCTGGTCTTAGGCCATCGCTCTAACTGCTAGGCCATCTGGGGTTCTCACCCTGGCTTGATGGACATGAAGCTGAAGACATGAAGCTGCCTCATACTGAATCAGATCCTTTGTCCATCGAGGTCAGTATTGTCTGCTCAGACTAGAATCATAGAGTTGGAAGGTACCTCCTGGTTCATCTAGTCTAACCCCCTACGCCATGCAGGATACTCACAACCCTATCGCTCATCCACTGTAACCTGCGACCCTCCTGAACCTTCACAGAATCAGCCTCTCCGTCAGATGGCTATCGAGCCTCTGTTTAAAAACTTCCAAAGATGGAGAACCCACCACCTCCCGAGGAAGCCTCTTCCACTGAGAAACCTCTCTAACTGTCAGGAACTTCTTCCAGATATTTAGACAGAATTTCTTTGGAATTAATTTCATCCCATGGGTTCTGGTCTGTCCTTCCAGGGCAAGAGAGAACAACTCTGCTCCATCCTCTATGGCAGCCTTTTAAATACTTGAAGATGGTTATCAGAATGGCAGCAGCTTTCCAGGCATCCATCACCTACGACCTGACTTTCTTATCTGAAGATGTCGAGGATTGAACCTGGGACCTTCTGCATGCCAAGTGGATGCTCTACCACTAAGCCACAACCCCACCCCCAGACTCTTGGGGTCTCAGGCAAAGATCTTCCACATCATCTGCTACTAGATTCTTTTAACCAGAGATGCCAGGGATTGAACCTTGGACCTTCTGCATGCAGAGTAGATGTTCAACCACTGAGCCACTGATCTTCCCTAAACCACCGGTCTGGTTGAAACAGGTTTTCCATAGAATCATAGAATAATAGAGTTGGGACCTCATGCGTCATCTAGTCCAGCCCCCTGCACTATGCAGGACACTCACATCCCAATCACTCATCTACTGTAACCTGCCACCCCTTTGCCTTCACAGAATCAGCCTCTCTGTCAGATGGCTATCTAGCCTCTGTTTAAAAATTTCCAAAGATGGAGAACCCACCACCTCCCAAGGAAGCCTGTTCCATGTTAAAGAAATATTGGTAATTACAGATGTCAAGTTTCTAGATACCCCACAATCTTGGACTTCTCCAGTTCTGCCCCTCAGGCATTAGATAATTCAACAAATAGTCATAAAACCCTAAAAATAATCCAAAGAGGGGGGAAAGGAAGTAATTTGCTCAAATCAAGAGAATGAGAAACGGGAGGAGAGTTTATATAACAGCTGCTGTAGCCTTTCTTTACACAACGAATCAAAAATACCTTTTAAAATATTTTCTCCCACTAGGGAATGATTCATAGCAAACCTCTATTTAGCCTGTTTTTCTTCCCCTGAGAAATGAAGTGGCTATTTAAAAGGTTAAGATCAAGAATACCATTTTTTCCAGCGAGTAAACAAAATGCAAGCCAGCTGACAGAACTAAATTCAATAGTGCCACAAAACCACAACCTTGTACCCTGGTAAGAAACATTAAATATTAAGCTATTGTCCTCACCCTTCTCCACTTTTCTCTCCTTCCTACTCCTCCTAGTGTCCTCCCCCTCCTCCACTTCTTCTCTCCTTCCTACTCCTCCTAGTGTCCTCCCCCTCCACTTCTTCTCTCCTTCCTACCCCCCCGTGTCTTCCCCCTCCTCCACTTCTTCTCCCCTTCCTTCTCCTCCTAGTGTCCTCCCCCTCCTCCACTTCTTCTCCCCTTCCTTCTCCTCCTTGTGTCCTCCCCCTCCACTTCTTCTCTCCTTCCTACTCTCCTAGTGTCCTCCCCCTCCTCCACTTCTTCTCTCCTTCCTACTCCTCCTAGTGTCCTCCCCCTACTCCGCTTCTTTTTCTCCCATTCCTGCTCCTCCTAGTGTCCTCCCCCACCACAGATTCTTCTTCTCCCCTTCCTTCTCCTCCTAATGTCCTCCCCCACCACAGCTTCTTCTTCTCCCCTTCCTGCTCCTCCTAGTCAGAATGCCTACCAAGATTCTCATATTTCTAACACAAAATACATGCTTTGAGCAAGGGTTAACTGAAAGCAATGATGCTTCTCATATTCTTACAAAGAAACATATGCAAAGAACAATCTTTTGCTGAACAGTTAAGTTAATCAGACAGAAATTAAAAACCACTACTACTATTACTACTTAATAACCTAAAATGTATAATATAGAACTCGGCATATTAATGAAGTATTATGAAAAATACGTAAAACTGTGAACATCCCTAAAACTAGAGTGACAAGGACCATTTCTGCACTGGGAACTTCACTGCCCCGGCTCCCGTGCGGGAGTACAAATCTGAGACACAAGAAGTACACCAGGCCAAATGTTCCCTCATGTGGGAGCAGGAAGAGGCAGCGTAGCCTGAAGCCTCGTGTGAAGCCTCTGGGTGTGGAGACGGTGCAAGCTCTCTTAGCACACATCATCAGAGAGGTGGAGGGGCATAGAATTTTATTGCAAACCTAAGGTATGATGGGATAGGAACTGAACAAGGTTTGTGTGGCCTAAAAAGGACTAGCAGCATACCCATAAGTCATGCTAAACATTACATCAAGATCTTATCGAGCAGCAAATGTAAAGGGATTTGCAGTAGAAAGGACAGCAAGAAGTATGGAGAGTTCAGGAAGAGTATAATGTTGGAAGAACAGGGGAAGCTGTTGGACAAACATATAAGAAAACCGAAAGGGAAAATACAAATGGCTTTTAAATGAAGTAGAAATCACTAATCAACAGAAAGATTCAATTTTACTCTCCTCCTCTCATTGCAGCCCTGAACACCCCACCCAAATGCCTCTTTTGAGGGACCTTCTACTGCATCGAAGATACATGTGCCTGAAATACAGCTGAAAAAAATACTCCCTCAAGATAGAAAAGGAAGGATAGAAGAAGATAAGGCAATCTGCTGGCTGTGTTAGATTGGAGTCGCACCTTCAAGACCTACTTTTGGGGTTTACAGTACACTTTCAAGAGTCAAGGACCCCTTTGTACCACAAAACCTTGTCAGGTACCTGAGGAAGGAACCTGACAGAAGGAGCATTGGGTTGCAAAAGCTTATAATCTGAATATCTTATTTGGTCTCAACGGTACAATTGGACTGGAATCAGATGTCCTACTGCTGACCAACATGGGTACCCTTGGATGCTAGGTCTGGTGAACCTCAGAGAAGAGAGTTCCTAACACTGATGCTGGAAAAGAGCAGAATGGGTTGGCGTGGCTTGGCCCAGGTAAGCAAGCATGCCACCAACACCCTCGTGGGTTAGGGCTAGTGGAGATGGCACTGACAATGTTAGATCCAGAAGACTCCCGAGGTGCCTTGTACAAGCACAACCAACACAATGCTGAAAAAGATATTATGTTACTGGTGGTTTGGGCTTCTCCCTTCTCAGGGATCAACAAGAGCTAACTATAATTTTATGAGAAGGAAATACAACTTGACTACATCATCACACTCAGAAATTTCATCCATAATGAAGGGGAGCCAGCCTTCAGGTGGGACCTGGGAATCCCCTGGAATGACAATTCATCTCCAGACTACAGAGATCAGTCCCCCTGGAGAAAATGGCTGCTTTGGAGGGGCATTGTACCACGCTAAGGCCCCTGTCCTCCCTGGATCCACCCCCAAATCTGGATCTGGCAATTCTACACCCCCCCCCAATCCTTTGATGTTGGTCAGGGGGACCGGGCAGCCCTATGCTATGTAGAATGCTGGTTTTCTAAGTAAAAGAAGCAGTGACACAAGTCCTGGCTGACATTTAGCTATCTGTAAATTTATCTATGTGAAAATAGACATATATCTGCCTGGAAATGAAATTCACACAACTGTAGGAAATGAATTTGATCTCTGTTGCACAGGCTCCAGTCTAATACATCCTTCCATGAGTTTGTCCCCGAAGGTGTTATGCTACAGGGGGCCCAAGCACGTGGGATTAAATAATTCTTTGTATGTCACACTGAAGGGAAGAATTGTCCATCTGAGGCTGTACTGTCAGTGAAAACATTCCATCCCCAGATTTTCCAACTTATTCCATAACTAGGGGCCAAGCCTGTTGCATACAGGAATACAATGGGCACCAGATTGGGGGAGAAGGATGGAGTGGAAGAACTCTGCAGATGGCCTCCTCCTAGGACCTGGAAAGGCTGCAGGCAGCTGTTATGGAACTCACCAGCAGGGGCAGCTCTCATATGGCAGGGATCTGAAGCCTCCAAGCCTCAGAGGGAAGTGGAGGAAGGAAGGGGTAGTCAACGGTGGGAGATAGAAGGCAATTGGCTGGCCACTGGACAGACAGGCAAGCCAGTTGGAGGAGGCGCTCAGGGGTGGGACAGCTGCCTTGAGTGGGTGCTAAGAGCTGAGTGGCCCTTAAGCCATGAGACACGCCCCTCCTCTAAGCCCTTACCAGAAATATATAGTGGAACAGATGGATCTTTTGAAATTGAGTCAAAAGCACTTTTTAGATCAATAAATGCAACATAAAGTTGTCTCCTACCCAAATTCAAGTATTTGTCCGCTAAAAAGGACAGGGTGAAACAATGGTCTAAAACAGATTTCCCTTTGGAAAATTCAATGTTTTCTGAGCCAATAATGTGATTTGGATGCATTCAATCAAGGAGGCGATGTTCAAGATGTTTGGGGTATAACTTGCCTACGATGGACAAAAATCTAATTGGGAACGACTTGACGACATATTATATTAGATACATATTTTATATTAATAGATGTTCTTTGTCTGTAGCTCTGCCATACAATAAGTAAATAAAAGTCCTTAGTGGCCTTTCATCCCAAATACTAGCCAGGACCAACCCTACTTAGCTTCTGAGATCCGATGAGTCAGGGCTAGCCAGAGCCATCTAAGTGAGTGCCCAGAAGAGATGCACTTGCTAAATCAGCCAAAGCTGAAAGAACACAATGTGCTATATAGCTTTGAATCTATAGTTTATGCGTGTGTGTGTTTAATGCAATGCGGACACATGCCAAAAAAATCCAATCCCCATAGAACATCTTCCTGCCCCCCAAAATCCATTCATTTAACTTCAATAGGGTAGTCTGATCATTCGTGTCACCTTGGCTTTTAGTCGTCATTCCCTAATTCCAACTTTGGGCAGGGCAGGTGATATGATTTAGCCCAGTCTTATCATACCTTAGAATCTAAGCAGGGTCGGTGGCTGAATGTAGTACCACCAAGGATGACTCTGCAGAGGAAAGCAATGGCTAAACACCTCTGCTTCTCATTTGCCTTGACAGCCCTCCACCGGGGTCACCTTAAGTCTAGGATGGGAGGCCTCCAAGGAAGACTCTGCAGACGAAGGCAATAGCCAACCAGCTCTGATTCTCACTGGCCTCTGCAGTCCCTCACCAGGGTCACCTTAAATCTTGGAAGGGACTTACTATGACACGTTTTATGGTTCAAGGACGATTCTGCAGAGGAAAGCAGTGGCAAAAAAACCCTCTGCTTCTCACTTGCCTTGAAAACCCTTCGTTGGGGTGACATAAGATGGCTGCTACTTGACAATACCTCCCTATGTAATCCTTGATTTTGCTTTTAGTATTAAACACAGATATACAGTTATAGGAAACGTTTTGTGTTTTGGTGCCACTCTATTTTGCCCCAAAAACCACACTCATTCTGCTCCTAGCCAACACGGACAGGCCACTAATACCCCGTTAGTGTCGAGCATTTCTGAATCAGAGAGTGTTTAAAAATAATTCTGTGTTAATCGTCTTTTATTCTGACTGGAGAAATTCAAACACACTGACCTGGTTGTAGGATCGGAGCCCGTTGTCCTCCGGATTAGCCAACAATGCCAAACTTCAGCCTGGCTCTGAAATAGATACAGAAAAGCAGAAACAAATGAAGTTGAAGGAATACTTTGTGGAGCGTGTCATTCTAAAAACGTAGTCTGAAAATGGCCTCCGAATCACAGGAGGAAAAGAAAGTCGTGTTAATCTGCTTAACTAATAGCCAAGAATCCATTTACCAGCCAGCTCTGCTCAAGAAAGGAATTACAGTAACGGGAAACAAGCTCAGCATTTTAACTCGTCGGTAGGCTGATTCCTTTTTTTTTTTAATACTAATTTTTATTAGCAGTTGCACTACAGAGAACCAGTTTGGTGTAGTGGTTAGGAGTGCAGAGGAGTGCATGCCAGGTTCGATTCTGCACTCCCCCACATGCAGCCAGCTGGGTAACCTTGGGATCACCACAGCCCTGATAAAGCTGTTCTGGCCGAGCAGGAATATCAGGGCTCTCTCAGCCTCACCCACCCCACAGGGTGTCTGTTGTGGGGAGAGGAAAGGGAAGGCAACTGTAAGCCACTTTGAGCCTCCTTTAGGTAGAGAAAAGCGGCATATAAGAACCAACTCTTCTTCTTCAGTAATCTCAGGGCTCTCTCAGCCTCACCTCCCTCACAGGGTGTCTCTTGTGGGGAGAGGAAGGGAAGGCGAATGTAAGCCGCTTTGAGACTCCTTCGGGTAGAGAAAAGTGGCATATAAGAACCAACTCTTCTTCTTCTTCAGTAATATCAGGGCTCTCTCAGCCTCACTTCCCTCACAGGGTGTCTGTTGTGGGGAGAGGAAAGGGAAGGCGAATGTAAGCCGCTTTGAGACTCCTTCGGGTAGAGAAAAAGCGGCATATAAGAACCAACTCTTCTTCTTCTTCAAAAGAGAGAAATAAAATAAAATAAAATAAAATAATAGAAAGAAAGAAAGAAAGAAAGAAAGAAAGAAAGAAAGAAAGAAAGAAAGAAAGAAAGAAAGAAAGAAAGCGATAAGCAAAAAGTTTCCAGTTGGTCATACTCTAAATCAGGCTTTCTCAAGCAGCGCTTCGTGAAACCCTGGGGTTTCTTGAGGGCCCCTGGAAGGGCTTCCTGTATGTGTGGGAGTTAATAATTTTTTTCTATATATTTTAAATTTGTTAAACATTTATCAGGTGATAGGACCACCTATGGTCATGTCAACCCACCCACCCCTACCAAAATGGCCAGTGATGGGCCTGGAGGGCGTGGGAAGGGGAGGGCCTACGTTTCCCAACCATATTCCACACAATAGCACCACTTCTGGGGTTTCTCGAAGGCTAAAGAATGTTTCATGGGTTTCTCAAGAGTAAGAAAGTTGAGAAAGGCTGCTCTAAATCATCAATTCTTGATGCAAGCTTATCATTTATATCCAAGTTCCTTTGAAATTTTTCCAACAATTAACTTTAATCTCTAAGGCCACAAGCCATCAAATGTTTTTTTATGTCTCTGCTGCAAAGAGTTTATAAGAGGTTTCAAGTTAGTCATAAAAGAAGAAGAAGAAGAAGAGTTGGCTCTTATATGCCACTTTTCTCTACCCGAAGGAGGCTCAAAGCAGCTTACAGTCGCCTTCCCTTTCCTCTCCCCACAACAGACACCCTGTGAGGTGGGTGAGGCTGAGAGAGCCCTGATATTACTGCTCGGTCAGAACAGCTTCATCAGTGCTGTGGCGAACCCAAGGTCACCCAGCTGGCTGCATATGGGGGAGCGCAGAATTGAACCCGGCATGCCAGATTAGAAGTCCGCACTCCAAACCACTACACCAAACTGGCTCACCTGCCGTGCCCAAAAGAAGCTTTCGATATTACGTAAGTTTAACCATTTCTGCAAATCCTTTTGTTTTCGTCAACTAGTCTATTATAGCAGGTATATTTGTGATTTTCCAATTCTGATCGTACAGTAATACAGTGGCTCCAATTGCACTACATAGTATTTTAATAAAATATATTATTTCAGAGTCTTCTGGTCAGCTTGCATTCGCTTTGTGAGTTTTATTGTAAAAACCTGTTAGAACAGAGAACTTAGATCTGCATTATCGTTCCCTCTTCACTGCCCATAGCAAGAGGGGCAACCCTTCTCTGCAGCACAAAATATCAACAGCACAGGACTTCTGCCATGTATGAAATTTGACAGCTCGCTTCAGATCCAAGGGGAGACCTGAGGAATTGGGTTGGGAGAAACCAAAGGTCATAAGGTACAAAGCCAGCTCTGTTGCAGACCGCAAAGTGGGACGAATATTCAGGCCTTTTCCTGCATTGCTGTTGATATTTTAATTTGAAAAATAAAAGTTCTGCCCCAGTCATGATGTTAGCAATGTTAAAGCATACAAACACAAATTGGATCCTAGCAACATCCACCCCTGACCTCAATAGTCCCAAGTTAGCCAAATCTCCTCAGCTCTTGGAAGCTAAGCAGGGTCGGCCCTGCATGGATGGAAGTCCAGAAATGTGACACAAAGACAGGCTACAGCAAACCACTTCTGATTGTCTCTTACTTTGAAAACCCTATAGAGGTCACCATTAGGGTTGTGTGGGGCGGCAGCCAAATCTGCCGTTCCAGGCTGACACAGCCAGCGCCGTGTCGCGGGGAGGGGGGGGAGATGCGGGCACCTGTGCATGCACAGGCAGGTGCAGCTAATTCTTGATACCAATTCCCACCACAAATTCCATCCACAACATCCAGCTACTCAGATTCTACAAAGCAATTTTCATAAGCTACAAAAACCACCTGTGATCAATGAACTTATAATTTTTATTACTGAAGGGCTTCCGTTTCTTTTGTTATTATTTATTACATTCGTTTATTATTGCAGGTTATTACCCGCCACTCCCAAGTGGCTCATGGCGGGTTACAACAGTCTGAATGAAATCCCCAATAAAACTTCCCTTAAAACCCCAGACATAAAACACAGAGATCCAAATCACCATCAAGAAAAGATACGGCGGAAAAAACCCAATTCCAATAACCAATCCATCCACCCCCCCAGTAGCAATTTTGTAAAGGGAGGAGGGAAGAGGGTCGGCGGATGGAAACCGTAGCCGCCATACCCAATACGTCTATCTTCTACCCAGCATATCAAGCCATACTTCTGCTGATAACCACCACCTTCTCCCTATGTCTCCTACATCCCTTCTTCTTTCATGGTGACAGACTCCATTATGTGAATGACCATATTGGTGGGCAGAATGGATACAGATGGTGGGAAAGGAGGATTGTATGGGATTTTCTTAGGTTTCCATGTGCTTATTGAACTTTTTACATTGTCATGTTTTATCGTATCCTGTTGTAAACCGCCCCGAGCCCTCTAGCAATGAGGAGCAGCATAAAAGTTAAATCTAAATATAGAAATACATTTCAGTTCAGTGTCTGGAAGTGATGTCACAGTGTCCAAATTGCTATAGAAATCCCACCAATTTCAATGGGAAATACAATAGAGAGATGAAATTCCTAGACTATTGTTGATATAGAGGTGCCATTTCCAGGTACTCGACCTTAAGTGTCCCCAGTATTTTCTTCCTGCTGTTCTGTCAAGCAACAGTGGCAGCTGGAGCAGAAGGCTAGGAGGCTGCCAGCTACAGGGGCCAACCTGGTGAACCAATATCAAAGGGATCACCAGTTCAAGGCCATAAGCAGTCATGGTCCTGCATACCTCAAGGACTGTCTGTTGGCGTATACTCCCCGAAGACTTGTCTGTTGGTGCATACTACCAACTTGGTGGAACGAGCTCCCCAAGGAAGTCAAGGTGCTATTGGAATGTAGAATCATAGAGTTGTAAGGGATCTCCTGGGTCATCTGGTCCAACCCCCTACACTATGCAAGACACTCACATCCCTGTCGCTCATCCACTGTAACCTGCCACCTCCTTGAACCTTCACAGAATCAACCTCTCCGTCAGATGGCTATCCAGCCTCTGTTTAAAAATGTTCAAAGATGGAGAACCCACCAGGTCCCGAGGAAGCCTGTTCCACTGAGAAACTGCTCTGTCAGGAACTTCTTCCTGATGTTTAGACGAAATTTCTTTTGCATTAATTTCATCCAATTAATTGTGGCCTGTCCCTCCAAGGCAAGAGAGAACAACTCCATATGGCAGCCTTTTAAATACTTGAAGAATTTCTTCCTAATATGAACTTCTTCCTAAAATGAATGGTCTGAATCCTTTTCAATAAAGGTGCTAAATACCGTCACTTGTCCAAAACATCCATCCTAAGATAAATAAGCTTTACATTGCAGATGTGATGTTAATGGGCTCTCTAGGGATAACGCAGTGCCTGAGCTTGGATCCAAGAGAGTTGGGTTCAAATTCTGGTCAGCTATGAATTAACTGTACCTTTGGCCAATTATGCTCTCTCAGCCCAGCATGGTTGCTCAGAGAGCAAATCTCTAGCCAAAGGAGCTGTCAATTCCTTCCCTTCCTCTCATCACAACAGGCACCTTGTGAGGCAGATAGGCCTGAGAGAGTCCTGAGATAACTGAGACTGGCCCCAGGTCCTCCAGCAGGCCTCCTGTGGGCTGACAATGGCCTTCCTTTCCTTTCCCCACAACAGGCACCTTGAGAGGCAGGTGAGGCTGAGAGAGTCCTGAAGGACCCATGACAGGCCCAAGCTCACCCAGCAGACCTTGTGTGTCTCAAAGCGGCTGACAATGGCCTTCCCTTCCTCTCCCCACAACAGGCCCCTTGTGAGGCAGGTAGGGCTGAGATAGCACTGAGAGCACTGGGACTGGTCCAAGGTCACCCAGATGGCTTCATATGGAGGAGGAATGGGGAACTGAACCCAATTCTCCAGATTAGTTTGTCACTCGTAACCAATATGCCACACTGGCTCTCAGTAAAGCATCTTATGTATAGTGCATAAGTATCAATACATAAGTACCTTACACATAGTGATACATAAGTATCTTGGTCAAAACCAGCAACAACCACCTTGCCTTACATGTGCAGACGAGACCCCATTAAGGGAATGGCAAACCTTTCTTTTAACTTTCTGTGGAAACCAGGGACAACTCAATGGGTCACACTACCATTTTCTAGAGGTAATTGATAAGTTAAAACACCATCATCTTCATTTACCTTTGTAGAGCTCCTATGCCATCTGTCTCGATCATGTAGTTATCCCATCAAGGAGCTTATTCAAAGCTTAAGCCAAGGAACTAAGGGTGTAGTTCATAGTTTCCATTCTTCTCCAGGGTGGTGTGGTCGTTAACAGATGCAGACTCCAGTCTGGAGAACTGGGCTGGGTTCCCCTCTCATACGCCACATGAGGCCTGCTGGGTGACCTTGGGCCACTCACAGTTCTCTCAGGACTCCCTCAATCTCACCTGGCCCTCTGACATCAATACTGGACCTATTCCAGTCTGGTTGCCAGCCTGGTCATGGGATGGAAACAGCTTTGATTGCTCTTACAGATGACTTTCGGATGCAGCTGGACCAAGGCGGGTCAGCACTGCCGGTGTTGTTAGATCTCACAGCAGTATCTGACATAGTAGATCATGAACTATCGGCTCGCCAACGTGGGGATATGGAGATCAGCTTTATAGGGCTGGTTTCTTTCCTCCAAAGTCAGGGAGAGAGGGTAGCTATTGGGGTAGCTTTCCTCCAAGGTCAGGGAGAGGGTAGTATTGCTGTTCACTCCTATGTGGGGTGCCAATGCTTTGTAATAGTGGTCCCCAACCCGCGGGCCTTGGCGCCGGGCCACGGCTCCTTCTTCCCTCCCCCCCCGAAGCAAGAAGCTTGCCAGGCCACGAGCAAATCGGCCGCCAAAGCGGCCAATTAGCTCGCGGCCCGGCAAGCTTCTTGTTTCGGGAGGGGAGGGAAGAGAAGCATGCCGAGTTGCAGCGGCCGATTTGCTGGCGGCCTGGAGGGGCCGGGAGGGGGAGCCGTGGCCGCTGGCATGGGGTGCGCGGGCCCCTGGGCCGCCCTCTCCCCCCGCTCAGGAGCAGCGGTCCACAGCGGCCGAAAGCTTGCGGACCGCTGCTATGTAGCATTTCCATGCGCCATCTTGCACAGCTGGACAAGAGATATGGGCTGGGATGCCATCAGTATGCTGTTGATGGGTGGTCAGCTGGATACATCTCCAGATATATAAGAACCAACTCTTCTTCTTCTTCAGTAATATCAGGGCTCTCTCAGCCTCCCCTACCTCACAGGGGGTCTGTTGTGGGGAGAGGAAGGGAAGGCAAGTGCAGAGGAGTGCATGCCAGGTTCGATTCTGCACTCCCCCACATGCAGCCAGCTGGGTGACCTTGGGATCACCACAGCCCTGATAAAGCTGTTCTGGCCGAGCAGTGTTATCAGGGCTCTCTCAGCCTCACCCACCCCACAGGGTGTCTGTTGTGGGGAGAGGAAGGGAAGGCAAATGTAAGCCACTTTGAGACTCCTTCGGGTAGAGAAAAGAGGCATATATGTACCAACTCTTCTTCTTCAAAGAGCCAGCTTGGTGTAGTGGTTAAGAGTGGTGGCTTCTCATCTGGCAAGTCAGGTTTGATTCCCCGCTCCTCAAGTCAGTGAACTGCATCCTGCAAAAAGGCAAGGAACTTTGGAACACCTGCTTAAGACTTGGAAGGGGAGCTGTCTCCAGGTATAATGGGTCAATAAACAACTTTTCTAGGTCATTCAAATTCTCACCTTTACAAAGACACCAAGGTGACCCTACGTTGTAGAAGATTTGGAAGAGATAATTACATGCTGTGTAGTATCTGCAAGATGTCTTTGTAGACCTATTAGATGGTTTTACTATGAAAGTCTGCCTTTCAGTCTGCAAGGTTTATAAAATTTTCATAAAAGCAAAGTGTGACAACATTCAGTGGAAACAAAGACATTCTCTCTTCAGAGACACTGGCTTCTTTCGTGACTTATGTGTCATGTGTAATTTGGGAAAATAGGTTGCACCGGGATTCGGAAGATCCTTGAAAATTATCCTAATCATCTGATCATTGTTCAGGATTTAGCAGAGTTCTCAGAAAGAGGGCAATGGTAAGAACTGAGGTCAGAGGGCTTAGCTGTCAGCCTAGACCCAAGAAGCAGATGGCTTTACGTCCATTCGCATCTCAATAAGACTATTGGGGTGGGGGGGGGGGGAGGAGTGCTAATGCACAAAGAATTCCCTCCCGTCTGCAGAAGACGCTGCCAAGAACAACTTATGACATCTCTAAGAGGTTCTGGCTAGTATTTGGATGTGAGACCTCCGAGGAACACCAAGGTCGTGACCTGGAGGCAGGCAATGGGAAATCACCCCTGAACATCTCTTCCCTTGAAAACCCTGTGGGGTCGCCATAAGGCAGCCGTGACTAGAAGGCCAAAATAAAAAAGAGGTATAAACAAAATAGCTAATGCTATTGAAATGCAAAGACCATCTGGTCCTGTGGATGTGGGAAGAGAACAAACAGTAGAAGGCATCAACCACCAATCAATACATCTTATTCTCAATATGGCCAAACTTGTGGATACTAAAATCTGGAGACCAGAGCAAGGAACAGACAACTAAGGTGACCAGGTTTTGGAGGGACATCTGGGGGCACCTGGCAAATTGTACTTATGCTGAAATTAAAATATATATATATATTACAATACTATTTTTGCATTCTATGCATTCTATGAACATTTTTGTTGCTCCATATAGACCAGATTTTTAATCAAGATCCCCCCCCCCCCCCGGGTCAATGGTGTCCCGCTTTACCAATGTTAAAATCTGGTCACCTTAGACAAGACAGATCTTTCTACAAACCGGCAAAATGCCCTAGGTTTCCAGAAAAAAATTGAAATCTGAAAAGAAAAGAAACATTAGGCCCACAAGCAAAAAAGAAACCTTTTTCCTTCTCTTGTGACAACCTCAGTGCCCCCTAGAGAAAGAGACACATCTTTGCCTTGCATTTGAAAATTATATCCTCATCGGTATTTTCTGTATTCAAATTATATTCCAGCATTTGCTTATCCTCAGTGTTCAGGAATTGCAATGATTGGTACTTTACACAGAATGATTGATACTTTACGCAGTCTAACATAAAAGTCTTTTATGTAACGTGGATTTTAGAAATCATATTGAAAGGATTTGACATAAATATGTTATTTATCACTGAAGAAAAAACTATTCCATAATCCCCTTCTTCTTTTGCCCTCAATCGCTCCCAGCATTAGGCTCTTCTCCAGGGAGTCCTTCCTTCTCCTGAGGTGGCCAAAGTATTTGAGCTTCATCTTCAGGATCTGCTGATTGTGGTTCAGATCATTAGCTTCTTATTGCAAAATTTAGGCTAAAATCGAAGAAAGTAGGGAAAAGCACTAGGCCACTCAGCTACCTATAAGGTGCCCTTTTTCAACATTTTGACCATGGAGGAGCCCTTGAAATAATTTTTCAGGCTTCGAGGAGCCCTGGAAGCGATGTCAGCTGGAAGTGATGTCAGAAGTGACCTATCCCCAGAAGTGATATCACCACCCATGTTGACAGACAGACTTGAGGAGGACACGGAGGGGGGGGGGAGACACACAGGAGGCAGTTTAAGCCAGGAGTAACCACGCAGTCTCCGTCCCCTCCCAGGAGCAGAAACGCTCAGGAGGAGAGGAAGGCAGGGAGGAATGGAAGCAGCCAGTTTCCTTGTTTGTGGGTGAGTCCATTAAGGCAGAATGGAAAAAGCCAAAGGCTTGCTCCGAACCCTGGGGGGGTCTGCAGACCCTTGGTTGGGAACCTCTGCTCTAAGGGGTCACCGTTAATTCTCCCCCAATGGATTTTACTTCCTACAAAACTCAGAGGGAAAAAAACGAGGCAAAATCAACTGATGGGAATTAACATGCTGTGTTAATAACACACCGGTCTCTACCGCAAGAGGCACGTGGGAATCTAGCATGCTGGAAGGAGCTCGATGAGCGGTCCTCCCTCAGCAGTTCAGGAACCACATGTGGCTCTTCTGACCGCCATTCCTCTGTGTGGCACCTGTCCCACGTTTCAGGAAGGAGGGCAATGCCCTTCTCCAGTGGGATTTGTGGTTGGCAGATGATGCCAGCCGTAAAGCAGCTCCTGTTAGACCAGGGGTAGTCAACCTGTGGTCCTCCAGATGTCCATGGACTACAATTCCCATGAGCCCCTGCCTTCAAACACAGGGGCTCATGGGAATTGTAGTCCATGGACATCTGGAGGACCACAGGTTGACTACTCCTGTGTTAGACAACGGGAGAAACTGCAAACCTCCCTGAGATGCGGGCCTCCTGCCGGGAAAGGTCCGTGGTGCTGCGTTCTCCAACAATGCACAGGATTGAGGCGGGATATAATCCCGTCCCCCAGCGCCAAATCTGCAGCACCGTCTATTAGAACGAAGCAATTTTCTGCAGCTGCCAGAGATTGTTCAATGAGAAACGCCCCACCCCCATCCACAAAACCACTTGTTTTTTTTTTGTTTGTTTGTTTAAATCTCATTGCTAAAGGAAGTGGGATCCCCGGTATCCGCTCAGACACCGAGATTAAAGATTCAGACTGAGACAGAAGTCTGCATTTTGTGGAATTTCACATTGACACATAATTTCTTTTTCAGTTTCTGGGCAATGACACTGTCTACAGCTGTGACTGCTCTGCAAACATCTGTCCCCCAGTGGGCAGGCCGCCCTCTCTTTGAAGACTGATTCTAGGACATGCCTTGAAAGCAAGACCTACAGAGCTCCCTGGTTCAGAGGCAGAAGCATTTCTCAGCTTCCCTGGTGGCGGAAACAAAATGTTTTGGCCTTCACCTGGTCACCTTCCTAAAGTTGTTCTTTCAATTTTGAAAGTGATGGCAGGTTGGGGGAGCTTGATCTGTTCAGCCCGGAGAGGAGACGACTGAGAGGGGATCTGATAACCATCTTCAAGTATTTAAATGGCTGCCATGGGGAGGATGGAGCAGAATTGTTCTCTCTTGCCCTGGAGGGACAGACCAGAACCAATGGGATGAAATTAATTCAAAAGGAATTCCGTCTAAACATCCGGAAGAAGTTCCTGACAGAGTGATTTCTCAGTGGAACAGGCTTCCTCTGGAGGTGGTGGGTTCTCCATCTTTGACATTTTTAAACAGAGGCTGGATAGCCACCTGACGGAGAGGCTGATTCTGTGAAGGCAAAGGGGTGGCAGGATACAGTGGATGAGCGATAGGGATGTGAGTGTCCTGCATGGTGCAGGGGGTTGGGCTAGATGACCCAAGAGGTCCCTTCCATTATTCTATTATTCTATGATCCTACGAAATTAACCAATTCTTTCCCTCTTTCTTAACAATCTACCATTTTATTGTTTCCCCTTGTTTGTCCACTGTGTCCTCACAAGTCAAATTGTCTATTTTCTTTCTTGAACTTAAATCCAGACAAACATATATTAAAGAAGTTAATTGCGGATGTGAAGGACTTAATCTATCTCTTATATTTAAACAATATCCTTAGCAGGCTGTCTCTTATGAGATGTTTGCCATATCAGTTTGGTCCCCAAACTTTTTGAGGCCGGGGACCGGGGGGGGGAGGGGAAGAGAGAGGCCTGGGGACCAGGGAAGGGGAGAGGGAGAGCTGGCAGGCACAGCATTGTGGGGGAATGTGCGGGCGCAAACACGGCAGCTCCGTGCCTGCACGGGGAGCACTGCTCTCTCTCTTCCCCCATCCCTAGTCCCTGGGCCTCCCTCTCCCCTAGGCTTGAGCAATTTGGCTGCCGAAGTGACCGATTGCTCCCGGTGCAGTGAGCACCACACCACGTGGGGGAGGGAGGCGCGCCCAGTGGCGCGCCAACACCTCCCCCCCCCCCGCCGCGGCCCGGTACAGAGGGCTGCATGGCCTGGTACTGGGCCGCAGCCCGGGGGGTTGGGGAACACTGCATAGATCATTCTTAATTATTTCTTTCCCCATAAATAGTTATGGATCCCTTCTTCGGTATCTATTGCCTCTAATGTAGAGTTATGAAAAATTGATAATTGGTGATATAAAACATCTTCTAGGTAAAATGTACACATTGTGATTGCAGTCCGACTCTGAAACAGAACAAATTAAAGACTGTATAATAAAAATGGGCTTGAAATACTGGCAAGAATATTAGTTTACATCAATGGGAGGGACTGAGGGTCAATGAACTGAAATTTACTGATTGTCAAATGTTAACAGGAAATTGTTACAAAATGTTTTAGACTCTCAAGGTATTGCTAAAATTAATAAGAGCTATTTGGATAAATGTTGGAAATGTCAAAATAGAAATGCATTGTTTTTACCATATCTGGTGGACCTGCTAGAAAGCCAAGTAATACTTGGTTCTGATACACAATGAGATGGAAAAGATATAGAATATGAAATCTGTGTTGGATCCAAAGTGTATGCCATTAAATATGATACCAAATGATATTAAAATGTAGAATGAGCTTCTAAAATATATAGTAACAACTGCCAGAATCCTTTATGCATCAGGATGGAAAAAAGAATTAGCACCAGATATTACGGATTGGTTAAATAAACTGACAGAATATGGAACAGTGAAAAAACTTATGTACTTGAGACATCACAAATCAACATCAGAATTCAGAAGAAAATGGAGGCCCATATTAGACTCTATAGAATTAAAGAATCATAGAATAACAGAGTTGGAAGGGACCTCCTGGGTCATCTAGTTCAACACCTGTACAATGCAGGACACTCACAACCCTGTTGCTCATCCACTGTAACTTGCCACCCCTTTGAGCTTTCACAGAATCAGCCTCTCCGTCAGATGGCAATCCAGCCTCTGCTTAAAAATTCCCAAAGACAGAGAACCCACCACCTCCTGAGGAAGCCTGTTCCACTGAGAAACCACTCTGTCAGGTACTTCTTCTGGAGGTTGAGACGGAATTTCTTTTGAATTAATTTCATCCCATTGGTCCCTGTGGGACAAGAGAGAACAATTCTGCCCCATCCTCTATATGGCACCCTTTTAAATACTTGAAGATGGTTATCACATACCCTCTCAGTCGTCTCCTGCCCAGGCTAAACAGACCAAGCTCCACCAACCTTTCCTCATACGTCTGGCCTCAACCAGAGACAGGACTTTTTCAGTCCTGGCCCCCACTTGATAGAACCAACTTCCAGAAGAGATCAGGGCCCTGCCAGAGCGGAAGCAATTCCACAGGTCCTATAAAACGGAGCTCTTCCACCAAGCCTGGGACTCCTTTCGGGTATTAATCATGGGGTACAAAAAACCAAATCGTCTTCTACTACTACTGCAGAGCAGCACAGCTACCCTCTGAAACTCTTTTCTTCAGAGTAACCCATCTCTGTAATTCTGGAAAACTAATTTTGAGAGATCTTCTGGAGATGCCATCCAGAAAATACTGGAAAACTAATTTTGAGAGATCTTCCGGAGATGCCATCCGGAAAATTCTGGAAAACTAATTTTGAGAGATCTTCTGGAGATGCCATCCGGAAAATTCTGGAAAACTAATTTTGAGAGATCTTCCGGAGATGCCATCTGGAGGTTGGCAACCCTTTAGCCCATCAGTTTCTCCCCTGGACACACACAGACACACACAAACATATATACAATGTGACCATTAGCCAATCTGCCCCAAATCTCTGAGCCTCTCTTCTCAAAAAGTGCTTCACTGGAGCCTGCCCAAAGCGTCACGAAGCAGCCTGAATTGTTCAATCACTCATCTGCCCTTATCGCCATCCATCTCGCTAGAAAAAGGATTTATTCATCGTGCAGCTGGTAAGCAGGTGCCGCTTCCCTACAGAAACTTGACTCATGTGACGGTGGGAAGGGACTGAACGCCACCCTTGATAATACCCATTTCCTCAGAGCCATTAGCAACCGGTGTCCAGTCAAGTGAGGGCACCCTTCTGTCACCCACGTGAAGCTCTCATGATTGATGACTGCTCTGCAGGCCCCTCAGACTGCAATTTGCCATGGAGCAAATCTCCTCCTGGAATGGCATGCTAGGGGTCCAAAAAGGATGTGTACAATTGGGACACTCAAAGGCAAAACACGTTGGCAGAGTTTCAATACGCAGAGAGAGCAGAGCACAAGGCTGCTTAAAGAACAAAACCGTTTTTATTCAGAAGAGAAACAGCTATGTACGGACAGAGGAGAGGAGAGACCTAACTGTTAGCTGTTGTCTGCATTCGTTCTTCTGCTCAACAACTGTTCTGGAGGCAAGCAGGGAGGAAGTGTGCTTGAAAAGTAGGAAGTCTCCTGTTGAGCCCATGAGGACACTGGAGGAGATAATTTGAAAATCATCAAGAAGTTCCTATCCTATATGGATTAAATATACATCTCTTCTGATGCCATCTTCAGGATGCCCTTTATATTCTACTCAATTATGGACAATGGGAACTTTCATATTCCAACAAAACGAAACACAGACACAGCTAGTCTTGCCAATCCTCAGATGATAGCTGGAGATCTGGTAGTTCAACTGGTCTCCAGGTGACAGACATCCATTCACCTGGAGAAAACAGCTATGTTGGAAGATGGATCCAGTGCATTATAGTCCACTAAAGCCCTCCCCCTCCACATCCCCTGTCCTCAGGCTCCACCCCCAAAATCTCCAGGTATTTCTCAATCAGGACCTGTCAACCTTATATACCAATCTTATATACCACCCATATATATATGTAATGAAAACATGGAATATTCTTTCTTTACTCATCTTCCAGCTTTCACCCCAATAGGGACCCAAAATGGTTTACACCAGTGGTCCCCAACCCCCGGGCCGGGAACTGGGACCAGGACCGGTCCATTGATCAGTTGGTACCAGGCCGCAGCTCCTCCTCGTCCTCCTCCCCAGCTGCTGCCTTGGGGGCTTCCCTGCCACTCTGCCGCCGGCTCACCTTTGGTGCTCTCCAGCGGCTGCCATGGCGTGGCACTGCGCAGCTGCTCCTGGCAGCACCCCCCAGTAAAGGGATTCCCAACCAAGTTTCCAGGGAACCCTGGGGTTATGCGAGAGCTCCCCAGCAGTTATGCAGCCTTTCCCAGAAATTCCAGTGGCCACTGATATCACCAGACGTCACTGGAGCCCACTTCTCTTGTTGCTCTACAGGCCTGGTCTCTTTCTCCACAGTAGAATCGAGGAGGAGGAGGAGGAGGAGGAGGAGGAGGAGAAGACTTCTACCAGGAGAAGTCTCAAAGCGACTTACATTCGCTTTTCCTCTCCCCACAACAGACACCCTGTGAGGTAGTGAGGCTCAGAGAGCCCTGATATTCCTGCTCGGTCAGAACAGCTTAATCAGTGCTGTGGGGAGCCCAAGGTCACCCATTGGCTGTATACGGTGGGAGTAGCAGGGACTCAAACCTGGCTTGCCAGATTAGAAGTCTGCACTCCTAACCACTACACCAAACTGGCTTGATTGATTGATTGATTGATTGATTAGCTGGCTCCAACATATTACTTCCATGGACACTTCTCTAGAAGGGCATGAAGTAGTAAAAATGTAGTATAAGAAACCCAGCTCTTCTTTTGTTTGGTGAAAAGACAGCCACTCTAGAAAAACCACGATTTCCCCACGTTCTCACCCACTGTGTACCATGGGGAGAACAGCAGCGATGGCATCCAATTCAAGGTGCAGAAAATCAGACTCCGCTGTCTAATTTGTTTGCAAGTTAAGCAGTCTTTAGTCAAGAAGGAGGCCTCAGTTTGCCAAAATTTTGAATCTGGATAAAGAAACAGCTGCTTATAAACAAAGGAACCCCCTCCCCACTGTAAAAATAAATAATAGGCACACATCCCCTTGACTATTCAACATAAGTGGAAATTTCCCCTGACTTGATTTTTCAATACAATACACTCCAAACATTTAGTGAAATCAATAATCCTGCCCTTTCTGAAATGACGAACCAGAATGAAAGCAACATCAACAAGAAGAGTTGGTTCTTATACGTCACTTTTCTCTACCCGAAGGAGTCTCAAAGCGGCTTGCGGTCGCCTTCCCTTTCCTCTCCCCACAACAGACACCCTGTGAGGGAGGTGAGGCTAAGAGAGCCCTGATATTACTGAAGAAGAAGAGTCGGTTCTTATATGCCACTTATCTCAACTCAAAGGAGTCTCAAAGTGGCTTACATTCACCTTCCATTTCCTCTACCCACAACAGACACCCTGTGAGGTAGGTGAGCCCTGATATTCCTGCTTGGTCAGAACAGCTCTACCAGTGCTGTGGCGAGCCCAAAATCACCCAGCTGGCTGCGTCTGGAGGGAGAGCATGGAATCAAACCCGGCTCGCCAGATTAGAAGTCCGCAATCCTAACCACACCACAAATACAAAACCCCACCTTCCCATGGATTCATCAGCCAGGGGGATACCTCAGCTCGGAAGAAGGAGAACCACCCGTTAATGATGATGGAAGGTGTTGCTCTAGTTCCTTTCTGCCAGTATTGGCTTACTTTCACTAGTCTCCGAAGCCCTTTGAGAAAAGCGTGCTGAGCATGTGTTGATATCGTCTTGGATTTCCAGTAGCTCAGGAGAACGAGAGAGAGCTGAAGAGAGGAGTCTTCGGACCTGTCTGTTACTACTGTTGGCGAAAATGCTGCTAGCGCTCTGCAACTTAATCCGAAGCGTTCCCATTTTTGGCCTGTGATGCCAGCAGATGCTGAGCTCTTGTCTGGAGCACAGTGACAGCTCTGTTTTGTTGTCATTGCACACTCAGCAAACCCGAGAACTGGACTTTAGGAATATTTCAGGTCTCCAACCTTAAGAGCAGGGGTCGTCAAACTGCTGCCCTCCAGATGTCCGTGGACTACAATTCCCAGGAGCCCCCTGCCAGCGAATGCTGGCAGGGGCTCCTGCGAATTGTAGTCCACGGACATCTGGAGGGCCGCAGTTTGACTACCCCTGCTTTAGAGTGTGTGGAGCCAGAGGAGGTGGAGCCAGACAGGAAAGACTTGCTGGGGAAGTGGGGCCACACATAGAGAAAGGCCAAGTGGAGGGAAGAGAGCAATTTTTTTTTAAAATGCACGGAGAAAGAGGACAGAGAGAGAACATGACCAACACTGCTGTCTGAGTCTGTCCAGTCTATTGGATTCTCCAGTAGCCAATCAGAATCCGTGCTGGTAAAGGACCCCATGTAGCCCCACCCACTTTTTAAAAATATCTTATGATAAAGTGTCCACCTTGGGAACTGAAAGTAATTTACAACCCAATTCCATGACACTAGGAGGGCTAACAAGAGCCTCTTGTGGCGCAGAGTGGTAAGGCAGCCGTCTGAAAACTTTGCCCATGAGGCTGGGAGTTCAATCCCAGCAGCCGGCTCAAGGTTGACTCAGCCTTCCATCCTTCCGAGGTCGGTAAAATGAGTACCCAGCTTGCTGGGGGGTAAACGGTAATGACTGGGGAAGGCACAGGCAAACCACCCCGGATTGAGTCTGCCATGAAAACGCTAGAGGGCGTCAGCCCAAGGGTCAGACATGACTCGGTGCTTGCACAGGGGATACCTTTACCTTTAGGAGGGCTAACATGCCATTTTAGAAGGGACAGGACCCCAAATCGCCTTCTTTGTGCGGTCCAGCTTTCCTTTACCAGCTTCCACTAAGAGACCCAGCTCAATGAAACAGCAGAGGCACAAGGGAAATGGAGCTGCAGGACAATAGGGGGTCCAGGAGTGCTAATTCTTTTTCATTTTGATGTTCTTTTAAAATTAAAAAAAACTCTTTAGAAAAAGAAAAACGTTTTGGCCTTCTACATTTTTTTGCCTGTGCATCTCCTTTTTCCTTCTCCGACATGACAATGACTGTTCACGTGGGACTGCCAGAAAAGTTCTTCACCACCTACGAAACAATGTACGATTAGGAGCTCAGATAAAGAGAAGGGAAACTTGTCACGGCAGTGGAGGCTTCAAGAGTCACGGACCGTTTCCACACCATGAATTCAGCCTGACTCAACGCTCGTCTAGGATCAGGCCGAATTCCCACTTTGTGATGATGTCCGGAAGGGGGGAAATCGGACCGTTCTGGCCTGACTTCTCCCCACTCCCACCCTCAAGAAGAAGAAGAAGAAGAAGAAGAAGAAGAAGAAGAAGAAGAAGAAGAAGAAGAAGAAGAAGAAGAAGAAGATATTACTGATATTACTGAAGAAGAAGAGTTGGTTCTTATATGCCGCTTTTCCCTACCCGAAGGAGGCTCAAAGCGGCTTACAGTCGCCTACCCATTCCTCTCCCCACAACAGACACCCTGTGGGGTGGGTGAGGCTGAGAGAGCCCTGATATCACTGCTCAGTCAGAACAGCTTTATCAGTGCCATGGCGAGCCCAAGGTCACCCAGCTGGCGCAGAATCAAACCTGGCATGCCAGATTAGAAGTCCATACTCCTAACCACTACACCAAACAACAAGGCGGAACCGCGCCACCCCAAATCCGGGAGGACGGGGGAGGGGAGAGTGGGCAAAATGCTCTCTTGTGTGCCTAGGAAGAATCAGGGCAACTTGCCCTGAGCCGGAAACCAAGAGGCAGCGTGGTAAACACTACCCGTGCGGTAAGGGTCACTGTGTCAGAGGGACAGGGCTTTGTGTCTCCTGGCAGAAGTTCTGACATTCTTAGTGTCCAGGGGTGGCCAATACTGTGGCTCTACAATTACCATGAGCTCCTGCCAGCATGGCCAATTGCCAAGGGCTCATGGGAATCGTAGTCCAGGAACATCCGGAGAGCCAGGTTGGCCACCCCTGGTGTAGACCATAAAAGAATCTATTTCTTCCAGTGCTTTTTAAAACCACATATGCAACTAAGTAAATTAGTAAGATATGTACCAGCTATAGCAGGGGTAGTCAACGTGTGGTCCTCCAGCTGTCCATGGACTACAATTCCCATGAGCCCCTGCCCGCAAACACGGGCAGGGGCTCACGGGAATTGTAGTCCATGGACATCTGGAGGACCACAAGTTGATTACCCCTGAGCTATACGGTTACCCGGTCCCCACTGGCCACCAGCATGGGGGTAAGAGGGTAGGGTTGCCATATCCAGGTCAGGAAACTCCTGGAGATTAGGGGATGGAGCCCAGAAGGACAAGGACCTTGGTGGGCTACAGTATTAGAGTCCGCCCTCTGAGGCAGCCATTTTGTTCCAGGGTAACTGATGTTTGTAGTCTGGGGAAATCCTGTAACTCGTGGGGGACGAAGAAGATCCACAGATCGCACCTGGGGACCCGCAGTCCTAACCAGCTCCCCAACAGACCTGTGAAATCTACGGCTGTCGCACACGCCCACCAAGACCATTTTCTGTTACTGAGTCACTCGTATTGCTCAAGCCCCGCATCCCCCCCTAATAAATGCAGACAAAGAGGACTGTTTTTCAAACAGTGAAAACTGTTGACATATTCATCCTAATTAGTTCCAAAATGTCAGTGCTTTTACATGATAATTGCATGAAGCTGTACCCAAGAAGCACTCCGGATCTTTCCCCCATCCAGATGCTGACTAATCTTCACAGGAGGGGAGGAGAACATGATACGTTCTGAAGAGGCCCAAGGCCAGAGGTAGACATGTCCATCAAACCATTTGGGCAATAGCAGAAAACTGCAGACTGAAGCAATACAACTGAACCTCAGGTCTACCACCTCACCTGTCCTAGGGGAGAAGAGCTGCCGCCGACCACGGTATGAGGCCTCAGGTTGTCAGTCACCAGGGGGTGGCGGGAGAGCTCCCACTTTTCAGGAGGCTTGTGGGAGCGACCACTGGAAAAGGACAAGCCCTCCTCAATGCCGGGTGGAACAAAGTTTGGGGTCACCTAGAAGACCATTGAAGTCTTATTCCTGGTATAAGCTTTCGTTTGCACGCACACTTCCTCAGATCATGCCAATTTCCTTCTATTAATTTTTTTGTAATTATGTATTTTGTACCTAATCGGCCTCCCCAAGGTAGCACTCATAAAATATCACAATATTAGAAGAGCATTAAAATCATAACTTAGTTCAATAAAAACACTGTAACATCAGAACCAGGGCCAGTAACAGAACAAAAAAGGTCTGCACCCACTAGCGCAGGGGTAGTCAACCTGTGGTCCTCCAGATGTTCATGGGCTACAATTCCCATGAGCCCCTGCCAGCATTTGCTGGCAGGGGATCATGGGAATTGTAGTCCATGAACATCTGGAGGACCACAGGTTGACTACCCCTGCGCTAGCTGCTTACAAACACCTCTCCCTTCCTCCCCCCACTACAGACGCCCTGTGAGATAGGGTGAGGATGAGAAGGCTCTGAGAGAACTGCTCTGCAAGAACAGTTCTAAGAGAAGGGTGACTGGCCCAAGATCACCCAGCTGGCTGCACACAGAGGAGTGGGGAATCAAACCTAGTTCTCCAGATTAGAGTCTTGTTGCTCTTTTAACCACTACGCCAACCTGACCCCCACTACAGGAGCTGAAGCATACGGAATGAAGAGTCTGGAAAATGGCCATTTTGATTTAGGAACAATTTCTCCCCAATGGGAAACTCCCAGGTCTGGTGCCGATCTTTGCCCGGCAACATGTCTGGTTTTTATGAGCCCTTTTAAAAACAGCAAATCTTCATGCGGGTGCACACCCAACAATACCTCACCCTGGCCAGAATGGTACAGATTGTGGACCTCCCAAGGAGCTAGAAGATTATTATGCTCACTTGGGCAAGATCGGATTTCGCCTGCATGCACCGAAAACTGCCTAAACTTTTGCACAAGACAGAGCTTTACAAGTAAGTCCGGTGCCAAGGATACTTCCCACCCCAAATATTGACTATACCAGTTCTGGCAGTCTTGGAACAGACTGGGTATTCACTGTAACTATGGCCAGACGTTTCCCAATCCTCACCAGTGGGGATCTTTCCTTAAGCCAGGGATCCCCAAACTTTTTCAGCCCGCGAGCTCCTTTGGAAGGCCGACACAGTGTGGTGAGAACAGCCATAAGATTACTGCCAGATGGAGAAGGTGGGACCAGCCACAAAATGGCAGCCACAGCTTCCCTTCCATCACACCGTGAACTTCCTGTGTTGTTGAGGTAGAGGCTGCCAACGCCACATTTTTAATAAAAGTAGTGAACGAAGAACAAGTCATGGGTACAGGTCAGAGAAGTTCAGCCATGGAATCGGCCGCCTAAGGAGATGGGGAGATTCCCCTCACTGGCAGTCTTCAAGCAGCAGATGGACAGATCCTTCTCCTGGATGCTTGAGGCTGATCCTGCATTGAGCAGAGGGTGGGACTGTATGGCCTGCAAGGCCCTTCCCAAACTAGGATTCTATGAGTCTAGTTCAGCAGGGGAATGGGCTGCCTAAGGAGGTGGGGAACTCCCCCTCACTGGCAGTCTTCAAGCAGTGGTTGGACAGATACTTTTCACGGATGCAATAGGCTGATCCTGCATTGAGCAGGGGGTGGGACTAGATGGCCTTTGTGGTCTCTTCCCACTCTAGGATTCTAAGAGTCTAATTCAGAAGTGGAATGGGCTGCCTAAGGAGTTGGTGAGCTCCCCCTCACGGGCCTTCTTCAGGCAGCAGCTTGAGAGATGCTAATTCTGTATGCTTTAGGTGTATCTTCTATTGAGCGGGGAGTTGGACTAGATGGCCTGTGTGGCCCCTTCCAACTCTATGATTCTATAAGTCTATCACTGTTCTAAGCAATACACTTATTTAGGTGCCAGAAGAAAACATTTCTTTCCTCCAAGGGTTTTCAGTGAGAGGCTCCGTCTTTTAAAGCAATTCTAATAATCTGGTTTTAGCCTGAGGGCTGTTCTGCGCGTATCATTTTATAATGTACATTCCACGCTCTTTATATATAATTTTATAATGCTGTTTCCACTTTTATGAAGTGATGGTGCACAGATCTATGGAGAGGCACTCATGCCTAAAATCAATACATGTGATGTGGCTACAGCGGTGAACTGCAAGTTGGGAAATTCCTGCAGTTTAGAAATCACAAGCACAATTCCAGGTGCTACCTGGGGACTGGCAACTCCAAATCGACACATTATAAACAGGGATAAACTGTCACACTGCCAAAGAAGGAGCATCCCTCTATATTAGGCTTTTAAAACCTTTTGACTAAGGGGGAGCCCCTGAAATAACTGTTTAGACTTCATGGAGCCCCAGAAATAGCAGCTGGCAAAACCCCTGGAAGAGACATCACTACCTACACCCTTAGCCTTCCTTTTGCTTCCACCACCTTTACTACTACTATGGAGGTTCTGCTTCATATAGGGTGGAAAGATGAGTAGGAGCTGAGAAGACAGCCCAGACGCCCCATTAATATACCACTTCAGAGATTCCTGTGGACCCCCAGGGGTCCATAGACCCCTGGCTGGGAATCCCTGCTCTACAGGAATAGTCCAGTTAAGGTTTTTTGTTTGTTTGTTTGTTTGTTTGTTTTGCTCCTTGATGTCATGTTCCATGCCAATTCTCCCCAAGAAGGCAAACTCAGTCTTAGGCACAACTACGGTAGTTTATTTGAAAAGACTACTAATGGCTACATTGGACGCTTCACTGCTGAACCTAACAAGCAGAAGTTTAAAGCAAACATAAGTCTCACCCCCCTCCCCATTCCATTTGTTCCCACAGTCTTACACAATGTACCCCCTTATCTTCAAAAGTATGCATGAAAACAGTGTGGGGGTGAAGAGGGGGGCAGCGTGGCCAGACACATATCCAAACGAAGAATCATCTCAAACCCTTTGTATTTGGTTGACACCTGAGCAATACAACTTTAGACTGAAAAGCAGAACACGAAGCAAGAAAAGCCGGTGCGCAAAGGGTGCTGCCTTCGCTTTTCAGCACCTTCCCTGCCGGAGGTGCCTCAGAGTCTAAGGCTCACAGCGTTGACTCACTCCGCTCAAAGCACTTGTGCGCCGCAAAACTCACGGCAGTCAATACTGCCAATGCCCGTACCTCTGACTCACTGCCAAACAATGGCAGCCTCTTCAAGTATGTTGGCATTTTGTTTTACAGATCTGCCTGCGCTAATTGCATTGCAGGTGGTTTTGAAAGGCACGCCCCTCCGACTCTCTCTCCAGCACTTGACCTGCCTTGCACTAAATGATAATCAGCCCAATCCCCAATGCATTTTGGGAGGGAAGGAAGGAAGGAAGGAAGGAAGGAAGGAAGGAAGGAAGGAAGGAAGGAAGGAAGGAAGGAAGGAAGGAAGGAAGGAAGGAAGAGGCAGGGAGGGAGGCAGGGAGGGAGGGAGAAATAAAAAGAGAAAAAGAAAAGTGGAAGAGGACGAAAAATGGTTTGTTAGCCACTTTGGGAATCCTTTAGGGAGTGAAAAGTGGAGTATAAAAACCAGTTCTTCCTTTTCCTTACCTGAAGGAGTTCCAAAGCAGCCTACAAACACTTTTCCCTTCCTCTTCCCATAGCAGATACCCTGTGAGGTAGGTGTGGGTGAAAGAACCCTAAGAGAACTGTGAGTTTCAGGGGTTTCTCAATGGAAGAAAAGCTGACCTACATGGTACTGAGCAGAATTACGAGGGGTGGGGAGTACTCTATAACGGTGGTCCCCAAACACCAGGCTGCAAAGGCCCCGGCACCGGGCCGCAGCTCCCTCTCCCCGCCCCCCCCCTGCAGTAAGAAACTTCCCAGGCTGCAAGCTTGCGGCCTGGCAAGCTTCTTACTGTGGGAGGGGGGGAGAGGGAAGCAGGGCCGCGCATGTATGCATGCGCATTGCGTGTTTTTGGCTGCGCATGCACAGCATGCGGGGCCCGGGCAATTGCCCTCCCTGCTGCCGCCAATCCCCAGCCTGAAAAAGGTTGGGGACCACTGCTCTATAAAATATATATACATTTCGGAGACAAAGCAGGGGACAACATCTTATCAACCTTGGCCCTAAGACATCGATCAAATAAAAGCAAAGATTTCCCCCTAAGGAGAAATAAAAATCCGGCATTTTTCTTCTTAAGTAACACTCTGAAATTTGATCTTATTTATGCAGAACACGGCACCTCAGTCCTGTCATCTAAAAAGAGAGGCTTACTTTGATTTTACACTTACGCAATTTAAATCAGCAGCTGCACAGTATACGGTTTCATTCACATTCACAGTTATTCTGTTTTCCAGAATACATGTGCATCAAGTTTCTGATGTGTTCTAAATCTGATTCCAGTCACAGATAACATTTGCCTTCTTCTAATGAGCCCCTTCTGATGGTTTCGGTGTTCAAATTAAAATTCAATAGGAGCGGGGCACTAGCAACAATACATGCCACTGTACACATGGAAACAGGACTCATAAATGTTTTATTGCCCGACAAGAGCCAACATGAGCGAAAGCACTTAATGATGAGTTATGTAGCTCTCCAAACACAGTTTCCCTCTAACCAAATTAATTCCCAGGGGCCAGACTTCTCTTGGTTGAATTCACTAGATTATGCAGTAGGGTTTACAGGTCCTTCGAAGCAGCTTGGGGGGTGGGGTGGGAGAATGTCTTACTGGGACTAGGGAGTTTCATCACACATTTCAGAGATGTGCCCACATGACTTCCAATGGCACCTGGAAGTGACACAGGCTTGTCAGGGATATCGGGGTGACACTCTGGCTTGGTGGCAAAAACTCTATGGTAGAATTGGCTTCTACCACAGAGTTTTGCCCAAAAATCAGAGCATCGCCCCGTTATCTCCAATGCGCCTGCATCACTTCTGGGCTTCACTGAAGTCACAAAGGCATCTTGCCAAAATGTCAGATGTCCCTCCCTTTTTAAAGAGGGGGTAATTCCCCCCCAACAGCCAGCTGATCAGCTGTGGGGAGGTGCTGGCCAGCAAGAGGTCTCTGTAATTTGGAGAGTTCAAATTCCAGGAGATTTCCAGGCCCCAGATAGAAGTTGGCCAGCCGACCAGGTAAGATGAAATAAATGTAACATACAACTTAGGATGTCAACATCCAGGTGGGACCAGGGGATCCCCCAGAATGACAGTTCATCTCCAGGCTAAAGAAATCAGCTCCCCCGGAAAAAAACAGATCATTTGAAGGGTGGACTCTGTCATTCTATCCCACGGAGGTCCCCCGATTCCATCCTCAAATCCCCAAGAGTTTCCCAACCTAGATCTGACCAAGCTACCCTCCCACATCCACAACTAGGGGCTGGGGGGGAAATGACGATGCTCAGGAATACTGAAGTAAATGTACGTGAAATTCATTGTTACGTGTAATATACCCTTGTTATGGAACTAGCTCCCAACTTCTCTGGCCTTGAAAACCCTGCAGGGTCTCCATAAGTCAGCTGGGACTTGACGGTACTTTCCACCACAACTGGAGTTCAATAAAAGGTTAAGTAATTTCAATTTTTTCCACAGTACAATAATATGCAAAAGGCTTAATTTTTAATTACAGGATTTAATAAGAAAAATACAGTTTAACAGGAAGAAGCCGTGCGGTGATCCGTGATTGCTAAAAGAGTCTTATAAATCCACACACAAAAAAAAAGGACGATGAAGAAATTGACCTCCAGTGACCAGATTTCTTTGCCTTTCCATCCAGGCCAACATATATATGTTATAGGGGCATTGAGTACTAATAAAATACCCGATTAAGAAATTACTGTACAACTAATTTATTTTGAAGATATTAAAATAAATTCGCTTCTCAGTAATTTCTTGAGGCATTTATTTTCATGGTCACAAAAGACTTAAAAGAATATCAAAGATACAGAATAAGGCCGTATTAACTCAGGAATTCAAATACAGAGCTTCGCTTATCAAATTAATTACTCGACATTACACATGATTTGCACCTTCTTATCTGAATACTTTCACTCAGCACTGGATACTTTAAAGGGGGGGGAGTTCTGCATTGGGGAATATCAGAATTTCTGTCAGCCATGAAGAGATAAGAGATAAGATAAGAGGTTTTTATTCCCCAGTTTTCACTACTTGAAAGAGCTTCAAAGCAGCTTACAGTCGCCTTTCCTTCCTCTCCCCACAACAGATACCTTGTGAGGTAGGTGGGGTTAAGAGAGCTCATACAGAACTGCCCTTGGAGAACAGTTCCAAGAGATCTGTGACTAGCCCAGGGTCACCCAGTCGGCTGAATGTGGAGGAGGAGTGGGCAATCAAACCCAGCTCTCCAGATGAGAGGTCACTGCTCTTAATCACTATACCAGTGGTCCCCAACCTTTTTATCACCGGACTGGTCAACACTTGACAATTTTACTGAGGCCCTGGGGGGGGTAGTCTTTTGCCGAGGGACGTCGCCACCACCTGACCCCCTGCTCCACTTGCTTTCCCGCCGGTGCCCCTGACTTCCCACCGCCCACTGAGGGGTGCTGCCAGCAGCAGCTGTGCAGTGCCACGCCGAGGGGGAGCCCTAGCCATGGTGGCCACCGGAGAGCACCAAAGGTGAGCCGGTGGCAGAGTGGCAGGGCAGCCCCCGAGGCAGCAGCTGGGGAGGAAGATGAGGAGGAGCCGCGGCCCGGTACTGACTGATCCACGGACCGGTCCCGGTCCCCAAACCGGGGTTTGGGGACCACTGCACTACACCAAGCTGGCTCTCAGATAGGACCAATACTTCATTTCTCTTTGCCTTCTTATTTGGAACATAATTTCCCACTTTACCCAACTAAAAATTTGACCACTGTACATAAATAAAATCCTGCTTTTCTGGGGTGAAGCAAATTTTGTCTACATCAACCCATAAACGATCTCACTCTCTGGATTACACACTTTTAATACATCCAAATATATCGACAAACAATGGAAATTGAAAATTTAGCAAAAAAAAAAGAAGCAAAAAAATAAGAAAAAAGAGATGAGAAAGGAAAAACGAAAAGAGAAAAGAGTATTCATTTTGTTTTACTGTATACCAGTGGGTGCCATTGGACCAGCTGAGCCTAAAAGCTGATCCTCTAAAGAGGTTGAAGAGTACAGAACTAGATCTCAGGATGATTATGAGAGGAAAGGAAGAATTAGGCTTGGTTGAAAGACAACTTTCATTTCAGCCCAGAACATCTTTCATTTATAGCACTGCCAACTCCTGGATCGAAAATTCATGTTGATTTGTGGATGGAACCTGGGTTTGCAGAGCCGAGGGACTTCAGCGGGGTATAATGCCATGGAGTTTCAACAGGGTATAATACTAGGCATGGCAAACTTTCCATGATAAGTATGTTGTGTCTCCATAGACCTTTTGAAGAGGACATTTTCATCAAGAGACATGATCAATGCAGTCTGGGAATGTCTTGTAATTCCAGATCTCCATGCCCCACCTGGAGGCTGGCAACCCTACCCAAGACTGCCGACACCAGCTCAAGTACTCCAGGAGAAGGAACAGCTAGCAGTGAGAATTCACTTTTGAATCAACACATTTATCCTTCCACCCCAGCAAAATTCCAATGCATCTCAGGTGAGCAGAGTCCCTGTATTCCGAAGCCCCCCCCCCCAAGGTATATTAGATCTGCCCCCACTTGGCTGCTGGCTGAACAAGGTGGGATAGGATTGGGTTAAGAGGATGTGACCACTGCTGCCTTTGCTGTTGTAATTTGGGAGGATTTTATTGGGGTTTTATTGTATTTGGGTGAACTGCAAGTGGGCAAAAACAGGGCCTATTCTGCACACAATAGATAATGCACTTTCAATGCATTTTCAAAGTAGATTTTCCTGTTCCGCACAGGAAAATCCTGTGTGCCAAAGTACACTGAAAGTGCATTATCTTGTGTGTGCGGATTGGGCCATATAATTTTTAAACCATTGACCAACTGAGTTTTAATAGTTTTAACTATTTTAATAATATTGTTTTATGTATGAATGATGAACACCGCCCTGAGCCGGTTCCGCTGGGAGGACGGCATTAAAAAAAAATTAAATAATTAAAATAAACAAAGCATACAACTGCAAATTGTTACAAGCATATGTACATATGCAGAGCACACAGGCTTGGCAGCTCCTGAACCCAGAAGTGCATCTGGTGCGCTGACGTTGCCCAAAAACGACGACAGCGTGTCGGAGATGTCGGGGGTGGTGCTGTGGGTTTGGGAGAAAATCTATGGTAAAAAGTTCAGCCTCACACCACAAAGCTTTGCCCAAAATCCAGAGCATCACCCCCCCCAATGACCCTCGCATGCCAATGTAACTTCTGGGTACATCAGCACGCCATGTTCTTCCTGGTCCTGGTGAATGCAAGGGGAGGGCCAAGGGGCAAAGATCACTGTGAAAGCAGTTGTTTGGGGGAGGATTTCCTCCAGCAAGGCAGAGGGAACAACACCAAAGCAGAGGTTCTCCCAGCCCCAGCAGGGATCTGGCATCCTTATGCCACTGAATCAGCCTTCCAAAGTGGCCATCTTCTCCAGGTGATCTTTACCAAGAAGCCAAAAGAGGTTAAAGAAGTATCAAGGTGCAGCCTGATGTTATAAATGTAGAGAAAAATAAAAAATATTTAATATACAAAAATACAAGTAATTATTTACAGTGCAAGTTAAAAACCCTACAGGGCCTCAATGATAGCCTTGCTATAAAATATATTTTAAAAATCACAAGCACTGATCAAATGGCCTAGACCAAATGCATTTCAGCACAGCTGCCTTCTTCAGGGGTTCTGTTATCATATATGAATTTGTAAAATGCATCAGCTTCAGACATCTCACCAGGGCCTACCATGATAGATATTGAGGCCTCTTCAATTCCAATCTAGCCCTGTGTCACGGCATATAGTACTACAATTTCTACCGTGTCCTTTTCTTTATTGAAGAATACGTTATATAGAGAGGAAGATAGACCTTGATACTTTTAAAACCATTGTTGGTTTCTTGATTCCAATTTTTCAGGTTAAGTATTTTCTCCTCTTCATCACCTGGACATCAGTTGCAATCCCAGGAGATTAAGTACTCTGATCTCGATTTCTCATTTATCTATGGCAAGAGGCATGCAGCATCGGTGCGGTGGCTGGAAGGCTGAAAGCTCTCCCCTGCTTTCTCTCCCTATATCTGAAGTGCTTGTGCTTGTCACACTCTGGAAAAATGTCGACAGTAGATACTAAGTGTTACAGAAACTACATTCCCCAGAGGGCTCCATCAGAAGAGGGAGAGAGACTGGAAGATTTGACTGCTAAATTCCATCCCAGAAACATCACGACATTTGAGGAGGAGGGAAGGAGGTGTTCTAATCCAACCTTGATCCAACCCAGAAGAGATTGGTTGAGTTATGGGGACAACCTGTCCTTGTTAGCCTTAAAAGTTGCATCAACTCATCCTCCAAGTAGAGTTGTCAATCACCAAGTGGTACCTGGAGATTGCCCACTATTGCAATCAATCTCCAGATGACCAAGGTCAATTCCCCTGAAGAAACAGGCTTCTTTGGAAGATGGACAATGGCTGAGATCTCTCCTCTCCATGAACCCCACCTTCTTAGGTCTCACCCACCCACCACCAATCTCCAGTTGTTTCTCAGCTCACAGATGGCAAGTCAAAAGTGTGTGAACGTTGGCAGCGTTGTTTTAGCAACTGCTCCCCCCCACCCCACCCCTCAGAATTCAATCAACAAGCCCTGGACCTGTTTGTATTACGACTACTTACTGTTATACTGTGTTGTGTTTGGTTGCAATTGTTGGTTATCGATGTACATGTTCTACAGACTGTTCTATGTATGGTTCTCTGTTGTAATGTAAACCGCCCTGAGCCTCCGGGGAGGGCGGTATAGAAGTATGATAAATAAATGAATGAATGAACGAACGAACGAACGAACGAACGAACGAACGAACGAACGAACGAACGAACGAACGAACGAACGAACAAACAAACAAACAAACAAACAAACAAACAAACAAACAGCCCTCCGAAACACTGGAAACTCTACACAACAACTCCTTCACCTTCAGACTTCCGAGCATATCTCGGCAATCACCAAGGGCGAGGAACCTGCTGTCATGAAATGATGGCGTACACACCCATTCCAGATATACACACCCTACCCAAACACACGCTGCACCACATCGGCAATGCTGCTTTCAAGACCTGGGGGGGTGGGGAAGGAAGGCTTCATCTCAGGTGTCGTCCTCTGTGTACTTGCTCGATCATGAGGAGTCAGATACCCACGTAGAACAGAGTAGCAGAACCTGCCCTCTTCAGAACTATGGTCCCCCTATGTTCTATGTTATCAACACCAGCAAAGCAACAATGCACTGCCCTTGTTGTTGTTGTTGTTGTTATTGCCTTGGTTGTGAAAGTCTGAGGGGAAAATTCAAAAGGCTGAGGTAACCCTGTTTCGTCTTTTCACAGCCATCACACCCTGTCATTTCAGCAATTAACAAATTGCTGTAATTTATCCCCAGGGAATGAGGCGTAAGACTCACCGGGTTCCCTTCCAGCAAAGTTCAGGTGCAGTTTCTTTTAGAAGACCAGAGACCCACTGCTTTCAGAAGCTGTAGCTGGTTTCCCGTGTAAAGCCCTCTGCCACCACCCAATTGGATAATTCCAGTTTATCTTTTTTATTCCTAATTTCAGTTTTTTTTTCTTATTCAATAGGCTATTTTATTCTCATCTGCCATTACCCTGTTTTTTGAGAGGTGGAGTGCATGGCATTATGGCCTCCTCCCCTTCCTTCTTGTAGTCTCCTGCCTCGAGTCTCCAGAGATTTCCGAGCCCAGAGTTGGCAACCGTAAGCCCACATTCCACATCCACCGTGCCCTAAATCGCCAGCAGTCCCAACCTGATGGATGGTGAAACCTCATTCACAGCCGCTAACTATGGTTTTTCAAGCATCAAAAAAGAATCTATTATAGTTGTATCCCCCTCTTTCTCCATGGACTGCAGTGTAGTCTTATCTGGAATACACCATTTTGTGTGTAAAGCGAAGGTTTAATATGCAGAAAGGGAGAGGTATGTATTATATGCAACAGAAGGGTTTGAGGAGTGTCTGCCAGGCCATATTTACAATAGTCAAATTCATGGATAATTGAATGACTTTCCCTGGCCTTTGGTCTACAGCCAATCAGAGGAGGGCCTGACCATACTGCTCTCTGATTGGTTCAAGGGTAGGGCAGGAGGGCATAAAAGACCAGCCTCAGTCTGGTAAAGGACAAATGACAGCTCCCACGGGCACATTAAGGTTTGTGAAATTTTGGCGCTGAGGCCCCAATCCATATCGGATCTGACTTGTGGAAGGCCCAGGACCTCTTGTTCCCCTCCCTCACAGCTCACGTTTTCAACTGCCAAAATGGCTGCTCCTGCGCCAGAAAGAGGCCTCTGGGGATTCTCCACTGGATGCCCAATAGAGATCGGAGCCTTGCAGCAAATTTAAGTGGTTGAGGCATAGTTGCTGTTGGAGTGAAAAAGAAGAGGGAGAGGAGAGGTCTGAAGGAAGAAGACTGCTGCGATCTAGCTGGCTAGAGAACTGAGTGATTGCCATCTTGCTTAGTTATGGTAACACTAAGCCAACAAGAAAGCAAACCCTGCATAACAAATAGCCATTTAAATGTTCCCATCAACCTTTTAAATATTTAATCCAACGATGCATATCCAAAGCTCCTAAATTTATATTTGGAGCAGAAGAAACAGGAAAAAGGTGAAAAGTCACACGAAAGCTCAGTGTCAAATAAGGACCAGGAACAGGGCAACCCTTCCTTTCAGTGTGGGCAAGATCTAATCTTCACTATTTAATCTAATTAAGAAAATACAACACGAGAACACATTAAGCAGATTCAATAGGGCAGTACAGGCATGAAATAAAGATATGGCTGAATTAATTATCAGATGTAAAAGATGGGTCATGCTGAGACATGAATGAGAAAACCCAAGATCCTTATCCGAGCTGTGGGAAGGGGATTCATCACTTTGTGATGAATTCTAATTCAACAATTTCACATTGGATTCTCCATTTGAAGTTCTTTTGAAGAACAAAATCATGACGATCAGTAACAGTGTTTCCTGGATATTTAAGGTCTTTATTTGCTTTATTAATATCCCACTCTCTCCCCAGGAAAAACTGATTTCATAGAGGCTCTTTCCTCAGCCAAAACACTTGATCTTCACTGTCTGCATAATTTAACCTTGTGAGGTTAGTGAGGTTGAGAGTACCCTGACAGGCCAAATATCACCCAGCAAGCTCTCATGTCGAAGTGGGGATTCGAACCTGGGTCTTCCAGATCTTGGTCAGAACAACATTTTCCCACACTGGTTTCTGAATAATACAGCTGTTAACATTATTTGTCAGACCACACCTGGAGTACTGTGTACAGTTCTGGGAACCTTACTTCAAAAAGGCTGTGGAAAAAATTGAGAGAGTGCAGAGGAGAGCAACGAGGGTGGATCCAGGGCCTGGGGACCAAGCCCTATGGGAAAAGGCTGAGGGACTTGGGAATGTTCAGTCTGGAAAAGAGGCGCTTGAGAGGGGACATGGTTGAAAGGTTGTCACTTAAGAGGAGGGCAGGGAAAAGTTCCTTTTGGCAACAAAGGATAGGACCCACAGTAATGGATTTAAACTACCTGTGGAGTGATACCGGTTTCAGTCAGAGTAGTTAAGCAATGGGATCAAGCTGCCTAAAGAGGTGGTGAGCTCCCCTTCACTGGCAATCGCCAAGCAGCAAGTGGACAGATCCTTCTCCTGGATGCTTTAGGCTGATCCTGCATTGAGCAGGGGGTGGGACTAGATACCCTGTGTGGTCCCCTCCCATTCTAGGATTCTACGAGTCTAGTTCAGCAGTAGAATGGGCTGCCTAAGGAGGTGGGGAGCTCCCCCTCCCTGGTGGTCTTCAAGCAGTGGCTGGACAGATCCTTCTCCTGGATGCTTGAGGCTGATCCCGCATTGAGCAGGGGGTTGGACTAGATGGCCTGGATGGCCCCTTTAGGCTTCTATGAGTCTAAAACTCTGTTCATTGACATAGGTGCAATACAGCTTATGCGCATCTATAATGTTCATGAATGTGTATACAGTTCCTCAAACAAGTTTCCTCACTTGCTACACCTTGAAGTTCAGCGTGACCCGTGCTTTACTGATATTTATTTGCTCTTATTTCAGACTTCACCTTCCTTGTTTAGATTTCACACTGATCCTACTCAGATCCTCTTCTACAATTTGGAACTGTTCTCACCCACACCGAATGGACTGATTTCACTTTGATTGGTCATTGTTTCAAAACGGCCTTGCTGCTTAACATCTTCCCACTGACTGATGTCTGAGTTCCAAGTATACATTTCAGTTCTTCTGGAGGATCACCCAATGTCTCTCAGGAACTAAGCTCTGACTCACAAAAGCCTGGACTGGAATACATTTTATTTGTCTGCAAAGTGCCACTGGACTCCAGCTTAATTAAAAGTCCTCAATAAACTTTTTAAAAATTAGCTTTACTCATCCCTTGATTTCAATACCTCCTTCTCCTACGCCTAGTACCAGGGTATGAATTTATCATTTATTTAGTGCATTTTTCCCCCAGTCTCTCTCCAAGGATTTGAGGGAGGTTTCAGTTATTCTCCCCCCACACAGAACTGAAACAATATCTAAAGTTTCAATATTTAAATACTGAAACTATTTTAATATTTAAATACATGTCATATTCAAATAAAGTTTCAACTTGAATGAAATGTTTGTGGGTAGGGCAGAAGGCTCATTTTCTCCTCACAATAACCCTGTGAGGTAGGTGAGGCAGATCAAGTGACAGTAACTAGCCCAGTGACCTTCAGGGCTGAGGACAGACTTGAACCTGGGTCTCCCAGATGCTAGAATTATGCACTTAGCACTGCTCCATGCTGTGGAGGCTCAGGTCACGAGAGTAGCTCAGCTGGTATTCGATCACCTTTGCCAGGGTATGTTCCTAGCGCTCTACAACAGTTTTAAAGGGAAACAAGATGTTCTGTATTTCCGTAGGGGTCCAGATACCAGTAGCAAAAAATAGAAGAGGAATTTTAATTGTTACTCCTCTAACCCAGGGGTAGTCAAACCTGTGGTCCTCCAGATGTCCATGGACTACAATTCCCAGGAGCCCCTGCCAGCAAATGCTGGCAGGGGCTCCTGGGAATTGTAGTCCATGGACATCTGGAGGACTGACTACCCCATCTAACCTAAAAATATTACAAGCAACCTGACACTTCCATGACTCGACACCAAATGAACCATCTCCCAACCGCAGAGGGAGGAGCCGGAATGTTTAATGGGCAACTTCCAAGGCAAACTGTATTTAACGATCACATTCAGAGGTGATAAAGGTAAAGGTATCCCCCTGTGCAAGCACCGAGTCATGTCTGACCCTTGGGGTGACGCCCTCTAGTGTTTTCATGGCAGACTCAATATGGGGTGGTTTGCCAGTGCCTTCCCCAGTCATTACCGTTTACCCCCCAGCAAGCTCATTTGACCAACCTCGGAAGGATGGAAGGCTGAGTCAACCTTGAGCCGGCTGCTGGGATTGAACTCCCAGCCTCATGGGCAAAGCTTTTAGACAGCTGCCTTACCACTCTGCGTCACAAGAGGCTCTCAGAGGTGATAACCATCTTCAAATACTTGAAGGGCTGTCACATAGAAGATGGAGCAGACTTGTTTTCTGCTGCCCCAGAGTTGTTTTCTATTGCCCCAGAGGGATGGAACAGAACCAATGGATTGAAATTAATTCCAAAGAAATTTTGGCAAAAGAAGTTCCTTCCACTCACCAGAAGTATTCCGCATCTGGGGGGGAAAGAGCCCTGACACAAGGAGTTCCAGCTGCTCATGTCTCCAGAAGCGAATTGTTGAACTAAAATACCCTGAAAATCTTGTTGGTTCCTAAGATGCTACGGGACACAAATCTAACTCAGCTACTGCATACCAACATGGCTACCCCCTGATAATGTTTGCTTCTGGGGACTGTTCTCTGTAGTCTTGAGGCCAGCTGTAATTCCACTGGTCATTCTCCAATCCTCACCCAGAGGTTGGCCATTCCTACACCAGGGATTCTCAACCAGGTATCCACAGACCCTCAGGGGTCTTCAGCATTTCCCCTCCTGCCTTAATAGGCTCGGCCACAAGCTAGGAAACCAGCCACGTCTATTGCTTCCTGCCCCCCCCGCCCCCCCAAGCATGAATTCTCTCATAGTTTCTGCACCTGGGAGGAGGTGGAGTCTGCATGCCTACTCCTGCCTTAAACCAGGCCCTGTCTCTCTGCCCCTTAGTCCTCCATAAGCCTGCCTCCGAACACAGGTGGTGACATCACTTCCTGTGATGCATAACTTCTGGGAGGGGCGCCACATGGAGGTGTGGCCAGCTGACATCACTTCCGGGACTCCTCGAAGCCTGAAAAATAATTTCAGGGGCTCCTCCATGGTCAAAAGGTTGGGAAAGGCTGTCTTACACTTGAAGTATGTAGGGAACTGCAGTTTCCATCCTACAGCTGTTGACTACCAAGACGTTCTGTTCACTGTCAACCAAGGCTGAATTTCTGAAACCCATGGGTAAGATATGCACAAAGCTCTAACAAGCCGAAAGCTTCAGGATTTGGGAGAAAAACAAGGAGCTCTCGTATGACGTTTTGTACTAAGCAAGAAAGAGAGACAGGCTTTTGGACTGTCCAGAGCAGCTTGGAGCCAGGCGGCAGGACAGAGCTCACTGCCAGATCTCTCCCCGGCCTGCTTCGCTGGGCTCTTGGCAGCACTGAGAACTCTGTTCTCTGATAGTGCGGCATGAATAAATAATCACCAAAACAGACGAGAAAGACCGTTCCTTCTTGGCACGATCAGATAGGGAGGTATTTTCAGTCCGCCTGCCCTCGCCTAATCTGCATCAAGAGCACAAACAGAACAGAAAGGTACAGAAATGCCCAGCCTCAATGTGTGTGATAAGTATTTCCTTCATATACAGAGCACCTTCCTAACCCCAAAGGGACCCAAAGCGGCTCACGACATTGTCCTCTCTTCCCTTCCACTTTATCCTCACAAAACACAGTGTGGCAGGTCAGCCAGACAGCTTTCATGGCTGGGTTGGGATTCGCACCTGGGTCCCCAAGATCCTAACCCAGGGATTCCCAACCAGGGTTCCGGGGATCTCTGGGGTGATGTGAATGCTCTGTAAGGATTATACGGCCATTCCCAGAAGTTCAGATGGCTGCTGAGATCCCTAGACATCACTGGAACCCCCTTCCCTTGCTGCTCTACAAACACAGTCTCTTTCTGTACAAGGGCATTGGTGATTGATTGATTGATTGATTGATTGATTGATTGATTGATTGATTGATCTGGCTCCTGCATCTTACTTCCTCACCCACTTGTTTGAAGGGGCATGTCACTACTTCCAGGGTTCCTCAAAACCTGGAAAATATTTCAGGCGTTCCTCCACAGGCAGAAGGTTGAAAACGGCTGTCCTGATCTGGCAATCTGACCACACCATTATTTTGGGTCCGCTATGCGGAAATATACTCGTGTGTAAAGTGCCATCAAGTCACAGCTGACTTATGGAGACCTCACACAGCTTTTAAGGCAAGGGATGAATAGAAGTGGTTCACCACTGCCTCTCTCTCAGTAGCAACCCCAGATTTCTCCCATCCAAATACTATCTAGGGCCAAACCTAGAATTATAGAGTTGGGAGGGACCTCCAGGTCATCTAGGACAGGGGTAGTCAACCTGTAGTCCTCCAGATGTTCATGGACTACAATTCCCATGAACCCCTGCAGGCAAACACATGAACATCTGGAGGACCACGGGTTGACTACCCCTGATCTAGGAGATCAGTCTAGCCTAAATCATTCAGGCCAGAGTATATGAACTACATGAAAATTAGGTTGCCTAGATATGGGCAGGGGGTGGGACTAGAATATAAGAGTAAGTCAAAAAGTATTGCCACAAACTTAAAAAAAACCTTTATTATATAAAAGCATCAAAAACATGAAGCTATTGTTTCTCGACATATGAAAGATGCATAGCTCAGACCAAAATACTGACTATTATGTTACATATCTAAACTCTTCTGATAGAATCATAGAATCATAGAATTTGAAGGGACCTCATGGGTCATCTAGTCCAACCCCCTGCACTATGCAGGACACTCACAACCCTATTATTGTTGTTGAGTACTAGTTTTCTCTCTCTCTCCCCCCCCCCCATGCCAATTTGTTGATGGAAACTCCTCACCTTAGATGTCCAAGATAACATTCAAAACTTATATATTTTACAGAATTTTTAAGAGCAGCTTCATCAGCAAATCTGAAACTTCAGAATTTGGACAATGAAGAGTATGAGTAGATCACATACTATCAAAATGACCCTATTTAGGCATTCACCTTACTACATAAGAACACAAGAAGAGCCGTGTTGGATCAGACCAATGGTTCATCTAGCCCAGCATCCTGTCTCACTCAACGGCCAGCCAGTTCCTCTGAATGGTCAGCAACAGAGCTGAGAGGGTGAGACATTCCTAAGAACATAACAACCCTGCTGGATCAGAGCAGTGGCCTATCCAGTCCAACATCCTGTCTCAAATAGTGGCCAACTAGTTTTTCTGGAGAGCCAACAACAGGTCAAAGAGACCAAGGCCTTTGCAAGAGCATCAGAAGAGCCCTGCTGGATCAGACCAATAGTCCAGTTAATCTGACATCGTGTCTCAAATGGCTAATGGCCAACCAGCTCCACTGGATGGCCAACAAATGGGCAAAGAGGCCAAGACCCTCACAAGAAGAGCCCTGATGGATCAGACCAGTTGTCCTTCTATAGTCCAGCATGCTGTCTCACACAATGGCCAAGCAATTCCTCTAAAGGGCCAAACAACAGAGCTTAGAGGCTATCACCTCCTAGCTCTGGGATTCAGAGTTTTTAGTGCCCCTAAATATGGAGGTTCTCCTGAATCACCATAGCTAGCAGCCACGGAGAGACCCATCCTCCATGCATCTATCAAATGCCATTTGAAAGCTGCTGTTTCCTGTGGCCATCACTCCATTCAAGAAAGACGTAGATAAAATTGAAAGGGTACAGAGAAGAGCGACGAAGATGATCTGGGGCCAAGGGACCAAGCCCTATGAAGATAGGTTGAGGGACTTGGGAGCCTGGAGAAAAGGAGGTTGAGAAGGGACATGATAGCCCTCTTTAAGTATTTGAAAGGTTGTCATTTGGAGGAGGGCAGGATGCTGTTTCTGTTGGCCGCAGAGGAAAGGATGCGCAGTAATGGGTTTAAACTACAAGTACAATGATATAGGCTAGATATCAGGAAAAAAATTTTCACAGTCAGACTAGTTCAGCAGTGGAATAGGCTGCCTAAGGAGGTGGTGAGCTCCCCCTCACTGGCAGTCTTCAAGCAAAGGTTGGATACACACTTTTCTTGGATGCTTTGGGCTGATCCTGAGCAGGGGGTTGGACTAGATGGCCTGTGTGGCCCCTTCCAACTCTATGATTCTATGATTCTCTTGCAACGAATTCCACATTTTAAACTGGGATTTTTGTCTCAATGTGCATCCCCTTACCAGCACTGACCTAAATCGGTTCTTTTCTACTATGTACACCCGCTCAGACTTCACCACACGTGCCCCAAAATGGATTTCATGTTCACTCATGCATCCCATAATAACGGGGTACCGCCTGCTGCTGGACCAGTTTGCCTGCTCAGCCTCACAGTCATACACGGTCCCTGCAGTGACATTTCAAGGGCCTGATGCAGCAGCTTCTGCCTACCTCAGCACACTTTGCAAGTCTTTAATGTGCCACAAATCACATTGCTCTGGGATACTCGGTCTCAGCTGAATGCCAGTTCAGGTCCCAGACGGGGGGTGGGGGGGTGGACGGATTTGGGGGCATGAACTCCAGTTCGGCAGGGGGCCCGTATCCGAAGATCTTGGCGAATCAGAGTTTGATGCCAGACTTCTCGAAATTTCTGTCCTTCAATCCAAAGTGTGTCAGGAGAGCAAGAGACTTTAGAGTCAGCAGTTTTTGGTATGGAAGCTTGAGGAGGGAAAAGCCCCACATTTCAGAAATGTCTGCTCTTTTTTGTGACCACAGACATGAAATCCATTCAGAAAAGCACAGCCAACAGGCGGTAGAGGAAAGTTCTCTTTTAGAAAACGGTTCTTGTTATGATGTGCGACTTTTCCAAGATATTTGGAGGCACCATGAGGAAATCTAACTGGCTTTCTTTTGTCTATCTCTTGGGCCTTTTTTTGAGGAGGTGGGCTCAACTGGAATTTGCCATAGGATGGTGGGCGCAGCCACAAATGGCTCATCTGAGAGGCAGACGGACCCAAGAAGCCCAAGGGAAGGACTCAAGAGGAGTGATTATAAAAAGTACAATGGGAGGGGAGTGTGAGAATCAATCAATACCACGGTGGCAGCTGCTGCAGAAGTCACTTTAATTTGCAGAAACAATCAGGAAGCACAGAAACAGGCCAACAGGAAGCACAGAAACACTTCAAAGGAAGAAAGTAGTCTCTAACCCTTTTCTTTACGGAGATAGAAGAGAAAATGTACAAGTACTTTTTCATGCCAGATGGCTTTGGAATGGACAGAATCCTCTGTGTGTGTGTGTGTGTGTGTGTGTGTGTGTGTGTGTGTGTGTGTGAGAGAGAGAGAGAGAGAGAGAGAGAGAGAGAGAGAGAGAGAGAGAGAGAGAGAGAGAGAGAGAGAGAGAGAGTGAGTGAGTGAGTGAGTGAGTGAGTGAGTGAGTGAGTGAGTGAGTGAGTGAGTGAGAGTGTAAGAAAGCTCCTTCTGCAGGTCCTGCCCTGCTTCAAAACCACCCTTCCCCTTTCCTCTTTCGGGTATGCTTCCTTTCCCCTAGGGAAGCTCAACAGTTACTGTATGTTGCCTCCACAGTTTGCAGAACGGAATCTCTCTCAGAAGCCAGTGAGGCAAAAGGGGGGGGGGGGGATGAGAACAACAAGCATTTGGTGCCAATCAGTATCATGCCTGATATTTAATCAGCCTTTGCAAATAACCTTCCCGGAGACTTTCAGAACCTTGCAGTGCCTGAAAAGCGGGAAATACAAATGGCGCAACCAGTCTAGCCTTTCTCAATTTTTTAAGCATTGAGAACTCGCTGAAACATTCTTCAGGCTTTGAGAAACCCCAGAAACGGCGCAATCGTACACAATATGGTTGGGAAGCACAGCTGTGTACACACCCACCCAGAACCTCTCCCCTTAATAAACTCTACAGGCCCATCATTGGACATTTTGGGAGGGGGGAGCAGGTTGACATGACCATATATCACCAGATAAAATGTTTAACAAATTTAAAAAATAGATTAAAAATAATTAATTCCCAACCATTTTGGAAACCCTTTCAGGGCCGTGAAGAAGCCCCAGGTTTTCATGAAACCCTGGTTGAGAAAGCCTGAATCAGTCTAGGACTATTCATCCTTTTGATAGATTGGTTCCATAACTGATGTGTGTGTGTGGGGGGGGGGGTTGAGGGGGGGAGAAAAGCTGCATAACTCAATGGTTTTCTAGAACAAAGTTTGAGCACAATGGTCCCTTTAAGATCAACGAAGTTTCATTCTAAGCTTTCATGTGGATGCATCTTTCTTCAAGTGGGTAGCTGTGTTGGTCTGAAACAACAGAATAAAGTTAAGACTCCAGGGGCACCTTTAAGACCAACCAGTTTTAATTCTGGGTATAAGCATGCACACCTCCTCAGATACATTGGAACAGACTTCCTTGTGCTTGGGAGGGTGGGAGGGCTGTATATGAAGACGTTTCCATGCACATGAAAGTTTACACCCCAAATAAAACTTTGTTGGTCCTAAAGGTGCCCCTAGACTCAAACTCTGTTCTCTTGCATCAGACCAACACGACTGTCCGCAAGCAAGATCAAGGGGTGGGTTGCAGGCGAAGAAGTAAAGATCCAGAGAAGTGAAATCCAAGAAGTACTCAATTTATTCAAAGGAAGAAACAGGGTTCCGGATTTTTACCCTGTTTCCCATTGACCTCTTCAGTGGCTAGTTACTTTTGAAACGATATGGTGTCAATTTCAATCGTACTTCAATCCAGTAAAGTCTTTTCCTTGCAATATACCGATGGTTCATCTGGTAACGGGAGGTAACTCTCACATCCACTGGGATGTGACACGTGAATCTTCGCTTGCAACCCACCCCTTGACCTCAGCCACCATTAGTTTAGGACCCGTTTCCCCATCCTGTTCTACAGTTCAACATGACTGCCTACCTGAATCTATGGTTTGATGTAGTATTCAATCGTAGCATTGGAGTAATTGTAAATACCGGAAGAGGGTTTCACTTACAAAAGAGAAGAACCAGAACTTGGCTCTGCAGACAGGAGCCAAAGAGGCACGAAAGTGCCTTGTACTGAACTCTCATTCTTAATAACTCCGCAAGCAGCGACATTTGGGGGTTTCCTCTTCTTTGTCAGAACACCGGCCAAATTTTCAGAAGATCTAAGAGTGCCACTTGCCTTGTTCCTCTCCACCCAGATTCTTAGGGCATTGACTCTCTCCATTATGTAAGGGCTGGGTTGAAAAACCTGTACCACACTAGCTTTGGGGCTGTGAGAAACGCCTAAGCAGCCTGAATACTCTCTCTTCCAGAAACTGCTTCTCCTCCCATGGGAACAAATGACCTCACTGGAAGAGAAGTCCCAGTTCAGGGTCTGGAAAGCAATGCAGTATAATAACAGCAGACGAACATAAGGAGTGGCCTGCTGGATCAAACCAGGGGTCCATCTAATCCTGTCTCACACGGTGGCCAATCAGTTCCCCCTGAGGGCCAACAACAGGCCGTAGAGCAGTGGTTCTCAACCTAGGGGGGTGGGACCCCTTTGGAGGTTGAACGGCCCTTTCACAGGGGTTGCAGCAGGGCCGGCTGCTTGTCCAGGGTGGAGGGCGCCATCCACACAACAGCCTTGCGGGGTAGATCAAGATAGAGCGTTCTTCTATCTGGAGTAGCGGAAAAGAGTGAGATCGGCATGGTGGGACAAGAGGCAGAACTGAAATGAGAAACCCCGGGGGGGAAAACAATTTATATACAATCGTGAACCATGGATCTTCATGCCATTGGTCAGTTTCGGTTTGATTTCTGTGAAAGAACACTTGCACAATTTTATGGTTCAGGGTCACCACAACACGAGGAACTGTATTAAAGGGTTGTAGCATTAGGAAGGTTGAGAACCACTGGCTTAGAGACTGAGGCCTTCCCCCCGATGTTGCCTCCTGGGACTGGGATTCAGAGGATGACTGCCTCTAAACATAGAGGTTCTCTTTAGTCACCATGGCTAGTAGCTACTGAGTGATAGGCCTTTTTCGTAAATCTATCTAGGCCCCTTTTAAAGCTGCCTAGGCCTGTGTCCATCATTACATTAAGCTCATAAATCTAAACTCCACTGAAGGGGAAAGTGCACTTAAAATTATAACTAAAGAGGTGTTACTGGTGGCCAGAAGGCCTCACCCAAGAACTGAGGTGAGTCCCCTTCTGGCTGGGATCGTACTCCCCCTCAAGGAGGTTTGTAGCCTGAGAGTCATGCTTAACCAATAACAACAACAACAACAAAATCCCATACCTGAATGCCATACTGATATTGAAATCTGGGATTTTTCAGAAATGCTAAAGTTTCTTCAGGTCCAATAGACTCAAACTGAAAAATATACCGCCCTCCCCAGAGGCTCAAGCCGGTTCACATAAAACGTAGAAATGATACACAGAACTTAGTTTTCATACAACATGAATAACATGAACATGAACTGTAACACAGGTACAAACTGTAACTATGCAAACAGGTCCAGAGCAGAAAGCGTGAGTGGATTTCTGGGAGGGAGGGAGGAGGAGCCCTGTCGGTGTTGCTGGTTGCTTGGTCTCAACCAAACGCCTGGTGGAAAAGCTCCCTTTTGCAGGCAATGCAGAACTGTTTGGGGGCCCTGATCTCCTCCGGGAGCCCATTCCACCAGGTCAGGGCCAGGACAGAGAAGGCTCTGGCCCTGGTTGAGGCCAGGCAGGCTTCTTTAGGGCCAGGGATCATTAGCTGCTTGGTGTTGGCGGAGCATAAAGCTCTTTGAGGGGCATTGGCAGGGAGGCGGTGCCTCAGGTACCCTCAGGAATACAGCTGTTCCCCTGCAGACTAACTCAGATACCCACTGAAACTAACTTGTAAGGAAGCGTCACAATAAAGTGAATTAAGCTTAATAATTATCTCTGTTTCTAAGAGATTCTGTGAAATGACAAAAGAAAAACCCAGAAAGATTTGGACCAACCAGCTTGGTGTAGTGCAGGCCTTCTCAAACAGGGTTTCGTGAAACGCTGGGGTTTCTTGAAAGCCTTAGTAGTGTTTCCTGAATGAGTGGGAGTTATTTAGTTTTTAATATATATTTTAAATTTGTTCAACATTTATCGGGTCATATGACAATATATGGTCATGTTGACCTCCCCCCCCTCCCTCCCAAAATCGCCAGTGACCTGGAGGGGGTGGGAAGGAGAGTCGGCCCCAGGTTGGCATGTATGCAGCTATGCTTCCTAAACATATTCTGCATGATCGCACTATTTCTGGGGTTGCTTGAAGCTTGTTTCAGGGGGTTATCAATGGTACAAAAGGTTGAGAAAGGCTGGTGTGGTAGTTAAAAGCGCCAGCTTCTAATCTGGAGAGCCAAGATTGATTCCCCACTCCTCCACATGCAGCCAGTTGGCCAACCCTGGGCTAATCACAGTCCAGATAGAGCTGTTCTCTCAGAGCTCTCTCAGTCTCACCTACCTCACACCGTGACTGTTGCGGGGAGAGGAAGGGAAGGCAATTGTAAGCTGCTTTCAGACACCTTTGGGTAGTGAGAGCCAGTTTGGTGTAGTGGTTAGGAGTGCAGACCTCTAATCTGGCACGCCAGGTTCGATTCTGCACTCCCCCACATGCAGCCAGCTGGGTAATCTTTGGCTCACCACGGCACTGATAAAGTTGTTCTGACCAAACAGTGATATCAGGGCTCTCTCAGCCTTACCCTCCTCACAGGGTGTCTGTTGTGGGGAGAGGAAAGGAAAGGCAACTGTAAGCCACTTTGAGACTCCTTTGGGTAGAGAAAAGTGGCATACAAGAACCAACTCTTCTTCTTCTTCTTCTAGTGAAAAGCTAGGTATAAAAACCAACTTTTCTTCTACCTAATACTTGGAAGGAGGGTTAGTCCCTCCCCCCATCTCGAAACCAGCATGTCAATCATGATAGTATCTTTCTTGGCATACAGCAAGTATGTCTTTGGCTTGCCTGGTGCATTTGGAAAGGGAGGGAAAAAAGAAAGAAACGAAATCCAGTGTCTTTTTGCATGCTGCCTTTCCCGTCCCCAGAAGTCAGGAAAAGATACCATCATTCGCTAAAAAAAAAAAACAACAACCCTACAGTACAAGAAGTAATCAAAGGCTACATAACCCGCAGCCATTGGAGCTCATTTCTGCCCAAATTGATCTCTAGGCCACATAAATCAGGCAGCTGTTAGAGAACAGCAGACGGGTATGCAAGATACGTATAACATTCGTCAGCTGTCAACACCTTCCTCTTTCTAAAGCAGGGCCATCTGCTCAGAAAACACGTATTAATTCAAAGACTACCAGAATACGAAATGCAGGCGAATAAGAGGAAATGGAAAGGCACCATCCCGGCTAGAACGGAAGACTTCCGAAAAGCATCAATCCTGGGCCACGGTCTGCCCATTCACAGCTAGGGCCAGGGCCAGGGCCAGTTGTGCTGAGATGCAGAACCCGTGTACTCAAGAGCCAAAGGGGTAAAAAATAGAGCAGGCAGTGGCCATTCATCCAGGGTGTGCAGTGATACCATCTGGGGCATACTAATCTCATTAAACAATACACTCGGATCTTGCAGCTGTCTACTGACAGCCAGAACACACGGTGCTAAACTAGGCAGACCCCCTAAGGAGCATCACGTCTTTTAGATAGCAGTCTTTGGCTTTCCGGGGGGTGAAGGTAAAGGTATCCCCTGTGCAAGCACTGGGTCATGTCTGACCCTTGGGGTGAAAGCACCATCAAACCCCTGGAGACTTCTGCGTAACGATGCACATGGCCAGCCCAAACATCACTGAAACCCCTTGACCAGTTGATTTCGAAAAGCTTTGCTTTGATTTCGAAAAGCTTTGAAAAAGAGGTTTTCCACCTCTTCCAAAGCACAATTTTCAGTTTGTACCTGCTAGACAGCACAAAAACAGAGGCTGGGGGAGGGGGTATTCTCCCCCCTCCCAACCCCTGCATTCAAGGAGCCCTTGGCTGAACCCCATGGAGTTTGTGTGCAAATAACCAGACACTTTTGTGTGGGTGCGCGCGCATGCACACACATGCTCAAGGATGCACCACCTGATCTGAATTTCTAAGTCTCAGGAAGCAAGCTAGCTTCATAGTTTTGTGTAGCTTGTTTAAGACTGATGTGGCCTCTTTAATGCATTTGAACTAACCAGTTATTCCACATTCTTTCTAATTTGGACACCCTTGTGTTCTTGCAAACGCAGACCGCTGTTCAATTGTTCATACTACATTGCTGCAGCAGAAGCATCAAGCATAGAGAAATCCAAGCTTGCTGCCTTCCTTCAAACACCAGGCCAGATACAGGTTTAGGCTCACAGGTTTAGGTCCAGTGACCGCTTTGGGCCAAGTAGGACCCTTCCTTGTTGGAACCTGTCTAGACCCTCTAGAAACTGTGGCTTTCCAGATGCCCATTGACTACAGTTCCAATGAGCCCATGGTCACCTGGCCAATTGGCAGGGGCTCATGGAAACCATAGTCCATGGACACCTGGAGAGCCACAGTTTGGCCTCCCCTGATCTATTCATCTTATTCCTTCAACTCACTCCCTCCCATCCAGAACTGCCCGCCTTCCCACCCGACCAATTATCACCAGCAAGATGCTGTCCTTGAGAGTGTCTAGGAAGACAGAGCCAGTCACCAATTAGGTACACTTGCAAGACGGAACGACTCTAAAATTACACGGACCAGCCCTACAGAGGATGGGATGGGGCGGCTTTGCCTGACCTCACCCCGACACACACACACGTCTTTCTGGTTGAGATGACATCAGGACGGAAGTGAGGGCAGAAAAGGCAGCTAGGAATGGCTGAAACACTGAGACCGTTTCCGCACTGGAGGTTTCATGCCGGTCTGGAGGCTGGAGTTTTAGTCGTGGCAGGTTGCCCTACCTCTTCCTGCACACACATGGGGGAGCATTTGGCTTGGTGCACCTCATCCGCCCCTGATTTGTGCTCCTGTATGGGAGCTGGGGCAGTGAAGTTCCCAGTGCATAAACGGTCTGAAAGAAGCATCTTCGGAGGGTTAAGAAAAGCCTTGGAGAAAACCCAAGGCAAGAAGGTGGTGAAAAATATCTGGAACAGAAGTGGCCAAAGTAGGACCTCCCATCGTCCAATGTGAGCCCTCCCAAGGGAGGCAGGAGCAGTTAGGGAAGTTACTGGGAAGTTACTTTGACCAGGTAGCTACAATCCATGTGTTGCAAAGGCCTTAGCAGGCTTAAATTTGGTTTATTCCTCAACTATACAATATGACCTTTATCTGGCAAGTGGCCAGGAACTAGGGTTTTGCACTTTGGTGCACTTTGGCTGCCTCGGTAATCACCGAAGCCTGAAGCAGCCCATAGGGGGGCAGTGCTGCGGCGCGGAGAGGAGGGGTGGCGATTGTAAGCCACCTTGAGACTCCTTCTGGGAGAGAAAAGCAACATATAAGAACCAACTCTTCTTCTTCTACCTGACTGGGTGTCTGTTGTGGGGAGAGGAAAGGGAAGGCGACTGTAAGCCACTTTGAGACTCCTTTGGGTAGAGAAAAGCAGACTGGCCATGGCTCTCCAGGGTCTCAAACAGAGGTCTTTTGCATAACCATCTGCTGGGTGTGTTAAGTGGAGATGCCGGGGACTGAACCTTCTGCATGTCAAACAAAGGCTCAACCTTACCACCTTGTAATTCCATTCCTCCCAAATGTCAATCCTGCCCTTGTTGTGAAGGAGGCCATGGAACAGGGTTTCTCACTGGAGTCTCCGAGCAGCATTGTGAGACGAGAGGTCATGACTGATCAATCACTGAATAATGAATAAACCATCTATGTCGTTTGTCATCAGCTGTCACTCTGGGAGATCTCCTTCCCCCACCTGGAGAGCTGGCAACCTGCACACTGGTGCACCTGCTGCTAAGCTGATCTGCACAGCAACTGGGGCTCTATTTGTGCTGCATGCATAGAATACACCGATCAATAATGCTCTCCACAAACATAATCTCTGAGCCAAAGAGTTTCAAGTAGACCTGGGGAGACTGAAGCTCCGATTTATTCATCACACCTTTCTCCTCTGAAATGAACTCTAGTTTAATTGCAACTAGCTGCAGTTTTCTAATTCTTTTTGACACACACACACACAAAGACACCACCCCAACCTTCTAAATCGATTATCCGGAGACGGCCCGAGTAAATCCGAAACAAAAGGTACGGGTCAGAAACTGCCGACCATCTGCCTGCCAGGTGCTCTGGGGCTTAGCTCTGCGGTTGCCCCTCCGAGGAGAGCGTTTTCACATGACAAACTGTTCTCCTTTTCAAACGACACATTCATCGCTCTTTGTTGTTGGTGGTGGTCTTTTTCATATGTGGCTGCCACTAGCTCAGGAAGAGATCTGGCCTGAAAAAGGAAGCTGCCCATCGCTTTTCCCAAATGGTGTTTGCCCAACACTTTGTAACTGTGCCATAAAACTATTCTTTCCATCCTTGCAAAGAATAATCCGGTCACCCATTGCAAAAAGGACGGAGGCAACAGTGTCATTTTAAGGTACTTCTCAGACCGGAGAAAAATAAGCAACTGTGTTAATCAATCAGGGCCACAGAATAGCTTCTATAATAATAATAATAATAATAATAATAATAATAATAATAATAATAATAATAATAATAATAATAATAATAATAATAATAATTTTGCTTATGGCACCTCACCAGCGGATTACTTGAGGCAGCTCTAGTATTGTCACCTCTGGGTTGGGAAATTCCTTGAAATTTGGAGATATGTGGTCCATATCTCATGACTAAACCACCAGTGGATTTGGGTAGGGATACAAGTACTCCCGTCATATTAATTCCTAAGAAAAGCTAGCGCATGTGAGCAAAGTTGTCTAAACTGATTCGCTTTCTGAAGCACTAGATTTCACCCCCCCCCAAAAAAAGAACCATGTTAATTTACCAGGGTGGGGGGAGAGAATAGGACTCTTCCTGAACTGCATTCTGAAGGGACGGAATCTCATGTGGACTATACCAGGGGCAGTCAACCTGTGGTCCTCCTGATGTCCATAGACTACAATTCCCATGAGCCCCTGCCAGCAAATGGTGGCAGGGGCTCATGGAAATCGTAGTCCATGTACATCTGAAGGACCACAGGTTGACTACCCCTGGACTATACCACACATTGGGTTCCTAACCACGTTTTTTGTAAAGCTCCCCCCCATTTTTGCAGATTCCCCCTGCCTTTGCAAGCACTTTAACATCACAGCTTCTGATTGAGCCAAAACCTAAACACTGGAGTCCAAAGCACAAGCCGGTAAGAGTGTCAGAAGTCACAGGAAAAAGAAATTCAAGATGGTGCACCAACAAAAACGACATGAAATGTTTCTAAGATTCATTTCTGGATCATTTATTGTAAATCACCGTGAGCCTCTAAAATGAGGAGGGTGTGAGTTCTAAAGGCTTAAAAATTTGCTGGGCATGTTACCGATATTCTTTCTTTCTGGTTAAAGTGATCTGTGATGACCTCTTTAAAGCAGCAATGGAGATCCATCAGATAATAAACAACAATTCCACATGTCGAGAACGCTCTTGAAAGCTGATGGAGTCTGTTGTGGTTCAAATGCAATAGCCAGCTTGATGTAGTGCTTATGAGTGCCGACTTCTAATCCGGCAAGACGGGTTTGATTCCCTGTTGGCCTTCACATGCAGCCAGCTGGGTGACCTTGGACTTGCCACGGGGCTGATGGAGCTGTTCTGACAGAGCAGTAATCTCAGGGCTCTCTCAGCCTCACCTACCCCATAGGTTGTCTGTTGCGGGGAGAGGAAAGGGAAGGCAACTGTAAGCCACTTTGAGACTACTTTGGGTAGAGAAAAGGGGCATATAAGAACCAACTCTTCTTCTTCTAGAACATCTCCAAACACATATAAAATAAGGGAAACAAGTTCTTGCAGACCAAATAGTTACCCACAATTCTTTCTAGACTCCCATTAAGATGGATTAACATTGATGACATGCTTATTTGCTGAATAGAAAAATTGTTGTATTATTATGATGTTGCCCAATCGGTTATCGTCTCATCGAATGACTGGTTATTGTCCATCTAAATGTCTGCCTGAGGAAGTGATGAAGGACAATGATCATCGCTATGATGAAAAATTGTGGTGGCCAGCTCCTTTCACTCTTAAGACACATTGAATCCACTGACTCCTTCTCCTGAGCATAGTTTAACTCATTGGTCAGCTGTATGATGGGAAACAGTGGGGTCAATTTTATCAACCTGGCATTCCTGCTAGGTTGACCCTTCAAAATGTCTGTCAACAGACAAGAGAACTGCATTCTCTCAACGTAGAAGGCTTGTCTTCTCAGTCTCTCTTTTGTTTTGGGTTTTGCCAGTCATTGAATCAGCTGATAAAGTGTTATGCTTGGGAGATCCAACGAGAACTTAAGAGCTGATATTAACAAGCAAGAAACCCATAAGGGCCTCCAGGAGCATCTCATTTCCTCCTCCCACACTATTTCCTTTTCCCATTCCATAAAAGTGTCCATTGCCTCTTCCTTTTTCCTTCTTCTCTCCTTATCACCCATCAGTCAACCTTTCTTTATCTGTCCCCTATTTTAACATAGCCCGCGGCACCACAAGCGCCGCGGACTAAATAAAGCCGTAAGGGCTGTGTGGGAGGAGTTAGGGCGGGCTCTGTCCGGGATGAGGAAGGGTGCTGATTGGCCCCTTCCTCTGGACAGACCATCGGCCGGGCCAATCGCCAGGCGTGAAGTGCCTGCCGATTGGCCCGGCCGATTCCCACCCTACTGACAAGGAAGCAACTGCGCGGCTCGCAGTTGCTTCCTTGCCGGCGGCGTGACGCGACGGAGGCGCGAAGTGCCTCCGACACGTCAGGCCGCCACTCAAGGGAGCCCCCGGCAGCCGCGCAGAGCGCGGCTTGATGCGGCAAGAGGCGCAAAGCGCCTCTCGCCGTGTCAAGCCGTGCCACGACGGAGCCTCCGGCCTCTAGGAAGAAGATGGCCGCCGCCAAGAAGATGCCGCGAAGGAGCCCTCTCGACGGTAAGCCACCTTTCCTCACTCTGCCCTTGCCAGTCCCTCGCTCTCCACCCCCTGCTAGCATCCATTGTATTTGGGATACAATGGGCTTTTTTACTAGTTATTACATATTACATATTTATCGAATGACAAGCTTGTAATATAGCCAGGAGATCCAAAGGTCGTCTGGCTGCCAGGCAAGAGACATTTGGAGCTGGTATTCCATGGCCTGCCTCTGCGTCACAGCCCTGGTATTCCTTAGAGGTCCCCCTTCCAAGGGCTAACCAGGGCCAACCCTGCTTAGCTTCCGAGATATGATCAGATAGAGCCTGTCTGGGCTATCCATTAAAGTCCCTCTTTCCTCCTCCGTTGGCCTCTGCCCAAGAAAACTATGGCCCATTTGTGCAGTGCCAGTTGCCAGGAGAGGCCTATTTACACATTGTGGCATTTTTCAGATTTGTAGAAATATCAGCCCTATTTGTACACGGCTCCAGTCTCTGGATTTAATCATCCACAAATCTGGCCATGTTGAGAATTAGACAAACTGACGTTCCTTCCAAAACGATCTTAACACTGAAAAAAAACAAAAAACCCTACCACACAATTGCAGCTCCATCGCTACCAGAGGAACAGAAGACGGCTCACCGCTTCTCAGGGTAAAAGAGATAAAGAAATATTATTATCATCAGACATTAGGAATACATACATCTGATCTCATCTTCTAAATAAATAATAAATTGTTTCTGAGAGGAATCCGAAAGATGTTTCTCCACGGCCCAAGGGACACGCGGGCTCAGAAAATACTTGAAAGGCAGCAGAAGCATCTCGAATGCAGGAGATTTTTTCCCCTCTCCATCTGAGAAACGGGCGGTTGGTGTGCCTGTTTGATCATCCGCTGATGTTTATTTTCAGTGTTGGCTCAACAGCGGGAGCCGAATTTGCATCTCCAGAATTCCCAGGGAATGGAGTCGGCTGGAGATCAAGGAGCAGATGTCCTCCCGCTTCCTTCTTTCCCTCTCTAAGCCGACTGCAGCGAGCACTATGGCAGGGGTAGTCAACCCCTGGCAGAGGCTCATGGGAATTGTAGTCCATGGACATTTGGAGGACCACAGGTTAACTACACCTGCACTACGGATCTTTTCGGGTGTTCCCCATCAACTCTCTACGCTCGCTCGGTCATATGCTCTGGCACAGCAGCTTTTGCACTGAGTTACACTCAGCCTGTTGATGCGGGTGAAGGAGGAGAGTGCAAAAGTTGGCTTGAAACTCAACATCAAGAAAACGAAGATCATGGCATCCGGCCCTCTCAATTCCTGGCAAATAGATGGGGAAGAAACGGACATAGTGACAGATTTTATTTTCCTGGGCCCCAAGATCACTGCAGATGGGGACTGCAGCAAAGAAATTAAAAGATGCTTGCTCCTGGGGAGGAAAGCTATGGCAAATCTAGACAGCATCCTAAAATGCAGAGACATCACCCTGCCAACAAAAGTGCGTCTAGTCAAGGCTATGGGCTTCCCAGTTGCAATGCCTGGCTGTGAAAGTTGGACCATAAGGAAGGCCGAGCGGCAAAGAATTGAGGCTTTTGAACTCTGGTGCTGGAGAAGATTCTTGCGAGTCCCTTGAACTGCGAGGCGAACAAACTGGTCAGTCCTAGAGGAGATCAGCCCAGACTGCTCCTTAGAAGGCCAGATCCTGAAGATGAAACTGAAATACTTTGGCCACCTCATGAGAAGGAAGGACTCCCTGGAGAAAAGCCTAATGCTGGGAGCGATTGAGGGCAAAAGAAGAAGGGGACGACAGAGAATGAGGTGGCTGGATGGAGTCACTGAAGCTTAAATGGACTCTGGGGAATGGTAGAGGACAGGAAGGCCTGGAGGATCATTGTCCATGGGGTCGCGATGGGTCAGACATGACTTCGCACCTAACAACAACAACAACACTCAGCCTTTCTTAATAAACATACCCTGCCCCACGCTAAAGGTCCCTTTGCAAATGGGTAGCTTTTTCCCCAGCAGTTCCCAAGGTGGCACATTCAGACAGGAACTTCCCATGTTTAGAACACAATCCAGGAACCGACAGTGTTGGGTTCAGGCAACCATTTTCCTAACCATGGAATGGCCATCTGCTATCCCCTTATGGTAGATGTCCAAGAAGAAGAAGAGTTGGTTTTATATCCCCGCTTTTCAGTACCAGAAAGAGTCTCAAGGCAGCTTACCATCGCCTTCTCTGTGAGGTAGGTGGGGCTGAAAGAGCTCTGACAGAACTGCTCTGGGAGAACAGCTCTATCAGGACAGGGATGAGCCCAAACTCACCCAGCTGGCTGCACATGGAGGAGTGGGGAATCAAACCTGGCTCACCCAATTAGAAGCCACCGCTCTTAACCACTACACCAAGCTGGCTCTCGTTTAGAAGAAGAGCTGGTTTTTGCACGGTGCTCTTTTATTACCTGAAGGAGTCTCAAAGTGGCTTACAATCACCAACTCTTCCTCTCCTCACAACAGTTAGCCTGTGAGGTAGGCGAGGCTGAGAGAGCTCAGAGAACTGTGACCGGCCTGAAATCACCCAGCAGGGCTTCAAGGATCTCCAGATTCAAGGCTGCCACTCTTAACCACTACACCAAGCTGGTAAGAAGGTACCAATGAAACTCCGCCTTGTGGTTTTGGGCATCTTCAGCTTGATCTCTGAACACACACTGGGGATTTAACTTCCACCGAGGACAGAATGGTGGTTCTTAGCTAAAATATTTGACGTTTGTCAGTCGGCTCCTTGGCTTACATCCATTTTGGAGGGCTTCCCTTTTGTGACTCATATGCAACCTGCCTGACTTTAAGAAGGCACTTTATGCCAAGATAGTTGTGGTTTGTGTGTGTTTATATCATTGTAACCACCGAAGAAGGCCTTCAGAGTCACAATGTGTTGTGTCTCTTCATGCATCATACATAACCATTAATGTGATTCGTTGAAATTGGATGTGCAACTACTACTTGGTTGCTGTAAACGTGGCTTTGAATATTTCATGATATCTTTGTATGTTGTTTTTAATCCTAATCATGTGCAGGATGTAATAAACAGTTGTACTTTATTCTGTTCTCTCCCCCCTCCCCCCCCTTTATTCAACCTTTGAGTTCCTGGCAACTTCAGTTTGCGTTCAGGCCTCACAGGAGCTTCCAACCAGATACTGACAAAAGAAGAACTCCCGAAGGCAAGAATAAACCCACAAATACACTTCCCAGGATCATTTCTGGATTAGATTGTACCCCAACTGGGCATCCCAGTTGAAGAGGGATGTAGACAAACTGGGGTATGTCCAGAGGAGGGCAACAAAGATGGTGAGGGATTTGGAGACCATGACATATGAGGAAAGGTTGGAGGAGCTTGGTCTGTTTATCCTAGAAAGGAGACCACTGAGAGGGGATCTGATAACCATCTTCAAGTATTTAAAAGGCTGCCATATAGAGGATGGAGCAGAGTTGTTCTCTCTTGCCCCGGAGGGACAGACCAGAACCAATGGGATGAAATTAATTCAAAAGAAATTCCGTCTAAACATCCGGAAGAAGTTCCTGACAGTTAGAGCGGTTTCTCAGTGGAACAGGCTTCCTCAGGAGGTGGTGGGTTCTCCAACTTTGGAAATTTTTCAGCAGAGGCTGGATAGCCATCTGACAGAGAGGCTGATTCTGTGAAGGCTCAAGGGGGTGGGCAGGTTACAGTGGATGAGAGATAGGCTTGTGAGTGTCCTGCATAGTGCCGGGGGTTGGACTAGATGACCCATGAGGTCCCTTCCAACTCTATGATTCTATGATTTCTCTGACGGCTTCCATTGTGCACAAAGCAGCATCCAAAGGGGAACATCTCTTTTGGCCAACAAGGCCCAAGCCATATGGTAAATTTTTTTTTAAAATATATCAATTAGGAGTCATCAACCTCCCTACTCACTTTCGCAGATGCCACAAAATGGCCGCAGAGAAATTTACTTCCCCGAGCACCTCAGTGCCTAATTTGGACAGGGACCACACCTGGGGGGGGGGGAGTGTTTCTGCCTCCTGCCAGTGCTGTTTTCCCAAGCTGAGAAAGTCTCCCAGAGAGGTGCTTTCCCCCCACCCATTTCATGATTGCAAATGCACCAGATTCAGCACGTGAGCCTCAACCCCTGTGCAACCCAGAGGATTAAAAAACCTATTGTGTCGTTTGACCCTTCCGCTTTGAGGTTTGCAGATTCCTCTGAAATTTTGGAGGCAGTCAACAGCCGTCAGCCGTCTCTCACTCAATCAAACAAGCCCCCTTTAATGGCATAAACAGATTACAAAATTAAAGGAATATTAAAATCCAAAGGGGAAAAAGAGCAGTTAGTCATTAATAAAACACTACCTCAGATCAAAGGATAACACAGAAGTTAGTTAATAGACCCACGATATTAAACAGCATAAAACAACAATTCAGAATTAGTATTCATCTTACCATCAACGACTAGAAATCAGGACGCTTCTAATGTAATATCAGGATTAGTATCATCTAGATCAGGGGTAGTCAAACTGCGGCCCTCCAGATGTCCATGGACTACAATTCCCAGAAGCCCCTGCCAGCATTCGCTGGCAGGGGCTTCTGGGAATTGTAGTCCATGGACATCTGGAGGGCCACAGTTTGACTACCCCTGATCTAGAACAGGGGTGGCCAAACTTTGGCTCCCCAGATGTCCATAGACTGGAACTGCCATGAGCCCCTGTCAACTGGCCATGCTGGCAGGGACTCATGGTAATTGTAGTTCCTGGGCAGCTGGAGACCCACAGTTTGGACACCCCTGAACTAGTAGAAACCAGCACATACACTTGCTCTATGGCAGGGATCCCCAACAGAGTCAGGGATTTCCTAAAAGTATACCGGAACAGGTGGGGGTTTTACTCAACAAGGCTTCTGACTGGCCATAAGAAATCTGATTGGCTGCACAGAGTTTTTAAAAACACTGCTTTGGCAACAGTTGCCATTGTGGCCCAAGGATCGTCACTGAAGGTAAGCTGCAGCAGCCATTTTGTGGCTGGCCCCACCTCCTGTGGCAGCCATTTTGAGGTTGCGCCCACCACGCTGCATCGGAATTCCAAAGGTGCCTTGCAGGCTCAAAACAGTTAGGGACCCCTGATATACGTGACCATGACGTTGTTTACAAGCTTCTGGTTTGAGGCAACATAAAAGAATCCCCACTTCCACTATTGACAGAAACCTTGGGAAAGAGGTTATTCTGCCACACGACTGGAAAAGAGCTGTCCAAAAGGTTATCATTAGTCTCCAAGCACAGGGCTAAAAAGCTGCTGTGTTTAGAGATGCAGGAATGCAGAAGTATATCTATTTTGATATTCACTCAATTAGATTCAATTAGCTGTATTAGATTCAGGTGGGCTGCCACGTTGTTCAAGTTTGAGTGCAGCGGCACCTTTAAGACCAACAAAACGGTGTCTGAGGAGGAGTGCAGGGCACACAAAAGTTTATGGTTTAAATCAAATGTTGTTGTTTTGAAAGGTGCCAATGGACTCAAACTTCATTCAGTAGTTGTGTGTTATTTAGACCAGTGGTCCCCAACCCCCGGTCCGAGGACCGGGACCGATCCGTGGATCAGTTGGTACTGGGCCACGGCTCATCGTCGTCCTCCTCCCCATCTGCTGCCTCGGGGGCTGCCCTGCCATTCTGCCGCCGGCTCACCTTTGGTGCTCTCCGGTAGCCGCCATGGCTGGGGCTCCCCCTCGGTGTGGCACTGCACATCTGCTGCTGGCAGCGCTCCCCAGTGGGTGGAGGGAAGTCAGAGGCGCCAGCGGGAAAGCAAGTGGAGCAGGGAATCAGGCAGCAGCGACATCCCTCAGCAAAAGACTACCCCCCCCCCCCGGGCCTCAGTAAAATTCTCAAGCATTGACTGGTCCCCGGTGATAGAAAGGTTGGGGACCACTGATTTAGACGCTCGAAATTGTGGAAAAATAGGCTAAAAATTTGCCTCGAAGAGTAGTTGATACCAGCTTTCCAGCAGAATACTTATTTACCACTAAAGTCCAGAAGTTGCAAGAGCAATACAAAGATACACATTTCACAGGAAACGGGATTTCTCTCTAAACAAATCACAGAGCTTAAAAAAACAACCAGCACGCTACAGTTCTACTAAATACATTAATCATCAGCAATTCTGTGCACAAACAACAATTCCCCCTGGTTAGACAAGGGTGATTCTGAGCAACCTGCAGGTGCTGGGAATGGAGCCCTTAGGAGAGAGCAGATAAGCAAAGCTGCAGCAGCGGATATGATAACCGGGAGGCTCCATTTCAGGCAGACGGTCAGCCAAAGTTGTGGAGTGTTTAAAAACCTGGACAAAGGAATTCAAATCCCCACATCACCGTAAACTCACTGGGTAATCTTGAAGAATCCACTGGAGACATCTTACACTTGAAACATTTATGATGGGTATCAAGTTTCTACTTCTCTGAGACCAATTACTTGTAACCCTTGTAACACCTCCCTGCAGAGTCCTAGGTTGACATGTGCATGGCTGTCTCCCTGCCTTTCTTTGCTTTTGTAGTGGTTAAGAGCACCGGGTTTGATTTCCCACTCCTCCCCCACATGCAGCCAGCTGGGTGACCTTGGGCTCGCCACAGCACTGATAAAGCTGTTCTGACCGAGCAGGAATATCAGAGCTCTCTCAGCCTCACCCACCTCATGAGGTGTCTGTTGTGGGGAGAGGAAAAGGAAGGTGACTGTAAGCCACCTTGAGCCTCCTTCGGGTAGAGAAAAGTGGCATATAAGAACCAACTCTTCGTCTTCTTCTTCTTCAGTAATATCAGGGCTCTCTCAGCCTTACCTCCCTCACAGGGTGTCTGTTGTGGGGAGAGGAAAGTGAAGGGGAATGTAAGGTGCTTTGAGACTCCATCTGGTAGAGAAAAGCGGCATATAAGGACCAGCTCTTCTTCTTCTTTGCTACTTATTTTCACTGCCACCAATAGCTCTTGCCTTTGACTTGGTGTGTAACGCCACAATATTATCCTCCAATGTAGTTTGCACATCGATTATAATTCCAGGAGATCTTCAGGTCCCCCCTGGAGCTGGCAACCCGAGGGAGTGGGGAATGTTCTTAGAAATATGGCTCCAATCTGGTTAAGCCGACCAGCCCAACACAGTCTGACAAATTCCATCACCGCACAAATATCCCCTCCGGCTAATCCTGCTTGGCAGTTCTCTATTCGGGAGAAAGTCAAGCTTTCTCCATCAGCCTCACAAAACTAAATAGCAGCGTAGCTCAAGAAGCATTTGTTCTGGTTCCCAGCTAAGGGACACGGTGGGCCTTGGAACATGAGAACTCAGGGCCTTTACAATGCGGGCTTTTACTGAGTTTTCCTGCGGACCACAAAAGAATCTTGTACAGAAGTTCCAGGGTTGAGTGTTTTTAAAAAACAAATGTATAATAAGCTAAGCGCTGGTACAGAGGGACAGCAATTCAAAGTCCCCAATCTGAATGCCATCTCTACAAGAAAAAGAAGCAGAAGAAGTAGTAGTAAGGTTGGTTCTTATATGCCGCTTTTCTGTACCCAAAGGAGTCTCAGAGCAGCTTACAATCGCCCTCCCTTTCCTCTCCCCACAACAGACACTCTGTGAAGTGAGTGAGGTTGAGAGAGCCCTGAGAGCCCTGAGAACCGGGTTTGATTCCGTACACCCCCTCCACATGCAGCCAGCTGGGGAGAACTGGGGAGAATCACAGTAAACTCAGGGCTGTTCTTAAAAAGCAGTTCTCTTGGAGCTCTCTCAGCCCCACCTCCTTCAAAGTGTGTCTGTTGTGGGGAGAGGAAGGGAAATATGTTTGTAAGCTACTTTGGAACTCCCTCTGAGTAGTGAAAAGGGGGTGTATAAAAAAAAACAGCTCTTCTTCTAATAGACAGAACATCCCTGGAATCTTAGGGCAGGGTCTTTCATCCCCCAACTACCCAAGATGCCTTTCACTTGAGATGTCTTGGATTAAAGACCTGCATTCAAAGCACAGAGCTACAAGCCCTCCTCTCCAAAATCGCTACAAAATGAGGAGGAGGTCTGCTTGGATGAACTTGGGCCAGTCCCAGTTGCTTCAGGACTCTCTCAGCCCCACCTGCCTCACAAGGAGTCTGTTCTGGGGAGAGGAAGGTTGTCATGTCTGTCCTGCAATGCAGCGGGGTGGGGTGGTGTGGTCTGGCTGGTTGTCGCCAATGTCTAGGGTTGCCAAAGACTGGCGACAACCAGCCAGACCCCCACCCCTTACCTCACAAGACAGACATGGCAGCCTCCATGCAGCAAAGCTGCCAACTCCACCCCCGCCCCCCACAATGACCTTTCCCAAAGGGAGAATCCCACCGTGACACCCATGTTGGCAGGTGCCCGATTCCCTTAAGAGCTGCTCCCATTTGAGGGGCTGGAGCGGCCTCAAGGGCACAGTGTCCTCTGCACAGCAGAGAGAGGAAGGCGCACCTGTCTGCCTCCACAAGGAGAAGCGCCACCAGCAGTCTGCAGGAGCCCAGTCGCGGGCGCTTCACGTTTGCCAGCCGCTCTGGGTAATGTCCCCAGACTGGTGAAAGGCAAGGCCTGCTGTCAAATCTCTTAGAAAGCAGAAGGTGGTTTGGGTATTAGCTCAGTGAAAGCCGCTAAGAACTAATTGCATTATTGCCAACAGATGTGACCCGGCGAAGCCCGCCGGTCAGCTTCCCTGCAGGCAAAACGCTGGGAAGAGTTTCCTCGGGGGGAGGAGCCAATTTCCAACCTGCTGATGCTTCAAAAGGTAAGAGATTTGGGCATCGCGCAGGTGTGCGCTCAACGACTGCGACTTGCGAGCCGTGAGTTCAGGAACAATGTACATCTGGGGCTTCTTTTATGCTTGAAGTGAATTGAGCACGCAGCTGAATTTAGGGCCGCACGCCAGCGTGACCAGGGAATCTGGAGTCTAGACAAGGCTAGGAAACTCTAGCTTGGAAAATTCCAGATTTGGGGGTGCAACCTGGGGAGGGCAAGGGGAGAGACCTCAAAAAGAGACATTCCTACAGGATCAGCCCTCCAAAGGTGCCACTTTCTCCAGGGGAAGTGATCTCTGTCGTCTGGAGGTCAGTTGTAATTCTGGGAAACCTCCAGTCCCCACCTGGAGGTTGGTAACTATAGAGCTAGGGGGTCTCTTTCAGCACCAGGCAGGGCCCATATGGGTTTCGCCTTACTGGGGCGCAGGCATTATACCACCACTGCAAGGAAGCCGCGCTACATTCGATCTGGTTTGGTGACAGATCTCTGAACCATGCTGCTCCCCTTCTCTGTGTCGAGATTCATGTTGCGGTGGCTCACCGTGCCTTGGGAAATTTTATCTGGAGACCCTGCCTTATTTCCTTTGAGTGGTTTTTGTTTCATTTCGCAGCGTGGTGCTTAGAGCATAAGAGAAGCCATGTTGGATTAGGCCCATGGCCCATCCAGTCTGACCCTTTGACACACTGAGTGGCCAAAACCCAGGGGCCACCAGGTCCACCAGCAGGAAGAATACAGAGCATCCCTGCCCCAGACATAGTGTTCCCTCTATACCTTGTGGCTAAGAGCCAATGATTGATCTCTGAAGGTGATGAGAAAAGCCATGCCAGATCAGGCCAATGGCCCATCCAGTCCAACACTTTGAGTCACGGAGTGGCCAAAACCCAGGATCCATCAGGAGGTTCACCAGCAGGACCAGAACTCCAGAAGCCCCCCCTACTCTTGCCCCCCTACCACCAAGAATACAATGCATTACTACCCCAGTCATAAGAACATCAGAGAAGCCATGCTGGATCAGGCAGGTGGCCCATCCAGTCCAACACTGAGTCATGCAATGGCCAAATCAGGAGGTCCACCAACTCCAGAAGCCCTCCCACAGTTGCCCCCCCAAACACCAAGAATACGGCGCATCACTGCCACAGACTGGGTGTTCCCTGTATACCTTATGGCTACTAGCTCAGAAGTTTATCCAATCTCCTCTTGAAGCTATGTTTGAAGCTGCCACAACTTTCTGTGGCAGTGAAATCCATGTGTTCATCACTCTTGGAGTGAAGAAGTTCTTCTAGTCGGACTCATTTTCCCTGCACATGAATGTTTGGGACTGGGCTTTGAGCAGGTGAGTTGGCCTATCAATAGGAAAGCCAACAGCCTGGAGAAAAACAACCCCTGGCCTTTTAACAGAGTGTTAGCTGTTTTTTAAATGGTGCGTTATTTGCCTCCATTCCATGAAAAGCTTTATCTGATTCCATCCGATCAGCCTCTTTGGAAGAGTCCTAACCTGGGGTGGTCCAGGCTGCCCCAATGTCATCAGATCTCGGAAGCTAAGCAAGTACTTGGATGGGAGACCAATATGGATGTCCAGGGTCACTCTGCAGAGGCAGGTCATGGCAAACGTTTCCTGTCTTGAAAACCCTACAGGTTCATTATAAGTCAGCAGTGATTTCACCATGCTTTCCACAACCACCAAGGGGATAAGACATGCCCGTCCCTGTTGGCCCCTTCCAGAATTCAAGCAACCCACATCACAAAGTCCTGCGTAGTTTGAACATGTGAGACTGATACGAACTGGTAGGAGAACTGATTTTTAAGTGTCCTTGCATGTTTCCTCCTGGAAGGTAGAAGACTACCCCTCTTAGTGAGAAGACAATGAAGAACCTTTCTTCCTGGTGTGTGCTAAACTTCTACATGGGTTCTGGTTTTGCTTGAGAAGAACTTGCAGCAGTGCAAAACGCAGCACACTCTTCAAACTGTAGGAAGGGCCAACGTGTGAGCCCACTGTTTAGCCTGCAACACTGCTGACAAAGGTAATACGCATACCACTCACTGTAAATACAGCAAAGCAAGGTCCTGTTCGATTTTTAATATGGTGCACCAGACATCTGAAACATGTACAGATCTTGTAAGAGAACTTCTTACAATGTGCTGAAGATCGTAATTTTGCATGCAAGAGAGCCTGGGAGGGAAAGGATTAAGAGAATTTTCTCACTGGGATACAGGCTCCACCCTCTCATGGTTTAGCTGCTGAGCCTCTTCTCCCTTGCTTGCCTTCTGTTTTATCTTATATATATATAGGAGAGGATAGTTCTCCTTCTCTCTCTTACCTGGGCTTGGAGCTGTAGCCAGTTAACCTTTTTGAGGTTAATCTGTTCACAAGAAGTTAAATGTACCTAACATGAATATGTCACGTAAGATGTGCTTTTATTTTTGTCAGTAAAATTTCTTTCTCTTGTTACCGAGGAGTCAAACCATCACTGTAATTTGAACAGCAGTTTCCCATGACGTGTGGAGGATCAAGAATACTATGTAAAGCTTCCGTGCTTCCAAGTCAAATGATTCTTTTCCCACCACATTTTAACCAATACTCTGAACATATCTTGCCTTGAAAAGCCTATGAAGGACCCCTTAAGTCAGTTGCAACTTGATAGCAGAAGAAATGGGAGAGGAGAAAGAAAGAAAAAGTCCAAAGCTGTTCCACATTAATTGTACACCTACATGGATCTATCATGTAAGATGTGCTTCTATTTCTGTGGGTAAAATTTCTTTCTCTTGTTACCACTGGCGTCAGATCATCATTGTCATTTGTTTGAACAGCAGTTTCCCATCACCGGGAAACGTGGAAGATCGAGGACACTATGTAAAAGCTTCTGTGCTTCCAAGGCAAATGATTTTTTAAAAAACCTTTTAACCTAACATTAAATAGATCTACTTAGAATCCTACCCAGGTCTACTCAATGGAGTTTACTCCCAGGAAAGAGTTCTTAGGAGTGTATTGTGCATCAAGCAGAGCAAACTGGTGACAATCCATAGAAGACAGTGGACAAAACGTCTGCCTATTGTAAAAAAGTGCGGCATCCCTGAAAACCGAACCTGCCCTGATTTAGAAGCTGCAAATTGAGTGCTCTTCATTGAGTCATTTACTAAAACAGGTGGAGCATCATTAATAACAACACTTGGCTTTGCGGGTAAAAAGATAATAAGCTTTAAAGGAACGTCCGTGGGATCCGGTAACTTCAGACGGCCTGAAAAGAGATCAAAACAAGCTTAACGCAATTAATATGGCAATTCTCCTTCCCAACTTGGCACACTGCAGATGCTAATTTGCACATATTTCCCTACCACGAGGCCAAACAAAAGAACGGAGCTGCCTGTCCTTTGCAGACAAAAGCGCTGGAACGCCAGCACCGGGAACCCCTGCCTTAATGTCAAATCTTCTCCTTCCTCCAGAAAGGGGATATTCCACGATCCCACAATCTTGATGGTGCCAGAGAGGGTTGCTCTTCCTTTAGCAGGATGCCTCATGCTGGTATACGCTGATATGCCAGGATCCCAGCCGGCTGGATCCATTCCAGTTGGGTTTCCACCCTGGCCACGGGTCAAGAGGGCTCTGGTTGCCCTGATCGATGATTTCCGGTGACAGCTGGACCGAGGCGGGTCAGCACGGCTGGTGTTGCTGGATCTCACAGTAACGTTTAACGTGGTAGACCACAAGCTTCTTGCTCACTGACGGTGGGTAACCTCCTTTCTCCAGGACCAAAGTCAGAGGCAGGTGTGTGATTCTCTCCACCAGGATTATAGATGAGGCCAATTAGGAACGACACCAATAACAACAAACTGGGTCTCTTTGTCTTCTGGATCTTCGGCTGTCATCCTGCTTCAGGATTTTCTGCTTGAACCTTCCCTAGGAGTAGTTTTCAGCCTTCGCTATTTTCTGTCAGTAATGTGTGGTCACTGGCCTTATCTCAGGTTAGTAAACTGTTCAAGGCTTTCATGGCTGAAGTCAACTGGCTGTTGTGGGTTTTCCAGACTTAGCGGCCATGATCCTGAAATTTTAGTCCCCGGTGTTTCCCCAGGAACTCCATTTCCATGGAGAGATGCCCATTTTGCTGTGTCCTATCTCTGAAGAAGAGCCTCTTGTGGCGCAGAGTGGTAAGGCAGCAGACATGCAGTCTGAAGCTCTGTCCATAAGGCTGGGAGTTCAATCCCAGCAGCAGGCTCAAGGTCGACTCAGCCTTCCAGCCTTCCGAGGTCGGTAAAATGAGTACCCAGCTTGCTGGGGGGGGGGGAGGTAAACGGTAATGACTGGGGAAGGCACTGGCAAACCACCCCATACTGAGTCTGCCATGAAAATGCTAGAGGGAGTCACCCCAAGGGTCAGACATGACTTGGTGCTTGCACAGGGGATACCTTTACCTTTACCTTATCTCTGAAGATGCCAGCCGCAGTTACTGGCAAAACACCAGGGGCTAAAATGACCGAATTACGGCGACAAAATCCGGAAAACCAACAGCGAGTTATCTCAAACTATTACTGTTCCTTCCAACCTCTTTTCACTCCACCTTCCTCTAAATCCTATCCATCTTTCCTTCAGATGTGTTCTGTATACAGACTGAATAGAAAGGGATACAAAATATATCTTTGTCTGACACCTTTGCCAATTGGAAACCATTATGTTGGCGCAGATTCTGTCTTAATCATAGCCTCTTGTCCATTCAATGTCTCTACCCAAATCAAAATACTGCATCGATAGCAGAAGGTGAATTGGTTGTGACTCATTCAAATGCACCAACACACACCCACCCTCTCTTTCCTCCTTGGATTGCCACTTTAAATCTACGGCATGTTCCCTCCCTCCCTCCCTTAAAACCGTCATACCCCCAAATAGATCTACTTTGAACAAACATACCTATGGGAAAACAGCTGACCTTCACCAGATCTTCGGCCTGCAATTTTAATGGCTGAGGGCTCTTTTGGACCTCCGAGATGGTATTGTCTACATCAGGACACACAAGGTCCTTTCTAACTGGGAATTCCTGTGCAAACCGCATGCTCGGCCACTGAATGGCGCGCATTCAGCAGTGTCACAGAGCACTATGCTGTCTCTGCAGGGCCCGATGGCCTCGAATGCCAAACACCCTTGTGTGACCAGCAGGAATACTAGAGAGCAGATTCCCTTTCACACAGCCACATGAAACAGCCTCAGTCTTGGAGTGAGCAACTCTGCATGCCTAGACATTGGATGGCACTATAGCACTCGAAATATGTGCATGTTATCTCCTGGAATTGAATGGCTATCTTTGTCTTCACCTGGGAGCTGTCCTCTTCTCCTTCTCTCTCTGTCTTCTCACTCTCTCCCATGGCCTTCCCTGGAGATACATGTTTCTGCAGGTCTCTCCTGTAGAGGACAATGGCCTCATACTCCCCCACGCTGGATGATGGACAAGCTGGATGTGGGTGATAGGGATAGGGCAATCTGTGATAGGTTATACTTCTCTCTCTCCTTTCGACTACAACCTGAATGTGAACTGGAAAGACTAGAATAAATGTACCTTTTTTCGCAATATACTTATTGGGAGACTGATTGACTGCACTCAGGTATCAGGCTTCTAGGACTGGGTAAATCGCTGCTCTATTAATTAAATATTCCACTTACGTCAGACCTTTTTCAGCCAGGGTTTCTTTGTTGTTGTTTTTTTGTTTTTGAGAGAGAAATTTTAATAATTTTATTCAGAATTCAGAATAGGTGAACCAAAAAAACCCATACAAAAAAGATGGAAAAACAACATACATCAGATAGTGAACACTGGCCAATTCTACCTTTTACATTTGTTTTTTTTTTACATTGTTTTACATCTTAATTGGGGAGCATTGTTGATGTCTTAGTAACACAATCTGCACAGAAATGTCAGTGTTTTCTACATTCTTCAACTGGCCTTCACTTGACTAAACTAAAACCCTGGGGTTTCTTGACAGCCCTGGGCCTATTCTGCACACGATAGATAATGCACTTTCAATGCACTTTAGAAGTAGATTTTCCTGTTCTGCACAGGAAAATCCAGCTGCCAAAGCACATTGAAAGTGCATTATCCTATGTGTGCAGAATGGGCCCTGGATGGGTTTCCTGAATGGATGGGAGTTAATTTTCATATATTTTCAAAATGTGTCAAACATTTATTGGGAAACATGACCATATAGGGTCATGTTGATTCACCCACCCCTCCCAAAACGGCCAAGGATGGGGAGGGGCCCCAGGTGGGCGTGTCCACAGCTCTGCTTCCCAACCATATTCTGCACAATTTCTGGCATTTTTCAAAGCCCGAGGAATGTTCCAGGCTTTTCTCGACAGTAAAAATTTTGAGAAAGGCTGACCTACGTCCATCAAGTTCAGTGTAGTCCAGAGTCTCAGGTAAGGATGGGTGAATCAATTTAGATAAACTGAAAAGTTCTCTCTCTCTCTCTCTCAAGATGTCTGGAACTGAACCCAGGACTTTCTGCAGGCAAGGAGATAGCATGGACGACAGAAACTCACTGAGTGACCCGGGGCAAATCACATTCTCCCTGCCTATCCTACCACACAGGGGGGTTGTGAAGGTAAAATGGAAGAAAAGAGAATGGCATCTGCCACTTTGGGCCCCCATTGGGAAGAAATGCAGAGTATAAACAAACAAATGAACAAATGAGCCGCCCTTCCCAACAGCACCACACCTCCTGGTTAAACCTTCCCAAGAAACAAAGAACCAGAGTGGAGAAAACGGGTCAAGAAGAGTTCCGCACTGGCTCACACAGGGGCATTCCCAACTTAGGATCATCCCCCCCCCCCAAAGCACAACTTGGGACTTTTTCTTTCTTTTTCATATCCGAAACACAAATTATAGCCGCCCTGGCTTCACAGGCTGAACCCTCGATCTAACAGCAGCTGGCAATTAAGCCTCCCCTCTCCTCCTCGACAGAAAAGCCCCTTTGCTCTGGAGAGGCAGATGGCTTGGTCCCTATTCACAAGCCTGGCATTCAGGCGGCTTTACCCAATGCAAATCGAGCTGGTCTTTGTGCTTGTGTGTGTGTGCGCGCGGGTGTGCGTGTGCGCACGCTAATTCTCAGCTGATCTGTGACAGGCTGCGTGGTGTCGAAGCATTACCGCAGAACAGAGGAGCAAAAGGGAAACAAAAGGAAGACGACAGAAGAGAGGCATCCCCTTCTGCATACAGAAACAGGATGGGCACTCGGGGCCCCTGGGGATGTGCACCATGCGCCCAAGGGCTACGGCTGAGATGCGTATTCAAAGGGCATTTCGACTGGGTCACGACCCGTACAGCCTTAATTTCGCTGCACGCCGACTGATGCAAACTTTACGCTCCCTGTTAGAAACGCCACCCGTCCTCACCAAGAGGCGCCAAGGAAAATGAGCGAGCTGTAGAGAGCATACTTGCTTCTCTGAAATCAGTGGCTCATTATCCTGGAGAGCTCATGCGCCGCAGCAGTTGGTGCATCAGGCTACGAACTTGGGAACCGGGTTCAAATCCCTACTCTGCCCCAGAAGCTTGCTGCGGGGCTTGGGACCTCACAAGGTTGTGGTGAGGATAATCTTTTGTTTATTTATTTGTTTGTTTGTTTGATATTTATACCGCTGCTCCTGTGACTGGCTCGTGGCGGTTAACACAGTAGAAACATCCATACAATTAAAAAATCCCCCCCCAAAACAATTAAAACAGTTTACACATGCGGCAAATGGCAGCGACCTAATATAACCACCACTCCCTATTCTCAGTATAGATGAAATCATAACTGAAACGTAACATAAGATGGAATAAAACTGGCTAGAGCAGGGGTAGTCAACCTGTGGTCCTCCAGATGTCCATGGACTACAATTCCCAGGAGCCCCTGCCAGCAAACGCTGGCAGGGGCTCCTGGGAATTGTAGTCCATGGACATCTGGAGGACCACAGGCTGACTACCCCTGGGCTAGAGGATGGAATTAGGCCCCTCAGCAGTCTAGCACTGCAGTTCAATAGGGCCTTGGGGGGGGGAGGGTAATGTAAGAGGGGGGGGGTTAATATAAGCTGTCTTGGGTCCCCTTTAAAAAGATAGCTTTTCCAACTGCCTTCATTTTATCAGGGCATCAATTCAATCAATGAAAACAAAGAAACAAACAAAAATAAATGACTAAAGGTTAATTTCCAAGCACAGAGGAAAAACACGCCAAACAGAACCGTAAGAGATACCTTAAAAACGCCTCCACGCAAATGATTCCCACATGGTCAAGCAAGGCTAGGAGCCAACAGTTTTAAATAAGACAGACAACTGGGACAGGCGGAATATAAAATGCACCTGTACACATGCCAGGCGACATGCCAGGGCATCGCACCGAAATGCCAGTCAAAAGACTCCCACGGCACCTGCTTCTTCTAGGGCAGGCTTTCTCCACCAGGGGTCCGTGAAACCTTGAAGGGTTTCCCAAATGGGTGGGAGTTAATCAATTTTTAATATATTTTTCAAATGTGTTAAACATTTATCGGGTGATATGACCATGTACGGTCATGCTGACTCACCCGCCCCTCCCAAAATGGCCAATGATGGGCCTGCAGGGGGGGAAGGGGAGGGACCTGAGTGGGCGTGTCCACAGCTCTGCTTCCCAACCATATTCTGCCCCATCTTGTCGCTTCAGGGGTGTCTTTGAAGCCTGAAGGATGTTTCAGGGGTTTCTCAGTGGTTAAAAAAATTCAGAAAGGCTGCTCTCGGGAGATGAAGAAGAACAGTTGATTTGTTATACCCCATGTTTCACTGCCCGAAGGAGCCTCAAAGCGGCTTACAAACCCCTTTCCCTTCCTTGCCCCACAACAGACACCCTGTGAGGGAGGTGGGGCTGAGACAGCACTAAGAAAATGGCCCTAAGAGCACTGCAATTAGCCCAAGATCACCCCGATGGCTGCATGTGGAGGAATCAAACCAGGATCTCCAGATTAGATGCTTCTGCTCTTTGCCACGACATGGCACTAACCGAATGGAGCTCTTATGCCCTCAGCACTGAAAGCATGGACTTCCGTGGGACCACCAGTAGGAGCAGGCCATCAAGAGCATCTGCTCGCCGAATAACCCACGGCCCACCGGCGGCTACCAAAAACCACACACTGTCTCAGCATCGGTCCTCTGCTGTGTCCCACACAAAAGCAAAGGCGCTGAGAAGAGCCACGTCTTTGGCGAATGAGCGTGGCTACGGAAAGCCAACCAGCCCCGTAGGTGAGGCTCGGCCACGTGGGCTACCCCACCAAGCATGCACAACTGTGTGGGCTGCCACCAGGGACCCAGGGCAGCAGGGAGGTTCATGCAGCTGGAAGAGAGAGCGTTGGAAGCCAGGCATGGGTGTGTGTCTGTGTGTGTATTACAGATGCTCGGTTCCCTTTCAATTGTTTCAGACCTGCCAGAATCCGATGACCCCCCCCCCTCTCGTGCAATTTATAAACCTGCCCATGGGAGATGTAGGCTTGCCAACCTCCAGGCAGGGCCTGGAGATCTACCAGAATCACGACCGATCTCCAGACTATGGAGGCCAGACTGTGATTTAGGGAAACCAGAGGAATTGGCCGTTTTAGACAGGGGACTATGGCACGGCACCAGCCCATCCCCCTCCCCGCCCCAAACCCTGTTCTCCCCCACTGGTCTACCTGCCAGATCACCAGGCATTTCCAGACCCGGAGTTGGCACCCCTAGGGGGATGGGCGCATACAGCATGGCATTTCAATGACTAACGCTTTTGCTGGAACACAGGGCTTCTCCCATTGGCAATCGAGCGCCTTTGCAGGCAACAAAGTGGGAATTATTGACAGACAACCGAGAGACACTGACTCTACAAATAATGATAATAATTAAAAAAAGCCATAACTGAAAGCACCAGCAAATGGTCCTTTTTGTTAGAGGCTGCCTGCCTCCTCTCGAGGAGCACACACCCACCCTCCTGCCTCCCTCTGTCTCCTTAGAGCACCAGCCGGCCCAGCGCTTTGGGCGTGCGCATGACTCGGCGAGTCCATCATCCCCCCCCCCCCCCGGCTGAGTCGCAGAGGGGCAGCCCCAGACAAGGGGAGCCTCCTCAAAGGGGGCCTCTCCGTCCCCCTGCCACAGCGGAATCACGGACACCATCGGGTGCGCTTCCATCGGGCGGCTTTGTTCCGCCTGCCTCTCTGCAGTTGCAAGCCCCCGCCCCCCTGCTCTTCCCAAGCTGTTTATTGCAATACCAGAATATATTGATCCAGCTCCACTGACTCCCGTTATTATGACACTCCCCCTCCCCAAATAACCCAATGCTGCCCCCAGGATGCATTTACCTGAGTTACAAGCTTAAGGGCTTTTTTTTTTTGGGAGGGGGGGGTGTACACCTGATACACTCAAAGGGAGGGCGACTCATATGGGATTGAGAGGCGCACCTTCCTCTCTGCCGACCTCTGGAGGCGACGCTTTGCATTTTCCTCGCATTAATCGCCTAAATAATGCTTCGCCGCCAGCCCATTGTGGGCCGGGCGTCAGGAGGGCACCTGTCCGGGGCTCTGCTCACCAGCCCAGGATTCCGCAGCCCCCCCCCCCCCAAACGAGCCCTGGGAGGAGCCCGGTCCCCTCGGGAGTCGGCCCCCTGCTAGTCAAGGCGGGCTTGCCCCCAGGAAAGCGTCTCTCGGAGCGCAGCCCAGCCGGAACGGGGGTGGCACGGGGGGGTTGTCGGCTGAGATTCCGCTCTGCGGTCCCCTCCCTGCGCCCATTTTCGGGAAATTCCCCCCCCCTTGCACCAAAGGGGCTGCAACCCCGGGAAAGGGTGCCCCCTCCAGGCGCCACTCCCCTTTGTCTGGCGCTGCGCGGCCAGACAGACGCCCTCGCTCCATCCCTTGGGGCTCTGCGCGCCGGTGCCACCCGGCCGGGAGAAGAGGCGCGTCCGCCGTCGAGCTCACCCAGCCGCCCTCTGCCTACCTTGGTCGCCCGGGAGCGCTTGGCGGAGGAACCGGGAGCCAGAGAGCCGGAGAAGGCTGGACGGCCGCTGCGCCTGCTGCTCCGACGCCCGGCCCCGAGAGCGACTGCCTGCCGCCCGCTCTGCCTGCCTGCCTGCGCGCCGCCGCCGCCGCGCCCGGGACACGCCTCCGTCGCCGCCGCCGCGAAGGCGCTGCCCCGAGGAGCGCCCAGGGAGGCTGGCGGACAGCGGGGGGGAAAGGGCTGCCAACTCCAGGCCGGGGGGACGGGTGCCTGGAGGGCTCGGGGTGAAGCCAAGGCAGCAGGATGACTGGGGGGGTCGGGGCACTTCTGCCTCCCCCAATGAATAGTTTCAAGATTATAAATTGTGTGTGGGGGGGCGGGGTTTATATCAGTTTCAAGGCGTCCACATTTTAGTTTTCCGTTTTAGGGTACATTGAAACAGTCCCGATTGGATGTTTTAAAGCAGCTTATGACTGGTGAGGTGTTTTAGGGCAGGGGTAGTCAACCTGTGGTCCTCCAGATGTCCATGGACTACAATTCCCATGAGCCCCTGCCAGCGTTCGCTGGCAGGGGCTCATGGGAATTGTAGTCCATGGACATCTGGAGGACCACAGGTTGACTACCACTGTTTTAGGGTTCCAATCTGACCGGGAAGGTCAGCAAAAAAAAAGGGGGGGTTGTTATTATTAACTACAACAGCAGCAGCAGCAGCGACAACAACAACAATAACTGTGAGAAAAAGATCAAAACATTTTCTTCGACGTTATGGCTGTCGTTGGAAGCAAGACGTTTCTGCCCTCGTGGACTCCTCCCCGCCATAACAATATTAATCGTATAAATTATTTTTGATACAAGTTTAAATGCGCCCAGTTTTTTTTTATTTTTATTTTGCTTTAGATTACATTGAATAGATTTCCGTGGGCCCTATACATTTTCTTCTCTGCTGGGAGAAAAAGATTAAAGCCTTTTCTTTGACCCTAAAAGTTCATTCCCCCCCCCCCCAGTTTTAAAAAGAAATTGACACTTTTTAATTGGCCCTTGAAAGAATCCTGGGCCCTAGGAAATTGGCCCCTGGGAGGTGCCTGAGGAAGGGGAAGAAGACCCCATAGACGCCTCCCTCTGAAGCAGCTCTTTTCACCAGGGTATCAGATCTCTGTGAGCTGGAGACCAGCTGGGATCCCGGGAATTCTCCAGGCCCTACCTGGAGGATGGGACAGGGGGGACTTCCAGATCTTGACACGGGGCCAGGTAATGGCACAAAATGGCACCAAATGCCTCTTGCCCGGCTGCCAGACAATCTTAGGAGCTCCTGGCTACATTATGCACATCCAGTCAAACCAGAGTCAAGTCAAAACAGGGTTCCGGATTCTATTCCCACTTTCCATAAGCCATTTTCCTCAGTGTCTTTCCCCCATGTAAATATGCAATATGTAATACTCGGGTATTCCACAATCACGCCAAATTCAAGAACGCCTCCAGAAAGAAATCAATACAAAACGGTATTCCAAATCAGAGCATCCCACCTTCCAAATGTTGTTGTTATTTATGTTGTGTTGTGAATTGTTACTGGATTGTTGTGATGTTGTATTGTAAATTGTATAATGTTATAGATTGTTATAATGCTCCATGTAAAGTTACATAATGTTCCATGTAAACCGCCCAGAGCTGTAAAGAATGGGCGGTATAAAAATCAAAACAAACAAACAAGCAAGCATAAATACATACATACTAAAAAACAAATACAATGTCCAAGCCTATGTTCAAGAAGCTATTCAAATCAAAGAATCTTTTGTACTGTCTATAAAGATGATAACTCCTCACATTATTATAGTAAACGCTCACAGTCTCAAACCAAACAAACGAAATGCAAACATCACAAATACCTGAATACCTTATAATATCAAAGGGCCATCGGTCCCTGCTATTTGACCTACAGATCGAAACAGCCTGCTCCGTTATTCTAGTTTCCATCCATTACACTTGACAGGAAATCTCCCTATTGATCAATTTCTTGGACGCAGACAAAACAATGCTTTGTAAGAATGGTTTCCATGGGGCTTGTGAGCAATTAACAGCATCTTTAAAAACCTGGGGGCACCCTAATCGAACCCGTTGCTAGAGCCAGGCATCATTTGCCAATTGCAAGGATCTTTTAAAATACAGAGAAAAAAAACGCCACTCTCCCTGCCTATAACCCCCAAAGAGCCTTACACTTCGCCACCTCCAACTGGCTGGTGATCCCTGGCCCCAGAGAAACGCGTCAGACCTCAACAAGGGTCAGAGCCTTCTTGGTCCTGGCCCCCACCTGGTGGAACGAGCTCCCTGAAGAGATCAGGGCCCTGCCCGAACTTCCACAATTCCGCAGGGCCGGCTAAAGGGAGCTCCTCCACCAGGCATTTGCTTGAGGCCGTCTAGCCCCAAAACACCCACTGCCCCCCCCAGACCCTCCCTCCCATGACTGAAGAATCTGACCCTCTCAAAGCTATGTCAGTGTTCCGGTTTCTGTTAAATATTGTTCTGGTTGACATGTTATGATAGTTATATTTGTTATATAAATATTTGTTATATCGCTTGCAATGTTCTATGTAATTCTATGTTATATGATGTTATATGTACACCGCCCAGAGCTGTATGGAAGGGTGATATAAAAATCTTGAATGAATGAATGAATGAAATGGTCTCTTCTTTTGAATGTTCAGCTTTTGCTAATGTAGTCTGGGAAACAGTTGTTCATTTATTTAAATCACTTATTCTACTACTTTCGGAGAAAATCGTAGCCTTGGAGGGCATCACCCAAGTCCCTCCCCGAACCTCACTCTTCCTGGGAAATACCTGGAAACTGAGGGGGGCAAAGCCTGCAAGGGTAGGATTTGGGGAGGGAAAGGAAGGGGCTTTGGTGGGGTCCAATGCTGCAGAATCCACCCTTCAAGGCAGCCATTTTCTCTGGCGGAGCCGATGGCCAATTCCGGGAGATCGCCATGCCTGTCTAGAGGGTGGCAAGCAGGACCCAGAGATGACTTGGGGTTGTCCTTGGCCCAGTCAGCATTGACCTGGATAATGTAGGCAAGCCCGATCCTGTCGGATTCTGGGAAGCTAAGCAGGGCCAACCCTGGCAGGGCCTCTCCCCTTGCATGGGAGAGCTCCAAGGTTTTGGGTGGCAATTCCTCCAAGGAACACTAGGGGGCATGACATGGAGGCAGGTGATGGCAAACCACCTCTGAGCATGTTTTTCCTAGCCACCAGACAGTCCTCAGATCTCTTGGCTAGACTGCATCTATACCACAAGATAAAATAATCATCTCCTCTGCTTTACTGAGGCCCACGTGAACAACCTGAGTTGTTTTCTGTTGCTTGGAAGGCGATCAAAACAAGGAAGAGCTGGGTGGATTCGCAGCAACTTAGGTAGAGATAGTCTCAATTGCTTGAGAACGCTTGTGAGTTTTAAAATTATAATGTTGATTCTTATAGCCGAAATGTCTCAAATTTTATACTATTTTCATTATCAATGATGCTTTTATGCATTTTGTAATTTGATTGCCGGTCTACTACCGTACTAAAGAGGAAAGAGGCCCCAGAGGGTCAGACCAGAACCAACGGGGTGAAATTAATTCAACAGAATTTTCAGCTAAACATCCGGAAGAAGTTCCTGGCAGTTAGAGCGGTTCCTCAGTGAAACAGGGTTCCTCAGGAGGTGGTGGGTTCTCCTTTGGAAGTTTTTAAGCAGAGGCCAGATAGCCACCTGACAGAAATGCTGATTCTGTGAACTTAAGGCAGGTGGCTGGGCCAGAAGGCTGAGTCAGTGCTTGGCTCTTGTGGCCTGTTTTTGCATGCCCATGGGAATACTAATCGCCAATTTAGGGTCGGGAGGCAAAATTCCTCCAGGCTGGACTGGCCAGAGATTCTGGTGTGGTTTTTTTTTGGGGGGGGAGCATCATCTGGGCATGAAATTGGGGTTACTATGGGTAGGCAAGTAGTTGTAAATTTCCTGCATTCTGCAGAGGATTGGACTATATGACTCTGGAGGTCCCCTCCAACTCTATGATTCTATGAAAGGTGCCTTAATGCAGCGATCCTCCAACCTTTTTCCGGTTGAGGACCACCTCCGTGGGTGGGGGAGAGCTGTTGGCCCGGGCACTGTGCATGCGCGTTTTTGCCACCAGATGGCGATAACACATGCACAGAGTAGTTACGCATCCCCGGTTTCGCCAGCAGGGGGCACTAACGCGCATGCATGGCAGCTCCGCGCATGCACGTTTGCGTCCGCTGGCCACGCCTGCCTCTTCCTCCCCCTATCACAGCAAGAAGCTAGCCGGGCCGCGAGCAAAGCGGCCGCTTCACTCGGGGCCTGGCGTGCTTCTCGCTGCAGGGGGGAGAGGCAAGCGCGGCTACCGGCGATCCGGTACCGAGGCCTTTGCGGACCGGTACCGGCCGGTACCGGGCCGTAGACCGAGGGTTGACAACCCCTGCCTTAGTGGGACAATGCTCTTCATGTAGCTTTGCAGACAAGGAGTCTGACAAGAGCATATTGGAGGCTGTGCTCTGAAAGCTCCCCACTGCTTTCTGCACTGACTTTCTCAAGGTGTGATTTCAGTGTGTCAAAACTGTGATCATGGGCTCCGTCACACTTTCACAAAAGGTGTTGTTTTGGGAAAGAGCAACACAGAGTAAGCAGTGTTATAAAAAGCACCTCCAGAACTGCTGAGCATCTAAAATCCCACTTAGGTGAGGCCATCCGACCCTGCAATCTAACCATGAAATCCTAAACAGAGTGGCACTTTTCTCAAGCCACCAGAGACAATGGGCTTCCAGGGAGCATGACTCTGGGTAGGATTGCTTCTGGGGCTAGAAGTGCTCTCTGGTTTGGGTTTTCAAGCACCTTAAAGTATTTTGTAGGGTGGAGATACAACAGAGGACAGAAAAGGCAATCATCAACTTACAAAAATAAAAGAGAACCATACATCCTGCCTCTGGTTGCTTGGAGAACATAAGGAAGAGAATCTAAGGGAGTTGTGACTCTCAGAAGCTGCAACCCCAAAATCTTACTGGTCTGTCAGGTGATGCTGGACTTGAATCTAGGTGTCCTACTGCAGAAAGACATGGCTCCCCTCTGAAATTCACCTCCATAGGAACATAAGAAGAACTTGCTTTATCAGACCAGAGGTCCATCTAGTCCAGCATCCCATCCCAGATAGAGGCCAACCAGCTCCTCTGGACAGCCAACAACAGAGCATAGAGACTGAGACCTTCCTAAGAGCATAAGAAGAGCCCTGCTGGAGCAGACCAGAGGACCATCTAATCCAACATCCCATCCTACACAGTGGCCAACCAGCTCCTCTGGACAGCCAACAACAGAACATACAGGCTTAAGGACATCAGAAGAGCCTTGCTGGATCAGACCATTTAGCCCACCATCCTGTCTCGCACAGTGGACAACTAGTTCTTCTGGACGGCCAACAATAGGACAGAGAGACCTAGGCTGTCCCTGATGTTGCCTCCTCTCTCTGGGGTTCAGAGGATTAGTGCCTCTGAGTGGCGATATTCCCCTCAGTTGCAATGGCTAGTAGCCACTGATAGATTTTTCCTCCATGAGTCCAATCCCATTTGAAAACAGGTTATTCCTATGGCTTCTGGCAAGAGCCTCTTGTGGCGCAGAGTGGTAAGGCAGCAGATATGCAGTCTGAAAGCTCTGCCCATGAGGCTGGGAGTTCGATCCCAGCAGCCGACTCAAGGTTGACTCAGCCTTCCGAGGTCGGTAAAATGAGTACCCAGCTTGCTGGGGGGTAAACGGTAATGACTGGGGAAGGCACTGACAAACCACCCCGTACTGAGTCTGTCATGAAAATGCTGGAGGGCGTCACCCCAAGGGTCAGACATGACTCGGTGCTTGCACAGGGGATACCTTTACCTTTATGGCTTCTGGCAGTAAAAATTAAGTGTCAAATAGTATTTCCTTTTTTCTGTCCTGAACCTATTGCCCATCAGCTTCATTGGATGCCCTCAAGCTCTAGTATTTTGGGAGGGGGGGGGGAGTTCTCCTTGTCAACTCTCTGCACCCCATGCACAATTTGATAAGCCTCTATCAGGCCACCCGAACTCCACTTTGTCATCTCTTTTCTAAACTGAGAAGTCCCTGATTCTTCAGCCTTTCCTTTGGGGGAAGCTGCTCCAACCCCCTCACCCTCCTGGACTTTTCCCAGCTCTACCATGTCCTTTTGGGGATACAGTGACCAAAACTGGCCATGGTATTCCAGATGCGGCCAAACCACAGATCTCTATTGAGGCATTATAAAAACAGCCATTTTATTATCTCTAAAATAGAGTTTGCCCTTTTCCCTGAAAGAAAAGGATGAGTTGCAAGCATCTCTATGCACCATTCACTGAATCAGAGCATGAAAACCTCTCCTTTTCCCCACCCTAAGCTCAAAAGACCAAATCAATCCATTTGTTGCCTTCTGTCTTCTCCTCTCTCATGAACCAGCTAAGTCAGTAACTGCAATCTGCCCTAACCAGAATAGCAACAATGTGCTGTGAAATATAATTTAATTTGTAAAACCAGCTTGAGAGCCAGTTTGGTGTAGTGGTTCAGAGGGGCGGCTTCTAATCTGGCGAGCTGCGTTTGATTCCCCGATCCTCCATATGCAACCAGAGCAGTTCTCTCAGAGCTCTCTCAACCCCACCTACCTCACAGGGTGCCTGTGGTGGGGAGAGGAAGCAAAGGTGCTTGCAAGCCACTTTGAGACTACTTCTTGTAGAGAAAAGTGGGGTATAAAAACCAACTCTTCTGCTTCTGCTTCTTCAGCATTAGCTGTCCTTTCCTCACAGTAGCCCAGCTCTTATGTCTTCCAATGAACAAAGCTCTGGAATATGTGCCCTCTTTCAGAAGCTGGGTTATCACTTGTGGTTTAGGAAGTTTCTGGAGATTTGGAGGTGGGGCAAGGCTTTGGAAGGGGAAGAACTGCTGCAGTATTTATTTATTTATTAGATTTTTATACCACCCCTTCCATATGGCTCAGGGCGGTTTACATATAACATCACAGGGGGATACATGGAACAACCTAACATACAACATGGTCAAGTAGACCAATAATTTAACAGTGGTTCTGAATAACACAATTTCAGTGATCTTAAACAATTATGCCATAGAGTCTACCCTCCCAAAAACTGAGGGCAACTGGTTTTTGACTTCTGGAAATGAATCATAATTCCAAGAGATCTCCAGGTCCTGCTAGGAGGTGGGCAATCCTAAGGAAAATTCCTGGAGATCTGGAGATGGAGCCTGGGGGGGGGGGCAGGTTTTGGAAAGGGACAGGACTTCACGGTAGAAGGCCATAGAGTCCACCTGTTTTCTTCAGGGGAACTGACCTCTGTGCCCAGCAGAGAGAGGAATCCTTAACTCAAAAAGTACTGAGTCCAAGAACTAAAAAAGGCTGAATAAATAGAAATGCATAGCCAGATATTAAAAGCATTTTGCATGGAGGAATTTGAGATATCATAATACATGAAGATACACGTATTGATTATTAAAGAAAGTTAAAAAAAAACAAAAGGCCTCAATATTACCTGAGTTTGTTTATGGTTGTATTGATCTGAATGGGTTTTTGTGGCTTGCAGATCAGCTGTAATTCCAGGTGTTTTCCAGGGGCCCTCTGGAGGTTGGTAACCCTATCCAAAAGAAAGAGTTGGTTTGTTTTGTTGGATTTTAGAGATTAATTCTAGCCTCAGTGCCTTATCTTTGGTCTACTGAAAACTATCAAAAGCTCTGCTAATCCAGCACCTTGCAAGAACACACATACTTTAGCCAGGCCTTGACAAATTTTTTCCAGCTGGAGAGGCCAGACTGTTTCAGCTTTCAGGGTTACATAATTCTAACAACCCCATTTGCAAATCATGTCTCTCACCACAGCTAATCCTATAGTCTTCACAGAAGGGCTATAATCATCACTATCACTAAACATTACAAAGTTGAAGTTGCATGCAGACAACTTGCTCCTTACCTGATTAGCCCTCCCTGAGGAAGTGCTGGCAATAGGGAGAGTGCACCCTACCAATGAGGGACTATCAGTTCAAACTGCATGCAGACAACTCACTCCTTATATAATTGGCCCTAGGGAGAGAACACTCTGCCAATGAGAGTCAATCAGTTTAAATTGGCTGCAGCCAACTCAACACCTTACCTGATTGGCCCTCCCAAAGGGTGTGCCACCAACAGAGAGAGAGAGAGAGAGAGAGAGAGAGAGAGAGAGAGCACTCTGTCAATGAAGGCCAATCAGTTCAAACTGCACTCTGCAAGTGAGGACCAATTAGTTCATATTGCTTATCTGTCCTCTTCTTCCTCTTCCTGTTGCTTGTCTGATGGAAGAGCTACTGACCTTTCTGAAATGCCCTGTTGCTGGTAAATTGCCCCATCCTCAACCTGTTCCCATTCTCCATCTCCCCCAGGAAAAAGGGAGGGGGGAAGACAGCTACTTCCTTTCACTCCTGTGTTGGTCTCAGGCTTCAGCTCTCTGCTGGAAAGAAGCACAGATGAGCCGCCAGGAATGCAGAGAGATTCAGTATTTCAAACACAGAATGCCAGCGGACAGACAGAATCCAATGAATATCTTAACTCAGGCCTGCGAGCCAAGGTTTGTTCAGGCAGTCCAAGGGTATCAGCAGAAGGAGCAGTTCTACCACCCAGCCTCAAGTTAATATAGGCTGTCAGCAGTCTCTCTGTCCTCACTGTGTGATGACTGACAGTCTTGTTGAGCTCCCTTCCAGCACATAGATGGCATTGCTTAATTGGGGGTGGGAAAGAGGCAGCCCCTCCACAATGTTCCCTGCCTGGCCTTTGGGAGATGTGTCTGTGAAAAGGAGGCAGCTCCCCCATGGCCTTCCTTGCCTGGCCCAGCCTTTGGGAGATGGGGGTGGGTGGGAAGGCACCAACCCATCCCCTACAGTCTTCCCTGAGCAGCCTACTCTTTGGAGATGTGTGGGTAAGTAGGAAAGAGGCAGCCTCCCCCCTCCCCTTGTGGCCTTCTCCATCCAGCCTGGCTTTTGTGAAATGTGGAGGAAGCCACCTTTCCTGCCTTTGAGAAATGGTGGGGGGGAGCAGAAGGTGGCAGCCCACCTCCCTGAGGCCTTCCCAGCCTGGCCTTTAGAAGATGTGTGGGACGGGAACATGGCAGCCCATCTCTCCGTGGCCTGCTTAGCCTGGCCTTTGGAAGATTTAGGATTTGATGGGAAGGTGGGAACTGGGGGGACATGTGCAGACACTGTTATATGGGGGTGGGGGTAGGAGGGCCAGTGCCCCTCCAGAGCAGCTGTTTTCTCTAGGAGAACTGATCCTTCCCTTCCTCTGTATTTTTCTCTCTTGTTCATCTTGTATTTCTCTCTTTCATCATCCTGAAGCCTGATATATCACTGGTAAGTAAAATCATAAAACTCCGGCTCCTAAGGTTACCAGATTTTAACATTGGTAAAGCGGGACACCATTGACCGGGGTGGTTCTTGATTTAAAAATTGGTCTATATGGAGCAACAAAAATAGTATTGTAATATCTTTAAATAGGACAGGGTCCTATTAAATAAAAGAGTAAGGCCACCTGGGGAGGAGTTAGGGCGGGCCCTGTCCAGGATAAAAACTCAGAGGGCCCAATCAGGAGCCGCGAAGCGGCTCCTGATTGGGCCCTCCGAGTGTCCATCCAGAGCCAAGCAGCCAATGGGGAGGCGCGCAAAGTGCCTTCCTATTGGCCCCTCACCAGGACAGACCAAAATTCCATTCACCCAGCCAAGTATGGCTGCCAGTCTGCTCCTGACCACCAAAGGGAGAGGAGGTAAGCAGGGCTGCCAAGGGGGATGAGAACACAGGCTGTGCCAGCCCTTTTCGCCCCAAGGCTGTCCTAACTGCCATGTCCAACTGCAAATTGCCTCAGAACCCTGACAGAGCTGGCAGGAGGCTGCAGAGTGCTCCCCCTCCCCCCCTCCAGGCCTGCTGCGAAGGAGCCTCTGAGAGGCCCTGACTGAGGGGAGGGAGGCCTTTCCAAGAGCAACGCAGGGGAGCCTGAGGGCATTCCTTCTGAGGGTGGGGAACTTTCCCCTTCTGCCAAACAGTTACCTGACAGGGAGACCACAGAAAAGCCCCTTCTCACTTAAAATACTGCTCTGGCTGGGGGTTGGACACAGCCAAGCCATGTGTCTTTCTTCTTTGCAACTCTCTGCAGATTTGAGGCCACTGCACAGTGTTATTCTGCAGAGGAAGCTGGCTCTTTCGTCTCCTGTTTCATCTGCACAACAACCCTGTGCAGTAGGCCTCAAGTCTTTCAATTCAACAACAACCTGTGTGGGAAGCCTTAAATGTTTCTTCTCTACCACAACTCTGTCCAAAGTAGCCCTTTCTGCCTAGGGAGCTGATCTTTGTACTCTGCAGGTGAGCTGTAATTCCAGGAGCTCTCCACACCTGTAGGTTGGCTACCCCTGGGTTGGAAATATTCCTGGAGGTTTGGAGGTGGGACTTCAAAATCGTACAATGCCTCAGAGTCCAGCCTTCAAATGAGCCATTTTTGGCTGCAGTTGGTAGGGAGTGGTGCAGGAGTGTCCCTCCTGGCCTATGGGTTATGGCCAGCCCTTATCAGCAACTGTTTGTATTCTGGGGCGCAGACAGGCAGACCAGCATCAGTCCTGTGAGTCTGGAAAGTGCAGGAAGATCTAAATAAATGTTTACAGCCTGAAACTAAATAGAGAACAAGTAAATGTCTGGAGACACATCGTAACTGAAATAGTAACTGGCAAATAACCTTGGCCTGGCAAATAAAAAAACAGTATTAAAAACCTTACTAAGTTCAAGACTGCTGTGCACAGACAGTCTTCCTCTTAGGGTTGCCACCTTCCCTGTGAGGCTCGCTACCCCACCTCCCTCATGGGGAGTCTGCTATGGGGAGAGAAGGGGAAGACGATTGGAAAATGCTTTGACACACCTGAGGCCTGCTGGGTCACTGCGGCCCATTCCCAGTTCTCTCAGATCTCTCACAACCCTACATACCTCACAGGTTGACTATTGTGGAGAGACAAATGGAAAAGGTGTTTGTAAACCGCTTTGAGACTCCTTTGGGTAGTAAGCAATAGGGTGCAAAAATCCGTTCTTCTAAGGAGCAACCATGAAAGAAGCATGTGGGCACATAACATTTTACCAACAGTGAAAATATGGGAGACAGAAGGAACAGGGTGGACACCTGTGTACTGTGACTACCCTATGTGTATTAGGGCAGAGGGGCATTTCGCTGAATGTGGCCTAATTCACACAAGAAGGGAAATGACGCAGAACTGGGGGGAATTGGTTGCCATGTAATCTTCCCCTAAGAAGAGTCTCCAGTCTGATTTTCCCTTCACATATCTGAGGACATGGCTCTGGAAAGCTCATCTGTAACCACTAGGCCACAATTCCCAAAGGTCAGCCCTCTCCCACAATCAACGAACATTCCACACCACAGGTTCTTGACACCCATATCTCCACACCCATGGCCTCATTTGCCACCATGCCACCACAATCTCCCACACAACACACATGACAACCCCATTCCCTTACAGACTGGACAACTCCTCCCCTTCCTCTTCCCACTGCTAAGCTCTAGCGCCCGTTGTATTCTTGGAGACAACGGGCTTTGCCCCTAGTATATATATATTTTAATTTCAACCTAAGTACAATTTGCCAGGTGCCCCCAGATGTCTCTCCAAAAGTGGGACAATCTGGTCACCTTACTTTGGCCATATCATGCAATCCGACTCAGTGGAGAAAGCAATTATGCTACGATTGGTCGGTGGTAAAAGGGAACCAGGCCGACAAAGAACGTGGTGGTTAGAAATCTTGCAGTTTCTGTCATGATATTGATACAGCTCATGTCTGCATTTGCCTTCTTTCCTGCCGCATCATACTGTCAATATTTACCTTACAGTCTACAAGTGTCCCAAGTTCACATTCCTATATACTGTTCCTCTTAAGTGTATCTCCCCTCCAGTGGGCATGCTTCTCATTTGTGTGACCCAGATGTAGAACCCTGTACTTCTTACTGAATTGCATCATGTTCTCATTGGCCCACTTTCCCAGCATGTTCAGATCTTCTTGAACTCTATCTCTGTCTTCCAGGGTGTTTGCTACTCCTCCCAATTTGGTGTCATCTGCAAATTTAATGAGTAGTCCCTCCGTCCCCTCATCCGGATCATTGATAAAAATGTTGTAAAATACCAGACCCAGTACCGAGCCCTGTGTCTCCCCACGGCTGACCTCCCTGCAATCCAATGAAACACCATTGAGAACTGCTTTTTGGATGCAGTTTTCTAATCATCTCCGTACCCACCTATCCATCTGAAAATCCAATTTACCCAACAGACCATCATGGGGAACCGACTGAGTTTCCAATGATCTACTAAGCCCAACACTCAGTGGCGTGTCTGTATCTTATTTTGAAGGGATGTTTAAACCTTACCATAGCGATCAGAGAGCGTTAGGGCAGTGGTTGAGAGTAGAGGAGTAAACTACCCCCCCCACCGGGCCTCAGTAAAAGGCGTTGAGTGGTCCCCGGTGAGTGGTCCCCGGCGTTGAGTGGTCCCCGGTGATAAAAAGGTTGGGGACCACTGCTTCAGAGGATAGCAGATCATCCCCTTTAAAACCTGCTCCATTATCTTCCCTGCAGCTGCGGTCAGACTCACTGGTCTGTAGTTTCCCAGGTCATCTCTCCTCCCTTTTTTGAAGACTGGGATAACATTCATTCTCCCCCAGTGTTTTTGCCACCTCACTAGTCCTCCAAGAGGTGCTAAAGATGATGGACAAAAGTTCCGCAAACTCTCCAGAAAGTTCTTTGAGCACTGTTGAGTGCACACCATCCAGCCCAGGGGATTCCAACTCATCCAGTGCAGTTAGGTGCATCTCAACCACCTCTCTGTCCATGCCAACCTGCCCCCCAGACACTGATGATATTAGCCATTCAGTCAAGTCAAACCCTTGATGATCCTATGGCTTAACGGTCACCACAATTTTCTTTTTGTTGTGTAATGGTCTGACCGGTGTCTATTTTGATCATATCTAACTGCTGCATTCTCTGTCGGCCTGGGCCCATTCTGCACACACAGGATAATGCACTTCCAATGTACTTTGGCAGCTGGATTTTCCTGTGCGGAACAGGAAAATCTACTTTTAAAGTGCATTGAAAGTGCATTATCTATTGTGTGCAGACTAGGCCCAGGTTTCCTTTTTCCACTGACTAATCCTAGCAGAATCGCTTTCTCCATTCAGTTGGATTGCATGATATGGCCAAAGTAAGGGAGCCAGAGTTTCGTGCCTTCTTCAGAACCGGAATTCAAACAAATCGATTCTCCTCTTGTCTCACCCAGGTACCATACCTTGCCCACTACCATCCCATATTCTTTTCAGAAAACACAGAGGCAAAATAGGTACAGAGCCTTTCTCTCTGTCTTCTGTCAGAGTCTCTCCATCTTCACCCAACAGCGGTTCTATTGCCCTGTTTATCTCACATTTGCTCCTCAGATATATTTAAAAGCTTTTCTTGTTCTAGTGGGCTTCCTTGACCAGTCTCAGCTTACCCCCAGCTTTGGCCTCTCTGATAGCTTACTATGGTGCCTAGTAACCTGAAGAGACTCTCCTTTAGGGGTCTGTCCTTCCCTCCATTTCTTGACCATTCCTTCCTTTGCTCCTCCTGAAGTTCTCTGTTCATCCAAATAGGCCCCTTGGATCCCCTACCACCTTTCCGTCTTGCTGGAAATGAATTTATTTCCCTACATTTCACAACGTATTTGTTACATATGTATTGAGATACAGCACTATGGATGGGCCCTTAAATTTGTATTTCCTCACTGGTATCTGGATACATCTCCACACAGTATCTTTATCGACAGACTATGAGGGGCATGCCCAGTTTTGAGAGAATTTTGCACAGCGCTGTTTGCGTGTCGAAAAACTGGTTTGGAAGGATCCGTTTCTTAAGTGTTAGAAAGGCCCTTCTGCCATCTCCTGGACAGTCCCTATAATTCCTCCTCCCGAATAATAGTTTTCACTGCTATTTTGATGCCTTGGATGGATTTTAACTATGTTTTTAAATGGTTTAAAGCAGTGGTCCCCAACCTTTTTATCACCGGGGACCACTCAACACCTTTTACTGAGGCCCGGTGGGGGGGGGGGTAGTTTACTCCTCTGCTCTCAACCACTGCCCTAACGCTCTCTGATCGCTATGGTAATGTTTAAACATCCCTTCAAAATAAGATACAGACATGCCACAACAATGACCATAAGGAACATTTTATTTGCATGGGAATTTTAACTCATGACAATGAGAAAATCAGTGGGAACCCTGAGCTTGTTTCTCTGCAACGAGATAGTCCCATCTGGGAGTGATGGGAGACAATGACACCCAAAGTGTGTTGTAAAGGGCCGGGGGGGGGGGAGAGAAGGCGTCCTTCGCGGCCTACTTCCAATTAGTCGATGGACCACATGTCCGCGGCCCACAGGTTGGGGATCGCAAGTTTTAAGGATGTGTTTTTTTGGAGCGATGATTTCGATGGTTTCCAAAAGCAATTTTGGCATGGGTGTTTCGAATCTTTAGCCTCTTTGGTGGCCCTTGTGAGGGTGGATAGGTGGGAGATAAATTTTGTAAGCAAAATAAATAATGCATCCAGTTTCTGAAACAGCGGGTAACCTTGCTGGGCAAAAAGGCTGAGTCCCTTGACTGATACCACCTGACTGACGCCCAGATGCTATTTAATTTTATTTCATTATTCATTTATGCATGTAAAACAGGAGATGCAGTCCAAACACAAAAGGAGGAGGGGAGGGAGAGAAAAAATTGCCACAGTAATGAATTCTCATGAGACAGTAGCCAGTGGCATCTAGTTCTGCTGCTGTGGTCCATTGGTATCATACGTGGGATAATCCCTGTTGTATCAATGATAACTTGATACATCCTCTAACCCCCCACAGACTTCTTGTTCTTATTTTCTGTTGGGATATACAAGTTTTGCAGTGTGCATGACTGAACAGAATACAGAGAATGTCCTGCAGGGGGCACTGGAGGAGATGTATATTTAGCATAGTTGAGCTGGGAAGTTCCTGATATTTTCAAATAATCTCCTTCAGCATCCTGATTGGCTCACTGAGGAATGTCTGTTCCTTTGAGCACACCTCCTCCCCGCTTGCCTCCTCGGTAGGCTCAGAGAAGAAAACAGACTGTCTCCTCTCTTTACGGACAAAGCTATTTCTCTTCTATTTTGTTCTTTTCAGTAGCTTGGTGCTCAGCCCCTCTTTGCAAAATCCTGCCAGCATTTTGTTGGGCGTTCATAAGTAATCAACAGATCATGAGCTCAAAGGCAAGGCACAGGAAATTTGCTACATGTGCTTCCTGCATAAGCTGTATTCCACATGGAACAAAGTTTGAGTCCAGAGCCAGTTTACTGGGCTTGAACTGGGCTTGATTCCCCACTCCTCCACATGAAACCAGTTTGGCCCAGAAATGTTTCTCTCAGGACACTCTCACCCCTACCCACAGCACCTGTTTTGGGGAGAGGAGAAGGATTGCCAGCCACTTTGAGAAACCTTGGCCCAGTCCCAGTACTTGCAAGACTCTCTCAGCCCCACGCACGTCACAAGGCGTGTTGGGGAACCTTGGGCCAGTTCCAGATCTCTCACGACTCTCTCAGCCCCACCTACCTCACAAGGGGCCTGTTGTGGGGAGAGGAAGGGAGGGCCATTGTCAGCTGCTTTGAGACACAGGAAGCCTCCTGGGCGACATTGGGCCAGTTCTCTCAGAGCTCTCTCAGCCCCACTGCCTCACAGAGTGCCTGTTGTAAAGAGAGGAAGGGAAGGCCATTGTCAGCTACTTAGAGAGACAGGAGGACGCTAGCAGCCACATTTTGTACCAGCTGCAATTTCTAGGTCAAGGACAAGGACAGTCCCATATAAAACGAATTGCAGAAGCCCAGCCTGGCGGTGACCATTTCATGGATAACATTCCATCGTTTGTGGCTGATCTCTGAGTTAAGAGATTTTTCCTTAGATCTCAGGCCTCTGTCATGGCTCTTCTCTCCATGGCTCTGATTGGTCATTTCATTGCTCCAGACCAACCAGGGTGCAATGCGGGATTGATGGGTACTGAAAAGGGGGGGGGGACAGATTTGGCTGCATCTCTCACAAGAGGGAAGAAATCTACGATGGGCGTAGAGAAAGTGGAGAAATGTGTGGAACGAAAGTGAGTAGGAAATAGCTGGAAGGAAAGTGAAGGAGAAAGCTAGAAGCGAGAGGAGAGTGTCATATAAAAAAGGGGAGGAAGGTTCAGAAAGAGTGGGAAACTGGAGGAGGGACACAGAAATCACCAACATTACTGAGAAGAGACAGTGAAAAAGGGAGAGAAAACCCTGGAAAAAGAGAATGTCAGACATGGGTGAGGGAAATGGGGGGGGACAGCTGGGATGAGAGAGAATGTAGCAATGGGGGTGTCGAGAAAGTGTAGACCAGGCTGCAAAGAGAGCCTGGAGGAGAAACTGGTGGGGGACAAACTGGAGAAAAGAGGAAGAGAGGCAGTGGTAAGCAGGGAAGATGGGGAATCAAGCACTGAGGAAGGAAGAGACTGTGGTGTATAGGGTCATACAATAAAGTAAGGGAAAGAGGAGGGGGAGAGAGAGAAACAGAGGATGGAACATGGGGGAGAAAGGGTGGCAAAGAGAGGGAGAGTCAAAAATGATGAAAAAATCAATAAAGCTGCAAAAAGAGAGAGTAGGGAAAAATCATAGAATCCTAGAGTGGGAAGGGGCCATGCAGGCCATCTAGGCCCACCCCCTGCTCTATTAAGGATCACCCTTAAGCATCCAGGAGAAATATCTGTCCAGCCACTGCTTGAAGACCACCAGTGAGGGGGAGCTCATGACCGCCTTAAGCAGCCCATTCCACAGCTGAACTATTCGGACTGTGAAAATCCCCTCTCCCCCCCAATATCTAGCCAGTACTGTTCTAAAGGTAAAGGTATGCCCTGTGCAAGCACCGAGTCATGTCTGACCCTTGGGGTTACGCCCTCTAGAGTTTTCATGGCAGACTTAATATGGGGTGGTTTGCCAGTGCCTTCCCCAGTCATTACCGTTTACCCCCCAGCAAGCTGGGTCCTCATTTTACCGACCTCGGAAGGATGGAAGGCTGAGTCAACCTTGAGCCGGCTGCTGGGATTGAACTCCCAGCCTCACGGGCAAAGCTTTCAGACGGCTGTCTTACCACTCTGCGCCACAAGAGGCTCTTAATACTGTTCTACATGTAGTTTAAAGCTATTACTGCAGGTGCTTTCCTCTGTTGACAACAAGAACTGCTCTCTGCCCTCCTCTGACAACCTTTCAAATATTTAAAGAGAGCAATCCTGTGCCCCCTCAAACTCCTGTTCTCCATGCTGAACATTCCCAAACCTGAGAGGTCTTGGTCCCCAGGCCCCGTGTCATCCTCAATGATCTCCTTTGCATCCTCTCAATTTTGTCCATGTCCTTTATGAAGTGAGGCCACCAGAACTGCACACAGGACTCCAGGTGGGGTCTGACCAATGTGGTATGTAGCAGGACTATGACATCTTGTGATTCTGAAGTGATGCCTCTGTTGATACAGGACATTCAATAAGGGACCTGAAAGAAGCTGTTTTATTGCAAAGGAATTTCAAGGACAGGCTAGAAAGGGCGATTGCAGAAATGCAAGTTATTACAACCCTCAAAACTATGACATACCGAGGACTCAACAAGGACATAGGTTTTTTATCTCACTATTCATGCTAACCTTGTTCAACTCATGCATCCATATTCCCCACAATTTATTTTATTTGTGATAATGTGACTGTAAGGTAATGGCAACGTAATGGAATTTTTAGATTCGTTCCGCACGACTTAAATATAGCAGAAGTCTTACTTTTGGTAAACGCTACAGATTCAAGGTTCCGCATGATGTCGCACACAATCTGCAACACTCCTGCAACACTCCCGCAAAAATCGCTTCATTGTAGCGCTTTACGGGAAATCGGGAAAAGTGGATTCCCCCTGAAAAAATCGCTACACTTCTGAGCACAAGCTGCAGCACATCAGCGAAAGACATGTGTGTTCTCAATGTAGCGGTAGAAAGTCCCTCCCCCACTCTCACCCCCGAACTTCCGGAGAAGCAATTGCCATTTTTTCCCCCTTAGACTGGGGAAAGCAACAAACGAGCGAGGCTTCTCAGAGGCTCCTCCGGCTAAAGTCCCTCCACAGAAGTGAAGTGAACGTCCGGAGAAGTGAGCATCCGAGAGTCAGCACTTATGCCTCAGCAGCAGAAAGACCCGTGGTCAGAACGGCTCTGGCTGAGCTCATGTGGAGCGGTTCTGCCTGGCAGGCAAGGCGACAGGCAAGAAGGAGCCCTAGAGCGGAGCTGGGCAGCAGCGGGGGCAGCGGGGGCAGCGGGGGGGGGGTCCCTGAAGACAGCAGCAGCTCCCGAGGAAGAAGACGGGTCCCCCACCCCCTTCGCAGCCCCCCCCAACTACTGGAGTGTCAATCGCCCTACAGCAAGTCCAGAAACCTCCCCCCCCCCCTTGTTTTTCAGCACGCCAGCAGGCCACAGTTTGCAAGGGGATCTTTCCCAGTCAGCGTGCTTGTTGTCACTCTCACCATTTTTTCCCCCTTAGACCGGCGGAAGGAACAAATGAGGCTTCTCCGGCTAAAGTCCCTCCACAGAAGGGATTAACACAGTAAAACAAAGCTCCCTACTGCAAGTGTCTTTAAAGTTCCCAAGCGCAACACAGCCCCCATTTCAGCACTGCCTGTAATTTCGGCCACAAATCGCGCCCATGGGGGGGGGGTTCTACTTGAGGAGCGTGTAAATGATTAATCACCAGCTCCTACGCCAGCAAAAAAGGCCTTTCCAAAACGATTGAGCACAGATTCGTTGCAACGAGTGTGTTTGGTTTTTAAAAAAACAGTTCTTAAAGGGAAAGGGGCTTTTCTGGAGCATGAACACAACAGCCCATTGGCTGTTCCATCTGATTAACGGCCAGGGGCGGGAAGAAGCACAGAAAAAAATTGCTTCCTTTGTTGCGATTCCAGCGAGACCGGAAACCTGTGGGGAATGAATTAAACGCTACTGGGACTTCTATATTCCATTTAAAAAAAAGGTATGCGGAATGACAACATTCCACTTTTTAATATAGCGATTCTGCAATCTGTGAACAATTGACAACATTGGTCCTGGTGCGGAATGGCCTTAGTTTGACTCCATGGCCTTGGGATAAAATAGTTACCAGCAATTCCCTTGCAGGGATGTTTCACAGTTGTATGGAGGCAGATGGGGCAAGCAGCATACGGTGAGGTGACAATGTCAGTTTTGTTTCTCCTTGAGTTTTTGTAAACTACACTGAATTCCAGGGGACTGATTGGCTGTATTGACAAAGAATTATCATTGGCTGTATTTGGTTGTGTGACACAGTCTGCTGATGTAACAGAATTGATTGTTTGCTATATATTCCCTGTCATGTAAAGAGTTCATAGTCTGATGAAGAGTGCTTGCACTCAATAGCTCACGTCCCGAATAAATCTTTGTTGGTGTTAAAGGTGCTACTGGACTCTGATTTTATTGAGCCTAAGACTGCATTCGCCTTCTTTCCTGCTGCATCACACTGTCTGCTCATATTTAGCTTAGTCCACAAGTACCCCAAGATCTCATTCACGCATACTGCTGCTCCCATCCATTATTCATGCTTCTCATTTGTGTGACCCAGATGTAGAACTCTGCACTTGTCTTTACTGAATTCCATCTTGTTCTGATTTGCTCACTTTTCTAACATGTTCAGATCTTGTTGAACATCTCTATCTTCTGGGCTGATCGCTACTCCTCCCAGTGTGGTGTAATTCACAAATTTAATGAGGAGACCCCATACCCCTTTTCTCCAGATCCTTGATAAAAATGTTGAAAAGTACCAGACCCAGTACTGAGCCCTGTGGCACCCCCCTGCTCACCTCCCTCCACTCTGATAAAATACCACTGACAACCACTCTTTGGAGGGTGGTTGTCTGGCCATTTCCCTACCCACCTATCTATCCGAAAATCCATTTTACAATCCTCCAGTTTGCCCATTAGAACATCATGGAGAACCTTGTCAAAATGAGTGGGAAGGACCAGGAAAGAAACAAAAGTTGACATATAAGGTGGGAGAGAGAATGGAGAAAAGGTGGGTAAGAGAGAGAGGCAGGATAGAGAAAGTGAGAGGAAGAGGTATCTGAATAAGTACACCGTGACTCATGAAAGCACCTCCCCTGTCACAAATTCTGTTAGTCTTCAAGGTTCTCCTAGACTCTGGTTCTTTTCTACAGAAAGGTTTTGAGTTCTTCATAATAAATGCAGAAGGTGCAGTGCAAATATTCAACATTAGGTGTCAGTGTATATTCAAATAACTCTTTGCAATGGAACATTCCCATCCTGATGGTTGTGGAAAAGCCTCATGCACCTGGTGGGATGTGGCAACTCAAGTTCTTCTTCTTTAGGTGGGTGCTTTTGAATCCATTTCTCTGAAAATCCAAAACCTGTGCTTGTTAACTCCATGCAGGGGTAGAGTCACCTGTATTTTCTTGTCTTTTTTCTTCTTGCCCAAAATGGTGCTCCATTTCCTTTTCTTTGCTTTGATAGGTGCTATGGCCCTGGCCCTGCGTTGAAAGTTAGATAGTTAACCAAATGGGGCTTTGGCTAAAGTGACTTAATGAAGTTCGTGTTCTCTTTCTTTCCTATTCTGAGCGGAAACCAAAAGGGCCATGAACATGGGGCTGGTGATTGAGAGAAGATTTAGAAGTCACAGGAGTTTGAGAGATTTATACTTATATGTTTATTTGTTTGTTTGTTTACCACCCTCCCATACGACTCAGATCTTAGAAGTCACGGGTCCCAGAGAATTTTCCACCTTTAGAAACTCAAGAGGATAGATACCTCTATTCTTGCCTTCCTTTCTCTTCAAAATGAAGAAAGCAACCCTCCTTGGACATTTCTTGTTCTGGACGTTTGGGGAGGGGTTTACAAGAAAATGTCCAGTTTTCCAAGGCTCCTGCCTTACTTGAAATTTTTATCTCTGATCTTCATCTAGCCTGGGTTCTAGATCCAGAAGTGCCGTTATAGTCTCCCCCCCCCCCCAACCCCGGATGCAGGTCATATACCTTTCGGGTACTTGCGGGCTCATTTCCCTTCACTTTCCCATTATTCATGTCTTATCCCTTTCTTTGATTGGTTCAGTTTTTGTATCTTTTTCCAGTGTCTTCTGTTGGAATATACAAGATCTGTAGTATGCACGTGTAGCAGACAGTGCTTAGGAATGAGGCTCAAAGCACTGAAACAACATCAGCAGTGAGTGAAGAGTTAAAAATCCTCACTAGGCAGACAGGGCTACAGGCAGCTCTGAGCCCTGTGGCTGGCCAGCCACAACGAGGTAGGGGTTAATACACTGGCTGTAGGCTGGAGGGAGTTCAATCTGAAAAGGGTCAGAGAGAAGTCTGATTCTTAGCTGAAAAACTCCTCTGGACAGAACCTCTAGTGAGAGAGAGAAGGAGATAGAGATCACAGTTTTCTATTGAGAAGAAGAAGAAGAAGAAGAGTTGGTTCTTATATGCCACTTTTCCCTACCCGAAGGAGGCTCAAAGCGGCTTACAGTCGCCTTCCCTTTCTTTTCCCCACAACAGACACCCTGTGGGGTGGGTGAGGCTGAGAGAGCCCTGATATTACTGCTCGGTCAGAACAGTTTTATCAGTGCTGTGGCGAGCCCAAGGTCACCCAGCCGGCTGCATATGGGGGAGCGCAGAATCGAACCTGGCATGCCAGATTAGAAGTCCGCACTCCTAACCACTACACCAAACTGGCTCTAACTAATTCACACAGTGTCTGGATGACTTGGGCAGTTATTTGGTTGTGAGAATATGGGCAGTCAGATGGTGACTTGCAAATTAGGCCAAAGAGTAAGACGAATTCTTCTAAGAGAAGAAGGAAACCTTCGTAGTTAGACAGAAGAAATCAGGAGTGTATTTCCTAAAATATGTATGTGGCCTAAGAAAGCTGTGAGAGGCTGATTCATCTAGAAAAGGGGGAACGTGGTGGTACAGTTTAACCTGGGAATGGGGGTGGGGGCATGCAGGAGAATCCCAGAAGACAAAGATTAAAGAGAAATAGACATTTTGGGGGATAAACACAGTAAAGAAGCATCTCGGTGTAAAAGAATTCTTTACCACCTGAAAGAAAAAAAAAACAAAGAACATCTGAAAAAGCCTGCCACTAATAAGAACAAGAAGTTGCGAAATAACTGATTTGTATAAAAGATGCCTTTTTGTAAATAATATCTTCTCACTCTTTGTAAATAATATCTTCTATTAATTTGTTGGTAAAAGTGGCTCAGTGCCATTCTGGCAAAGGGCTTTTAAAGAAAAGACGGTGCTACTCCTTCTCAAAAGAATCCAGGGCTAAATAAAAGCCACGGAGCTCTAACGGTGACAGAGTTGGCTAGAGTTTCTTCAATTCCTAACAAGGAAAACCATGCTACAAAGGCTAGCTCAGTCTCTGAGGGGAAATTTTGAGGGGAAATTTACCTCACAGTGGAGAAGTGTGTAGAGGCAGGCCTCATAGCATGATTTAATAGCATGTGTACTGGGGGCCTTAAGGGGAGATGTGTTGTTAGCATATTTAGATCAGTAACTTCCTGATATTTTGCAGGAAGTTTAGGAACTTTTCATAATCTCCTGTGTCCTGATAGGCTCAGTTGGGGATTTCCTGTTCCTATGAGCACACTTCCTTCCTGTTTCCATCAAGAACAGTTAGTCAGACTGTTAGGACTCTTTCTCTCCTCTCTTCCTTTACAAAGTTGTTTCTCTTCTCTTCAACAAAGTGCTTCATTCCTCCTTTGCATATTTATTTCTTTGTTCGTTCATTCATTCATTCATTCATTCATTCATTCATTCATTCATTCATTCATTCATTCAATTTCTACGCTGTCCTCCCCTAAGGCTCCGGGTGGTTTACGTAAAACATAGGAGTATACATTGTAACCGTAATAGTAATAATAATCATAACACAACAGTAACAGAACCCACATAGGGGGTCGGTTGGGTTCAGGATGTGGAAGGATATCTGCTATGTCTGGGGGTCAGCTGAATGGTGTTAAGTCTGTCTGCTTCAACTGAATGCCTGGTGGAGGAGCTCCCTTTACAGGCCCTGCAGAATTGTGGGAGTTCGGGCAGGGCCCTGATCTCTTCATGGAGCTCGTTCCACCAGGTGGGAGCCAGGATGGAAAAAGCTCTGGCCCTGGTTGAGGCCTGATGTGCTTCCTTGGAGCCCGGGATCACCAGCCAGTTGGCGGTGGCCTTGAACGTAATGCTCTTTGGGGGGATGTAGGCAGGGAGGCGGTCTCTCAGATACACTGGGCCCAGACTGCGTATGGCCTTGAAGGTGCTTACCAGAACCTTAAGCTTAAAGTGCTTCATCCCTCCTTTGCATCTTTGAACTCGGCTGAGATCTTCCTATGCTTTTCTGAAGCCTCTCATCTGCTGTGCCTCTTCCTTCATTCCACGATGAACATCCACGAAAGAGCTGGGGCCAATTGCACTCCTGCGTACATTTACCTGGGCTAGGGCTGCAGATGAGGCCTGGAGATGACCCAGAATGACAGCTGAGCTCTACCAGTTCCTCTAGAGAAAATGGCTGCTTTGGGGGGTGGACTCTACAGCATTATTTTATTATTAATTAATTTAATATATATGCCACCCTCCCAGCATACTGGCTCAGGGTGGTGCACATTATGGGCCCCCCTGCCCGCAAACTCCACCATCTCCAGGTCCTCCCCTCCAAGTCTCCAGGAATCTCCCAACCCAGAGTTGGCAAAGCTAGCTGTAGACCTACTGAACACAGCGGAACTTGAGTCACGCAAAATCATGGACTGCCCTTTTAGTGCCTCTGTTTATTTAATGGTTTTAAAATATATGACTCACTCCAATGATTTGACCTATTTAAACAGATATATTTATCCGTTCTTGTTTGCAGTATATTTAAACAGAGATGTTTATCTGTTCTTGTTTACTGTGCTTGAGAACGGCCAGAAAAGTAAGGTGGGACCTCAGAAGCAAGAATTCATTTGAAGCTTTGTATCTGTTCTGAAAAGAGGAATTCGGGTATGTTTACGAATATTGATATTACTCGTTTATTGAGATATTTTTATCTCACTTTTCGCCCTCGGGTGGGAGGTAGTGATTCAAAGCAGCTTAAATGTAATTTATTTACCACAGTTACCGTTCTCCCCAATGGAGACCCAAGGGGGCTTAAAACATTTTCCTCTCTTCCACAATGACCTTGTGAGGGAGGCTAGGCTGAGAGCATGTGACTGGCCCAAAGTCACCCTAAACTTCTCTGGCAGAGTTGGGATTTGAACTGGTTCTCCCAGATGCAAGCCGATGATTGTAACTTCTACACCAGGGGTAGTCAAACTGTGGCCCTCCAGATGTCCATGGACTACAATTCCCAGGAGCCCCTGCCAGCGAATGCTGGCAGGGGCTCCTGGGAATTGTAGTCCATGGACATCTGGAGGGCCGCAATTTGAGTACCCCTGTTCTACACCATACTGGTTCTCGCAAGGGTTGTTCTAGCATTCTGCAAGGGAACAACTGCAAGGGTTGTTCTAGCATTCTTCTCTATTTAATTTAGCTACTGTCTAAAAGGCAAACTGAGGACCTCCCGATCCAGAACAAACTGCGCCTGGAGATAGAACAGAAGTTTCTAGAAGACTCTAGAAGAGACAGGAAACAAGCCATGTGTGGACATCATGGGGCCGTTTTAGAAAAGGTATTCATGGTAATAGCTGAGGCAGACCAGTAGATGGCAGAAGAGAATTTGTTTTAGACCAGATTCAAATGGGTAGCCCTGTTGTTCTGAAGTAGCGCCTTTAAGACCAACAAAGATTGATTCAGGGCATGAGCTTTTGAGTGCAAGCTCGCTGAGGAAGGTCTGATGAAGAGTGCTTGCACTCGAAAGCTCACGCCCTGAATCAATCTTTGTTGGTGTTAAAGGTGCTACTACACTCTGATTTTATTGTTTTATTTAGACCACTGGTTCTCAACCTTCCTAATGCCGCAACCCTTTAATACAGTTCCTCAGGTTGTGGTGACCCCCAACCATAAAATTATGCAAGGGTTCTTTCACAGAAATTAAACCAAAACTGGCCAATGGCGTGAAGACCCATTGTTCAGGATTGTATCTAAATTGGTTTTCTCCCGGGGTTTCTCAGTTCAGTTCTGCCTCTTATCCCACCATGCCGATCTTGCCCTTTTCCGTGACTCCAGACAGACAGACACTCTGTCTCGATCCACCCCAGCCAAGCTGCTTGCCCTGCTGTGCCCCTATGAAAGGATCGTTCGACCCTAAAGGAGTCCCAACGCCCAGGTTGAGAACCGTTGTTTTAGAATAAACCGAGGCCGTTGACTTATGCATGGGTGGCCAAAGGATGGGTCAACAGATGTCCATGGACTACAAGTCCCATGAGCCCCTGCCGGCATGAGTTCTGCGCCTATGTATGGGTGTTGGCTGGCACGCCAGCACCGCCTCCCCCCTCCATGCTGTGGCGCTAGATGCCTCAGGCTTCTGCGATTGCCAAAGCTCCCAATCCTACCCCAAACTGTCTATTTGTTCAGTGCAATCTCTGTCTAGTGGCACCTCTCCTGCTGTGAGGATCTTCGATTACTTAGAAAAGCACACTCTTGGCAGGTAGTCAAAGATTTCTTCATTAAGCGAGAAAGGACTCTCATCAAGGCATTGTCGAAACTGGGGATAAAGGATAAAAGTCTCCCTCCCGTGAGAATCCAGTGAAAACGGGGTGTGGGGGACGGGGCATCAAACAGTCTTAACACTCTGATGGGAAACTCGGCTTCAAGGGAGATGGGGAAAGGACCAGAGCAAATGGGTTGCTTAGAGGTGAGGAAGAGAGGAGGGAAACAGAAATGCAGGAAGGAACAACAGGGTCATAACACAAAGCAAAGGTGCTAAGCTGCCCCCGTCTCCTACACAGGGGTGAATACTCTACATCAGGGGTAGTCAACCTGTGGTCCGCCAGATGTCCATGGACTACAATTCCAATTCCCAAATAAATTACATTCATGGGAATTGTAGTCCATGGACATCTGGAGGACCACAGGTTGACTACCCCTGCTTTACATAACCTAGTTACAGAAATATCCTATGGCAAAAGCTACAGTATTCTTACACCTTCTTAATGTCTCCTATTGCTGTCCCCTTGGACTCCTTCCCGACTGAACATTACAGGGCCATTAAAACACATTCTTAAGATTGCTCAACTTGATAGGCTCAGATGACACAACCCCAAACCTCCCAGTCGAGAGACATCCTTTGCCAGCCACCAGGTGTGTCTACAACCTATAGCCAATCACACCGTATCACCTCACAGGCCAAGCTGCAGGATGGCCCCAGAATTTCAAACTATACCAGTTTGGTGTAGTGGTTTGGAGTGCGGACTTCTAATCTGGCATGCCAGGTTCGATTCTGCGCTCCCCCACATGCAGCCAGCTGGGTGACCTTGGGCTTGCCACGGCACTGATGAAGCTGTTCTGACCGAGCAGTGAAATCAGGGCTCTCTCAGCCTCACCCACCCCACAGGGTGTCTGTTGTGGGGAGAGGAAAGGGAAGGCGACTGTAAGCCGCTTTGAGCCTCCTTCGGGTAGGGAAAAGTGGCATAGAAGAACCAACTCTTCTTCTTCTTAAGTAATCTCAGGGCTCTCTCAGCCTCCCCTCCCTCACAGGGTGTCTGTTGTGGGGAGAGGAAAGGGAAGGCGACTGTAAGCCGCTTTGAGCCTCCTTCAGGTAGGGAAAAGTGGCCTAGAAGAACCAACTCTTCTTCTTCTTTATATTGGTCAGAACCTGAGCTCTGCTCAGTGTGTGTGTCTCAGTGTGTGTGTGTGTGTGTATCGATTTCTTCACGCCCAGCATTGCTTTCCACACCTAATGTCACCAACCGCCATCGCGCTGCATCCTTGGATACAGTAGATGTTCTTTCCCTGTTTATCTAATCTTCCCCATGTAGAAATTAGTGTGTGTACGTTTTTTCTCTGTAGGTTACTTAATAAAATAATTTTTAAAAATCCTTTTGGGAACCCAATTAGGCCTGCTTATTTCAGGGTTTCTCCCAGGAGGAGGGCCCCGTAAAAACTGGCAGAAAGATCTTGGGCTACTCAGCCTCTTTCAATATTCATAATTCCCCAAATTCCCTCTGAGGGATCCATTTTGGGTAACAGCGGGTCTGTGGGAGCTCAGGTGGGGTGGGGGTCTGTGGACTTTCCCCTCCTGCTTTAATGGACTTGGCCACAAGCCACGGAACTGGCCATCTCCACCCAAGGGCCCAGTAGGTAAGCTGTGGGTTTAAAAATCAAAGTGGGGAAATCGGTTCTGTTGTGTTATGGGGGAGGGTCTGGGGTGTCTTCTCAGCTCCTGCTTTTCTTTCTGGCCTACATGAGGCAGAGCTGCCATATAAGTAGTAAAGGCAGGAGGAGGGAGGACCAGAAGGACGAAGGTTGAGGGTGGTACCTGTCTCTTCCGGTGACATGTCACTTCCAGGGTGTGTGGGAGGAAGGCATGGCCAACTGACATCACTTCTGGGGGCTCTTTGAAGCCTGTATTTCTGGGGCTCATCCACAGTGAAAAGGTTGGAAAAGGCTGGTCTACTTGGAACAGCAGCAGCTCTCCAAGGTCCTAGGGTGAGGTCTTTCACGTCATCTACTAACTGGTCATTTAAAGTGGAGATGTTGGGGATTGAACTTGAGACCACCACAGAGCTATAGAACCTTGGTCTCCCCCCTCCCCAAAGTTTATTTATTTATGAAGAAGAGTTGATTCTTATATTCCGCTTTTCACTCCTGAAGGAGTCTCAAAGCAGCTTCCATTCACCTTCCCTTTCCTCTCCCCACAACAGACACCCTGCGAGGGAGGTGAGGCTGAGAGAGCCCTGATATTACTGCTCTGTCAGGACAGCTTTATCAGTGCTGTGGCAAGCCCAAAGTCACCCAGCTGGCTGCATGTGGAGGAGGAGCGAGGAATCAAACCAGATGTAAAGGTTCAGGAAGTGTGTCTCCACACCAAAGCTTATACCCAGAATTAAACTTTGCTGGTCTAAAAGATGCCCCTGCACTCAGACGTTGTTTTACTCCTGCTGACTGACATGGCTACCCTCCTGAAGAAGTGTGCATGCACACGAAAGCTTAAACCCACAATAAAATTTGGTTGGTCTCAAAGGTGCCTCTCAAAGAAAGGTGCCCCTTTGTTCACCATTTCTGCACTGGGAACTTCACTGCCCCAGCTCCCGTGCAGGAGCACAAATCAAGGGTGGATGAGGTGCACCGGGCAGAATGCTCCCCCGTGTGGGTGCAGGAAGAGGTGGGCCAACCTGCCATGACTAAAACTCCAGCCTGCAGTCCAGCATGAAACCTCCAGTGCGGAAACGGCCATTCTGCTGCTTCAGACCAATACACTAGCCAGCTGAAGATGGGTGCATGCAGATGAAAGCTCTTACCCAGAATAAATCTTTGTTGGTCTTAAAGGTGCCCCCTGGACTCAAACTTTGGTCTATGGCTTCAGACTAGCACGGTACCCCATCCGAAGACGTATGCATGTGCACAAAAGCTTATTGCCAGAATTAAACTGTGTAGGTCTTAAAGGTGCTGCTGCACTCCAACTTTGTGCCGTTATAAGGATAGTGACAAACTGGGATGAATGCGGCAAAGCTGTTGTTAATTTGCTCCTGCGATGAGTCCAGCATGCCAAACCAAATAGAAGACTCAGGTTCATTTCAGTCAGACCCTCTGAGCTGTTTTCATCCCTTGACACCTCGATGGATTTCTCAGGATTTGGGAGTTGAAGCATGAAAATAATTCTTTTGTCCACAGACGTCTGGGTAGCTTTAACAACCACCGGATTGCTTTGGGGGGCTTTATACAATTAAGTGCGCCCTCCAGAATCCAACCCTGCCCTTTCTCGCCACGCATGGCTTTGCTTGGTGATGCTAGGAATAACAGGCTTCCTGGAGGTTGCGTGAAGAGCCACATGTCCCATGAAGCAATGAATACCTCACAGGTTTCGGTCTGCGCAGGAAATAAATGCAACTGGCTGCCGGTCTCTGACTTGGCCACCGGTAAGTCCAGCTCCTTTCTGTTTTGTCTTTTCATTGAGTGACCAGAGTGTAGAGTTTTTTGTTTCCAGCAGGAGCTTCGTGGTCCTCAAAGTTGCCAGGAGAAATTTCTTGGAGGGACATTTCCCTGCAGGGCCATGGATGGCCAAGAGTCGGATGGGCTGATAGGCCCTGTGGGTAGGATTGCCAGCTGTGGGTTGACGAATTCATGGCAATCTGGAGCAGAGCCTACAGAGGTTAGAGTTTGGAGAAGGGAAGGTGCTCAGTGGAGATGTGACTAGGGAAGTGCCAGAATCCTCTTGAACGTCCAACAAGTAGACTCTTTTGGTACAAAAGAAATCTCTTTATTGAGGAAATATGCATATACTTGCTAGGAAGTTCCTTGCTGAAACTGAATTACAATTAAGATGGCATGCCTATATGGACATTCACAATCCCTACCTTAATTCAAAACTTAGTGCACAAGTGACAGGTGCATAATGTCCAGTTGCGCTCCGACACATGCGAAGCTGTTTACTTCATCTCTACATGGCTGGGGCAAGGAAGATAATGTGGGAGAGTGTTCCGTTAATTTACTAATTGGAGGTCAACTAAATAAATGAGAACAAACCTATCACATTACAGAACCAAAGGCATAGGATGTAGAAACAGCTCAATGCAAAATATAAGGTGTATTTCATAATCTCATATGTTAATGTCTGCCCAGTGCAGCGGTTCTCAACCACCACTGCACTGTGACCTGTACAGCAGGGGTGGGGTGGCGGTGTGTGTGCTCACGTGCGTGCACACGTGCGTGCTCATGCAGTGCATGAATACATGCGCAGATGTGGCGGTGCGCATATGCACATGTGGCAACGCACATGTGCTGACGCTGTCACTTTTGCTGCAGGAGGCGTGGAGTAGAGGTGGCCAGAGCGGCAGCAGCAAGGCACTGGCCTCCTCTGCGCAGCCTTGGAGCTTACAGAGGTGGCGCCAAAGAGACCAGCGTCACAGGAGAGGTGGCGGCAGTGGCAGCGGCAGCATGGCACCGGCCTCCTCCACGCTGCCTCGATGAGCTCCAAGGCAGCGTGGAGGAGGCCAGTGCCATGGTGCTGCTGCCGCTACAACACCCCAGGAAAGGCCAAATGACTCCTCGGGGGGTTGCGACCCTCGGGTTGAGAACCGCTGGCTTAGTGCCTATCCAAAGCGGTCATGGTGGAGATGGTGGAATTTACACTGACAAAGTTTAAATATGCAAAGGAGGAGTATTTCACTAGCTACTTAAAGAATAAGAGAATCAATTTGTAAAGAAGAGAGGAGAGAGTCCTAACAGTCTAATTGACTAACTCTTGTTCTGTGGGGGTATTCAGGGAGAGTGTGCACTCAAAGGAGCAGGAAGGCTCCAACTGAGCCAATCAGGGACCATTCTGTGTACGCTGGATAATGCATTTTCAATGTGGTTTAGAAGCAAATTTTCCAATTCTGCACAGGAAAGTCCAGCTGCAAAAGGACGTTGAAAGCACATTATCCAATGTATGTGAAATGAGCCCAGAACAAAGGAGGAGAGTATTTGGAAAATACCAGGAAATTCCCAATCTAAATATGCTAATTTTGTATCTCCCCGAGTGTCCCCCCCCCCCGTAGAATATTCTTCACATGCTTTTCCATCGTGTGCAGATCTTCCTAGAACTGAAAATCCAAGATCCCTCCATTCTATGGGACACATCAAAGAAATGATCTTATATGCAGAAATAAGACAATACAATGGATGCTTGCCACCTGCCTCTCCCCCCCCCCCCACAGGAAGGCCAGCTGAAGCCTGGAGATGCCGCTGTGGGCCTTCTCGAGGTGGGGAGGGGAAACAAGGGCAGGGACCTGGAGCCTCCCGCTTCCTTGCACAAAAGGGCTGCCGAAGCCCCCAGAGGGCTCAGCATGTGTTTTGTGGTGAGGGGTGGGGACATGGCTCCTCCCCCTCACCATGCACAAAAGGGCTGCCAAAGCCCCCAGAAGGCTTGGTGGGCATTTTGAGGGGCAGGTGGAAGCACCGACTGGGACCCGGCTTCTCCTGCAGCTGGCTGCTAAAGGCCTACCGAAGAATGGGCTTTGAAAGGCCCGCCCTGGCAGCAAAAACACCCAGCAGCCCAGGGAGGCCGCAGGTGTGCTCTGGGTCTGTGGGGAAGCCGTTCCTGGCCCCCTCCCTCCCTAACGATGCTGCGGCTTCCCCAAGGCCCGTGGAGCATACCCGCAGCCTCTGCGAGGTGGCGGGTGCGCTCGTTTGGCCGGGGAACCCATCCCCGGCCCCCTCCCTCCCCGGGAAAGTTGCTTCCTCCTGCGGACCTATGGGGAAGCCACTGCTTCCCGCGGGCCCTCCCTTCTCCCCACCTCAGGGCACATGTATCCTGGGGAGCATCTGGGGCAAACTGCCACCAATGGTGGCTGAGAGCCCCTGGCCAGCTGAGTGGGCGGGAGGGGGCGTGGCCAGTCCAGGTGAGGGCCCAATCGGGACGCGCAAAGCTTCCTGATTGGGCCCTCACCCGGACTGGTCACGCCCACTCTCCGCCCACTTACCCCTTATCCAAATATGTATACCGCTCCCTGAGCGGTTTAAAGTTAGAGATAGAGATTGGTTCCCATCATGGTATAGCACACTGCAGCCATGTGATTGACTGATTAAAACATTTACACCCACCTTTCCTTGTCCACATATCAACAGAGCGCTCCCCTTCCTTCTCCTTCTGATCTCTACTAATATTTTCCGAATGTGAGATGAAGAACAATCTCATCATGAACAAGGAACAGCCGGCACCATGCAGAGAGATGAGTCCAAATTATACTGCTAGAGAATACTGAGATGGCATGAGGCCAGGACATCTTACTCGATGGAAAGATATGTTTTTCTTCTTCTGCCACGGAATTCGGAGTACAGAAGTTCTCAACCTTGCCCAAAGCAGTCTAAACGCTGGCGCTCATTTTCAGCTAATTGGGAAGGCAAGCAAATTGCTTTCCTAGGGCAGGATCCTCTAATAAAGCCAATACAAGCAATTTGTCAAGGCTTTTATTTAAGCGGTGGTGACAGCTAAGAAGCTGGTCAAAACGACGACGGGTCAATTCTTAGCTCCTAAGGAAAAAGGCAGGATCATTAGTGATTCTTAGCTTTCCACTGAGTACGGGGAGGGGAGGGGTGCCAACTCTTAACTGGGACATTTCTGGAGATTTGGAGGTGGAATCCGGAGGGGGTAGAATTTGGGAAAAGGCCCCAGCAGGGTATAATGCCATATAATCTGTCCTCTAAATCTTCTCCAGGGAATGCAGATTCGTTGCAATGTGTTGTTTTTTTTTAACTTCCTTAAAGGGAAAGGGGCTTTTTGGGATCATGATAACGGCCACCCATTGGCTGCTTGACAGCCAGGGGCGGGACGAGCTCAGCAATATTGCTTCCTGGCTAGCGATTTTTGCAGAGACCGGAAACCTGTGGGATAGAAACTCAATGATAGAAACGCAACTGGATTCCACTACAAAGGCAGGTATGCATAATGACGAATTCCACTATTTAAAATGGTGTTTTTTCGTCCCGCAACCAATTTGCCACATAGATCCTGGTGCAGAATGGCCTTAGCAATTCCATGGGGATCTCCAGGTCCCACCTGGAGGCTGGTGACCCTAGGGGAGGGGGCTGGGATTCTGTGGTAGAGAATATGCTTGGCAGGTGATGGGAAAGGCCTCAGCCTGAGACCTTCGAGAACAGTAGACAATATTGACCTTGATAGACCAAGAGTCTGATTCAGGATGAGGAAACATTGTCTGTTCCGTGTGTTCACATGCATCATTTTTTTTCTGCTTGGGTTGCTCTTTGCAGGCTCAGGGCACAGGAGAGGTCTTGCAGAGAGCAACGGATTATGTGGCACCAGCTGTGAAATGAAACTGCTTATTGTAGGTTACAGACCACGGAGGCTTGGTTGCAGCATCGGGGCAGATACGAAAATTGAGCGGCTCGCCTGCCACCCCATAACATTCCCGTAGCCTGCCTGTTGGGAAAGACTTGGGAACAAAATATGTACGGGTACCGCAAGGAACGGTAATGACTGGGGAAGGCACTGGCAAACCACCCCGTATTGAGTCTGCCATGAAAACGCTAGAGGGTGTCACCCCAAGGGTCAGACGTGATCCAGTGCTTGCATAGGGGATCCCTCTACCTTTACCACAAGGAAGGCAGGTTGAGCACAGCCCCCTCCCTGGGCCTACTGCAGTCGGGCAAACCCCAAAAATGCTTTCCGGGAGGCCCCAGACATGGGAAGTGGGCTCACAGTTCATCTCCCCGAAAGGATTCGCCCAGATGACTAAAACAACCAAGGTAAGGAGGTGGGGGGAGGCTGGGAGGGGGGAGAGTTGGAAATAAACATGCTGCTGGATCCACCAGGTGGGGGACCACTCTATGCCATATATACTTGAGCATAATTCATACAGAGCCCACCAAAACCTTTGCCCTGAAATGCCACATGGCCACGTGGTTTCCTGCCATGTTGGCAGAGAGTGGTAACAACTTCCTCTAGATCAGTGGTTCTCAACCTGGGGGTCAGGACCCCTTTGGGGGTTGAGCGACCCTTTCACAGGGGTTGCGGCAGGGTCCTTCTCTCCAAGGGGGTCCCAAAGTGCCCGACATCACTCCTCTGCCATTTCATCCACAGAACAGCCTTGCGGGGTAGATCGAGATAGAGCGTTCGTCTGGCTGGAGCAGCGGAAAAGAGCAAGATCGGCATGGTGGGACAGGAGGCAGAACTGAACTGAAAAACCCGGGGGGGGGGGGGAGAAACAATTTATATCCAATCATGAACATTGGATCTTCACGCCATTGGTCGGTTTCGGTTTAATTTCTGTGAAAGAACAGTTGCATAATTTTAGGGTTGGGGTTCAACGCAACATGAGGAATTGGATTAAAGTGTCGCGGCATTAGGAAGGTGGAGAACTACTGCTCTAGATGGATCTGGAGCTCCCGGCCCCAATCCGGCCATTTTAGGAGAGTTGAGCTACGTTTCTGCCCGACATCATACTGTGATCCCATCAGGCAGCCCAATTGTACAGAAAACAAGAGACCATAAGGGACTCTAGAACAGGGGTAGTCAACCTGTGGTCCTCCAGATGTCCATATATCAGAGGTTGTCTGCAACTGGAAGAGAGATGGAGGGTGTTTGGAAGTCTCTGGTAGTTTTGGAATCTTGATTCCTAGCCAACGGAGTCAATCCTTGCTCCAAAACACCCAACTGCAAACACTGAACAACACTGAACACTGTATTGATACACCCAGGAAATACTTGGGAACTCAACCTATGCAGAATAAGACTTTAGGAATTTATACAAGCTTAGCAGAGCAGGCGATGGCAACTTCTGCATCTTATTGACTAGTTTCTCCTGCCTCTTCTCCCTCTGGTTTTTAGTAAACAGAGCTGGTGATTGACAGCTCAGAGAGAAGTTCAACGGACTGTCAACACAAAGGATCCCTGCTGAATACTCTTTCCCTGGCTGGATGCTTGTTTGTGTGCAGAAAGAGGGAACAAATTTCAAACAGTAACCAATGCGATGTCGTGAACTTGTCATAATGTCACACTGGGATCCCGGTTCAAATCCCGACTTCTGCCAAGGAAGCTCACTGGGTGAGCTCGGGCCTTGGACGCCTTCTCACACAGACCTACTTCGCAGGGTTGTTGTGTGGATAAAATGGAGGAGAAGTGAACAACGTCAGCCACTTTTGCATCTTCACTGGGAAGAAAAGCAAGGTACAAATCAAGTGTATACATCAATCCATCAATAAACATAAAGGAGACTGCAAAGCCCAAGAAGTATAAAAATCTCTAAATCTTCATCTTTATATATGGCCATAATATAGTTCTAGTTGCACGAGGACAACTCACACCCTACCAAGGGTAGCTTATGTCCACGTGATACAGAATCAACAGTTTTTCTGCCTGTTTTTTCCCTTGCTTCCAATAAACGCTGCTTGTGTAGTTATACATAAATACTGTAATGGCACCACGTGCTTCCAATTCTTTGCAGTGATGTCACTTCCTATTTTGAGTGAGCCGCTTCTGGTGGAACAAAGCTCCAGCTGAGGGACGCCTTTAAGACCAACAGAATATAATTCTTATGCCCAGAATAAAACTCAGTTGTTCTGAAAGGTGCCACAGGATGCAAATTTTGCTCCATTGCTTCAGGGCAGCATGGCTTCCCACCCAAAGAAGCCTGCAGGCGCCCAAAAGCTTGGTTGGTCTTCAAGATGCCACTGGACTCAAACTTTGGACGATTGCTATGACCCACACAGAGACCCACTGAGCACACTCCTGGTGGAGTGGCTGAACCCACAATGAACTCAGGATCGACCATGCCAATCTGTACATCACAAACACTTTCGACAAGATGGAATTAATTAATTCAAAAGAAATTCCGTCTAAACCTCTGGAAGAAGTTCCTGACAGTCAGAGCGGTTTCTCAGTGGAACAGGCTTCCTCGGGAGGTGGTGGGTTCTCCCTCTTGGGAAATTATTAAACAGAGGCTAGATGGCCATCTGACAGAGAAGCTGATTCTGTGAAGGCTCAAGGGGGTGGCAGGTTACAGTGGATGAGCAATAGGGTTGTGAATGTCCTACATAGTGCAGAGGGTTGGACTAGATGACCCAGGAGGTCCCTATTATTCGGTGATTCTATGATTCCAAGAACCTGCTGTCATTTTAACACAAGCAACGTCCTTATATGCAGGACGTGCCGCAGTTTCAGGAAATCATTTTTGAGAATGATTTTGACAATCTGGATTCCTAATTAAGATCCTTTTTTTCCCTCTGGCTGCAATTGCTGTGATGTTTTTAAATTGTCAGGCTAGACAACTATTGATTATCTCAGGCCCCGGCACCCCCTACCCCCGTCCGCACGCACGCACTTGGCTGGCTCGAGGGTCAGATTTTGCCTTCTGCCCCGATCACTGGGATGAACTCATAACAGGAAATGATCCCACGTCCTCAACGGCGTGCCAATAAGTATCTTGCAAGTGATGAGGCTCTCGTTCCAGTTGCAACCTATTCCTGGCTCATCTCGCCTCTTGATTGCACTCAAGACTTTGATTAAGTGCGAAAAAAATCAGACGCGCTCCTTCAAGATCTGACTTCAAGAGAAGCCCAGTGGAGGAGAACTGAGTCGACTCCTCCAGGGTAGCCTTTTCAAACTTTTGACCAGGGAGGAGCCCCTGAAATCAGCTGTCCATGCCTCTCTGCCAGGCCCCCAAAAGTGACATCACCACCTATGTTGACAGGCAGGAGGGCTGAGGGGAGGGAGAGACAGGAGGTGGTGAAAGGCATGAAAGCTCCACCCCCTTCCCAGTGCAGGAACGACACAAATTCCGGGGAAGAGGGAAGGGGAGCAATTAAGCTGGCTGCTTCCATAGCTTGTGGCTGAGTCCATTAAAGCAGAAGGGGTAAGGCTGTGGACCTCCTCTGGAGCTCCTGCAGACCCCTGGTTGGGAATCCCTGCTCTAAGGCTAGAATTGCCTTCTTTGATTGTTGGTAAGTCCCCTGACAGCTGGGGGAAGACGTCCTGGGATGGGGGGATCCTCTGCCCCTGGTGGGGACCGTGCAACCAGAAGTCCAGTTGGGTCAACTGACTATAAGAAGCTTTGTGGACTATTGGTCATCTCTCCTTAGGTATAAAGCCTTGTTTGGTCTAGAGTGCTCTGTTATAGAGGAAGAAGAGAGAAGAGCTGGGCATTTTTTTTTGTACTACCTGAAGGAGTCTCAGAGTGCCTGACAATCACCTTTCCTTCCTCTTCCCATTACAATCACTCTGTGGAGTAGGTGGGGCTGAGAGAGTTCTGAGAGAGCTGTGGATGGCTGCATGTGGAGAAGTGGGGAATCATACCTGGTCCTCCAGTTTAAAGGCTGCTGCTCTTAACCACTACACCAAGAGCCAACTGGGTATAGTGTTCAAGACCGGCGGCCTCTAATCTGGTGAGCCGGGTTCGATTCCCTATTCCTCCACATGCAACCAACTGGGTGGCCTTGGGTTAGTCACAGTCCTGGTAGTGCTGTTCTCACAGAGCAGTCCTGTCAGAGCACTCTCAGCTCCACTTACCTCACAGGGCGGCTGTTGTGGGGAGAGGAAGGGAAGGAGATTGTCAGCCACTTTGAGATTACTTCAGGTGGACACGGCCAATCCTGTGTAACCTCTAAGCCAGGGGTAGTCAACCTGTGGTCCTCCAGATGTCCTCCAAATTAAATAATAAAATAAATAATTTTTAAAAATATCTACGTTGGTTGTCAGGTTATATCTGAGTTCAATACAAGGTGCTGTTTTTCATTTTCAAAGTTCTTTGCAGCCACGTACAGGCTAGGCCTCTCTATGGTCACCACAACAGGCCTTCTTCCAGTCCCACAACCAAGGAAAAGGAGGTTCTCAGAATGGATGGTTTTTTTTTTTCAGTGGCAGCCCCAGGCCTTGGAAATGCGTTGCCTATGGAAATGTGCAAAGTGGCATCTCTAGCATTCGTCGGGGGGAAACCATAGAAGGTCATGATATTTTTAAAGGTCTTTGGTCATTGAGTTCATATTCTGCTTACTGTCTCAGGGACCAAATTAAATACCACTTTCTACAGAGGGCTTCAGATGTGGAATTTGCTGCTAGAGAATACCTTGATGGCCACAGGCACAGACAGCTTTAAAAGAGGGTGAAGATAGATTCATGGAGGATAATTCTATCGATGCCTGATAGCCATGGTGAACTAGAGAACTTCCAGAATTAGAGGCACTAAACCTCTGAGTCCTGGAGCATCAGGGCAGGGCCTCTGTCCCCTGTTGTTGGCCCTCTGGAGGGGCTCGTTGACCACTGTGTGAGGCAGGATGCTGGACTAGATAGACCACCAGTCTGATCCAGCAGGGCTCTTCTGATGTTCTTAGGAAGGCCTCGGCCTCTCTGCTCTGCTGTTGGCCCTCTGGAGGGGATGGTGGACCACAGTGTGGGACAGGATGCTGGACTAGGTAGACCACCAGTCTGATCCAGCAGGGCTCTTCTGATGTTCTTAGGAAGGCCTCGACCTCTCTCCCCTGTTGTTGACCCTCTGGAGGAGTTGGTTGACCACTGTGTGGGACAGAATGCTGGACTAGATGGACCACCGATCTTATCCAGCGGGGCTCTTCTTATGTTCTTAATCTGGTTTTTAATATTTTGAGGTCTTTCTGATTTTTGGCTGTATAGCCAGAAACTGCATTGAGTATACTTCAGAAAAGCAACATACAAATATTGTTAACCAGCACATAAGTTTCTGCTGGAAACTTTAAATCTTTCCTTCATTGTTGCTGATCCCTTAGGCACTTCTGGAGTGTTATGTATAACTGATATAGATTATCTTATTTCTTGTATGCTTTAGCAGGTCTTTTGCTCACTTCTAGAGAACTCAATGTTTTTTTTTTAATATATTTGTACGCTGGAAACTTGTTGGTCTGTGACCGTATTAAATACATTGAATTGAAGAATTCTTCACTGGATACGATCCAAATGGATACTGCCTAGAACATTGCAGAACTAAAAGAAGTGGTGCAAGATTAGAAATCATGGTTGACAGCCATTGGATCGCCAAGAGGCAGACTCAACTGAATGGCTAGCATCATCACCTCTGTAAACTTGATCTATCTGATGTTAAATATAGTTCAATTTAGAAGGTTATAGATTACAGAGTTTCCATTACTTTGCAGCTTCCTTCAGCTATCTGTATTGGCAACTGACTCCAGACCTCAGTTAAGAGTTTTGCCTGCTCTGAGGCAAAGAGACCATCCTCCTCGCTGCCGCAATTTTTATCACCTCTCTTTTCCTCACCCACTGTTGAGGTCAGGTCAATGAGTTGCTTCCTGAAGTCTCTCTAGTCTTCAATTCTTCCAGACCTCTATTCCCTTCTTGGGGAGGAGGGGGGGAGAGTGGACACCCCCCCCCTCCACCTTGTCTTTAGCTAGACCTATTAACATTTCTTAAGAAGTAGCTGAGGTGAGCCTGAAAAGCCAATGAATTGATTTCCTCCTCCTAGCTTGTTCTCTGTCCTGAGGGAAACGCTTTTAAAACCTCCTCGTAAATGTTTTATTCAGGTCACACTTCCGCCCCAAAAATGCATTTCTTCACACAAATGACTGATCAACTACATGGTCATCTCTACACAAAGGAATTTCTGGACTGCCTTGAAACACCAGAACTGTACTAAATAGATTCTAAGTATTTTTATTCCAGCCATTCACATCAGCACTTCTCTTTGAACACATTCACACTTCCACTACGCAATGTGATTTATAACTGCATTCCCTATATATTTCTGTATAGGAATTGTCCAGGCTATTTCAAATCATTAATGGATCTTTTTATTTCTTCATTTTATAATAATTTAAAACTTTGGTCTAGCTAATTAAGACTTAAAAGCATGATGAGCGGAGAGCCCATGGGATAATTAATACGGAGCAGTGAAAACATTAAGAAAATACGATCACAATCACTGAGGAAGTTTGGGAAAACGGGATATTATTTACCTAGGAACGCATTTTGGTTGTGATTTATGATTTTGGATGATTTACAAAGTTTTGAATTACTATAAAATGAAGAAATAAAAAGATCCATTAATGATTTGAAATAGCCTGGACAATTCCTATACATTTTGTTTGGACTGGAGTTACCAAAAGGAATTGACGGTTCGTTTGTAGCCTATATATTTCTGGTCTGATCCTGCAGCACTAGGAGCTGTGTTGGAGAGATGTGTATATACTAGACCAGTGGTAGGCAAACTGTGGCCCTCCAGATGTCCATGGACTACAACTCCCATGATGCTGGCAGGGCCTCACTTGAATTGTAGTTCACGGACATCTGGAGGGCCACAGTTTGCCTACCCCTGTACTAGACTGTCAGAACATTGGTCTCAGTCTATAAAACATGGAGTTATTTCCTTATTTCTGAACCACTACAGGGATTTTTCCTTCACAGCAATGAGTGGCAGCTCAATTCTAGGAAGGCCCGCTGGCACTGGCAGTGCGAAAGACAGTGGAATAATGAATTATGTCAACTCTGTACGTACAAGAAACTTATACAGATGTCAAAATCTGTACTGAAAAGTAAGCAACATGCTCTGATTTCTCATCCTGATAACGGCTTGGCTTGATCAAATTGCTCAGCTACACTAAAAGATGGCTCATAGGGGGATTGTTTGCGAGAGGTTTTAAAAATGTATATCGGATGTGATTCGTGAAGACCAAACAGGACCTAATAGAATTATTCCAGAACAACCACATGAAGGGGTAACACAAGATTCAAGAAGACTGCCAAAGATGGTTTAAATTAAACGTGTCTCGGTCAGCAAGAATGCAGTAGTTAAAGTGAATGTATTACCCAGTTTGAGCCTTTTGTTTCAAGTGTTGCCAAATTGGTCTAAAAGACAGAGGTTTACAGGACTGGCAAAGACAGCTGAATAAATTCATTTGGAATTATAAGAGGCCCAGGGTAACTTTTCAGGTCCTTCAAGATGATAAAAGAAGAGGCAGATTAGGAATACCAAATTTAAAGCTGTATTACTATGTTGCAGAGCTGGGGTGGATCTCAGATTGGATAAAGATTCTGTTAAGAAGAGATTGAATCCTTGAGAAAATCAAAATTTTCATAAAATAATGTGGTCCAGCATGAAAAAACAGATGACAAAAGATACTCAGTTTCAGTGGAAACTTATTTGAATAAATCACAACAAAAAAAGAACGTTTAAAATATCAAGATTTGGTTGCCTCTGATGGTCAGATAAAACACTGGAATTAGTTAAAGCAAGAAGGTAAATCCAATCGATTGGTTCAGACAAATGCAAGTGGTCTCAAGATGGAGAGAAGAGTTAAAGACCACTGGGAATGTCCTCAGGAACCTGGGCAGAGTCTGCACTTACTTTGTTTATTCCATTGTCAATCCTGTTGAATCCAGATCACTTTGAACTCAGGTCTTCATCTCCTCTCCCCCCTCCTCTCCCCCCATGGAAAGTGTTCTGCACGTGGTTAGGGTAGTTCAGAAGGAGGGGGGGAGCCAAGCCTCTTTCTTTCTTTTCTTGAAGGTGCGGGAGAGGAGCCAAGCAGGGAGCCTCTTTCTTTTCTTGGAGGGCGGCGGGCGGAGAGGATCGAAGAAGGCAGAGAAGGGAGAAAAAATCCAGGACCGACAGAAGTTGAGAGAAATTAGGGGCTTCTCCTTTAAGGCAAGCTTGTCACATGACCAGGTGTAGCCTATCAGAGGTTCTCTACCACAGAGCTTTCTTTCCCAATCCGGATTTGAAAAATATTGAGCATTAAAAGCACTCTAAGATATTGCACAATAAAGGTAGGGTCACTCCGGATCAATTCTTCTTGCTGCAGAAGGAAAATTTAAATCCCCCAAAATCCAAACGGAAATCGCATTCTGTGTAGACGGCAGGGACTGAATCGACCTGGAGTTGGAATAAAAGCTCCGTGCAGTTTACACCCTGGTTTGAGCCTGAAATAATTCAGAGTAAATCACATCTGTTAGGACAAATTTATAAGAATCTGTTGAAAATGGAGAATGAGGATGAGCAAATTAAAAACTATGGTAAAATGGATGCAGAATTTAGATCAAAACATATCGCTCGTTGAATAGGAGCAGTTATGGTATAAGAATGTTAAATTAACGAAATGTCAGTCATTGAGAGAAAACTGGTAAAAAATGATTTACAGGGGATATGTGCCTCCTAAAGGTTTAAGCTGAATGTCAAGTCAATTTGCAGGAAATTTTTGAGATGCTATAATGCTGTTGGCTCCTTTTTTGCACATGTGGTGGTCCTGTGAGCGTATCAAAATTTTTTGGATAAAAAGCATGGTGTGATTGGAAAAAAATCTTTAAAATTGTTCCCTTTAGACTCAAACTTCCCTATACATGCCAGAGTATTTGGCTCACAGCTGCATCAAGACATATCTGGCAAGAACTACCTGGTATGTACAAGATTAGAGAGTTTGCCACTGGCAAAGTTGACAAACCTAGTAAACAGAAGGCTATCGGAAGAATTTAATGACTCCTGCGGCGTTTTTTAGAATTCGTGGATAAATAAACCTATTCCTTTTAGATTTTCTTTTGTTACATAATAACAAACAATTAGTTATCAGGAGTATCTGGAGTTTACAATGAAGAAAACGTTGGGTAGAGATGTTCCATATAGTTGTCTGATATAACTTGAAAAGTTTTTTTTTCTGAGTGTAATATGATTTGTTATACATAGTATTTGTTACATTTACACTATTTACAATATTTCTTTTCTGTATTCTTTATATTCTGTTTTGCCTTAGGGAAATAAATGTTTATAAAAGGCAGAAAGTCATGGGAGCACAAACCAGACGAGATCACGGGGAATGATGAAACAACGGTTCTTTGGAACTGCTGATTGCAAACCGAGAAACACTTGGAACTTATCACTACTGAGAGCCAGTTTGGTGTAGTGGTTAGGAGTGCGGACTTCTAATCTGGCATGCCAGGTTCGATTCTGCACTCCCCCACATGCAGCCAGCTGGCATATAAGAACCAACTCTTCTTCTCTTCTTCTACTAATATCGCAGTGTAGAAGAAAACGAAAAATAAGGCTTGGATCATTGACACTGCAATCCCAAGAGACAGCAGAATAGAAAAGGAAGAACAGGAGAAGATCACCAAATACCAAGACCTATGAATAGAGTTAGACCACCCCTGGGAGAAGAAGGTTACCATAATAATAGTTGCCAGTGGGGCCCTTGGAGGAGTGCCTAGAAGTCTCAAAGGACACCTAGATATTTTGGGCACTGAGCAAATACCACCATCTCAGCTCCCAAAGACAGCTTGCCCAGAACAGCAAGAACCCTGCGAAGATACCTCTGCGATTCCCAAGAACTCAGCTAGCTACTGAATTGCAGAACACCCTCAACCAGTCAAACTGTGACAATTAATAACAACAAAGATGATAATCCACATCTGCCACCCAAAATTCAGTGAGAAAAAGCTGGAATGCCGTAGTGAAACTGCATTTGTTAAACGCCTGTAAAGGTACACTGAGAGAAACCAACAGAGTTTCTCTGAGAAAATAGGATCTGTGTTGACAGCAGAGTTTCTTTAAAAAAACAAACCAAAAGACGATTTATCTGCCTTTTCTATTCTTCCACCCTCCCCTCCTCTGAAGTGATTATTTTGAGAACGGAGATTGTGCCTGAACATCTCATCTCTTACATGTTGTTTTCCTACTGATCATTAAAGGGCGGGGAGTAGAAATCAGCGTGTGTTGGACTGCTGGATCATTATCCTCCTTTGCATAAACATAGAACATCATTAATTGGGGAGCAGAAAAAGGGAGCTTTTTTGTGTTTCTTTTGGAAAAAGAAAGAGGGATATAGTGGTGGAGAAAGAAACCGGTAAAGAGATGTTCAGTTGTGAGTGACAGCAGCATTTCCTGACTCAGAGGAGAAAATATATTCTTAAAAGAAGCCTCTTATTTACTGGTTTTTTTCCTCCAATTTTTTCCCCCCTAACAGGGTCACCTCACCGTCTTCCCAAACTTGTTTCTCGTTCGGCAAGCCTGTTAATGAGGCTTCCTAGCTAGGGTAGGCCAGTTAATTTGGGCTCTTTTTTATCCCCTTGGGTGAAGACGGCAACGAGTACGAAGACGTATTTAACTAGTACATATTAAACGGCCCTTTGAGGCACTGCCACTAATGTATTACAAAAGCCCGGCTGGTTAAAAGCATAATATAGGGTCAGATAGTAGAAAGTGAGAGAACAGGTATGCAAAAGCACACACAGGGAAGGGAGGAATAAAGAATGCATTTATCTATCGTTATGCCAGCCCTTGGTAGAAGGTCAAATAGGTGATGGGGAACAAACTGGATTGCAGTGATATTCACAGAAAGTTAGAAGAGGAGTTGTTTTTTTTTCTACCCTGCTTTTCAAAGCAACTTGCAAGCCTTCCGTTTCTCTCCCCACGACAGACATTGTGTGAGGTGGGTGGTGCTGAGAGAGCTCTGAGAGAACTGTGACTGGCCCAAGGTCACCCAGCAGGCCTCCTGTGTCTCAAAGTAGCTTACAATCATCTCCCCCTCCCCACAACACACACTCAGTGATGTAGGTGCTGCGGAGAGAGTTCTGAGAGAACTGAGATTTACCCAAGGTCACCAAGCTGGTGTTTAGCTGATTTAAGACCGACAGTACGGGATAGTTGTTCACTGCCCAATCTGTGCAACAGAGAACCCTCAAGGGACAAAATCCCTCCCTGGGGGGGGGGGCTCAGTCTTCTGTACATGGTCAAATGTGGAGATCGGGGAGGATTAAAAATAAGCCTCCATGGATAGTATTGCTCACTGCCAAGTTGGAAAGAGGGTGCAGATAATTGAGCCTAGTTCTGCCCAAGAAAATCTTCCCTCAGTTTTTGCCTCTGTTTTGCCTTTTCCACACTGGAAATCTGGGCCAACCCAGCACTCATCCGGTCGCAAGACTAATTTCTGCTTCCAGATGACATCGGTGCCGGTCTGGGACATTTGACACTTGAGTTGCTGTGGGGCGAATGCGGGCCTGCATCACACCAGGCCTGGGACTGCCCCAGACCTGCGCCAACGTTGTCTGGAAGCAGAAATTAGCCCTGTGGTCAGACGAGCACTGGGCTGGGCCAGATTCTTGGTGCGGAAAAGGTCTCTCTGTCTTCTTACTGCAGGAATGAATCAGCGGGTTGAAATGGGCTACAGCAGGGTCAGTGTCAACATGGTGGGGCAGCTGCCAAGTGCTCAGGGTTCATGTCTGCCCTTATATGTTGGTTAATGACCCAACGTTTCTCCAGCACCGCGATTAGCATTCACTGCCACAGGCGGTTCCTCGAGAGGGCAAGATATACATCTTGTAAATAAGTAAACAGGAAGATATACTGCAGTGCAAACTCTCTGCCATAGATCTCCTTGTATGTCGGCGGCTGACTTCCCTGGCCTTTGGACTGCACAGGAGGTGCATTACTTTTTAATCTGTGTTGACTACATACAATGCCGAGTCTATCTTTCACAAAAGAAGCCGCTGCTTCGTTATCGCAGCAGGAGAAGAGCACCTGCTTTGCCTGCTAGATGTTCTTGGTTCAATGGTTGCTGGCCAATCCCCCCTCCCAGAAGTGTCTGGGGACCGCCTGGAATTATAAACACACTTCAGTTGACTGAGATCAGTTGCCCTAGAGCAGGAGTGGCCAAACTGTAGTTCTCCAGATGACCATGGACTACAATTCCCATGAGCCTCTGCCAGGATGAGGGAACAGCTGCTTTGGAGGGTGGAATTCATCACAGCCTCCTGGTGGGAACTGGGGATCTCCCCAAATTACAGCTGAGGTCCAGACTCCGGAGATCAGCTCCCCTGGAGAAAATGGCTGCTTTAGAGGGGGGGGGGGGTTCTATGACATTAGACTGAAGTCCCTGCCTGTCTCTAGGCTCCATCTCGAACCCAGATTGGGCAACCCAACTTCTCCATCCCCCGCCAATGGCCCACCAGGGACCTGGCAACCATAACTCTATGGCAGCTCTTTTCATCCTTTTGACCATGGAGGAGCCCCTGAAATAATTTTCAGACTTCGAGGAGACCCGGAAGTGGTGTCAGCTGGCCATGCCTCCCTGCCACGCCCTCGGAAGTGACATCACTACCCAAGTTAACAGGCAGGCCCAAGGAGGCCTGAGGGGGGAGAGACAGGGTTGAAGGCAGAAGTAGGCATGCAGGCTCCACCCCATCCCAGGTGCAAAAACCATGAGAGAATTCACACTCAGTAGGGGACTGGGGGAGCAACGGAAGTAGCCAGTTCCCTAGCCTGTGGCCAAGACCGTTAAGATAGAAGTAATTCCCTCCAGGCTCCGCCCCCCAACCAGCCAGAAATTTCCACACCTGGAATTGATATAACCTTGATGGGAAAACTGCTCTCTGTAGTTGGGAGCTGGCAACACTGATCTCCAAAAACAGATTGTCAGAAAGATCCAGGCTCAAGACCTTGTAGAGTTAATCCTAGCTAAGGGGAGCTTTCTCTGAGCCAGAGGGAACTCGGGTCTCGCTCTGTTTAAGGCAGGCTCAGAGGCACCACACTTGAGATGCAAAGCTTAAGCCAAACTAGATCGGAAGTGCATGAAGACGGGAGTGCGTGAATGCAATTAACTGGAATCTGTTGGGGGTAATTTAAGGACCAGAGCCCTGAAAGAGCAGAAGGCTCTTTGATTTGTATTTGTTTGTGTCATCCAGCGTCAGCCTTTCTCCCTGACCCTTAAAAGTAGCTGCCACCGATTAAACCCAATGCAGTTGGAGGAGGATAAACAGGAACAACCAACCATATCGTGGAACAAGGTTACAAAGAGTGCGGCACAAAGAGTACCAACCATAAAACAGGGGTGAGGAGAACTGTGGTTTGCCCATCCGACAAAGGGTGGCAAGCTGTGACTGCAAAATGCTTGCCACCGAAGGAGGAGCCAGACACAAAATGGCTGCCCCAAGAGGTGGAGCCAGCTGCCAACTTTCATAGAGTGAAGTGTTCAAGTGAAATTGGCAAGTTATTTGCTCCAGGGCTTACCCTGAAGGGTTGGCCTTTCTACATTGCAAGGTCCTGGTCACACGCTCAGGAGAGCTGCCTGGCTGCAGCTCAGGAATTGCAGACTCTACCAAGAAACCAGATTAGACCGATTATGCGTCTGAGAAGCTCAGGTACCTTTGTTTCAAGTGGGCCTGGCCCCTTCGTCTTTAGACTAGAAAAAGAGTTGAGCCTTTGTGTGCTCAGAGTCATGTTGCTTTTTTGTCTTGTTATTTCCATTGCAGTTTGCTTTGCATTGCAATGGCTGTCTTTTAGCAGCATGTAAGAACTGAACTGAACAAACCAGTCAGTCCTAGAGGAGATCAGCCCTGACTGCTCCTTGAAGGCCAGATCCTGAAGATGAAACTGAAATACTTCTCACCTTCTCACCTCATGAGAAGGGAGGACTCCCTGGAGAAGAGCCTAATGCTGGGAGCGATTGAGGGCAAAAGAAGGAGGGGACGACAGAGAATGAGTTGGCTGGATGGAGTCACTGAAGCTTAAATGGACTCCGGGGAATGGTAGAGGACAGGAAGGCCTGGAGGATCATTGTCCATGGGGTTGTGATGGGTCGGACACGACTTCGCACCTAACAACAACAAAGAACTGAACTGCTCTGTAACGTTTTAAGTTTTGTGGCCCTGATCTGGTGACAGCCCAGATCAGTGAGCATTATATAGGTTTATGTAAATATAAACAAGTAAACTTATTTTTAGCCTCTATCCAGTGTTCCTGTGTCTCCGTGAAGCTACCTTCTGGATCTTAAGGCCAAAGCTTATACTGCATTCTCTCACGGTGTGCTAAAGGTGGAATCTTACGCAGTGGGGCAGGGCAATTCCCTCTTTTCTCTCTCTTATTCTGTTTTGTTCCTCCACTACAATAAGTGCAAAAGAGCTCAACAAAACTGATAGCAGAGATTCCAACAAGTAGTAAGCAAAGAACGGTCCTCTCCCAAGATGAAATAATGCATAAGGTACATAGTAATGTTTCAAGCTTTCAAGCAAAAGCTTTGCTTAACAGGATGCTTTTAAGTGCACACAAATTCATAAACCTTTCTCTTATGGGGACGCTGCTTTCCATCAACTGCAAAGGCTGTTATTGCATGAGAGGTGTGCAGTGCTGCTTCCTAGTTTTTGGTCTGGGGCTAGTTGCCTCGATGCTTCCCATGATTGCATAGGGTACCATTTGGCCCACCTCCACCTGTCCGCTCTGGATTTTTGCTGCCGCAGGAAGTAGCTGACAGACAGATAGTGGAAACTCCCCACTGTTTGCTTAAGTCGTCAAGCATTGTGACATGGTGAGAACCCCCCAATTACCTTCCAGCACCACTTAAGCTGCTCCCTCAAGTCTGAAATAATGTTTTTAAAAAAATTACCTGGATTGCGTTGTCACGCAAAACCATTACAACACGCAAAAAGGGATTTTAAGAAATGGGCTGCTTTATCTTGCCATTCTTCTCCCCACATACAGACTGTCCCCGATCTCAAGAAAAACAAGATAACCAAATGTGTGCATGGGGCGGGGGGTGGTGGCCTTTTACTCCTTTGTTACTCTGGAATTGCATTGTAACGGGGTTGGCCCTGTTTAGCTTCTGAGATCTGTGGGGATCAGGCTTACCACAGGGACACCCAGGGTTGCTACATTGAGGCAGGTGATGGTAAAGCCCCACTGGATGTCTCTTACTATTTAAACTCTGCAGGGCACCATAACTCACCTGCAACTTGAGAGCACCTGAGACACACCCAAACAAAGCTGTGACCACATTCCTATCACAAGGAGTCCTTTCGGGCTACTGTTGTTTTACACATTCTGTAGAAAGACAGGATTGTTGGGCGTGTTCCTGACCTCCACAGGCTGGCCATTACGGCAGGTCTTCAAACCAATCTCAATCTTTGCTACCTAGAAATACCTTCAGCCAGCTCACCGAGATTTCGCTTTCTTCCTTTTTGTTGCCCTGTTTAACTGGAATATAAATTAGTTTTCACTGTATTTCTGAAGAAATACCAGCCCTGTCAAACTTCCTTGCACTGCTTTTTGGTTTGTCAAGTAGGTAGCAATTTAAGAATTAATTCTTTGCCAGTGGTTTTATATTTTAACATTCTTTTCTGATATGGCCAGGCCAACTAATAAGATCCGGTTGAACAATGACATTTTACCCTTTTGTCTGAGTTTTAGATAGAAATGTCTCACAGTTCTGGTTTCCTGAAACATCTTGTTTGTAACATTTTGCCTAACCTGTCCATCAAAAAAGATGGTCTTCTAATTAGTTGGAAGAATTAGCTTTAAGGATACAGAGTGAGAGGGGTCACTTGGGATTCCCCGCCTCTGTAGATGGCGGTTTTTCCCTTAAGAGGACTCCCATACGATCCAGGAAGACGTTCAACTTTAAGAGTTTTGATTAGGAAAAAGATAAAGAATAAAACAAAATGCATGCAAGAAACACTCATACACAAGAGCTAACTAAGAGAAACTCAGGGAAGAGAGGAGGAAAGTGATTTCAGGGAAGGGTGACAATTACCATTCATGGAGAGGTCCACAGAAGCAGCAAAACAACCAGTGTTTCAAGAGAGAAGAGAGCCCTGCAAAGTGGGGGTGCATGGGGAGGATTCAAGGCAGATGCACACAATGCTGAGAAAACGGGAGGGTGGAAATATAGAGAAAATATAGAGAGAAATATAGAGAAAAACATACCCTCATGTGGAGATGATGTTTAGTGGGCTTTCCTGAGGTGGACAATAATATGGGAGAGGTTTGGTGACCCTGCAAGTACTGGCCAGGAAGGGCTAATGGGTTAGGTGAATAGGCTGTTGATTAACTGCCACTTAATTAAGGGAAGTGGGTGCTGGAGGAGTAAGGTTGGGTGTTGATGGCATTAGATCGAATCAATAGATTCTGAGAGAAGCCCGGGAAAAGCCGAGTGGGAAAGAACAGCGCCAAGGTTAGAGGCAGTCTCTGCTTCCATCCCTGTCTGCATTTCCCTTTAAATTTTCCCTTTAAATTTTAAACGCCTCTGAAGCAGCCCGAAGTACTCCCAAGCAGCCTGAAGTGTACTTCGGACTCCCCACTTTGGATTTGTTTGCCACTGGGATTGTCCACTTTTGGACCACTTCGAAACTATATGTCTCTGAAGCAGACCTGCTTTGGAGGTTTTCTTTTAATTATTTACTAGTCTGATTATTAATTATTTACTAGTCCAGGAATGCAATGGGCACTAGCAGTGGCCCCCCCCCCCCTGAGGATGCTGCCACCACCCTACCTGGTGTTCCTGCTGGCAGCCAGGATGACAGCTCTACAGCTGGAGCTGGCATGTGGCAGGCAAGCCAGAAGTCCTACAGGCAGCTGGCACGACGGCTCCACAGCCAAAAATATAGCGTCTTCAAGAGGTAAGTGTTATGCTACATTAATGGCATGCGGAATGGCTCTGCGTAATGTCTCTGCAATCACCTAGCCAATCCCCTGACCTATTTCAGGCCAAGAAAACATTGCAGAGAGGAGGTAAGGTTGCCAGATTGCTCTAGGTTCATGTTCTGGAAGTTCACACTACATAGGTGTGCATAAACATGACTAGGGTCAAGACTGCTGTGCACAGAGTCCTCTTCTTAGGGTGGCCAGCTTCCAAGTGAGGTACTAAACCCACACCAAACCATGAGCTAGCGCCCGTTATATCACAGAACGCAACGGGCTTTACTACTAGTATACAATACATTAAAATATTAATTAAATTATTGAAATTGGTTAAAACCTGAAGAGCAGCCACCCTCTGTCCAGTGTGTGTGCCTGTGGTGGTGGTGGGAGTACTGTGCTAGTATAAGAATCTGGTGTTGTTTCCTACATGATTGCTGTGTGGAGATTGACTGTGGAGTGTATCTCCTCTATCCCCAGATGAGAGAAACACACGCCTTATCAGTTTGGGGAACGCATGCATTAGTTCCGCTCTGTTCACTATTTCGACAGTAGTGGCAAAGTTTGTAAAGTTCTGCAACTCCCCTTTCCTGGAGCGATTTGCATGTAGAATTAATGACCAAATCGGTGTGGCTTCTCTCCGAATGCAGCCCTTGGCCTGGGCTGCCTGGGGCAGGCTGCTCTTTTATCTTCCAAGGTGGCGGAGATGAGAGGCTCCCAGATCAGTGTCTTCCTTCAGGGAAAAGAAAGCTGGGCAAATCCTCCGCGCACAGGAGCACACACGCGCATCCACGTCCTGACACCACAGCCTGTTGTGCCTGCCAAATTGCCTGTGCGCGCAGCAGCAGGAGACGGAAACGAGCGGAGGAACAGAGAGAGCTGCTGGAGGGGCAATAGCGTCTTGATGTTATTGCTTGGGAAATTTTATATGCTTCCGGGTAGAGGCCGATTGCAGGCCGCTCACCGCGCAAGACCGGAGAACACCGCAAAAACATACAACTGACCGACTTAACCATTGAAAAATCCAGCCAATGACTAGCTGGAGCAAAAAGATCCGCAGAGCTCGTCAGAGAAGGAAACATGGAGCAACCCAAAGGAGGCCCGGAACAAGCCTCAGGCTAGAAGTGGTGAAGAACAACAATTTAAAAGAACAAAATGGGTATGAGCCAGTGGTGTTTGGGGAAAGGGTTACGACCATTATTTATCATACAACCAGTGTGGTGTAGTGGTGAAGAGTGTCGGGTTCTAATCTGGTGAGCTGGGTTTGATTGCCCACTCCTCCGCATGCAGCCTGCTGGGTGACCTTGGGCTTGTCACACTCCTGTTAGAGCTCACAGAGCAGTTCTCTCAGAGCTCTCTCAGCCCCACTTGCCTCATGGGGTATCTGTTGTGGGGAGAGGAAAGGGAGGGCAAAAATAACAGGGTATAAAAACCCACTTATTATTACTATTACTATTGCTATTGCTACTGCTACTGCTACTGCTACTGCTACTGCTACTGCTACTGCTACTGCTATTGCTATTGCTATTACTGGAAATTGGAAATTGGAAATTGGCTTTGGTTTCATATTGGAGTCAAATATCTGATCTCTCTTTTTGTATTAAGCAATGCTATTAGCTATAAATAACCTTTTCCCTACAACGGGGCAGAGGGTTTATAGATAGGCTAAGAAATTTTGTTTCCACTAAGATTCTATGTCACAGTGTGTTTCTTTAGCCATTTATATACTGCCCCTTTTGGACATACCGTCTCGGGGTGGTTTACACAGTCTAAAAACTCAATAAAACCAGCAATTCACATACATTAAATCAAATTCAGAATATATAGGAACAAGCCACATGTTCGTTCCGCATTTGGATAGAGATTTAAATGAGTTAAAGCTAAAAATTTTAAAAGCTGGATGCTGCAACATCTGGCCACTTGTAGCAGACCTCACGTTTTAATGTGGTTTCAGTTAGGACAATTATTTGTACCTTGTAAAAATGAAACAGTATTTTTTGCTCCTCCTTTTATAAACCAGAAATGAAACCAAGAAAGTCTTCAACTGAGCCATTAAAAAAAAATACACCAGGAAATTACTCATCTCAATATGCTAAAATACATGTCTCCTCTCATGACCCCTATAGGATATTCTTCACATTGCAGCTCTTGCATATTCCAACAAAGGGGAGAATGCCACAGAAATGCCACCACTGAAAAAGCCCTGCCTCGCCTTGCTGCCTGTCTCGCCTGTACAGGCTCAGAGGCTAAGGACAGGGAAGGGTGGTGGCTCAGTGGCAGAGCTTCTGCTTGACATACAGAAGGTACCAGGTTCAATCCCCGGCATTTCCACTTTCAAGGACGAGGCCAGAGGTGATGCAAAAGACCTCTTTCGGAGACCCTGGAGAGCTGCAGAAAGTCAGAGACTAATGAACGAAGAGCCTAATTCATAATAACTCATATATGTCCATGGCCTTGCGAAGAGAATCCTCATTAAAAACTCCCTGCGGACAGAGAATGAGTTCAAGATGAATTCAAATGACCTTGTAACTGTTTCCATGTGGAGGGTCTTTTGAGCATGCAAAACTTGAATGTACTCGTATTCTGAACATTATAATAATATAATATAACAAGGTTGGAGACTCAAGTCGCATCTTGGAGGGCCCATATCCAGCCAGGGCTCAGGCAGTTGCATTGGTTGCCAGTTGTGGCCTGGATCCAGTTCAAGGTTTTGGTTCTGACCTTTAAGGCCCTTCATGGTCTGGGGCCCAGGTATCTGAGGAACTGCCTGTTGCCCTATGCCCCCCTGTAGGGCTTTGCGCTCTGCAGGTACCAACTTGTTGGCCGTTCCTGGCCCTAGAGAGCATCCCACAGGGCCTGTAAGACGCCAAGTCTATGGATGAGGCCAGGGTGGAGAGAAAAGATCAGTTGGTGGCCCCCCTAAATATGAAGATGTGTCCATGCTGGGAACATCAGTGGTGGCGCCTAATCGTGGTACTCTCTCGCATCCCCTTCTAGTAGTTACATCTGGTGGGGAGAGTTTTATTTATACTGCCATGTTGTATCCTTGGAATTTTTGTACGAGGGTTTTAACTGGGTTTTATTGGGGATTTTAACGTATGTGGGGTTTTATCGTGTAACCCACCATGAGCCCTAGTGGGGCTTTCAAGGTCTTTAGAACTGTATTTCCGAATTATTCTAGGGTTTATGTCAATCCCTAATTTCTAGGCATTATGACACTTTAGAGCCACTTAGGAAGGCTGTGTTGAAAACAAGCTTATTTTCTCGGGGGCTTGTTTTGGCTCTGTTGGCTGCGTACCTGATGCTACAATAAAGAAGACAACGCTGCATTTTTCCATCGTCAGCTTGACTGCTTCTCTTTTGTAGAGTCTGAGATCAGGACCCTGCAGGACTTTGATTGGTTCCAGAGCTATTCCCCCAAGCCTATGATCGAGACCGGGAACATAAAGATCCATCCACCTAAGGAACAAAACTACCTCAGAGACTTACATTCAATCAGGCAGATGCATGTAAAAAGTGTAGCATTTAACTGTTTGAACTCATTTAATTTAATATGAGCTTTTAATCTTATTTATGGCTGAATTTTATTGCTTGATGTTACCTTCCCTGAACCTCACAGGAAGGGCAAGTTACAAAAATAAAGTTATATTATTATTATTAGAAGAGTTGGTTCTTCTAATAATGGTTCTCTACCCAAAGGAGTCTCAAAGCAGCTTACATTCGCCTTCCCTTTCCTCTCCCCACAACAGACAACCTGTGAGGGAGGTGGGGCTGAGTGAACTGCTCTTCAAATACAGAAGAAGAAGAAGAAGAGTTGGTTCTTATGTGCCACTTTTCTCTACCCAAAGGGGTCTCAAAGCAGCTAACAGTCGCCTTCCCTTTCCTTTCCCCACAACAGACACCCTGGGAGGTGGGTGGGTTGTTGTTAAAATTGTGGTGGGAATAAAATGGAGAAGAGGAGAATGCTGTGAGCTGTTTGGGTCCCTGGTGGGGAGAAAGGGGGTATAATTTAATTTACGACATAAATCACAAAGGATTTCCAGCCTGCAGGTCTCCGATCCCCTTGACGGAAGAGCAACTTCCAAAGGTGGACTTGAACGTCATCTGAGCTCTCTCCCCTGTCCAAACAATGCGAGCTCCCAATATCATCCCCAAATCTCTAGGAATTTCCCATCCCGGAGCTGACAACCTTATCAACACAGGATTTTCTCTCCTGCGATGGAGCCGTGGCTAGTTCACAGATTCACAAACAATTCCAGGAAATAAACAGCCCTATCAGTAGCTGGGAACAGCTAAAACCATCCTATACCTTGTCAAGAGCAACCTGCTTAATGCTTTGATTAAAAATCATAATGAAGCCAGGTTTCTCCACGGCTGTCAAACCGCCACTGGCGAAACGCACCTGAACACATGTGCGGTTCACTCCCCCTTGCCGATGAGGCTCAGCTAGCAAGTGACCTCCTCTCCTTCCCATTATCTTCCATTATCCGTCATAATCCAAAAAACAACAATGGCATCAATCACATCCAGTGAACTTTGCTTGCATTCTTTTGATTAAATTAAACAAGGACACCCACCCGCCCTCCTTTTTTAAAAGATTGGTTCTATTTTCGTGCAGGAACATTCGGTAGTCACGTTTGTTTCGATCCTCACTCGATAGGGCACCGAACCTAGCTCTGGCTCCATTACGGAAGCTTAAGCACCAGAAGGATTCACAGCCGTCCCGGCATCGGAAGCCGAAAGGCAAATTGTGGCTGAAAGTATATTTTAGCCACCGGATTTGTACAAATGGTGACGGCCCACATTGTCCTGGCGGTTTACATTGCACTGACTCCCAGCGTGTAAGAGAGTTCTGGGGAGCTGAGTATATAATGCTCGCCAAAGACACGGCAGCGATCTAATCCAGATATTTGCTCCCACAGCATGAAGCGTCAGGAAGAAGAAGAAGAAGAAGAAGAAGAAGAAGAAGAAGAGTTGGTTCTTATATGCCGCTTTTCCCTACCCGAAGGAGGCTCAAAGCGGCTTACAGTCGCCTTCCCATTCCTCTCCCCACAACAGACACCCTGTGGGGTGGGTGAGGCTGAGAGAGCCCTGATATCACTGCCTGGTCAGAACAGTTTTATCAGTGCCGTGGTGAGCCCAAGGTCACCCAGGTGGCTGCATGTGGGGGAGCGCAGAATCGAACCTGGCATGCCAGATTAGAAGTCTGCACTCCTAACCCCTACACCAAACTGGAGCTGAGGAAATAATGTGGCAGGACTCAGAGTAAGATCCTGGTCTGTGGGCCTCGGCCAGGGCAGGTGGGCAAGGTTTCTCCTCAGAGCTATGAGGGAGTTATGTTGGGATGGATGTATTTTCTGTGCATTGTGTGTGTGTGTGTGTGTGTGTGTGTTCATTAAATGCCATCAAGTTGTTTCTAAGTTCTGGCGACTGTGTGGATGAATGACATCCAAAACAGCTTGATGTCAACAGCCTGTAGAATGTTTCAGGGGCTTCTCGGTGGTAAAAAAGTTGAGAAAGGGTGTTCTAGGGGGAAAGCTCAAGTTTGATTCGGTTTCGAACCCCCTGGTTTGTCTTTTTGGCTGTCCCCAGTATCTGTCAAACTCTCCTTCAACACCACACTTTAAAGGAATCGCTTTCCTTCCTGTCAGCTTTCTTCATTGTCCAACTTTAGAATCATGGAATCGTAGAATCATAGAGTTGAAAGGGACATCCAGGTACATCTAGTCCAACCCCCTGCACGATGCAGGATCTCACAGCTACCTTCCCGCCCACAGTGACCCTAATTTCATGCCCAAATGATCTCCCTACCAAAAATCTCCAGGATCCAGCCTGGCCTGGAGGAAATTCACCTACCATCTCACAGCGGCGATCAGCAATTCCTTGGATATGAAAGGAAGGGCCACAAGAGACAAACGCTGACACATCCCTTCCTGCCCCTCCTCCCACTCCCAATCTGCCTAAATTCAAAAAATCAACACTTCCAAGTCATTGTACTGGAAAGTCCGATGACTTGAGTTATCTTGATCTTGGTTGTCAGAAACATGTCCTTACATGGGCAGATCTTTCTCGCTCCTGATCTTTTGGTAGCAAATGTTCAGAGGTTGGCCTTGCTTTTGCCTGCTTCTGCGTAGCAAACCTTGATGTCCTTGGTGGTCTCCCATCCAAGTCCTAACCAGGCCCACCCCTGCTTAGCTTCTGAGACCTGACAAGAACAGGCTTGCCTGGGCCATGCAGTACAGGGAAGCCTTACTGATAATCGGTGGAACCTAATGTTTTAATGGTCACTAGTAAAATACATATTTTCCAAAGATGCTTTAATCTTAAAAGACATATTGGTGCATGGTTACTCCTAAAAGACTGCATATTTTTCCCCTTCTTGTGTGTTTTATTCCAGTGGCTTTGAGATATTAAGAAGAATTTGTTCCCAGTATGCAGTACAGGAAAACCAACCTCATGGGAAATAGGAAATTTCAAGTATCCTTTGAGATGCTGTCTTATTCTTTGCATGCGGAATTTCAGTATGCAATTTGCTGCATTTCCATATCAAGTGGAAACACTCATAACTGTTGGATTTACTTTCTGCCTCCCCTGAGGATCTTACAGACAGAGTGTTGTGTATGGCAGGGCCCTGCTCCATAGGCTGGTATACTGTCCCCAACAACCAATGGCTCTCCCCAGTAGTCTAGGCTTATGCCAAAGCCAGAAACAATTAAAGTCTGCCAAGACCCTGCTGGGCCAGCCTCCATCTTTTCCTCCCCTCTTCAGATTGTTCTCAGCCACAGGCTCGACATGACAGCTGCAGCCTGAACACATTCTGCTCTTCTCATCCCCCCCACCCCAATTGTATTGATGATCGACTGGCAGAGTTCTGTTTCCCTAGGGGCTCCTAGGCAATCTCTTGTTGTCTCACACCTATAACGCACCCTGGCCAATCTGCCAGGAAAGATTGTTCTCCATCTCCATAGCTAGACCCATTGAGACAGGAGGGTTCTCTTTGTTTAAACCCATTAATGCCCATCTCCTACCCCGGAAAAGCCATTCCCCAACTTATCCTTTCTTTGCTTACCTGGTTCCCAGAACGTACACCCTCTCCCGAAAGCATATTTAAATATTCCCAAGCCAAATTGTGCCTCTTATTCGGATCCATTCAGAACAACCTTCACCCCGCTAGTTGGTCGTGTCACTCTCTGCCTCGACGCTCTTAAGGACTGGTAAATATACTGATTGTAATCCTTTTCCCCTTTTTATTTTCCTATCCGCTTGTCTGTTAGTGTTCCAGATATATGTTTGTCTATTTCTTTTTAGAGCCTCTTGTGGCGCAGAGTGGTAAGGCAGCAGACATGCAGTCTGAAAGCTCTGCCCATGAGGCTGGGAGCAATCCCAGCAGCCGGCTCAAGGTCGACTCAGCCTTCCATCCTTCTGAGGTCGGTAAAATGAGTACCCTGCTTGCTGGGGGGTAAACGGTAATGACTGGGGAAGGCACTGGCAAACCACCCCATATTGAGTCTGCCATGAAAACGCTGGCGGGTGTCACCCCAAGGGTCAGACAAGACTCGGTGCTTGCACAGGGGATACCTTTACCTTATTTCTTTTTATTATTTTCCTTCCAATAAAGATTACTATGATTTTACCATAATTACTTGTTGTTTGCCCTGAGTTCTTAAGGGTTCAGTCACCTTGTAAACATTGGCAACTGATTCATTTGCTATGTTACCAAACCTCTCACAAAGCAATTCCCCACTGCTAAATATACACCTATCTTGGACACGTGTGTGCTTCTGTTAGCAGGAGTTATTTTCTTCCAGTCCTCATACTGTCATTAGTAATTCAAAATCATTATAATAATTCTGCTACCAGGGCAGAAATGCCAGCGACGCTGTCAAGCTTAAGTCAGAGGGAAGACTTCATTTTCCTCTGCCGCTTTGCTTGCATTTGCATTATTATCAGAGCCCTGCTCAGAGAGCCGGTGAACAGAGACAATTCTTAAGAAGATGTTTTCGCACATTGTCAATGGCAGCAAGTAAGGGAAACGGAGAAGTGTAGGAGATACTTGTCCTGAACATGAAGGCCCAGGCTAGCTCAATCTCATCAGATCTCTGGTGAGTTGTTGGATGGGAAACCACAAGGAAGGTCAGGGTGGTTGCGAAGCAGCAGGCTATGGGAAGCCACCTCTGTTCATCTCTTGCCTTCAAAAACCTATGGGGTTTACATGAGACATCCTCCACTTGATGGCACTTCCTACTAACCAGGAGATACTTAATCGAAGGAGAGCTCATAGCTGGTGTGATGCGCCGAGCAGAACATTGGTCTTGGGGCCCAATGAACATGAATTCATGGGTACGCCTGCACTTTAGCACAACAAGGAAGTCACACATTTCTTAGTTCTTGTGGTCAATGATAAACATAGTCAAGAGCTGCATGCGCCTTAAACATTATTGGTTTGATGTCATTGGTTATTAAGGGCAATGGCTCCAATAGCACTGAAAACACATGCTCAGTTAGTTATGATGGGTACGGGGAACTTTTTAGTGTGCCCTCAAGCCACAGCTGACTTATGGCAACCCTGTAGGGGAGGCAAAAGGGGAAGACCAGTTGCAAAATTAACCTTAGTAATACGTTATTAATATATCGCTAGACCCGAATGGTTCCAACCAGCCCTATCTCATTGGGTCTCAAAAATGAAGCAGGGGTTTCCCTGGTTATTAGTTGGATGGAAGATCACCAAGGACATCCAGGGTTGCTATGCAATGACAAATCAACTTGGTTCATGTGATCTTGGAAACTAAGCAGGGCTGTCCTTGGTTCGTAGAAGAAGATGAAGAGTTGGTTTTATATCCTACTTTTCACTGCCTGAAGGAGTCTCAAAGCGACTTAACAATCGTCTCCCCAAGGGGTCTTCCCTTTGTCACCTTGCAACAGATACCCTGTGAGGTAGGTGAGGCTGAAAGAGCTGTGATCACAGAATCATAGAGTTGGAAGGGGCCATAGATGCCATCTAGTCCAACCCCCTGCTCAACGCAGGATCAGCCCAAAGCATCCTAAAGTATCCAAGAAAAGTGTGTATCCAACCTTTGCTTGAAGACTGCCAGTGAGGGGGAGCTCACCACCTCCTCAGGCAGCCTATTCCACTGCTGAACGTCTCTGTGAGAACTGTTTTAGCAAGGACTGTGATGAACCCAAGGTCATCCAGCTGGCTGCATGTCTAGGAGCGGGGAATCAACCCTGGCTCTCCAGATTAGAAGCCACTGTCTTTAACCACGACACCACGCTGCACTTGGATGAGAGATCACCAAGGAAATCCAGGGTTGCTTTTGGAGAGGCAGGAAATGGCAACCCAAGGCAAGAGATATTCAGAGGTGTTTTGCCTAGGGTTGAGTGCTTTGGCATGGTTCAGCCGCCTTGGTGATCACTGAACCCTGAGGTGGCCAGCACCATGGAGCTGAGAGGTACTTCAGTGAGCCAGTATGGTGTAGTGGTTAGGAGTGCGGACTTCTAATCTGGCACGCCGGATTTGATTCTGCACTCCCCCACATGCAGCCAGCTGGATGACCTTGGGCTCGCCACAGCACTGATAAAGCTATTCTGACTGAGCAGGAATATCAGGGCACTCTCAGCCTCACCCACCTCACAGGATGTCTGTTGTGGGGAGAGGGAAGGCGAATATAAGCTGCTTAGGGTAGAGAAAAACGGCATATAAGAACCAACTCCTCCTCTTCTTCTTCTTCAAAGTGCTCAATCCTAGTTTCTCCATGACGTGCCTCTGCATAACAACCCTAGATTTCCTTTGGTCTCCCATTCAAATGGCATTGAGGTCTGACCCTGCTTAGCTTCTGAGATCTGATGAGATCAGGTTAGCTTGGTCTATCTAGGTCAGGGCATTGGAATCTTATGGTCCAGTGATGAAGCCTCTTCTTCCCTAGCAGCAAAGCCAAAGGTGCCATTACAGGTCCCTCATTAACATCTCATTGTTCCCTGAGCATGGAATGGACCAATCAGCACACAGAAGCTTCAGGAGGACTGCATCAATGTCACTGAGGCTAGAATGGCAGAGCAGAGAGGCATCGTCAATGGCTTGCCTCAGTGCATAGGGAACATAGAAGCATGGTCTCCCGTCTCATCTGGTTGGAAAAAAGTTTGATTCCACACACATCCCAGCTCCAGGAACTGGGTCAGGACAGTCAAGCGCCACGGTTCCTCTCTCCTAGCACAGATATCATTGCTTTGTACAAGTACAGATACCAGTCCCCAGGTGGGAGCTGGGGATGCCCTGGAATTATAGCTCATCTCCAGGCTAAAGAGATCAGTTCCCCTGGAGAAAATGGCTTCCTTGGAGGGGGGACTCCATGGTATCTGACTCCACTGAGATCCCGCCCCACAGCAAATCCCACCTACTCCTGGCTCCATCCCCAAAGTCTCCAGGTATTTCGCAACCTAGAGCTGGCATCCCTGTTTACAAAGGGATGCATAAAGTTGTAGATCTGTGATTGTGAAGTATATTTTATGTTCTTGGCAGCATTTGGTCTTTCTTCAAAAATCCCCCATTTTTCTAGGTTACGTTCTTCAGTTTTTAACAATGGATCTCTGCCGGCTGTCACTCCTAATTTGCAAACATTCAGTCGGTGCTGGCTTGCATGGTGGATGCTTTCAGCTTCCAGCCTCCAGGAATCTCAGCTTGTTACTTAGGGTGGGCTGGAATATTGAAAAGGGAGGAGGAAGAGGAGGTGTTGGGCTGTTTTCCTGCTGAGCGACGGAAGACAAAGAAAGGGGGAAGAATGAACTTAACCCAAATATTGAACTAAGAACCAAAAAGTTAAAGAAATTCACAGTTTAGGTAACATTAACACAGTAACCATTGTACCACACACACTGCTACACTATAATAATAATAATAATAATAATAATGATGATGATGATGATGATGATGATAACAACAACAATAACAATAACAATAATAATAGATAAAATTGGAAGTCTTGTGTAACTTTAATCTCTCTTCTCTCTGTTTCTTTCTCTAGTAATTTTTTATGTTTAAAAATCTTTAATAAAGGGTTTAAAAATAATAATAAAGAAAAGGGCAACTGCCCTCTATGCGGAAGCCGTGTCCAGTTTGGTGCTTTCAGCTGACTGAGAGGGGACCAACCAGCTGGATCCAGGAAGCAATTTGTGCTCCCCAAAGCTCCATTCTGTTCCACTTGAGACCCTCCGAATGTCAAATTCAATCATTAATGAGGCTTCGGGAGACTCAATCTCCACATCAGGAGACAACTGGAACAGCACTGAATGCTAAGAAAGAGGTGTCAAACAATGGCCTACAATTTAGCCGAACACAGAGAAGTGAGTAAGAAGTACTGCTACTCCAACATTAGCGAGCTGCCCGAACTCCAAACTGACAGTTGTGTGTCCTTTCTCCAGTTTCATTGTCCAGAACAAAGAGAACATCTCATCCTTATTGTTTCCTGGTTTTGAAAAAGTGGGAATGGTCTCATCAGCTGTTCCCAGGAGAACACCAGTTTCCATAGCAATGAACAAGCGAGAAATGAAATAATTGTGACAGAACCTGATTGCCAGTGTGGTGTAGTGATTAAATATACTACCGATCAGTTCTCCACCATCCTCCAGCGTCTGTCTGTCTGTCTGTCTGTCTCTTCCTTCCTTCCTTCCTTCCTTCTGAAGTCACGACATCTATTCTGTTCCCAAAAACCTTGGACTCTGTTCGACTTTTTCAGTTGCATGCAATTATTATTAGTCCCCTTCCGACCTCCTCAAGGCCCAGCACTGGCCATTTTATGAGAGAGGAGAGGTCAAACATCTGTCTAATTGTGATAATTTGTAATTGTTTTTATGGGATGTTTATGGGTTTTATTGTATTTACTGATCTTGGAAACTGCCACAAGACCATTGGAGAACAGTGGTATAAAAATCTAAAAATAAATAAATGTGTCCATATATGGTCATATCACCCAATAAATATTTATCTGTACACCGCCCGTGGCGCCGCGGGCGCCACGGACTAAATAAAACAGTAAGGGGTTCTGGGGCGGGATGTGTCCGGGATGAGGAAGGGTCCGGATTGGACCCTTCCTCATGACAGACAACCGGAGGGACCAAACGGCAGGCGCGAAGCGCCTGCCGATTGGTCCCTCCGATTCCCAGCCCCAGCAACTGCGAGCCGCGCTCAGCGCGGCTCGCAGTTGCTCCCGGCCTGACGTGGTGAGAGGCGCGAAGCGTCTCTCACCGCGTCAGGCCGGCCCCAAGGAAGCCCCCGCCGCAAACACAACACAAGACTCCAGCCGCCGAGAAGCTGCAGAGAAAAAAGAAACACCCCCGGAGGAGCCTTTCGCCGCTAGCGCGACGAGAGGCAGCAGAAAAAAAAACCCCTGTAGGAGCTCCAAGCCGCCGCGCCGACGAGAGGCAGCAGAAAAAAATTAACCCTGTAGGAGCCTTTCACAGCTCCAAGCAGCAGGAAAAAAAACCCCTGTAGGAGCTCCAAGCCGGCACGCCCACGAGAGCTAGCAGAAAAAAAAAACCCTGCAGGAGCCTTTCACAGCTCCAAGCAGCAGAAAAAAAAACCCTGTAGGAGCCTTTCGCAGATCCAAGCAGCAGAAAACAAAACCCTGAAGGAGCCTTTCCCAGCTCCAAGCAGCAGGAAAAAAAACCCCTGTAGGAGCTCCAAGCCACGAGAGCTAGCAGAAAAAAAAAACCCTGCAGGAGCCTTTCACAGCTCCAAACAGCAGGAAAAAAAACCCTGTAGGAGCCTTTCGCAGATCCAAGCAGCAGAAAACAAAACCCTGAAGGAGCCTTCCCCAGCTCCAAGCAGCAGGAAAAAAAACCCCTGTAGGAGCTCCAAGCCGGCACGCCCACGAGAGCTAGCAGAAAAAAAAAACCCTGCAGGAGCCTTTCACAGCTCCAAGCAGCAGAAAAAAAAACCCTGTAGGAGCCTTTCACAGCTCCAAGCAGCAGAAAAAAAAACCCTGTAGGAGCCTTTCACAGATCCAAGCAGCAGAAAACAAAACCCTGAAGGAGCCTTTCCCAGCTCCAAGCAGCAGGAAAAAAAAAACCCTGTAGGAGCTCCAAGCCGGCACGCCCACGAGAGCTAGCAGAAAAAAAAAAACCCTGCAGGAGCCTTTCACAGCTCCAAGCAGCAGAAAAAAAAACCCTGTAGGAGCCTTTCGCAGATCCAAGCAGCAGAAAACAAAACCCTGTAGGAGCCTTTCCCAGCTCCAAGCAGCAGAAAAAAAAACCCTGTAGGAGCCTTTCGCAGCTCCACGCAGCAGAAAAAAAAAGCACCTCCTGGTGTCCCCTGGGTCCTAGCGCCCATTGCATTCCTGGTTGCAATGGGCTTTCTTGCTAGTTAAATATATAAATGAATTAACTCCCACCCATTCGGGAAACTCCTCCATCAAGAAACCCCAGGGTTTCACAAAATCCTGATTGAGAAAGTAGCTTTCTACCCCTGCTTGTATACTTCCTCCCCTGTGTGTTTCATAGATTCATAGTGCTTTTTGGAATGCCACCCATTATGGAATTACGAGTCTTGAGACTTAAGAGAATAATCTTGTTCCTCGTTTTTTTTTTGTGGGGGACTTTAGAGAGGCAAGCTTTGTGTGACAACTTTGGAAAAAAATATTTTTGGCTTTGCCTGCATGCTTGTTGCTCCAGACAGTTTGCTTAAAAAAAAAAAACTCCCATTCCCGGGAGAAGGGAGAGTGAGGCAGGTGCGAGGGTGGGACATTGGAGGCGGAGAAAGCACTTCTTCACCTTCATATATTTCTTTGGCTGGTGGCCTGCTGGTTTCTCTCCTGTAGCTCGCACTACATAGGTCGGGGAATCCACTTTATGTGATTCCCCAACTAGCGTTATAAAATGGCGGATGTAGTAAGATGTTTGCTGCCACGATCCAGGATGCAAGTGATGTGCGAAACACCCAAAATATAGTGTCTTCAAAAGATAAGCATTACACTACATTAATGGCGTACAGAATGGCCCTTAGCATTATGTTGCTGTTGGGTTATTTTATGGGTGGTTTTAATATATTTTAACTCTATTGTATACTTGGATGTTGTGAGCCACCACAAGCTGGTGACCCCAGAGTGGCAGCATAAAAGTCTAAAGAATGAATAAAAAATAGAAGATTAAAAAACAGCCATTTGAAAGGGGCTTGTGCTGCTGCTTCTCCCTACCCCTTCCCCAACCCAAAATTATTCTTCTCAATCTGTGGGGGAAAGTGAAGAGAAAGACTTTCTTTTAAAATCCTTCAGTTCTGTCCCTTTAAATTCTGTGACGCTCAAAAGGAGTTTGTGGGACCCAAAAGGGGACAAATTCTAACTGGAATGCACCGGGAGAAGTCTGGTTTGCTCTTGAGTCAGGATAGCTGCCCTGCCTTCCCAGGAGCCAGCCTGTCCTGGAGGGGAAGGCCAGTGAAGAGGCACCCAGCCCAGGGAGTTATACCATCCGCTCCCCAGCAGAACGTTCATGGAGGGCTGCCAGATTGCCTACTGTGGAAATGAAGAATGAGGCGTGTTTGGGAAAAAACCCCAACCAACCTGGTACTTTTGTTATAAGAGGAAAGATTCTGCAATTACAGTACAAAAAAGGAAATATACCTTTTTACTAGAGGATGGCCATCATATTTTGAAAAGAACATATGACGTGACAATGCTGATTAATACTGATTTGGGGAAGGAAGGACTTTCAGGCAACTTTGAGTCAAAATGTAGATTCCCCATTAGCAGTTAAAGGTGACAATTGTGAGCCGCTGCTGCTTCCTCTCCTCCTCCTTCTCCTCCTCTTCCCCCATCTCTGAACATATAGTTATATTTCCTTCTGCTGAACGCTTTATTTAAAAACCACGTTCAAAAAAGAGAAGAGAAAATTCATTCCAAGTGAATTCCAAATTCCATAGTGCTTTTCAACTCGCTTCTGGCACAGAGACGTGTTGCTAAAAAGCTTATCTGCTAAGGGTCCCTCAGTCAGCAGTAGAGAAGGAGAAGAAGAGCTTGTACCCTGCTTCTTACTCCCCGAAGGAGTCTCAAAGCGGATTTTAATTGCCTTCCCTTCTTCTCCCACACCAGGCACCTTGGGAGGCAGGTGGGGCTGAGAGAGCTCTGAGAAAACTGGGACTGGCCCAAGGTCACCCAGCTGGCTGCACGGGGAGGAGGAATGGGCAATCAAACCCGGTTCTCAGATTAGAGGCCGCCATTCCTAACCGTGAAGCTGCACTGGCTCTCAAGAGAGCTTCTCCTTTGTATGTATGTATGTAGAAGTTCTCCTGAGTGAGCTGGCAGCATCTCCGTCCCAGAGATCTTTGAGTACCAGGCTGTGGAACAGATTCTTCCCGACACATTTGATAGCTGGTGCTGGGATCACAGAGGAAGGAGCAGTGCTCGCTAAGCTAGTGGGCTGATACAGTGTCAGGCAGCATCATGGGAACGGATATGGACTGGGGGATGAAGATTTCTCTGCTTTGAAGCAACGTGTTGCTGCCCGGTCAACAGATCCCCGCACCTGCCGCATCAGAGGCCCAGCCAGTTTGGTGTAGTGGTTAGGCGTGTGGACTTCTAATCTGGCATGCCGGGTTCGAATCTGCACTCCCCCGCATGCAGTCAGCTGGGTGACCTTGGGCTCGCCACGGCACTGATAAAACTGTTCTGACCTAGCAGGAATATCAGGGCTCTCTCAGCCTCACCCACCCCAAAGGGTGTCTGTTGTGGGGAGAGGAAAGGGAAGGCGACTGTAAGCCGCTTTGAGCCTCCTTCAGGTAGGGAAAAGCGGCATATAAGAACAAACTCTTCTTCTTCTTCTTCTTCTTCTTCTTCTTGTTAAAGCACTTCCTCCGCTTCTGCCCGGCTGCATTCCTCCTCTTCCTCCAGGGGGCCCATGTGAGAATCATGGAGCCTCAGGGTCTCCTTGAGAGAAATGCCATCCACCCGCTTCTCTTCGCCGTCGTCAGCGGGATCGTGGACCCAGTGGGGCAAGGCGTCCTGTTCGGAGTTGCTGCTGACGTATCCGGGCAAATTCACGGGGGCGTCCTGCGGCTGGGGGAAAGTTTTGCCGGCCCTGTTGGGTATCAAGGCCATGCGGGAGCTGGCCACCATGTGCGTCTGGCTGCTGGTGCTGTGGGTCATGTTGGTGAGGACGGAGCCGCAGTGGTAACGCCCACAGGGGGCCGTCCTTTTCCAGTCGCTGGGCGGGTTCCATCGGGCCCAGATCTTCTTGATCTCAGTCTGTACCTGGGGAAAGGGAAACAAAGGCAATGGCCGGACTGCAGTGCTCAGGAGGAGGCCTGTGCCAGGGCTCACAGGGAATACCGAGTGGCAAAAGAAGCAATTCCTTGTGTGTTAAACATGGAGTTGTGTCATCTTTCAGTGCAAATGAAGGACAAGAAAACATAAGAGAAGCCTTGTTGGATCAGGCCAATGGCCCATCGAGCCTCACACTCTTGTTGTTGTTGTTGTTATTATTATTTGAATTAATTGCCCGCCATTCTCAGCAGAGCTGGCACGTGGCGGGTTACAAGATAAATAAATAAATACAATCCCCTACCCCCCCCCCCCAACACAGTAGTTGATAAAATACAATCTGGCAGAAGACGACGGCAACCAATCCTCCAGTTACCCCTGCTAGGACCAGGTGGGATAGCTGGCCACGAGAGGCTTGCAACAAAGGTTCCAAGTTATTTTCGTAGTAGTAAGAAATGAACCGGGTGCTCTTGGGCCAGGACAGTGCCGGGTGTGTGCTCGGTTGCTTACCTCTCCATTGCAGTAGCAGTAGATGACAGAAACAAAGAAGCCCTGCAGAAGGATGAAAAGAAAAAGGAGTGGGTGGCATGTCAAAATCTCATCTCGAAACATGAACTTCATATAGTATTTTAGTGTCCTCGAAACAAAACAGGCAGCCCTTGACCCATCGATACAGAAGACAGGATGAGGAATTTACAATAATTAAAATATAAATAATATTTTTTACCCCATCCTTCCGTATCGTTCAGGGTGGGTAACAACACTAAAACACAATACAGGTTAAAATTTAAAACATTTGCAGTATTACTAATGCCCCCTACCGGGTGGAGGGTTGGGGGGTTGGCAGGAGCCGATCTTCAAACTATTCCAACCTTCCTTCCCAGCAGTGAGGCCGGACTTTCTTGGTGTATGTTATTTTAGGCCTCAGCCATAAGCTTGGTGGAATAAATCCATTTTACAGGCCCTGTGGAACTGATTTAAGACCCGCAGAACCCTGATCTCTTACGGGGCAAAATCCACCACGCTGGGGCCAGGGCCAATTTCACCTCCTTCAGGCCAGGGACCTTGATCAGATGTTGATCCAAAGATCTTAGTGCTCTTGGGGGATTATAAGGGAAAAGGCGATCCTGCAGATCCTATTCTCTAGTTCACACGTCCTTGCCATGCTGTCAGTATCCGGAGTCACTTATTCAAGTGGGTAGCTGTGTTGGTGTATTGTCTGGTGATCAGCTGTAATTCCAGGGGATCCCCAGGGTTCCCTGGAGGCTGGCCTCCCTAGGTAGCTATCTGGAGGTTCCTGTTTTCCGCTTGTTGGGTTTGCTTCTGTGGACAGACAGGGGGCATTGAATGCAAAGGTTCTACATTTGTTCAAGTGAGCAGATTATATAACTGTCACCAGAGCGACTGGAGTTCAGCCCATCAAAACTGAGCGCTGCTCTTTATCATACCAAAACGACATCTGCTTCTTGCCAAACTGCTTCTTGCCAATGGAATGCCGGAGCTACGGCTCTCCTTCTGGCCAGACAAACCTTTCTACGCAACGTCTAGCTCCGTGCAAAACCGCTTTGCAAGATGGTGGCAGAAGCCAGCAGCTGAACACCTGTGGGAGGTTGTAAACGACCTCCCCCAGCCCTGGGGATCAGATTTGCACCTGCACCTAATTAAAAATGAGACGACAGAGAGAGACAATTCCCAGGGGCTCATGGGAAATGTAGTCCACGAACACTTGGAGAGCCACCGTCCGGCCACCACTACTAAAGACAGAGAGATTTAAAAACTTCAATATAAAACTGAAATATATACATGCTTGAGGGTTTGCTGGTGCCGAATGGACATTGAAATTGCTGGTAAATCATAGGGGCTTTTCGCACACCTTCAAAATCTCACAATGGTTGCCAATTGAAAACGCTACTGATTTGCCATTATGCACAACGTCGTTGACAATCTGCCACACACCTGAAACCGATCCGCAAAAAGCGCTTCCTTGTAGCGCTTTCAGGGAAATCCCCAAAAGTGGATTCACCCTCCGGAAAGCGCTACACTCCTGCAACCAATCTGCAACACTAGTGGGAAAGTTCTGTGCGTTACCATTGTTGTGGTTTCTACAAAGTCCCTCCCCCTGGCTCTCTCCTCTGATCTTCCGGCGAAGCGATCGCCATTTTTTTTCTCCGAGCGAGCAGAGATCAACGCACCGGCGAGCCTGTTTAGAGGCTTCCCCGGCTTCAGTTCCTCCCCAGAGCTGCTTAGTCACTAAGCACAAACAACAGAGAAGCCCGTTTGCTGATGTATTTTCCCTTTATTTTTTACACTGTTTTCGGCCAAAAATCGGGCCCGTGAGGGGGGGGGGGGGTTCACTTGGGGGGAGCGTGGCAACGATGAAACGACAGTTCAAACACACCTGCCAGCTGATGGGTCTCTCCGTTGCAACGAATCAACACATATTCGTTGCAATGGGTGTGTTTAAAAAAAAACAAAAAACCTTTCTTAAAGGGAAAGGGGCTGTTTGGGAGCATGCTAACGGCTGCCCATTGGCTGCTTGACGGCCAGGGGCGGGACGAGCTCGGCAATAGCGCTTCCTTTCTAGCGATTTTTGCTGAGACCGGAAGCTTGTGGGAAACGATAGAAACGCAACTGGATTCCACTACAAAGTCAGGTATGCATAATGACGAATTGCACTATTTTAAATGGCGATTTTTCGTTCAGCAAACAATTTGCTGCAAGGATCCCGGTGCGGAAAGCCCCATACTATTGTAAGAACCTACTAGGAATCCAGCTGGATTGGTCTGGTAGTTCATCTAGTCCAGCAACCTGTCTTACGCAACCCGTTCCTCCTTAGGGCTGACAACAGGGCAGGGGCCAAGGAGTTCCATGACCTTGCTTCCCGACTTTGGGATTCAAAAGCTTAGTCACTTTGGTGTAGCCAGTGTGGTGTAGTGGTTAGGAGTGCGGACTTCTAATCTGGCATGCTGGGTCCGATTTTGCACTCCCCCACATGCAGCCAGCTGGGTGACCTTGGGCTCGCCACGGCACTGATAAAGCTGTTCTGAACTGTAATCTCAGGACTCTCTCAGCCTCACCCAACTCACAGGGTGTCTGTTGTGGGGAGAGGAATGGGAAGGCAACTGTAAGCCGCTTTGAGCCTCCTTCTCTTCTTCTTCTATTGGCTAGTAGCCCGAGAGACTAGTCCTCCATGAATCTATCTAATCCTCTTTGAAAGCTCTTTATTCTTGTGACCATGCCACTAGCCCAGTGGTTCTCAACGTGGGGGGTTGGGACCCCTTTGGGGGGTCGAACGACCCTTTCACAGGGATCGCAGCAGGGCAAGCATCTTGGCCAGGGGGGTGCCATCCACACAACAGCCTTGCGGGGTAGATCAAGATAGAGCATTCGTCTGTCTGGAGCAGTGGAAAAGAGCGAGATCGACATGGTGGGACAAGAGGCAGAACTGAACTGAGAAACCCCGGAAGAAAACCAATGTATATACCATCATGAACCATGGATCTTCATGCCATTGGTCAGTTTTGGTTCAATTTCTGTGAAAGAACCCTTGCATAATTTTAGGGTTGGGGGTCACCACAACAGGAGGAACTGGATTAAAGGGTCGCGGCATTAGGAAGGTTGAGAGCTACTGATCTAGCCTCTATCAGCAAATCCTATTTGTTAATCTTTCTCCATGTCGAGTGGTCTTTCCTTTTGTCCGTCCTGAACCTACTGCCCCTCAGTTTCACTGGAGAATTTTGGGAGAGGAAGGAAATATTCTCTTGCTCAACTCTCAACACCGCATGCATGCTTGTATAAATGTCTGACCTGCCCCCACCCCCCAACTGGAAACAAATCCCAGACCCACCAGACTTTCCTGTCTTGTACACGGCAAAGAAACCTCTCGGCTATGCACCTCTCTCACCTTGGGTTGCCAGCTCTAGGCTGGGAAATACCTGGAGATTTTTGAGGAGGGTGGAGTCTGGAAAGCGGGAGGGACTGTAGTCTGGCCATAGAGTCCTCCTTCTAAAATGGCTATTTTCTCCAGGTCAACCCATTTCTGTTGTCTGTGGATCAGTTGTAATAGAGGGAGATCGCTGGGCATCACCTAGAGGCTGGTCACCCTGCTCTCAGCAGCTTCCCAGAGTGGATTACCACCACACAGCCCTTGGATTCCTCAGATCCCCTTGGACACTGCAGTGCAGATCCTTGGAACATGAGCTTTCTTGGTGCGGTTGGTTGCCAATTAGTGTCTGTGAGTCCTTTCACGACGTAAAAGCTTTTGAAAGGCATCCCAAGACGGCTATTGTTTCGGGTGCTGTTCACTGACCATGCCTACCCCCTCTGACATGACTGCCTGTCCAGCCCAATCAATTACATGGCTCAGGGGCTATTGCTAGTGTTGCCAACCTCCAGAGGAGAACCAAAGCGAAGTCCTTTCATTCAAATAGTGTTTTTTACAAGGAACTTGCCAGAACAAGGTCCGGAATTTCCTCTCGTTTTCACAACCAGAGCTTCTGTCAGTGGCAAAAAGAATGACCCTGCAACGCAAAGTCATCCACTGCATACGAGCCAGATCTAACATGTTGAGTCAATATGAAGAAATAGCTTGCGGTACAATACAATGTAACATGTATGTCGGAATATCAGAGACTCCCGTATGCAGATGTAATGTAAAGACTGTTACAAAGAGGAAGTTTGTATATATTATCTATGGGCAGAAGTTTGACTACATGAATACATTTTGGGATCTTTCCTGTTTCTTATATAAAATTATAAAATTGGGTCGTGGTGCCCTTTAAGCGCCTCTTGATTACTTGCACCTGCGATGCACCTGTTATTCAGGGCGATGTAAGAATTCTTTTAATTTTGCATATAAGAATAAACAGAAAAAGCAGAATGGATAATGAATTGTTGTACGGTACTCCCCATGCCCCCCCCCACGAGATCCTACTTTACTCCTAATCTTGTTTTTATTTTGCAAGGTAATCCATGTAGAAATGCCATTGTTCTTGATAAACGTTCTGTGGCTTTCTGTTGACTACGCAGGTAAGATTTGTCATTTTTGAGAGTTCAGCCATTTTGTCAAACCAAAGGGTGATGTAATTTTATACTGACATGCACCATAGATATTTGGAGATCCTATTCTGGGGACAGTACATACATACTGGATTCTCCATAAAAGACTGCTTTTGAGGCCTTGGCCAAATGGATATTCTGAGGTATGTTTTACATTTTTGATTAATTGCATTGTAAAACATTTCGTTGCATTGGCTGATCTTATTAGATATGGCTGATATGCGATTGATAACTCTGCATTGTGGGATCATTCTCCTAATGGTGAAATCGTGTGAAAATACTATTGCCACTGAGTTAAGGCATGCTTGGAGGGGCTGCTTTTGATTAAGGCAGGACTACCCCAGCAGCCGAGCCTCTTGTGGCGCAGAGTGTTAAGGCAGCCGTCTGAAAGCTCTGCCCATGAGGCTGGGAGTTCAATCCCAGCAGCCGGCTCAAGGTTGACTCAGCCTTCCATCCTTCCGAGGTCGGTAAAATGAGTACCCAGCTTGCTGGGGGGTAAACGGTAATGACTGGGGAAGGCACTGGCAAACCACCCCGTATTGAGTCTGCCATGAAAACGCTAGAGGGCGTCACCCCAAGGGTCAGACATGACTCGGTGCTTGCCCAGGGGATACTTTCACCTTTACCTTTACTGGCTATACTATTCTTTTAATAGTGTCAAATTCATGGTTAGGAATTAGCCACTAACGAAAGCTCTACTTGTAAAAACCTCGTTCTGGCAAGCGCCTTGTATTGTACTAACATACAAGAGAAAAACCACTATTTGAATAAAAGGACTTTCTTGTACAGCCACGTTGTTGATTCTGTGCTTCGTCTTCAACCTCCAGGTGAGGGCTGGGGACCTCCCGGGATTATCACTGATTTCCTGACAACAGAGATCAGTTCTCTGGGAGAAAATGGGTCTGTGGCATTCTCCTCTCCTGAGGTCCTTCCCCAGGCTAAACCCTGCCCTCCCAAAATCTCAAGGTCTTTCCCAAATGAAAATTCAGGATGGGGGTGGGACATGATGTTGGCAGAGTTTAAAATATGCAAAGGGGTGTAGCATCTGCCTGCTTCAATGGGCTGAAATGGAGAGAAAAGTGTCCTGACTAGCAGCTCCCTTCTGCAGTCAGTCTGTTGAGGGCAAACAGGAAGTCTTCCATTGAGCCAAACAGAACACTGGAGCAATCATAGAATGATAGAATTAATTAGAAAAAATTGAAAAAAATATCAGGAAGTTCCTGATCTAACTATGCCAAATACACATCTTCTCTGATGCCCCCTGCAGGTCACTCTGTATATTCCACTCAATCATGCGCACTGTAGATATTGAATATTCCAACACATCCTAGAGTGGCCAGGACTCCTGCTTTCATGGGAGACTTCCCACCAGGAAGCCCCTCTTCCTGGTGCCATGATTTGGGTTACTGAATTTATAAAATGCTGGTATCACATGGAATTGACATCATTTGACATCATGTGGAATTGACATCATGTGGACATCATGTGGAATTGACATCATGTGGACATCATGTGGAATTGACATCATGTGGAACCTGGAAGTGATGTCTGGTTGCTGTAAACTTTCACCGGAAACTTTTCCTAGGTTTGCCCCAGGAGTGATGTTATGTAGCACGTGACAGGCTGTGACCCCGCCTCCACCCCTCCGTCTCTTGGAGGGGGTGGCCATTTGACGCAGGCCACATGGGAAAAAGCAGACTCAGATCTATACATGGGTTAATTATCCAAGTTCTGTTTTCGCCTTTGTGGGGGTCTTGTTCTCTTATTTTTATCATGGTTAGGAAACTCAAAAGCCACATTGGATCTCTAAGAGGGCCAGAATATATCTGCTGAAATCCAGGACCAAATGTCCCCTTTGGATCCCCAAATAGTGTGGCTCAATAGGATGTGCATCACGATCCACTCACCTGGAAGGAGTTGAAGAAGAGTTCACAATGCATTCGAATCTCCCAGCCTAACCCGGTGAAGTTGTGAGGGAGGCACACAAAGATGATGTAATGGACTCCAAAGACGAGGACCAGGACCAAAGTAGATTTCGCTAGTTTTCTAGAAAATCACCATCATTGTTAGCATTAGCACTTTGCAATGGCTTTTTACCTGAACCAGGTATTTTACAGCAGGCAGAAGTGACTTTCATGGCCATCCTACTCTTGGGATGCGTACAGCTTGAAGCATCCTTAGACTGAATTAGAGCATCAGCCCATCGAGGTCAATATTTAATTTTCATTTAGTTACTATTTATAGTTGGCCTTTCTTACAAGGACTCAATTCTGGTTTTGCAGAGTTAGAATGAATAAGCAAGATGGGGCATTAAGAACATAAGAAGAACCCTGTAGGATCAAACCAGTGGTCCATCTACTCCAGTATCCTGTCTCACATAGCGGCCAACCACTTCCTTTGGAGGGCCACTAACAGGGCAGAGAGGCCAAGGCCTTTCTAAGAACATCAGAAGAGCCCTGCTGAATCAGACCAGTGGTCAATCTAATCCAGCATCCTGTCTCACACAGGGGTCAACCAGCTCCTCTGGAGGGCCAACAAGGCAGAGAGGCCGAGGCCTTCCTAAGAACATCAGAAAAGCCCTGCTTGATCAGATCAGTGGTCCATCTAGTCCAGCATCCTGTCTCACATAGGAGCCAACCAGTTCCCCTGGAGAGCCAACAACAGGGCAGAGAGGCTGAGGCTTTCCTAAGAATATCAGAAGAGACCTGCTGGATCAGACCAGTGGTCCATCTAGTCCAGCATCCTGTCTCACAGTGGCCATCCTCTCTCCAAATGACATCCTCCCAATCCTCCAGGTCCTTCTCAACCCAGAGCTGGCAACCCTAGGTGATCATCATCAAGGCTGAAGAGGGAAGCCACTAATAGGGAGGCCTCATCATGTAAGGCAGGGGTAGTCAACCTGTGGTCCTCCAGATGTCCATGGACTACAATTCCCATGAGCCCCTGCCAGCAAACACTGGCAGGGGCTCATGGGAATTGTAATTCATGGACATCTGGAGGACCGCAGGTTGACTACCCTTGATGTAAGGTGTTTTGCAGTCTTTGACCAGAGAGGCCATATTGACAATCATCGGTCCTCTGGTTGCTAATCCTTCCCAATAGTTTCTCAGCAAATACACCATGGCAAGGAAGCACCGGTGAAACAAGAGCTAATTGCATGACAGCTGGGGCTTTCTCAGCAGTTATTACAGGCTTAACAGGCCGTGTTTCTTCTCACCAGAGCCCATGGAGGTGTTCCCAGAGTTGCCGTTAATGAGAACACATCCACAACGCAAGAGAGGTAGCACCAGCTGCAGACGTTGAACAGGCAAGGCTGGAAGCGCATTCCTCCAGCGAATATGTCAGTGACTCCACAGAAGGAGCCCTAAAACAGTTCCGCTTTTCGGCAAGTGTGAGTGACGGCTGATTCCAGTCATGTTGAAGCCTGATTTCTAAGCAGTTGGCATGCTGAGAAACATTGCCCCCACCTCATAGCTCAGCCCTTTCGGTCTCATAGAATCATAGCATCATAGAATCATAGACTTGGAAGGAACCTCCTGGATCATCTAGTCCAACCCCCTGCACTACGCAGGACACTCACAACCCTATCGCTCATCCACTGTAACCTGCCACCCCCTTGAGCCTTCACAGAATCAGCCTCTCCGTCAGATGGCTATCCAGCCTCTGTTTAAAAATCTCCAAAGATGGAGAACCCACCATCTCCTGATGAAGCCTGTTCCACTGAGAAACTGCACTGACTGTCAGGAACTTTTTCCGGATGTTTAGACGGAATTTCTTTTGAATTAATTGCATCCCATTCGTTCTGGTCCATCCCTTAGGGGCAAGAGAGAACAATTGCTCCATCCTCCATATGGCAGCCTTTTAAATACTTGAAGATGTCTCCTTCACAGGTCGTTTCACCCGTGGCCCTGTTATCTGCTCCCTCCTTTGCTTGTTGTGCCAAGCAGGGCATGGGGTTGTAGGTTCAGGTTACCAGACACCCCCACCCTGATGGAGATAGGAGTTCTGTCAGGATCCTGTATTCTCATGTCTCATCATGAGGCATTCATCATTCTGTTGTGGGATCCTCTGTAATAATCTGTAATAATTTTATCTGTAATATTAATCTGTAATAATATTTGGGATTCTCTGTTGCTGCTGCTGCTGCTGCTGCTGCTGCTGCTGCTGCTGCTGCTGCTGCTGCTGCTGCTGCTGCTGCTGCTGCTACTACTACTACTACTACTACTATTATTATTATTAAATTTGTCATATGGGATTTAGAAACCATCCCTTGGTGGCTGGGAAACCACATCCCTGCTTTGTCTGCAGGCATATTTGATAACTTCCATTTTGAATCTCATAGCATAGGAAGAGGGCAATCAGGCATCTGACTAAGATGCTCTCATGGGGGGGGGGAGATCCAAGGGGTATTCATACAGAGGGTGTAGTACTCACTGAACTTCAGTTTCAGCAGGGAAACTTGGTTTGCTTCTTCCTTTATAAAGAGACTTCTTATCCAAAGAGTCTGCTTCTTGTGGGAGTTCGACTGGAGGCACAACAGGTCCCGCACTAAAGGCCCCACTTCCCCACCTCTAATCTGGAGAACCATGTTTGATTCCCCATTCCTTCTCCACAGGTAGCCAGTTGCAGTTCTCTCAGAGCTTTCTCACATATGCCATGGGGTGTCTGTTGTGGGAAGAGGAAAGGTGGCAATTCTAAGCCACTCAGAGATACCTTTGTGTAGCAAAAAACGGAATACAAAAAACCCCCAGTTCTTCTTAAGCGAACATTCAAAATGACACTCCCTTCTCCTTCTGACTGGAACTCTTTTGGCTTTTGCACAGCACTGGGAAATTTGCTAATGGAGGTGAGGGGTCTTTCTCCTCCCTCCTACCCCTAATATCCTGATGGAAATAATTCACGCGAAGGCCAACCTTTATCATTGTTCTTTTGCACGAAGAACCTCCATTTATTCGGATGTAAAGAACCTGATTCTTTTTTTTTAATAAAAAATGTGTTCCTTATCTTGACGTAGACTGAAGTGGTTGTAAACGTACAAAGAAGTCTGAATGTCAAATGCCTCAACACAACTGTCTTCCATTATTCTACAGACTCAGGCAGCCTGAGATGAAAAAAGAGGGAATCAAAGCCAATTTCCCTCCCTGCCAGCTTGCTGCAGCTTTCGATTAACCCACTTCTACTCCGAATTTGCTCACACACTCAAAGGGCTTGGAAGGGCTTAGAAATTCACCATCTGCGCTAATGGGATCAAGCCCTTCTAGGATTGCCAGGTCCCATGGTTCAGGGAGGGGTCCCCTGCTCCCTGGACAGGGGTCCTCCCAACTGCCCCCCAAACCGGAAGAACACTGCAAATGAATGTGACATGCTGACAAAACCCTGCATTGATGTCAGCACATCAGGGTTGTTGGGGAGGGAGGTGACACTCCGGGCAAAACTCTATGGTTAGAAGCAAGTTCTACCACAGAGTTTTGCCCCAAAGCTAGAGTGTTGCTCCTTGATGTCTCCAGTGTGCTGACATCACTTCTGGTTGATGTCACCATCATGAACGGATGCCAGCTTTGGGTTGGGGAATACCTGAAGATTTTGTGGGTGCAGCCAGGGTATAAAACCATAGAGTTCACCCTCCAAAGCGGCCAAACAGATTTAGTTTTTTGAGACCTTTAGGGGAGAGGGAAGGAAAAAACACAATGTATTCTGAGGACTTACCTATATTGCTTCCTTGTGTCGTAGTAGCCCACAGCATTGGTCTCCCAGATTTTTGTAGCCAGGACCCGGACGGTGTTCAAGAATAAAACAAAGTTTAACTGGAAAAGAGGTTGCAGATGATCATCTCATAATGCTTTAGAAATACTGGTTGCAATCTTAAGAATTCTTTCCTGGGAGTAAGTCCCTTTGAATTGTTGGAATATGCAGAGCACTAGATTGAGCATAAAGAGTGTCCTGCAAGGGGCACAGGCAGACATGTATATTTAGCATAATTAGGATAGGAACTCCCTGCTCATTTTCAAATTACCCCCTCCAGTGTCCTGATTAGCTCCACAGGGGACTTCCTATTTGTTTGAAGACACTTCCTCTCTGCTTGCCTCCAGAACAGTTGTTGAATAAAGAATTACCACAGGCTACAGTTAACTGTTAATTAGATCTCTTATCTCTTCTTTCTACACATAGTTGTTTCACTTCTCAATAAAAACATTTTATTCTTTAAACAGCCTGATACTCCACTCTGTATGCAAACAAACTCACACACACTCTGCCAATGTGAATAACACAGGACTTCTGTGCAGAACAGAGGCCCGGTCTCCCGTTATAGCAGGAAATCTCGGCAATTCCTCTAGGCCCCCAGCATGTTCACCACCTCACACCTATGTCAAGTATAATGTCAGAATGACTCAACACACATATAAAGAGGAATCCAGTGTACTCTGAGCGTGGATTGTATGTGCATACACTGCAACATGTGAACATTGAGAGACTTGTTTTGGTTGAACACAATAGTTTTAAACTTTTTAAATCATTCACATAGTTTTACTTTTTTATTTTCACCACCTCGAGGACCCCGAGCTAAACTCCAGACTACAGAGATCTGTTCCCCTGAAGAAAATGGATGCTTTGGAGGGTGGATTCCACATAGGGAGGCCAGCCTCCAGGTGGGACCTCGAGATCCCCTGGAATAACAGCTAAACTCCAGACTACAGAGATCAGTTCCCTATAAGGACATTCCCCTTACACTGAGACAATTCTTTTGTGGGAGTGGCGAAATTGATACAAGAGAGCACATATTGTTCCACTGCCCTGCTTATGTAGACATTCGTAGCCACTTGGTTGAAGCACTCCTTAAAAAGTTGCCAGAACATCATGATGTAGATCGAGCAAAGAGGCTGCTAAGTGATGAGTCCCCCCAGGTGACAACTCAGCTGGCTAAGTTTTGTGCCGCCGCCATAAAAATCCGATGCTCTAAACCAGTGGTCCCCAACCTTTTTATCACCAGGGACCGGTCAATGCTTGACCATTTTACTGAGGCCCGGGGGGGTAGTCTTTTGCCGAGGGACGTTGCCGCTGCCTGAACCCCTGCTCCACTTGCTTTCCCGCCAGTGCCCCTGACTTCCCACTGCCCACTGGGGGGCGCTGCCAGCAGCAGCTGCACACTGCCACGCTGAGGGGGAGCCCCAGCCATGGCGGCCACTGGAGAGCACCAAAGGTGAGCCGGCGGCAGAGTGGCAGGGCAGCCCCCGAGGCAGCAGCCGGGGAGGAGGATGAGGAGGAGCTGCGGCCCGGTACCGGCTGATCCATGGACCGGTCCCGGTCCCCGGGCCGGGGGTTGGGGACCACTGCTCTAAAGTAGCATAATTTTAAGTTCTATTTTATGATGTTTTAAATTGTATTATATTAAATGACCATATTATTTTGGTCTTTTATGTATTAACTTAATATAACTTGGTCTGAACGACTGTAATAAAGTTTAAGTTCCCCTGGAGAAAATGGATGCTTTAGAGGGAGGACTCTATGGCATTGTACCCCACTGAAGGTCCTATCTTCCCCAGGCTCCATCCCCAAATTTCTAGGGTTTTCCCAACTGGCTCTAGAATCTTAGAATCATAGAGTTGGAAGGGACCTCCAGGGTCATCTAGTCCAACCCCCTGCAAAATGCAGGGTCTAGCAACCCCTCCGCACCCACATCCCAATCCCCTGCCGAGTACCCAGCTAAAGTTAAGAAAACGTTCTAATGCACAACTCTCTCCACCCCATGCTTTATAACTTTTTAAGCCTCTGTCGCGTTCCCACTTAGTCATGTCTTTTCAGTTTTTAAATTAAAAAAAATATATTTTAATAGACATAGAAAGTAAAAAAATAACGGTGACATCAAAGGTACTGTGTAGAAAAAAGAAAAACGAAAAGCCAATTTACAACCACAAAACAAACACAATATGATTAACTAAATACACAAACTAACATATTTACATAATTAACTCCCAAACATTGCTTTTTAAAGATTTTTTTGTATGCTATAACATTTTTCCAAACTAAATCAAATTCATTCCTTTGACAGACTCCTTGTATTGTTCTTATATTGTAAGTTATTTTTTCTAGTATCAGAAGTTGCTTGAGTTTATTACACCACTTAGTCGTGTCTTTTCTAAATTGAAAATTCCTGGAAACTTCAGCCTTTCCTTACAGGGAGGTTCTCTGATATATATTTTGCATAAAACTCTCGTCATTAAACTCCTACCATGTGCAGACTTCAAAGCAAGCAGCATTTATCAAAGGTTCTAATTGCTATTATCCACCTACATTTTTTATTTTTTTGCTCCTTACATTATAGTTGGTCTGCTTAATTATTTCCTCCATCTTGGTAGCGGCAGCCCTCCTCAAACAATCTTTTAATTCCAGGTTCTTTTCCCTCCAAGGGAAGTAATTAATCTTTTTTTTAAAAAAAAAATATTTTGCAACCAATTGGGGGGGGGGGGAGTGCTTCATGGCTGTCATTTGCCAAATTCTAAACAATGATCATCAAATTAAAAGTGAGGAATTAATGAGCAATCGCTTTGGATCCAGTAATTAATCCTTCTCCTCCCAGTAAGAGAATGAAAACAAATCGTTACAGATCAACTGGGGAAGGCTGTGCCCGCCCTGAATTAAAACGAGGTAACCAATTAATTAGAGCAGGCTGCAAACATATAGACTGAAAAGCACAGCAGTCCTGAAATAACCCAGTCGTATTTTTATCTACCCCTATCAGATAGCTGGAACGGGCCCGGTAGGATATTTCGCCTTTTGGATTCTTTGCACATGCCGAAGAATTAACAGTGTCTGTTCTAGACAAAAAGTCTAGCATGGAATAAGGGCTCCTGCTCCCAGTTGGGAAATACCTGCAGATTTTGGTGAAGGAGCTGAGAGGACAAGTTTTGGAGAAAGGAGGAAGACCCCAAAGCAGTGGCTCTCCAGATACCCAGGGACTACAATTACCATGAGCCCTCCTGGCAGGGGCTCATGGTAATTGTAGTCCATGGAAATCTGGAGAACAACACTGTGGCACCCTACTCCAGTGGAGGAGCTCAGGGTGGCCTAAGCACTTAATCCATGCTCCATCATCACCAAGGGCAGAGCCCGGGGAAAGAAGAGAATGGGGGCAGGGGGTGACCTCAGTGGGTATGTGCTGCCTGCAGAAATTGTCATTTTCTTAAGCGGAACTGACCTCTGTAGTCTGGAGATCAGTTGTAGTTCTGGGGAAATGCCAGGCCCCACCTGGAGGTTACAATGGAGAAAATGACCAGCCAACCATTGAGAATTGCAGATGCAGAGAAGAAGTTCTGACAAACACGCTATGAAGTACGAAGAAAGAGTAACAGTAAGGGCATTTCCGCACCTCGGGAAAAATAGCGTTATGCCGGTTGAATGGCATAGCGCTAAAGATTATCACACTTCTCAACCCCTGCTCATCTTTTTGCTGTCTTACTCTTGTCTGCTGCCTTTTCGCACTTCCCACCCTCCAAAAGTGCTGCTTGTGGCGGAAGAGAGCGGCACACTTTATACACGATTCTCTTCCACATGTCAATCAATCCAGGCAGCCAATCCCCTTTCTCCATTTTTTTAAAGATTCCGCAATGCCTGCTCATTTTTTTTAAACTAATACTTCTCCGTTTAAACGCATATGCATGTAATCATAGATGCTTAGCGCTTTCTGAACACTACCCCTTATGGAATTACAAGTCTTGATACTTTTAAAAATTAGTCTTGTTCCTGATTTTTTTGGGGGGGGGGATTTTAGAGAAGCATGCTATGTCTCACAACTTTTTTTGGGGGGGGGGATTTCTGGCATTGCCTCCACGCTTGTCCGCATATTCATTGCTCCAGGCCATTTTCTTTTTTTTTTTTTTAATTCCCGTCCCTGGGAACAAGGAAGAGGGAGGTGGGTACGAGGGCGGGACATTGGAGGAGAAGATAGCGTTTCTTCGCCTCCATACCTTTCTTAGGCTGTAAAGTTTAGCAGTCACATTGTTGATTATATATTGAAACCAGACCTTTTCTCTTTTTTGTTTGTTATTGAAAATTCAAGACATTTACGTACACAGTTTGCAAAATACCTTTAAATGTGAGTAAGTTACTTTAAATTACACAAATGAATTTATGAATGTAATACCTTGTGAGATACACAATCTTTTTTTTATTTTGAACTATATGTTTTCAATTTCTAGTTCTATCACTGAGGAAATGTATGAAAACTTGCCCAGAACCGGTCCATGTTCCAGCATAACATCGGTTTCGATGAACAGTTACTGTTTCATCGTACTTCGTAGCCTGTCAGCCTTCTTCTCTGCCCCCACCTGGAGGTTGGCAACCCTAGAAAACTGACTGCAGAAGCAGAGGAGAACGGTAGAGCCACCCAGACACAGTAACATCCCAAAATATTCTAAAGGATGCAATTGTATTTCCTCCCCATTCCCTGTTCATGCCTCGGGCCTCCTTGCAGTTGCTTGGGTCCATACAGACTGCCCCCCCCCCTGCAATAAAACCAGGCTGTTTTGATCCACGTTCAGCCTACCCCGATAGCTGCTAAAATTGGAGCTTGGTAAATCCATTTGATGTCTCCAGCGCTGAGTTCCCAGCACCTGTGAAATCAAGAATTCTGCATTAGCAACACGAAGCAGTAATAGTCTCCTGGAGCACATCGGTTGTGCAGCTGGGAAGAGTTACCCTTCCTCTCGGAGTGTGTACAGAATGAAATGTCTCCGGTTTCAGGCTTTAAATAAGATTTCATAGGTCCTTAGGCATGAATAAACCAATTCGGATTTTGGGAAGGAGCTGGAAATGGGTATTATGCCAGGTGTAACCAGGGCTAGTTTATCCATCTAGCACACGTCGCACGGGTTATGGGCCCCGCACTTCCAGGGCCCCCACAGAGTACCTTCACCCCCATGGATCAGGGTCATAACCTCTCTCCTCCCTTCTTTTCTCTCTTAAAGGACACTTAGAGTGACACCCCTTTCCACTGTGGGGGGGGGGGCGTCCCTCTGCCTGCAGTCTGGCTGCTCCCACCAAAATTGTACTCTTCTAAAGGTAAAGGTAACCCCTGTGCAAGCACCAAGTCATGTCTGACCCTTGGGGTGATGCCCTCTAGCGTTTTCTTGGCAGACTCAATAAGGGGTGGTTTGCCAGTGCCTTCCCCAGTCATTACCATTTTACCTCCCAGCAAGCTGGGTACTCATTTTACCGACCTCGGAAGGACCTCGGAAGGCTGAGTCAACCTTGAGCCCGCTGCTGGGATCGAACTCCCAGCCTCATGGTCAGAGCTTCAGACAGTATGTCAGCTGCCTTACCACCCTGCACCACAAGAGGCTCTTTGTACTCTTCTACGGCCCCACAAATCTTTAAGCTGGCTCTGTGGGCCCTGCAAAACCTCAAACCGCTCCTCAGTTAAGGGTTTCCAGTTCTGGCTTGGAAACTACATAGAGATTTGGGGGGTGGAGCCACAGGAGGGCAGGTTTTGGGGAGGGGTGGGATTACATGGATACATGTAAAAGCAGCCATTTTCTCCAGGGGAACTGAGCTCTGTCACATGGAGATCAGTTTGAATCTCAGGAGATATCCAGCTACCATCTGGAAATTGGCAACCTGACACAATGCACCCCTTTCATTGTAATTTCATGCAAATCTGTTGTAGTCTGTAGATTAGTCATCTTTAAGGTCCAGTTCCCACTAACAGCAAAGGAAGAAGAAAGCCTTTTCTAGATTGGACCATTATGCACGAAGGGAAGGTGGTGTGGTTCTAAGAACATCAGCAGAGCCCTGCTGAATCAGACTAGTGGTCCACCCAGTCCAGCATTCTGTCTCAAACAGTGGCCAACAAGCTCCTTTGGACTGCCAATAACAGGGCATAGAGGTCATGACCTTCCTAAGAACATCAGAAGAGCCCTGCAGGATCAGACCAGAGGTCCATCCAGTCCTGCACCCTGTCTCACACATTGGCCAACCATTTCCTCTGGAGAGCCAGCAACTGGGCAGAGAGGCCATGACCTTCCTAAGAATATCAAAAGAGCCTTGCTAATGTGAACTCCTGGTTCTGGTATTGAGAGGATTAATACCTCTGAATGTGGGTTCTTTCTATCATATGTGGAGGAAATGTGAAAAAAGTACTGGGCTAAGGTTCATGCTATAATGCAGAAAATGTTGGATTTGAAATTTCCTTTGAAGCCTGAAAATATGTTATTAAGCCTATCACTGTAGTGCCTCCCAACACAAACAAGAAGTCTATTCTTCTATGCGATGACGGCAGCAAGACTAGTTCTGGCTTAGAAAACGGAAAACGCAGGAGCTACCGTCAATAGAAGATTGGCTGAGTAAATTGATGGATCTCGCCAAGATGGCTAAATTTACATTAACCGTTAATGTAAAAACCGAAGATGCTTTTCAAGAACAACGGGGCCCTTATTTGAACTATTGAAGAAAGTAAAATATACGGGGAAAGGAGTGGGTTTTATTATTATAACTAGCAAGAAAGCCCATTGCAAGCAAGAATGCAATGGGCGCTAGGACCCAGGGGACACCGGGAGGTGCAGATCTCTCCGGCTGCACCCTGATTGGCCCTATTCCAACTTGGACAGCCGGACACTTCCACCCCCGAGGCTGATTCACAGATATATAGAGGAACCATGGATAAGGATATGTTTAGAGTCTAAATAATAGCTTTACTAATGTTTATTATATGTATCTATTTTGTTTCTATCCTTTTGGAAAATAAAAAAAAAAGCTTTAAAAATACCTCTGAATGTGGAGGTTCCTTTCAGTCACCATGGCTAGTAGCCACTGATAGACTAATTCTCCTTACTTTTGGGGAGGATAGAGATGCCATCTCTGGGTTGGTTGGGAAATACCTGGAGACTCTGGAGGGTGGGATCTGGGGTGAGGAATATAATACTATGGAGTCCAACCCACCCTCCAAGTCAGCCATTTATTCCAGGGGAGCTGATCTCTGTTGCCTAAAGATGAGCTGTAAAACCAGGGGATTCCCAGGCCCCACCTGGGGATTGGAATCTTTAGGGGAGAATAATAAGATGCTAATTCTGAAATATCAGTCAGTCAGTCAGTAACCTTTTATTGGCATAAAGAATTCTGAAATATGTTGGTGTCCAGATTTTGCATTTTTACTGTTCTCCTGAATTACATCTGTCAAACAATTATCACAGAAATTGACCATCCCCACTAATAATCAGTCTCTGCAACAAAGCTGTTTGTCCTCAGTCTGAAAAGCAATGATTTTATGATCTTATTTTTATTGTTCTGAGGACCAGTGTGGTGTATTATTTATTAGATTTACAAAACACCTTTCCCTAAATGGGCTCGGGGCAGTGTCAAAATTTTAAAATCCCTATAAATATAAAATTCTAATAAGACAATAAAACCATAAAATCATAACCTGGAATACCCTGTTATATCACCTATAAGCCTTGGTTGTGCTACTATCAGTTATGGTTGCAGACTAGAGCCCATTCCGCACACATTAGATAATGCACTTTTAATGCGTTATCCTTCAGGTAGAGAAAAGCAGCATATAAGAACCATATAAGAACCAGCTCTTCTTCTACCTCACAGGGTGTCTGTTGTGGGGAGAGGAAAGGGAAGGCGAATGTAAGCTGCTTTGAGACTCATTCGGGTAGAGAAAAGCGGCATATAAGGACTATCCTTGGCAGTTCATGACTCATTAGACCCTATGTCTAACCTGGAGGTAGCGGGGGGGGGGGGGGTCACTTTTATTGTTGCAGTACATCTTGGGTTTGTAGATTGTGATTTTAAACATTTTAGGGGTATTTTTATTGGGGTTCTATGTATTTATACTCTGTAACCCGCCACGAGCCTTCGGGAAATGGCGGGATGAAAATTCAATCAATCAATCAATCAATAAATAAATAAACAAACTCTTCTTCTAATTTACCTCACAGGGTTGTTGTGAGGATAAAATGGAAGGGGAATGAACAAGGTATGCCACAGTAGGCTCACAGTGGGGTGAATGTAAACTGAATGCCAATAATACATAATGGAGTAAATACTAATAAATAATACATAATATATAATAAATAATACATAATATTATTCTGTTGCTTAAGGTCTAGTTTTTAAAAATAATAAAATGTTTGCACCTTAAGCAGATCCCTGGAGAAACTGCATAGAAATCCACTGGATGAACGAACGAACGAACGAACCTACCTACCTACCTACCTACCTGGCCATCCCTTTTAGGCAATTCACAAATGCACAACCAGCACCCTTGAGTCCTCAGGAACAAATTTTGTGGCTAACGATTTGCAACGAAAGAAAGTTTCAAAAGAATCTGAGAGACTGCAACATTTTTGAACAGGTGAAGTCCAATTTAACTCTCTGGCAATTAATGAACAGATGAAAGGAAGGCTCTGTGAGGAGATGTCCCCATTCCCTCACATAATAAAGCAGGAAGCAGAGACCTGTCACTTCCACTCGTAAATAATCTTTGGAGCAATTAATGAGGAGACAGGGATTGTGCTCCTCAGACCTGGTTGCCTCGTTAATAGCTGTTGGTATAAGGCTGCGTTTCTCCAGTGACATTTCTTGCAGATGTACCTTCGGGGCACAATAACTGAGGGGGAGAGATTGCTCTTGCCAGTAACTGAACACCCTCTTCATCATCTGTGTCTTGCTCATTTTTGTGGCCTGTGACTCACAGAGACATCAGCAGAGCAGAAGAAAGGAGATGTGTCAAGCAGGAGGGGACAAGAATTTCACTAATAATTTTCAGAAAACCAGTCAGGGGAATTTGTGTTGCCCATTGACTAAGGTACCTAAGGTGCCTAATGTCCATCATCCAGGAGCTCTTCTGCATAAATCCTTGGCCATACTTATCTCACTGTCAGAGAAGAACAGGTGGCTTACCTGTCGGCCTTCTAGAATGAAGTCATCCAAAGTGCTTCATAGCTAGCATAATTCTCCTCAAGGCAGGGGAGCACTATAGTGCATGGCTCAAGGAACGGATGTGCTCCTTCCTGCAATCATTCCTCCCTAGAGCAACGTGGCAGGCAAAATCGAGACTAAAATGTTGCAGAGAAGGAAGACACGTAGTTGTCACTGTGCAAGGATGGCTCAGAGGGTCTTATTAAGAGGTAAACTTGTCGGTCGTTGCAGGAATACACCTGAGGAAGATTAGCAGGGCGACCTGCTCAAAGCGGGAACTACTTCCCAGATGTTCATTACATTAAAAAAAATTCATTACGTTAAAAAAAAATTAAGCACTAGCTAGAGCATAAAACCAAACCAAAACAGCCTGCCCTGCCCTGGATAACCCATTCTAGCCTGATCTCATCAGATCTTGGAAGCTGAGCAGGGTGGGCCCTGGATGGGAGACCAACCTTGCTTTGAAAACCCTGCAGGATAGCATAAATTAGTGGCACCTTGATAGGGTGGGGAGAGGGACAGCAGGCTATAAAAAAGGATCAAGTCCCTGGGTAAGTAGAAATATTTTTGCCTGGAGCCCCCAAAAAACAGTAGTGTAGCAACCAGTTAGGCCTCAAGGGAAAGGGCCTGTTTTTTTAAACAAGCTACGCTGCCAAAGAGATGGGCTGTCTACATTTCTCTGTGTGGACACTGTGAGAGAATGACGTAGGCTTGGACTCCGTGGAATATTAACAAAAAGGTGAGAGGGGACAATTCTCTCCTCTCACTGCACTATTCTGTTCCCAAGGGTCTATCCCTTGGAAGCAGTACCTCAGGAATCATTTGGAGGGCGTGGATGCCAGAGGAGGAAGGAGACAAATAATTCTCATTCTGTTGACAGAATCCATTCTGTGATTTACCAAACTATCATTATTAGAAATTGCAGTTGAAAATGCTTTCAAAGCATGTCACTCATCATTCAAAGAGCGATCGTATTTTATAGGAGATATTGATTAAGAATCCCTGGCAAGAATTTCCTTAGGGGGAAATATATACACAAATATATACAAGGACCTTTTCAATGTTTTCGGTTTTTCTGGGCTTAAAGAGATCAGTCCTTTATGTTAGCGATCCCCAACCTGTGGGCTGCGGACCACACGTGGTCCTTCGACTAATTGGAGGTGGGCCCCGAAGGACGCCTTCTCCTCCCCCCCCCCGGCCCTTTACAACACACTTTGGGTGTCCTTGTCTCCCATCACTCCCAGATGGGACTATCTCGTTGCAGAGAAACAAGCTCAGGGTTCCCATTGATTTGTCATTGTCATGAGTTAAAATGTCCATGAAAATAAAATGTTCCTTATGTTCATTGTTGTGGCGTGTCTGTATCTTATTTTGAAGGGATGTTTAAACATTACCATAGCGATCAGAGAGCGTTAGGGCAGTGGTTGAGAGTAGAGGAGTAAACTACTCCCCCCCCCCCCGGCCTCAGTAAAATTGTCAAGCGTTGAGTGGTCCCCGGTGATAAAAAGGTTGGGGACCACTGCTTTATGTCATAAGAATTGTGATATAAGTGCCTGCAGTGCCCTATTCTCAAACAAATATCTGGGCCATTTTCCCCATGGGCCTCATATTTGACTGAGGGAACTGTGTGAGAAATTCCATTTTTCTGAATTCCTCCTGAAGAGATCTTGTGCTTGTTTTTCTTCGCCACCGACTCGGCCTACTGCTTTGAGAAAGAGTAGTCTGTTTTCTCGGCATTTGTATAAAACGTTTTGTCACAAACATCTCCAACCCACGCTTTCTGTGGAGCTAGTGTGGGCCAAGGATTAGAAAAAAAGAAGCTCTTTTCCTCGCATGAATCAACATCCTTGTATCTTTTGTGAAGCAGGCTTTCTCAAACAGGGGGTTTGTGATGGCCCTGGAAGGGTTTCCTGAATGGATGGGATTTAATTAATCTTTTAAGAGCCAGTTTGGTGTAGTGGTTAGGAGTGCGGACTTCTAATCTTGCATGCCGGGTTCGATTCTGCACTCCCCCACATGCAACCAGCTGGGTGACCTTGGGCTCGCCACGGCACTGATAAAACTGTTCTGACCGGGCAGTGATATCAGGGCTCTCTCAGCCTCACCCACCTCACAGGGTGTCTGTTGTGGGGAGAGGAATGGGAAGGCGACTGTAAGCCGCTTTGAGCCTCCTTCGGGTAGGGAAAAGCGGCATATAAGAACCAACTCTTCTTCTTCTTCTTTTATATCTTTTTAAAGTTTGTTAAACATTTATCAGGTGATAGGGCCGTATATTATGTCAACCCTCCTCAAATGGCCGATGATTGGCCTGGAGGGGGTGGGAAGGGTAGGGGCCCGGGGTGGGCCTGTGCACAGCTATGCTTCCCAACCATATTCTGCACCATCGCACCACTTCTGTGGTTTCTCGAGGTATACTGGGCCCAGACCGCATATGGCTTTGAAGGTGATTACGAAAAGCCTTAAGCCTGATCCAGTATTCAACTGGGAGACAGTGGGGTTGTTGAAGTGCAGGCCAGATGTATGACCTCCAGACAAACTTCCTGTGGGCCTGATGAACTTCCTGTGGGCACACTGGCCATGGGCCAAGAAAAGGAACCAAGGAGGGAGTTTTGATCGATCCAGTGACTAGCCATCTGGTGACTCTTTCTCATCTGAAGATGAAACAGATGTTGGCTTAGGCTACATATGGGCTAACGGGTGTTTTTGTTCTTGGCATTCCTGATTGGCTTGCTAAACACAGGCATGTTGCTAAGGAATGTTTTCAGTGGGAGGAGGGGTCTCGTGATACAACTGAATAAGAATCATCAGAAACAACCGAGACTAATATCCTAGGTAATAGCTAGTTTCATTGTTGGATTTCCTCAGTTGTGTAATAATAAGGGCCATTCCGCACAACTTAAATGTAGCCAGTCTTACCTTTTGTAAACGCTATTAATTTAACGTTCCACATGACGTCGTAAACAAACCGCAAAACTCCCGCCAAACTCCAGCAACAATCGGAATTTTATAGTGCTTAGGGGGAAATCCAGAAAAGTGGATTCCCCATGAAACAACTGCTACACTTCTGAGCAAGAGCCACAACACATCAGTGAAAAAAATGTGCATTCTCAAAATAGTGGTAGAAAAAATGTTCCTCCTTAGCTCTCGCGCCCGAGCTTCCGGAGACTTGATCGCCATTTCCCCCCCCTTAAACCAGCGAAAGCAACAAATAAGCGAGGCTTCTTTGGCTGAAATCTCTCCACAGAAGTGCTTAACAGTAAAACAAAGCTCCTTTCTGCTATTGTCTTTAAAGTTTCTGAGCACAATACAGCCCCCTGTTTGACACTGCCCGTAATTTCAGCCAGAAATTGTACCCATCGGGGGGCAATTTTTTTTTATTTGAAAAGCGTGTCAACGATTAAGCGCCAGCTCCTATGAAAAAGATCTTTCTGAGACATTGAATGAACAAATATTCGCTGCTACTGGTGTTTTGGGGGTTTTAAAAAACAGTTTTTAAAGGGAAAGTGGCTTTTCAGGAGCACAAACACAATAGTTCATTGGCTGTTCTGTTTGATTGACGGCCAGGGGTGGAAAGAAGCACAGAAAAATATCCCCACCCTTGTTGCAATTCCAGCGAGATTGGAAACCTGTGGGGAATGAATAGACTGCTACTGGGACTTCAATATTCCACAAGAATTGAAGGTGTGCGGAATGACAAAATTCCACTATTAAATATAGCGTGTCTGCATACTGCAAACATTTAGCAACACTGGTCCTTGTGCGGAATGGCCCTTATTGTCTGTGATCAAAAAATTCAGGCAGAGCTCAAAGTCTCTTGTGTAACAGAACAGAAGTTATGAGAGAAGAGCCAAGCATCTTGTCCTCAGGCTTGTTTCTTAACCTCTTGTAGATAAGAATGGGAATGTTCTTTCCCTTCCCTGGGAAAGCTGAGCCGGCAAGCAGTTTGAAGCTTGAAATATAAGGCTTTGTGCATTTCTTTCCTCACAGGATGCGGCCTAACCATTATCAATTCATTCGAACAACTTCCAGCACATCATACTGTCTTGTCAGTTCCTCAGGCGCTTTCTGTTGCTTCGTCCCAATGACTGATCACCTGGATGCAAACGCACCTTCTACAGCAGATGAATTCATAATATCACCTTGTTAACCTCGAGAGGGTCGGCTATGCTGTCCTTTTAAGAGACATGAGTTTGTCTTCATACAGGCTTGGCCACGAGGGACCAAACGGGCCTGACCAAGTAGCCTGACTTGATGAGATTGATCTGCTGGGTCCTCCATGGTGCACAAAAGCTCTGAACATTATCAAGAGTGAGGTGAAATATCAATTCAGCTATGTGGAGTTGGGGGATGGGGCAGGACAGAAGGTATGAAGAGGCTGTGATTGTCTTATCTCCCCACAGGGTTAAAACCCAAACGTAAACAGATGATGCATTGGCTACCTGATTGGCCCTCTGTGGCATGGGCCTCTAAATAGGGAGCAGCCTCTGGGTGACAGAGGGTGACTAGCGGGTCTACTCCACCCCCAGGTACTTCCCCCAACTCCTTCTTCCTCCTGGAAGAAGAGCCGGCTGGCTCTGCCAGCCCCCTTTGCAAAAGTAAGCTGGAAAGAGAGTGGCAGGGCTGGGAGGGATGGAGGGAGAGCCTGCCAGCCCTGGGGCACCCATTACAGACTCTGCACCTGCCCACCTGCCCAGAATCCTGGGGGCTGAAGTTCCTTCTATTTGGAACCTGAGGGAGTCAATTTGGACGACGTATTATTTGGAAAAGGGATGTTCTCCTTTTCTCAATGGGCTCAACAATGAGGGCCATTCCGCACCAGGATCTATGTAGCAAATTGGTTGCGGAACGAAAAAACGCCATTTTAAATAGTGGAATTCGTTGTTATGCATACCTGCCTTTGTAGTGGAATCCAGTTGCGTTTCTATCGTTTTTCACAGGTTCCCACAGGTATGGGCATCAGCCAAACAGATTGTAGAGGTTCTGCCCAATTGTGGAGCCAAAGACCCGGCAGAGGATGCAATAGCCCCAGAGGAGAAGAAGAAGAGTTGGTTTTATATGCTGCTTAACTGAAAAAGTCTCAAAGCAACTTACATTTGCCTTCCATTTCCTCTCCCTGTAACAGACACCCTGTGAGGTGGGTGAGAGCCCTGATATTACTGAAGAAGAAGAATTGATTCTTATATGCCGCTTTTCTCAACCAGTAGGAGTCTCAAAGAAGCTTACAGTCACCTTCCCTTTCCTCTCCCGACAACAGACATCCTGACCATTTCCACACTGAGAATTTGTACCGCCTTACCACTCATCTGGTGGCAGGGAAAATTAACGGTTCTGCTCAATGTCGGCACCAAACCAGGGCCATCCCAGGTGCGGCCCGACTCAGGCCCTCCGTTGACCTGTAGCAAGCGAATGTAGATAGATCTGTGGTCCCTTTTATGCCCCAGACGGCACTGGGCCTATGTTGGGGCAGGCCCATGCAGCAGGGGAAGAGTCAGGCCATTCTGGCCCAGCTCCTCCCCAACCCTCGCCCAACTATGGCATCCCAGAAGGAACAGAAAATGCCCCATTGCACTGCACAGTGAGGCAGAGCTGCTTGGGGTATTACATTATTTTTTTAAAAACGTGGTATTGTTTGGGAATGCAATACCACATTCTTTATAATGAAAACAAGCCCAGGCCAGAGCTGCCCCACTGCATGGCAGAACCTTGCCGCTCTGGTTCCTAGGCAGGAGTACAAATTTGGGGTGGATGAGGTATGCCATGCCAAATGCTCCCCTGGGCAGGAGCAGGAATAGGCAGGGCAACCTGCCCCGAGGCAAACGCCTGGCAGTAAACATCTCTGTGAGTTGGGTGAAGCAGAGAGCCCTGATATTACTGCTCGGTTAAAGGTAAAAGTACCCCCTGTGCAAGCACCGGTTCATGTCTGACCCTTGGGGTGACGCCCTCTAGCGTTTTCATGGCAGACTCAATACGGGGTGGTTTGCCAGGGCCTTCCCCAGTCATTACCATTTTACCCCCCAGCAAGCTGGGTACTCATTTTACCGACCTCGGAAGGATGGAAGGCTGAGTCAACCTTGAGCCGGCTGCTGGGATTGAACTCCCAGCCTCATGGGCAGAGCTTCAGACTGCATGTCTGCTGCCTTACCACTTTGCACCACAAGAGGCTCATACTGCTCGGTTAGAACATCTCTGTTAGTGCTGTGATGAGTCCAAGGTCACCCAGCTGGCTGCATGTGGAGGAGGAGCAGGGAATCAAACCTGGCTCACCAGATTAGAAGCTGCCGCTCTTAACCACTACACCACACTGGCTCTCAGAGAGAATATCATGGTGTTAATTAGTACCTCTGCCATAAATTTCTTACACTGCTCCAAATCAAGGGGGGTGACAAGGACATGGATCAAAGGAGTGCAAATTAGAACAGCAGTATTCATAGGGAATGAATGGAAGCTTCTAGTTTGCCCAGAGCAAAATCTAACAGAGGCTGAGACAGCCCACTTTTCCTATACCTTCTCTTCAAAGATCTCAGGCAATACAAATAAGCGTGACATGGTTTTAAACCAGCAAAACATGCCTATAATACCCAGCAATTTTTCTACCTATGCCTTCCATACGCATGTATTCATTAGGCATCTTGAGTTTTTCTAGTGCGGGTGCTTGTGGGAGGGAGGGGGAAGAGAAGAGCTGTTTTTTCTACCCCGCTTTATATTGCCTGAAGGAGTCTCAAAGCAGCTTATGAACACCTTCCCTCCCCCTCCCCCACAAAAGGCACCCTGTGAGAAAGGTGAGGCTTAGAGAGTCTTGAGAAAGCTGGGACTGGCCCAAGGTCACCCAGCAGGCCTCACGTGTCTCAAAGCAGCTTATAATCACCTTCCCTGCCTCTCTCCACAACTGACACCCTGTGAGGGAGGTGAGGCTGAGAGAGCTCTGAGAGAACTGGGACTGGGCCAAGGTCACCCAGCTGGCTGCATGTGGAGGAGTGGAGAATCAAATACGGTTCTCCAGATTAGAGGCTACTGCTCTTAACCACTACATCAAGTTGGCCCTCCAGAATGCAAATTATCTCGGGGTTGGGGATCCTTCCATTTTTGGTTTCCTTGCTGAGGTGATATATTTTTAGAGAATTTTCTCCTCAGTGTTTTCCTCAGCACCAGAGAAGGTGCTGACCTATATGTGGAACCATGGGGAGAAGGTGCTGTTGAGGAAGTGTTTCGTTTCTGCACTGCCTAAGTTGGTCATGAGGAATCCAGTGGCAACGTGACAGAGGTTGGATTGGGCTGAAAGATGATATATTAATAATGAAATCATTAAATTATACACCTTAATGGGCCTCTTCCAACACCGTCCCCGGCCTTCCCTCACAGCACTAGAAAGCGCTCCATGAACCATCCGGGTGAATTTATATCTGCGGTTAGATTTGGTTGTGCATTCTTTTAACTGGATGTCTTTTACTATTTTAAGATATTTATATTGAATTTTGATGTAATCCTGTGTTGTATTTTAATTATGTTGTTAGCCGTCCCGAGACGCTGGTGAGGGAAAATTTAAAGCGCCCAAAATCAAGATGGAAATTGACTACACTGCAGAGGGGAGGGTTTATTTGGGCTGGGATTGAATAAAAAGCAAAGTGCAGACTTGACCTAGGCTTCTTGAACCAAACAGAGATCTAAAAACAAAACTGAAGCAAAGCAGAAGTACTGACATGATACATTAAAAGCTTCAAAAATATAAAGAGTAGGATCCTAGTTTCAGCTAGAAGAAGAAGTTGGTTCTTATATGCCGCTTTTCCCTACCCGAAGGAGGCTCAAAGTGACTTACAATAGCCTTCCCATTCCTCTCCCTGCTAGTGAAACACAGCAGTTCCTAATAATTTATCCAGGTAGTTTTGTGAAGAAGGAGAAGGAGAAGGAGGAAGAGGAGGAGGAGTTGGTTCTTATATGCTGCTTTTCTCTACCAGGATGAGTCTCAAGGTGGCTTATAGTCGCCTTCCCTTTCCCCTCCCCATAACAGACACCCTCTGAGGTAGAAGAAGAAGAGCTGGTTCTTATATGCCGCTTTTCTCTACCTGAAGGAGTCTCAAAGCAGCTTACAATCACTTTCCTCTCCCCACAACAGAAACCCTGTGAGGGAGGTGGGGCTGAATGAACTCTGAGAGAACTGCTCTGCAAGTAAAGAAGAAGACGAAGACGAAGACGAAGACGAAGACGAAGACGAAGACGAAGACGAAGACGAAGACGAAGACGAAGACGAAGACGAAGAAGAAGAAGAAGAAGAAGAAGAAGAAGAAGAAGAAGAAGAAGAAGAAGAAGAAGAAGAAGCCACTACACAACACCACCTCTTGACTCCATTTTCCTGCCCTTTGTACTGACCTGGAGTCTGCCGCCATTGCTCGAACCACTGCCCAGGCCACGACGAAGGCAGCTGGAAATCCTACAAATGTAAAAAAACAGAAAAATCCGGTTAGATCAGATTTGTGTGACAAGCAGAAGAGTGACTAAAAATCCCTTTTTTCACCCCTTTTGCAAGTAGCAAAAGCCTGTGGGGAATGGGCAGCTTTCCTACTTTCATCCTTTTCTAAGCATGGCTGGTTTCAGGTTCAGGTTGAAAGGAAAGGGTGCTGGAAGAGAAAGGAGGGGGCTTTTCTCAGAGGGTGTACCTTGGCTTTGTTTTCTGTGCCTTTAGGTCTTCAAAGACTGGCACAGGATGCTTACCAATTGAAGCTGATCGCCCTATGCCCCCCGCAGGGCCTTATGTTCTGTGGGTGAAAATCTGTTGGTCGTTCCCGGCCCTAGGGAAGCACGCCTTGCCTCGACCAGGGCCACGGCCAGGGCCTTTTCGGTCCTGGCCCCTGCCTGGTGGAATGAGCTCCCGGGAGAGCTGCGGGCCCTGCGGGATCTTCCATCGTTCTGCAGGGCCTGCAAGACAGAGCTCTTCCGCCAGGTTTATGGTTGAGGCCAAGGCTAACACTTATGCCCCCCCCCCGGGATCTGGGATTGGGATCTGGGACTAGGAACCATCAGGATCCCCTCTCCACCCGCCAGTAGTGGGAGGGGGGAAGTTGATTAGCCGATCTTGCCATGCTAGTTAGTTAACTAACAATGTTAAAACTGTACTTGTTGTTTTAATGGATTTTAATGGGGTTTTAAGATGTTGTAACCCGCCACGAGCCGCAAGGGAGTGGCAGGGAATAAATCTAATAATAATAATAATAATAATAATAATAATAATAATAATAATGGCCATTGTATTTCTAGGTTAATCAGCCTTCACACCACAATGCCAACGGCTGTTCTTGTCCCCCATTCCCCCCCATGTGACAGAATCAACATCCCCTCCTTAAAGAAGCAAAACTTCAGCTTCTGACTGGGTATCTATGCTTCCTGCTCAAAGTAACAGAGAAGCTCATAGTCTTATATCTCAGTTGACAGGGGTGGATAGGAACCAGTGGATAGGGATTAAAGGGGGACAGGGGTCCTATTTGCCCATTTTTGGTGGAAGACCTCCAGTCGATCATAGTGCATGTCTGCTGGTGCTTAGCCGATCAACTAGAGAAAATTAGAGCCAAAGGGAAGACAAATTAAAAAAGAGAAATAAAGCATCGGCCAGTTACCATAGAGTGATTGCTAGAGCTACCTTTATTCTTTCTGTGTAGCTCTAGGAATCATCAAGAACTCTATGGTCATAAGGACCACCGAGTGGTTGATGCCTAATTTTCTTTTTTTAATTTCCTGGAACAGCCTTTCCCCACAACCCTTCCGCTGGTTGCCACACACTGCTTGAACATCCTAGATGCAGGTCTGATCCGTTGCAGGCTGCCTTTTGCCCAGCAGCATCGATCACAACCCAGCCCACTAATGGAGTGTTTTGCCACAAGCATCCCATTAGGCAGACAGTGCCTAAAACGCAACCGACAACCGCTACACCGATAAAACGAGCAAAGCAGGACGCGAGCAAAACAAACAGCCCTTTTCTAACAAGGGTCCCAGGAATTCTTTCATTTGCTGCAAGCCAGAGTTTCACTGAAGATTAAAAGCAGCCCCAACTAGCCGTCTGAGGCCTCGGAAACCGGCTGCTCCTGGACGCTCTCATATCGGAACAATCCCCGCCCCTGGAAGAAAACCTCTTCACTTTGGAAAAGGAGCAGACAGAGGGAAGAGTCCTAGCTCGGTGTTCTTCTGCTTGATAGGATCGTTTTCCGTGTGCAAGGATTTCTTTCCTGGGGGAACGTTCCACCACGGCAGCCTCTAGCAACGGCATCATGCGGGCCCATCGAAAGTCAGGGGCCTAAAAGTGGAAGCTTCTAGAAGGGAACCTTCCCTAATTAGGAATTAGGAATCAGCTGCAGCAGTGACTATTTCCTGGCGCTTCCTCTCCAAACGTTCAAGCCAGGCGAGCGGGCAGTTAATTGGCAGCAATTATCCTTGCCGCAGATCGGCTCTCTCTTGTCAGGCGTAGAGCGGAAAGGGTTCTGTAGCCACTGCCAAGTCCCTTGCCAATTTCTCCAGTTCCTCCCTGGAGGGCGGTTAGCCATGCCAGTAACTCCGCTCTCCTTTCCGCTGGTTGCTGGGTTCTGTCAATGTCCCTCAGCTTCCCTCTAGCCAATGTTATATTAGTATTCTCTCTCGCCTTGAGAGCTATAAAACCTCCCAGTTGCCAGGGACGCCACAGCTGGGCCGGAATCTGGGAGCAGAGGTAGGCAGCCAGCAACTAGTCTCTTTTAATGATTTCTTTTTCACAGCCGGGAAAGGGTCTGCCATTAATTACTGACACGGACAGTTTTATTTCTCCAGTGTTTTTGTGAACTACAACTGAACTCAAAAGGTCCGGTGAGCTGTTTTAACAAAGAATGATCACATGGCATCATATGGCTTAATTTGGAGACTACGACACAGTTTACTAATTTGTCACAATTTACCATTGCCTTACATCTGTACACTGGAGATGGTGGTTCATTTAGTCTGAGGAAAAATTTAATCTACAGGGATATCTTTAGACTCCTTGTATCTGATATCTGAAAAGACTGCATTTAATTCAATTAAACGCAGACTGTTAGACATAGAACTGCAGGAACTTAGCAGTAAAGCTAGAAACGTTTGCTCGCCATTGAGCTTGGGGATCTCACCAAGCTCTCAGGCCCTAGCTGCGTACTTCTACCATCTAATCATCCCACAACAGCGTAGAGCATTCAGGTTAGCTAGAACTAATGCTCTACCTTCTGCTGTTCTATATGGGAGATTTCAACAGATCCCGTATTCAGCTAGGTTGTGCCCCTGTGGACAATGCTGTATAGCAGGGGTAGCCAACCTGTGGTCCTTCAGATGTCCATGGACTACAAATCCCATGAGCCCCTGCCAGCCTTTGCTGGCAGGGGCTCATGGGAATTGTAGTCCATGGACATCTGGAGGACCACAGGTTGACTACCCCTGCTGTATAGAATCAATTACACACTTTTTCTTCCATTGTCCATTTTATTCTTCGATCCGAGCCAAATTTCTTAACTCACTGCTGTGTAAAAGAGAACTGCATTAGGATGAACGAAAGACTCCGTTTCTTTTGACATCCCAGAACCCTGATATAATTGAACCAGCTGCAAAGTTTTTATATCTTGCCATGAGAAATCGTGAATGTATTATGTCTTACTCTAAAGCATGATCTATGCCTTTGTTTTCAGTAGCAGTGGATCCTTTTGCACTTTCCCTTCTTATATTGTATTTTATATGCTATTATATATGCTATTAAAGGTTTGTTGTTATTGTTGTTAGTCTGAGGAAGAGTGCCTGCACTCGAAAGGTATTAATTTAGAAATATTGATGCAGCTCCTTCTAACTTTAGCTTGAATGACAAAGTCATGCTAACTTAGGGTTTCTAGATCCAGGTTGGGAAACTCCGGGAGATTAGGGCAGGGGTAGTCAAACTGCGGCCTTCCAGATGTCCATGGACTACAATTCCCAGGAGCCCCCTGCCAGCAAATGCTGGCAGGGGGCTCCTGGGAATTGTAGTCCATGGACATCTGGAGGGCCGCAGTTTGACTACCCCTGGATTAGGGGGTGGTGCCTAGGGAGGACAGGAAACTCACAGGGACTAGTGGACTCACAGGCAATAAAGTCCACCCTCCAAAGCATCCATTTTCTCCAGAGAAAGCAAATTACTCTAGTATAGAGGTCAGTTGTAATCCTGGGGGATTCCCAACCTAGAGGCTATCATCTCTAGGGTTGGGGGACAAATTACCAAACTGTAAAGAAAGTAATTTTTGAATGGGGAAAAAAAAGCATTTACTGGATAAAAGCCAATGTACTTTACCCCAGCCGATCAAGGTAAACCCCCACAGATACTTGGTGTCTGAAAAGAATGCCACAAAGATCAAGCTGTGCAGATAAAGGCCTTCCACCAGGATCCAGTAGTAGTTGGTCGCCAGGAAGTAAATAAACATCACCACGGTAACCTTGCATCCCACCTGTCAAAACAATCCAAAACTAAGCAAGTCTTTGCCATCGTTTGGGATGTCAAAGCTATGTGATGCTATCCTTGCAGGCTGGAATGAATCTTTTGCTTTCTAGGGTCTTGGAGTTAGTGTGATGTCAAAGCCAAGGATGGACAGTCTTTCACATTAAGGACTGAGGAGGCTGTGGGTCCAATTGATCATGGAGCCTGTTCCAGATGACTTTGCTTTCCCCCCCAATCTTTGGAGACTGCGGGCATCTTTGGAATTCTGACACAGCACCGGGGGCGATGCCACAAACTGGCTGCCACAGGAGGCGGAGCAAGCCACAAAATGGTGGTGCAACTTCACTTCAGGCTCTTGCGCTGTGGCATCGGCTGATATCAAGGCCACTTTTTAAAGTAATCTGCTGTTCTGACTGAGCAGTAATATCAGGACTCTCTTAGCCTCACCAGCTCACAGGGTGTCTGTTGTGGGGAGAGGAAAGGGAAGGTGATTGAGTGTCATTCGGGTAGAGAAAAGTGGCATAAAAGAACCAACTCTTCTTCTTCAAAGTGCTCATCAAAGTACTTTGATGGTGTCCATTTTATTTCTCGGTGTCACTCAAACTTTGGCCCGAGTTATATGAAAAATATCAATCTGTTTGAATGGTCACTCCCAGTGGCGAGCAGAGAAGCCAGAATAAGCAAAGGCAGAAGTGATTTAAGGATTCAGGAGTCCATAGCACCAGATCCGGTTTAAAGATTCACAAGGCCCTAGCAGAATACAAATGTGGTGGGAGCAGCCAGAATGGGAGCAGAGGGGTCCCCCATTATGGAAACGGGTGTCACTCAGAGTAGCCTTAAAGAGAGAAAATGGGGGAGGAGAGAGGCTATGGCCCTGATCCATGGGGGGGGGCTTGGAAGTGCGGGGCACCATGTGGGGCCCCTGGAAGTGCGGGGCCCGTAGCACGTGCTACGTGTGCTACAAGGCCTGAGAGAAGATGGGAAATACTTACGTACTGGGACTTGTCTAAGATGGGAGCCACTATAACGCTCTGCAGGTCTCCCATGAGCAGAGAGTCAAGCTCCTTCACTCCAACCTGAGCGTGGACTACTTTATCTTTGATGAAGATGCTGGTCGCCCGGAGCATGAAAGAGATAAACAGGTGCAGGTGGATGTAATTCCGGGTGCAGTGAAGCCTCCTGCAGGGGGTAAGAAGAGAGTAAGAAAGAACCCTTTGTCCTTGCCCAGCCTTTGTAAGCCTTTTCAATGTAGAGGAACCCCTGAAATATGTTTCAGGCTTCGAGACATCCTGGAAATGGTGGCCTGCCCCTTCAGAGAAGTGGGTGCAGAAGTAAGATGTGGGAGCCAACCAATCAATTGATCGATCGTTTACCATAGGCCTGTAAAGCAACAGGGGACGTGGGCTACAGGGACATCTAGTAAGGCCAGCAACCAGTTTGGTGTAGTGGTTAGGAGTGCGGACTTCTAATCTGGCATGCCGGGTTCGATTCTGCACTCCCCCACATGCAGCCAGCTGGGTGACCTTGGGCTCGCCACGGCACTGATAAGGCTGTTCTGATCGAGCAGGAATATCAGAGCTCTCTCAGCCTCACCCACCTCACAGGGTGTCTGTTGGGGGGAGAGGAAAGGGAAGGCAAATGTAAGCCACTTTGAGCCTCCTTTGGGTAGAGAAAAGTGGCATATAAGAACCAACTCTTCTTCTTCAACTACATGAAAGGCCATGTAACCTGTGGAAAGCTCTTGTGTAAGACAATTCCAAGGACAGTGGATACGTACGTTTCAGACAAAAATGACCCGAAAGACTTCACTGCCTGACACACATTTCACCCAACTGGGGGTTCTTCTGGGAATAGCCCACCGCTATACTCTCAATGTTGAGCCTCTTGTGGCGCAGAGTGGTAAGGCAGCCGTCTGAAAGCTCTGCCCATGAGGCTGGGAGTTTGATCCCAGCAGCCGGCTCAAGGTTGACTCAGCCTTCCATCCTTCCGAGGTCGGTAAAATGAGTACCCAGCTTGCTGGGGGGTAAACGGTAATGACTGGTAAAGGCACTGGCAAACCACCCCGTATTGAGTCTGCCAAGAAAACGCTGGAGGGCGTCACCCCAAGGGTCAGACATGACTCGGTGCTTGCACAGGGGATACCTTTACCTTTACCTTTATACTCTCAATGAGTCAAAACCTCAGAGTATCCAGAAATCGGAGGTTTTGACCCATTGAAAGGCCAATATACTGTTCAGCAACACTCCTCTTCCTTTATGAGAATATTTTATTTATTTATTTTATTTCCATATATATTTGTATGTATGTATGTATGTATGCGTATGCGTATGCATATATGTATATGTATATTTCCCCCTGGGAATAACCTTAATGAGGGTGGATTAAACTAGACTACTTTTGGAACACTTTTGTATTCTATATATCCGTTTCCACACATCTCATCTAGATTATATTTGGTTTCAAACAGTGGGGAACTATCCCCTGAAGAAAACCCAATTGGGGTGAATTACCCATCGGGCAGAGAAGTCTTCTGGATCAGGGGTAGTCAACGTGTGGTCCTCCAGATGTCCATGGACTACAATTCCCATGAGCCCCTGCCAGCGTTTGTTGGCAGGGGCTCATGGGAATTGTAGTCCATGGACATCTGGAGGAACACAGGTTGACTAGGCCTGTTCTGGATCACTTCTGTCTGATATATCTCCAATTTCTTGGGATTGTCTTCATTATCATCGTTATAATAAATGTTGTTGGATTATTGCGTTTTTATGAACAGGTCAGTTCATGTATTCTTAATATGATTTAGTGTATTAAATATCTATACTCTGTTTGGCAAGTAGTTGTACACAGACTCTTCCTACTTCAGTTTGGATTCTTTCCCTAGTCTGTTGTCCCTTTGTTTAGATCTGTAGTTTTATCCCAAGTCACCCGGCAGGTAACTAATAATTTGTCACAAATATGTTTACAATCCTTGTTAGGGGTGCCAACCTCCAAGTGGGATCTGAAGATCTCTAAGAATTACAACCCATCTCCAGATTATATAGTTTGCTTATCAAGCCCTGAACTGGGCTCAATCTTGCACGGAGCTTTTATTCCAAACACAGGTCGATTCAATCCCTGCCATCTACACTGAATGTGATTTCCATTTTATTTTGGGAGATTTAAAATTTTCATCAGCATTGATCCGGAGTGACCCTACCTTTCCCCCGCGATATCCTGGAGTGGATATAACCCTCGATATTTGAAATATCGGCCTCAGTAAACGTGCAGCTGTCTGCTTTCACTGAAATAACTTGCTGCTGAGCTTCCAACACTGTAGAAAAGCCCTGATTGGCCAGGACATCAGTTCCTGGTTCCCAGGTTGCAAGGCTTCCCTTAAAGGGGAAGCCTTAACTTTTTCAGCAGAAGCTCCAGAAGCCCTAACTTCTCTTGGCAGAGATTTTCCTCTTGGATTTATTCCCCCTCCTCTGCTGTCTCCAGTCCTCTCCCCATCCCTGTTCAAAAAGAAAGAAAGAAAGAAAGAAAGAAAGAAAGAAAGAAAGAAAGAAAGAAAGAAAGAAAGAAAGAAAGAAAGAAAGAAAGAAAGAAAGAAAGAAAGAAAGAAAGAAAGAAAGAAAGAGGCTCCTGCTGTGCTTGGCTCCCCACCTCCCCTTCTGAGCTTCTCTAATCCTGTGCAGAAGACTTTCCTGTTTCAATGGGCAGGGTGGGGGATAGAGGAAGACCCGAGTTCAAATCAATCTGAATTCAGAAGATCCACAGTGGAATAAACGAAGTAAGTGCAGCATCAGCCCTGGATAGTCCAGGCAATTTTGATCCCCTCAGATCCCAGAAGTTAAGCGGGGCATTCCCCAGCTAGTATTTGGATGGGAGACCTCCAAGGATTTGGGTAGTAGTTCCTCCAAGAAACATCAGGGTTCACAACACAGAAGCAGGCAATGGCAAGCCACCTCCCAACATCTCTTGTCTGGCTGCCACACAGTCCTAAGAGCTCCCACCCATATACTTTACCCCGAAACAAAAAGTAGAAAATACCATGACCCACATCAAAGTCAAGAACCTAAATAGGTCAAACTAAATGAGATGAATTTAAGCCTCTGTAGAGCAGAACACAATTTTAAAATTGTTATATACAGTTAGCTCCTTTTCATTATCTGCTCAGGACAATATGGAATTGACTAAGGGCCTTCTGGTCCATTGACTTGACTAAGATCCATAGTGTCCTGAGTATCATTTTTTGTTAAGGATCTCACTGTGTATAACAAGAAATGCAATTCTTGTATCCCTTGTTTTTCATGGATGCTGTTTTTATTTGATGTCTGACCATTGATAAAGTCAGGAACGCTGAAATGGGTCTGGTCAGTGGAGACATTAGTATGCATTTATGCACTGATTTTACTGAAGCTATGTGATAAGCCTCGGGTTTTTAATTTAAATAAGTCTTGGTACTAAATGTTAATATTGTATTCTGCCCTACAGAGGCTTAAATTCATTTCCCTTATTTTGACTTTTTAAGGCTCTTGCCATATATTACACACATCAGATGATGAATCAATGCATAATAGTTTGCTTATTTTTTTCATTTCAATTGAAAACATTTATTCCAATTTTGCTTGAGAAAATGGCTGCTTTGGAAAGGTGGATTGTATGACTTTATACCCTACCAACGTCCTGCCCCTCCCTACATTCTGAAGCTCTACCCTCAAATCTCCAGGTATTTCCAAACCTGGAATCGGCAGCCCTCTGTGTGTGTGTGTGTGTACATGTATGCCATCAAGACATACCAAATTTATAGCACCATGAAGACACACCCAAGTTATAGTGCTAGGAAGGAATACCCAACTTATAGCACCATCAAGTTATTCCCAACGTATTGCACCATCAAATAATTCCCAATTTATAGCACCCTGGAGTCACACTCAACTTATAGTGCAATGAAGTCATTCCCAATGTATAGTGCCTTGGAGTCACAGCCAACCTATAGTGCCATGAAGTCACTCCCAATGTATAGCGCTCTAGAGTCACACCCAACATATCGTGCCATGAAGTCACACTCAAAATACAGTGCCCTGGTGTCGCACCCAACTTATAGTGCCATCAAGTCAAACCCAAATTATAGCACCATGAAGTCATAAAGGGTAAAGGTAAAGGTATCCCCTGTGCAAGAACTGGGTCATGTCTGACCCTTGGGGTGACGCCCTCTAGTGTTTTCATGGCAGACTCAATACGGGGTGGTTTGCCAGTGCCTTCCCCAGTCATTACCGTTTACCCCCCAGCAAGCTGGGTACTCATTTCACCAACCTCGGAAGGATGGAAGGCTGAGTCAACCTTGAGCCAGCTGCTGGGATCGAACTCCCAGCCTCATGGGCAGAACTTTCAGACAACATTTCTGCTGCCTTACCACTCTGCGCCACGAGAGGCTCTAATGAAGTCATACTCAATTTCTAATGCCATGAAGTCACACCCAACTTATAGCAACCCAGCAAGGGTCTTTCAGGGCAAGTGAGCATCAGAGGAGCATCAGACTTCTTTGGCAGAGTCCTCCTTGGTGGCGTCCCTTGCAAGTAGTTTCCATGATCTGATGAGATCAGGCTGTAACCCACAATGGGCCTCCTTCTGAACCCTAATCCCTGTTAGACATGGTGTCATGTGGAGAAGGGTGTGAGTAGTGAAGAAGCAGGAGGCAATTCTGAGTTCAAGAAAATCTCAGATCAATAAGATTCTGGAGTGAGGGATCACTCACCTGAAGTAGCCGATAATGAAAATAGCCACCGCCAGGGAGGTGAAGGAGACTGAATAGCCGACAGTGTACATGATATAGAGACGTTCGAAAAATTCTCTCTGGAGATATAAACAGAGATACGTATTACCTTTAAGGGCATAACATTCAGATAACGACAACACAGATGGACATGGGTGATATACACTGAAACCCTAGGCCAGCATTTCTGCAAACACAAAAGGCTGACTGTTAACATAGAACAAAACACATTTAGCCGACAGAGCATGATTCTTCTTGTTAAGCAGAGCTTTAAGAATTTGCCGTTCATTCCTGCAATTCAACCCCAATTTGGCTATATAGTCTTGAATCAAGATGTGTTGGCTGCAAAATGCTGGGCAGGCCAAGACGATGTGGGGGAGGGTGACAGGGACACCACAACCATAGAAGAAAACAACAGCGAAATGTCTAGGACACCGTTTCACTCAGGAGCGCAACTGGGAGCTTTGGGAAACATCTGCAGGTTGTTTCAAATGATGCTTGAAACATTTGCTTTTCAAAGATGGCTGGTTGGAGGCTGGAGCCATCTCAGACTGGTGCATTTCGCGTTAAAGAGCTGCCAACGTGAAATCTGACAGGTCAACCGTACCAAAAGCTACTGGGTCGAGCTTTGTTCACCCCGCTGTGCAAGCAGCTCTGCATTAGGCTGTTAAACAAATGCCAGTTTAGTTCCTTGATGCTCCCACTGCCCCCAAGTACCATGCTTAATGTAGCTTTTTATCCCCTCTCCTTCACTGGAGTAAGAGACGTACCTTTCCTGAATGGATTTCTGCATGTAGGAAGCTCAGGCATTCGGAGTAATTAGACCAGGTTCGATTTAAATTCTGCATGAAGACCCATGTTCCATTTGAAGTGCAGTGTCTGAACGCCATGCCTGCAAGACAGAACAAGTCCAGTTACATCTAGCTTTCACTGAAGGTAGGGTTTTGCAAATTTCCAGGTAGCACCTGGAGAGCTCCTACCATAGCAAGTTTATCTCCAGATGGTCACGATTGGTTCCTCTGGAGAATCATAGAATAACAGAGTTGGAAGGGACCTCCTGAGTCATCTAGTCAAACTCCCTGCACTATGCAGGACACTCACAACCCTATCGCTCATCCACACTAAACTGCCACCCCATCAAGCCTTCAGAGAATCAGAATCTTGCTTTAGAAGGTGGACTGTATAGCATCATCCCTTCCTGAGGTCCCTGTGCTCCCCAAAACCTGCCCACCCCAGGTTCCCAGTTTGGTGTAGGGGTGAGGAGTGCGGACTCCTAATCTGGCATGCCAGGTTCGATTCTGCGCTCCCCCACATGCAACCAGCTGGGTGACCTTGGGCTCGCCACAGCACTGATAAAACTGTTCTGACCAAGCAGTGATATCAGCGCTCTCTCAGCCTCACCCACCTCACAGGGTGTCTGTGGTGGGGAGAGGAAGGGAAGGCAATTGTAAGCCACTTTGAGCCTCCTTCGGGTAGAGAAAAGCGGCATATAAGAACCAACTCTTCTTCTTCTTCAGTAATATCAGGGCTCTCTCAGCCTCACCTCCCTCACAGGGTGTCTGTTGTGGGGAGAGGGAAGGGAAGGCGACTGTAAGCTGCTTTGAGCTTCCTTCGGGTAGGGAAAAGCGGCATATAAGAGCCAACTCTTCTTCTTCTTCTTCCACCTCCCCCCCAAAATCTCCTGGTAGTTCCAATCCAGAGCTGGGAACCCTAGATAATACACTTGTGTCTATACCACTAAAATGTGGGAATTTGCGTGGTGGAACTCTCGCGATCAAAAATTGTTTTCAGCCATTAGAAAACCACAAAGAGGAGGAAGCTAGGACAGGATCTTTCCTGCTGGTGTCCTGTGAGAAAGAAAATGTAGAGAAGAATGTTCCGCCACTAGAGACCCATCCATAGCATGAACGTTTCCATGCCCAGGTGGACTACCCCAATGTGGATCGACCCACACGCAACAATACGTTGCTGACATTTGAACCCTGAGCTTGTCTTTTGGCTCTAACACCAACCTATTCCAGTGTGGATGGAGGGAGTCAGTGAGATGGTATTGGAGGGGGAGGGGCATGATTCTTCTCTGAGTATTTTCACTAGCCTAACTGATTAAAAATGCCCATGGGCTGCCTTCATAAGTGAGAAAGATGGTACATACATTTCTGCTTGACTTTTCCCACATCCTGGCACTAATAGCAGCCTATGGAGATATCTTTTGATTGAGGGAAAGAGGAATGAGGTGAGTTAACTCTCCTTTTCCTGAATGCTGATGCCCTGATCTACATTAAGTTTTTTTCCAGCCATTCTAATCAATAGATTTCATGGTGTCTTCTACTGAAAGCCCCAGGTTTATACTCCCTCCAGGAACCCTCAGCCATGTTAGACTGACCTGTTGCGACTCCAGTGGGCTCCATTGGGTGGCTGGACCCAGAGTGGCTTCTTGTAGTGGTCACTAGGGAAGGGTACAAAATTTAAAAGGGTGGTCTGTTTGGGGCTCAGGGCAGCCCACAGAATGAACCTTGAACTGAACTGACTCAAATGGGCCCCACCTGAACCTAACAGGTGGAGCAAATTAGTTTCCCTCTTCTTCCTAGCTACAACTGGGATAAAAGGGGGAGAGAACCATCGTGGAAGGAGTTTCCCTTCCATGTTTCTCCCAGTCACAGCTTGTTGAAGCCAGGAGAAAGGGGGGGGGGGATCGTCTAGGAAAGGACATCCTTTTCCCCTTTCTCCCAGCCATGGTGAATCACTGCTGGGAGAACGAGGCTTGGGATTGCCTGGGAAGGGTTAAACAACAAGCCATTTAACTATTTGGGTTTTCTCCCCACTGCTTCAATGGGAGGGGAAGGAAAATTGAAGGGTTAAATGTCTAACAGCCATTAAACTCAACAGCTGAGTGATGGATGTGAGGGGCTGTTATGTTTAAATGGCGGTGAGCCATTTGACCCTTTAGTTTTGCTCCCCCCCCCCTTGAAGGGAGTGGAGCAAAGCCAAAGGGTGAAATAGATCACAGCCATTTAAACCTTAACAGCTCAGCAGGGCTGCTTCTGTTAGGTTTACATGGATGACTGCAAATATCTGAACCAAACTGGCCAAAAGTCCAGTAAATGTTTGGGGAAGCTCCCAAGCTCTGAGCCAGCATAAGTTGGGCCCTAATTTTGGTTGATGAGCCAGTTCGGGCCCATCTCTCAAGGGTCATTACCAGCTATTCAGGTAAGTGCCTTGCCTGAGTGTGTGTGGACAACCTCTTTTTAAATTAGGGCAGGATTTAACCCCCCAATGTATTTTTAAAACTGTTCAGATTTTCCTGCAAACCTGGGTAGTCATCCAAGTTTGCAGAAAAGTCTGCTTAGCATCGATGTGGCCCTATTTCACAGATTTAAGTATCTGCATATTGGTGCCGAATGATGCTATCAGATCTACAGACCACAGAAATGAAAGGTGTGTGTTTAATACCTTTGTGGTTGAAGTCATAAATGTAAGGAGGACAAGGCACTGCCAGTGTTTCCCCTGCAGATCCCCTGGGCCAGCAAATTAGGCCATCCCATTCTGGAAGGCAGTGGTCTTCTGCAGAGACACAAAACAGGAAGAAGCTGCAGGTAAAGATGGTGAAAGAAACTCACGTGTTCAGTGTATGACCCTTGAGTATTCTAGGTTTCAATACTTTTACTATCTAGTTACAAGGTATTACGAGATGGCAACGGAGTAGCAATATTGCTTACAGATTCTCCTCCATTTTACACAAATTTTCCCCTTGGAGCTATCTGAGCTACTTCAGAAGTTTTAAGAATTTACCAGTTTAGCCTGTCAACACTACTGTTCTATGTAGGTTCTTCTGTATTTGTTTATTTTTGCCTGCCAAGAAGAACCCTGTGAACTATATCTTTGAGAGGTGGTGTAGAACAGTGGTCTGCAACCTTTCTAAGGCTGCGGACCGGTGGGGGAGGTGGAGGGCGATCTGGTGGCTGTGCATGCCACGCATGCACAAATGTGCATGCGTGGCGATTTCGTGCATGCTCAGCAGGTCCATGCATGCGCGTTTGCACCATGGGCTGCCGCAAACACGCATGCGCGGACCTGCTGCGTATGCATGCTTACGCCGGCGGCCCTGCCTCCCTCCCCCCCCCCACAAAAAGAAGCTTGCCAGGCCGCAAGCTAATTGGCCGCTTTGGCGGCCAACTTGCTTGCGGCCTGGGAAGTTTCTCACTGCGGGGGGAGGGGCGGGGAGAAGGAGCTGCAGCCCGGTGCCGGGGCCTTCGCGGGCCGGCACTGGGCTGAGGCCCGGTGGTTGGGGACCACTGGTGTAGAAGTCCGAAGACTGCTTTCTCATAGCTAAGAAAACCCGTTTCCAGGGTTTTGGAATTGCGAGTCTTACTTAAGACTTGATTTTGATAAGAACTTTCTCTTCCCTTGAGTGGCGAACTGTATTGAATCAAAGTAGTAAAGTTTCTAATTAGATACAGATAATTTGCTACCAATAGTTAACGGCAGAGAACCACTTTGCTGTTAGAGCCCTGAGGAAAAGAGATTAAGAGTTTGGGGACCAGAGCCTCTCTTTAATTGGACTGTGGGTGTGGCGTCCTTGTTTTTTATCTTGTGTTTATTTTCTACTGGTTTTCTGCCCCGAAATTGGTGAAGAGTCTTGTAATGTTAAACATTATGAGAGCCCATTTGGTGTAGTAGTTAGGAACACCAACTTTTAATCTGGCGAGCCCAGTTTGATTCCCCCTCTCCTCCACATGCAGCCAGCTGGGTGACCTTGGGCTTGCCACAGCACTGATGAAGCTGTTCTGACCGAGCAGGAATATCAGGGCTCTCTCAGCCTTACCCACCCCACAGAGCATCTGTTGAGGGGAGATTATAAACTGCTTTGAGACAACTTTGAGTTGAGAAAAGCGGCATATAAGAACCAACTCTTCTTCTTAATTTCAGTAAAGTCTCTTAACAATTCAAATCAGGTGCCAAGAATTATGCTTTTGTTTGCTCCTCCTAGGATCCCTACCGTTTTATTGTACCAGAACCCCGTATTGAGTTCAAAAGGGATTTTTCCAGTTCAGGTATTTGAGAATTCAATTTTCATCCCGTTGCTGCCAAAGTCCCCACATCCTAAAACGTCGATGGGTGACAAAAGCTACTCAGGAGACCAAAAGGACATTTTCCACCATGTTCCAAACAACCAATCAGAAATCTGAACACTTTCTCCCTGAACTTTCTATTGAAGAGGACTGAATTAATTCCTCCTCAGCTCTTCCATCTGCTGAACAAACTGAGATCTCCGATCGACTGGATCATTTAAGACGCAAACTTTTGAGTGCCAAAAATGATTGGTCATCAAAAGTGTCCTTCCAAAGGGGACACCAGCAGCCCCGATGAGAGCTGAATCTGGTCTCCTTTCTATCAGGGCTCGCATACACTTTGTTGTTGTTGTTGTCAGCCATTCATTTGCGTCCGACTCTTGGTGACCCCATGGAACAGCCACGGCCACAATCTCCAGCCCCGCACCGCCTGCTTCAGCTCTGCAATGTTCTGGCCGGTGTCCATCCCTATCGCGTCCAACCACCGTGTCCTCTGTCAGCCTGGTTCCCTTTTCCCACTGAGCAATCCTAGCTGAATTGCTTTCTCCATTGAGTTGGATGGCATGATATGACCAAATTAAATGAGCAGGAGTTTCGTGATTTTGCCTACCAGTGATAGATCAGGCATTATGTAAAATCAAATCAAACCAAACACTCTTTATTACGGTACTAGACTAGTAATCAGATTACAAAATACATAAGAGAATCACTGATAATTAAAATAGTAAAAAATTTATATCATTCCAGCTCTAAGAATCAACATTATAATTTTAAAACTCACAAGCATTCTCAAGCAATTGAGACTATCTCTACCTAAGTTGCTCTGAATCCACCCAGCTCTTCCTTGTTTTGATCGCCCTCCAAGCAAATCTGGCCACAACAGAAGTTATTTCTGTGTGTTTATCTGACAACATAGAATCATAGAGTTGGAAGGGACCTCATGGGTCATCTAGTCCAACCCCCTGCACTATGCAGGACACTCACATCCGTATCACTCAGCCAGTGTAACCTGCCACCCCTTTGCCTTCACATGTCTTTGATCACCTCTGAATTGGACTTATTCTTTGGGTATGGCATAAGTTCTCTCCTGAATTGAATGTATAGCCTACATTGGAATAATAATTCAGAAATTCAGACTTTATGTAGTATTTCCTTGTTTGTGACTTTTGCTGTCCATGGAACCCTCAGAAACCCTTGGCTATTTTAAAAGCATGGGAGAGATATAAAATAACAAGTTTAAATTCAATCAGCGAACAATCGTAGAGGCTTTTGACATCCAAAGATCCAACTCGCTCTAGATTTCTAAATAAGATTCTACCGCATTATTCCATCCCAGATGACCTCTTTGATAACTCAGTAGACAACCATCCACTCCGGGACTGGCTGTACATCTCTGATACTATGATTGACAGATCATTAATCCTGCATTGTAAAAGCTCCACTTAGATCATTTGAGAGTCTCCTATTTCCCTCAACTTTTAGCCCATAGTCTCAAAGCAGCTTATACTTACTTCCCTGCACTTCCAAACAATGCTGCCAGTTTTATTGGCCGGCCGCTTCCAGGAAACTCCAAAAGATCAATGCCTCTGTAGTGGTGGAGGACCTCCCACACTACGTTTTAACCCGTCCAAGGGAGAAATGTCTTGCTAATTTACGAAATGGTTTAAACCAGGGGTAGTCAAACTGCGGCCCTCCAGATGTCCATGGACTACAAATGCTGGCAGGGCCTTCTGGGAATTGTAGTCCATGGACATCTGGAGGGCCGCAGTTTGACTACCCCTGGTTTAAATGGTCAATCTGATAAGGAAAAAACAACTTTCTTGCTGTTGGATACGAATCCTTTGGTTACCAACAGAATGTCACTGTTTGCCCTTGCAACTAAGAAAATACAGGACAAAGAGGGGCTAAAGAGAGCAGATAATCTAGAATCTGTAGCTTGTCATATACAATCTGAAGATATTTTTAATTGATTAGTAAAAAAGGGTCATGCTTGACCCTTGGGGTGACGCCCTCCAGGGTTTTCATGGCAGACTCAATACGGGGTGGTTTGCCAGTGCCTTCCCCAGTCATTACCGTTTACCCCCCAGCAAACTAGGTACTCATTTTACCGACCTCAGAAGGATGGAAGGTTGAGTCAACCTTGAGCCGGCTGCTGGGATTGAACTCCCAGCCTCATGGGCAGAGCTTCAGACTGCATGTCTGCTGCATTACCACTCTACGCCACAAGAGGCTCTAATTGATTAGTAGGTATATTTCAATTTGTATTGTTTGTTTTGTATTATGTTTTGCAATGTTTTAATTTAATTCATTTTGTGATGGCAAATAAACTGACTTTCACTTTGACTATCTCTTTCTCTGACATGGAAACCAAATACTCCTATTCTACCTGCTCCTATGGTTGCCAACTCCTGGAGTTTTTGGGAGTGGAGCCTGCAGGGGGCAGAATTGTGGAGAGAGAATAATTTTTTTTGTTCCTTTGAGCTTTGGGATTCAGAGCAAGCCAGTTTAGTGTAGAGGTTAAGAGCGTCAACCTCTAATCTGGAGAACTGAGTTTGATTCCCTGTTGCTTCACATTCAGCCAGCCAGGTGAGCTTGGGCCTGCCACAGTTCTTTCAGAGCTCTCCCAGCCTCACTTACCTTACAGGGTGTCTGTTGTGGGAATAGGAAGGAAAGGCGATTATAAGCTGTTTTGAGAATCCTTTGGACAGTGAGAAGTGGGGTAGAAAAAACACTCTTCTTAAAATACAATTAAAATATTTTTTTAAAAACAGCAAAGGGTAGAGCTGTTGTTTTGTACCTTGCTTTTCACTACCTGAAGGCATCTCAAAGCAGCTTATAACCGTCTTCTCTTCCTCTCCCCACAACAGACACCCTGTGAGGTAGATGGGGTTGAGAGAGCTCTAACAGGACTGCTCTGTGAGAACAGCCCTAAGAGAACTGTGACCAGCCTAAAGACACCCAGCTGGCTATATGGAGAGGAGTGGGGAATCAAACCTAGCTCTCCAGAGTAGAGGCTGCTGCTCTTAACCACGACAGCAAGCTGCCTCTCAGATCTCTGTTTCAAAGTCTTCAAGATCTCTATTTCCTGGCTTGGAGGAAGGGGGAGAGAAAGGGGAGAATTTGACCGTTCCCTTGTGTTTAGGTAGCCGCATATGCATTTGTATGATGAGGAGCAATTGGGCCCTACCTGCCTGGTCTGCCTAGAGGAGAAAAGGGGGCGTGGGAAAGCTGTTAAAATGCTCAGCTAAGACTTTCACGGAGAAAATGCATTTCTTCACAATAAGTCACAATCGAGGGATGGTTTATTCAGTTTGGGGGCCTGGGACCCTTGTTCATTGGTGATGAAAAGAAGCGTATGCATAGATGATTTCCTTGGTGGCTTGCTATTGAAGCGGAATATGCTTCGGGAACATATCCATAAATCATAAGAAATGTAAAATTGCCTGGGAAGCCCATCATCTACTAGGGCGTCAGGTCTCTTGCAAAGATGCCGACCATGCAAGCATCGTTCTGTATGGATCACAGGTTATGCGAAGCACTGTGCTTACACTTCGTACCAGTTAAAGAGCTAAAGCAGGGGTAGTCAAACTGCGGCCCTCCAGATGTCCATGGACTACAATTCCCATGAGCCCCTGCCGGCGATTGCTTTTATGGGAAGCGATTGCTGGCAGGGGCTCATGGGAACTGTCGTCCATGGACATCTGGAGGGCCACAGTTTGACTACCCCTGGGCTAAAGGATGGGTGTGTACTGCCAGAGGTTTAACACCCTAGGGTTGCCAATTGGTTGTTGGAGATCTCTGGAGATCAGCTTGGGATCCCCAAGTTCCACCTGGAGGCTGGCACATGTAGATATAGGTCAAGAAAGTTCCCACTTTCCGGCTTCCTACAACCTACGGTAACTAAAAAAAAAATTGTGCTTATAGGGAAAGAATTTTTAAAACTTGTGACATCCCAAAGGAATATATAACTTCAGATTCTCAGTAGAATGTCACTTTCCCTTTGGTAAATATCCAAGTGACTGGCAAATATTAAAGATTATTTCCCTACGAACACCAATTGTTTTTCTTTCTATTTTCTTGGTTGGTCTTGGTATGGCTCTTTTTTCCTTCTTTCTGCAAACTATGCAACTCCGAGCGATTTCAAGGGGGCTTTCCTGTGCAGACAACAGAGTCAGACGTAGCAAAGCAGTTTTCCCTGATTGGCCAGGGTGTCAGTTCAAAGACTTCCTGGTTCCCAGTTGCAAGACTTCTCTCCTAAGACTTATTATTTTTGCCCTGTTTTAAAGTGACTGTGCTCCAGAAGCCCACACTTCTCTCAGCAGAGATTTGCTTCTTGGGTTTATTTGTCCCTCCTCTTTTGTCTCCAATCCTCTCCCACCCCCACCCCACCCCCACCCCGTTCAGGAAAGAAAGAGCCTCCTGCTGCACTTGACTCCCCTGCCTGCTCTGAGCTTCCCAATCAAGTGCAGAATACTTCCTGTTTCAATTCAGAGGGAGGAAGACCTGGGTTCAAATCAATCTGAATTCAGCAGGTTCGACAATGGAAAAAACAAAGTAAGTGCAGAATCAGCCCTCTGGCATTGTTTGCTGAATGTCCCCTCCATTCATTCTGTATAATCTGCCTGGAGTTTAAGTGAAAAAGGTAGACTATGGGCCTTTTCGCACAGGGATCTTTGTTGCAAATTGTTTGCGGAATGAAAAATCGCCATTTAAAATAGTGGAATTCGTCGTTATGCATACCTGCCTTTGTAGTGGAATCAGTTGCGTTTTTTAGCGTTTCCCACAGGCTTCCGGTCTCGGCAGAAATCGCTAGAAAGGAAGCGCTATTGCCAAGCTCGTCCCGCCCCTGGCCGTCAAGCAGCCAATGGGCAGCCGTTAGCATGCTCCCAAACAGCCCCTTTCCCTTTAAGAAAGGTTTTTTTTAAAAAAAAAAACGACCCATAGCAACGAATCTAGGTAGATTCGTTGCTACGGAGAGACCCATCCAGCTGCCTAATGTGAGCTGTCGCTTGATTGTATGATCGTTTGCACGCTGCCTCGAGTGATAAAAAAAAAATCCCCCCCCCTCTCACGGGCCCGATTTTCGGCTGAATTTATTTGTAAAAAATAAAGGGACTTTATTTCAGCAAACGGGCTTTTCAGTGGTTTGTGCTTAGTGACTAAAGGTGAAGGACTGAAGCCAGGGAAGCCTCTAAACAGAAAGAGGCTCGCCGGTGCGTTTATCCCCGCTCGCTCGGAGAAAAAAAAATGGCGATCGCTTCGCCGGAAGTTTGGAGGAGAGAGCCAGGGGGAGGGACTTTGAAGAACCAGCAACAATGGTAACGCACAGGTCTTTAGCGCTACTGTTGCAGATTGGTTGCAGGAGTGTATCGCTATCCGGAGGGTGAATCCACTTTTCTGGATTCCCCTGAAAGCGCCACAACGAAGCGCTTTTTGCTGATTGGTTTCAGGATTGTTGCAGATTGTCTACGACGTCGTGGGTTATGGCAAATTAGTAGCGTTTCCAAATAGCAACCATTGTGCTACTTTGAAGCCGTGCGAAATGGCCCTATGAATTAATGTAAATAGTTCTGCTGGGACTTTCAGACTCAGTCCTAGGTTCCTCCAGAGAAATACAGCAGAGAGCATTTTGGAAGTATGCTGTTATTAGTTACCTTTGTGTATGAGGCACAGATCCAGACTCACAGCACTGTGAGGTTTAAAAGAGAGATAATCTTTAATATCAGGGCTCTCTCAGCCTCACCGACCTCACAGGGTCTCTGTTGTGGGGAGAGGAAAGGGAAGGTGATTGTAAGCCGCTTTGAGACTCCTTCGGGTAGAGAAAAGCGGCATATAAGAACCAACTCTTTTTCACTAATATCAGGGCTCTCTCAGCCTCACCTCCCTCACAGGGCGTCTGTTGTGGGGAGATTAAAGGGAAGGCGACTGTAAACCGCTTTGAGACTCCTCCTTGTAGAGAAAAGTGGCATCTAACAACCAACTCTTCTTCTTCTACTGGAAAGATTATTTACAGAAGCATACAATATTAATCTGGTGGTTTCTAACATCAGTTAATACAATAAAACCCATAAAACATCCCATAAAAACAATTACAAATGATCACAATTAGACAGATGCCAAATCAATTGTGTAGAAGCTCTAACCCTCACTCCCCCCCCCCCATTCAGCCCAAGGGTCAGTTCTCTTATATTAGGAGCGAGGGCCAAATCTAATCAACATGGAGGGGGGAATCCTCCGATGAAAACACCCAGATACCGCCCTGGCCTCAACCATAAGCCTGGCAGAAGAGTTCTGTCTTGCAGGCCCTGCGGAAAGCTGAAAGCTCTGGCAGGGCCCTCAGCTCTTCCAGGAGCTCATTCCACCAGGCTTAATTTATATATTAATTCTGCTCCTTTATACACAAAATATCCAATATTGCACACAGGTACAGCTCAGCTGTTTAAGTTGCTTAACAACAGCCCTTCAAGGCTGACTTCACCAAATTACTTGCCGACTGCAATTCCAACACTTTCTAATGCATCAACAGTCTTTGGGCAGGGTTGCACAATTCCTCTGGAGATTTTAGGGGTGTTTCTTGGAAAGGATGTGATGCCACTCTGTGATGTCATGTCCTGTTATGTCACTTCCCCGTCAAATGATGGCATAGGGCAGGGATAGTCAAACTGCGGCCCTCCAGATATCCATGGACTACAATTCCCATGAGCCCTTGCCAGTGTTTGCTGGTAGGGGCTCATGGGAATTGTAGTCCAGGGACATCTGGAGGGCCACAGTTTGACTATCCCTGGCATAGTGCCATGCCCCTTCTGGGTCGTGCTCAAGCCACACCCATTCCTGTGAAGTCACTTCCTCCTTCAGAAATGCAAGTTTTAATTCCCAGCTTGACATCAGTTCCTCATCCCTCTAACCCAGGGGTAGTCAAACTGCGGCCCTCCAGATGTCCATGGACTACAATTCCCAGGAGCCCCTGCCAGCAAATGCTGGCAGGGGACTCCTGGGAATTGTAGTCCATGGACATCTGGAGGGCCGCAGTTTGACTACCCCTGCTCTAACCAGTATTTTAGCAGATTGCCTGGAAGAAATCTTGGACTAATTGTGCTAGCTTTCCCAAAGCACTGAACAGATCATTGTATTTTCATGTCATATATTTCCAGTGTCATGCATTGTCCTCTCCCCCTCTCTACATGGCCTTCCCCTCTCTACATGGAGACACACGTCTCTGCAGGTCTCTCCTGTAGAAACAATGCCTTCATACTGCTGCTGGCCATTTGTGACAAGGGAAGTGCTATCTGGATTAGGCTAGCCTTTCTCTTCTTTCGACGGCAACCTGAATGTGAACTTGAGCCCCTTGAATAAATGCAAGTTCACCTTTTTTTGCAATATACTTCTTGGGAGATTAATTCGCTACGCTCAGCATCACGGTTCTCTTAACAGGCGAGCTTCTGCTACATTAACCCAAGAGTGTGAACCTGACTAGCGGGGTGTCTGTCTTCCATCACTCAACTGTTCCCAGGAGCACATTTCATTCAAATCCACTAAAGCAGGAACTCTTTACAAGACAACTTGTTGGATTTTGATGTCATCAAAACCCTGACCCACAGCCACTTCCCTAGTGCAATGGGATCTCCTTAGCGTCTATTGAGCAATGGACTTAAATCAGCTCAACTCTGGGTATTGAATTGGGATTATAATTAATATTAATATTTTTAGCCACCCTTTCTCTACGGACTAGGGGCAGGTGGCATCAAACAATAGCACTGTATGTAAGCAGACAGCTTTGTTCAACAGGCTACGGAAAGGAGATACGGAAGCAAATTAACACTACCTTCTGTACCGATTCCTCACCTCTGCTTCATCGGTCAGAAGATCAGGAATTTGAATATTATTTTTAAATGTTTTATATGCCATAGTTTGTATTCGTTTTATCTAAGAACTAAATTAAAAGCCCATTCATAAGAACGGGCTTTGAAAGACCCCCCCCCCCCACTGTGGCCGCTTCTCCCTGGTGCGCCAGGTGCGCTTGAAGCAATTCCTGGCCCCCTCCACCCAGGCAAGGACACGGCCTCCCCGCGGCCCACCAAGTACACTCGGCACCTCTTTGAGGCGGCAGGTGTTCCTGGCAGGCCGCGGGAAAGCCATCCCCAGCTCCCTCCCTCCCCGGCGAGCCCGGGGCTTCCCCGCGTCCCGCCCGGGTGGCAGGGAAACCATCCCCACCCCCCAAAACCATAAAATTATGCAGGGGTTCTTTCCCAGAAATTAAGCTGAAACTGACCAATGGCGTGAAGATCCATTGTTCAGGATTGTATCTCAGTTCAGTTCTGCCTTTTGTTCCTCCGTGCCGATCTCGCTCTTTTCCGCTGCTCCAGACAGACGAACGCTCTATCTCGATCTACCCCGCAAGGCTGTTGTGTAGATGGCGTCCCCTCAGCCAAGCTGCTCTCCCTACCCCAAAGGGGTCCCGATGCCCAGGTTGAGAACCTCTGCTCTATCAAGTCCCCCCTTAGTTGTTTCTTTTCTAAACCGAAAAGCCTTCACTCTTTGGACTTATCTCAAAGGGAACTCCCTCCCCAAACCCAGCTCCCTTAAGGCTTCACCCCCAACCTGAAACTAGGGACCCCAATTCTCAGGGCTTCTTGTTCTACCGGAGAAAAACTCCAGATTCCATGCCGACTCCCAAAGGGGTATAGTGCTGTTAAAATAAACCTGTCTTGTACAAACAGCAGATTGCAGAAAGATCCCCAAGGAATCAACCACGAGATGCTCTCGCCTCCTGCATATTGTTGGTCTAACCGGGAAGTAAAGCAGAAAATATCTGACATGGTGTGGAAATGGAATGTGTAGGAGGCACTAGATCAATGAGTCAGAAGTGGTTCTTCTCAACGTTTCTGAAATGCTGCCTGGAGCTTTTATTTTGCCTCTCTCGTTCTTGCCGTTCTTAGCTGGTTTTCTGGGAATCTGAGCTCTCCTTACCCTCCCAAAGGTGATTTCTATTCACCATTAATCTACTGCCTTTGTGTGCACGTGCTTTATTAAACTGGCATTCCACAGTTTATGAAGCTCTTGTTTCCATAATTTGTTTTATTTCCCTCTATAAAGAAATGCCTTTGTGCTAGGAAAATTTCAGAGGAGGAAATTTTGCTCTAAAGGGGGGGGGGGAGGTGGCATTAGCCCAACTCCTCACCTCCTTTCAGATTCAAATGACTATCTAGGAGACAAAAGTATGGGTCAGATCTCCCACACCTCCTAGCTGTTATCAGAGATGGGGAGGCATGAGAGGGTAGGCAGGCGACAGTCAGGAGTTCCCTGTGTGCTCCTGTGGAAGTGATTATTTGATTCTGCTGACCTGCTTAGTATGGCTGGGGAAAAGGGGAGGTGATATAATCCCCTCGGTACAGGCAGTGGATCTCTTTTGCGTGGGATATGGGGGAACAAATAAACCTATGATCTTCCAGGACTAGAGATGGAGGCTATTGAACATATGCTTCCATGTGGAGCTACAAAAGCCCCTTGAGGTAATTGATATACAATAGAACCTTAAAATTAAAAGGGCCATGTGGGTGGCTCCATCTGGGCCCGGACACTACCCTGTCTGGGTGGTGTCTAGGTCAGCGGGCCAATCTGGATCCACCAGCAAAGCTGGGCACGTCCAGATTGGGCCGGCCCCTGGAGCACCCGCCTCCAGGAGCCGGCCTCATCACCCGCACCACCATGAGGGCCCTCCGGTGAGGAGGCCACGTGCCCAGGTATGCGTCAGCCTTGCTGGGGGGAGGGGGCCGGGATGGCTTCCCCGTGGGCCACAGAGCACACCACCACCTCACAGAAGCCCTGGGTGTGCTCTGCGGGCCACAGGGAAGCTGCAGGCTCGCCGGAGGGGAGGGGGCCGGGGATGGCTTCCCTGCGGCCCACAGAACTTCCCTTGCCATGTTCTCGCTGGCGGCCTTGCCGGCGCCCGGGAGGGGAAGCAGCCACGGCGGGGGCGGAGGCCTTTCGGGGTTTAAATCTAGTAATCTTATAGAAACCTGCCTTGCATCGAACATCTAGTGAGGTATGTTTAGCAGAGGGAAAGAGGGTTTGAAGGTTTTCCCCAAATTTCTTTTGGACTCCCTTGCTTTGAATCTGTGAAGAGCTAAAAGAAGGCTTGTAAACATTTTCTTTGTAATAGATCTTTTTTAAATTTGAATTCTGGTAGTGGTTCTTTGTCCCACATCAACCCTCACTATCCCAGAAAAGTTATCCAAAAGAGGAACCCAGGGAAGGTGGACAAGCAGCTGTCTCTCAGCCTCACCCACCAGGGTGCACCCAGCAGGTATTTGTCCCCACAGAGTCCATGTGCTGAGTCCACAGTGGCACAGGGGATTTGTTTTCATTTTTAAGAAGGTGGGATTGAATCACAACGCAATTCCACGTAGCACCACTGAGCCAAATGGGGCATTTTTTGCCTCTTCCAGAGCCTATTCTGCATCTCTTGATTTTCCTGCTTTTATTCTTGCTGATCTCCGCCCGATTCGGGCTCGGGCATTATGAGTGATCTGCAACAAACATTATTTCCGAAACGAAACAGCTTTAACATACTTGCGTCATCTGCATCACGTTAGTTTAAATCTATTCCTGATGTTCTGACGTACTTCCCACCAGAGTGCACCTGGATATGTTTTTTTTATTACCGTATTTGTACACTTTTCCATTTCTGTGCTGTCGCAAACAATCTAAGCTCTCAAAACAGAGCTTTACAGCGTATTTACCCGTGAAACAATTATTCCCCCTTTCTTTCAACTCCGCGAGTCGACCAATCAGCAGGAGATAAACACGTTCAGTCAGCATTGGAAACACGGGGGTTGGTTCACCAATCAGCAAAAGACAGTTCCGTAACGTCACCATTGGGGAGGAATGGGGGGAGGAATGCCGGTTAATCCGAGTGCCGAGGACATCTACACGTTGATCCTTTGGTGCATCCGGCGCAAATTGGTGGATATTCTGGAAAATAAGCGCTCCCTGATATTCCGAGGCAAAGGTACGGTGAATGCGGGTCGAGGCATGATGGTTGCAGATGGAAAATTTCCATCGATGGAAATCAAACTGGAAATCGATTTCAGTGCAGACGGGAGGGACTAAATCGACCTGGGAGTGGGATAAAAGCTCCGTGCAGTTTACACCCAGGACTCTGTAGTCAGGGGAGGAACTGGGCCTGGATGTCCTGATTCTTCCCTACCAGATGGGTCTAGTCCAGCACACGCCCCAATGGTGCCTGTGGCACGGAAGGGAGCAAATCAGGGCCTGAGTTGGGACAGTCCCAGGCTGAGGCTAATCCTTGCCCAGGCTTCCACTGACATCACCTGGGCAGGGATTAGCCCTGCAAACAGACGAGCACCAGCCAGGCCTAATTCTCCATGTGGAAAAGGTCACACAGATCTTCCTGAAGAAGCAGGAAGTGGGCGGGAGCCTACCTTAAACAAAAGACTCCCCAGAGCCCATGGCTCAGAATTCCCTGCAGCCTCACCAGTGACCACTCCAAGCCACTAGTACTTAAACAGCCTAACAACAGCCCTTCAAGGCTGACCTCACCAAATTCCTTGTCGATTGCAATCCCAACATCTCCAAAGCAGCCATTTTCTTCAGGGGAACGGATCCTGCTCATCTGGAGATCAGTTCAAATAGGGGGAGATCTCCAGATGATACATGGAATTTGGATACCTGATCTATCTCACCTTCATAGCATGTAATTCAAAACCGTTCAGAAACACTGGGTGAAAAAAGTATAATAGGCCCTGAACTCACCCTCTTCCTTAATTCTGCTCAGATGATTAACCTAAGAAAGGATATTACTAGAACTGGCTCCCCTTCTGGGATTTTAAGTACATTTAACCAAATTGCCTTGGCCTGCAGATTTAAGGTCCTACCCCTAAGATCCTCTCCAACTTGACCTTCCTCTTGGTTTGATAACGATTGCCTCAGAGAAAAGGTTGCTCGTCTGTCCAAAGAGCTCACTTTGTTAGAAAACTACACACTCCAAAAAAGACATTACGAATCTTTAACCAACACTAATAAGCACTCTTATTATCAGCCGAAATGGGACCATCTTTTAGCGGCATTTAAATCCAATAACAGCGGCTCTTTTGGGGAAACGATTGCAAACTACTTAGGTGAAAGCAACAGATCATTTAAATCTTTTATCTCTTCCCAAACATGGTGCAATTATTTTTCTACACTCTTTGCTGCCTCCCCAATCCAAAATAATCACCTTAGTCTCCCCTCTGCTGATTCTCTTCCTAGCTGGCCACCTGTTAGTTTGGATGAAATTGAAAACCTTATCTAAGAACTAAAACTAGGCAAATCTCCAGGCCCCGATGGACTATCAGCTGAGCTATTTAAACTAAACTCTAACTGGTGGAAACAACTTCTGGCAGACCTTTTTACAGCTATCGACCAATCGGGAATATTCCCTGAATCCTGGCTTAACTCAGTCATTGTGCCTATTTACAAAAAAGGTGGCTCTAGCTCTCCAGAAAATTACCGTCCTATTAGCCTTCTAACTATTGCCAGTAAAATGTATGCCAAACATCTAGAACAAGGGTAGTCAAACTGCGGCCCTCCAGATGTCCATGGACTACAATTCTCAGAAGCCCCTGCCAGCATCTGGAGGGCCGCAGTTTGACTACCCCTGATCTAGAACTTAAGATACTAGATTGGGTGACTTCAAATGACCTAATAGGTTCCGAACAAATTGGCTTTACTAAAAATTGTTCTATTTTAGACCACTGCTTAATCCTCTATTCTCTTGCAGACAAATATGCTCATACAAGTAGGAAGAAACTCTACGCAGCTTTTGTTGACCTCAAGGGAGCATTTGATTCTATTCCCAGGTGTTTACTATGGAGAAAATTGCAAGACCTTAATATTGATTTGCGCCTATTACTACTCCTAATGAACCTCCATTCCAACAATACCTGTCAGGTCAAATTTACTAAAAAGGTTCATTTAACTAACTCCTGAGAGGAGTTAAACAAGGCTGCCTCCTTGTTCCTCATTTATTTAACCTTTTTTTACACAATCTTCCAAAAACCCAAAGACTCATAGTCATCCCCCCAAACTAGAAACTGCCAATCCCACTTATTCTATATGCTGATGACACCGTATTGATTTCCTGTTCCAGAATTGGTCTGAACAGATCTGAATGCTTTTTATTAATATTGCCAACTCAATGACCTATCGATTAACTTCGAAAAAACCAAAGTTGTCTTTTGCACAGAAGTGGTACCCCTTAAGCTGGTGTATTGGTGGTCATCAAATGGAGCAGGTCAAATGGTTAAAAAAATTAGGAATCACTTTCCAACATAATTTGCACTGGACCAAACATAGAAATAGGATTATTTTGCAGGCTAACTGTGCCACTACCCATTTAAACTGTTTTTTCTTCCTTAAAGGTAATCAGTTTGTCCCAGCTGCCTGTCGTGTGTTTGACTCAAAAATTCTTCCCCAAATTATATACAGTATCCCTCTGTGGATCTCAGCTTTTAACAAAAACTTGGAAAGGTTACAGTCTGCCTTTTTCCGGCAGATTTTGGGAAGTCCAAATTATGTCCCTTACTCCTCTTTATGTCTCGAAATCGGCCATAATCTTCTCAAAACTAAGGCCTGGATTTCTACCTTCAAATACTGGCTAAAACTGCTTTTTAGAGTTTGATCAGATAGTCTATCAGCCTGTTTATTGAGAGACTCTTTTAAATTTAAATGGCTCTCTACCATCCTTACTACACTCCAACAAATTGGCATTGACTACGATTACATCTTATCTCTGAATGAATCTTCCATTATGTGCCAAATTAAACAAAGGCTCCTTGATCAGGAATTCCAAAAAGTCCATCCTACTGTTCCGGCAACATGCCTTCCATGTGCTCTTGGTCTCCAGGTGAAGCGTGGGACAATGCTGGCTTAGATCTATAACTCCCCTTTACGGCAGAGCGTTTTTGCTTGCTCGGCTCAACACTTTTCCATCCAAAGTATTACAAGGGAGATTTGCCAAGATTCCTTTCAGAAATAGACTATGTCCCTGTGAATTAAACACTCCTGACACCATGCAACATATCTTACTGGATTGTCCCTTGTTTATTGTCCAGCGAAGGCATATTATACCTTTTATATTGAAATGGAGAAACCATGCAAAAGACCTGATCTGCCATTTTTGATTGAGTGATAAGGATGCCAGTGTCACTTTTATTATGGCTGAATTTTTGTCTTTTTAAAAAAGGTATTGTGTGTGTGTCTGTGTGCGTATAATAGGAGAGGCTCCTCAGATACCTCACCTCCTTCTTCTTGGGGCTGGGCTGTGATGTTCTGCTCACACTGAATTCTGGCCTCCAGGAGAAGGTAAATTTGATCCTCTGTCGTAACGGTGTAATCCAAATCGACCTGGCAAAGAGAAAGCCCAAACAGAAACAGAGCTGGTGAAGAACAGCTGGGCAGAGAGCTCCCAATCATAAGGCTGCATTTCACGACAGTCACATTTTTGTTTGGAATAACAGAACTAATTTCTAAACATCTAAAGTTTTGGCCACAGTGGAACTGGCAGGGCTCTCTTCTTAAGTCTCGCCTAACAAAATCAGTTTTTGTTGGTGCCGCGTCACTCTTGGACTTGAGAAAATTAGATTTGTTCCCTTAAGAGCTAGTGTTGAGCTGTCATTACAAACAGCAGACTGTATTGTAGAGAACCAGGTTTAGTTCCCCGTTTCTCCACATTGAGCCAACTGGGTGACCTTGGGCCATTCTCACTTCTCTCAGAGCTCTCTCTGCCCATGTACCTCACAGGGGGCCTGTTGTGGAAAGAGAATGGGAAGGCAATTGCAGAGGAAGGGAAGGTGATTGTCAGCCACTTTGAGACCCAGGAGGCCAACTGGGGGACCTTGGGCTAATCCCACTTCTCTCAGAACTCTCTCAGCCTCACCTGCCTCACAAGGGCCCTGTTGTGGGGAGAGGAAGGGAAGGTGAGATGGAGGGAATGGGGGGATTTGGCTGTGATTACTAGTTGTAATCACAACTTAAAAGACGATTCAATAAAAGTGCTACACTCAATATGCCAGCAAATTTGGAAAACTCAACAGTGGCCACAGGATTGGAGAAGGTCAGTTTACATTCCAATTCCAAAGAAGGGCAATGCCAAAGAATGTTCAAACTACCGCACCATTGCACTCATTTCTCATGCTAGCAAAGTTATGCTCTAAATCCTACAAACTAGGCTCCAGCAATATGTGGACCGAGAACGTCCAGAAGTACAGGCAGGATTTCGAAGAGGCAGAGGAACTAGAGATCAAATTGCCAACATATCCTGGATCATGGAGAAAGCTAGGGAGTTCCAGAAGGACATCTACTTCTGCTTCATTGACTATGCTAAAGCCTTTGATTGTGTGGAGCACAACAAATTGTGGCAAGCTCTTAAAGAGATGGGAATACCAGAGCATCTTATCTGTCTCTTGAGAAACTTATATGCAGGTCAAGAAGCAACAGAGAGAACTGAACATGGAATCACTGATTGGTTCAAAATTGAGAAAGGAGTTCGGCAAGGCTGTATACTGTCGCCTTACGTATTTAACTTGTATGCGGAGCACATCATGAAAAAGGTGGTGTTAGATGAGTCACAAATTGGGATCAAGATTGCAGGAAGAAATATCAACAACCTCAGATATGCAGATGATACCACTCTAATGGCAGAAAGTGAAGAGGAACTAAAGAGCCTGTTGATGCGGGTGAAGGAGAAGAGTGCCAAAGTTGGCTTGAAACTCAACATCAAGAAAACAAAGATCATGGCATCCGGCCCTCTCAATTCCTGGCAAATAGATGGGGAAGAAATGGAGGTTGTGACAGATTTTATTTTCCTGGGCTCCAAGATGCAAGATGCAGGTGGGGACTGCAGCAAAGAAATTAAAAGACGCTTGCTCCTGGGGAGGAAAGCTATGGCAAATCTAGACAGCATCCTAAAAAGCAGAGACATCACCCTGCCAACAAAAGTTCGTCTAGTCAAGGCTATGGTCTTCCCAGTTGCAATGTATGGCTGCGAAAGTTGGACCATAAGGAAGGCTGAGCGTCAAAGAATTGAGGCTTTTGAACTCTGGTGCCGGAGAAGACTCTTGCAAGTCCCTTGGACTGCAAGGCGAACAAACTGGTCAGTCCTAGAGGAGATCAGCCCTGCCTGCTCCTTAGAAGGCCAGATCCTGAAGATGAAACTCTAATACTTTGGCCACCTTATGAAAAGGAAGGACTCCCTGCAGAAGAGCCTAATGCTGGGAGCGATCGAAGGCAAAAGAAGAAGGGGACGACAGAGAATGAGGTGGCTGGATGGAGTCACTGAAGCTGTTGGTGCGAGCTTAAATGGACTCCGGGGAATGGTAGAGGACAGGAAGGCCTGGAGGATCATTGTCCATGGGGTCGCGATGGGTCGGACACGAATTCGCACCTAACAACAACTAGTTGTGGGTTTGTGGGGCTTTTGTTTTTATCTATCAAATGTTAAAACCAGAAGAGGCTGGACAATGAGACAGAACACATCGGATACACGTGGGAACTAGCTGTTGGCACGGGGACATCTTCAGCTGCTGGTTTTAATGGTCTGGGGTTATTATTTCCCTTACATTAATGCTTTGTGGCTGAAATAGCTGCCATCTCCTTGCGGGTCTGTATTCTGAACAACCCTTTTCTGAAATGCTTTCAAAGCTACCCAAGGGAGCTCCTTTTCCTGCAGCACTGCAGAAGTCTGCAGGCCGAGTGAAAAAAACATACCCTTTGCTTGACCTGCAGCTTTTGTGTCGCCAGGCAGCTTGCTGGAAGGCACAAAGAACGAGACAGATCTCTCCCAGCCACCCCTGACCCCGAGGATGGGAAAATCAATCTGGCCAGGCAAGGTGGGGAAGACTCTGACACTGCTTTGCAATTCCCTTCCCAAAGCAAGTCATAGCTTGGGCCAAAAAACCAAACTGCGCAGACTGCTCTAGGTTCTGAAGCTATGAAAACCCTTTCTTTAAAAATAACGCAGACGTCGGCATTCTGCACTAGCCTTAAAGAAAGGAATTAACAGCTTTGAGTTCATTCTCATTGTCATTAACTGGGATTAGAGACTCATCTTTGCTTATCAAGAATCCGATGAAAGAGTGGAGAAACCCTCTGTTTCTCTCTATCCAGCCACCTTATTCCAAAGAGAAGGGTGTTATTAAGAATTTCTTTAAGGCAAGAAAGTGATACCCCTTTCCACTGTGGGGGGTCCCACTGACATTGCACTCTGCTAGGGCCCTGCAAATCCTGAAATTGGCTCTGGTGCTATGGGCCCCACAAATCCTTCAACCACTCCTGCAGGGAGGACATGGCCACCCAGGGATGGTTCTTTGATTGGCATGGCGTTTGAGGGAAATGGGTCCTCTCTTGGTGCTGGTTCACCGGATGGGGAAAGAAGAGCTTAGAGAAGCTACAGAGAAGCTATGACTAGAAGGGAAATGATCACTTGAAGCAATGAAAAATGTATTAATTTGGTAATTAATTAATTAGACTTCTAGGCCACCACTCCTAAACCAGCTAGCCTGTAGCTAGCTAACATTGGTTTGTTTAATCATTTGTTCCTGTATTTATTTGTTTATAACCTGCCCCTCCTGGAGTGTCGGCCCAGGGCAGCTTCCAACACACATAAAAACACGTAATAAAATACAATTTATTGTTAATTTAACATAATATATTATATAATTTAATATATATTAAGAAGAAGAAGAGTAGTTGGTTCTTATATGCTGCTTTTCTGTACCTGAAGGAGTTTCAAATCAGTTTACAGTCGCCTTCCCTTTCCTCTCCCCACAACAGACACCCAGTGAGGTAGAAGAAGAAGAGCTGGTTCTTATATGCCACTTTTCTCTGCCCAAATGAGTCTCAAAGCAGCTTACAGTCGCCTTCCCTTTCCTCTCCCCACAACAGACACCCAGTGAGGTAGAAGAAGAAGAAGAGTTGGTTCTTCTATGCCGCTTTTCTCTACCCGAAGGAGTCTCAAAGCAGCTTACAGTTGCCTTCCCTTTCCTCTCCCCACAACAGACACCTTGTGAGGTGGGTGAGGCTGAGAGAGCCCTGATATCACTGCTCGGTCAGAGTAGTTTTCTCAGTGCTGTGGCCAGCCCAAGGTCACCCAGCTGGCTGCATGTGGGGGAGTGCAGAATCGAACCTGGCTCACCAGATTTGAAGTCCGCACTTCTAACCGCTACACCAAGCTGCCTTGGTGTAGAAGAGTTTGGGAGCTCCTCCATAGAACTCTCATAATCTCGTCTTATTTGGCCCCGAGGCCTTAAGCGGCAGTTGCCTCTAATCACGGCTAACAATGAAGATCGGTTTTATTGAGAGGCAGTTTAGCTCAGAGTCAGCAGTAGCTCAGAGTGTTGTGCGTAGAGAAAGGAGGCTTTAATGTGGTGGTCATGCAGTACAATAGAATAAACAAATCGACGACCGCTTTGACTTATAATGAACTCTGGTGAGAACCAGAGAGCTGAAGAAAGAAGCTCAAGCCAAGAGAGCTGGGGAGGGGGGGGGGGTTGTGCCCCACGTTTTACTACCAGAAGGAGCCCCAAAGTGGCTGACTATCGCCTTCCCTTCCTCTCCCCACAGCAGATGCCCTGTGAAGCAGGTGGGGTTGAGAGCGCTCTGACAGAACTGGTCTATGGGAACAGCTCTGACAGGACTGTGACTGGCCCAGGGCCATCCATCTGGCTGCATGTAGAGGAGTGGGAGATCAAACCCGGCTCTCCAGGTTAGAGGCTGCCAGTCTTAACAATTACACCTTGCTAATAACCAATGCTGCACCAACCACTAGACCAAGAGAAGGAATGAAAGAAGGAGACCACTGGGATAACTTCAAACTGATTTCAGGAGGGATGTCAAAAGGCTGGAGCTAGATTGAGGTGACCAGGGAGGAGACCTTGCACCTGATGGACAAATTAAAAACTGACAAATCACCTGGTCCAGGTGGCATCTATCCAAGTGTTTGCAAAGAACTCAGATGTGAACTAGGGGTTCACCACCCTAAAAAGAGCTAGCAACTGGAGACCAACCAGCAGGCAACCAAGAGAAGGAAGATATGGAGGCTCAAACGTGCTAAAGTCATCTGCAGCGTCCCGCCCTCACTCTCACCTCCCTCTCCCTTGTTCCCAGGGTGGGGTTTTAGGTGCAGCCTTCAAACTTTCAGGGTAGCTCCGGGAGGCTCTTCCCGGATTCCCCTCCAAATTTCAAAATGATTGGTCCAAGGGGTCCACATCGAGGGGCTCCCGAAGAAGGTGCCCCCACCCCTCCTGTATATCCAGTGGAGAGTCATCATTCCCATTACAGTCTATGGCGCCATTGAATTCCATGGATGCCGAAGCCAAATTGGGCCCTTCGCGCACAAGCCTACTCGTGATCCCATAAGAGGTGGCATTCAAAGGCACTATGCATCTATGATTCTGTGCATAAGCATTGCAACAGAGAATTATGTTTTTTAAATATAAAAATTAGTGTGTATCACAGTACCTTTACACTGCGGCAGAATATGAAGGAGATTGGTTGGCGTGATATAATGTCATGCTTTGCCATTCCGCGGCTTTACACTATTTTTACTAATGTGCGGAAATGCCCTTAACCTAACCCAGGTGTTGGAAATCAGGGCAAGTTTCAAGGTTTAGAGCCTGCTTTTTTAAAGCCCCCCTCCCCTCACGCACCTTGGCTTAAGCCAAGTAAGTATTTAATACAACAGGGAAAATACCACCCCCACCCCCAAACTCCTTTCCCTTCCCAAACCAAAGGTCCTGTATTCAGAGTCTCAGAAGCGATGTTCCCGGGTCAAGCTGATCCAGTCACAGTCCCTCAGTGAGAAGGAAAGTTCTCCTTTCCCAGGATGCAAATTAAGTAGCTTCATTGCTCCACCCAACAACATATATTCCCTAAACATAGAATTAGTAGCCACACTAATGAACAAAAGCTATTGAGGAAGAATCAGCATGGATTCTGTAAGGCAGGGGTGGCCAAACTGCCAGCAGAGGGGCTCATGGGAATTGTAGTCAAGAGACAACTGGAGAGCCTCAGTTTGGCCACCCCTGTTGTAAGGGAAACTCACAAACTTTTTAGAGTTTTTGGAGGGAGTGAAGAAACGGGTGGACAAGGGTGACCCGATAGATGTTGCTTCCCTAGACTTCCAGAAATATTTTGATAAAGTTCCTGGGCAAAGGCTTCTGAGTAAACTCAGCAGTCATCGGATGAGAGGGCAAGTCCTCTTGTGGATTAAAAACTGGTTAATTAACAAGAAACAGAGCGGGAGTATAAATGGTCAGTTCTCAAAATGGAAGGTGGTAATCTGCTCTTGTGGGGGCCCGTTGGGAGGGCTTCTGGAGTTCTGATGCACTGGTGGACCTCCTGATGGCCTCTGGGTTTGGGCCACTGTGTGACATAGAGTGGTAGATTGGATGGCCCATTGGCTTGATCCAACATGGCTTCTTTTATGGTTTTAAACCTTGCCTGCCATGTAATCCTACATCTCTGGCTCCAGTAGCTCTGGCAGTATGTTAGCTGGTTTAGCACAGATCTATCTCCTTGTGCCAATCGGCTTTCCTTGGGATGTATCTAGTTGTCCAACACGTTTTCTGCAAGATTGCCCACCCTGGTGTTTCTAGGAATCCCATGACAGGGCTGAAGGATTCAGCACCCCATTTCCCACCTTGAACTTCTGTTATGGGCAGGAATGAATGATTTGTGGGGCCTGTAGCACCAGAGCCAGTTGTTGTTGTTGTTGTTGTTGTTGTTGTTATTGTTATACTTTGATTTATTACCCACCATTCCCAATGGCTCATGGCAGGTTACATCAGTTTGAATAAAACCCCAATACAATACAATACAATACAAAACCTTTAATGGTATTCACAATATAAAACAACATACAAATCAGTTCTGTAATAAAAGTCTAAAAAACTGTGAGGGAAGTTACAAAAGGCAAGGGAGTGACAAATACAAAAAGATGAAGCCAGTGACATTTACTTCTTTACCCTGTGGGACATTACTATAGATAAAAACTTGGCCACCCGTTCAGCGGTCTCCGAGCAAGTATCGATAAGCAGCGATTCAAGAGCCCTGACATCTGAGACATTAGGGGAGGGTCGAAGTGGGGAGATAAAGTCAGAACGTTTGTTGTTATACAATTCACATCGCCGAATGATATGGCAAACTGAGTCTGGTTCTGTATGGCAATATCTGCAACTTCTTTCATTGTGCGGAATTCTCCTATATCTGCCTTCAACCATTGCAGAAGGAAATACGTTTAGTCTGGCTAACATAAGCGCTCTGTGGTTTGAAGGCATTATAAGTTTGGAAAAATAGTGTGCCATAGTGTTTGGGGTACAGGATAGACCAAAAGCTCATGGGGAGCACGGTCCCCCTGTACCAGCATAAATTATCTGGAGATCAATATCCTGGATTCTTCTTTGGATAGTTTGGATAAAACCCCACTAAAACCCCAGACATAAAAACATCACAATCCGATGATCATAATATAAAAGAGAAGAACGGCAGAAAAAAAGTATAAAAACCTTTTCCCAATACTTAACTCATAAGGGATGTGTGAAGTTGGGGCAGATGAAACTATAGCCACCATACACATAGTATCCTGGAAGGGGGGCTAAACAGACCTTTCTTGTTGAGCCAGCCTCAATCATAGACATGGTAGAAGAGCTCTGTTTTGCAGGCCGAAAGCTCCTGCAGGACCCGCAGCTCCTTTGGGAGCTCATTCCACCAGGTAGGGGCCAGGACCGAAAAGGCCCTGGCCCTAGTTGAGGCCAGGCGCGCTTCCCTTGTTTAAGGTTTTGTGGGGTTCCAGCAGAGTACAATGGTGGTAAATTATCAAATTTAGAAATCATGCTCCGAGATCAACTTGTCTGGGGCCTACGGGATGAGCATCCTCAACGCTGCCTATTTTCTCAACGCAAGCTGTCATTCAAGCAAGCCCTTGATGAGGCCGTCATGGCGGAAGCTGCTGCCACCAACCCCAAGGTGATGCGACAAGCCAGAGCCACCAGGGCAACCAGATCCAAGCCAGGACCTGTCTTCTCAGAAGATGTTGTGAATGAGGATAGCAAGACAGAAGAAGTCAAAAAGTCTCAATCCTTGCACCCCGACCATCGCAACCCAAGCAAGCCATCCGCCAGCCACTGTGCCAGCTGCAATTGGCTGCTTCCACGGATGACTTGTTGTTTCTGGGATGCCCAGTGCCAGCTTTGTGGCAAGCAAGGCCACATAGTTCAGGTGTGTAGGTCTAGGTCCCAGCTTCACAAAGCTCGGGGAACAATCGTCAACAAGAACAACAACAAACAATTATAACAACGCAAGTCCCCACAACACTTCCACATACAGCAGTGGTTCTCAGCCTTCCTAATGCCACGACCCTTTAATATAATTTCTCATGTTGTGGTGATCCCCAACCATAAAACGATGCAAGTGTTCTTTCACAGAAATCAAACCGAAACTGACCAATGGCGTGAAGATCCATGGTTCACGATTGTATATAAATTGTTTTTTCCCCGGAGTTTCTCAGTTCAGTTCTGCCTCTTGTCCCACCATGCTGATCTCGCTCTTTTTTGCCTGCCGAAGGAGTGGCAACAATGGCGCCTCCCCACCAAGCTTCTCACCCTGCCGCGACCCCTTTGAAAGGGTCATTCGACTCCCAAAGTGGTCCTGACCCCCAGGTCGAGAACCGCTGACATAGAGGAACTCGACATGATAGCATGAGGGTCGCTGCACCAGCCTGCTCAACCTCGAATGGTTCACCCCACTCGGTATTGCCATTTCTGGGGTCAACGGCCTGCAAATGTCACATATGCAAGGTGTTTTATGAAGTCTTCGATGGCAAGAGGGGGTGCTGTGCTTGGGTTAACTTGGGTTAAGCTGAATCTGCACGGAGCTTTTATTCCAATCCCAGGTCATTTAAATCCCTGCCATCCACACTGAATGCAATTTCCATTTTGATTTGGGGTGATTTAAAGTTTCCCTCTGCAACAAGCATGATTGATCCGGAGTGACCCTGCCTTCCCCCCGCAATATCCTGGACTGGATATAACTCTCGATATTTTAATAATCGACATGAGTAAGCGTGCAGCTGTCTGCTTTTCCCGAAATAACTTGTTGCCGAGCCTTCAATGCTGTAGAAAAGCCCTGATTGGCCAGGGCATTAGTTCAAAGGCTTCCTCGTTTGCAGGCTGCAAGGCTTCCCTTAAAGGGGAAGCCCTAACTTCTCTCAGCAAAGGCTCCAGAAGCCCTAACTTCTCTCGGCAGAGATTTGCCTCTTAGATTTATTCCCCCTCCTCTGCTGTCTCCAATCCTCTCCCCCCACCTTCAAGAAAAGAAAGAAGCTCCTGCTGCACTTGGCTCCCACCCCCCTTCTGAGCTTCCCTAATCATATGCAGAACACTTTTCTGTTTCAATGGGGGAGGAAGGAATAGAGGAGGACCCGAGTTCAAATTGATCTGAATTCAGCAGGATTCACAATGGAATAAACTAAGTAAGTGCAGAATCAGCCCTGGTCAGGACAAGGGAACCAAAAACATAATTCATCCACATATATAGTTCAAAATGCTGCTTTGAGATTCGTTGCTACGAAATGCGGAATTTCAGGTTTATTGCTGCATTTTTCCACATCCTAGCCTGAAGACCACACAGACTGATACTCTCATTTCTATTTATTTTGCAAAGCAGGATATTTTTTTTAAATGGACACCCCTGAAATTTAGATAGATAGCCTATTGAAATTAAGGGGAAACAGGGCTTCTTTGAAAACTGATTTCCATTTAGAAGATGGCCCAGACTAGAGAGATTGTTTGGAACAGAGCTTGACGAATTCAGTTAACATGCCACCCAAACGATGCAAAGAAATATTTTGCAATGTGCAAATACATCTGGGGAACAGTGACTAATCTCTGTCATGCACAAGACTCCCAAACATTTCAGAGATCAAACATACCTTTGGTCTGCTTTTGAAAGGAAGTTGGAACAGATGCCCTTCTTCTGTTTTATGCGCGAAGGCATGATGCGACACAATCTCGGTAATTAAAAATGCCAACATTGTGGGGGGTTTCCCCCCTTTCTTCCCCCTAGATAGGCAAGGAGATTTCCCGCAAGCAAACCTTTGGAGATTGGATGGAGCAGAGGAATCCCTACCTGTGCCATAGCCAGGAAACAAGTGCTCACTCCGAGGAATTCCAACGCATGGAGCACTCGGTTTGCCATCGGAGATTGCTGAGTCGGGAAACCCTTTCAGTGCCTTAAGCCAGCTGCAAACGGGAAAGCTGGGCAGAGATGTCAGAGAATCCAGCCGGTGGGTCTGTGCTTCGCAGTAACTCTGTGCAGTGAACTTCTCCAGAAAGAAGACTGGAGCTCGGCACAGAGAGAGAGAGACAGAGAGAGAGAGAGAGAGAGAGATCCTCCCTTGATGTGATCTCGACGTTGGAGGAACACAGAGTGGCTGCAGCAGGAGCTCCTCTCTTTCATGCCATTTGTGCAGGAGTGAGGTTGGAGCCAGGGCTTGGCGCTTGCAGGGTGCATTTCTAGAGGGGCTCAGAGGGGCTCGGTACTCTTCATGAGCCCTCCGGAATCGTCAAAAGCGCCTGCCCTCCTTTTCTGGTCCGAGAAGGGCTCCTCGGAGGGCAGGACTGGTGTCAGCGTTCTCTGAGCTGCAGCAGCACCTGAAACCCAAGTATTAAGATCAGACGAGCCCTGCTGGATCAGACCGGTGGTCCATGTAGTCCAGTCACCTGTCTCTCACAGGGGCCAACCAGTTCCTCTGGAGGGCCAACAACAGGGCAGAGAGGCTGAGGCCTTCCTGAGAACATCAGAAGATCCCCTGGAATTACAGCTCATCTCCAGAGATCAGTTCCCGTAGAGCAGTGGTCCGCAACCTTTTTTAGGCTGCGGACCGGTGGGGCGGGAGGGCGATCCGGCTGCCACACATGCGCGGCAGCAGGTCTGCACATGCGCGTTTGCACCCGCGCATGCGCAAAAGTGCCACACATTTGCAAAAGTGCCGTGCATGCGCGTTTGTGCTGGCGGCCGCACTTCCCTCCCCCCCGCAAAAAGAAGCTTGCCGGGCCGCAAACTAATCGGCCACTTTGGCAGCCAATTTGCTTGCGGCCTGGGAAGTTTCTCACTGCGGGGAGGGGGGCGGGGAGAGGTAGCCACGGCCCGGTGGTTGGGGACAACTGCCCTAGAGGAAATGGAGACAGCTGTCTTCTAGGGATGCCAAACTCCAGGTGGGACCTGGGATCCCCTGGAATTACAGCTCCAGACTACAGAGATTTTGTTCCCCTGGAGAAAACTGAGGCAGCTCTCTTTTTCTAGGGATGCCAACCTCCAGGTGGGACCTGCGATCCCCTGGAATTACAGCTCATTTCCAGACTACAGAGATTTAGGTCCCCTGGAGAAAATGGAGACAACTATCTTCTAGGGATGCCAACCCCCAGGTGATCCCCTGGAATTACAGCTCTTTTCCAGATTACAGAGATCAGTTCCACCTGGATAATTATGGGAAAAGGGAGACAGTTGTCTTCTAGGGATGCCAAACTCCAGGTGCGATCTGGGGATCCCCAGATGAGCTGGGGATGAGCTGGAATTGCAGCTCATTTCCAGACTGCAGAGATCAGTTCCCCTGGAGAAAATGGCTGCTTTGGAGGGGGGACTCCACAGCTGTAGGGGAAAGTGGGGCTGTAGCTAGGTTTAGACTCTCCTTTATACTCTGTCACACTGTTTCTGATTTCCTACCTGGTTGCAATGCAGGCTTAAAATATTCCACTGAGGTCCTTCCCCCTCCCAAATCTCACCCGTGCCCCAAAGTTTCCAGTTATTTCCCAACCCAGAGCTGGCGAGTCCCTAAAGGTAGAAGAGGCCCATTCTGCACACGTTGGATAATGTACTTCGCATGTGCATTTTAGAAAATCCAGCCGCAAAAGCACATGGAAAGTGCCTTATCCATTGTGTGCAGAATGAATCTCCAGGGCCCATGACTTCAGAGGCGAGACGTTTGTGGCGTTTCTGTTCCTGCTCAGAATAGGAAAGGAGGAGAGTAAGAAGCTCATCAAATCACTTCAGTGAAAGTGCGGTCACTTAAGAATCTAAATTTCAATGCCGGGGAAAAGAGTAAGGTAGAGAAAGATCGCAGGGAAGGAAAGGAGATGGAATAGCATTTGCGACCAGATAAAGTTAAGAGGGGATTCGGAGGTGTATCGACCCAGGCCCTGAAGCAACAAGCAGAAGCCACGGGATTCAAAATCGCACAACGGGAGAGGTGGCATAACTTGCCCTGCCCTGCCCCAACTCCTAAGCATGAAAAAGAGCATTAACAACCACGTGAAACTAATTGTGCGTCTTTGGTTGATGGTTATGGAAAGATGCACTGACATCTAGGGTCAAGTCTTTGCACTGCAGCTTTTGTTTTCCTTCTGGGAGCCGATTAAGAGCTTGAAAGCAGATGTCGCTTTTGTTTTTGGAATCAAGGAGCTGCTGGCAACCTCTTAAAGGCGCTTCTTAACACTCCGATAGCTTCATATTTTTCTATTTTTATCCCCATCTGTCCTCTGAGTTGTTACTCTGGGAAGAGCAGAGGAGAGAAGAGGGAAGAGAGGGAGGGCGTTGAGGGGTTGTGGGAAATGGAAATGAGAAACGGAAGAAACTAGATAGCATTCTGCCTACCTTGAAGAGCATGCACGGCCTTGTACGGGTGCCCCAGGAACAGGGTTTGACCTTAATGATGGCATAGTTTAAATAGGCAAAGGAGGGGCACAGCACTGGCTGTTTAAAGGATCAATCAAGTCAACCAGAGAGAAAACCACTTTGTAAAGAAGAGAGGAGGGAGATAGTCCTAACAGTCTAACCGACTAATTGTTCTGGAGGGAGTCCAGAGAGAAAGGGCACTGAAAAGAGCAGGGAGTCTGCAAATGATCCACTCAGGGCACAGGAAAAGATTAATACCAGGAGGTTTCTAATCTAAATATGGTCTGTAGTGAAATAATGGCTTTAAATCATGTTTCATGAAAATCTGGTCCAGGCTGTTGCCCTGTGAATGCTTTAGTCGGCCACATGAGAAAGTTTGTGCTTCCTTTAGTGCAAGTTTGTATTGCCAGTTTAGCTGCATCTGTGCCCTTGAGAAGGCTAATATTGTCTGCATGCACTGGTAGGCAACTAGCTTCAGTTGTTCCCAATTAAACTTGTTCTGAGAACAGGCCTTGAGTCTGGTGAATCAGCATTCCGTCTCCTGGCCTCGGATTGGCTCGTCTACCCTGACAATAGTAACCCAACTGGCTTATTCATAAATTGCCATTTTCTTTAGATTGTTTGATGTGCTCCAAAACCCCACATAGGAATAAGCCATAAAGGACTTCAATTGTAATATGTTGTTCAGATCTTTCTGTTCAGACTTTTGGTTCACATTTTGGGGAAACCCTTGTCTGTACCCTTTGTGCACCTGCAACCTGCATTATGGACTTTGCACTTTGAAACTCTGTCTTACAACTTTGCCATTCTTGTGTTAATTAGGAGCTTTGTGTCATCTGTGCTCCCTCTTCCCACTCCCTTTTCAGATGTTCTTGGGGGAGTTAGGAGGTAGAATTTACTGCTGTGTTCTTGGGATATCCCTCATCAGTTCATTGTACACCAACCAGGAGAGATTGTATGAACAATATATGGAGATACCGATTGGTTCAAGGTCAGCCAAGGAATGAGACAAGGGTGTTTCTTATCACTGTTTCTTTTTAACCTTTATGCAGAGGTAATTATGCGGAAGCTTAATCTGGAAGAATCTACAATCGGAGTCAAAATTGGAGGCCGTAACATCAATAGAACACAAGGCTCATTGATCTCAAGATGCTCTGACCATGTTTATCTGCACATGGGTATCATATCTCCAATGGCCAATCAGAAGCCTTGCTTGAACAAAGACCTACCGGGCTCAAATATATTTCTCCATTTATCCTTTGTTACTTCCTGAATCAGGTCTCTCTGCCATTTTCACCTGCATGTCGGTTCTCTGAAATGCAACACTTTCAATAACCCATAGAATTTTGCTAACAATCCTTTTGGGCAGGGGTAGTCAACCTGTGGTCCTCCAGATGTTCATGGACTACAATTCTCATGAGCCCCTGCCAGCACACGCTGGCAGGGGCTCATGGGAATTGTAGTCCATGAACATCTGGAGGACCACAGGTTGACCGCCCCTGCTTTAGGGGATTCCGAAGGCAGCAATAACTGCTCAGATATGCTCAAGGATCAAAATGGGTCTTCTAGCTATTTGACCAATGAACTTTTCTGCTGATATTGGTAAAGGTTTGTTCTCCACTGTTTCACTTACATTACCGAAGATAAACTTTTCCATTTGACAGGAAAATAAGCTGGCCTAATTCCATCTCAGAAATAAAATATAATAATCCCACAGGTCTAGCACGTTATAAGTATTTATCACATATGACTGGCATTAAGAGCAAATATTCCCCAAGGAATATTGTTTTATAATTTTTATATATGCCTGACCGGAATGGCTCAGGCTAACACAATCTTGTCAGATATTGGAAACTAAGCAGAATCATAGAGTCATAGAGTTGTAAGGGATCTCTGGGATCATCTAGTCCAACCCCCTGCACAAGCAGCTCCAGTTAATACTTGGATGGGAGACAACTAAGGCGTGCCAGGGTCACAAGGCAGAAGCAGGCAATGACCAAGCCACCTCTGAAGGTCTCTTGCCTTGAAAATGCTATGGGGTTCTCATAAATGGGCTGCAACTTTATGACACTTTCCAGCACTATGATGAGAGTGTGGGCTGATGGGTGATGTCACATCTCTCATTCCCTGAGTGGCTCCATTTGCTTAGAGCACAGAAATATATCAACCCTGCTTCCCATTCCCATTCTGTCTGCCATTTTGATTCTCTCTCTATCTTTTTTTTAAACTTTTCCTTGTGTGACTAGGAAGGATAGATGTATCACTGGCTACCAGCCATAATAACTCAGGGGAACCTATGAATCCCAGAGTGAGGAGTCAATTTTAGGGGAAGGCCTTGGCCTCCATTCATTCATTCATTCATTCATTCATTCATTCATTATTTAATTTTTTTCCTGTTGTTGGCATTCCAGAGGAACTGGTTGGCCACTCTGTGAGACAAAATACTGGACTAGATGGACCACTGGTCTGATCCAGCAGAGCTCTTATGTTCTTAGTGTACAGCATGTTAAGTGGAAAGTAGACTAAGTTTAAACTTAACTTTTCATTGGTATTCTTGCAAAAAGTTAATGAAACTTCACACAACAAAAACCCATTGTCTGGTCTTCTAAGCAGTTTATAATATTCAGAGAATGTGATTCTTGTATAGATTTGTTCATTGTCTACTTGATAGTGGGGTGAAAGTTACTGAATGCTTGGTGGAATCTGCTCAGGGTTTCTTGACCATGTATTCTTACAACAAGATGTCATCAATGTATTTCAGGTATAAAAGAGGTGTGAATGGATAGGAGTTTAAGAAGCATTGCTCCAAGTCAATCATAAAGGTCCATCCTGTGGGACCATGCAGGTGCCCATGGTTGTACCATTGGTGGTGAAGTCAACTGAGGTGTTGTCAGAAATCATGTGCCTTATGGCTTGTAATCCATCTTTGTGTGGTATGTTGTTATACAGAGAATCCATAGCCATGGCGGCTAAAATCTCATTTCTCTGCCAAGTTGTTCAAGGATGTTATTTTTTTCAGAAAATCTCTGGTGTTGTGCACATAGCTAGGAGACCCATTGTCGTGCCTCTGCTATCAACACTCCTACTTGCCTAGCTCAGTTATTTATTTATTTGTTTATTGCATTTTTATGCCACCCTCCCACATGGCTCAAGGTAGATTACAACATCCATTTGGTACCTCTTAATAATTGTGAAACAGCCTTGGGGGATGAACAGTCTGGCCTCTCCAGGGCCAATCAGGGTGCAGCCAGCTGCACCCTGATTGGCCCTGCCCCTACAGCTCCCACTCTCCCTCACCAAGCCCTCACCCCTTGCCTCACAGACGTACCTGGCTGTTACAGCCAGGCACGTCTGTGACTCCGCCGCTCCACTTGCAGGGCCCCAGGTAAGAGGCCCTGCCGCAGAAGGGGGGAAACGTTTCCCAAAGGCCTGGAAAGCACACCCGGGGCCTCGCAGAGACCTCACTTTCCAGGCTCCCGGGAAGCCATCTGGCAGCGGGGGGGGGGGGGGGAGCGCTTCCCAAAGGCCTGGCAAGTTTGCCAGGCCCTTGGGAAGCGCTCCCTCTCCCCTACCCTCCTCCCACCTCAGACCTTCCCAGCGGCCTGGAAAGCAGCCGGGAAACCAACGGGGAGGACCCTTTCAAAGCCCGTTCTTATGAACAGGCTTTGAAGCTAGTAGGTTCATAATATATACATGTTCCAGTATGCACATTTACAATGCATTCCAAAATTAGACTCAGTAAAATCAACATGAGTAAATATATACCCATTAACCATATAACTGTAACCCAGCACAGTGTTCAGTATTTAACTATTTAACCAACTAAAACATACTGTTTTACAGGTTGGTTGGACTGACGATTGGCCCACGATGTGCCCCGCAGGTGTATCAGGTACTAGGGTGTCCTGGGTGCCACTGTGGGTGTTATCTGGTACTCGAATAAGTTCTTCTTGACAAAACCCTCCCTACCCAATGCCCATACATAACGGTTAGTGATTTCTGTGTATCTGAAGTGTGCATGCACACAAAAGTCTATCCGCAGAGTAAAACTTTGTCGGTTTTAAAGTTGCCCCTGGACCCAAGCTTTGTTTTGAATGTCAAATCGTTTTGGATGTTCGAATCTTGACGTAAGAAGAAAGGCTAAAGCAAAGATGAACCAAATAGTCAAGTATCCAGACAGATTTCAAACAGGAGACCAAATGTGCCTTGAAACCAAAGTCTTCAGCAGGACTCTACTAAATATTGATAAGTGCTTTGTAACACAAAATTCAAACCTGCTCTGTCAGCACCAAATCCTTATGAATTGTTTGAAGTACCCTTCAAAGCTTGAGGAATACAGCACACCCTTCGACAGCCACAGAACAAAAATGAGCCTCTACCAACTATGGACAAATAATTAAAATCATGACTCTCTTGTATTCTGTCAGAAGCTCCTTTTCAGTAAGAATAATGATGCAAATTACGCAGGAACATTACCTCTAATTATTAGAGCATCCACCTTTTAACTTCTCAACATGGCCCTTGTGTTGGCATACCTGTGTAATTTTAAAAGCAGCCGAGTTAAATTTAAATGATGACACCAGGCATGGCAAAGTTAAAGTACAATAAAGTAATTTACTAGAACTATCAAGGTTGGGGGATACAAAACAAGAAAATGCATAGAATCCTATAGCTCATGGCAGAGGGGTAGTCAAACTGCGGCCCTCCAGATGTCCATGTACTACAATTCCCATGTGCCCCTGCCAGTGAACGCTGGCAGGGGCTCATGGGAGTTGCAGTCCATGGACATCTGGAGGGCTGCAGTTTGACTACCCCCGCTCTAAACCCTAGCTGCTACACGGTTAAACTTCAAGATGGATCTCTCCATCTTGAAGTTTAACAATTCCGGATGAGACCACAGCGAAGGGGCATACGTGAGAACCAAATATGTAGGCACTGCCCATAAATGCTTCACATAGCAATAAATATATCACATAACCCACTTTTCTTACTCCCACTCAACAAACAACTAACCCTTTTTCTGACAGCCAGTGGCTGACTCTTGCTAAAAAGCTAACTCCTCAAGAGTTAGCTGCTGACTTCAAGCAGTCCTAGCTCATCTCTAAGATTCACAAATCTGTTTCTGGCTTAGGATGGATTGGCCAGTACATCAGCAAGCATGTTATCGGTAAGCCAATACACAACATCGAGGAGTCCTTCTTTGGACTTCTCTCTAGCAATTGCAATCTTGATCGGGACGTGCCTCGTGCCATCCTTCGTATTTTCGCCTTTGATCGTTGTGATACAGGCTGCATTATCCTCATACATTGTGGCTGGCTTAGGTTCATCCTTTTGCTGCAAAGCGTGCCTTGTATCTGTATCTGTCCACACTTCCATCAGGTGATCTCTTTATCTTGAATGCCCATTTGCATCCAACTGTATTCTTTCCAGCTGGTAATTTAGTGAATGGCCATGTTTGGTTGCTGCATCCACTTCTTCCACTGCATCCAGCCATTTGACCTTTTCACTCATTGAGATGTTGGAACAGGCAATGTCTGGTGTACAAAGAGAAGAAGACCCTGAAGGGGGCAGCAAGGAGACTCTTAGATAGGTCAGTGAGTTCAGGACCTTTCCCTCCTGTTAAGTGTTGCTTCTCGTCTGTCTCTAGATTGCTACACTTAGGGGCAATATCCTGCTTCTACTTGGAAGCTTCTCCATCTCTCTCCTAGGCAACCATGTAGACAGATGCTATCTCTGTCCCTCCCCTGCACTCTCCAGTAATGGTCGTTCTTTAAATAAATCCTTTCCTCCTTAATCCTAAATACAGCATGTGCCTGTCTGTGGCTTATTTACCCTGCTAACATGGAAGACTCACCACCTCTTCCCAGCTTGAGGGTTTGCATTGATCTGGTGCTTTGACATGACAAGTATAATGTTTAGCAAGTATTATTTTGTTCTGTCTTTTTGACCTCCTGACAGTACGTGGTGCTGGCTCATCTTTTTCTTGGGTTGCCCCTTCTGGCTGGGCATTGTTATGAAGCTCTGACTTTTCTCCAGCAGATGGCGCTGCCCCTTCAGATTGATTAAGGTAACATTGTTTGGTAGTTGTTCCACTGGGTGGCGCTCCCCCCTTCTCTTGTGCTTGTCCTTTGTTATTGAGCATTGACTCTGATAGGTGGCATCATGACCCATTGGGTGAAGCCTTATTGTTCCTACATTCCTCTCTTCCTGTAGAGAAATCCTGTGAACAAAACTGTTGGGTACAGTTTTCATCTACAAATACAACATGCTTTATATCCACTTCACATGTCTTGTGATTCATAACTCTAAACTCATACCTCTAACTCCCAGTTCAGATCTGAGATTTAATCTCCCATGCTTTTGCTTTGGCACATAAGCATAGACATTTGCTCCAAAAGTTCTCAAGTGTCCCTGGCTAGTCTTTCTGGCAGTTCTAGCCTCACAGGGCATTTTGCCAATTACCTTTGAATATACTATATTGTGGAAATAAACTGGTGTTAACTGCCATAGCCCGGCAGTTCTCAGGCAAATATGACCCTAACAGCAGGCATTTAGCACTTTCTATTATGTTGAATCTTTCTGCTGTCTCATTTAAGTCTAGGGTGTATAGGATTATATTTCCATGGGAAATACCTCCGGGTTCAAGATAATTCTCAAATGCAGTATTGCAAAATTCTGATCCAGTCAGTTATTAAACATTCAGGAACTTTAGAAAATTAATTCCTCACACAGACCGATTATGCTCGGGGCGGAACGCCCGAGATGGCAGCAACAGGGCTTCAGGGAAAATCCCCGATTATGCCCGACATCGCAGCCATCCCGGGCGCCACCAAGCTCTGGCCCGACCCAGGCCCTAGGAAGGCATTAAGGGAACACCGAATCTTCTGCATTAAGGTAATGCAGAGTCTTCCATGTTCCTGGGGCTACTGTGGGCACCGATGAGGGCTAGGTCAGACTAGCCTAGTGCATAATTGGAGGAGATTTTTCTGCCTCTCGCCCCTGCCAGCACTGCGGCTCTGTGGAGCTGACAGGGGCATCCCCCCATCCCCACTATGCTCTCTGCCATCATGTAGTGGGGGCCCCATGCCCCGCTCCTGCCCACCACCACTCCTGTGAAACACTCCCAGTGGCCCGCATGCCAAAATCATAACTAAGTCCCTGCAACTGCGTTTTTTTTTTCACTCTTTCTCTCCTGTGTCCCCCCCACCCAGTTCCTACGATCTTTTACCAGGGCCCATTCTGCACACATAATATAATGCACTTTCAATGTGCTTTGGCAGCTGGATTTTCCTGTGTGGAACAGGAAAATCTACTTCGAAAGTGCATTGAAAGTGCATTATCTATTGTGTGCAGAATAGGTCCAGGTCTTTCTGCACTTTTCTTTCTCCTTCGTAGACTTTCCTCTGCTTTCTCGAGACTGTCACATTCTTCCCCATTTCCATTTCTCCCCCATTTCCCTTCCCACCACTTTACCCCACCTTATTTCCCACTGTTTGCTACCAGATTCTCTCTACTTTCTCTCTATTTGTCAATTTGTCATCTGATCTTCCTGCTTCCCCCCCCCCCCCCCATTTCTCCCTATATTTCTTCCCAGGTCACTCTCCACTTTATTGCCTATTTCTCACTCGGTCTCTTTCATTTTGTCTCTCCACCACTTTTGGATTTTCTTCCTAGCCCCCTTTCCCCCTTCCCTCCAATTTCCAAATGCTTTCTCCCCCTTTCTCCCTTTAATAATAGTGATGATGATGATGATGTGCCTCAAGTCCAATGGGAGAGTAGCAGTCTAGACATTTCATAATAATAATAATTTTATTTTTTATAGCCGCCCCCTTCCCTAGGCAGCTCAGGGTGTCTAACATCAAAATTAAAAAAAAAATCCCATTTCAATCATAATACACAATAAAATTATTAGTATTAGGTTTTAATATTAACTTGAATTAATTTAAAAGCCACCTTCTCATTATGATTAGTATCTTACTGGGGAGGGAGGGGGTCTTTGTTCAGAGATGAGGCTGATTTTTTTTCATATAGATGTTTTCAGATAGGAAGGCCAGCATATTGTTAGCATATTTCCTGGCCCCAACCAAGGGCCTAGTGGAACAGTCCTGCCTTACAGGCCTCCTGGGATTGTTGAAATTCCCGAAGGGCCCTCAGCAGAGAATTCTACCAAGCCAGGGCCAAGGCTGAAAAGGCCCTGGCCAAAGTAATTTTACTTCTTTGGGGGATAGAGTTCTGTAGCAAATTTTAATAATTTGATCTTAGTGTTCCTTGTCTCTTTCCTGTGATTTCTATACATTTATTCCTCCTCCAGATGTCCATTCTCTCTCTCTCTCTTTCTGGACCTTTTCCGCTTTCTTCTGTGTTCCACTCTGTCTCTCTTCTAGCCTTTTCCTCCACCTTCTTTCCCGCTTTCCCATTCACTTTCTCGCCATATTTTCTCCACTTTCTCTACACTCACCCTAGATTTCTTCTCCCTTGTGACAGACATAGCCAAGTCTAGCCCCCTTTTCAGTATCAGCCACTCCCCCCACTTTGTATTCTGTTTGTCTGGAATAAAACCGAAACTGAACCAGAGAAAAAGGGAACCTCAGTGCAGAATCAAGCCAAAGAAGAGAGGTACCTACTGAAAAGAGCTGATGTTACCAAACATATTGAAATTATATGTAAAGAAATATAAAGATGTCATTGAAACTCATATAAAGATAATAAACAAATTGAGGAACATGAAAAATTGAACTTTTATAATTGATTGCCTAGATGGTAGCCCACCTAGTGGTAATCCATTCCCGGGGGGAATGGATTGTCTGTTGGCGTGGATTTGTTCTGCCTGCCTATTGGAGCCACCCAACCCCTGGGTCTCAGTACGAGTTGAGCTAAGGCGCTTGCAGTTGCAGTTTCACCTTCCTTTAATGTTATTGTTGTTATTGTTATTATGTAAATGTTGTTATCGTTGTTGTTACCCCCTTACTGTTACTTGAATGATGTTACCTATACTATTTTGTTGTTTCCTGTAAACCGCCCTGAGCCTTCGGGAAGAAAGAAAGAAAGAAAGAAAGAAAGAAAGAAAGAAAGAAAGAAAGAAAGAAAGAAAGAAAGAATGTCATGTGGAAGTGGGGATTAGCTCCACATTCATATGGGCTCCCTCCTGGCCTTTTCCATCTGTGTGGAATTGGCCTTGGAAAGGAAAGACAAAATACAAAACATTTAATAAATAACATGGATGTAAATGGGAAAACAATTAAATGATACTCAACGTTTCCCAATGGGGTGTGTCCAGAACATTTTTTATTATTTCTGTGAAAAGAGAAGACAGATAAATTATATCCTTTCGATGACAATCTCCTCCTCCTCTGTCAGCTTCGCCGGGTGCTTTTTTCGTTTCCGACGGACTTTCATGGTACCTTGCTGTCCCCGCTTTATTTTAAGGAACCCTGCAGAAAACCACAAAGGGGAGGGACCTTCAACAAAACAAGGCCAGCAACGATATAGTTGGTAGCGCACACTATCTCCAGGTGAAAGCCAGAATTAGAAGGGGTATCGGCAGAGGAGCCATTTTGCCTGTAAGCTACGTACTTGTTTCTCTTTCCCAAATCTGCAAAATCTGTTTGGCAAAAAGTGGCAGTGGGGAAAAGACTATTTTGAAAGAAACTCTTGCCAATGTTGTCCCCGAGAGGACAGAACTGGATTATATGCCTTGATGCCACTTACATATATTTTTCTACCATTATCAGAAATGAAATGGTCTACCACTCTCCCTCCCTGAATCACTCCAGTATACACACACACACACACACACACACACACACTAGGGACAAAGCCCGCTGAATTCATGAATACAATGGGTGCTAGATAGGGGTGGAAGAACTCTGCGGATGGCATCCCCCTACCCCCAGGATCTGGAAAGGCTGCAGGCAGCTGTTATGGAACTCACTGGCAGGGGCAGCTCTCATTTGGCAGGGATCTGCAGCCTCCAAGCCTCAGAGGGAAGTGGAAGGAGGAGGGGGTGGTCAGGGGCGGAAGGTGATTGGCTGGTCACTGGACAGACAGGCAAGCCGGTTGGAGGAGGAGGCACTCAGGGGTGGGACAGCCACCCTGAGTGGGTGTTAAGCACTGAGTGGCACTTAAGCTATGAGACCAGCTCCTCCTCCTACGCCTTACCAGAAATATTAAGTGGAAAATATATTTTGAATAATAGCTTTGTCATTCTCTTCTCATTCGGTAATAATTGTTTAAAAACTTTTAGAAGTATTGTAGACGGCACTTGAACGTTAAGTGTTTTTTTGTATATGCTTGGTTCTGTCTTTCTAGACACATTTTTATCATTGTTTTGAGATTTCTAAACAAATGATTCAGAAGAACAGTTAAAAATAATGGCTAACCTTTTCTTTTTTTCTTTTTGGGACAAATACATGGAGAAAGCTCAGAGCAAAATGTGCAGGGGCTATTACTATATCGGAATAAAGAAGGTTATGAGCCATTGCGACAGGAATGTTAGGATCCACCTCCTCCTAAGGGCAACCAATGAGAGCTGATGGAATGTTAGAGAGACAGTTGGAGAACAGCCGTTACATTGGCCGTTGGGGGTTTTCAACTGGGAGGAGAGCGAATCCTAGGATCATAGCATTGGAAGGGGCCAACCAGGCCATCTAGTTCAAACCCCTGCTCAATTCAGGATCAGCCTGAAGCATCCATGAAGGACTGGAGAGGAGCTTGAAACAGGGAAGTGGAACTGGTCATCCTTCCCTGATAGCTCCTAGGAAAGATGGGGGGGGGGGCGTGCGTGTGTGACCCGTATCAAGTGTGAGAGGAGGAAAACTGGAGCCTCTGTGTGTATTCTGGCCTCCACAGAAGTTAGCAGATTTGTATCGAATAAGCTTGTGCCTGTTTATCAAACGGTCTCTCTCAACAGCTACAGATTCCCACTAGTAGAACAAAACAGCTACACTTGTCCCTCAAACCCATCTACACTAAGAGCATTGTGAGACCCGTGAGCCAGCTACAGATGTCTGCCAAGTTATTTGACCTTCCATTTTCACCCGAGGAGAACGTGCATGGCTGGTTCCGACGTGACCATACCTTTCTTGCACATCCGAAGGCAAGACTTTCTGGAAGTGAAGTTATTGACATTCCCGCCGCAGCCGCTGTAACTGAACGGGTGGCATTTTCCAGTCGCGTGACTATAGAAGAACCTTTTCTCATTGGCTCTGCAGAGACCTCGGTCCATTGGGGTCCTACAGAAAGACGGCACTGGAGCCGAGCCTAAACAGACCAAGGAAATGTTGTTAGATACAATACAAGATTATCTAATGCTGTCATAGACGTGCAGTCAGCTAAAAACTATTCACGTGAAACCATATGCTTAGGTTCCTGCAGTATCAGACCACCTGTGTGGAGGCTGGAGATCCAGTTCCTACTTAATGCACTCCGTTCTGTAAGTGCCTCTCCTCTCATTCCAAAGAAAGCTGCTCCACTTGTACAAAGAATTGCTCTTTCTGCGGATGAATTCAGAGGCATGTGCTTAGATTTTGGGATTAGATTCTATGGATTTTCACGAACGATGGCACAAAGGGGTGAAACACTGTTCTTCTATAGATAATAACGGGTTGGATCCAGTCAGCTGTCACAAAGCAAGGTTACCCTTTCATAGAAGACAACCGAAACATTCTTCCCTCCCAAAAACGAAGAGTTCGGAGCTGTTGATTGTGTCCGAGAGGGTACATCATGAAACGTCATGACAGAAAATCTATTGCTAAGAACGACTGGCTGGACTAGTCTTATGATACATATAAGACAACCAACCCCCCGCCCTGCATCTCTTTCCTGCTGTTCCCAGGGCAGAAGGGCTTTTATCTTCAAAGGACAGTCAGAACAAAGCAAAACCTACATTTTTACTCCTAGTGGCCAAAAGGGGTCCCGAACTGCTTGCTGGAGCCATAACAAGTAGAATAAGAGACAGCACTGTGAAGGACAGTCTCTGCCTCCTGGGTACAGACTTCGGTATGTGCTGAGAGACATTCAAGGAGAAGGGGGGAGAGGGTAAACAGGAAATCAAGAAAATCAGAGTCCAATAGCACCTTTAAAAGCTAGCTTTTGCCTTATATTTCCACTGTTATGATGGTAGTTCATTAGTCTGAGGAAGGGTGCCTGCACTCGAAAGCTCACGCCTGGAATAAATCTCTGTTGGTCTTAAAGGTGCCATTGGATTCTATTTTTGTTGTGCTACTTCAGACCGACACGGCTACCCACTTGAATTTATTCTTAAGGGAAAAAAGAGTTGAGCTTGATGGTTCCTAGCGCCTTGGTTCACTTTTTACCTGGATCCTTGGCATGTACTAAGCCCAACCTTTTTATCACCGGGGACCACTCAACGCCTTTTACTGAGGCCCGGTGGGGGGGGGGTAGTTTACTCCTCTACTCTCAACCACTGCCCTAACGCTCTCTGATCGCTATGGTAATGTTTAAACATCCCTTCAAAATAAGATACAGACACGCCACAACAATGAAGTGTGTTGTAAAGGGCTGGGGGGGATGAAGTAAAGGGCCGGGGGGGGGGGGGGGGAGAAGGCATCCTTCGGGGTCCACCTCCAATTAGTCCAAGGACCACATGTGCTCCGTGGCCCACAAGTTGGGGATCGCTATACTAAGGGAAGACATGACATCCCTTTATTACTCAACCTCATTGAATTCAACTTATGACAGTTCCCCTTTAAGTGTGGTTTAAGGATTCACGGGGCCCTAGCAGCGTATGGTAGGAGCAGCCAGCCTGGGGGTGAAGGAGCCTTCCATGGTGGAAAGGAGTGTCACTCAGAGTGGGGGGAGTAGAGAGGCTATGGCCCTGGTCCATAGGCGAGAAGACACTGTGCATGCTTCGCTCTCCTCTCACATGGTTTTTGTCCATGCACGTCCTGTGATCCTCAGCACCAGCTTTCCAATTCATTCATTCATTCCTTCTTTCCTTCCTTCCTTCCTTCCTTCCTTCCTTCCTTCCTTCCTTCCTTCCTTCCTTCCTTCCTTCCTTCCTTCCTTCATTCATTCATTCACTTGCTCACTCGCTCGCTCACTCACTCACTCACTCACTCACTCACTCACTCACTCACTCATTCAGTTTATATTCCACCCCAACCCTTTACATATTCTCACCATTGCATTGTATCCTGGCAACTTGGGGACCTGCGGCCCGCCCGCAGGTCCCCAACCTGCGGGCAGGCTGCGGCTCCCTCTCCCCGCCCCCCCCCCCGCAGTAAAAAACTTCCCAGGCCGCAAGCTTGCGGCCCGGGAAGCTTCTTACTGCGGGAGCGCGGGGAGAGGGAATCAGGGCTGGGCCGCGCCCGCGCATTGTGCATGCGTATGGCGCATTCACGCATGCGCAATGCGTGGGTACGGCCCGTGGGCGCGGCCAGATGCCCTGCCGGTCCCCAGCCTCAGAAAGGTTGGGGACCACTGCCTTAACTCACCCAATTTCCTTCTCTTCCTACCAACAATCCCTGGCATAGTTTTCTCAGTGGCCCTTTCTGCTACTTTTGGTGGATTACTAATAAATCTTATATCAGTTATGAAGGTAAGCTGATGGTCCCCAAGCAGGAAGCCACACAAAAACTCGGCATAGCCCTTCCTCAGCAAGCAGAGGCATGACCTAACCAGCCTGGATGACTTTCCCCACGGAAGTAGGATGGAAAATTGCACAGTCACTAACAGACTGTGGGAATAATAATCCATCTAAGCCAAAAGCAAAATCGGTCACCATTCAGTTGAGAAGCTTCTTAGGAACTGTATTGATACAAAGGCTATGACACAGATCTGCCCTCTAGTTGCATTTCTGAAAGGAAATTCTAGGGTTATTAAGAATTGCTATTCGGAAGGCAGTTTTGCTGGTCTCATGATGAACTTTGTTGTTGCCCCAATGGCTGTATTGCATCCAACTGTCCCCAGGAATGAACAGATTTTTGAGGCCCAAGAAAATTGTGTGATCCAAAAGCTAACACTTGACAGAAGACGAGCAATTGCTGCAAGATGAATGGTGCGTATTCTGGAAGACCCAGCGAAGCTACAAGTCCAATGGATTTATTAAGCCTGCGGGTTCAGTGAACATAGACACCGATTCTTCAGAACAGCTCTTTTTATTTAGCAACTCCAGCAACAAACTCCAAATACTTAACAGAGAAAAACAGGCAAACTCATGCACTTTTATACTTTTCAAGCAGGCCGCTGCTGCCTCTGATTGGCCCTAAGCAGAGCAATTTGATTGGCTCTAAGCAGAGCAATCGGATTGGCTCTAAGCAGAGCAATCTGGTTGGACCGTAACAGGTTCCTTTGATTGGTTAGTTCCCTGGCTGGCAGAAGCCTTCATTTGCATCAGCGGCCAAATGCCCACAGACATAACAGTATGTTAAACTATTTGGGAAAGAATGACGGCAGCTTCTGGTGCATTTGAAAAGCGGAGGGCAAGAGCCACAGTCAAATGCTGGACCTGAAGTTTTTGAGTGTACCGTGGTTGGGAGGAATAATGTTGTTAAGTCCTTTAGTGCAGTGGTCCCCAACCCCCGGTCCGGAGACCGGTACCGTTCCGTAGATCAGTCGGTAACAGGCCGCGGCTCCTCCTTGTCCTCCTCATTCTCCTCCCAAGCTGCTGCCTCAGGAGCTGCCCTGCCACTCTGCCGTCGGTTCACCTTTGGTGTTCTCCGACGGCCACCATGGCTGGCAGTGCCCCCCAGCGGGCAGCAGGAAGTCAGGGGTGCAGGCGGGAAAGCAAGCGGAGCAGGGGCTCAGGCGGTGGCAACGTCCCTCAGCAAAAGACTACCCCCCCCAGGCCTCAGTAAAATTGTTAAGCGTTGACCGGTCCCTAGGGATATAAAAGTTGGGGACCACTGCTCTACTGTAAAGAAAACATCTATCCAGGAGAACCTGCTGTAAGAAAAAGAAACGAGAAAGGGAGAGATGTGCTATATTGATATCTGCATCTCCAAATTATGAAAAAAAATGCACGCGAAATTTGAACTCAACGATCAAACACGTCTGAGCCAATTGTTTGGAATATGTGTCCTTGCTAAGCTGCTGGAAGTGAATGCTCACGGCAACAGGTTTTAATGCGCTTTCGGATTTGATTCAAAGAACACCAAGCTAAATTAAACACTGAGAAGTGGATTTTAATGCCGTGGAACTGCTTTGTCAATGCACTTTGTGACCAAGCTTAATACCAAAGCAGCGTGGGTTCAGCGGCCTATTCAAACAGGAGCAGATGTCAGATTCCTAACCCACTCGGGGTGACCGATTTATCGGGTTCGGTGCTCTGCAGCGATCTTCAACAAAGCCTTCACATGACAAAGCTCCTCTTGGTTTAAGCTGGTGGTGGCATTTTGCCTCGGAAAGGGAACACGGCTCTGGCAAATGAGACATTAGGTGCGACTTGGACATTTTGAACCTCAAAGCAGTGGAGAAAATGCCCCCCAAGGATTATACGTCAATGTTACGTACATACTTCACAAAGTTCTTCTATAAATAATAACGGGCAGTTACCTAGCTGTGACGGCCTCTTTCCTGAAACAATCATCCATGACTGCTTTTTCTAGTGAGATGGAAGGATGAGGAAAATTCAGGATGACTCTCCATTGGATATAATGGAGGGATGGGGGCACCCTCTTTGGGAGACCCAAGACGTGGACCTCTTCGACCAATCATTTTGAAATTTGGAGGGGAGTCAGGGAAGAGCTTCCTGGAGCTACCCTGAAACTTTAGAGGATGTATCTCAAACCCTCACCCCCCCAGGCATCGGGAAAGACAGGAATGCCAACATTCCCATTATAGTCTATGGCGCCATTGACTTCCATGGGTGCCAAAAGCCAAAGCGGATGAGTCCTTTGATTACTAAGTAAATTAATATCATTTCTGATTTGTGTGTGTGTGGGGGGGAACTTTTGAGAGGCACGCTTTGTTGAATTAAATATTCTTTTATTTCTGGCATTGCCTACATGTGTGTCCATCTATTCGTTGCTCCAGGAAACTTGTCATTGTTAAAAAAGTAATTCTCGACGCTGGGAACAAGGGAGAGGGAGGCGGGAGCGAGAGGGAGGCAGGATGCTGCAGATGACTTTGGCGCATTTGAGACTCCATACCTTCCTTCTGCTGGTTGCTCTTCGGTCGCTAAGAGTTTTTTAGGGTGGTGAATCCCCTTTTAGGGAATCCCAGAGAAGTGCTTTAAAATGGGAGGATGTAGTGAGCTCTCAGCAGGCCAGATGCTGGATGTGGGCAACATCATGTGAAGGTGCCGGAATATTCAGCTTGCATTTGACTGGCATGACACTACATTTAAAGGGTGCAGAAATCCCCTCATTATATCCCAAGAAATCTAGCAGACCAACAGACTCTGGAAACAGACTACAGCTACACAATTAAATAAATTACTCTAGGTTCTTGAAAAGATCCAGCCTGGATAGCCCAGGGAAGCCCGATCTCCTCAGATCTTGGAAGCTAACTTGATTAGCATTCGGATGGGAGACCACCAAGGAAGTCCAGGGTTGCTATGCAAAGGCAGGCAATGGCAAACCACTTCTGAATGTCTCTTGCCTAGACCTGGGTGGCTCAGGCTAGCACTTGGAAGGATGGCCTCCAAGGAATACCAGGGCTGTGATGCAGGGCCAGGCAATGGCAAACCACCTTCAAAAGTCTCTTGCCCAGCTGCCAGGATCTCACCTCCCCATATTTGATTGTACAGGATCAGCTCTTTGAATTCACTATATTCTCCCCCCCCCCCAAAAAAAAGAAAGACTTTGGTAAGCGTAGCTTTAAAATTATTTAGTTCATTTGAGCTGTAATGTGCATGCGCTCAAGCCAACAGTGGACATTTAGGAGCTAGAGGCTCTTTACGGACAAATGCCAATCCATGATCACTTTGCCATATATTGGTCAGGGTTCACACTGCGTGCCCGCGGTTGTCTCATTCCATTCACACATGTCTGAAGTCCAGCTTTACGTATGTTGTCCGTGGAAGGAAAAAGGATTATTATCCCCTGCAGTAAGATTGTTTTGTGGATCATGTCCAAGAATGTGATGCGTTGAAAATGGAATATTGAACGTAACTGTGAAGATTGATTAGAAGAAGAGATTATTTTTATACCCCACTTTTCAATACCTGAAGGAATCTCAAAGTGACTTACAATTGCCTTCCTTTCCTGGTGTGCTACTTTAGTCACCTGCGCCTCCATAGTAAGAGATGTGGCAAAGTTCATTTCCAAGTTCCTGATTGTGCAGTCTGAAGCTGCACTCTGTCAAGACAAAGGAGGTGCGCTTGTATTTCCTTCCCAGCTGCAGGACCTCAATTTTCAGCGGATTAAGCCTCAGGTGGCTTTGCTGGAGCCACTATGTCATGGCCCGCAGAAACTTGGCTAAAGAATCAGGGGAGTATTCAGCAGGCCACTCATGAGCAGATTGAGCGGGATGTCATCCACATACTGGTGACAACATGCCCCAGACGAGCTTGTCTATAGTGCAAATAAAGATGTTGAATAGGATCACGGAACGGACTGCACCCTGTGGAAGCCTGCAGTGGAGTTTGTAGCAGTGCAACTGGTCTTCTCTGATTGCGACTCTCTGTCCCAACCTTGGAGGAAGAAGACCAGCAATTGAAGGGCTGACCCCTGTGCCCCTGCGTCAGTGAGCAAGAAGCTCATGATCTACTAAGCTGAATGCTGTGGTAAGATCTAGCAATAACAGCAGTGCCAATCCACCTTGATCCAGCTATCTTTGGAGGTCATTTGTCAGAGCCACTAGTGCTATTTCCACCCTGTGGCCGGGCCAGAAGCAAGACTGGAATGGGTCCAGTACCAACACTGCCTCTAGGTACTCCTATAGCTGGTCTGCAGCTACCCATTCTACCACCTTACATAGAAATGCTAGGAACATAATGGGGTGGTAGTTTGTGGGTTCCTGCAGATTCATGTCTGGTTTCTTTAACAGAGGTTGCACTACAGCCTCCCTTAACCTGCTCAGGAATGTCCCTGTTAGTAGGAACCGACTGACAATTTCCAGAAGTGGCCTCCCAATCCTCTCATTACCCGTATTGAGGAGCCACAAGGGACAGGGGCCAAGTGGCCAGCCTCATCGAAGCAAGGAGCCTATCCACTTTGGTCTGTGAAAAACATCCTGAAGTATTCAACTTGGTCCCTTGAAGGCGGCCAAGGGGCCTCTGGTTCAGAAAAGCTCACAATAGCTTCACAGCTATGTGCCGATTGTGTACAATCTGAATATCGCTCCTCAAAGGCGATTGAAGACCAAATCACCCTATGTAACTGCACTGGGAGTGAACTTGTGGATGCAATGGATGTTGCATAGAAGTCCCTCTTCACTACCTTCACTGCCAGGCTTTCGTAAGCATCCTATAAGATGGTCTTGACCCTTTGTTACAAGTCTTCCTCCAAACTCGCCCTAGCCATCTCAGCAATTGCTTCTTTCCTTGTAGCTCCTATGTGTTTGTCTTGCAACAGGGTAAAAGAGGGTGTCAGGGCGCAATTAAATCGATGGCCATCACAAGCTGGTTATTCCAGTTATCAACCCGAACATCAAGTGAATCGCTGGGGGACATTGGCTCCCACAGTACATTCAGGAATCTATTTGGACCCATAGGTCTCCACCAGCAGGTGTAAATTGGCCCTCCACCTACGGAGGGAGGGGACAGGGTACAGATCTGGGCCTTCATGGCTCAGTAGTCTGGCCATGAGACACAGTTAATTGCCATCAGATCTGTACCCATCCCTAGCAAAACACCTCAGTTCGTCTCCTGCCTTGAGAACCGTGCACCATCATGAGTCAGTTTCATCTGGGTGACACTTTGTACCCTCAGAAGATTTTTTGGTATAGCCATCTCAGGGCATGCCACTCTACTGGATTATTTTCAAGAGATGGCTATATTCCATGCTGTGCTGTGTTTTAGGTATCGTGTGGGGAAGGTATCATGATTCAGGAAACAAAATGACACTTCCCAAGTAAGATACAAACACAAGCTTTATTAAGGAAATCTTGCTAAGATTGTCCCCACATAGGCTCCTTGTTTGTGAATTAGCCTCCGCAAGCTATCCGCCAACTCCCAGAAGCACACCTGAGGACAGAGGCAGATAGCCACCAGAAAGGCATGGTGAAAGTCATTTGTCTTTTCCCAGCGGTTTCTCTCTCTCTCCTGTACAACTGTGGAGTATAAAAATGACAAAGCTTGAAGTGGCCAGATAGACAGTGCACAGGTCTGGATAAAAACAACAACCCAGTTTTGTCCAGGTGACCTAATTTACCTAATCTACCTGTCAATGTGCGATGTGCATTTATTTCACTAACGGGTGGGCAACAAGGATCCATCAGTTCAAGCTGAGGATTAATAAACCACCAACCTAAGAAGTTGTCTTAGGAAGGGTCATGGCTCAGTAGCCTGCAGAAGGTCCCAGGTTCAATCCCAGGCATCTCTAGTTGAAAGGACCAGATAGTTGGTGATACGAAATGTTCCACCTACGACCCTGGAGAGCTGCTGCCAATCTGAGTGGACAATACTGTACTTGATGGACCAATGGATTGATCCAGCAGAAGGCAGCTTCCTGTGTTCCTCAGGACCATGCAAATTGTCCTGTAACGTGTGTCCATCCACCTGGGAGGTGCTGGGAGGAACTGCAGTTGTGGTGCAGTGCAGAAGGCCACAGGTTCAAGCCCTGGCAGATCCAGCTAAAAGGGATATCATGTGTCTGGCTTGTGAAAGCCATTCATGGATGCCATGCAGTCTACTAACCTGTACACAAGGCAAAGCTAACCAGAGGTAGCTTCCTATGGCACAGTTTGCTCCCAGGCTAGCACTGCCTCTCCCAGAAGGTGAGGAAAGGATACTCTCTGTGATACCATGTTTGGCTAGAGACGTGCATGCAGGCCACATGTGATAGCGGTTCTCACCCCACTAGGGGAAGTCAAAATGGGTCCTCAGGAAACACGCCACTGCTATGCAATTTTAGATAATCTCATCTAGAATGGTCAACCTATGTTAGGGATTGTTTCTGATGAGCAACCACGTTGTCCTGCTGCTAAAGAAAGAGAGAGCCAGCAAGATGAACAAGATTATATGTGTGTGTGTATCAGAGACATTCAGACATGTATATATAATTAAAAATGTTGACTCAAGAGATAAAAGTTTAGGAAGAAGGTCAATAGTATAATAAGCATATTGAAATTCCCGAGTTTCTCAGTGATAAAGACATATACAACTGTAAACTGGATACAGGGAAATCATTATAAAATTATGGCAAAAGATCTTATTTCTTTTCTGTTATCTAAAAAGAAAAACTCTCAGTTCAAGTAGTCCTGAAGGCCCAGGGACCTCCGTTCCTTCTAGTCTCTGAATAGGGGAGTTTTCACTCTTGAAAGACTGTATCCTCTCTCTCTCTCTCTCTCTCTCTCTCTCTCTCTCTCTCTCACACTCTCTCTCTTGGACCACCACTTCTTGATAAGGATCTTCTCATGCAGACAATCAAAATGCAACTCAACTGTAACAAATCTAAACCTTATGGAGAAGCTGAAGGGTTCCCATCCCCTCAAAAAATCTCCATTATGAAAAGCCGATGGTTAGGATTTTCTATGGCCTCTCCATGTTTGCACCCCACACTTCAATTATTGTAAGCTAAATAACTGCTGCCCCCTGAATGGGTCATTTCCACCACCGCCCCTTTTGTTTACCTGATCTCACCTGCCATTAATGTTCAGTGGGTGTGCTATGCCGATTCATACCCACTGAATTAAATGCAGGAAAAGGAAACCTCTTAATACAAAACATGCTTTCTAAAAAAAAAAAAAAAAAGTCTTGCTATTCATATTTTTGCAGCCCTCCTTTTCATCCAACAGCTTTAAAATCATTTGCCATCCTCATTACAATTAACCTGGACGGAGAAAGCCCATGCTGACTTAACAAAAGGCTTTTGATACATACCTTGCTTTACAGCCAGGGAGCTTTTGTTGACCATACTTGGAAGGACCTTCTCTTCATTTTCCACGTGCACTGAATTAGCTGAAGGGCAAAAGGGAAAGAGGAAATGATAAAAGGGATGGGAAAAGCAGACAAAGAAAACGCTGACATTTACAAAGCAGCATTTCATTACTACATCAGTCGTACCATGATATTTCAAAATAATAGGCACTCTGTTCAGCAATATGGTACTTTGTTTCTCCTCTGTTCATAAAACCTTTCCCATGGAGGTTTGGTGGTGCTTTTTTACTGTCCTCACGGTCACAGAATAGAGCAACTATACAATCTTCATCTGGAAAGGAACAATTCTGGACGGAAGTCGTGGGCATGTCTATCTGAATACTACTTATTTATACACACATACAATGCAGTGTAGTGGTTAAAGGGTTGGATTAGATCTGGGAGACCCGGGTTTGAATCTCTACTCTGCTATGGAAACTTGCTGAGTGACTCATCTTTTAGGGAACAGAGACAGAGAGAGCTGCAAGCATCCACTGCAAATGAAGATGACTTTTTTTCTGCACACTTGACCGAATGAGCCAAGAGCCCAGAGATACAAGAAGATGGTTAATGCTACAAGGACAGACTACTTACGGATGTTCTGGCAGATATCCTGGCATTCGTTCAAAGATTCAAAGTTGTTTTGGTTTCCCAGGCACCCACCATACATGAATTTTTCACACTGCTGAGATTCTGGGTTGTAGAAATACCTGGAAATCAATCCTCTGCAGATTCCAGGATCATTCTCCAAAAGGCAGAAAGAAGGCTTTTCTGTGAACGAAGATGGTTTCGGGAAAAAGGTGTTTAAAACAAATTAGACCTCCGTGAATTAGATTCAGGGTAGCTTTACTGGCATGAAGCAGCAGAACAAAGATTGAGTCCAGGGGCATGTTTCAGACCAACCAAGTTTTATTCTGGACATAAGCTTTTGTGAGCATGCATACTTCAAAAGCTACAAGAGTACCTACACAGAAAACCTCATACCTTGAATCAAATTGTGTCGGTCAGAAAGGCGCCCCTGGACTCCAACTTTGCTCACCTTCCTGAGATCTTTTTGTTCTCTACTCATAGTTGGACAAGATCACCCCATTTACTAATGGCTCATCAGAACTGGAACTCAATGAGGAACCTTCTGGGCTCAAGACTGGCTGTTCAGATTTCTTTTAAAAACAGAGGTTTGGATCCATCAGTTCCATGATGGCCGTCAACCCATCAACACCTAGGCTGATCACCCAAAAATCACCCTGGAAATCCATGAAGGAGAAACAAAGATGATATGCAAAGCTATTCTGTAGCACGACATTGCCTGGCCTCGAGCTAGCACACTGCCTTGCTCTTACAGCTATTGGGTCTACAAAAGGCTTTGTGAACCTTTCTGGGCTCCTCAACCCCTTGCTGAAACTTGACTCCCTTTGAGTAGCTCCCTGCTGCCGGATAGTTGCCTCGAAGCCCAATCTGAACACGGAAGCACTTGCAAAGCCCCGCCTCCCATGCCCAAACCCCTGATCTGATCCAGTTCTCATTCAAATCGGCATCAAAGCTGACACAGTACTTCAATGGCCCTGACCTGGGCAGCCCAGGCAAGCCTGATCCCATCAGAAGCTAAACCCAGCTGACCTTCACTAGTATTTGGAAGGAAAGTCTCCAAGGAACGCTAGGGCAGCCAATGGGAAACCACCTTCGAGCGCCCCTTGCCTGCCTGCCAGGCAATCCTCGGAGTTGTTGGCTGCGTTGGATTAAATAAATGAATACTTTAACAATTATGGTGAATATGAGGAAGGAGAGCTATGCAAGACCAGAGGGAAAGGGGGGGAGGGGTTGTGTTTAAGGCAATACACCATCCAGAAGCCAGCATGACAATTTTATCTTGAAACCAGCTGCCTCACAACGTTTCAAGACAGGTGAGGCACACCGGTAGGTGCATGCAATCTAATCAGGAGGAAGGGAAGAGATAAGGAGTTGTACAGTTCCTTCAGGGTTTCACATCTGCTGGAGCCATAGATACGAGCAGCCATTTCTTCCCTATAGGTTCAATCGTTCTAAAAAAACTAGTATAGCATGGCATCTCCCCCAGAGGACAATGTGCAACGGCTGAGTTTATAGGAGTGGTGTTTGTTCTTGTCAAGGAAACCAAGGAAGAGCTGAAAATGAACATTTGTCTGTTTAATGTACCGTGACTTTTTCTCCCCCTTAACTGAAAACGAAGACACCTAGAAACACAGGTTCTTCCTAGATCTCAGCGGTAAAAGAAGCCTTTCGTTCTAGTGGGAGGCAAATACTCACCCCTTAGCGTTATAATAACATTTGCTGCAGCAACCTTTCTCACTTTATCCGCACTGTTTAACCCGTCTACTTTAATTTCGTATCTTCCGTGGAATCATCTAGAGCTACTTTTGTTTTTAACAGAAGTCAGTCGACACAAGGAGGTTTTAATCTGAGAATTGATTCTGCCGCCTGCAGTCTGATCATGGCAACTGCCCCAGAAATTGTTGGATAAACCCGTTCTAGTCACCGAGCAGCACAGCTGCACCAGTCCTGGAAAATGAATTTTTCGGATTGGTGACAAATCATATGCAGCAGAACATCCTTCGATAGACAAGTTACCTTTCTTAAATCTCGCTCTCTTTTTCTTTTCGGGAAGATCTGCAATTGAAGCAAAAGGTTACAAGAAAAAGGGATGGAGATATATTCCTAGCACAGAGTAATTATTAGATTCTATTTCCAGATCACAATCCTAGAGACTCCCACACATTCGGGAAACCCTTCCAGGGCCCTCAAGAAACCCTAGGGTTTCACAAACCCTGGTTGGAGAAGCCGGCCTTAAGTCTTCAACAGAAGACCAGCATGGAAAACTCTGCAGAGGAAAGCAATAGTCAATAGGAAGATCTAAACCACCCCCCCCCCCGGGTTACTCTATCGGCAGATTGAGATCAGTAACCCCCGTCCACCCCTGGGGGATGATATTTGGGGAGGGGGTGGATTTGGTTGTGATTTTTCACCGTTATATCTTGGATTCTTTTGTATGGATTGCTGTGCATTTTATAGATTCGTTTGGACTGTTTTAGGGAGTAATTTTACTGGGGATTTTATGCACATTCTGTAACCCATCATGAGCCTTTTGGGGAGTGGTGGGCTAGGAATTTAATCAATCAATCAATCAATCAATAAATACATACATACATGAAATAACAACCACCACCACCTCTGCTTCTCTCACTTGCCTTGGAAGCCCCTAGGTAGGGTTCCCTTAAATCTTTGATAGGAGCCCACCCAGGAATCCTCTGCAGAGGAAGGCAATGGCCAACCATCTCTACTTCTCACTCGCCTTGGAAGCCCCTTGTTGGGATCTCCTTAAGTCTTGGATGGAAGGTATTATCCAGCCATGAAAGCTGTCTCGGCTCTAATTTCAGTGCCCAACCGAGAAAATGTGAAAGCTTGTGCACAGTTATTCGCTAAATTACTGAATTCAAGAACAGGAAGGGGGGGGGGAATCATACCAGTAAAACTTAGCAGAGGAAAGTAGAAAAAGCCAGTTCTTCACCTTGTCATTTACCCCCCCAAAATCTCCAGGTATTTTCCAACCTGAACCTGGTGACCCTAGTGCTATCTTAGCATCTCCAAGAGAATCTTTTTCAGCTGAGTCATCAAGTGATGAAATATTAAGCGGTTATCAGGATGTGTGAATCAGCCCTTGGGGACGCAACCTGATGCGTACCGCCTAGAAAAATAGTCCCACTGACTTACTAATGTATGAGAAACAAGTCTTAGGACAAGACTTTCAGCCCAGTTTCTGGCTTTTCCCCAAAGGAACTTCTTAAACTCAAAATAGGAATGCATCTCTGTAGACTCTTTAATTAGAGACGGCATGCCTCAGACTCCAAGCTCATCTTGAAACACTTTCCTGTATTTATATATGTGGAGTTTTGAGATACACATATTTTGTGCGTGGTTTATTTCTCTGTTTTCATGTGGGGTTTCAGATGTGTGTTGTTGTAGATATAAACACAGGCCTGTAGAGTAAGAAAAATGGGGCTTGGACAGGTGACTGAAGTGGTTTTTTGAGTGGATGGAGCAGAGTTGACTGATTTGGGAAGAGACTATGGGTCCAGGATTTTTTTTTAAAAAGCCAAGTGGTTAAAGCAGCCTTTTCCAACCTTTTGACTGGTGTGTGTGTGTGTGAAATTATTTTTCAGACTTCACAGAGCCCCAGAGGTGATATCAGCTGGCCACGCCCCCTGCCACGCCCCCATAAGTGATATTGCTACCCACACCCTTAGCCCTCCTTTTGCTCCCTACCCTTACCTTTACTACTACTATGGCAGCTCTGCCTCATGTAGGCTGGAAATTAAGAGTAGGAGCTGAGAAGACAGCCCAGACCCCCCACCCCAAACCATGCCACGTCCCAGCTGCTGTGGACCCCCTTCCAAACTCCTGTGGACCCTTAGGGGTCCACGGACCCCTGGTTGGGAATCCCTGGGTTAGAGAGTGAGGTGCCATGAGAGAAATCAGTAATTAATCTGTGCAGCATGTGAGCAAATAAATCTTTGGAGTTAGGTCTGTTTAGGGAACTGTAAGAGCAAGAAGGAGAACTGTACCTATCTGAAACCATTACGCTTATGAACTTTACTGAAACCATTCGTGCTCTTATACTTCTAAATAAACCTTATTTATGTTTAAGAGAAAGCAACTGTTTTATTGAGAGTAAAGGATCCCTTTTTACCTCAGAGTCTCCCTCCTCCTTCCCCACCCCCGCAGACACACGCACTGTGACTAACAAATATAATTACAAATTACAAATAATTACAAATAGCCATCTTGTTCTTTAGTTCCAACTGAAACTCCTAAGGTGAGCACCTTTGGAGGTTGTGAAGTTAAGTAAAAGGTAAAGGTATCCCCTGTGCAAGCACCGGGTCATGTCTGACCCTTGGGGTGACGCCCTCTAGCGTTTTCATGGTAGACTCAATACGGGGTGGTTGCCAGTGACTTCCCCAGTCATTACCGTTACTCCCCCAGCAAGCTGGGTACTCATTTTATCGACCTCGGAAGGCTGAGTCAACCTTGAGCCGGCTGTTGAGATTGAACTTCATGGACAGAACTTCAGACTGCATGTCTGCTGCCTTACCACTCTGCGCCCCAAGAGGCTCTTGTGAAGTTAAGTAGGGGGTGCTAATGAGGCCAAGGAAACAGCACAGAGAAGTGCCCTTACAAGTGTCACTAATAAAGGGCCTCAGAAAGAAGCCCGATCTTGCAATATGCATCAAGATCAAATTAAGACAAAGCTGCAATTCCCTTTTTTCCCTACTCGATGGAAATGAGTTCAGTGAAGCACTGAGTAGTTCCACTGGACATTTAAGTCTTCTTCAAGTTATCATCAAGACAGGACGTCCCATCCTTCTGCATCGGTTATAATTTGAAACATGGACCAATATACTAATCAGAAGGAAGGAACGTACTTACCTGGAACTATACACATCGCATGGCATTCTTCTAGAGTTAGGAAGTTGTTCTTGTTGCCTTCACAGCCACCGTAGTCAAAGAGTTCGCACTGGCGGGACTGTATGTTGAAGTGATACCGGGTATGTATGGCTTTGCAGGGTCCAGCATCAGCTTTCATTCCGCAGATGGACAGGCCGAGGTTCAGTGAAGGCAAAGCAGGCCCTAGAAGAAGGTATGTACGAGCAAAATGTGGCATTGTCAGGCAATGCGGGGGGACCTCCTGATGGCACCTAGGATTTGGCTACTGTTTGACACAGAGTGTTGAACTAGATGGGCCACTGACCTGATCCACCATGGCTTATGTTCTTATGTCTGGAACAGTGATACTATATATGCTTGGAGGGGGCACAATGGGAGGACTTCTGGAGTTCTGGCCCTGCTGGTGGACCTCCTGATGGCACCTGGGTTTTGGCCACTGTGTGACTCAAAGTGTTGGACTGGATGGGCCACTGGCCTGATCCAACATGGCTTCTCTTATGTTCTCATGTCTCAGGCAGTGATGTTCTGCATTCCTTGTGCTTGGGGGGAGGCAACAGTGGGAGGGCTTCTGGAGTTCTGGCCCCACTGGTGGACCTTCTGATGGCACCTTCTCAACTGGCCACAAAGCACAAAGAGAAGGTGAAAGAGACATGCTGAGTTACCCAATATATTGTCTGTAGACAGAGAGGCCTGAAAAATCTTTCAGACTATCTTAAAACTACTGGGAAAAGATGCTTCTTCACAATCCTGGACTAAGGTCCCAAAGGTCCTTAAGGGTGAGTGTCACCATCTTGTGTTCAGCTATGAAGCATGTTAGTAACCAGTAGAGCTGATATAGGACTGGTGTGATGTGATCTCTGCAGCTCCAACTAAATTGCCTACATTTTGGTCCAACTGTAGCATCCAAATACCTTCAAGGGCAATCCCACATAAAGCTCATTATGGTGACCAAGTAGGGTGGCATGCATGACATAAATGGAGCAGATGCCTTCCCAAGTAATTAGGCATTCCATACTGAATTCTCGTAACTTGCTAGAGTCTAATAAATCAGTCAAATGGGCATGCAGCAGCCTAGAATGTGGGGAATAAATATATTCCAGGGGGCAGCACCGCCCTAACCAATTAGGGAGTTGTTGACATTCAAGTATTACTTCAGCTCTCTTGCGGATCAAACTTTTAAAACATGGCAGGTCATCAATGTTCTTTATTAAGTATACTACCTAGCCAATATTTTGTGTACTTCAATCAGTTCTCTTGGAAAGAGCCATGAAGCTGCAGCCCACATAACAGACCCATATGGTTTTCATGGCAAGAGACCAACAGAGGTGACCTCTGCCACTTCATAACCACTTAGGCAGCCATTGCCAGCCTAAGAACATCAGGAGTCCCGTCCTTTAAGACTCCTTCAGGTAGAGAAAAGCGGGATGTAAAAACCAACTCTTTTCCACCTTCCTCTCTTGTTGCTCTAAGCATTAAACACAAGCACAGTGTTGGAACAATACACGAGCAGAAACAAAACAATGTGCAAGGCTCCATGAAATCGATGGAAATGTAATGCACAGAGGCGTCACAAAATAAGGGCCAACAATTTTACGCTCTAGAAGGGATCTGCTGTACGCAGGTCTTAGGACTGTTTGGAAGGCCCCAGAACTGTCTTCATACGCCACCCACAGCATTCAGTACACAAGCCAAGAGGCACGAAACAAGCTGTAGCATTTGCCTCTGCATCCTGAGTTCATGTTCCCCGTGCCAAGGAATACACCAGCTGTTCTTTGTGGATTGCGCAGAACTGCAGATGTTTTCTTTACTCAGTTCAGTTGCACAATCCTTCCCAGGTTTCCCCCTAAGGCATCTGCAACAGCCCCATCCAATTCCCTCTCTCAGAGGCCAGATCTTCCCACTGTTCTCCTTTCCCATCTATCTATCTATCTATCTATCTATCTATCTATCTATCTATCTATCTATCTATCTATCTATCTATCTATCTATCTATCTATCTATCTATCTATCTATCTATCTATCTATCTATCTATCTATCTATCTATCTATCTATCTATCTATCTATCTATCTATCCATCTATCCATCTATCCATCCATCCATCCATCCATCCATCCATCCATCCATCCATCCATCCATCCATCCATCCATCCATCCATCCATCCATTCATCATTATCATCCTTCAGTAGACCAAATTACAAAAGTCTAGTCTGGATGGTGCCAGGTCCCTGCCAGCCCTTTCTGCCCCGTGCCACAAAACTCCCGCTAAGTCCTCTGGGGGCTTTGGTGGCCCTTTTACGTGCGGGAGGAGCTGCGTTCCTGCAGGCCCTTCCCGCCCTGTGCCACAAAATGCCTGCTGAGCTTTCTGGACACTTCAGTGGCCCTTTTGTGTATGGCGGCCGGAGGAGCTGTGTCCCTGCCGGCCTTTCCTGTCCTGCACCAAAAATGCCCGCATTGGCGGGCCTTTTGCGTGCGGTGGTAGGAGGAGCCAGGTCTCTGCCAGCGCTCCACCTCCCCACCCCGAGAATGCCCACCGAGGCCGGTTGTGGGAGGGTGGGGGCAGGTGGCTAGTGCCCGTTGTTTTGTCAGATGTAGCGGGCTTTGCTGCTAGTCTATACATAATAAATTTACATAATACGCACAATAAATTAATAATTAAAATTAATTTCTTAATGTGTCATGTGAAGACTTATGTTATGCTTCTGGTGGTTCCAGACTTTTATTCTCCTAATGAAGAAGAGCTAATTTTTGTCCCCTGCTTTTTACTACCCCAAGGGTTATCAAAACAGCTTACCATCGCCTCCCCTTCCTCTCCCCACGACAGACATCCTATGATATAGGTGAGGCTGAGAGAGTTTTAAAAGAACTGTGACTTGTCCAAGGTCACAGAGCAGGGCTCCTGTGTCTCAAACCAGCTTACAATCACCTACCCTTCCTTTCCCCATAACATATACCCTGTGAGGTACGTGAGTCTAAGAGAACTTTGAGAGAACTGTAATATGTCCACGGTCACTCAGCAGGCCTCATGCATCTCAAAGTGGCTATCGGCATCCCTTCCTCTCCCTACAATAGACACCCTGTAAGGCAGGAGGGGGGCTGAGAGAGCCCTGAAAGGTTTGTGACTGGCCCAAGGTCACCCAGCAGGCCTCCTGTACCTCAAAGCAGCTGACAATCACTCACTCCCCCTCCTCTCCCCACAGCAGACACCCTATGAGGCAGTTGAGGCTGAGAGAGCTCTGAGAGAACTGTGACTGGCTCAAGGTCTCTCATCTGGATGCAGGTGGAGGCATGGGGAACCAAACCCAATTCTCCAGATTAGAGGCGGCCACTCTAAACTGCTAAGACAAGCTGACTCTCCGTTCCTTACTGAATGTTCCATGTTCTCCTGGCTCACTCTGTGCAATTCGCCCTGAGTCCACGTGAGACAGGCAGATCTCAGTGAAGTAAAACAGATAAACAATCCCAACCAGACGTCGGATTACATAAATTACCAAACGTGTTCATCACACGTCGTTCCCAAAAAGGATTGCTAGTGAACCATAAAAAATCTAAAATCATGACCTTTTCAAAACATTCTGCCGTCCGACAGAAGCGGAGGGGTGGGGGGGTGGAATTAGAACATACAGCCCACTTTGAATACTTGGGTATAACCATTAGTAGACACCTTCCCTGGGAAGCTCATATTTATTCAACTATAAAAAAACGACAGGGGGTAAATATGAACAGTGTTTAGCAGAACATAAACACTGCACATTTCTGTACCCAGCCGCCTCCTTCCTTGGTAGGGCAGCAATTTCATCCTGTGCTTCAATTAAGGCCCTTCAATTAAAATGACATTTCTGTACTTTAATGGATGTGACATGCAAATTTGCACAAGCAGGAACGGCCCAGGACCACTTCCTCTGGAGTACTTCCGCAGCTAACTTCCCTTTAAAAATCTTTTTTTTTATTATTTACATGGTGCTTTCCCTGGTTTCCCAGACGGTGAACAGCCAGAGTACATGAGTGTTTTCAGAAGCTCCCCCCCCCCTTTTATTATTTTTTTTTCCTAGCAAATATTATCAAGGCAAAACAGCTTCTTTTGAAGGAGGGGGTAAAAAACACCCAGCTTTTTTCCTTCTTGGTCCCCTGACTCAGTTGGCTGTGACAGCTCCCCAACCTTCACCCAGTTCAAAGCTCTTCCTGCTGGGCTATCTAATCTTCAGCTGTGCTCAGTCTTCATGGCCTTTCCCATTTACAAACAGAGGAATGTTAAGCGCTGTGACTCAGGGCTTGCCGGAAATTTGGATGGCAGGATAACAGCCAAGGCAGATACCTGCTCCTTGGAGATTCCGTCAGCAACCACCCGAATAATGTGTGCAAGAGAAGAGGTTTGGCTTCGTGGAGATTACTGATCTAGTCATTACACAAAACCTCAGTGAAGCTGCATAGAAATTCTCCTCTTCTCCGCTTTCTTCTTCCCTCCCCTCGTCCCTCCCCTCTCCTCTTTCCTTCTTCTCTTTCTTCCCTTCTCCTTCCCTCGCCTTTTCCCTTCCTTTCCCTCTTCTCTCCCCTCCCCTCCCCTCCCCTCTCCTTTATTTCCCTTCCCTTCCTCTTTTTTTTTTGCCAAAATTTCTCTTCCCCACACTGGCAACTTTCTGCATTTGTATTTGCATTTTTTCATATTACAAACTGGCTAGACAGCTGTAATAAATGAGCTTGCCCTAACCTGGCAACCTTCTGGGATTTAGTGTTACGAATTATCTGCATGATTACTGAATATCAGATGGAGACCAAATGGAAAGTGGCAAGGTTGAAACAAATAGAGGGGGAAGAAGAAGGGTGTCAGCCAGCTCACGGACAATTTAGGGATGCCAGGCTCCAGGTGGGGCCTGGGGATCCCCCGGAATTACAGCTTGTCTCTAGACAGCAGAGGTCAGTTCCCCTGGAGAAAAGAGATGTTTTGGAGGGTGGACTCTGGCATTGTTCCCACTGAGGTCCCTGTCCGCCCCAGGCTCCACTCCCAAATCTCTAGATTTTTCCAGCCTACACTTGGAAAGGCTACCTCCTCTTCCCCCAACAGTGATCAGGGGGGCCCTGGCAACTTTAGGACACCCGCAACAATAGTCTTTTTCAAACTTTGACCATGGAGGAGCCCCTGAAAGATTTCGAGGAGCCCCAGAAGCAATATCAGCTGTCCATGCCTTCTTGCCACCCCCCCCCCATAAGTTACGTGTCACTGGAAGTGACATCATCACCCCTGTTAACAGGCAGACCTGGGGAGGACAGGAAGTGGTTTAAGGTGGGAGTAGCGTGCAGGCTCCGCCCCCTCCCAGGTGCAGAAAGTACAAGAGAACACCCTCATGCTTGGGAGGGGGAGCAACGGAAGTGGGTGGTGTCCTAGCATGTGGCCAAGTCCATTATGGCAGGAGGGGAAATGCTGTGGACCCCCTCCAGAACTCTCACGGACCCCTGGTTGGGAATCCCTGGTCTGTATAATAGGGATGGTGCTGAATTTCTTGCCTGTTGTATTTTGACTCTTTTGATTTCACTTCTCCACTGTATGAATGAAACCCACGGGTATCTTTCTTGTTTTGTTGCCATTTTTAGTTCCTTTACATCCTTCCCCACAACATTCACGCTTTCAGCTTCTCCTGATCTCAAACTATGACATGAGTGCACCGAGCAGAGCATATGGATTCCACACACATTGCATGTAGCAGCCTGAAGAGTCCAAACGAGCCCAAACTTGTCAGAGCTCTGAAGCAAAGCAGGGCTGAGCATGGTGAGTGTTTGGAAGTAACACCTCCAAGGAAGACCTACCCTTGAGATAGGAAATCGGCAAGGAAGACCTTCCTTGAGATGGGAAACCCCCAAGGAAGACCTGCCTTGAGATGGGGAGCCCCCGAGGAAGACCTGCCTTGAGATGGGGAGCCCCCAAAGAAGACCCGCCTTGAGATGGGGAACCCCCAAGGAAGACCTTCCTTGAGATGGGGAGCCCCCAAAGAAGACGCGCCTTGAGATGGGGAACCCCCAAGGAAGACCTTCCTTGAGATTGGACACCCCCAAAGAAGACCTGCCTTGAGATAGGGAGCCCCCAAGGAAGACCTGCCTTGAGATGGGGAACCTCCAAGGGAGACCTGCCTTGAAATTGAACACCCGCGGGGCTGTCCAGCGTCACAAGGGCAGAGGGGGGAAGGGGTAGCCCCGTGGCTACCTCTGCAGCACTCTGTGGGGCTCTCCAGCATCAATGGAACAGCAGGGGGAGTGGTTGCCACCTCCCCCCATCCCAGAGCCCCATGCTTGGCTTTGTACCATCACGCGCCCTCTGCAGAGGGCCGGAGACGGAGCAGGGAATGGCCACTGCCTTCCCCCATCCCCCCAATGTCCGGCGCCCACCTGCGAGCTCTTTGCGCTGCCACTGCTGCAAGGGGGGGGGCTAGAGCCCATTGTATTTGGCATTAAACGGGCTTATCTGCTAGTCAAATGAATAAAACGTGAAAGTCCAAATTGGTGTCTACAAATGAACCCACAAAACCAACCATGAAAAGCAGAGAAACGCTGGGATAAATATACACAAAGATAAAAGGAAATAAAATTAAGGACACCTGCTCATCTCTGTTTTATGCTATTAGTAATGATGTGGGTGATGAATGCCATAGCAACCTGAGATGTTACCCATTGGCAGTGCTGCCGTATAAACAAAGACACCGCTTTAAAATTAGCAGCTGTTTTTAGAAGCACAGCTGATCTTCTAGCCGGCCTGCAGCATGCATACAAGTCTGTCAGCCCAAGGAGGCACAGCGGGTGCTCTGCTGGGTTCCCCCTACTCCACCTATGACCAGCTTGTGGACTGGAATCAGGACATCAGGATTCTATATGGCCGCCATCTTCAGGTAGAGAAATACCTGGAGATTTGGGGAGAGCCAGTTTAGGAAAGGTAAAGGCCCTCAGTGGAGTAATGCCATACAGTCTGCCCTCCATTTCCCCCAGGAGAACTGTTCTCTGTAGTCAGAGACTCAAAGAATCACAGAACTGGAAGGGGTCCTGCAGACCATCTCATCCAACTCCCTGTTCAATGCAGGACCAACCTCAAGCATCCCTGGCAAGTATTCGTCCAACCACTGCTTGAAGACTTCCAGTGAGGAGGAGCTCACCCACGCCCGAGCCAGCTGATACCACTGCAGAACCATTTTCCTAATATCTTTCCACCCAAAATGTAAGCCCCTTACTGCGGGTGCTTCCCACAGAAACTGCTCCCTGCCCTCCTCTAAGTGGCAGCCTTTCCAATACCAAAAGAGAGTCCTCATGTCTCCTCTCAGCCTCCTCTTCTCTATACTGATGAATTATAATTATGGGAGGCCATCAAGCCCCACCTGGAAATTAGTATTCTGTAGGGGCTTCCACCCCCAGGGAGTGGTCTTGGGGTGCAGAAGGAGCCGGTGACTGACTGCCTCCGTCCTTTGGCCTTTATTGCTATTTATTTTATTTAGCATATTTTATCTCATACAAAGTTCTTTGCTCCTATCCTCACATGCCAACCTGTGAGGTAGGTGAGGTTCAGAGGGAATGACTAGCGCAAGGTAACCCAGGAAGCTTCACGGCAAAGGGCTTCCACTCTGGGTTTCTCAGATCGACTAGGGCCAGGGCCTTCTCAGTCCTGGCCCCTACCTGGTGGAATGAGCTCCCGGAAGAGCTACGGGCCCTGCGGGAGCTTTCGACATTCCACAGGGCCTGTAAGACGGAGCTCTTCCACCAGGTCTATGGTTGAGGCCGGCGTGCTAGGGAAGAGCTGAACCCCACCACTCTGGGTTACTTTTAGGCAGGTTAATGGTCAACGACCCCTGCCCCCGTTGGTGGATAGTGGGCGAGTTTAGTTATATTTAGTCCGCCGCTTCTGGACATCTCTGCAGCTTCTGAACATCTTGGAAACTGTTTGTAATTATGGAATAGTCCTGGTTTTAGGGGAATTTTATTGGGATATTTTACTGGGGTTTTATATATGTTGTAACTCGCCACAAGCCATTGGGAGTGGCAGGCTGGAAATTCAAATATCATCATCATCATCATCATCATCATGATCATCATCATGTAACACTGTGACTACCCACACCATGCTGTCTCTCAGGAGAACATAAGAGAAGTCATGTTGGATTGGGCCAATGGCTCCTCCAGTCCAACACTCATGGCACAAACCCAGAAGCCATCAGGAGGTCCTCCAGCAGGGCCAGAAGTCCAGAAGCCACAAATACCTGGAGCTCATATATACTGAATCAGACCCTTGATCCATCCAGGTCAGTACTGTTCACTCAGATTGGCAGTGGCTCTCCAGGGTCTCAGGTGGAGGTCTTTCACATCACCTACTGTCAGGTCCTTTAACTGGAGATGGCGGGGATTGAACCTGGGACCTTCTACATGCCAAATAGATGCTCCGTCACTGAGCCACTGCCCCTCACACAGTTATCCTCCCCACATACACACACGAACCAGAAATACAGAGCATCACCGCCCCAGATAGTGTGCTCCATCTATACCTTGAGGCTAAGAGCCACTGATGGACCTCTGCTCCAGATGTTTCTCCAATCCCCTCTTGAAGCTGTCTAAGCTTGTAGCTGTCACCACTTCCCATTTATCAGGTGATATGACCATATGTGGTCATGTTGCTCCCCCCTCCTTCCCAAATGGTCAGTGATGGGCCTGGAGGGGGTGGGAACAGGAAGGGTCCTGGGTGGGTTTGCACCATTTCTTGAATCTTGAGGAACGTTTTGGGGGGTTCTCAACAGGGAAAAAGCTGAGAAAGGCTGGGGTAGACAGCAAAAACAGTTCATGAAGATTTCAAGCCCTCGTTTCTTTTGTCCTCCATCTTCATAGAATCATAGAATCATAGAGTTGGAAGGGGCCATACAGGCCATCTAGTCCAACCCCCTGCTCAACGCAGGATCAGCCCTAAGCATCCTAAAGCAAGGGGTCCACCCATGTGAGAAGTATTTTGTGCACCTTATGAGGACAATACAGATATGTCAGAAGCTGCTCCGTAAGGCTTCTCCATGTTGGGACACCAGCTGAATGTCATAGTTCTCATGTGAATGATGCGTTCACGTGAGGGATAATACGGTTGCGATAAGCCCCCAAAGGTTAATGCGTGAACTGACCTTGTCTTCTCTTATATGAAAACTCTGTACTCTGAAAACATGAGGGCTTTCTATTCAAGACGTTGAAATCTCTTACCGGCCGTGGCATCGTGATATTCATCCCTGGCCTCTGAATGGGCAGTTGCATGGCAAGCTATCAAGCTGAAGAGAAGGAAGAGGGCCATCTCTGGAAGCAAGGACACTTTCATTGTGCTTATTTCTCCTGTGAAAGCCAAGCAAAAATCAAGAAGATGCACTTTAATATAGAATTGTTTCAAAATGCCCATCCTCGTTTGAGTCTCAGGCAAAAGTAGGGATGTCAACCCCCTGGAGAAAGTAGTCTGGAATCCAGTTGTAATTTCAGGATACACACAAACACACACACACACACACACACATGGGGACTGGCAACCCCAGATATCAAAGATACCAAGAACTTCGCCCATTGAAAAAAAATGCTCCCTGATTTTGCCTTTGGATTGCTGTATTTTACAGAACGATTTCACAGACGCGTGTGCTATTTGCATAAGAAAAGCAAAATGGGATAATAAATGCCTCCACTGTAATCTTGTCACCCAGTTTAAGAAAATAAACCTTTGCCCTACAGCAGGTGCCAAGGGAGATCCCAGGTGAGGGGTGCCAGCTTTGGGTTGGGAATGGGGTTGCCAGCCTCCAGGCGGGACCTGGAGATCTCCCATAAATTAGAACAGGTGACAGAGATCAGTTCTGCTAGAGAAAAAGGCAGATTTGTAGGGTGGACTCTATGGTATTGTAGCCCACAGTGGTTCCTCCCTCCACCTCTCTCCATCCTCAGAATCTCAGGTATATCCCCATGCAGAGTTGGCAACTCAAGTTGGGAAACACCTGGGAATTTCTGGAGTGGATTTGGGTGGAAAGATATCAGTAGGATAAAGGTAAAGGTAAAGGTATCCCCTGTGCAAGCACCGAGTCATGTCTGACCCTTGGGGTGACACCCTCTAGGGTTTTCATGGCAGACGCAATACGGGGTGGTTTGCCAGTGCCTTCCCCAGTCATTACCGTTTACCCCCCAGCAAGCTGAGTACTCATTTTACCGACCTCGGAAGGATGGAAGGCTGAGTCAACCTTGAGCCGGCTGCTGGGATCGAACTCCCAGCCTCATGGTCAGAGCTTCAGACTGCATATCTGCTGCCTTACCACTCTGCGCCACAAGAGGCTCATCAGTAGGATATTAGGGTATAAATACCATAGTATAAGGAATGGTAGAGGACAGGAAGGCCTGGAGGATCATCGTCCATGGGGTCACGATGGGTCGGACACGAACTTCGCACCTCACAACAACCATAGTATAAAGGCGCTTGCTCCTGGGGAGGAAAGCTATGGCAAATCTAGACAGCATCCTAAAAAGCAGAGACATCACCCTGCCAACAAAAGTGTGTTTAGTCAAGGCTATGGTATTCCCAGTTGCAATGTATGGCTGCGAAAGTTGGACCATAAGGAAGGTCGAGCGTCAAAGAATTGAGGCTTTTGAACTCTGGTGCTGGAGAAGACTCTTGCGAGTCCCTTGGACTGCAAGGCGAACAAACCGGTCAGTCCTAGAGGAGATCAGCCTTGACTGCTCTTTAGAAGGCCAGATCCTGAAGGTGAAACTCAAATACTTTGGCCACCTCATGAGAAGAAAGGACTTCTGGAGAAGAGCCTAATGCTGGGAGTGATTGAGGGCAAAAGAAGAAGGGGACGACAGAGAATGAGGTAGCTGGATGGAGTCCCTGAAGCAGTCCATGTGACTCCAGGGAATGGTAGAAGGTCTGGAGGATCATTGTCCATGGGGTCACGATGGGTCAAACATGACTTCGCAACTAATAACAACCACCATAGTTTTAGAGTTCCCAGGTTCCCCCTGGCCACAGGTGGGAGCCAGTGACTCCAGCCCTGGGCAGTTCTTGGATGAGAGACCACTTAGGAAGTCCAGGGTCTCTACACAAAAGCAGGCAATGGAAAACCACTTCTATTTTGTCTCTTGCCTTAGAAATCCTTTGGGGCCCCTGTAAGTCAAGAACACGCAAAGCCATCTTATTTAGAATCAGATTCTTGGTCCATCACAGTCCATAATGTCTACTCAGATTGGCAGCAGCTCTCCAGGGTCTCAGGTAGAGGTCTTCCCCATCACCTCCTGTCTGATCCTTTCATCTGGAGATGCTGGGGATTGAACCTGAGACCTTCTACTTGCCGAGAAGAGGCTCTGCCACTGAGTCAGGGTCTCGGGTCAAGGTTCTTCCCATCCCCTCCAGCTTGGTCCTTTTAGCTGGAGATGCTGGGGATTGAACCTGGGACCTTCTGCATGACGAGCAGATGCTGTCCCACTATGGCCCTCTCCCTCCAAATGTTGACTGAGATTCTATGGCAAACAGGGAAAAAAAGAAAGAAAAGGAACAAATACAACAGAAATCGCCAGCGAAATAAATTTCTGGGAGAGCCTGTCTCATTCTCCAAGGGAACAAGATTAGCATCGTGAATATTGCACAATGTTTTTATTTCTTTAAAGGCACGTTTTGTTGGACAAGATCGGGGAGGAACAGGAGAGAGAAGACATTCCTCGAAAGTGGAATCATTTGTTATACACTTGCCCCATGGCACAAGTTGGTACAGGAAGGCCTTTTAATCATTTTTAGTTTCACCTGCCTGATCTCAAATTCCCACTTTGTTGCACCGCTTGGAAAAGGGCAGGCAGAGAATGCTACGGAGGTCAGTGCAGATAAGGTCCCGCTGGATCTCCCTTCCGGCCTTACGCCACACATCACTATTTCAATCGAAATCGGCATTCAGCCAACGATGCTAAAACTGGGAATTAACAGCCTTCTACTTTGGCGAAGTCAAGTAGCTGGGCAGAAGGAGAACACATCACATGGTTTCATGTTCAACTGCTCTGTTTACTCAGCTACAGCCAGGCTGGCAAAAGGGTTAGAGCAGGGATTCCCAATCGGGGTTCTGGGGAAAAGCCCAATAAATTCTTGACTTGTCTTGCTGACAACTTCATTTTCCAGAAAGCGGAAGAGGCAACCAGGGGGTCTGCTGGTTTAGACTTGATTCTCACCAATAGGGAAGAACTGGTTGATGACGTAAAAGTAGTGATCATGTGGTTTTGAACTTTATTATCTTGGGGAAGAGAAAAGATGTACATACAGGCTGGACTTCAGGAAAGCAAACTTTAGCAAAATTAAAGTTGGGTAGAATTCCATGGTCAGAAAAACCTAAGGAGATGGAAGTCCCAGAAGGTCGGAAGTTCCTCAAAAGTGAAATAGTGAAGGCACAATCACAGATAATTCCCCTGAGAAGGAAAACTGGGAGGAAACTAAAGAAACCAGGGTGGGTCCATAAACAGACTTCAAAAGATTTTAGTAATAAGAAAGATTCATTTAGGAAATGGAAGGAGGACCTTATAACCAAGAACGGATATAAGCAAATAACCAAAGCTTCTTGGGAGAGTGTTAGAAACGCTAAAGCTCAGTATGAGCTTAGGCTAGGAAGAAAAGCTAAAGACAATAAAAACAAGTTTTTTAGTTATATTCAAAGTAAGAAAAAATACAGGGACATGGTAGGACCATTGCGGGGACCAGAAACCGACATTGCAACAGTGATAAAGAGAAGGCTGAACTGCTCAATTCCTACTTCTCCTCGGTCTTCTCTTGTGAGGGGAATCACACTCAATGTGGCAAAATCATTTCATGTGATGAGGGATGGGAGTTGTGCCCAAGGATCACTGTAGGGGTAGTCTATCAACACGTAGTATCTTTTTAAAAAGCCAGATTCTCTTGGCCAGATGAATTGCATTCAAAGAACTTATAGTTGTAATTTCTGAGCCTCTGTCCATTATTTTTGACAATTCTCGGAGAACAGATGAAGTGCCAGAAGATTGGAGGTGGGCAAATGTTGTCTCCATCTTCAAGAAGGGGAAAAAGGAGGATCTGGGTAACTACTGACCCGTCAGCTTGACGTCTATAGCTGGCAAAATTTTAGAACAATCATCAGTCGCTCCTTGAGCAGCTAGAGCAGCTAGAATTACTCAAGAGTCAGCATGGCTTTCTCAAGAACAAGTCATGTAAGACTAACCTTATCTTTTTTTTTTTGAGAAAGTTACTCCCTTGCTGGATCAGGGGAATGCTGTGGACACTGTTTGTCTTGATTTCAGTAAGGCTTTTGATACGTTTCCACATGATATTCTTATTGAAAGGGGTTAAAATGTGGTATCGGTCCTATTACTGTTAGGTGGATCGAGAACTGGATGACATCTCAAACCCAAAGGATGCTTGTAAATAGTTAATCATCTTTTTTAGGTGGAGTTATGAGTAGAATGCCTCAGGGATCTGTCCTGGGCCCTGTGTTGTTCAACATATTTATAAATGATTTTGATGAAGGAATAGAGGGGGTAATTATTAAATTTGCAGACGACACTAAACTGGGAGAGGCAGCAAACACACCAGAAGACAGAATCAGAATACAAGATGATCTTGGCAGGCTAGAAAACTGGGCTAAAATGAATAAAATTAATTTCAATAGTGATAAATGTAAAGTTCTTCATTTAGGTAAGAAAAATCATATGCATCACTATAGGATGTGTGAGAGTTGTCCTGGCAGTAGTACGTGTGAAAAGGATCTATGATGCTACTCTATGATTCTATGAATCCTGGTGTTATGTGAGAGCTCCCCAGGGGTTACATGACCTTTTCCAGAAATTTGGACGGCCATTGACATTGACAATAGGGTAAAATAAGCTCATATTATAAACTAAAACTGAGTAAAATTGGCTGACTGAAACGTCTTAATTCTGGCTTGATAAACAACCATTACAAATTCAGCTACACACAATGTTGTCTCTGCAGAGAGATAATTGAGCAGGCACTGAAGTGAACTTGGTTGGTCTTAAAGGTACCCTGGGATTCACAGTTTAGTGGTTTGTTGTTTTGCTTCTCAAGATGGGTAGAAGGGAAAGCAAAAGAAAAGCCAGCAAACTGGTCATGACCCAGCTCTGGACATGTCTGGCAAATGTCACTGCTCCCAGTCCACTTCCTGTGCTGTAGCTTTGATAAGTCACTCTTGTGGCTACTGTGTGAAGGAAAAGGAGGCAGCAGAAGGAGAAACAGCGAAAGATGATGGATGAGAATACAAGACCACAATCCGGCGTGGCCATGAATGCCATTTAAGTTATAGATTTTTTTAAAGTTCAGTGTAATTAGCCAATGTGATGCCAGTTCCCTAATGAAAAGAAACATCACATCTCTGGTTACGGTTAGAATATATTAGCAGGCTCTTGTAAACTCTCTTCCTGCTCACTTCAAGAGTTCCCGACCGAGAAAAATTCCTGGCGGGCTGTGTCCTGGCTTGCCAATCTCCAGGTAGAACCAGGAGACTTATTGGAATTGGAACTGATCTCCAGGGATCAGCTCCCTGGGAGGAAATGGCAGCTTCGGAGGGTGGACTCTATGGAGATCCCTCCCCTCCCAAAACCACAGCTTCTCAGACTCCACTACCAAATCTCCAGGAATCTGCCAAGCCAGAGCTGGCAACCGTCTTGCGTCCATGGTCATTTATTTGCTTGTCCATTGGAAGAAGAAGAAGAGTTAGTTTTTATACTCCACTTTTCTCTACTCTAAGGACTCTCAAAGCAGGTAACAATGGGCTTCAATCCTCTCTCCACAACAAGCCCCCTGAGAGGCAGGTAGAGCTGAGAGAGCTCTGAGAGAACTGAGACAGGCCCAAGGTCCCCCACCAGGCCTCCTGTGTCTCAAGGCAGCAGACAATGGCCTTCCCGTCCTCTCCCTTCTTCCCTTCCTCTCCCCCTTGTGAGGCAGGTGGAGCTGAACGTGCTCTGAGAGAACGGAGACTGGCCCAAGGTCCCCTAGCAGGTCTTCTGTGTCTCAAAGCAGTGCCTTCTCTCCCCACAACAGGCCCCTTGTGAGACAGATGGGGCTGAGAGAGTTCTGAGAGAACTGGGCCTGCCCTAAGGTCCCCCAGCAGGCCTCCTGGGTCTCAAAAAGGCTGACAATAGCCTTCCCTTCCTCTCCCCACAACAGGCACCCTGTGAGGCAGGTGAGACTGAGAGAGCTCTGAGAGAACTGAGACTGGCCCAAAGTCCCCCCCGCAGGCCTAAGAGGAATAAGGAGTGGGGAACCAAACCTGGTTCTCCAGATTAGAGTCAATGGCTCATAACTCCCGCACTGGTTCTCTCCTGGGAAGGGAGGTTGCTAATTTTCAGCTGGCTCGTGTTCTTTTGCCATCGGCAGCAGCCTCATCTGTGCACCATAGTGGGTGATAATGCTTTTCTCCCTGCTCAGTCATCAGAGTCTCTTCACTATATAACACAGAGCCTTGCTGATTCTCCTTGCCAGTCAGAACGGACACAAAGGGTTCTTTTCATATGTGGATCCTAAGGAAAACACAAGCCACAGGGTCCCCTTCACGTTTCAAGACTCTTGCTGCCGCTTTAGCTGTCTATTACTTGTACCATACGGAAGGAGTGGATTGTACCTGGTTTCCTCTGTGGTAATGGGTCATATTTTGGTTCCCCTAAACTAGGGGCTGGTGCTGGAGAAGACTCTTGCGAGTCCCTTGGACTGCAAGGCGAACAAACCGGTCAGTCCTAGAGGAGATCAGCCCTGACTGCTCCTTAGAAGGCCAGATCCTGAAGATGAAACTCAAATGCTTTGGCCACCTCATGAGAAGGAAGGACTCCCTGGAGAAGAGCCTAATGCTGGGAGCGATCGAGGGTAAAAGAAGAAGGGGACGACAGAGAATGAGGTGGATGGATGGAGTCACTGAAGCAGTAGGTGCAAATTTAAATGGACTCCAGGTAGAGGACAGGAAGGCCTGGAGGATCATTGTCCATGGGGTTGTGATGAGTCGGAAACGACTTCGCACCTAACAACAACAACAAAACTAGGGGCATCCAGCCCTTTTAGAACATTTAGATTTATGGCACAGTGTGCTGGATGCAACCACAAAATGGCTGCCACAGGAAGCAGGAGCAGTCACCAAAATGGCCGCCACAGCTTAACTTCAGTCACACAGCGAAAATGCTTGTGCCGTGGTGGCGACAGCCCCACTGCAACATTTTAAAGAATCTGCACAGCCAATCACATCTCCATTGGCCAATCACAGGTCTTGCAGAGCAAAAAACCCACCTGGCCCTGCCCTAAAGATTTCACTCCCAGACTGAAAAGACCTTTCTTCGTAGCCTGCTGCCATTAGCTCCCCAAGTCTCACTGGAAGGAGGCGGGATAGGGTTGCCATCTCCAGGTTAGAAATTCCTGGATATTTAGGGGGTGGAGACTGGGGTGGAGACTGGGTTGGGGAGGGGAGGAATTTTAGTGGTGCATAATGCCCTAGAGCCCACCTTCCCAAAAGAGCCTATTTTTCTCCAGAGGAAATGATCTCTGACACATGGTGATCAGCTGAAATGAGGATTTCCAAATTCCAAGTGAGAGAGAGCCAGTTTGGTGTAGTGGTTAGGAGTGCGGACTTCTAATCTGGCATGCCGGGTTTGATTCTGCACTCCCCCACATGCAACCAGCTGGGTGACCTTGGGCTCATCACAGCACTGATAAAACTGATCTGACCAGGCAGGAATATCAGGGCTCTCTCAGCCTCACCCACCCCACAGGGTGTCTGTTGTGGGGAGAGGAATGGGAAGGTGACTGTAAGCCGCTTTGAGCCTCCTTCGGGTAGGGAAAAGCGGCATATAAGAACCAACTCTTCTTCTTCTTCTTCTTCTTAAAGCCCATGAGAGGCAAATGTATAATAAAAGCTCCACGTTTATTTTGTAGTAGTAAGAGCTTCAGTAATGGCGTCCTTATCCTAACTTGCTTATCGAGAACTCCCTTACGGTTAGACTATCGAGAATTTTTCGGTAACATTGCTTTCGAATCATAAATCTTCATCAGAATCCCAATTATATCTGCCTCGAAACACACAAAGGGAAATAGTCACAGAAAGAAACTCATTGACACAGCGCATTCTGCATAAAAGCTAACATCAGGCCAAATCACAAAGGAATGGGGTTCGGCGATCATGATTCTTAGGCAGCTCAATACTATTTGTAAATTATACACAAAACATCTCTGGGTTAAGCTCTGCAAGTGGTTGGAACAAAAGCAACGTCTTGGATATAGAGCAATGAAAAAAAGGGACACAATCTTTGTATTGCTGGCTATGCACAGAGGTGTACAGGCGTCATGAAGAAAAGTTCTTCATCCAGTCGTCAGCTTGAATATGTGTTATTCCATTTATTATTATTATTATTATTAGATTTATATCCCGCCACTCCCTTGCAGCTCGTGGCGGGTAACAATATCACAAATCCCCATTAAAACCCCATAAAAACAATAATAACATTGCCAATATTACCGGCATGGCAAGAATGGCAGCTCAACTTCCCCTCCCCTCCCACCCACTACTAGCGGGTGGAGAGGAGGTCCTGATGATGTTTTGCTTCGGATCCAGAACCCGAGTCCCCAGGGGGGGGGCATAGATCTATTACCAGCCCCGGCCTCAACCATAAACCTGGTGGAAGAGCTCCGTCTTGCAGGCCCTGCGGAACGTTGAAAGATCCTGCAGGTCCCGCAGCTCTCCCGGGAGCTCATTCCACCAGGTCGGGGCCAGGACCGAAAAGGCCCTGACCCTGGTCGAGGCCAGGCGTGCTTCCCTAGGGCTTCCCTTCACTTCAGTTGCAGTCTCCAGTTGGAGGGTAGCTACAGGCAGCTAGTTCAGCTTGTTTCGATAATTCTGCTTCTGACACCACAACAAACTAAAACTCTGCTCAACATATATACTTACGATACGCTGACATAATTAGCAACAACACAGTCCTAAGAGACTCACCAGATCTATATACAAAGGCACTGCCCTTCATTTGATCTGGTGAGTGTTTTAGTTATGTATTGTTTCTAACTAGGTCAGTATATCGTAGAAATGTATTTCAAGCACATTTATGATTTGTTGTAGCGTCTAAAGAAGTATCTGCGAAACAAGCTGACCTAGCTTGTCGCCACGGTACAATTGGAGACTATTATCGAATAAGTTAATAAAGCATATTCAAGCTGACAACTAGATGAAGAGCTTTTCTTCAAAACGCCTGTACACTTTTGTGCATTGCCAGCAAGTTTGTGTGGCTTTTTTCATTGCATGATTACACCTTTTTTTGTATATTACTGGATATAGAGCAAGCTGGGTTTGCCCAAGGCCATTCAACAATTGACTATTGCTTAATGCTGAACCACTTAATATACAAGGACCATTTCCACTCACCACTTGTCCAGTGACAGGGTAAATTTTGGGTTCTGCATGACGTCGGTGCTGTCCCAGGCCTGGCCCGACTCAGGCCCTCATTTGCCCTGCAGCAAGAGAACGTGATCCGTGTTCTGTTCTTTGCCCGGGGCATCAATGGGGCCTATGTTGGGCCTGGGCCTTCCGGAAGGGAAGAGTCGGACCGTCTTGGACCAGCTCCTCCCCACCCTCACCCGGGGGGAGACGCCTGGGGCATCTTTTAAATTTAAAAATGCGGTTTTGCGTTAATATGCAATGCCACGTTCTTAAACCAGCAAACAGAAAAGGCCCCTCAGTGCTGCCCGTCAGGGCACCAAAACCCAGGAGTGTGAACCGTGGGTGGATGAGGTGCAGTGGGCCAAAGGCTCCCCCATGCAGGAGTGGGAAGAGGCATGGCAACCTGCCCCGGCTCAAAAACCAGATGGCAGCCGAGTATGGAGCCTCCCATGCAGTAAAGCTCAAGCAGATCTATGTAAATAACAGTACTCTATACGCCGCTTTTGTGGATTTGAAGGGGGCTTTTGATACAGTAGTACACAGGGAGCTTTGGGCCAAATGGGGAGCATCATCCATCGATTAAAGGTAATTACATCTGATTATTAATGAGCCTCTTGTGGCGCAGAGTGGTAAGGCAGTGATATGCTGTCTGAAGCTGTTTGCCCATGAGGCTGGGAGTTCAATCCCAGCAGCCGGCTCAAGGTTGACTCAGCCTTCCATCCTTCCGAGGTCGGTAAAATGAGTACCCAGCTTGCTGGGGGGTAAACGGTAATGACTGGGGAAGGCACTGGCAAACCACCCCGTATTGAGTCTGCCATGAAAACGCTAGAGGGCATCACCCCAAGGGTCAGACATGACTCGGTGCTTGCACAGGGGATACCTTTACAGGGGATACCTTTACATTACCTTTACATCTGATTATCAGATTGCGTGACAACACTAAGCTATAGATAAGATTTACACCTGATGGCCAATCATCTAAGCCAATAGCTTCACAAAAAAGGAGTAAGACTGTGGCAGAGATCAGTTCACTTGGAGAAAATTGATGCTTCAGAAGGTGAACTCTGTGGCATTGTACTCCACTGAGGTCCCTTTTCTCCCCAAATTCACCCCCCAAATCTCCAGGTATTTCCCACGTCAGAGATGACATCTCTAGCTGAAACACCAGGAGATCTCTAGCTGCCACCTGCAGACTGGCAACCTTAAACTGGGAGTTTCACTCGAAAGCCACTGTGGCCCACCAACATCTCTTTCTTGGGATGGTGGCAGTCAATAAATGGTGCAATCTGAGGTAGCAACCCTTCGAAGACTACTGCATGGTTTCGGTGGAAGTAAGGAGCAGAATGAAAGCCACTGGTTTTCATCCCCAAACGATGACAGGCTGGTCAAAATACTTTTGTGACAATGTGAAACTCCCCCTCCCTCTTTCTCTTTTGTTGCTGCCAAGTCACAGCTGCCTTATGGTGACCCTGAGGGGTTTTCAAGGCAAGAGATGAGCAGAGGTGATTTCCCTGCCTCTGTGAAGCAAACCCTAGACTTCCATGGGGGTTCCCCAGCCAAGGCTTAACCAACCGTGCTTAGCTTCAAGACAACAAACAAGGTTGGGCTAGCCTGGGCAAGCCAGATCAGGGCAACGTTCTCTTAGCAAGGGTTGTTCCTATGAAGTGTTTTTCTTTTCTTTTTTTTGGTGATGCAATAATAACAACCCACAGTCAAAAAACTTGTTTACTTTATCATCGATGTATAAAGAATACCCTTTTCATCCACAAAGCAGCCTCACCTCTTATTTGATTCTGGGAAATCAACTTTGTGCTGGGTAAAAACATTTTGCGTTTCATGATTTTTTAAAAACTGTGCCTCTGCCTTTTCAGTTCCACTTTATCCCCACCTGGAGTTGCCAATCTCCAGGCGGTGCCAGGAAATTTCTCCAGACAAAACAGATCCCCCTCCCCCTGAGAATCTGGCTGCTTGGTAGGGGGGGCACTAGGTCATCAGAATCTATTGAGACCCCTCTCCTCTAACAGGACTGTGACCAGCCCAAAGTCACCCAGCTGGCTGTATGTGGAGGAGCAGGGAATCAAACCCAGCTTGCCAGATTAGAGGCCACCACTCTTAACCATGACACCTACTAAGGAATATTGACTACAACACTGGAATCCAAACAGTTCCGCAGGGCTTGCAAAAGGGAGCTCCTCTACCAGGCATTTGGTTGAGGTTGACCTGGACCATCGCTTCCAATTGGCCCTCAGGCCCCCCCGCCTCCTATTATGACCGCCACCAATCTGCCTAACGCACCGGGTCCCAGTAAGAGTTGAGCTGAGGCTCCTTTGCAGTTCTATCTTATTATTACTGCTATTATCATGTTGGAGTTATTATTGCTGTATTGTTATTGCTGTTGTCACATGTGTTTCCTTATGTTATCTGTACCCGTTTCCTGTTCCCTGTAAACCGCCCTGAGCCTTCGGGGGAGGGCAGTATATAAATATAAATAAATATAAATATAAATAAAATAAATAAAATAAACTACTACGTATTTAATAGAACATCTTTTCGCCACTTCTGCATATCCATTTGAACCTTTCACGGATCAGTGGAATATTGAGGGTAGAAGAAAGTCTAGACTTGACGGAATTTCCCTCCACCAGCTGCTTGTACATAATTAGCGTATCCTGCCGGTAGCTCATTCCCTTCCTTTCTATACATGCTGACAGTTGAACTTCTACCACTGTACATAAAAAAAAAACTTGAGGGGAAAACCTAAGGGGCAAGATAGCAGAGAGGCCCCACACACCATGAGTCACAGCCTTAGAAAGGGGTCAGGATGGAACTCACTTGAAAACAAATGCTTTCCCTGAATTTCTGTCTCTGCATTTCTTTTCCAGTCACTGAATGACCCCTTTCCAGAGCACAGACAAATGATGTGTGGGCTCTCCCTCCTATCTTGCTTCCTTTGCTAATGTCATCATGTTCCGGGGACACCAGTGCCCTGCAAATGACAAGGGCTCTGGTCACGAACGATTTCCTGCACATGTTGAATCATAGAATCTTAGAGTTGGAAGGGACCTCCGGGGTCATCTAGTCCAACTCCCTGCACTATGCAGGACACTCACATCCCTATCGCTCATCCACTGTAACCTGAGAGTTGTCCTGGCAGTAGCACGTGTGAAAAGGATCTATGATGCTACTCTATGATTCTATGAATCCTGGGATTATGCGAGAGCTCCCCAGGGGTTACACGGCCTTTCCCGGAAATGTGGACGGCCATTGACATCACTAGATGTCACTGGAGCCCATGTCCCTTGTTGTTCTCCAGGCCTAGTCTCTTTTCCATACCTACTTCTCTGGATAAGGATTAGATTTATATATCAGCTCTCTTGGCTAACTGGCTCTCCAGATGAGAGACCACCTGTGTCTCCTAGGCACAAGCCAACTAAGGGCCTGAGTAGTGCCAGGCCTGGGCCTGCCCCCAGACCAATCCCACTTCCTTCTGGAAGCAGGAATTAGCCTTGAGGTGATGAGGCCAGCAGAAGCAGTCTCTGAGCTCGGTTCCGGGGACACCAGTGCCCTGCAAATGACAAGAGCTCTGGTCACGAACGATTTCCTGCACATGTTGAATCATAGAATCTTAGAGTTGGAAGGGACCTCCGGGGTCATCTAGTCCAACCCCCTGCAGAATGCAGGGAATTCACAACTAAATGCCCAATCACAGTGACCCCAGTTCCATGCCCAGATGATGTTCTCTCCCCCACCCCATCCCCAGAATCCCTGGTCAGTTTGACCTAGAGGAAATTTGCCTCCCAGCCCCGAAGTGGTGATTGGCATTTCCCTGGACATGCAAGAAAGAGCCAAGAGCCAAGCATGGACACAATCCCTTGTGCCCACCTACTCACAATCTGCCTAAATTCACAGAATCAGAATTTTTGTGAGGTGGATATCTAGCCTCTGCTTAAAAACTTCCAAGGAAGGAGAACCTACCTCCTCCTGAGGAAGCTTGTTCCACTGAGGAACCACTCCGTCAGGAACTTCTTCCTGATGTTTAGCCGAAAATTCTTCTGAATTAATTTCATCCCATTGGTTCTGGTCTGACCCTCTAGGGCAGGGGTAGTCAACCTGTGGTCCTCGAGATGTTCATGGACTACAATTCCCATGAGCCCCTGCCAGCATTTGCTACAGCAGGGGCTCCTGGGAATTGTAGTCCATGAACATCTCGAGGACCACAGGTTGACTACCCCTGCTCTAGGGAACAGAAAACAACTCTGCTGTATCCACTATGTGACAGCCCTTCAAATATTTGAAGGTTATCATATCACCTCTTTGTCGTCTTCTCTCCAAGCTAAACAGACCAAGGTCCCTCAACCTTTCCTCATACGACTTGAGAGAGCCAGTTTGGTGTAGTGGTTAGGAGTGCGGACTTCTAATCTGGCATGCCGGGTTCGATTCTGCACTCCCCCACATGCAACCAGCTGGGTGACCTTGGGCTAGTCACAGCACAGATAAAGCTGTTCTGACCGGGCAGTGATATCAGGGCACTCTCAGCCTCACCCACCCCACAGGGTGTCTGTTGTGGGGAGAGGAATGGGAAGGCGACTGTAAGTCGCTTTGAGCCTCCTTCGGGTAGGGAAAAGTGGCATATAAGAACCAACTCTTCTTCTTCCCCAAGCCCCTCAACATTTTCGTTGCTCTCCTCTGGACACGCTCCAGTTTGTCTACATCATTCTCCAATTGTGATGCCCAAAACTGAACACAGTATTCTAAGTGAAGTCTAACCAGGGCCCATTCCGCACACATAGGATAATGCACTTTCAATGTGCTTTGGCAGCTGGATTTTCCTGTGCGGAACAGGAAAACCTACTTTTAAAGTGCATTGAAAGTGCATTATCTATTGTGTGCAGACTAGGTCCAGGACACAGTAAATCAGTACCATCACCTCATGCAATCTGAACACTATACTTCTTTTGATGCAGCCCCAAATCCCATTTGCCTTTTTAGCCACTGAGTCACACTGCTAACTCACGTTCAGTGTCTGGTCTACTAAGACCCCCCCCCCGAACCTTTTCACACATAGTACTGCCAAGAAAAGTCTCCCCCATCCTATAGTGATCGATTTAATTTTTCCCACCAAAGTAAAATTGAAATTCATTCATTCATTTTAGCTCAGTTTTCCAGCCTGCCAAGATCATCCTGAATCCTGATTCTGTCTTCTGATGTGTTTGCTGCCCCTCCCAGTTTAGTGTCACCTGCAGATTTAATAAGCACCCCCTCTATTCCTTCATCTGGATCCTTTATAAATATGCTGAACAACACAGGGCCCAGGACAGATCCTTGAGGCACTCCACTAGTCATTCTTCTCCAACAGGATAACGAATCATGAACAAGAACCCTTTGGGTGCGAACTGTCAACTAGTTATCAATCCACCCAAAAGTAAAATGATCCATACTGCATTTTACCAACTTGTCAACAATACCATATGGAATCTTGTCAAAAGCTTGACTGAAATGGAGATAAACTATGTCCACATGATATATTAAACACAGCAGCAATTTGGAATTTACCACAGTGGTTTACACAAGGAGTGTCTGGCCACATAACAAATGTCCTACCTAGGCTACGCAGAGGAATCCTCAGAGAGCTGCTTTCTCTGGGTTTTTTAGTGAGACAGAAACAGAGCTGGAAGGGATCCCCAAGGGTCATCTAGTCCAACCCTCTGAACGATTACAGAAATCAACACACACCCCTCTCCCAGTGACCCCTGCTTTATGCCCAGAGGGAGGCAAAAACTTTTTGGGATCCCTGGGCCATTCTAACCTAGAGGAAAATCCCTTCCTGACCCCAAAGCGAACTAGTCATATGAAGGTTGGGATTTTATCCAGAACAAGTTGATTCTGGAATTTGACTCCTATGTCGAGTTGCAATGGTGAAACCCAGCTTTGGGTGGTGGCAGCTATAACAGGTCAGTGAAATAGCAGAAGACCCTGCCAAACAGCTGAGCCTCTAGATCAGCTGCTTGGCAGCATCTTTCTTCTCTGCACTCTCCTCTGAGGTTGAAGCAGCCCAAAATCCCATCTGCCTTTTTAGCCACTAAGTCACACTGCTGACTCATGTCCAGTGTCTGGTCTACCAAGACCCCCAGATCCTTTTCACACATGCTAATGCCAAGAAAAGTCTCTACTATCCTCCAGTGATGCATTTGATTTTTCCCACCTAAGTGAAATTCATTTATTCATTTTAGCTCAGTTTTCCAGTCCTATTAGATAGTTCATTTGATGCCTTCTAGTGTTTGACTTCACACATAACACTGTTTACTCTCTTTACTTTACCCTCTTTAGTTTCGAGAGCCAACATGATGTAGTGGATAAGACCGGTGGTCTCTAATCCAGAGAACTGGGATTGATTCTCCGCTCCTCCACATGTTGCCAGCTGGGTGACCATGGGGTCGTGATTCTGTCGGTGCTCTCTGACCCTCTCCCAACTCACAGGGTGTCTGTTGTGGGGAGAGGGAAGGGAAGGTAATTGTAGGTCACTTTGGGGCCTTCAGGTAGTAAAAAGCAGGGGAAGAAGAAGAAGAAGAAGAAGAAGAAGAAGAAGAAGAAGAAGAAGAAGAAGAAGAAGAAGAAGAAGAAGAAGAAGAAGAAGAAACTGGTTCTCATATGCTGCTTTTTCTCTACCTGAAGGAGTCTCAAAGCAGCTTACAATCACTTTCCCCTTCCTCTCCCCACAATAGACACCCTGTGAGGTAGGTGAGACTGGGAGAGCCCTGATATTACTGAAGAAGAGTATATACCGCTTTTCTCTACCCGAAGGAGTCTCAAAGAGGCTTACATTCACCTTCCCTTTCCTCTCCCCACAACAGACACCCTGTGAGGTGGGTGCGGCAGAGAGAGCCCTGATCTTCCTGCTCGGTCAGAACAGTTTTATCAGTGCTGTGGCGAGCCCAAGGTCACCCAGCTGGCTGCACGTGGGAGAGCGCAGAATCGAACCTGGCATGCCAGATTAGAAGTTGGCACTCCTAACCACTACACGACGCTGGCTACTCCAAACCAGCTCTTCTTTTTCTTTCTGTTGCCTGTGGAGTCAGTGAGAAATTGAAGCATTCCCTTTTATTTATTCCCTTTTAGACAAGCAATCCCTGTTATTTCTTCAGCTCATTTCTTTCATTCCGCCCCATCTTTTCCAACACTACAGACCCAAAGCGGAAGACATCCTTCATGCACATTACTTTCCCCGCGACCCTGCAAAGTCCAGTGTGCGAGGCTCCTTGGCCGAGCAAAGATTTGAACCCAGGGCCGCCATCCCTTCCTCTGGCATTCCAGCCAAAATTCAGGATCTTTGTTTCGAAACTATACAAGGCCCACCCAAAGCCCACAGGCAAAGGGTCACCCATTTCTTTTCAGCTCTCACCGACAAGTTCTCAAAATGGCTAGCTTTAAAGCTGCCAACGCTAGGTTGGGGAATTCCTGGAGTCTGACAGATGGAGCTTACGTAGAGTGCAGGAGTGCCAAACGGTGGCTCTCCAGATGCCCACGGACTACAATCCCCATGAGCCCCTGCCAGCAGGGGCTCATGGGAATTGTAGTCCATGGGCATCTGGAGAGCCACCGTTTGGCCACCCCTGGCATAGGGTATTCAAAGGGAGAGTGATCGCCTGGCTCTCTGTGCACCACCCTGGACTTTCTCAGAGGTCTCCCACCCGAACGCCAGCTGGGGCTAACAGCTCCTGAGATCGGATGGCATCGGGCTAGCGGGGCTAGGGCAGCTTCTCTGATGCGGAGCCTCCACAGCACAGAAACCGAGCCCAGCTCAACTCGGCTGACCCCCGCTTAGCTCCCCAAAGGAGTCCACAGCAAGCTCCCTTGGGCTCCCCAATTCCCAGCCACCCTCCGGAACAGCCCTTTCCTCCGGGGAACAGATCCCCATAGCCTGGCAGTCAGCCCTGATTCCGGGTCTCCAGGCCGCTCCTGGAGGCTGGCAACCCCAGCCAGCATCGCTAAGCCCAGGGAGCCCTGATCTTTGCCTAGAGAGCTCTCTAGGGATGCCAGTCCCCAGCGGTCAGGGATCAGTTCCTCTGGAGAACATGGATGCTTTGCAGGGCGGACTCAGTGGCAATGGGCACCCCAAGGAGGTCCCCGTCCTCCCCAAATCCCGCCCATTCCTGGCTCCACCCCCAAAGTCTCCAGGTATTTTCCCAACCCAGAGCTGGCAACCCTCGAGCTCTCTCTTCACCCCTCCTTCTCTCCCTGGAAGCTTAAACCCTTCCTATGGCTCTTTTCCCCACCCCATCAGCGGGTAGGGTTTCCAGATCCAGGTCAGGAAACTCCTGGAGATTTGGGGGCCGGGAAGTAGGGTTGCCAGATCCGGGTCGGGAAACTCCTGGAGCTTATTGGATGGGAGACAAGGGACCTCAGTGGGACACAAAGCCACAGAGTCTACCCCCCCCACCTCCCCACCCAAGCGCCTCTTTTCTCCAGGGAGAGAGCTGTAAGTCCGGGGGATCCCAAAGTACCGCCTGGAGACTGGCCTCCCGTCCCCTCCGTCCGGCTCCAAAACCGCCTCCTCCGTCCAGGCGCCGCTAGTCGTTGTCGTCTGTCACCCCCGCCTCCGCCCCCAGGAAGGCAGCGCCAGAGCCCCCCATTCCCGCATCCCGTCCGCCGCCGCTCCGCACTCACCGCGCCGCTTTCCCCGGGCGCAGAAGCCTCCCGGGCGGGAGGTGAGCAGCGCCGGCCTTCCCGTCTGGAGTCGCTCGCGGACTGCGGTTCTTTCCCTCCCGTGGGAAGCGGGAGGAGCCACGGCCCGCCGCCGGACGCAACTCTGGCCGACCCCCGCGCAGGAAGAAGAGGGCTCGGCGGGAGAGAGCCGCCCCCTTCCCTTTCCCCTCCCGCCCTCTTCCCCGGGGCTTCCCCCGAGACAGCCATCCGGCGCCCGATCCTGTGCACGGCTTCGCCCTGCGGGGCAAAGCCCAAAATCCGAAATTCTGGTCTAGGCGAAAGGGTGTGTGTGTGTGTGTGTGTGTCTGAGCGGGCTGGGACAGAAGGGAAAAGTCCTTGGGATGTTGGATAACACGCTTTCAATGAAGTTTTGAGGCACGATTTCCCATGGCCAGAACAGGAACATAACTTCTAAAGTGCACTGAAAGCACATTATGTGGAATGAGACTGTTCGAGCCATAGGTTCAGAGAGGGGCACCGACATCCGTCGTAATTTGAGCTCTTTATTAAGACCCCAGCATAGGTCAAGCACAACAGAGATCTGAGCTGAATAACCCCCAAAACGTCTGACTTCTATACACAAGCCAAACTATAGATCCTCCTGTCAGTGCAGGGTAAAGGTAAAGGTATCCCCTGTGCAAGCACCGGATCATGTCTGACCCATGGGGTGATGCCCTCTAGCCTTTTCATGGCAGACTCAATACGGGGTGGTTTGCCAGTGCCTTCCCCAGTCATTACCGTTTACCCCCCAAGCGTGCTGGGTCCTCGTTTTACCGACCTCGGAAGGATGGAAGGCTGAGTCAACCTTGAGCCGGCTGCTGGGATCGAACTCCCAGCCTCATGGTCAGAGCTTTCAGGCTGCATGTCTGCTGCCTTACCACTCTGCACCACAAGAGGCTCTCATTGCAGGTTATTGGTCAGTTTAACTTTAAGTTGACGGGATCAGGCAGAGTGGATCTGGCAGCACACTGGTCACTTTCATGCTGGCTAGGATCCTGTCTTAAGACTTCAGGCCCAGTCCTCTGCAGTGCTACAGACACAACAAAGGATCTCTCTCCACAGCTTCTTCTCTCCTATTCCTCATATGTTGGGGAATGTGCTTTCAGTGTGCTTTTGCAGTGGGATCTCCCTGTGCGGAACAGCAAAAGCGGCTTCTAAAGGGTCGTTGGAGTGAAATTTAGTTATTTTGCTTCAGACCAACAGGGCTATGCATTTGAAGCTACTGTGTTTAGGTTGCAGAAACCGGGATCCTACTATATAAGTTTCACAATTGTTTGTTGTTTTATTAGATTTATATGCCCCTCCTCCTGGCAAGCCGACTCGGGGCGGATAAGAACAAAATAATTACATGGGGTTAGAACACTTAACACAATTTTGACAGCAATTAAAATCAAAACCAATTAAAACATTCCTGTAAAAAAGGAGGGCTTGGAGCCACGGGGAGGTGGGGGGCGCTCCCTCACATTGTGCAACCAGCTGTTCTTGGCAGGCCCCTGCAGGTGGCCTTTAGGGCCCTTCCATTCTTCAGAACTGCCAAAACATACCTAAAAATGAAAACGGTAGGCAAAAGGAACCCATTTTTGACATTTTCATTGCATACCTCATACGGACACCCCTGCCCCTGCCTCTCCCATGTCAAAAGATTGAGGAGCTTTCTGGATGGAATTTAAGTCAATGCATCGATTTCTTTCAAAGTTTGGAAGGAAAACAACTGTGGAAGCTTTCTGGGTGTTCAGTCTCTCAAAGCTCTCTCAGCCTCACCTCTCTGACCGGGCGTCTGTTGTGGGGAGAGGAAAGGGAAAGCGAATGTAAGCCGCTTTGAAACACCTTCGGGTAGAAAAAAGTGGCATATAAGAACAAACTCTTCTTCTTCTTCAGTAATATCTGGGCTCTCTCAGCCTCACCCACCTCACAGGGTGTCTGTTATGGGGAGAGGAAAGGGAAAACAATTGGAAACCACTTTGAGACTCCTTCTGGTGGAGAAAAGCAGCATATAAGAACCAACTCTAGTAGGTGCCGTTGAGTGAGCTCTGAGAGAACTAGAACTAGCTGAAGGTCACCCAGCTGGCTGCATTTGGAGGCAGAGTCGGGGTTCTCCAGATTAGAGTCCACCACCATTCACCCCTACTGTTAACCACTATCTCAGGTGAACCCATCTCTGTTGCCTGGAAATCAGTTACAATTCCAGGAGCTTTCCAGCCACCAACAGTACAAGAGGGTGGCAACCTGAAATCTAGAAGCAAAAGAAAAATCAAACCATTCCATAACGTGATTGGCTATTTGGAACACCATTTGTCTCTGAAGAATTATGATTACCTAAGAGACATGGCCTTGATCACCTAGGGGGGAAATGGTTACGGGAATGCGTCATGAGGCAGAAAGCTTTGGATAAATATTGTAAAATATAAATCAGGCTCACCACAAATTGTTTAAGTGGTTTTCTGGCTCTCAGCATTTTAGTCCGACATTGGGAGATAATACAGACTCATTTTCTTGCAGGAGGGAGCCAGACTCTGGGAGAACCTTAAAGACTAAAATAAATAAATGAATGAATAAATAAAAATGTGGCAGGGAGGTGCTTTTGTAAGTCTTTGCTCATTCCTTCAGATATCTGGTATCTGAAGTGGTACCTGAAGAAGTGAGCAGCGACTCTTTTCTACTGAAGAATTGAGAAGTGACTCACGAAAGCTCCTCCCCTGCCACAAATGCTGTTAGTCTATAAATGCTCCTGGACTCCTGCTCTTTTCTACTGAAGAAGTGAGCAGTGACTCACGAAAGCTCCTCCCCTGCCACAAATGCTGTTAGTCTTTAAAGAGCTCCTGGACTCTTGCTCTTTCCTACTGAAGAAGTGAGAAGTGACTCACGAAAGCTCCTCCCCTGCCACAAATGCTGTTAGTCTTTAAAGTGCTCCTGGACTCTTGCTCTTTCCTACTGAAGAAGTGAGAAGTGACTCACGAAAGCTCCTCCCCTGCCACAAATGCTGTTAGTCTTTAAAGAGCTCCTGGACTCTTGCTCTTTCCTACTGAAGAAGTGAGCAGTGACTCACGAAAGCTCCTCCCCTGCCACAAATGCTGTTAGTCTTTAAAGAGCTCCTGGACTCTTGCTCTTTCCTACTGAAGAAGTGAGCAGTGACTCAGGAAAGCTCCTCCCCTGCCACAAATGCTGTTAGTCTTTAAAGAGCTCCTGGACTCCTGCTCTTTTCTACTGAAGAAGTGAGCAGTGACTCACGAAAGCTCCTCCCCTGCCACAAATGCTGTTAGTCTTTAAAGAGCTCCTGGACTCTTGCTCTTTCCTACTGAAGAAGTGAGCAGTGACTCACGAAAGCTCCTCCCCTGCCACAAATGCTGTTAGTCTTTAAAGTGCTCCTGGACTCTTGCTCTTTCCTACTGAAGAAGTGAGAAGTGACTCACGAAAGCTCCTCCCCTGCCACAAATGCTGTTAGTCTTTAAAGTGCTCCTGGACTCTTGCTCTTTCCTACTGAAGAAGTGAGAAGTGACTCCCGAAAGCTCCTCCCCTGCCACAAATGCTGTTAGTCTTTAAAGTGCTTCTGGACTCTTGCTCTTTTCTACTGAAGAATTGAGAAGTGACTCACAAAAGCTCCTCCCCTGCCACAAATGCTGTTAGTCTTTAAAGTGCTCCTGGACTCTTGCTCTTTTCTACTGAAGAAGTGAGCAGCGACTCATGAAAGCTCCTCCCCCGCCACAAATGCTGTTAGTCTTTAAAGTGCTCCTAGACTTTTGCTCTTTTCCACTGAAGAATTGAGAAGTGACTCATTTATTTATTATTTATTTATCATACTTCTATATCGCCCTCCCCGGAGGCTCAGGGCGGTTTACATTATAACAGAGAACCATACATAAAACATGAAAGCTCCTCCCCTGCCACAACTGCTGCTAGTCTTTAAAGTGCTCATGGACTCTTGCTCTTTCCTACTGAAGAAGTGAGCAGTGACTCACGAAAGCTCCTCCCCTGCTACCATGTTGTTCATCTTTAAAGTGCTCTTTTCTGCTGCTACAGACAATCAAGGCAACCCATCTTGAGCTAACAGTGCCTTGTTAAGACACTTGTTATCCTCTGTGGCCCTCTTCTGGCAATATTTATCATCACAAGGCTGGATCTAAGTGGCTTCTCTGGGAAGGGGAGACTGGAGAAGGAAATTGTCTGTCTTGACTGCTAAAAAGGGCCTTCCAGGGATCATGGGACTTGGTGGCATGGGATCTGTAGTGAGGGAGGGGATTCAGCAAAGCAAAGAGAGTCACTTATCTTGCTGTGACTTGGATAAGCTGAATCTGGCTTCCATTTTAATGCTGTATGCAGCCAAACAATCTGACTTCAGTGGTGAGAATTCTCCTCAGGATAGTTTGGTTGTTTGTCCGCGTCCATAGAGAAGAAAGCCCATCTGGAAATAAAAAGAACTGCATTTTTACATGCAGGAGTGGTTTAAGGATTTGCGGGGCCCATAGCCCCGGAGCCAGTTTAAGGATTCACGGGGCTCTAGCCGAATATTATTGCAATGGGAGCCGTCAGACTGGGGGCAGAGCCCCCCCCCGCCCAGTGGAAAGGGGTGTCACTCCAAGTATCCTTTAAAAAAATAGATAGATAGATAGATAGATAGATAGATAGATAGATAGATAGATAGATAGATAGATAGATAGATAGATAGATAGATAGATAGATAGATAGATAGATAGATAGATAGATAGATAGATAGATAGATAGATAGATAGATAGATAGATAGATAGATTACGGTACTAGACCAGTAGTCAAATTACAAAATACATAAAAACAACTGGCATTAACCCGATAAAAGAATAATTGATAACTAAAATATTATAAAATTTAAAAACATTCCAGCTATAAGAATCATTCTGATTTTAAAACTCACAAGCATTATCTCAAGCAATTGAGACTATCTCTACCTCCGAATCCTACCAGCTCTTCCTTGTTTTGATAGCTCTCCAAGCAAATCTGGCCACAACAGAAGTTATTTCTGTGCTTTTGTCTGACAACATGTCTGTGATTGCCTCTGAGTTGGGCTCATTCTGTAGGGAAGGTATAATTTCTCCCCTGAATTGATCGTATATTTTATTTGATTTTTCTGATTGGTTACAGAACAGAGGTAGAAAAGAAAAAGAGCAATAGAAAGTTTGTTTTTACAAACATTATAAAAAATAAATTGTCCCAGTGCCTTTGAAATTCCTCAGCTGGTCTGTGGTTTACAACAGCTGTTAGCTTAGTCATCACCGCTAAAGTGTCTTTGAAGGTGCTTGTTGATGTTTCATTTCAAGCTTTTATTGCTGTTCCAAAATATTCGCCATTTTCTTCTCTTGCCTTTCTTTTCAGTGTGGCCAACTAACTCATTGATTTGCCTCTAGTATATGGTTTACTTGTTTCGCATATAGTTGTTCTTGTCACATCAGCAGTATTATTGATCTGGAAGAATTCTCTTGACAATGTTTCAGCAATTCAGGAACCTCCAGCATCATTTCATTAATCCTCCACCATCTTATTCCCACTCTTAGTTGAGTCATGTTCAATTCCAGAGGAGAATGATCAGCAAATGTGGGAAGGCAAAATCTCTATTGATTTGCTAACAGGTAATATATCATTTTGGTAATCCAACATTGGTCAATCTGGGAATTGGACTGATGTCATGCCGAATAAAAAGTATTATTGTCGCTTGTTTTTGCTTTGGGTTCACCAAAAGTCAAAGAATGATAATCTCTGAAAATATTCTAGAGCAGTCTTTGGCAATTTAGATACCTGCTTTCCCACCTGACTAGTCCAGGAGAGGGTCTGGAATAGTGTTGAAATCACCAATTAAAACTACATCACCTTCTACAAGCTCCATGTACTTCTGAAAAAATTCCTCCAAAAATTTCTCCTTTGTGTTATTTGGGGCATAAATATTTATTAAACCATTCTTTACTGTTCAGTACTCTGATTTTCAAAATCTCAAGTTCTGGTCCCTACAGGCAACCTCCAGTAACTCCACTTCCTCCTGGGTTGATTCCAGTTTTTTATCTGTATCTTCCTGCACCCATTTCCCCTCCGGATCAATCACTTATCCATGCGTAGTTCACATTGGCATTCCTTTTTGCCACTCTAGGAGTTCGCTCTCTGACTCTTTATACTCTCAGAGTAGATAGAAAGTTTCTCATCTCCACACCTCACTTCACTATCCAAGTCCAAGATCTCCAAGGCAAGAAAACAATCGATAAGCCACATCCTTATCCATGGTTCTTCTATATATTTGTGAAACAGCCTGGGGGGTGGACTGTGTCCAGCTGTCTGAGTTGGAATAGGGCCAATCAGGGTGCAGCCCGCAAAGCTGCCTGCACCCTGATTGGCCCCGCCCCTGCATGCGGCTGACCGCTGCTATTTCCTCCCTCGCTGCGCTCAGGCCAGGTCACCGCCTGGCCGTGCGCCCCACAGGACCCGACGGCGCCAGCGGCTGGCCCTGCGGCCACTAACATACCGCCGCGCCACCGCCCCTCTCGGAACATGTGTGAGTGGCAGCCACGCCACCCGCAACAAGAGCAGGTTGCCCACCAGAGACAGCAGCGGGAATGGCCACGCCCGCAGCCGCCAGCCCCAGTCCCGACCCATGCCTGGCCTCGAATATGCAGCCAGCGGCCAGGAAGCTGGAGACGCGCCCAGCCGCGATCACCAGGCCCGCTAGCACCCACTGTATTCGGGATGCAGCGGGCTTAGTTTCTAGTTTAAAATAATTGTTAAAAATCAGCCTCTATTTTTTTGTTAGCGTTTTGCTGGTTTTTGTTAGTTGCAGCTATCGCTCGTTATTTTTAGTAATTCAAAAGCCAAGCTGAGAGGGTGGGAGTTTGGTAAAATCAATCCTGCAGCTTTTTCTTGGTCACTTATCCCCCACAATTCTATAGAAGTATCTTTCATAGTCTTTTATAAATCCTTTGTGATGGAAAAGATCCTTGCAAAAAAAGAAAGAAGATCAGACACCATAAACCTTTTGCAGGTGGGTGTTGCCTTGGCTGGAATGTCAGGGGACCGAAAATGATCTGAGGCTGTTGTAGCCTCCACAGATCAGTATTTTGGACTTTGATGTCCCCAGGGGGACTGTCAAAGTAGGGTTTGGAATTTCCTGTGCAGAATTCCTGATATTGCCATTCAAAATTATTGAGCGTCCCACACCTGGCTTCTGAGGATGCTGTGGAGTGATCCTACTGAATCGCCATCTTACGCTACCTTTCACTCTGAGTATCTTTAAAGAGGGAAAGGGAGGGAGGAGAGAGGCTTTGGCCCTGATCCATGGGGGGAAGGCACCATGTGGGGCCCCTGGATGTGCAGAGCCTGTAGCATGATGTGATGATGTTGATGATGATGTTAGCCACTCAGCTGAGTCCAACTCTTGGTGATCCCATCACACAACTGCCACCATATTTTTTTTAATATAATTTTTTTATTTTTCCAAAAAGAGAGAAATAACATAGATACATATAATCAACATTAGTGAAGCAATTGTTTAGAATCTAAGCATATTGGAACCCACTCCTTTCCCTTCTGATTTATTTTTTTAGATAGTTCAGATAAGGACCCCATTGTTCCTGGAAAGCTTCTTCTGATTTTCCATTAACCATTAATGTCAATTTAGCCATCTTGGCGAGATCTGCCAATTTGCTCAGCCAGTCTTCTATTGACGGTAGCTCATGCGCTTTCCATTTTCTAGCCAGCACCTGCCAACTTAATTTTTGACCTTGCACCACTTCTTTTAGTTGTGTAATGTTCTGGCCAGTGTCCATTTTGATGGTCTCTAACCACCACACTCTTTGTTGGCCTGGTTTCCTTTTACCGCCGACCAATCCTAGCATAATTGCTTTCTCCATTGAGTTGGATTGCATGATATGGCCAAAGTAAGAGAGCTGGAGGTTCATGATTTTGCCTACCAGTGATACATCAGGTTTGATGCGCTGTAGTATTTCCTTTTTGGTAATAGGATGGACACAGATGATTTCCACTCCTCAGGTGTCATGAACCCCGATTCATGCTATCTAAGTTTCGTTTCTCACTCTGCTTTCGTTTCTCACCAGCCTAGTGGATTCGAGGCCATACAACTGTAAATCTGTCTGTAGGCTCCATGCCTCCCTTCCCTTTCCCATCAGGAGTTTTCTGTTGTTGATGTATTACGTTGTTGATGTATCAATCTCACTATAAGTGTCCTTGTGGAGACAGCCCAGTCTCAACAACCTGGTAACAACTTAGATTAGATTCCTGACCATCTGGTACCCTGTGAATCGACTCACCTTTGCTGACCTTTCGCTCTCCCGCCAAAATGCCTGTGTACCCCTCCCTTATGAACAGGGCCCTATATCTGCCCTGGGTGTCCCATTGCTTTTTGTTATTATCAAGATCTTTGCTTAGGATGATCTTGGCTTGCTTTAGTGTTCTGTGGACTCTGTCTAATAAAGCTCTCTTTGGATTTACAACTACATGTTGGATCTCGGATGTGTCTTTATCGCGGACTCTGCAGGCTAGGCTCAGCCTGGTTCCTGACATCAGGCCAGTTATTAGTTTCCCAGATTTTCCGGCACAAAGCTGTAATGGTTTTGATTGGTACACATGTCAGCAGTTCCATGGGTATGATCTCAATGCCTGGGGTGTTGTTGTTTGACCGTTGACTCAAGGCCCATACAACTTCCTCCTCAAGAGTGGCTGGTTCAAATTCTATTTCCGCTTCTTTTTCATTTTGAAGAGAGCGAACTTCTGCTCTGCATGCATATCATTCTTCTGTGTATTCCCGCCACCTGTTCTTGATGCTCTGTTTGTCAGTCACTTCCTTCCCTTGTTTGTCTTTGATAATGCTTTTGCAAGCAGCAAATGGCTTTCAAGGCCTCTTTACTTATACAAAAGCATTTCGAGTGTGTCCCTTTTTGTAATCTTCCTCTAACTGCTTACATTTCTGATTCCAGTAAGCTTTGCTGTCTAGTCTTGCTGCCCTTTGAAAATCCACATTTAATTTTCTGGCTTCCTCCCTTTGGCCTACAGTTTTTGCTGCTCTCCTACATGGAGGAACCAGCCCTGTTTACACACATGGATTTCCTTGCGTTGCATTCAGTGTGGTTAGCAGATGGGGCCAACTAGATTAGAGGCCAGTAACACCATGGAAAGACTCGGGGAAATGAGCTTTCAAGAGTCAAAGCTCTCTTAGGTTTGCCAACCCTGGGTTGGGAAATTCTTGGGCATTTGGAGGTAGAATCTGGGGTTGCGGGGTTTGGGGTGGGAAGAGACCTTGATGGGGTATAAAATAATATTGTCAACCCTCCAAAACAGCCACTTTCCCAAGGGGAACATCCCTGTAGTTCAGAGGCCAGTGGCAATTCCAGGAGGTCTCCAGGCCACACCTAGGGATGCCATTACTTTGTCAATACTGCACCTCTGTTTGATGGCTTCAGAAAGTGTGGAGAAATCCCCACCCAACAGCTCCTTTCATGGTGATCCTCCCCAGTCCTGGATCTCCTCCCCCAGCAATTCCCCCCTGCATTCACCAGGACAAGGAAGAATGTACCAGCATGCTGATGTCACCCAGAAGTGATGTCAGCACACCGGGCTCGTTAGGAGGCGACACTCTGGGTTTGGGGCAAAGCTCTGTGGTTAAGGCCGATTTTTTCCATCAAGTTTTCTCAAAAGCCCCTGACATCTCCTATATGCCAACGTCACTTTGGGGCGATGTCAGGAGGATGTCAGATTCTCTTCTGGGTTTAGGTGTGGGGGGAGTGCCCAGAAAGTGTCTCCCCTCCTCCATGCCTGGGAAGCCTAAACGTAACCTTCATTGGATACAGAGAGCTTTGATCCTTAAAAGTTCATACCTTGAATATCTTGTTTATTTCTGAAAATGCTGCTGGACTCCAATCTGGATGTTCTATTGGGAATGACCTCCAGCGATATTGGTGGCCTTTCATGAGGATTCCCATGAATTTTTTTGGAAAATTCCTGGAGGTCTGGGGGTTGAGCCTTGGGGAAGGTAGGGTTTGTGAAGAAGAGGGATGTGGGTTGCCAGCTCCAGATTGGGAAATACCTGGAGATTTGGAGTGTGGAGTGTGAAGAAGGCATGGCAGGAGGAGGAAAGGTCCATATTCTCCATGTGAACTGATCTCTTTCGCCAGGAAATGAATTGGAATCCTGGGAGATTGCTAACTTTCCCCTGGAGGCTGGCAGCCCCGAGAAAGATCTCAGGAGGTACATTGCCATAGACTCCAACTCCAAAATCAGCCACTTTGTCCAGGCCCCACAGGCAAGTTGAGAACCTTGCAGGTGTTCATGGACTACAATTTCCATGAGTCACTGCCAATTGGCTATGCTGGCAGGGACTCATGGGAATTGTAGTCCATGAGCTTCTGGAGAGCGATAGCTTGGCCACTTCTGCAACAGAGGTTCTAAATCTCAAGGCTCACCCGTTCATTGTGGAATCCAATAGAGGTTCCAAATCTCAAGGTGGCCCTGGTGCATCCATTCATTGCAGAATCCAATAGAGGTTTCAATATTGATACCCTCTGTAGAGCAACTCATCATACACAACCTTATCTGACAAAGACCTCAGAACGGAGCCTCAGTCTGGAAACCCTGTTTCCCCTGGGTTTTGACAATGTCTAACTAGAATAAAAGAGGAGACTTCTCCACAAGTTTCCTAGCATGAACTTTATTTCATGTTCAAAGTCTTGAGCCAACATGGATTCTTGTTTCTATTGCTTCCTGCACTGTTTTCCAGGTTTTTAGAATAGCTAACCTCTAGGCGGTGCCTGGAGATCTCCTGGGATTACAACATCTCCAGGTGACAGAGATCTGTTCTCCTGGAGAACATGGCCACTTTGGAAAGTGGGTTTCAGAGCATTATATCCCACTGAACCCCTCCCCAAATTCTCCTCAACTCAGGCTCCAATCCCCAAATCTCCATTTATGCAGCAGGATATAATGCCATAGAATTCATCGCCATTTTCTCCTCAGGAACTGATCTTATTATTTATTTATTTTTATATACCGCTGCTCATCTGATGGTCTTGCGGCGGTTCACAGAATTTAAAACAATAAAACCCCATAAAAACACCCCTTACAACAATACAATATAGAAAAAAATAGATCTTTGTAGCCTGGAGTTCAGATGTAATTCCAGGAACTCTCCAGGCCTCAACTGGAAATTGGGAGCCCTTTTTGAAGAGCCGTTATTGGCTAGGAAAGGTACTTTTCAGAATTTGCAAACGATTCTTTCATCAGTCCCTAGATGTCAGTGTTGGTTCACTGCCAATGTGGATTTGCTGAAATTGGGAAAAGAAAGCAGATAGCAGAAATGTCTTTTGTTGCTTCAACTCTCATGGAATTTTACTGTTGACTAGAGAAAAGAAATGTCTGATCAATACACAGAAGAGTCCTTCCTTGAAGCAGCAGCCAAGTAGCACAAGATGGCTGAAATCCATTACCTGACAGAGTCATAAGGATTACAAGTCTAAACATTAAAGGAAATGCCCTTTCCTACTTAAGAACCCATGGGATTGGTCTACGAATGTATTTCTCATGCATCAAAATCAATTCAGTTCTTCTGTTTATTAGTTTAGCTCAGCCTTTCTCAACCTATTTACTGTTGAGAAACCGCAGGCTTCAAGAAACCCCAAAAGTAGTGTGATCACATAGAACATGGTTGGGAAGCATCACTGTGTGTACACCCACCTGGGGTACATGCAATCTGTACACAGTTATTGATCCACCTGACAGAATTAGAATTAGAATATTAAAATATTAGAATCCAGGTTCATCATTGGCCATTTGAGGGGAAGCTGGTTGACATGACCATATATGGTCATATCACCTGATAAATGTTTAACAAATTGAATGTGTATATAAATTAATTAACTTCCACCCATTCAGGAAATGCTTCCAGGGCCATCAAAAAACCCCCGGGTTTCACAAAGCCTTGGTTGAGAAAGCCTGGTTTAGCACAGGGGAGCTGTTTCTCCTCAGAAGGTTAGCCGTAGTAGAAGGTGTCATCAAGTCGCAACTGACATATGGCAACCCTGTGGGGTTCTCAAGGCAGGAGTCCTCTAGAAATGGTTTGCTGTGGCCCACTTCTACATAGCAACCCTGGACTTCCTTTGTGGTCTCCCATCCGAGTGCTAACCAAGGCCACCCCTGCTTAGCTTCTGAAATCTGAGGGGAACAGAATACTCTGGGCCACACAGAACTGGGCACTCAGAAGGCTAGGGACACCTTTAACCCATTGGACGCCTACCATGGAAAGCTGCATCTTCATTTTTATAATAGGGCTTGCATTCAACCTTGACTTCATTGTCAAACTCACCATGAGACTGAAGAAGAAAAAATATAAAGTCGATTGAGAGTTGCCAGACCCCCTGGTGGAGGCACGGGGTCCCTGCTGCAAGGCCCCACCTCCCCACTGCTGATCAGTTTTGCCCAAATACCAGAGCGTTGCATCGACATCCCGGACATGATGATGTCACTTCCAGTCCTTCAAACCACCTTCCTCCTCCTTGCACATTCTGTCCGGAACGTCAGCATTAAGATACCTCCTCTCTGGTTTCCTTCAAATTCCTCCTAGAGCCCACCTTTCCCACAAACCTGCTTCCTTAATGAAATGGAACACGTGTAACTGGAACAAACACCTTTCCGTTCCCTGATCATGCTCGCCCCCATCTCCCTCCCTTCCCTGTGATGTATCTCGGAGGCCAGCTTTTGGATTGTGAACTCCTACTCAGGGTCAGGCCTTCCTCTGTGCTGTAGGCCAGTGGTCCCCAACCTTTTAACTCAGGACAATGACAAATCAATGGGAACTCTGAGCTTGTTTCTCTGCAACAAGATAGTCCCATCTGGGAGTGATGGGAGACAATGACACCCGAAGTGTGTTGTAAAGGGCTGGGGGGATGAAGTAAAGGGCCGGGGCGGGGAGAGAAGGCATCCTTCGTGGCCCACCTCCAATTAGTCGACAGACCACATGTTTCTTGTACCTGCTTCTTGTACCCAAAAGGTGAGGTGGTTATGAGAAGTAACACACACGAAAACAATGCTGCAGATACCTGGAATCTCTCCACAAGATGGCAGCCAAGGTGAAGATATTAATACAACATGCTTGAAGGCTGAAAGAGAGAAAATTTGCAGACTTATTAGACTTCAAGGCAGGGTACCGTGTAGAAAGAGAGCAGTGGACCTGGGGCATAATTTATTGACTGACAGGAAAGATATTTCAGCTGGACAGGGAATTATACAAACATAATTTACCTGAGATATGGACTTTGCAACAGACCCAGAATGCAACAGTGCAAGTCCTCACAAGAACATCTTGGAGGGTTCACGTTCGGCCAGCCTTGAGGCAACTGCACTGGCACCCAGATGAATTCCAGATCTGGTTTAAGATGTTGGCATTAACCTACAAGGACATATGTGGTCTGGTCCCAGCACTATGCTCTGCCAATTCCAACAGGCTGGTGATCCCTGGCTCAAGAGAAGTACGCCTGGCCTCAACCAGGACCACCTGTTGGATACTCCGCCCTGAAACTTGGTTTCATTATTTTAATAGATTTTAATACTATATTTAATGCTCAAGTTGTTGTACCATTTAGGAATTAGCTGTTGTTTATATTCTATTAATTCTAATTATGTCAGGTGGATTGATAACTGGTTGTCAGATCATACCCAAAGGGTATTTGTTAATGGTTCAGCATCCTCTTGGAGAAGAGTGACAAGTGGAGTTCCCCAGGGATATGTCCTGGGGCCTGTGTTGTCCAACATATTTATAAATGATTTGGAAGAGGGATTAGAGGGGATACTTATTAAATTTGCAAATGATACTAAACTGGGAGGGGTAGCAAACACAACCAAAGACAGAATCAGAATACAGGATGATCTTGATAGGCTCGAGAAGTGAGCTAAACTGAATAAAATGAAATTCAACAGATTTTGAATGTTCTGCAACTGTAAAGTTCTGCATTTAGGTAGGAAAAACCATAGACACCAATATAGTATAGGGGAGACTTGTCTTGGCAGTAGATCTAGGACTTTTAGTAGACTATACAGTGAACATGAGTCAGCAGAGAGACTTGGTGGCTAAAAAGGCAAATGGGATTTGGGGCTGTATCAAAAGGAGTATCGTGTCCAGATCACGGGAGGTGATGGTACCACTTTGCTCTGGTTCGGCCTCACTTGGAGGTCTGTGTTCAGTTTTGGGCACCCCAGTTGAAGAGGGATATAGACAAACTGGAGCGTGTCTAGAGGAGGGCAACAAAGATGGTGAGGGGTTTGGAGACCAAGACGTATGAAGAAAGGTTGGGGGAGCTTGGTTTGTTTATCCTGGAGAGGAGACGACTGAGAGGGGACCTGATAACCATTTTCAAGTATTTAAAAGAGGATGGAGCAGAATTGTTCTCTCTTGCCCCAGAGGGATGTACCAGAACAAGTGGGATGAAATTAATTCAGAAGAAAATCCATCTAAACATTCGGAAGAAGTTCCTGACAGTTAGAGCGGTTTCTCAGTGGAACAGGCTTCCTCGGGAGGTGGTGGGTGCTCCATCTTTGGACATTTTTAAACAGAAACTGGATAGCCATCTGACAGAGAGGCTGATTCTGTGAAGGTTCAAGGGGGTGGCAGGTTACAGTGGATGAGCGATAGGGTTGTGAGTGTCCTGCATAGTACAGGGGGTTGGGCTAGATGACCCAGAAAGTCTATGATTCTATGATATTGGAATGTTGGAAACCAGCCTCATCCGGCCATGCTGGGAGGGTGGTAGATAAACCACACAAATAAGTAAATAAAACAGTTCTACATTATTGGAAATGTTTACTTTCTTTC